>NC_133470.1:40648069-41935569 GCF_048565385.1 Saimiri boliviensis
CAACAGAATCCATGAGTCAATATAAGACCAACTAATGTAGAAGAATGTTCCATTGCTAGAGAGTTAACATCAATTATTGCTATCTACTGATGGAGGCAGCTAATATTATTAATAATTAAAATTATTTTATAACAAGCATCATGTAGTAAAAGTCCTCTTGACCAATCACTCATTAACAGATTGGCCAGATTAACCACTATTTTCTGTTGTATCTGTAAAACATATTCAAGAAAAATATAAACAAGAAAAAGTCTTGGCCCTTTATCAAAGGATTGGGAGATTAATGCAAATTTATATATTTTGAGTTAAACTTAAATATTTAAGAAATGTATGAATTATTTTTATGATTCCCAGATTGAATCAAAGAACCATGTGAGCCAAAGAACCATGAATTCCCATTGAATTAATTTAGAACAATTCTCCTGTGTTGGGATCCCAAATAGGATGACAAAAATGGGTTTCAGGACCCCAAATTTTCAAGGATGTTAGTATCAGTGCACTTTCACTGACCCAGAAAAAGAAAATGAATGGATATATTCAACTCTACAGGTGACTCCATACTCAATATTGATATGTTCTTTAGATAAGAGTTGGGCTTTTTTTAACTTCAAACTATACTAAAAGGCTACAGTAACCAAAATAGCATGGTACTGGTAGAACAGACATATAGAGCAATGTATCAGAATAGAAAACTCAGAAATAAGACCACACACCTACAAACATCTTCAGGGAAAAATAAGAGGAGGTGATATGGTTTGGCTCTGTGTCCCCACCCAAATCTCATCTCATCTCAAATTGTAATCTGCATAGTGTCGAAGGACGTGGGAGGTGATTGGATCATGGGATAGTTTCCCTCATGTTGTTCTCATGATAGTGAAGTTCTCATGAGATCTGGCGGTTTAAAAATGGCAGTTTCCCCTGTACGCTCTCTCTCTCCTGCCACCTTGCGAAGAAGGTACCTTGTTTCTCCTTTGCCTTCTGACATGATTGTAAGTTTCCTGAGGCCTCCGAAGCCATGTAGAACTGTGAGTCAATTAAGTCTCTTTCCTTTATAAATTACCCAGTCTCCGGTAGTATCTTTATAGCAGTGTGAAAATGAACTACTACAGGTAGAGTAAAACTACATAGCACTTCACAGTAAATCAAGAACATGTCCACTGTACCTGCCAAAGAACAGCAGGGTGGACTGAAGGGGTTAATGGTGATTACGCAGTGATCAAAGTGTCTCCAACTCAACTACCTCTCATCCTCAAGCATCACCACTGTATTTATAAAAATCACCATGACTACTGTGTAGAGAATGAACAGAGGGGAGCAAAAGTAGGTGCTTGGTATGAGGTTTGCTGCAGCGGCACAGGAAGGAGATGAGAGTGACTTGGAATTAAGGAGACAATGATGGGAATGAAGCAAAACAGACTTATCGAAGATTTTTGTTTTACTTTAAGAACATAATTGACAGTCACCAGTTCTGTGGCATCCTGGGAATTGTAGAATGCTCCTCCAAGCTGCGCTCTTGCCTCTTTTCTTTATGGTGTGTTTCTGAATTCAGATGTGTTGTAGACACTGTCCACTCTGACCCTCTCAACCCCATTTTATCATTGTCATGTGGCCATCTCTGGTTGTGGTGTGCTTTTGGCCAACAGTGGCCTGCACTTGGAACTGTTTGTCATAAGTCTACCCTCCAGCTACTAAAGGACTTTGCCCAAACATGTAGACAGACAGAAGTGTCTAGGACTTCACATCCCTCCCACCCCTACTTCTCATTCTACCTGACCAACTCTTAGCTAATGACTGACAGGTATGGGAATCTGAAAGCCTGGCTCTCAAGCCCTGTGTTGAGACAACTCTGAGGCGTAACTTACCCTCCAAAGCTACCCTTCATGGGACTTTGCCTCAGACCTCACTTCCACTGGCTTTTTCTCTTGTGCTGTCTTACTTCCTCCACTTCCTTACTGACTTCTGGATGCATTTCCCAAAAAAGTCACTTGCACACAAATCCTTATGTCAGGTATTGAGGAGCCCAATCTAAGACAAAACTATTCCCCCAGGGCTCCCTTCAGGACTAGGGCTTCTCTGACTCACAAGCACAACTCAAAAATTTTATCTGGAAGCCTGCAAAGTCTCATAAAAATGGGTGACTAGATAAACTCCAGCCTAAAAACACTTTAAAATCCAGACTTTGGATATTACATTTAAATCATTTACCCAGTTTATTAATTACATAATTTATAAATTCTAAAGGTTGTAAGACAAGACTTTGGCATTACTTTGCAAGTTCAGCTTTGAAAGAGTTACTTCTCTTTGAGTGTTAATTTCCTCATTTATACAATGAAGATAATACCAACTTGGAGATCAGAAATAAGGTATGTAAAGCTCTCACCATACTGTTTAGAATAAGATGGTGCTTAATAGTTGTTGATGATTGTTAGCCTTATAAAGGATGATTAGCCTCTCTTCGGCTACTGGCCCATGGACCTGAGCCAGTCTTTAATATTTTTCCCTAAATTTATAGCAAAATGAGAAAACTTAAGCCAATGCAATACATTTTTCCCACAACTAAAATCACTCTGTTTTTATTGTTAACATGTCTTTTCTCTTTTTTTTTTTTTTTTTTTTTGAGACAGAGTTTCGCTCTTGTTGCCCAGGCTAGAGTGCAATGGCACGCTCTCGGCTCACCGCAACCTCCGCCTCCTGGGTTCAGGCAATTCTCCTGCCTCAGCCTCCTGAGTAGCTGGGATTACAGGCACACGCCACCATGCCCAGCTAATTTTTTGTATTTTTAGTAGAGACGGGGTTTCACCATGTTGACCAGGATGGTCTCGATCTCTTGACCTCGTGATCCACCCACCTCGGCCTCCCAAAGTGCTGGGATTACAGGCTTGAGCCACCGCGCCCGGCCGTCTTTTCTCTTTTTAAATGGTGGTTATAATAGATGGAAGTCCTGGTTCTAATGACCATACTTGAAAAAATTAAAAAGTGGCAACCTGATACCAGTTCTCAAATTTTCTTTAGAGATCTCAAGTTTTTGGATCTCAAAAGAAAATTTGAGAAGTTTCTAAGAAAATTTCTAAGTATGCATTATAAGCAGTATAGAAAGCTACTATTCAGTGAATACTGTTCTTTTTGAGTATTTGTTTCCAACAATTTTCTGCCATGACCTTTGTCATGTAAGGGTCACATCTGTGGCCCTGCTCCATGGACATCACTCCCAGAGTAGCCTTTTCTCCCCTACTCAAGGAAAGCCTACTCTTGTGCAATTGGTTAAGGGTATCATTATTATAGGCATAACCTTAATTCTGCACTGGTTTAATTTTTTTTAATGTCTTTGTGACTTAGTATAGTACGATTTTTATTTTTATTTTTTTGTTGCATTTTAGGTTTTGGTGGTACATGTGAAGAACATGCAAGATTGTTGCATAGGTACACACATGGCAGTGTGATTTGCTGCCTTCCTCCCCATCACCCATATCTGGCATTTCTCCCCATGCTATCTCTCCGCAACTCCCCACCCCCTGCTGTCCCTCCCCTATTTCCCCCTAACAGACCCCAGTGTGTGATGCTCCCCCCGCCACCATGTCCATGTGTTCTCATTGTTCAACACCCACCTATGAGTGAGAACATGCAGTATTTGATTTTCTGGTCTTGTGTCAGTTTGCTGAGAATGATGGTTTCCAGGTTCACCCATGTCCATACAAAGGACACGAACTCATTGTTTTTGATGACTGCATAGTATTCCATGGTGTACATGTGCCACATTTTCCCTAATCCACAAACATCATGACTTTAGCTACTATGAATAATAAATTATTTGTAATATGTCCTACAACTGATCACTACACACTGGAATGGCCTGAAAGGGTGATAGAGAACCAAATGAGACTTGGGTAGGACTACAGATGACAACTGACTCTCTTACTCCCCACAATTAACCCAGGGAGAGCAGGATTAAAGCACAGTCAAAACACACTTTCTGTTTTTGCATATAAAATGTATCTTTTTATAAAAAATAACAAGCATAAATATCTAAGTATTAAGTTGGACCATATGAAATCTCCATCCGCATTTTCATGTGGCTCAACCTAACACTAATTATGAACGTTGGCTGAATTTTAAAGTTTTGTAGATACAATATAGATTTAAACAGGCCCTGCCTTACTCTTAACCTCAGTCAGATACCTTCTTAAATAAACCGCACTTAATATCAAACACACTTAACTAGGAATGTTCACTCCAAGACTAAGTAAATGGATTTTAATCATTTTTGTAGATTCAAACAAAGCCTTCCGGGAAATATAACCAAATCCAGGTCTTTCTTCACCTTTTAGGAACCACGTTACTACTAGTGCCTCACCCTTGATTTGGGGATGAGACTTTGAGGAATTTCTTAGCATTCCCCCGGGAGGGTACTAGCTTCCATTGACCCACATCTGTTGCTTATTTTGGTGCCAACCTCTTGGGCACAAGACAGAAGGTTTGAGCATGACTCCAACTCAGCCACGTTCTGACTATATGAGGATAGACTCCTTTCCTATCACAAACTCTTTCCCAATTTAAATGTACACGTGTCTTATTCTTTTAATTAATGGCTTTAATCTACATTGTATTTCCTCCTTTCATGTTGAAAGAAAAATAAACCAATGTACCTTTCAACATGATTGATTTTCAAGTTATTTTTAATCATAAAAGTAGAAACCAGAAAAGCAAGAAAAATCAAGGCTTGACTGCCCATCCATGAGGTGGTATATTCAAATCACTATATAATAAATAGGTATTTATGACTGTTATAAAAACAGGTAACCTCACGTGTTACTTGCATTCCCAGTGTTTTACACACTATTGTAAGATTTGATCTCTCCCAGGAGTCACCAAGTCATGCCATACCTCAGTGTCTGCACAGTGTGGGGTGATTTGTTCCCACTCACTTTCCTTCAGGGACTTTGGTCACGATAGCTTGCTCTGCTGTGGTTACCCAACTTTAATCAGGTGATGCTTTGAGTCAAGCTGCTTTTTCCTTAACTGAGAAACCAAAGACAGACCGCAGTTAACAATAGTCTTAAAAATAACATCTTGGGAATAATCATCACATACTTCTTTATTACAGGAAATGCATACCAAATGTCGCCTTGTATTTAAACCTGAAAAGTGGGCAGAGTGTAGGCAGACAATTACACCAGAGGCTATTTAAGGAGGGCAGGTTTTCCATGACTGGCAACAGTTGGCCTTAGAACTCCATCTGTTCCTGACTTAATTTTACATGTAACTATTAGCACAGGTGCCATTGGTTAATATTATAGAAGCAAAGTGATTGTCATGTAACCTTTTGGATGTGACTGGCTCATTCAAATCCCTCTGGCATGACCAGACATCCAGTACGTCCAGTATGGGTGAGGAGCAAGAACAAAAAACAAGCTTGCAAGGACTGTGTCTTTGGGGTTTTTTTAGTCCTTGGAACCAGGGATATGAATTTAATTTCAAGGCCCCTGGAATACAGAGGCCCTTTTACAATTCTCACCACTTCCCTGAGAATCTCACTAACCAAATGCCACAGGGACATCAGGGCCAGCTACATGATCTAAGGGCCCAGTGCAAAATGAAAATGCAGGTCCTCTTGTTCAAAAAACAGGAAAAAAGTTGTCATTAAAGGCATAAATATATAAAGCTTTTTCCTTTCTTCTGCTGTTTCTCTCTTGACTTGTCATGATGTTTCTCGTTTGCTTTTTAATGTCATTCTAAGTAAAGACAAATTAAAATTTTAAATTATTAGCATAAATTTATCATTCATCTTATATTACACGATGCCAGTTATAAATGCAAATATAAGGGCATTCGACCCGTATGTGGAAACACCAGAAATTACACAATTTGGATTTCATCACTCATACGTTTACGTGTATTCTGTTCTTACCAAAACAGAGGAAATGCTGCACAAAACTATGTCAACTGTTCTTATTTCACTTCTTCATATGACACATTCTATCAACACTCAATTTTTGGCTTCCTGATAAGCAAGAAAGAGGCGAGAGGAAGAAGAATGTGTTGCTCTGTCATTCTCTTTCCTTCTATTGCACCATTTTCAGTGTAAGTGGTTGGCTAATATGTGGAAGTAACACAACTCAGAAAGAATATGATGGGGTTCCTTGGTCTTCCATGATTCTTAGAATGGCATTGCCTTAGTTCCGAAATCAAAGCAAGTTCCAGTTCAAATGGAAAGTGTGGCTTCTCAGGGTTGCCAGCTCCCCTGCCTACTCAGGTGTAGCTGTGACACCCTTTGAGTAAGTCTCTGTGAATTCACACACATAAGGGTGCCACTGAAATTCTGTGCTCAGAGGCATTGCAAACTCTATACGTCAATGGGGCAGCCAGGAACAGCACACACATACACACACATATATTATTCAAGTCTCCACTAGTCATGTTCATGCTCCATTATCCAACCAGCCCTCACTAACAAAATGTAAGTTCGAAAGTAAAATTATTAAGAATTTCAAGAAAATGACAGCAGGGCATAAAACCAAAGTACAGGGCCCTTCTGAGGGTGGACCCCTGTATGACTACACAGATCTCACACCCTTGAAAGCAGCCTTGGGAGATATTTCTCTTTACACTTCAACATTTATTAAGCGTCAGATATGTGTGAAAAAGTGAATGAGACAGAGCACGAGACTTGAACCATCATTTAAGTCTTTGGGGGGCTGTTTGGGTGACTGCTATGTCGATGTTTCCAATGAAGTGCTACTGGCTTAGCTCCTAAGATGATGCCTAAACCAGCAAGAGAATATCGATAGCACTCTTGAGGTATGCCTTACACCCAAAATTGCATTCCCTTGAGGCAAACAGGGTAAAATACAAGATTTCTGAAGCTAAGACTTAACACTAACTTATGAGCTCAACTTGGCATTCAGAATATATTGCCCAGGAGACTTCTTATAGACATGCTACAGACAGAACAAGGTGACCAGACGCAGCTCTCAGCAGCTTGCCTAAACAGCAACCTAGTGAGCTCTGGCGGTAGACTTGTTGAACTTGAAGTAGTGGCAGAAACTAATTACATTTCTAAATTTTATTTTATTTTGAATTGTGATAGAAACACATAAAATTTATCCTCCTATTTTAAGCATACAGTTCAGTAGTGTTAAGTATATTCACATTGTCACGCAACCAATCTCCAGAACTTTATCTCCTTGCAAAATTGAAAGTCTATACATATTAAATAACTCTCATTTTCACCTTCTCCCAGCCCCTGGCAACCACCATTCTACTTCCTGTTTCTAAGAGTTTAACTACTTTAGATACCTCATATAAGTGGAATCCTGCACCATTTGTCTCCTTGTGACTGGCTTATTGCACTTAGCATAATGTCCTCAAGGTACATCCATGTTGTTGCATAGGTCAGGATTTCCTTCCTTTTTAAGGCTGAATAATATTCCATCGTATGTATAGATCACATTTTGTTTGTCTATTCATCTGTGAATGGGCACCAGGGCTGCTTTCATCTTTTGGCTATTGTGAATAATGCTGCTACAAACATGGGTGTGTAAATATCTCTCTGGGACTCTGCATTCAATTGTTTTGGAAAAATACCCAGAAGTGGGATAGCCAGAGAAAACAATGATTTTAAATCACATTGACCCACGTTGGGAGATAAAATGACGTTTGGAATTGTCAGGAGACTATCTTGGGCGTTTGAGGGGTAAAAGAAGTAAAGTGGAAGCACTAAGTTGGAAACAGTTTAAGTGTCTCCCATGCAGTTGTTCAATGATGTGACCTTCTGAACTGGAGAGACAAAATTGCTGACCAAAATAAGTATAGAGACAAACACTCTAACCCAAAACTTCAGCTTGGAATCAAGTACAGCTAAAATAAGTACAATGAAGACATGTAGAAGAAATATTCACTGGCCATCCAATTGTTCTTGGATAGATAAAACTGTTAAGACACTGTTTATGGGTTTGTAACTCAGCACTTGGAGCAATGCAAAAGAACCCTCTGTGGCAAGATAGCAATCTGCAGACAAAAAACAATGTCCCCAGTGAGATATTATAAAAGTGCCCTAAAGTAACCCCACTGAGAATACGTCAGTGTTCAACACTTAGTCAACACCCTAGCAGCCTTCACCGATGGATTTTAAAATTATAGAACTTTCAAGTTTATTAGGATGTTAGAGATTATTTAGTCCAACTCTCCTAAGTATAAAAGGAGGAAACCAATGCCCAGAAAGGTTAAGAGACTGTCCCAGGACCACAAAGCTAGTTGATGACAAAGGCAGAGTTGAATTTCTCAATTTTAATGGTGACTGTTAATATCCTCAAGGTCACTCCTATAGCAGCAACCTTGAGTATCTAACAGTATAAGTAAAATAGTTCAAAACTGAAAAGACGAAAACTTCTGGAGTATTTTTGTAGCATAGCCAGGCTACCATTGATGCTGTCCACATGCACTTTCCCAATTCAAGGATTTAACTGATGTATTTTCAAGACACATTACGATGCTTGAAGGCTGCAAACAATCAGAATTGTGAAGGCAATAGTCTGTGCCCAAATGTATACACAAACATCTCTCCACTCCTTTGGGTTAACTTAAGACATTGAGACCTCAGAAAACTCTTGTTAAAATGGAAATCTATTCCCCGAGAGATTTTACATGTATCCATTATGGACATTCACATACTAGCAGTGATTCATTGATCAAATTCGTTAGTTGTCACTTTGCCAAAGGAGATACCTCCTGGAATTGAGGGACTGGAACTCAGGTCCCACATGTTTTTGTCGAGTGTACAGAGAGGTTGGGTAGAGAAAGGCTTGATGAGCTAGGGAGTGCAAATGTGTGGGGTCTGTTTGGGGGTTCTGAAGAAGAGGTAAGCACTAGACAGGGAATAAACACCTAAAAAGAAGGTATAAGCGTGTGCAAAAATTCACTTAATTACAATTTTACCACAAATTGCTGCTAGGAATGCTATAATTGGGAGATAAATGTCCACGTGACCGATACGGTGTGCAATGTAAAATAATTTTTGATTACCCAAAAACCTCTAAGACAAAAAAGGTGGATCTGCCAAAGTAGAACTTTAAAAACTTGAATTCCAAACTGTTCATATACCCTGCAGTAATATTCCTACTTGACAGAGAATAGACTAAACTTGGCTAAGATAGCAGCCATGTTGCTATAAAAGGAAGGGAGGAAAAAATGTCATGGAAAAAACCTTTGATGTTCCACCAATGATGGAGTCACCCAGTTTGAGGCAACTGCATCCCCTCTGTCACCAGACAATTGAGACAGACAGATATGCAAATAGGCCCTTTGGAAATTGACTGAGATTAAAGCAGAGTGAATATTTATTTTCTTTACCTTATCTTTATTTTTCCTATACTCATGTGCAGCATGTTGATTCAGCCATTAGAGACCCTGAAGGTTCAGATAAGCTCAGGGAAACCCCACAGGAGTGGTGGCTGTTTTCCATTCTCTCTTTGGTGCTTGTATTTGTTTTGCAGCCAGCCATGCTGGGTGGCTGGTTCCCTGGACCCAATTCTTGATACCCAGGAAATTCCAGAGATGCCAGGATCTTTGGGGTCCATCCCAGAAAACTCACACCATACCTGAACTTTGCATGGGGAATTTGTTCCAGACAATTCTGAGAGTATCTGGGAATGGCAAATTCATTCTCCGGGACGTCCCAAAGGACTTAACTCATCAAAGAGATGTAGCTCTCATAAGAAATTTTAAATAAGAAAACCGTGACTAAAATGTTCACAAGGGCAGAAATTCCTGGGCAAGCCACTACTCCCTCATTGCCTATTCTCTGATTAACCTGGTATCTCTTTCCTGCTCTCCTACCCATCACTAACATACCATTCTAAGCACAATTCTAAATGTTTTACATATATTATCTCATTTATTTCCACTGTAACCTTGCCAGATAAGTGCTATTATCATTCCTCTTTCACAGATGAGAAAAGTGAGATTCAGAGAAGGAAAATGAATCACCCCAGATCACAGGATGAGTGAGGAGTAGGCCTCAGACCCGGCCTTGTGGAATTACAAAGTACACAAGCTGTTTTTCCTCCTTGGTATCTTGGTTTCTCTGGGAAGTGAGGAGGCTCCTTATTTCTCTGCTCCATATCCCATTTCCCCAGCCTTTCACTTTGGAGCCTCAGAACTGAGCCCTGCCTAAGAAGGGTTGGGCCTTGAGGAAAGAACCCCTTGACTTCTGCTTACTAAAAGCTGCCAAAGGTCAACAAGTTCCAGCTCTTCCAAGGGTAGTGCCCTGCTCTGGGCTCAAGCCACCTAGTCTGGCTGCCTGCTGAAGACTTTCCTTCCCCAAGGGAAGACTGCCCAGGAGAGATGGCCATCTGGGAACAACCTTCCTGATGTTCCTTTGGCCACGCATTTTGTTGATTTCCTTAAGTGTGTTTTCTTATGGGGTTTCTGTTTCTTTTCTGGCTTGGTTTGTGATTTGACTTCATTTCTGTTTATTTCTTATTATTTGGCCCAACACACTTGTTTTCATTTGACTTTTTTCTTCTCAGACTTCTGGCATACATGACCTGTGGCTCATTTTGCCATACGATATGCCACCCTGTCTGTGTATTTTGTCTGAAGTTCTTGGAAGCCAAAACTTAAACATCATGAAAATAGGATCGGGGGAATTATTCAAGCTTTTTGACTTAGGCAAAGATCATCTTGTGAATGAAATACATAGCTGCTATTGAAATCACATCCCCTCAATGGTTCAGTACTTTCATAATGGATGAAGGTTGCCATTAGAAATGTAGCATTAATCACTTTAAAAAGAAATTAAAAAGTGAAGTGTTTCTGACCCTTTTTCTTTGGAGATCCAGGGATGGGGCAGACAAGGCTGAGTGATCACTGGCTCAGAACCCTGGGGAAAAGGAAAGACTTAACTCTCAGCCCTGAAAACTAGAGCACGGACCAGCTAGGACGGCATAGGAGAAAGCGTAGCAGGGCAGGATGGACTCAGTCATTTCCCATGAAAGGTCATCATCACACTGAATACGGCATATCACGTGTATGTGCCCAACTCCTAATCCAAGGTCATGTTCTAAAAATTTGTTTAAACCAAGCTAGTTTGTAGTCTGTCTGGACCTAATTATTTTCCTCACACATCCAAGAATGTGTTTGGAAGACTTGTAGCAGAAAAGATGAGATACTAAATAATGATACAATAGACTTGAGTTTTAACTCTACTGAGAGAGAAAAGAAGAGGCCCAAATAAGAAGCATCCTGGGTTAAAGTGGGAAGCATTTTCCAACGATCACAAAATACACAGAGGAGAAGGCCAAGTCGAATAGATTCCAAATGTAACTAAATACACAGGACAATGAAGAACTTTATAATGAGACTGTGTGGTTCTTGAATTTATTTAGAAGTCTTAACAGCTTGCTATGTGCTAAGGTTTTAGAAGCAGTGAGGTCTGAGTTCAAATCCTGGCTGTGAAACTTACTAGCTGAATGATGTGGGGCATTCAGTTACTTTGCCTGTGAAATGGACATAATAATGTGTATCATTTAGGGTTGCTGTGAGGTTCAACTGAGATAATGCATACGAAGTACTTAATACAATGCTGACATATGATAACTTTTCAATAACTGGTTATTCTTCAGTGTCATTCTATCACTGCCTGCATTTCCTGTTAGCGTTTGTTGAGTCCCTCATGCACACAACCTAGCACCCTATGATATCACAAATATTTTTTCACGTATACTTACAGCAAACATTGGAGAAGAGTTGCCTTATTGTTTACCTAATTCTATCTTTATACACACTGAAGTGAAGGCTGTCTTTACCAAAAGCATGTGGGAAAGCAAGGGGCAAGAATCGAAGCGAAAAGTGAAAGCTGTAGCAGCTCCTCTCCAGCCCCTTTCTCTAGTATCTCCATTACCCCCAGAAGTATAATGGAGAGGACCTAATATGGGCCCAGAGGGCCCAGGAAGGCTTCCCACAGGAGATGCTAAGATCTGACATCGTTAACTAGCTGTAGAAAGAGGAGTAAGAATAGAAAGAACTCTAGATCCAGAAGACAAAGAAACTGAACCCCACACTGGGATCTCCCCTCTTTCCTCTACCCTCCTTCCCAAAGAATGTTTATGTCCAGGGATTTGTTACAAAGTCTCCACAACCACTTCTGTTGGAGAAGTGGGTCTCAATGAGCATGCATGTATCCATGCCACCTTCACGGACTAAAGAATGTACCCACCAGTAAAATTAATCCATCCATACCAGTCACTTGAATCAATATATAATAGATGTTTGTACGTTTAGAGAGATCATAGAACAAAAAGTGTTCCATATTATTAACAACTGCACTGTGGAGTACCAAGATTAAAAAAATGCTAACATGCATAATTGTGCTCAATTTTGCTGGGTATAACAATCAAAATTCTGAGAATGTAGGAGCCAAGATCAACTTGGAACTTAATTCCGGGTTCAGGCTCTTGCAAATCACCAGCTCTGCTGTGCTCTTTTCTGAGTCAGAAGGAGAAAGGATTGCCTCTTGTGGTTAAAGTCATTGCCATGAGGGATCTTCGATGTGTTTGTGGGCCCATCACCTCTTCACTCTTTCTCTGATAATAGCGTGTTTCTTCCTTGGGAGGCTGCGCCTCCCTAACTTCATCCATGTGATTTCAGGGAGCTGCCCTTAATGCTATCCCACCCATGTGATCAGAGATGAGAGCACGTAACTGAGGCCTGGACATCCATAGTGCCACTTTCCTATGAACAGTGATTACTCAAGGGACAGGCGCATGCTCCCAGCCAGGCTAATCAGTCATTTCCCTAAACTTCTAAATAGAGCTGACAGGGAAGAGCTCTCTTTCCTTCTCTGGCCCCAACACCGTGAGGACGTAAGCCCAAAACATTTATAGGAGGCTACCATCAGATGGAAAAAGCTCATCTATGGTGGAAGAAGAGCCACGGTCCTGCTGGAGTTGAAGTCCTTGGTTCTAGGTGTTCCTGGGGTCAGCTCCCCTCCTGCCTTTCCCTGGTGCAAGTTGTGTTTCTGTTACTTGCAACTAGGAGTCTTAGACAATATGCAGGGAAAACTCAGACAGATACGTTCAGGACAAAACAACTGATAAAACTAAAAGGGTAATAGAAGTCATCTATCCATCAGAGAATGCTTTAGAGGAGGGATTGTAGGGGCTATGAATCAAGCAATGAAAAAAAAAAGGATGGAGGGCAGATTCGAGCCACCTTGACTGCCATGCAATCTACATTTCCTAGACTTCAGAGTGGAGCTGAGCTTCTTAACAAAACAACAACTTTGGATCTTTCATCTCTGCATTGTACAGATCCTTGAATATTTTGTATAGTATTTCAGGAGAGTCACAAATCCCTTGAAGCTAATTAGGAACTGTCTTCCAAGGCTTAATCATGAAACTAGTGCTAATGATGATGCTAGTGATTCAAATTCCCACTTAGCCTTTTGCTAGCTGTGTCTTGTTGTTTAACCTCTCCAAGTCATAGATACTTTGTTTATAATATTGAAATAATACAAAATATTGAATTAACAGGAAAGTTCAGAATATTAAATTAGATCATAAAGTAAATGCAGCCATCATCATCTTCATTGCCATCATCAGGTTAGGCATTGGGATGCTTAAGGATTGATTCACTGAAGATACACAGATATCAACTATTTAACTCTCATAATCAACTTTATATTTAATCTTGAACATACCATTCTATTATAATTATGTTTCATTGCATAAATACAGGAGCCCTCTGGTGGTCAAAACCACTTTTAAAATACATGGAAAACACTATTTAAGCATAAAAAGGACTCACATAAGAATATTTTTATCTCCATCCCATAAAAAAAATAAGAAGCAATAAGTGTATATATAGTATCATGGGCTGAATTACGTCCCCTCAAAATTCATATGTTGACATCCTAACCCCTAGAACCTCAAGAAGTGACTGCATTTGAAGCTAGGTTCTTGAAAAGTGTAATTAAGTTCAAATAAGGTCATTAGCGTGGTGCTTGGTCCAGTAGGACTGTTATCCTCCTAAGAAGAGAAGATTTAGACACAGATATGTACAGAGGAATGACCACATGGGAACACAGGGAGAAGGTAGCCATCTTCAAGCCAAGGAGAGATGCCTTAGGAGAAAACAACCCTGTCAATAATTTGATCTCAGACTTTCAGCCTCCAGAACTGTGAAAAAATAGATTTCTGTTGTTTAAGCCACCTAGTCTGTTCCGGTTTATGGCAGCCCTAGCAGACCAAAACATATGAATGGAGGTCCCAATCAATAGATAACATCAATCTCTTAACCCTGTGATACACCCGCCTCAGGATCCCAAAGTGCTGGGATTAGAGGCCTAAACCCCTGTCTACTAAAAATACAAAAATTAGCTGGGCTTAGTGCTGTGCGCCTGTAGTTCCAGCTACTCGGGAGGCTGAGGCAGGAGAATCACTTGAACCTGCGAGGCTGATGATGCAGTGAGCTGAGATTATGCCACGGCACTCCAGCTTGGTGACAGAGCAAGACTGCGTCTCAAAATAAATAAATGAAAAGATAACATCAATTTTCCGTTTAGTGTAAGTTGTGCCAACAGATGTAACTGGTTGTCTTCTCAGAGAGGTCCACTTGGATAGGACCTGGGATGACATATCCCATAAAGCATGGTTGTAATGAGGTTAGGGTGAAGGAGTTCTTTCTGGATATAGGTCACATGAGATGTACCTTGTTTCATGGTCAAATAGTAACTATTGAAAATAAAAGCAAGAAGACCTATCTCAATACAGTATGTGGTGAGGTGCAGTGCAAAAGCATCAATGAAAAATAATGGAAGCATCATGTTCACTGACAAGGTCTAAAACATGTAACAGATTTTAATCCTATAATTATAATTTGTAATAGAATTGTCATAATTTGCTGTCGTTTTTGCTTAAATTTTTTTCCAAACTTCACAAGAACCCCTTATGATTGCTATTTTTCTTTTTTTCTACTCTTAAAGATGATGAAGTGAAAAGTCAGAGAAGGTCAGTCAGTAAAGAAAGTTGCAGGAATACAGTTCAAACCTTTTTAACTCCATATCCCACGCTCCTTTTACTGCTTCCTGCTGCCTCCTCACATTTCACATTTTACATGAACCTCAACTGCTGAAACCTTCTGAAAGCATCTGTATCAAATATGAGATTTTTTTTCATGAAAAGAGTGGCAGCCAATTGTCCTACAAGCTTGTGTTTATGGACTGAACACATGAAAAAAGTAGGTGAATATGAAATCTCCTGTCCAGAGTGTCAAAATGATTAGAAATGTACAGATCTGAGAAGGAAGAATCTTTTCATCCTTATAATTTTATATTATCCTGTGCGGTCACTATTAATAAGAATTGGTTGGACCGGGCGCAGTGGCTCAAGCCTGTAATCCCAGCACTTTGGCCGAGGCAGGTGGATCACGAGGTCAAGAGATCGAGACCATCCCGGTCAACATGGTGAAACCCCGTCTCTACTAAAAATACAAAACATTAGCTGGGCATGGTGGCGCGAGCCTGTAATCCCAACTACTCAGGAGGCTGAGACAGGAGAATTGCCTGAACCTAGGAGGCGGAGGTTGCAGTGAGCCGAGATCGTGCCATTGCACTCCAGCCTGGGTAACAAGAGCGAAGCTCCGTCTCAAAAAAAAAAAAAAAAAAAAAAAAAAAGAATTGGTGTGATCTCTCTGTGTTCAAAGTAGTATACGTTTGTTATAGTAAAGAGTCCTACATTGCCTTTTGTTAGTTTGAAGGTAATCTCTTGAATAACTGACCCTTGGTTGCATTTTAATACCGAACATCTAAGAGCACAAATAAGAATTCATGCGAAAATTATTTAACTAGTAGAATTCAGAACTAGCAAAGCACTCCCACATCACATAATTAGACTCAAACATACAAAAGTGTTGCATTAAATGCAGTAAGGTTTGATTGATTGGGAGTCCACACAATGCATGAGGATTTCATTCAGCTGATGTTAAATTTAATATAATTTAACCGAAAGGACATTTACCTCTGCAGTTTCTCTGAAGAAAGAATGTGCTAAGATACTGGAGTGTGAAGCAGCGGCCGCCATTTCAGGGAGCTTGCCCAAGTGGGCTGCCGAAGCCGCAGTCCTGCTCTCCCGCGTGGGCTTCTCAAATTCCATCGTGTGTTTTAGATTTGCTCGGGCCTCGCCGTCCCCGGGCCCCAATATCTGTGCTGGGCGGTCCCGCGGCCTAAGACTAGGGAGTTAGGCGTAGCAACAGCAGTGGTGGCAGCGGCGGCAGCAGCAGTAACTTCCCGCACAGGCGTTTGAGAAAATGGCAGATGATATCGATATTGAAGCAATGATGGAGGCTCCTTACAAAAAGGATGAGAACAAGTTGAGCAGTGCCAACGGCCGTGAAGAATGTAGCAAAAAGAGGGAAAAAAGTAAGAGCAGAAGTCGTAGTCATGAACAAAAGAGAGGCAGAGTAAGGAATGAAAGTGAAGTAGAGGTAGAGAAAGGAAAAAGAGCAAAAGCCGTGAAAGGCAACGAAGTAGAAGCAAAGAGAGACGACGGAACCACTCAGGAAGTCGAGATCGAAGATTTAGAGGCCTCTCAGAAGTCCTTACTCCGGACCAAAATTGAACAGTGCCTTCTGAGGAAAGACTGGATTTCCTCATAGCATCAAATTAAGCAGACGACATTCCGGAAGCAAAAGTCCATTTAGAAAAGACAAGAGCCTTGTGAGGGACCCTACTGATAATCTAACTCCTAAGGAAAGACATGCAAGGACAGTCTTCTGTATGCAGCTGATGGCAAGAATTCGACCAAGAGATTTGGAACAGTTTTTCTCTACTGTAGAAAAGGTTCCAGATGTGAGGATTATTTCTGAAAGAAATTCAAGACGTTCCAAAGGAATTGCTTATGTGAAGTTCTTCGATGTTAGCTTACCTCAGTGCCTCTAGCAACAGGATTAACTGGCCGACAAGTTTTAGGAGTGCCACTCATAGTATAGGCATCACAGGCAGAGAAAAACAGAGCTGCAGCAATGGCAATTTACAAAAGGAAAATATTGGACCCACTATGAGGCTTTCTTTCTTTTTTTTCTTTTTTGAGACGGAATTTCGTTTTTGTTACCCAGGCTGGAGTGCAATGGCGCAATCTCGGCTCACCGCAACCTCCACCTTCTGGGTTCAGGCAATTCTCCTGCCTCAGCCTCCTGAGTAGCTGGGATTACAGGCACGTGCCACCATGCCCAGCTAATTTTTTGTATTTTTAGTAGAGACGGGGTTTCACCATGTTGACGAGGATGGTCTCGATCTCCCGACCTCGTGATCCACCCGCCTCGCCTCCCAAAGTGCTGGGATTACAGGCTTGAGCCACCGCGCCCGGCCTGAGGCTTTCTTTATGTGGGCTCGTTACACTTTAACATAACTGAGGATAGGCTTCCTGGGATGTGTGAGCCTTTCAGAAGGATTGAAAGTATCCAGCTGATGACGGACAGTGAAACTGGTCGATCCAAGGGATATGGATTTATTACATTTTCTGATTCAGAAAGTGTCAGAAAGGCTTTGGAACAACTTAATGGATTTGACCTAGCAGGAAGGCCAATGAGAATTGGTCCTGTTACTGAGTGTACTCATGCTTCAAGCCCTGGTTGATTTTTGGACTGGAATTGATTTGGGAACAACTGGTGGTCTTCAGTTAATGGCAAGACTTGCAGAGGGTACAGGTTTGCAGATTCCACCAGCAGCACAGCAAACTCTACAAATGAGTGGCTCTTTGGCATTTGGTGCTGTGGCAGAATTCTCTTTTGTTACAGATTTGCAAGCAAGGCTTTCTCAGCAGACTGAAGCTTCAGCTTTAGCTGCAGCTGCCTCTGTTCAGCCATTTGCAACACAGTGTTTGCAACCTTCTAACATGTTTAGTCCTCAAACAGAAGTTGGATGGGATACAGAGATTAAGGACGATGTGATCGAAGAATGTAATAAACATGGAGGACTTACTCATATTTATGTTAACCAAAATTCAGCTCAGGGCAATGTGTATGTGAAGTGCCCATCAATTGCTGCAGCTATTGCTGCTATCAGTGCATTGCATGGCAGGTGGTTTGTTGGTAAAATGATAACAGCAGCATATGTACCTCTTCCAGCTTACCACAACCTGTTTCCTGATTCTATGACACCAACACAGCTACTGTTTCCAAGTAGACAATGAAGGAAAATATAGTCCCTTATGTATATAGCTTTTTTTCTTTCTCAAGAATTCATCTTGAGTTATGTTTTATTTAGATAAAAATAAAGAGGCAAGGATCCACTGTCATTTGTATACAATTCCTGTTACCTTGAAAAAATAAAAAACTTAACAGGAATGCAGTGTGCTCATTCTCCCTAAATAGCAAATCCCACAGTATACAAAACTGTTCTCTTGTTCTGCCTTTTCAAATGCTCATGTAGAAAATTAATGAACTATAGGAATAGCTCTAGGAGAACAAATGTGCTTTCTGTAAAAAGGCAGACCAGGGATGTAATGTTTTTAATGTTTCAGAAGTCTAACTTTTTACACAGCAGTTACATTTCACATTTCACTAATGTTGATATTTGGCTGATGGTTGAGCAGGTTTCTGAAATACACATTTAGTGTATGGAAATAAAAGACAACTAAAAGGGCTGTTTGGTTAGCATCTCATCTTGCACTCTGATCAATTGGCAAGAAAGGGAGACCTCAAAATTATAATATTTCTTGATTGTATCTTTTCAATTAATGTATCTGTGAAAGTTTCTTTGTAAATACTATGTGTTCTGGTGTGTCTTAAAATTCCAAACAAAAATGATTCCTGCATTTCCTGAAGATTTTTAGTGAGAGTCTGGTAAGCAAAGCAGTCTGAGAAAGAAATAGGAAATGCAGAAATAGGTTTTGTCTGGTTGCATATAATCTTTGCTCTTTTTAAGCTCTGCGAGTTCTGAAATATATTTTTGGGTTACTTCAGTGTTTTTGACAAGACAGCTTGATATTTCTATCAAACAAATGACTTTCATATTACAACAATCTTTATAAGAACCACTCAAATAAAAGTCTCTTAAAAGGTAAAGACAGTAAAAAGAAAATTACTATTGTGTAAACAAGAATGGGTGACTGTATTTTCATCTTAAGTAAGCCAAAAATAATTGTTTTAAGAAACTTTGGCACATTCATTGTAAACCAGTAATATCCAACCCATTATGTGGGTATAGAGTGGCTATGTGCTCAGTCTGTTGAATTAATCAATACAAAGCATGCAGCTTTCTGACCCCACTTTACGAAGATCCATGACTGTGTGTCTGCTCGCCAAAATGGTTGTTCTCAGTGTGGTCCTCAGACCAGCAGCATCTGCATCAACTGGGAACTTGTTAGAAATGCTAATTCTTAGGCCCCAGCTCAGACCTATGGACTCAAATACACTGGTTGTGTGGCTCATCCGTCCATGTTTTAATAAGCCCTCCAGGGGATTCTGATGTATGCTTAAGTGTGAGAACACTGCACAAGAAAACAGTTGTTTGCTGTTTCAGTGTTCTTAATTACACTCCAAAGAAAGAGAATTCTCCTTCTTTCTGAGTATTCTGTTCTTGAACTCTTTCACTGTTTCATAGGGGAATCTCCCCAATGAATTCAGGGAGATGAGCCACAACTTAGTGTTTGTTTATAGTGATTCCAAGAGGTCAAACTGATGCCCATTGTCCTGACAGAGGAATGAAGACTCAGGGCCTGGCAGGTCTCCTGCTCGTAGAGGAGAAAGGAAATTGATCAGGATGTGGAGCTCTCAAATGGTTGCAATAACTTCCAAATCTATTTTTTTCTTTCTTTTATTTAAGTTGTGTTGCAAATGAAATCCAATCCATATTTTCCCTAATTTACATTTAAAATGGTTCAAATGTTATGTTGGTAGGAGATGAGTGAGTCCCCAAGGGACCTTATGAACCTACTAAAACCTAATCTTCAAAACAGGAAGTTGCACTTTACCCAGTGCAAACAAAGTTTAGCACGAAAGGCCTGATTTGTATTTAACTTTCTTAGCCGAAAAATTTGGAATATATTTTAATTTTCAAAACACATTCTCTCCCATTCTCCCTACCATCATCAATCACATCTGCTGCTGCTGCCTTTCCTTCTCATATAAACTAAGTTGTGAGAGCTCTAACCTTATTTTCATAATCATATTCTCGTCTTTTATGGTTAAGGAATCATGAAACTCTGGAAATATAGTAGTTATCCCTAAGATTAATTTAGTTCAACAACCTTTTTTTGTTGCCTGCACCAGAAAATAGGACTGGCCTGCAGTGAAAAAGGAAATTAAAAAAAAAAAATCAGAAATGAGTTGATCTTAGCTGAGAAAGGACTATTTGGTGCACTAAATATATGTTTGATCATCATTGGCTCCAACTGCTTGAGAATAAGACATAACCTCTATATTAGATCTCTGAAATTTTTTTGGAGATGCTAAAGAGGCTCTCCATATTAAGGAACAAGCAATTTAATTAGGACTAGAGGCGGAGGAGGAAAGAGACAACTGTGGCGACCTGCCTAGGCCAGGATAGGATGCAGTCAAGCTGTCTTGTACCTAGCTCCTCTGTGTTCCCATGGTACTTTGTACATACTTTCATGTAGTACTTCCCTCAAGGCAACTAATGATTTACACATCCATTTCTCTTACTAAGACTATGAGCCTTTTGAAGTTAGGGGCTGTTTTTTTGTTTTTTTGTTTTTTCTCTCAAGGAAGCTGTGTTGAGTTGCCCCTGCCGCTTGATATAATGTACCTACTTCAGCTGGTTCTCTCAGCAGGTTTACAACTTGAGGCCTCATGGAGGATTACAGAGATATTATCACTTTGGTCTTACACCTAGGAGAAGAGGCTCCTAGCCAGTGTAGGGCAGAGCCTATTTTGTTTTTGTTTTTGTTTTTGTTTTTTCTTTTTTTGAGACGGAATTTCGCTCTTGTTACCCAGGCTGGAGTGCAATGGCGTGATCTCGGCTCACCGCAACCTCTGCCTCATGGGTTCAGGCAATTCTCCTGCCTCAGCCTCCCGAGTAGCTGGGATTACAGGCATGCGCCACCATGCCCAGCGAATTTTTTGTATTTTTAGTAGAGACGGGGTTTCACCATGTTGACCAGGATGGTCTCGATCTCTCGACCTCGTGATCCACCCGCCTCGGCCTCCCAAAGTGCTGGGATTACAGGCAAGAGCCACCGTGCCCGGCTGGGCAGACTCTTTTTAATTTAAAAATGCCAGAGTTTAGGAATTTTTTTCCTTTATGGGAACAGATGGCCAGTAACTAGGTGTGGAGGCAGAAGAGCCCTGAGGAAATATGGTGAAAATAGGGAACACAGACAGGTGAACCTCCCTCACCCGCACCTCTATCCCCACTCCATTCAGTGCCTCACCCTGAGCCAGTATGCCAGTGTGCAAGTTACTATTGCTGCATAGCAAATCACCGCAAAATTCTGGCTTTAAAAAGCAGCAATCACTCTATTATCTTTCCAAGCTTTTGCAAGTCAGGAATTTAGGAAGGGCTCTACTGGGGTGGTTCTGGCATGAAATGTCTTGTTGCAGTCGCAGTCAGGTAGTAACTAAAGCTGGAACAGGTGGGGTGCTGGAGCAACCAGGACCTGGCTGGGCATCTTTCGTACTCTTCATTAAGTCTCAGGGCCTCTCCACATAGTCCCTCCATGTGGGACTTCCTAAAAGCATGGAGTCTAGACTGTTTAGGGAGACCCAGGATGCCAAGCATTAGTGTGACAGTGAACAAGGTGGAAAGTTGGGTGGCCTTTGATGAACTAACCTCAGAAGTCTCATAGTGTCACTTCTGTCATAGATTATTGGTTGAATAATGCCACAAAGCACACCCAGTTTCACAGAGGCGGAACACGGCCCTCCATCCCATGATGGAAGGAGTTTCAAAACCACATTGTAGAAGAGTGTGTGAGATGGGACATACTGTTTCAGATATCTTTGGGGAATATATGGTTTGCCATGGCCAGTAAGAGAGCTAACAGCTATAACATCTATTTGCTTTCCACCAAAATGGTGTCCTTAACCCCCTTCTCTCCCCATCAACACACATACACACCCTGCACTTTTTATTCCGGTGACATTTTTGTTTTCTTTTACGCTGAAGGAATCTGGCATAACATTAATGTTAAGACATTTTAAGGTTTCTGTCTAATGAATGTGAATTTAGGCTTCATAAAACTTAAAAACATCACAGGTTTCACTGTTCACATACATTCCAACATCATTTTCCCAGGAAATACGATTTCAAATCCTGTTACAGGGGAAAAAGGTAGATGAAAATCAATATTGATGGGGAGTACTGTACAAAAATATGTGTGCTGTAGGTTATGTTACCACAGAGGTAGTAGTTTCCTGTGGAAACTTTTTCCACAGGAACAGTCAAACATGTTCACATACATTCCCATGTAATTTTCCCTGGAAATACTATTTCAACAGTCAAACCCGTTCACATACATTCCCAAGTAATTTTCCCTGGAAATACTATTTCAAGTAATACATACCTCCCAAATAAACCTGTTCACCACCAGTCCTTTACTGGTGGTAAAGCTGAATTTTAAAATATTTTGAGAAACAAGACAAAACTTGGGTGGGGAAATCTAATTTGCTGTTACCCAAAGAAAAGTGAATTACTTATTAACATTTGAAAAGACAAGATTAAAATTTGTCTCTTTTCCAAAGGTAATTTGTAGCATGTTCAATAGTAGCTGGCATATACTGGCAAACAAACAAAAAGCTAATAAATTCATTCACAAATAGTAGATGATTGTCTTTTTCTAGAAATTGTAGTTTTTAAAATAAGGAACTGCCAGATTTTTAAGTTTCACTGAAAGTATCTAAAGCAAGCAGCAAGTAGCTATTGAGCTTGGTGAGATAATGACTATTTTCTTTAATTACCTTACTACCAAATGTTGTGCTATTCAATATATTCCACACATAAATCATTCCAAAGACAAGATTCAAGCCATCACAGATTTACATTTCACAAAGAAATATAAATTACCCTTGTCTCTGTTTTCCACATTGATGATCTGTGTAATGAGCTGAAGAGGTAAGACTCAGGAAACCATCTTCATTAACAGTAAACTAAGAACAATTAATAACATTTTCTAAAAGAAGGAGGAGAAGCTATTACCTGGGGCTAGATAATTGAATTGTATAAACTTGTTGAAGCTTTACTCAACTATAAATGTATTTGCAAGTAATTATCACCCACAGTATAAATAACTTTATAACCCCCAGTATAAATAACTTTATAATATTCTACCTGAGTCAACGTTAGTCAGATTTGCAAAACACAAAGGAAAATAAGCAATTAGTTGATTCCTTATCCAAGAAAAGCATATTACTTAGTTACAAATAATTCCAAAATTCCCAGAGGAATGAGTGAGCAGAGGCTGGTTCTGTACAGCATATGACTCAACTTCAGATGTGGCAAGCAGGTGCCCTGTCGACAGGAAGGCCGCCTTCTGGTAAACACAGGCTTGTAAAATATGGAAGTCTGAGGGCTGGTATTATAACCTGAGACAGGTTTGGGGATCTTCATATAGGAGTACCTGAAGTACACCTCTTGATTATTCTCAAAAGTAAATTTTCGGAAGATCTTTTGCCAAGAGCGTCAGGTCTGTGAGAGAAAACCTTGGAGGCGAGGGAGGGAAGGTAGGGGGTCATGTAAGCATGCTGTGAAATTCCTGGGCTAAATATTCATTTCCAAACAGTAAGGTAGAAATGGAAACACTGAAATAGTCTATAAACTATCTAAATATGTTCACTACATGATTTTTCATATGCATGCACTCATCTCTCCCCATCAAAACTGGATGCTTTGTTGAGTCCTATCAAATAACTATTGGGGACTCATTTTTCTGGAATGAACAACTTTTCTAAAAGCTGAAACTTACAGGGATGTCTGTATTTGAAATCTCACTTGTATAATGCCCAGCCATCTTATTGCCCATGATACTTGTGGACAAGGAACCAACCAAGGCATGTGTTTGAATGTTTATGGTCTCTAACCTTAGCCTGAGACTGGTAGATTGCCAGGTGCTGACTCCACACCAAAAGCATTTCTGCCTGGCTCAGTCTTAATTGTCACAGCTGTTTCTCTGAGGACGTATGGGATGTGGTGCCCTAGTTCTTCCTAGGAATGTGCTTCTTGAATGAAGGAAACATGTTATCTGGTTCTTATCTGATTATATGTTTATAAATGCATGCCTACCTCTAACCTTGTCCACAGGCCAATGTTGGATCAGCCAAAGGCACTCATTTGTTGTCTTAACTTTAGAAACTCTGTCCCAATAATTTAAGAAAGCCTAATCAGTAAAGGCATCAAATTTCTAGGAGATTTTTTTTTTTTAATACACAAGGTGTTATTAAGCAGAGTGACTTGGTTTGTACTTTTTCCCTTTCGTTTTCTATAGGCTGCAAACTGAATGTTTGAATTCCGCCACCCCCACCAACCCGCAATTCATATGTCAAAGCTCTAATTTCCAAGATGATGATATTAGGAGATGGGGCCACTGGGAGGTGATTAAATCATGAGAGTAAAGCCCACATGAATGAACTTCGTGTTCTTAAAAAAGACACTCACCCCAAAAGCACTCATCATCTTTCCCCCAGGTGAGGATATAATGAGAAGATGGTTGTCTGCAACCAGAAGAGGGCTTGCACCAGGAACCAAATCAGCTGGCACCTTCATCTTGAACTTCTCAGCCTAAAGAACTGTGAGGAATAGATGTCTACTGTCTAAGCCACCCAGTCTATGGTACGTTGTTACAACAGCCAGAACAGACTAAGACATCATCTAAAAATGTCCGCTTGCAACCGAAAGTGAACTATAGTAATTATTTGTATATTACAAATAATATACAAACATACCCACCATTTTATTTCTCCCTAAATTCTATGTATAACAATCCTCTGGGAAACTGATTACTTTTCCTTCTTTGTTGCCAGTAGAGATACTCTGTGATCTTGAGAGTTCTGCTATCACTGGAGAGTAATCATTAAACAGAAAGCTCCCCATGTGTAGTAAAAGACTCTACACATGGTTCTAGTTACACCACCCCGGATTGTTTATTTGCTGAAGAATCCCCATCCTTGGACTGACTAACTTAGGTTAAAGAGTCAGACCATCAATATCATATACAAAAAGCAGGAATATTTTTTATTTAAGTGTTAATTTTTATTTAAAATGTTGTATCGTTTAAAGCAGTACATATATGCATGAGTTATCTATTTTTAGCTTTCAAATTCTACTGTTCTCCTACTTGCTTCAAGGCCCACTCACAAGTTATTAAAGGATAGGAGAAGCTGAAGTTCTGTGATCCAGCCACCCCACAGGCTGACACCTTGGTGGTACTTTCTAAGTAACATTTGGATACACTCTTCTTTAAAAATTGGATTCAGGGGAAAATTAGATTGAGGACTTTGTGGTTGGCATAGGGGTAAGTGTTGAGAAATGTTCCCTTGGCTTGGATGAAGGAAAGAATATGGCCATTCGGAACCTTTTTTAAAAAAACAAACAAGCTTCTAATCTTCTTGTTATACTCAATTTCCTTTTGCATGGAGAGTGTGGCACTGGGACTGCCTGTTTGAAAGAACTGTACAGAAACAATGAAGAAGAATGGCAAAGAGGGTGACACTCAGGGCCCTCGATTAGTTCCGGTTCTTTATGCAATGCATGCAAAGAAACACACACCCGAACACGCACACACATTTTTCTACCACAGCTTCCCATCCATGTACATTGTGTTCATCCATATCGCTATTTTCAATACCTTCTCTTGACTTAGCTCACTCCCAATGACTTTGCATTTCTGAAACAGGAAGGACTACATCTCGCACATGCATTTCTTTCTCTGCTCCGTGTGTTTTGAGAGTATATTTCCTGACCATTAATCTCTCCCTTGTCTCCATAGAGCAAATGTAGAGTCTACTTCTTTGTCATTTCCCATTGCTGGATAGGAAAATGCTGGGAACAAAAGTACTCCATACGTCCTTAAAGAACAAATGACAACACATTATCTATTTGTCATGAACACTCTGAACCTGAATGGTCCATGACACTGACCGTCATTTCCTAGATGATGCTTGATACACATTACACATACAAAGAGTACCTTAGGACCGTATGTATGTGCAGAATGCAACATTTTTGCATTTTTATCTTTCTCCAGTTTAATCCTACTCCATCGCCAATTTCGAATACAATATTTGATTCCTTCTTCTGATGTCATCACCTAGCAATCCTGACCTTCTACAGCAAGGTGACAAGGGACAGTCGCCTTACGGTAGCATATTTACCACTGTAGATGACAAATACGGCAGAGCTTGCCTGCTACTTGTTGGTTTCTTAGGGGGCCATTCAGGGATATGGGTGTATTACTGTAGTTCAGTAGGTGAAAGGAGCGAATTAGATGTCTGCCTTACTCGACTTTGTTTCAGAAAAGGCTGTGAGGTCTTGTTTTCCTGATATTTATGAAGGATCCTCTAGGATTTCTTCCCCCACATTTATTAAGCTTTCATTGAAAGCAATAGGTGAGACATCTAAATGTGTTTTTGTGTGGTTATATAGAAGGAATATTGACATCTAGGTACAAAAGTGAAATCTAAAGTTTTAACGCTTGCATGCAAAGTTTTCATGATTATTACAAGGTTCAGAAACACAAAACATGCATCCCTAGCAGTGACAGTGAAAATCTTACTACATTTAAGAGATTGACACGGTTCTCTGGGCTGCCCATCAGTTATAGAACTACACTGTGGTCCTGGCACAGGCTTCCACGTTTCACACCTTAAGCCACATAACCTTTATACACCCGCAACTGTAAACTATCTGGAGGAAAGGTAGAGAGATTTACAAATAAATGTATTTGAAAGAGCTAAGGAATTATCCACACAATTTACGCTAGTGTCAGTCATTGAAGAAAAAAAGTCTTACTACCAGGTATAAGTTATACACGAGTGATTTAGAAGCATTTTATGCACTCAGATGTCTCCAAGGATCTGAGGACAGTCAGGATGCGTCAATGAATGCACTACTCAGATATCTTTGCTTTGTCCCCTCAGCTCCTCTCTCTGTGCTGTCCTGCTGTCCGCCAGGACACTGCAGTTCTGGACTGCATCAACAAGGTCCCCGTGCCCTCATGCTTCTAATTGTGTTTGACCCATAAAGAACATCTGCAGAAGATCAGTGAGACAGAGGAAATTGGGATCTGGGCATTTATGCCTCTGGCTCCCTTCCTGCTGTTTTGCCTCAGGCTGGAGGCATCCCTCAACCACCCTTTCCAGGTGGCAGACTCTATGACAACTCAAAGACACACCAGCTCCTTCCCTATTCCAGTAACCGTTCCCTCCCCTCAAGCCTTCAAGCCTAAGAGTGCTAACAAGTTGGTTGCTACAAGTTACAGATAACTGCACTCTCCTTTGTGTTTCTCTTATGCCAACTTTGTCAATAACTGCTCCTTTAATTATCCTTTTTTTGAGTGTGTCAACTGTTTTTTGTTAGAAACCTGGCTGATGCATCCTGCATTTCTCAGGAACTCTGAAGAACACCCAGGAGGCAAGCCATGCAGTAAAAGGTATGTGGCAACCACTTACGAGATTGGCATGGAGTTTCAGGGCTGAGTTCCAGATTGGGGGATGCTGGTGGAGTACAGCAGATAGTCAGATTTCTGCAATTTGTAATTTACCACCATCATGGTGCACTTATTGCCTATTCCACAGGCAGGTGGAGAGAAGCTGCAGGACATGGAGCCAGGAAAATGGAACTCAGTCTCCCACTTCATGTCCTTTTCAGGGAACTATAGCCTGAGCTTATAAGTCCCCTCACTGTCACACTTTGTTGTAAAGGATACCTTAAGCCATCTTTGTAAGTAAGAAGTGAGTGTCCTTTGGAATGATTTTCCCAAAATCTTTTAAACTCTGTAGGAAAAAGTCAAGCAATGAAAAATTATAGGATGATGTGTTTATGGTAAAGAGACGGTATTTAAAAACAGTTAAGAATTTTGCCCATGTACTTACTTAAATGAAGAAACATCAAATTAGCTAATAGTAATACACATTTTCTTAATGGCATTGCAATAAAGAATTGCAAAACATCATCTGGATCAACCTGCCACCTACAAGGAAAACCATGTTTATTCCATTGAACTCTACCTACTCTAGAAGGTCTTTAGGGAAATGGTGATATAACAGTCTTCAACCTACCCTTGAAGTCGGCATTAAAACAGATATAAAGAATTACCAGTTATTTTTGTAACTGAAGCTTTAAAAGGGGTGACTATGGGATAGACCAAATCAACATCCAATCTCTAATAGAATGTTTTTCTTCCTGTCTCACCCATCCAGCATTAGAATTCAGGAACTAGACACCTGCCTTATGTTTAATGTATATATATAGTGTCTAGGCTGATAAGAAAATGTCCTGGGAAGAATTTCTAAAACTAGTATATAATCATTTTGGTTCCTCAGCTTGATCTATCCATAGATCATCTTGGCTAGATTTTATTACACTGTATATCTAATGTTTAGACAGATATAGAACATTATTACTTGATTGGAAAAGCATTTTCTAAGCAAAGCAAGGATTTTTGCTGTATCACAACATGGGGATACAGAAATTTGGGGTGAGGCCCTGAGTCTGCCATCTAACACTTGTACTTTAGGGGTTTGTCACTTCACTGCTAAGGCTTTGGTACACTCATGAAGGGATAGAGATAAATGATAAATAATGTCTTTTTCAGCTAGAATGAAAACCCTATTATCTGAACATGGAAAGAGGGAAAGCCCTAGGTGTATAAGTCAGGATTCTGCTGAAATAATTCTACATAATAACTCCAAAGC
The DNA here is from genome assembly GCF_048565385.1 of Saimiri boliviensis. NCBI lineage: Eukaryota > Metazoa > Chordata > Mammalia > Primates > Cebidae > Saimiri > Saimiri boliviensis. The sequence goes on from NC_133470.1 coordinate 40,676,927, forward strand.
TTGGTGGTTTATAACAATGAACATTTATTTCTACCTCAAGGATCTGAAGATCACCTGTAACTCAGATGGGCTTAGCTGATCTCAGCTCCAAGCTTCAACTTGGATTCAGATTTGCTCCATATTTCTTTTCAATCTGGGACCAGAAACTACCCAGGCATATTCTTCTCATGGCTGATGGCAGAAATACAAAAGAAAGGAGTGAGAGGAAATACACAATATCTCTTAAGGCTTCAGCTGGGAACTAACCCCCTTTCATTTCTACCTATGTTTCTTTGGCTGAACCAAGTCACATGACCAAGACCAAAGTCAATGGATCAAGGTATATAATCTGCTTACTCTCTTGAGAAGCACTGCAAAGTCACATGGCAAAGGGTGCGGTGGTATAACTGTATTACAAAAAAAAAAATGAAATAAAACTTAGAAATGTAAATCCAATCTGCTATCCCATTGGACATTGAGCATAGTTTATAATCTCTAAACTCTCCAGCCTATAATCTCTAAACCGCTTTTCCTGTCCTCATATAGGGCAGTAAACCCATACATCATCATTGAACTTTGCCAGCAAAGCAGAGCTACAGCTCTTTGAGAAGGGGTTACTGGTTGATGGAGAGGTTCCACCCTGCTATTGGCCAGCCACTTCAAGACAGCGGAGAGTTTGCATCAGTGGTCTGAATCAGATGAGCATTTGTTGAGGACCCACACTCATCAACATTCAGGACAGCAAAGAGCTGTCTTGAGACATTTTATTCACCCTGATGAAGCCCCAAATAATTCCATAACAGTCTTTAAGTTCCCCAGTAAAATAGATTTTTTAGCTCTTCTCAAAAGTTCTCATATAAGAGATTCAGTAGAAAACTGTGGAAGTTTCCTCTGTTACAGCCCCAGAAGGCCTGGCAGGGTGGTAGACTGCCAAAATGCAAATTACCAGACTTGCGTCAACAGATATCAGGAATTTCATCTCTCATTCAAGATCTATTGAATCTTCTTGAAATCTGATCTTTATTCTTACTTGCTTCAAGATTTGCATCCAAGTCTGAGTCAGGAAACTCACCAAGCTACCCTTCTCAGAGGTAGTCAGACCCCTATGGGGTATTCTCTTCCTTGTTCTCATTTTGATTCTGACAATTATGGGTTGTAATGGAAATATTGGCATAATCTGAACTTTAGCTGTGGGCTGTACAAGGGGAACTCATGGCTGCAATTTTAATTTTTTTACATATAATATGCCAACACATATGCCCATAGTGTAAACTTACTTGGTTTAGGATTACAAATTGGGTGTTTGTGACAAACTCTAAGACCCTCAGGGAAATCACTCTGTCATTAACAACTCAGTTTATTTAAGGAGCCATTAGTGAAAGAAACGCTGGAGAGAAGAAGCTGAACTTGTATCTTTCTTCCAACTCTCAACCCAAGAACTACACCTCCTTCAGATGGTGAGACCTCCCTTCTGTGGACAGTCATTCACCAAATCTGTAAGAAAACATCATGAGCTGTTTCCAGACTGAATTATAGCTATGACTTCATACTGCTGCCTCACTTTCAGGCAAGACAGTTTCAGTCAGATGAACTTGCTGGCCAGAAAAGGAGAGAACGTCTCCTATCAACAAGCTACTGGCCATTGGCCAACCTGATCATCTCTCAATAGTGACGCAGGTTTAGAGCTACTCCTGGAAAAGCAGCTGTCTCCAAAGGATATGAAGTGAGCTCATGCATGAAATAAGACTTGAGCAGAGATGTGATTCTGTTTATGTGATTGCTTTAATTAATACCCTCTCCGTAAGACATTCCAATGTATTTTGCTTATGAAAATATTTTTAATGTGATAAGATTAAATCAGTAAAAAATAACTTTCCCTTTCAATAAGAAATGGAGATTTTAAAAGGCAAATATGCAATCAAAGTCAATCTTTGCCCCAAGGATTAATTTTAACATTCTATGATACTAACAGTGGGTACTGTGGGTGATCATCATAGTCACTTCTACCAGAACTATCCTGGAAGAATCTTTCCCACTGATTAGTTAGTTCCTTTTAGAGATTTATTCGTTCACATTTTAGAATCCTTAACTTTGTAAAATCTTATTATTTTAAATTGTATATGTATGTATTGGAATAATGGTTCTTCATAGGCAGATGACACAGTAGAAATAAATGCTTCTTTCCTTGATCATACCATACTTGTGATCTTATGTTAATTATCTACTCTTGTGTCATACTAGTGATCTTACATTAATTATCTACTATTGTGTAACAAAACCTCCAAAACTTAGTGGCTTAAAACAACATTTATTATCACATGCTTTCTGTGGGTAAGAAATCTAGGTGTGGTTTAGCTGGATCTTTTGATTCAGGATGTCTCACAAGGCTGAATTCAAGGTGTGGGACAGGGCTGCAGTTTCATCCGAAGGCTCTACTAGAGAAAGTCTGCTTCCAAGCTCACTCACAGGTTCTCACAGATTATTGGGTTGAGGGGCTTACGTAATCACTGGCTCTTAACAAGAGGCTTCTCTCAGTTTCTTGCCAAATGGGCCTCTTCAGAAGGTAGCTTGCAGCCTGGCAGCTGGCTTCCCCAAAAGCAAGGTCTCCAAGAGAAAGGAAGTATATAAGAGATCACAAGCAAATAGGAAGTCAGTCTTTTTGTGACCTCATCTCAGAAGTGATTTGCCATTACCTTTGTTGTATTCTGAGAAGCAAGTTGTTAAGTCCAGCCCCACTCAAGGATGTAAATATAAGAAGATGGAGATCATGGTGGGGCAGTTTAGAGGTTGGCTGACACATACCTTTTAGCCATTTAATAAAAATATGGCTTGAGGTAAAGGAAAAAATATTTATACAAACATAGTAGAACTGAGAACATGAACATGTGGTGTTTCTATTGAGCTAGGCAATTTATAAGGCTCTAACTATTCTAATAATGCCACCTTTACTCAAGCTATTTTTCAAGTTAATTTTTTAAATTATTTTTCAGAGTTACCTTAAGTGCCTATGTCACATTCTTTGCACACCCCTGAATTCACCCCCAAGTCCAAAATTATGGCCATTTTTCTCCTTGCAGGTAGATTTGCATAATGGAAAGAGTTAAAAGTCATTCAAATAGATAAGGTTAGTGATCATGATAGTTTATGCTGTTTTTAGTCTTGGTTTTTGTACTCATGAAATAAAAAGACTGATTTCCTTATGTGGCTCATAAATTGGCCTCAAAGGCAGAGCCTAAAAAGGACTGTTTTAATTTAACCTTCATTTAGATGCTTAAAACCTGGTACTTATCTGAAGATTTTTAATAGCTTCCTTCATAGCTATACTTTATGTGTTTACACTTTTTCCTCCACATCTGATATTCCAGGACAAATAAAAAGCATAGATCATGTTGGGACATGTTGAGACAGAAGGGGACACTGAGGAAAGAACCAGAGTCCCCCAAGTGGGCTCCGGAGTACACTTTCACTCACAAGCAGCCAGAATACCTTTATAGCAGAGCGCACTTGGATTATCTACTGTACATCTAAGACCACGCTAAGGTTTGCAGTTGGAGTCAGTATGAGCTTGACACGCTGCCTCCATACCCAGGGACCTACCCAGGGCTAAGAGAAATCCGAGGAACACCCACAAACACTAACCTTAATCTGGTTGGGAGGAGAAGAGACATTGCATCACAAATAGGGGGATTATTTTGGGGGGATCCATCCACTCACAATCCTCAGGATTATAACCTGTTAGGAGCTTCCTACTTGTTAAGTAAATGCCTTCGATTTTGTCAAATTTAGCATAACTCATTTCCATTAATCTCCATTTTCCTTGGCCCAGGGCAAGAGGTGAAAGGCTAGGCACTAGTTCTGTGCTGAACTCTGAGTCTGTGCAAAATGACCTGGAGCTCCATTTTCCCATTTCCTCTGGCCACCCACCCCTCCCCACTCCCACCCCTCTTTCCCTTTCCTCAAACCTAAAGAGCAAGCCTACAACCCTAATACCATCAGAGGCGTTTGAACCACAGCAACTCCATCTTGAATAGAAGCCGGGTAAAATAAGGCTGAAAGCTACTGAGCAGCATTCTCAAACATACAATGTTTGGTTTTCCATTCCTGAGTTACTTCGCTTAGAATAATGGTCTCCAACTCCATCCAGGTCACTGCGAATGCCATTCATTCATTCCTTTTTCTGGCTGAGTAGTATTCCATCACATATGCATACCACAATTTCTTTATCCACTTGTCGGTTGATGGGCATTTGGGTTAGTTCCACATTTTTGTAATTGAGAATTGTGTGGCTATAAATGTGTGTGCAAGTATCTTTTTCATATAATGACTTGTTTTCCTCTGGGTAGATACCCAGCAGTGGGATTGCTGGATCAAATGGTAGTGCTACTTTTAGTTATTTAAGGAATCTCCACGCTGTTTTCCCAAGTGGGTAACAGTGTGGCTGTACTCACTTTCATCACCACCAGCAGTGTAGAAGTGTTCCCTTTTCACTGCATCCACGCCAACATCTATTATTTTTTGATTTTTGGATTCTGGCCATTCTTTATTTTTTTTCCTGTCATCTACATTAGATACATCTCCCAATGTTAGCCCTCCCAAATACCCCCAGCCCTGCTATCCCTCCTCTAGTCTCCCCACCCCCCAGCATGCCCCGGTGTGTGATGTTCCCCTTCCTGTGTCCATGTGTTCTCATTGTTCAACACCCACATATGAGTGAGGTATGTTGTTTCATCTGCATTTCAAATTATGGATTGGAAGATGAGCTTATTTGGGGAAGCATGTCTTCTGATACAGGTATAATGAAAGGAGGACTTCATTTCCTGCAACTTCTAGAATTTCACTCTACCTGGGCAGCAGCCAGGAAGAGAGGATCCCTTACTGCTTAATTCATCTCTTTTTCCTTTATCTTTTCTGACCAGGATCCAGCCTTTATTTTCCTTAATACTCACTCGGTTGATTCATCCATTTAGTGTTTTCTATTGTGTTAAAATGTTCTGCCGGCCATTTTCTCACTTTGCTCTTCCAGCTCCCTGTTTCTCCTTTCTCATTCCTTCTCTGTGCCCTGGGTTGACCTCTATGGTAATGCAGCACCTGGGCTCACCAGAACTCTGGTTTCTGATTGAGTTAGGCCAAGGGGCAGCAGTGACAGGAAATCAGAGGCTTCAACGAGAGTATTTAGGAAATGCATCCCAGTCCCACCCTACATTCTTACAAGTCACAGTCTCCTTTATGGAGAAAGGAGGTCGGCACAAGATACAGGTCTCCCTCTCCCACAGTGAGAGCTCTCTCAAGGTTCCAGTAATGGTGCCATCTCCCTTCCCCTCTAAACTGTGGGTGGTAATGGCTTCCTACTTTTGTTAGTCCCTGGGGTGCACCAGCAACCTTGACGGTTCCATTAACCGTGTCCGCAATTCTATAAAAGGATCTTTTTCTCTTCAGTCACCCCTTGAGTGTGCCATCTGTAACCTATTGGTCACATCTGTTTCCTCAAGGACCGTGCTGGATGAAAATGCCAACTAACCAACTGTGCTTATTGTAAGGAAATGTTCAATATTCTTACTAATTAGAGACATGCATAACTGTTAATAATATCTTCTTACCTACATAAAGCCAAGAGCCCCCTTGCTGAATTGGCATCATTCCAGTGAACAGCAGAGGAGGGCTGGGTGCAGTGGCTTATATCTATAATCCTAGCACTTTGAGAGGTCAAGTTAGGCAGATCACATGAGCCCAGGAGTTTGAGACCAGACTGGACAACATTATGAGACCCTGTCTCTACCAAAAAAAAGTTTTTAAAAATTACCCAAGTGTAGTGGCACATGCCTGTGGTCCCAGCTACTCAGGAGGCTGAGGTGGGAGGATCACTTGAGCCCAGGAGGTCAAGGCTGCAGTGAACTATGCACTCCAGCCTGAGTGACAGAGCAAGACCCTGTCACCCTCCCTCCCCCCGATCCATAAAAGCAAAGGAGCCCAATGACGTAAAAGTTACAAAACGACCACTTCTTTGTGTTTCAAGGAGTAAAGAAGACATGCCTCTATCTCTGACATGGAGTCCCCAGGACTGGGAAGTGGAGTGGCATTTATAGTTCTGTGAGGGAGGTAGAGGCCTGAACCTCATCTGGCTGGCTGGGAGAGTGTGCTCTTCTGATAAGTCACAGTGGCCTAAGGCCAGCAAGATTTCACTCGAACACAGACAACAACATCAGGCAGACAAAGGGGACCAGGGCCCTTGGAGGCTCTGAGGAGTCCACGAGGGATGACAGCTATGCAGCAGCAAGCTGACACCAGGAGTGGCCTTCAGATGTCCAAGAGGACAGACTGTAAGCAACTGATGGAGTGTGGGGGACAGTTAACACAAATAAAGGATGCTGGGCCCCTTGCCAATCTGCCTCTTAAGACATTTTAAATTTAATTTTGAGAAAGAGGATGTGATGGGACTGGATCCCTGATGGTTGCTGCCTGGATTTTGGAGAACTACTTTGTATTGAGAAGGTTGCCGGTTATGAAAATGTTTATGCTTTTATTTAAAAATCTCCTTCACATAAAATAAGATTCTACAATTACCTAGCTGATCACCTAGAATCTCTTCTGCAAGGCAGGAGCCATTCTAGGAGGGTATAAATTCTAAAGCTCGGTTGGAATCAATGATACAATCAGGTCTAGCTATGGGTGGTTAATGGGAAAAGATAACATCAGTTTCTGGAGGTTGTTTTTCACTATGACTCTCAAGTGTAACGTGCAGAGTTACATTACAGAGAATTTGAAAGGATACTGGTGGTTAAATGTTAGGGTAGATGAGAGGATAATACCTCTAATACATTCTTTCTCACCTTAAAAAGGAAGAGAGAAAGGAAGGAAGGAAGTAAAAGAGGAAAAAAGAAAAGAAAAACTGCTGATAAAATACAAAATATTTTTAAGAGAGGTTTCAAAAAATATGTCTCTACAGACATGGCCACATTCTTTCAAAGTACAGCATAGCAAAAGAAAACGGGCTTGAATATTGGGTAAGAGGACTCTACTCCCACTACCTCCTTCATCCCATAATCACTTCCATAAGGTCTTAAATCATGATTTTAAAACAATGTCCATGCTACAAATTAGAACTTCCAACCTGGACACTGAAAAATAAATTTTAAATATATATTAATAGATGTGGTTATATATCAGATACTGTATATACATTGTCTCCCTGAATCCTTGCAGTCATTCTAGACAATAGATATTTTTACCTCAATTCTACAAATGAAAAAACAGGCATAGAGAGGTTCAGTGAAATGCTTAATGCTTCATGATCAAAAAGTAGTGAAGCTAGGAATTGTGCATAGGTGTATGCTTTTTCAACAACTTTACACTGCCTTCTAAATGGAAAAAAAAAAGTGTGTGTTGGGGTAAGAATCAAGCAATTGACATTTTTAGAAAGTTAATTTAGTGAGAACATGCAGCATTTGGTTTTCTGTTATTATGTTAGTCTGCTGAGAACAATGGTTTCCAGCTTCATCCATATCCCCGCAAATGACATGAATTCATCCTTCTTTATGGCTGCATAGTATTCCATGGTGTATATGTGCCACATTTTCTTTATCCAGTCTATCATTGATGGGCATTTGGGTTGGTTCCTAGTCTCTGCTATTGTGAACAGTGCTGCAATAAACATACATATGCATGTATCTTTATAGTAGAATGATTTATAATCTTTTGGGTACATACCCAGTAATGGGATTGATGGGTCAAATGGCATTTTTGGTTCTAGATCCTTGAGGAATCACCACACATTATCATCACATGATGGATTACCTTTAAGTCTGTAATCGATACCCAAATACCTGGGAAATTCAAAAAATATGTCTGTAGAGATATTTTTTTTTTTTTTTTTTTTTTTTTTTTTTTTTTTTTTTGAGACGGAGTTTCGCTCTGTTACCCAGGCTGGAGTGCAATGGCGCGATCTCGGCTCACCGCAACCTCCGCCTCCTGGGCTCAGGCAATTCTCCTGCTTCAGCCTCCTGAGTAGCTGGGATTACAGGCACGTGCCACCATGCCCAGCTAATTTTTTGTATCTTTAGTAGAGACGGGGTTTCACCATGTTGACCAGGATGGTCTCGATCTCTCGACCTCGTGATCCACCCTCCTCAGCCTCCCAAAGTGCTGGGATTACAGGCTTGAGCCACCGCCCCCGGCGTCTGTAGAGATATTTTTTGTCTCTGTAGAGACATATTTTTTGAATTTATTTCTAGTTCAATGGTTGAACTAATTTACACTCCCACCAACAGTATAAAAGCATCCCCATTTCTCCACATCCTCTCCAGCATCTGTTGTTTCCCAACTTTTGAATGATCACCATTTTAACTGGCATGATAGGGTATCTCATTGTGATTTTGATTTGCATTTCTCTACTGCCCAGTGATGATCAGCTTTTTTTCATGTATTTGTTGGCTGCATAAATGACTTCTTTTGAGAAGTGTCTGTTCATATCCTTCAACCACTTTTTGATGGGGTTGTTTTTTTTCCTGTAAATTTATTTAAGTTCTCCACAGATTCTGGATATTAGCCCTTTGTCAGATAGGTAGATTGCCAAAATTTTCTCCCATTCTGTAGGTTGCCCATTCCCTCTGATGATAGTTTCTTTGGCTATGCAGAAACTCTTTAGTTTGATTAGATCCCATTTGTCAATTTTGGCTTTTGTTGCCATTGCTTTTGGTGTTTTAGTCATGAAGTCCTTGCCTATGCCTATGTCCTGAATGGTGTTGCCTAGGTTTTCTTCTAGGGTTTTTATGGTGTTAGGTCTTATGTTTAAGTCTTTAATCCATCTTGAGTTATAAGGTGTAAGGAAGGGGTCCAGTTTAGTTTTCTGCATGTGGCTAGCCAGTTTTCCCAATATCATTTATTAAACAGGGAATCTTTCCCCATTGCTTGTTTTTGTCAGTTTTGTCAAAGATCAGATGGTTGTAGATGCATGGCATTATTTCTGAGGCCTGTGTTCTGTTCCATTGGTCTATATCTCTGTTTTGGTACCAGTACCATGCTGTCTTGCTTACTGCAGCCTGGTAGTATAGTTTGAAGTCAGGTAGTGTGATGCCTCCAGCTTTGTTCTTTTTGCTTAGGATTGTCTTGGCTATGTGGGCTCTTTTTTGGTTCCATATGAAATTTAAAGCAATTTTTTCTAATTCTGTGAAGAAAGTCAATGGTAGCTTGATGGGGATGACATTAAATCTATTAATTACTTTGGGCAGTATGGCCATTTTTACAGTATTGATTCTTCCTATCCATAAGCATGGAATGTTTTTCCATTTGTTTGTCTCCTCTCTTATTTCCTTGAGCAATGGTTTGTAGTCCTCCTTGAAAAGGTCCTTCACATCCCTTGTGAGTTGTATTCCTAGGTGTTTTATTCTCTTTGTAGTAATTGTGAATGGGAATTCACTCATCGATTGGCTCTCTGTTTGTCTATTATTGATATAGGAATGATTGTGATTTTTGCACATTGATTCTGTATCCTGAGACTTTGCTGAAGTTGCTTATCAGCTTAAGAATATTTTGGGCTGAGACGATGGGGTTTTCTAAATATACAATCATGTCATCTGCAAATAGAGACAATTTGACTTCCTCTCTTCCTATTTGAATTCCCTTTATTTCTTTCTCTCGCCTGATTGCCCTCGCCAGAACTTCCAATACTGTGTTGAATAGGAGTGGTGAGAGGGGGCATCCTTGTCTTGTGCTGGTTTTCAAAGGGAATGCTTCCAGCTTTTGGCCATTCGGTATGATATTGGCTGTGGGTTTGTCATAAATAGCTCTTATTATTTTGAGATACTTTCCATCAATACCTAGTTTATTGAGAGGTTTTAGCATGAAGGGGTGTTGAATTTTATTGAAGGTCTTTTCTGCATCTATTGAGATAATCATGTGGTTTCTGTCATTGGTCCTGGTGATGTGATGGATTACATTTATTGATTTTCATATGTTAAACTAGCCTTGCATCCCAGGGATGAAGCTGACTTCGTTGTGGTGGATAAGCTTTTTGATGTGCTGCTGGATTCAGTTTGCCAGTAATTTATTGAGGATTTTTGCATTGATGTTCATCAGGGATATTGGCCCAAAATTTTCTTTTTTTGTTGTGTCTCTGCCAGATTTTGGTATCAAGATGATGCTGGTCTCATAAAATGAGTTAGGGAGGAGTCCCCCTTTTTCTATTGTGTAAAATAATTTCAGAAGGAATGTTACCAGCTCCTCCTGTACCTATGGTGGAACTTGGCTGTGAATCCATCTGGTCCTGGGCTTCTTTTGGTTCATAAGCTATTAATTACTGCCTCAATTTCAGAAATTGTTTATGGTCTATTCAGGGACTTGACTTCTTCCTAGTTTAGTCTTGGGTGGGTGTATGCGTCTAGGAATTTATCCATTTCTTCTAGACTTTCTAGTTTATTTCCATAGAGGTGTTTATAGTATTCTCTGATGGTAATTTGTATTGCTGTGGGATCAGTGTGATATCATCTTTATCATTTTTTATTTTGTCTATTTGATTCTTTTCTCTTTTCTTCTTTATTTGTCCAGCTAGTGGTCTATTTTGTTATTTATTATTATTTTTTTAAACAGCTCCTGGATTCACTGATTGTTTTGTAGAGTTGAACAATGAGAACACATGGTCACAGGGAGGGGAACATCACACACTGGGGCCTGTCAGGGTATGGGGGGTCTAAGGGAGGGATAGCATTAGGAGAAATACCTAATGTAGATGACGGGGTGATGAGTGCAGCAAACCACCATGGCATGTGTATATCTATGTAACAAACCTGCATGTTCTGCACATGTATCCCAGAACTTAAAGTATAATAATTTAAAAAAAGAAAGTTAACTTATGTAAACATTTGAACATTTTCTTTAAAAAAAAAAAAAGAAAGAAAGAAAAAGAAAAAGAATCCCAGCCTGGGAAACGTAGCAAAACTCTGTCTCTGCAAAAGTACAAAAATTAGCCAGGCATGGTGACACATGCCTGTAGTCCCAACTACTGGGTGGTGAGGATGACTGAGGTGGCAGGATCACTTAAGCCCAGGAGACTGAGGCTGCAGTGAGCTGGAATCATACCACTGCACTCCAGCAGCCTGGGCAACAGCAACCCTGTCTCAAAATAAATACTGCTGTTTTATTTACTGATATTTACTCCAACTTTATATTAGTTTTAATAGCGGCTTGTTGACTACAGACCAAAATAATTAATTCAGAGTAAAAACAGTTGATTTGAGTCTAGTCCCACTAGGTTAGTTGGGTAACGCAGCCACATCTCTCTGTTTCATCTTTTCATTTCTTGATGGACTCTTAGAAAGGAAAAGCTTTCATTCATTCCAATTAGTTTTGAGAAACGGTTTTAGAGCCCAGGCATCAAAGCATTGACATCTAAATCTATAGCAAAAATAAATAGTATAGATATTTGTGCAATTCTCCAACACATTTGGTATGAATTCTGGAAGAAAAGCTCAAGCTCCTCTTCTTGCTGAAAAAGCATATGGATAAAATTTAAAGATACAAATCTGTATCGGATGTAAAAAATAAACAAACTCCCAGCATTCCATGAACTAGGTTGAAATTTCTCCTCTACCTCTAGATAGAGAAAAGTCTATTCTAACCTGCTCCACCAACCACGTGGATACTATTTGATCTATCTTTGCTGTCTTTCTTTCCAGGGACACAGAGAGACACCATCCACAGGGCGCAAGGAAATGTGACCAGTCTCTTTTCTGGGCATATAAATCTGTACCCCATCAATACAGGGGGAGCAGGGAGGAGGTCAAATGACTGGAAATGATAAAGTGTCATATGCTAAACCTGGCTTACCCCTACTGTAGTCCTTATTTCCTATACAATCATCACCCATGACCTTTGTCATGGAAACTTGGTCATTGTGGCAAGGTAGATCTTGAATGCATTATTCATCTCTGATAATATTTGGAGTAGGCTGCTGGTGTCTATGCCACAGAAATCTGCTTCTGCAAGTGAAATAGTAGTTTCTTCTAGATAACTTCAAGTAGACATAAGCAAACATTTAGTTATTCATGTAAATCAAATTACAGGTGTGAAAATGAAGCTGTGGGAATCTAGGTGCATGCTAACAAGTATTAATGTCTGAGGGAAACAGTGTCAGTTTATCTTTTAACATATGTTTGACTTTAAAAGCTGTGAATGTGGGAAAACTCACAGGATGTTAGCATTTGTGAACATGGCAAGATTCGCAGTCAAAGAAGACCTGGGTGAAGAAACTATTGCAGTGGCGTCCTGTTGCTGCTCTCCATCCCACTTTCAGCTCAAGAGCAGCTGCCTCAGTAATACTGAATATCTGGAAAAATATGTTCAGTCCTAGGTAAGAAGCAGAATTAAAGCCACATCACAGGCATATATTTGCAGTACTATGGTCTCTGGAATCAGTGTCCAATGGTATGTTGGTAAATGCTTAACAACCAGCTCTCCAGGAAATTAAAAACCCTGATCCATAACGGCTGCCAATTTTCATGGTATAAATACTCCCACCCTAGTCAATTTCAATCTGCCAACCTGACCTCACTGCAGAGTTAGGAAGAAATGGTGTACGCTGGCTCCAGTACACCAAGTGTAACCCTTTTCTCCTCCAACCCCAAGCACTCCAGTTGCATGGGGCACACTCCTAAAAGATATGAAACTGGTCAGTTTGTTTCAAAAGAAAAGTGACAGATCAGTCCTATGGGTTTTGCTCACACTGCCTCGTCTACCTCAAACACATTTTCCTATCCATCTTCACTCAGCTCAGCCCTTCTCATCCTTCAGAAGTATAGAAGTATAAAAGTCTTCCTTCATCCCCAAAGCCAAAGCTAAGTGAGGCTCATTTTCCTCCAACTCTGATGTTCCTGTCCAGATAACATTTTGTTTTAAGAGTCTGTTTACTGCTTTGGGACCTCCTTGAGGGGAAGACTAGGATCCCTTTCACCATACGTCCCTGGTGCTTAGCACAGTGCTTAACACAGAGAAAGAGGGTTAATAAGTATTTATTGATTGAAGCAGGGAGGGAGGGAGAAATAGAGTGAGAGATGGACCTTGAGTTACTGTCCTCAAGCTGCCTCCGCCAAGAAACACAGCAAAGCAGTTGGAGTCGCAGAAGCACTGTTGCGGTTTTAAATGTGTTAATTTATTTTATCACTTTGATTACAGACCATTATTAGCCATCTAGCGTTTCCATGTGGACTGTATAATATGACTTTGTACTGAGACTCCCTGCTTTGAACTCAATTCCTTCATTTACAAGCTCTGTAAATTTGCAACCAGCTCTGTATTTTCTCCGTGCCTTAATTTACTCTTCTGCTAACTGAGGAGAGTAATACCAAGCCCGCAGCGTGGTCGCAAGAAAAAAGGAAACAATGTGTTGAGCACTTAGCTCATGATCATAATCAGAGTTTAATAAACGGCAACTAATACCGATCAACTGTTGTTGTTCTCTGTATTTTTAGTCAACTGGCTTGTTTAGGGGAAAAAAATGGATTCCCCAGCCATAAATACCAAACTCAAGAAAGCCATGTGGGTGTAAACAACCAGTTAGTTATTCCTTTCTTTTCCCTTTGCCTGCCCGTCCCTGTGACTGCTCCGGTTAGTCAGTGCAGTGACTTGGCATGAAGAGAGGGCCTGATGTAACAGATACCAGGGCCAACAGTGTTTTCCCACCACCTCCTTTCCTGCTTGCGCGATTATGCACATTTCAATTCATTCCACTTTGAACCACCCTACTCTTCTTTGTTCCTGTTTGCTTTGTCTTTTTCTGTTACTTCACAGTCTCTTTATTCTTCCCAGCCCTCTCCTCCTTTCTCTCTCTTTATCCACTTCACACCACTCGTGCATCAATACGAGGGAGGCAAAAGGTGAAAAAAAGCGAAAGAGAAAATCATTATAATTAACTTCTATAGCCCTTTAAACAAACATGGAAGACCCCCAATCACCCTTTACTTTTTCAAATGCTTCCAAGCATTCATTCACCCCAAACCTCAGCTAGAATATTCTAAGCCATTTAAAACATGGATTTAAATTTTTCTTAATAACATTTTGCAAAACCTTTGTTTCCAACTAACTGTAGATTATTTGTGCTAAATAATATTCCCACTAAAAATTTGCTGCTAAAAATATTCCAACAGTAATTCCAATTAAAATGTACATTATGGGTGCTGGGGTTTTCTCAGGGGGCGGAGGAAGATGCAGACTGATCTGAAAACCTGAACAGTCTAATAACATTGCTTCTATAGGAGAATATTTTACAGCACAGCCTGTTTGCAAATGTAGTACTCCTTGTCTCTGTTGCAAGTAGTTTAAATTACGGGCTTCTTTTGTCACTCGGTGTCCTTTTTAGCCCCAGAGGAGCCTGGGCAAGGAGAGATGACCCCAAGCAGCACATATACACCAACAAACACAGAGAGCACAGCTTTTTCAAGGGGCATGTGCTTTTCTACAAGGAAACAACACTTTGCTTTTGTAAGATAGTCTATTCAAAGTGTGTGGCGAGTGAGTACAGCAAGACCCAGCAGGATGTATGTTTTGCCGAAAATGACTATGTTGATCCTAGAAACAAAGCTTATCTGCTTTGCTCAAAAAAGCATATTTCTGAGCTTTTGCACGATTGGATGGCAGTCAACACGAGGACTCCACATCGGCTCACTGTGAATCCTGTTTAGCTGAAAAGCCAGGTTGTTGGAAGGGGATCTGCCCTTTAGAAGTCTAAACTGAGTTCAACTATTTCTTATCCAATGACCTTTAAACTTGTGTTTTTTTTTTTTTTTTTTAATCCCCTTAGTGCAGAAACAACCCTTTGATGGCTCCAAAACTGTGGATATTGTATAAATGACAGTCACTGTAGTAAGACATATTGGTAGACTGGGTAGGAGGCCTTTACAAGGTGTGGAATCCTGAGATGTCATTTCTAGTGGCAGATCAGAATCCAAATCCGAATGCTCAGGTCCTAAGTAGGTAGAGGAAACTTGATATGTATGGTCTTGATTGTACAAAGATCAAGTTATCTTGAAAAGTCTTGAGTGATGGGGAAGACCATCAAATATAGTTGGAAAGGTTGTTCACTGCACAAGAGTGCCTGAAACCCATGCCGCCCTTTGCTCCCCAAGACAAGAACCTACAGGGCTGCACTTTTGTCAAGTTCACACACAGATGTCTTACAGGTTAGCCAAGGCCCTGGGTAGCAGGGCTTCATGATGGCACCAGTCATATGCAACAGAAACACAGAAACCATGCAATACTATGCAGCCATAAAAAGGAAGAAGGTCATGACCTTTGCAGGGACATGAATGGAGCTGGAAGATGTTATCTTCAGCAAGCTAACACAGGAACAGAAAACCAAGCAGTGCATGTTGTCACTTATAAGTGAGAGCTGAACGATCAGAACACATGGACACTTGGAGGGAACAACACACACTGGGGCCTGTCAGGTGGCCAGGGCCAGGGGAGGGAGAGCAGCAGGAAGACTAGCTAATGAATGCCGGGCTTAATTCCTGAGTGAGGGGTTGATCTGTGCAGCAAATCACCATGGTAAACGTTTACCTAGGTAACGAAGCTGCGCATCCTGCATATGTACCCCAGAACTTGAAAGGTGAAGGAAAAAAAAAAGAGTCAGGAGCTTGACAATTTTGGCTTGAGAACACAAATTGTAACACAGCACATCGAAAGCAATATGGGCGAAAAGCTCTGGAAACACACTGCCCAAAACAGGGTCAAAAAACTATTTTCTGAACTTTGTACCACTATCTGTGTTTGGTTCCTTTTATTTCTCCTTAGAATTCCATAAAGCTTTTACAAGAGTGCCAGTTTGTCTGACTATGTTTAGAGGAACCATGGGAAAGGTTTTGTTTGATGTTTGTGTCACACTATTACAGAGTCATCTGCCTTCAGGGCCCAGAAAGGTGGTAATGAAAGAAATTAGAACTGCACACCTTTACCCCCACTCCCCTCCCAGGGAGTCTTATGGAGCTCAGCCCACTTGGAAATCTTTTGCTTTGATTTTTCTTTTAATTAGGAGAAATTAGTAGAATTTCTTTATGTTTGTTTTTTTTGTAAGGGGGGGTGGAGGAATGCTGAGGATCTTTCAGCTAACCCTGAAGTGGATTCTCTTTGGGGGAAACAAAGGAAATTGTCCAGAAAGAGAGTAATAAAATACTACTTTGTGCTTTTTATGAGGATCTGCAAGGAATTCCATTTCATTTCAGCCTCTCAGCAGAAAAATCAGAAGCTCACTCTAGCAACCATCGGAGTAGGAAGCCATCTGTTTGGGTGCCTTCTCCTCATAAAGTTGTGAAAAAAAAAAAAATGCCCTTTCTGGCATTGCTGAGGCTTCCAGCAGAGCCTGAAATCTTCGCATACTTAGCAAGCAAGTTAACAGAGTCAACTGTCTAACTCTTCAGTTCTTAGAGTGAGGATTTCCCTTTTTTCTTCTCCATTAGAAGAGGATAGCTCTGGTTTATCACATGGGATAGCACCTAAGAATGTTCAAGAATTTCTGAGATGAAGCTGGATTGCTGTCTTGTCAAAAACACCTTCTACGGTCAATTCTCAAATTCCCTGGAGTTGGTAAGAACTGCCTTTAACCCTGAGTATGTTGCTGTGAGACCAGAGAAAGAGCAATGCATTGGACTGTGTGGGACATATGCTTAATGCGCTCTGCGTCCTGGAAAATGGCAAGGCTCCCTGATAGCACGACTTCCCACCTATTTATAATGTTTTTCATTTTTTAAATTAAAAATAAATGCTGTGGTGAAACCAACACAACATAAAATGTATCATCTGATTTTAAGTGTATAGCTCAGTAACATTAAGTACATTCACACTATTGTGCAACCAATCTCCAAAACCCTTTTCATCTTGAAACATGGAAACTTTCTACCCCTTTAACAACAATTCCTCATTTTGCCCTTTCCTACTACTCTATTTTATGTCTCTATGACTCCGATTATTGTAGGTACCCTAAAAGGTGGAATCATACAGTATTTGTCCTTTTGTGTCTGACTTATTTCACTTAACATAATGTCCTCAATATTCACCCATGTTGTAGGATGTGTCAAAATTTCCCTCTTTTTTTTTTTTTTCTTTTAGATAGTTTTACTCTTCTTGCCCAGGCTGGAGTGCAGTGGCGTGATCTCGGCTCACCACAACCTCTGCCTCCTGGGTTCAAGTGATTCTCTTGCCTAAGCCTCCCAAGTAACTGGAATTACAGGCATGCACCACCACACCCAGCTAATTTTTTTTTTTTTTTTTGAATAAAGATGGCATTTCTCCATGTTGGTCAGGGTGGTCTCAAACTCCCAACCTTACGTGATCTGCCAGCCTCGGCCTCCCAAAGTGCTCGGATTACAGGCATGAGCCACCGCACCCGGACAATTTCCCTCCTTTTTAAGGCTGAATGATAATGTATGGTTACACCACATTTTGCATATTCATTCATCCATTAATGAACACTTGGGTTGCACATTTTGGTTATTGTGAACAATGTTGCTATGAACACGAGTGTATAGAAATTTCTTTAGAACTGTGCTTTTAATCCTTTTGGTTATATACCTAGAAGTGGCATTGCTAGACCATAAGGTAAAAATGCTACTTTTAATTTTTTTTTTTCAGAACTACCATGCTGTTTTCCATAATGGCTGCACAACACCACTTTTCTAATTATTCATTCATTCATTCATTCATTCATTCTTTATTTGAGACAGACTCTTGCTCTGTCACCCATGCTGTAGTGCAATGGTGCAATCTCAGTTCACTGCAACCTCTGCCTCCCAGTTCAAGCAATTCTCCTGGCTTAGCCTCCTAGGTAGCTGGGATTACAGGTGCTCGCCACCACGCCTGGCTAGTTTTTTGTATTTTTAGTAGAGACGAGGTTTCGCCATGTTGGCCAGGCTGGTCTCAAACTCCTGACCTCAGGTGATCCACCCTCCTTGGCCTCCCAGAGTGCTGGGATTATAGGCATGAGCCACCACGCCCAGCCACAACACGACTTTTCATTTCGACCTACCTGTGCATCTTCTGTGTACGTTTTAGGAGTTTTCACTCATGAAGATGAAAATGACCATCTTTTTAAAAATCTTTTTATATAAGTGTTTTATTATAGAAAAATTTAAATATGTACAAAATAAACAAAGTAGTATAATAGACCTCTGACCCAACATCAACAACTGCTAATCAAGTGCTTTTTTTGTTTTTTCTATGCTTTAACCCATTTCTCACCCTCACTTTTTTTTTTTTTAGTTCTTTTTGTGTGTGTTTAAGGTCAGATGTATATACACTGAAAGGCACAAATTTTATTTATTTTAATTTTTTTGTCATGTCTTATGGTGCTGATGAACGGTACAAATTTTAAATACACAGTGGAAATGATCATTTTGGTCATTTGCAACAGCCTTTCCCTGTCCCGGCATTCTTCATCAAAAGCAAGACACCTTGGCAGAGGAGACTATCGGATTGGCCTCAGTGATAGTTTTGTTTCTTGAATTGGGAAAAAGATGTTAAAGTCCCCTTAATGGTCTTTTCTTGCGAGTATTTTGACCAAGACTATTCACTGAATATAAAGTCACTAAAGTGTTGCTGACTTCTTATGGCTTTGCACTTACAATGGTTGATTTCATTTCAAAATCACAGAAAACTTCTTTCTCAAGTAACTATCATGATTATCATTTTATGATAGTGGAGGAACTGAGGAACAAAATGTTTAAATTACTTACCCAGGAAGATCCTGGGATGTGGTGGCTGAGTCAAGAAGGAAAGCCAAGAGTCTCTGGTCCTCTGTCTTAATCGCCAAACTTCATTTGTTCAAGGAGCATGGCAGATCTAGTAGGGCCATGGGTTCCAGGAGCTGCCTTTGAGAGACTGACAGGTTAGCCAGATGCAGCCGAAGAGAACCAGCAGCATTTGACACCAGGCTTGTCCTACCAAGAAGAGGAGAATCTGACCTTGGACAATGAAAAAAATCTCAAGGGAGGTTATTTTCTAGTGAAAAGAATAAGGAAGAAGGAACTCTTAAGATTATATCAACAAATAAGAAATAAAACAGTTGAAATGCATGTGTGAGGGTTTGGAGACTATCACCAACTAATGAAAAGTTACAGGCACATCTTGGCTTCTAGAAGCATTCCAGTCTAGTAGGAGTAAACATGGATGATATGGATCAGCAAGACAGCCAATCACCTCCCTGGCCCAGTGAGCCCAGACCCTGATTCTAATAAAAGACTCGTCATCCTGTTGTTTATGGGGGTATACACAACTCCCTAAGGGATTCTGTAAAATTCCTTTGACTTGCCGGCAAGTCATCCCTATATTCCAGTGTTTGGCATTTTCTAGATTATGTAACAACGAGGAAAAAATATGCATGCAGCTACATTAACATTTGCTTATTTTCTGTGACGTGATGGTAATTTACAAAGATGCAGTGGAGCAAACACTCCTTTCTCACAGAAACACTGCATAAACAGAGCTGTTAATCTTCCAAATGAGCATATCGTTCCTTCTATTGTATGTCTCTGGAAAATGTTCAATCCAATTGGGGTCATGTGGGCTCACGAAAAGTTGCAAACCGGTTAGACCTCGTCCTTTCAGTGGCCATGCCGAAGTTAGAGATTGAGGAAAACAGACGGGTTCTTCCAGATTTTTTTCCTGTCGTATATCCCCTGCACATACAAACAACAAGAGATTATTTAAAGTGATTCATTTCTATAAGGGTATTGGGGCCACGTGAGTCTATTTCAGGTGCATAAATCACCCATAAAAAGATAGACTCTAATAGAAGAACTTCCTATTTTTAAAGTGATTTTAGGAAAGACTTCTCTGATTATGAGAGAAGCCTGAACAGAGCCAGCCCTAGAGCAGTGAAGACAACGGCCTGGGACCACTTGCACTAGAATGACTCAGAGGATGTGAGAGGAGAGCAGAAGGAGGAAGCTCTATCAACTGGGGCTAAAAATAGTTGGAGACATCTCCTCATGACTCATGCCCAAGGCCAGGTTCGTGATACCGGCCCTTCCCCCGGGCACATCCCTCCAAGAGGCAGGCTTTTCTGTGGTTTTAATCTACTTCAAGGCCATTTGAGGCTTACTTTAGCCTTGTTTTAAGTTAATAAAAATGCTGTGGCTAGAAGGTAGGGAAAGAATGGAAGGAAGGAGTGTCTACATTGTCGCGGGGTTTAAAGCCCCTGCCCCTGAGTCATCTGTTGTATTTCAGGTCGTATTCTTTCACGTACTACATGATAAATGATACATTCTAGAAGACTATCCAAAGGTCTTCGAATCCTTCTCTTTGTAAAAATTTTGCTCAGGCAGTTACCTGACTAATCATATAGTAGTAAGTTGGTTAAATTAGAGTGCCTCAATCTACAAAAGCCTTTAGCAAAAATGTACAGCCATATGATTGATGACGGCCTTGCTGTAAATTCAAAATGTGTCACAATTCTATAGTGCATTATTAATTGCTTCCCAGGATTGGGTTAAATCAGGCTTTCTGTATTTATTTTTTTAATTGGAGCCAAAAGCACAAAGCAAAAGGCATTCAGTGAAACGTATAGGATAAGACACACAGGATTATAAAAGCCTGAGCAAACGCTGATATGTCACTAAATGCATCTAAACCTCTTCCTTTTTCTTCTTGTTTTAAAGAAGTTCTCCAACTTTGTAGTGATTGCATTTGATGTACACTGTAGAATCTCAAAGACAAAAGTATCTATTTTCTCCAAATTACTTGTATACCCACCCCCCAAAGCATTTTTACATCTCTGGCTTCACAAAATCCCCGGAACTCTAAGTAGAACAAGGATTAGTACTGACTCATCCTGGCAGGTAGGCTGGGGGTATCATTCCAGTACTCCCCACAGCACTTGTGTGAAGCAAGAAATGGGCTCTCTGGGAGGTGGGGAAGACACTGACTAACCCACAAGATCTCTGTGCAAGCAATTCTCAGCTTATGCTTAAAAGCCACACCTCTCTGTGTTATTTTCTCTTCTCACTGACTGTGTTCCCCTTTAAAGCCCAGGCTATTCAATGAAGGCCAGAATAGCTTTTCTTGAGTCAGCCAAAACCACTTTCCAAGAAGAAAATCACATGGAAGATAGCTCCAACAACTTGGGCGCCTTCTCCCTCCCTTGATTTCATGAGGGCACTGAGAAGCTATTAGTGACCTCAGCTGTCCCCAGATGGGAATCAAAAGAACTAACTTGTCAGGGAGGAAAGCCTGACTAGGGTCAACACGCTCCTTATGTTTTAGTTCCTAAGTGCTCTGTGTTTCTTTGTGTTCTGTGCCAATTAGTCCATCATGGTATGTCTCTCATGAGGAGAACATACTCGTAAATCTAACTGGAAACCGGAACATGGCATGACCATTTGACTATGGGAAAAATCGATTTGATTTATGAGGTATTATGAACCAGTGAGTCGTACTGTACTTTCTTCTCTGTTGCCTGGCTTAACTGCGCTGGAAATGAAGTCGGTCACTCAGCCTCACAATTGCAGGATTCATGGCTTGCCTCTAGCAGCGAGATGGGTCAGGGAGGACAGGGTGAAGAGCCTAAGGAAGAGCTGCTCTTTAATTACTGCTTATTTGAATATTAAGTTATTCTTCATGAAAACAGTTAGATTCAGCAGTCTGTGGCTCAGGCCACATTTTTCTGTTAATGTGACCCGGAGCCCTGGCTCCCAAGAACTCTGAAAAAGCCCATGCTAATATAAATATTCTGGGGAGTCTTGTGAATCAGAGCCAGGCAGCCATTTCCAAAAGGGACACCATAACAAAGTACTCACAATTCAGCTACTTTAAGGGAATTTGGTCTAGAGGGCACATTAAATACATTAGGATTCCTCTGAGAATACATTCATGTACATACCTCTTGCACTCCAAATGGCATTTGGTGGAGCCCAGTAACTTTCTCTGTTGTGGGTTTAGGAACAGAAATCTATTTTGCTTCCATTTGTATGATGAATGTGTGTTAACTCAAAGTGGGGGAAACCTGTCCTCCCACACAGGTACGATGTGGGTGCAACTTTGTTTTTTACAGTAAATTAAGAAACATTTTAACCAGTAGGTTACTTTCTGGATTTCCAGTGGAAGTATTTTTGCCCAAAAGGGAATGACTATTGTCAAAGTTGTCTTCATGAATTGCACTTGAGGTCAAATTAAGAAACGCCTTTGGGGCTCAATTACAGAATCATAGAAATCATAGGCCTTGAAGGAAAAATAGCTCTTTTGCTTCCTGGAAAAAAAGTCAAACTTGAACTTGTAAACGTTGAGCCACACCAAGAGCTAAGAAAGGAATATTTCCTCTTCTATCTCCTATTCCAGGGCTGAATTCAGCTAAAAAATAGAGCAGAATGTTCCACTCAAGAACAGTACTTTCTTTTTTTTTTTTTTTTTTTTTACTGTACTTTAAGCTTTGGGGTACATGTGCACATTCCACGGTGGTCTGCAGTCTCCGTCCCCCATTGCTTACATCAGGCATTTCTCCCAGGGTTTTCCCTCCCCAGCCTCCCCGCCCCCACCATCCCTCCCCTAGCTGCCCACCCCCCAACCTACCCCAGTGTGTGATGTTCCCCTCGCTGTGCCCACGCAAGAATACTACTTTCAAAGGAAGCACGATAAAGTGTGCTTCTGCTATCTCTGCAGAGGGCCTCACCCCAGAGCATTCTGAGAACTCCTGGTCATGAGGAAAGAGCACACAAAGAAGGGCTGAGTGGGAATTGAGGACAAATCTCTCTGGGACCAGCAAATGTGCCTCTCTCCAGTGACAGTATATCCAGGCAAATCTCTAAATCTAAATGGGCATAGCAAACTTAGGTGTGTCCAAACATGGGCCAGGAAGATGATGAGGCTCCCAAGCAGTAGTGTTAATGATGAATGAGCTTGGAAAATAAGATCAGGCTTATGGGGCTGGCAGAAAGTACTTCTGACTGTAAGCCCCATGAAAGGCTCCACCTGTCTTATTTATACAGTGTCCTGTGCTGAAGGCAGGGCCAGCTACATATTAGGGCATCGCTAACAATGCTTGGAATGAACAAAATCATCGAGGTTCCCAGTTGACAAAGGGAGAACACTAATGGGTATAATAAAAGTTGTATCTGTCTCAGAGAGTAGTTATTAAGAGGTAGGATGGTATTTGTTAACATTCATACAATGTTTAAAATACTTGGCACATAAGGATTTCCCCCTGGCATGTCTACTCATAGAAGAAGAGGCTAGATTCAGTCCTTCTCATTATTGGTGAGGGAGCTCCCACTTGAGGCCAAGCCTCCATTGATTCCAGGCCACACACAAGTGGGGACAGGCTGGCAGGGACCAACAGGCACATTGAGGCCTGGGCAAAGTACCAGCTTGGGCCTTCATTCTCACTTGTCTGTCACCAAGTAGTGAATAGCTGGGGCTTTGGAATTTGAAAATCGGGTTCAAATTCCTGTTATTATAATTTTTTGTGACCCCAGGTAAGTCACAACATTTTCTAAGCATCAGATCTCTCATCTGTAAAACAGGGATGATAATAGTCTTTACTGAAGGGTTGTTGTAAGGACTAAATGAGAAAATACTAAATGTTGGGCACAGAGACTGTGTTAGTCTGTTTGCACTGCTATAAAGGAATACCTGAAGCTGGGTAATTTATAAAGAAAAGAGGTTTATTTGGCTCATGGTTCTGCAGGCTGTACAAGCAGCATGATACTGGCATCTACTTGTGGTGTGCTCTGTCCCGCAGAGCAACAAACAGGAACCCGAGCAAGCCTGTCGTGGATGAGAAAGGGATGGGACAAGAGGCGCGAAGAATGGCAGCAAGACAAAAGTTCTGATCAAGCTGCAAAGTTTATTTCAAAATGGGTTCCTTATATAGGGAGGGGAGAGGGTAGAGAGGGGAAAGGGGAAGTAGTTCTGATAGGCTGGGAGACGAGTGTTTAGCTCATGATCAGCTACCCCATTGGTGCAGCCATGCATGTTCTGTGCGTGATCAGGTCCTCCATTGGTGGCCCTGAGGCATGTCTTGCCCGTGATCAGGTCCTCCATTGGTGGCCCGCCACCACGCCCGGGGCATGCTTTTGGCGGGGAGGGCTGATGCAACCTTTTGTTCCAATAGCATCAGCTTAGCCTGGGTTCCCAACATCTCCTCCCTTTTTCTTTAAAAAAGAGGAGGCGGACCTTAACCAGCTAGGGGAGGTAGAGGCTGTGCTCCTCCTGAGCCTTAATTTTCAGGCTTACAGGTACCTTTTTGGGAGGAGAGGATTTTTCGAGTACCAACCTCTATGCAAGCCAGCTTACCTCTCAGGAGACTCGACAGTAGCCTTAGTAAGGCCTCTCCTTGCAGTGCCTTGCCTTGCACCTAGCGGTGTCCATTACCTTCGTAAAGCATAGTGTCGAGCGGTATGCTGCTCCCGTAGGAGGGGAACCGGCTACAGTCTGCCATATTCTAGATCACGCGTTGCTAGTTGGTGATAGTGGATTTGTATGGGCTTTCCCAGTAGGGAATTGAGCTGATCCCTGATTAACGCTGTTACTCGTCTTAGGATCCAAGGGGCAAAGGAAAAGAATAGGATGATAGCGAATAAGGGTCCAAGGAAGGGGAGGAGGTAAGGGAGAAGTCCATTGAGGCCGGTGAGGAAGGGATTGTCTGCAAGTGCCTTGCGTCTTTGTTCGAGGTCTTCTTGTAGATTTTTTATTTTATCTCGGACAATTCCTGACTTGTTGGCATAAAAGCAGCAACGTTCCTGTAGAGCCAAACAGATACCTCCCTGTTCTGCAGTGAGTAGGTCTAAGCCTCTTCTGTTTTGTAGGACTACTTCGGCTAGGGAATCTAGTTGGTCCTGTAAGTCATTGATGGTGCTAGACAAGGCTTGGACGTCGTTAATAAGTTGATGGGAAAGTTTTGTGTAAGATTGAACAGCCACCCCGAGTCCTGCTGTACCGGTAGCGACTGCTGTAGAGACACCCAATCCTACTAGCAGGGGAATCAGTGTAACGGCTCGTTTCTGCCGCCCTGCAATATAGTCAAAGGTAGGGATAGGGACAGGGTCATCACCAGAAATAATGTCTATATCTGGCAAGAGGGCGGCTAACACACATGACCCTGTCCAGTTTGCAGGCAGAGCAGTAAAGGCGAGGTTGTTGCCGCAAACAAAAGCTTGGCCTGGGCCAGGGCAAAGGGCCTCACTGTGGTTGGAACTACTGGAGCAGTTTACAAAGTTGGCAACGCCGACCGGGATATCAAAGCTGTTGTTTTGTGCACCTTTAAAGAAGCAAGGGTATACTTGGGAAGGCATGGGCTGGACTCTAAAGGGTAAGCTGGGGGTGCAATTATTTTGTGAGGCATTAAAACTAGATATATTGACAGGGAAGGCTAGGGGCATGGAGGTACCTTGATTTAAGCATAACCAGCAATTCTGGGCTAGGCTGGGGTTGGAGATATTGAGGGCCTGGTGGGTGGCTGACAGAATATCAAGCATTTGCGCATCAATGTCAGGTCCTCTTGGTTTTGAGCGAGCTAGGGGGTGGTAGGATAACTTAGGGAATTGGCTTTGAATAACAAGCTCTATTTGTTTTTGTACATAAAGCTCTCTCACAGCATCTTGGGGTCCGCCACCGTCGGAGACGTGAATAGGGGCTTGCTGATTCCAACAAACCGATTTTCCAATCGTGCCATCGCATCCGGCCTGGAGGACCCCATGAGGTTGTAGGCCGCTGGTGACAGGATTGGTTTCTGAGGTGCTCATTGTTCTTTGTAGAATGGCAGTAAAGTAAGTATTATTGCCTTGAGTACACTGTGAGAAACTAGAATAGCAGGAGGAGTGCATCTGGGATTTAATGTTGTTTGTGCACTCGCTTGGGCACGGGCCTGGGCGGCCATTAATGACCGGTATACTAGGGGGCTTGCGCACACAAAGCCACTTAGGTGAAGATACTCCATTCCAATTGGTGTCATAGGTAAGATAGGCATTTTTGTCCCCACAATCTGTTACCTGAGTGTAAGTTGGGGTGGCGTAATTATTGGTCTGAGTCCCCCCTTTACAGTCACATGGCGCTCCAAAGAGGGCAGTGTAAATGTCTTCGGATGGCTTTCCAAGTCCTCCCTTTGTGACTGGGCAGAGGCGTGGGTGCAGTAGGAGGATGAGGATGCAGAGCATTCTTTCTGGAAGAAGAGAAAAAGAGCTCCTCAGGGCGAGCCTTTTGGCCCTGGGGCTGTATTTGGGTTACTTGGCCTGTCACACAAGGGGGCTGTCTGATTATTGATGTGTCTAATTAGTCGCTCAGGGAGCCAGCGGGGGCCATCCTCCTTTTGATCGTATATGCAGGCTGAGCCTCGCCCCCATATGAGGACAGGGTCAGGGCCCTTCCAAACACTGGTGAGAGGGTCACGCCACATAACCGTAGCATGCTGCTGAGAAGTTTGGGGATGCCATAGACGGTCAGCTGCCGAGCGACCTTGACTGTCAAGCTGTAGAAAATTTAGTTGAAATAGGGCATGACTAAGAAGGTTTCTGGGTTGTTGCATAGAAAACCCAAGGGGGGAGCGGGCTAAGCGACTTAGGGCATTTTTTAATGTTTGATGAGCTCGTTCAACTACTCCTTGACCCTGGGGGTTGTACGGTATACCAGTAACATGTTTGATTTGGAGTTTTTGGCAAAAGTCTTGGAAGTTTTTTCCAGTATATCCTGGGCCATTGTCTGTTTTAATGGTGTGCGGTTTTCCTATGGTAGCAAGACAGTGGATAACATGAGAGATAACATTTTTTGATGCTTCACCTGTTTGGGGAGTGGCTAAGATAAAACCACTAAATGTGTCAACAGTAACATGAACAAACCTCTGTTTTCCAAAAGGAGTAAAATGAGTGACATCCATTTGCCAAATGGCATTGGGGACTAAACCACGGGGGTTCACGCCAAGATGGGGTACAGGGGTGGCTACGACACATTGTTTGCAAGCTTTTACAATATCTCTGGCTTGTTCTCTAGTAATTTTATAGAGTAATCGTAGGGTGTGTGCATTGAGGTGATGTAGGGTGTGAGCTTGAGTAGCCTCATGTATTGGGTCACTTATAATGGGGAAAATCTGTGTGGCAGCATCAGCTAAGGCATTGCCTTCAGCCAGGGGTCCTGGAAGATTTAGGTGGGCCCGAAGATGTCCGATAAAGAAAGGGTGTTGTCTGTTTAAAATTAGCTGTTGCAGTTTAGAAAATAAGGGGGTAGCATTGGTTGAAGATTTGATAAAGGGAACTGTCTCTAAAAGAGGGACTGATTGAGCAATATACGCACTGTCAGTGTACAAGTTAAACGGTTGGTGGGCTAGAACTGTGAACACCTGGAGAATAGCATAGAGTTCAACAAGTTGAGCTGACAGGTAGGGGGATTTTATTGAGACGGGTTGATTATCAATAACGTATGCAGCAATTCCGTTTGAGGATCCATCAGTGAAAACTAGCGTGGCTTGAGGAATTGGGGCAGATTTTGTGATCTTGGGGAATATGAACTGGTGAAGCTTGGCAAATTGGATAACAGGGTCACTGGGGTAATGATTGTCTATGTCTCCTGTGAAGGAGGATAATGCAATGGCCCATTCGTCAGAGGTTTGCAGGAGCCAGGTTAATTGATCCTGGGTGTATGGAATGATTATAGAGTGGGGGTCCCTGCCAAACAGTTGGCGGCCAGTGTACCGACCCTTAATAATTAACATGGCGAGGAGCGAAGGGTAGGTGAGTAAGACCTTTGATGGGGAGGCAGGTAGATGGAGCCAAAGGAGGGGGCTTCCGTATTTAGTAGGGTCTGTACCGTTTGGTTGCCAAAACACCGCGGTGGGTGTATGGGGAGTTGGGAGCAAGAGGAGTACTAGGGGAAGGTTATACGAAATTTGGTGAACACTTTGATTTTGGATAGCCTTGTTGATGAGGGCTAGAGATTGCTTTGCCTCTGGGGTCAGTGCTCGAACCGATAAAGGATTTGGATCGCCTTTTAGAATATTGTTAAGGGGAACAAGGGCACTGGTGGGCAATTTTAAATAGGGTCGAAGCCACTGAATGTCCCCGAGTAATTTTTGGAAATCGTTAAGGGTTTTTAAGTGATCAGTTTTTAAGCAGACTCGGGGAGTAAATACTTGCTGATGGTGTAACTCAAATCCTAAATAAGAAAATGGCTTAGACACTTGTACCTTGTCTGGAGCAATTTTTAGTCCATATGAGGTAAGACAGGATATAATGTGAGCATAGCAGGCCTTGGCTGCCTCGGCGCTGTCACAAGCAAGAAGGATGTCATCCATATAATGGAGGATATAGGCCTCTGGCCACTGGGATCTTGCCGGGGCAATAGCGGCAGCAACAAATTTTTGGCACAGTGTGGGACTGTTGGCCATGCCCTGTGGCAGAACCTTCCACTGATAACGAGGCATAGGACTTTGGAAGTTGATTTGAGGGACGCTAAAGGCAAAGTAAGGTCTGTCTTCAGGGTGTAAGGGGATGGTAAAGAAACAATCCTTAAGGTCAATAACAATTTTGTGATAGTTTAGGGGAATGGCTACAGGAGAAGGAAGACCAGGCTGAAGGGCTCCCATGGGGACCATTACCTTATTAACGGCTCTCAGATCTTGTAAAAGGCGCCAGTTACCTGATTTTTTCTTAATGATGAATATAGGAGTATTCCATGGAGAATTTGTGGGCTCAATATGTCCTGCTGCGAGCTGTTCCTGTACTAACGCAATGGCAGCGAGGGTTTTCTCATATGTAAGTGGCCACTGATCAACCCACACAGGGTCTGTAATTTTCCAGGAAATTTTGTCAGCGTGGGGTACAGGAATGTCAATGGCCGCTACGGTAAATTTTGGTGGAATCCTAGGCCTGTTTTGTCTTTTTTGGGGGTAATAGTAATGGGCTGGGTGATTCCTTGATTATTTTTTCCCAACCCTTGGCCGGGGAGATACCCCTGGCTTAGCATTTGGGTCATAACAGTATTGTTAGGACTGCACATAACGAGTTTCATTTGAGAGAGGATGTCCCTTCCCCAGAGATTGACTGGCAGATTGGGGAGGACATAAGGGGTAATGTGACCATTATTGCCTTCAGAGTCCTCCCACTTAAGCATTTGAGCACTTTGTTGGGGGTTGGTGGCCTGGCCAATACCGCGCAGGTGAGTAGCAACGGTTGTTAACGGCCAGTTCCTCGGCCAGTGAGTGTAAGATATAACGGTGGCATCGGCCCCTGTATCAAGAATGCCAGAAAAGAGCTTACCATTTAATTTAAGTTTCAGGGTAGGCCGCTGTTGAGAAATTTGTTGAACCCAGTAGACATCAGAAGACCCAGGGGCACTAGCCCCGCGGTAGGGCTTATGGAAATTGGAGTTAATTTGTTGGAGGGGGAGAATGACTATTTGAGCTAGTCTGGTGCCCTTTGGGATGGTGACTAAATCTTTAGTTGTAGAGAGAATGATATGGATTTCTCCCTCAAAATCATTGTCTAATATGCCGGGCAGAACTTGGATCCCTTGGAGGGTAGAGCTGGCTCTGCCTAATATGAGGCCGAATGTCTGGGGTGGTAAGGGTCCATATATTCCAACTGGAAGTATCAGAGGGCTATTTTGGGTGGTTAGTATTGTGTCGGTGGTGGTACAGAGGTCCAGTCCTGCACTGCCCGCTGTTGCTCGCCAGAGGTCTGTGACGTAGCGGCATGGTTGATTACTGGGAGGGCAGGGGTTGGCTGGCGGTATTGGGGGGTGAACTGTGAAGCCCCGGAGTTCATCCCGGTAGTGGGGCCCTGGGGCTGGCCCCTGTTCAAGTTTCCCTGCCTAATAATGGGTTGTCCATTAATGTCTAATCGAGAACGGCATTCTGAAGCCCAGTGAAATCCTTTTTTGCAGCGAGGACATTTTGTTGTGGGACCTAAATTTTTTATAAGGCTAGCCTGTGGGGCATTAGGTTGAGTTGGGAGTTGAGTAGGTGGTTGTATTTTTTGGGGGCAGTTTCTTGAAAGATGGCCGGGTTGGTGACAATTATAGCAAAGGCGGGCCTGGGCTCCAGGCAGTTGCGCGGGGGCAAGATTTTGGAGGGCAGCTCCTATGGCTAGGCCAACAGCATGGGCAGAGCCAATACCAGAGCAGAGGCGAACATAGTCGCAAAGCTCCTTCTGCCTAAAAGGCCGAATTGCACTTTGGCAAGCGGGGTTAGCGTTTTCATAGGCTAGGTGTTTTACAAAGGAGCTCTCACTTTCCCCGGAGCCAAAAAGGCGATCTGCCGTCTCCTGGAGGCGGCTTACAAAATCACTGTATGACTCATCGGGGCCTTGTCTAATCTTTGCAAGGGAAGTAGTAGCCGCTCCCTTTTGAGGGAGTCGCTTCCAGGCTTTTAGGCCTGCGGACTGAATCTGGGTTAAAAGCCCTGGGGGGAATTGGGCCTGTTTGTCATTGTTCTGATAAGGGCTGGCGCCCAGGAATTTTTTAAGGGTCCATCCTTTGGAGGAGGCCTTACGCGCGTTGCGCTCTGCAAACTGTTTGGAAATATCCTCATACTCAGACTTCCAAAGGATATTGTCCCCTCCGCTCAGCGCAGCACGAGACAAGAAAAACTAATCACTAGGGGTAAGCCATCTTTCACTAAGACTCTCTACAAGGGCCACGGTAAAGGGGGCAGTAGGACCATAGTTAGCAACAGCAGTTTTAATTTTTTCTATGGTCTTTAGATTTAGCCGCTTATAGGAATGGGTGTAGGTAGGCTCAGTGGGCTCTGAGCTTTCCTCCTCCTCATCCTCTGAGTCAGATTCTCCGGAATCTGCTTCCTCCTCCTCAGGGATGGTGTGTGTGTCAGGGTGAGGAGACGCTCGGCCCGTGGTATTGGAGCTAACCTGTCCCTGACTTCTGGTAACGGGAAAAGCCATAACTCCCGCGGGAGGTAGAAGGGCCAAATCGGACAGTTTTGTGACTAAGGTTTTAACCCCATCAAGAAGAGAAACAGTCTCATCAATGGGACCGGAGGGTTTGGCTAGGGCTACACCGGGCAAGTTTGGGGCCGTGGGGGAACCAGGAACGCCTGAAGTAGGGGCATGCAAAACAGGAGCCGCAACTGCCACTGGGGGCACTGCTGTAGAAACATAGGGCGGTGGCCGGAAAGGTGGCAATGCCGGGGTGTTAGTTAATTGGGGCCAATCAGGGTTGTTATATTGGGCAGCTGCCTCTTCCAGATCTGCTTGATCGGCGGGATCTAGTTGATCATCCTGACTACCCGAGTTATGCAAGGTTTTAGAATTAGCAAGCAAGGGCAAATGTTGGGGCGGAGTATGCGCCCGAGAATGAGGACTTTGAATGGGGGGGTCCGTAAGGGTTGCAAGGTTGGGGTACAGTGAAGACTGCCCTGTATCATCTGAACCAATGTCAATTGCAACCGAGGGGCAGGTAGAAGGGGCCCTAGAGGGAGGGCGAGAGGAGGCCTTTTCAGAGGTGGTAATTGTTACAGGGGCTTGTCTAGATGGAGGTCGGGAGTGGCTAATAAGAATTTTGTGACCCTCCTTGCAGAGGCGTTGAATGTCAGGGGAGTCGCCCTGATTAGTAAGGACGTCCCTTATTAAATTATAATAATTAAAAGTGGTGATCGGAATAGTCTCAGGACCAAAAACACGGTAATAGTCGTTCAGACAATCACCAACACGTCCCCAAACACGGGAGTCAATAGACCCTTCCTGGGGGAACCATGGACATGTTTTAAAAATGAAACTAAAAAAGGAGACAAGGTCTTTCTTGCGAACCCGAATTCTACGCACCTTGAGAGATTCCTTTAACTGACTTATAAAGAGATCATTTTCACTGTGTGAAGATGCTTGTCCCATGATTGGGTCTTACCTGAGTAATGCCGCCGTCGAAATGAGGAACGAACTCCAGGAGTCGGCTCGCGGTCGGGTGGTCCGCGGTGCTCCGTGCGGGGAATCGGTTAATCGGGACGGCCGTGCAGGGAACCGGTTACAGGGGACGGCGGTCCACGGAGGCCGGCATCGAGCCCCACGTCTGGGCGCCACTTGCTCTGTCCCGCAGAGCAACAAACAGGAACCCGAGCAAGCCTGTCGTGGATGAGAAAGGGATGGGACAAGAGGCGCGAAGAATGGCAGCAAGACAAAAGTTCTGATCAAGCTGCAAAGTTTATTTCAAAATGGGTTCCTTATATAGGGAGGGGAGAGGGTAGAGAGGGGAAAGGGGAAGTAGTTCTGATAGGCTGGGAGACGAGTGTTTAGCTCATGATCAGCTACCCCATTGGTGCAGCCATGCATGTTCTGTGCGTGATCAGGTCCTCCATTGGTGGCCCTGAGGCATGTCTTGCCCGTGATCAGGTCCTCCATTGGTGGCCCGCCACCACGCCCGGGGCATGCTTTTGGCGGGGAGGGCTGATGCAACCTTTTGTTCCAATAGCATCAGCTTAGCCTGGGTTCCCAACAGTGGTGAGGTCTCAAGAAGCCTACAATCATGACAGAAGGCAAACAGGAGCCAATGAGTCACGTGGTGAGAGAAGCAGGAGAGATACAGAGACGGTGTCAGGCTCTTTCAAACCACCAGATCTTGCACAAACTCATAGAGTGAAACTCACTAATTATCAAGGGAACAGCACCAAGCCATTCATGAGGGATTTGCCCCTGTGATCCAAATGCCTCCCACTAGGCCTACCTCCAACGTTGGGAGGTCACATTGCAACATGAGATTTGGAGGAAAAAATGTCCAAACCGTATCAGAGACTGATCCAAAGGAAGCACTCAATAATGGTAGCTATAGTGAATACTGTTATAATTAAGCCATACTCTGATCTAGTGTCTTATTCTTACTGTTCTCATGCTTAAGACCCTGAGAACAGTAAGAATAAGATACTAGATCAGAGTATGGCTTATTAATAACAGTATTTACGATAGCTACCATTAGTAGTGCCTTGCATGGAGTATATTTAATAATTGCACATGCTGGTCAAGTGTGGTGGCTCACACTTGTAATTCCAGCACTTTGGGAGGCCAAGGCAGGTGGATCACTTGAGGTCAGGAGTTTGAGACCAGTCTGACCAACATGGTGAAATCCCGTCTCTACTAAAAAAATACAATAGTCGGGCATGGTGCCACATGCCTGTAAACCCCCAGCTACTCGGGAGGCTTAGGCAGGAGAACTGCTTGAATCCCAGGAAGCAGAGGTTGCAGTGAGCCAAGATCACACCATTGCACTCCAGTATGGGCAACAAAAGTGAAACTCCATCTCAAAAACAAAATCAATCTTTCGTCTATACCTACATAACAAACCTGCACATTCTACACATGTACCACAGAATTTAAAGTGTATATATTAAAAAAAGAAAACCTACATTTTAGGTTTATTCTTTTTCTATTAAACAGTGACACTAATGGAAAAAATAAAAATAATAATGATAATAATTGCATGTGCCTAACTCATCCTTCCTTTCTTTATCTATCTCTTCTCTGGGCTTGCTTATGTGTCTTTTAGGTTGGGACTAGGAGGGCTAACAGTCAGCAGAAGAGCTAAGCTTCATGTCAAGCTGCAGATGTAGCTGGCTCAAGTGAGCTCCAAGTGTGTCTCATCTTCTTCCTGGGACCTGTGGTTAGTTGGGGCATATTATTCTCATGGCAGTATCTGAAGCACAGTAGCGCAAGTCCAGCCATGCAAGCACATTTTAAGTTATATTTGCTAATATTGCATGGGTAAAACATGTCACATGGGCAAGTCTAAACCAAAGTGGAGGAAATGCACATTCTGCAGGAAGAACAACAGGGTCACATGACAAAAGGCATAGCTATAGGGAGAGATGAGGGATCAGGACCAATAATCAGCAAGTATTTCCCGATGATTCCCCAAGAAATTAAAATCTCACTGCTGGAGTGCCAGAAGCCCTTGGATATGCTTCTGCACTAGTACTTGCTCACTAGCTGGTAAATATCTGTTTTCTGGGTTCCCCCACTAGACTGGGAGCTTTTCAAAGGCAAAGATGGTGTCTTACTCCTTTCTCTAACCCTAGCACCTAGCGCAATGCCTGGCATATGTCGGGGACCGTCCGGGGCGGGTAGGCACGTCTGCCGGGGGTCTCTCGACCTGCAAGAGGGTCCCAATACCTGGAAGAGAGAGTGCGCTTGGACAGGGATCTGGAGGGCTGATAGGCCGTGCCTAAACAGCAAATTTTATTTTTCAAAGGCCAGGAATAAATACACTTTCTTTGCTCTGGTTTACGTCATAGCAAGAGGAAGTGCAAATCTATACCTTACATGGCCTATACAATAGAGAAATCAGATACACAATGGTTGCAAGAGGAAATGCAAATGTATACCTTACATGGCCTATGCAACTGAAAAGTCAGATACACAATCAGTGGTTGTAAAAAGTAACAGAATTACCTGTGATCACAAAGCTTGTTTATATCTAGACATTATTCCTCCTGGCTGCAAGTATCTCTGGTTTGATCTTGTTTTAGAACTGAGATGTGAAAAGGTTTTCAGGTTTTCCTCATCAGAATATCTTTTAACCGGATTCACCTTTGTCTGCTCCTGACTCAACTTAACTCAACTTCCCCATTCAGGAGTCTCTGAGTCAGGGATCAAAGCCATCCCTTATGGCGGCATTTGCTTTGCAAATATCCCGACAGTTAAACCATTATCTAGGGTATAAGGCAGTCAGGTAAGTAAAGAAAAGGTTAAAACTTATTCTTAAAGAGTCATAAAAAAGTTAAAAGCAGGAACTGGTTGCTGGTAAGGGGTCACTCGGTCTAGCAGCACCGCATAGTTTTAGGCCCAAACGATATTGTGGTTGATATTAGAAACTGATCATCCATCTTTCAGTTTGTTTTTCCAGATAGCCCGACTGCCTCCAGTAGGAAATTGTGTTTGGGATCAAACTCACCGTATAGTGAGACTCACGCCTTTTGGGGGTCTCGCACGGGAATGTTCCCCACAGGCATATAGCAGGCATCTCGTGAATGAATGTTTGTTTCCATTGCTGAATGCATGTTTGTTCCATGAATGAATGGATGTTCATTACCCTCGGTTCATCATTCCTCATCAGTCTCTGGGTAGTTGAAGTTGGGGTTACTGGGACATTGGAAATTTGTGATGAGTCCACCCAGTATCATTAGTGACCCATGCCCAAGACAGCACCCCATTTCAAAAGTGGCTCATAGATATCGCCTTCTTGGCTGCCTTCACCCCTTAGTCCAAAGTTCCAGTTCACCTTCCCCCCGTGTTGAGGACCACCCTTAGGAGCAGGTCTCTGTTTTGTTTTACCCTCAAAGAAGGGAAGTATTTTCCTCTCAAATAATCATAGTTTTCACCCAGCTTGGATGGTTTAACCACAACTCTTTTTAGGTCCTCAAAAGTCACTCTTATCACTCCACCATCAAACTCCCAGGTCCAGAGAGCATTTCTGCAATGACCGGCAAACATCTAAAAGCCATATGCTTTCAGCTCTTCCCTCCCTGGAGCAAGTTCCCGGAAACAAGTCCTAACTCCTTATACATAATCCAAAAGGGGGTTTATCAGCTTTCTTCCCTTTTTGTCTTGATCCTTAACGCTAGTGTCACAAGAGGCCATGAGGCTCTCATGAAACTAGAACTTCAGTCTTACCCCGAAAGCCCTGATTTCTGAAGGCAGATAGCAGATTAGGCTCTTTGCATGGTTACATTTGAATCATGCTGCAAACAGATCCACCAAGGAAGTTGAGTGCTGTTGGTTTTATTATTTTAAAAAAATCTGAAGGGGTCAGTTTACTTTTTCTTCTTCATCAGATTTCATAATACTGAACAGTTCTATGTTCTGTCATAGACTATTTGCTTTTCTAAATACACTTTTTACAGTGAGTTAAGAAACATTTTACTCAATAGGTCACTTTCTGGATTTCCAATGAAAGTATTTTTGCCCAAAGGGGAACGAGTATTGTCAAAATTGTCTTCGTGAATTGTAATTGAGGTCAAATTAAAAACAGCCTTTGGGGCTCAATTACAGAATCATAGAAATCATAGGCCTTGAAGGAAAAATAGCTCTTTTACTTCCTGGAAAAAAAATTCAAACTTGAACTTCTAAAGTTTGAACCACAGCGAGAGCTAAAAA
Organism: Saimiri boliviensis; assembly: GCF_048565385.1. Classification (NCBI taxonomy): domain Eukaryota; kingdom Metazoa; phylum Chordata; class Mammalia; order Primates; family Cebidae; genus Saimiri; species Saimiri boliviensis. Next base: position 40,712,947 of record NC_133470.1, read on the forward strand.
GGAATATTTCCTCTTGTTTCTTTTATTTCAGGGCTAGATTGAACTAAAAAATTGATCGGTCTTGCAATGAAAATGTCCCTAACATCTTTTTTTTGTGCCCAGCTTAGTGCTGTGGGCAAGACAAAAGAATCAGAAGACTTGGTGACTTCTCTCTAAAATCTACAAGTCAAACAAGAGAAATGACCAAAAAGCGTATCAGATTGTACAGCATGTTCTAGTCCAGAGCTTTTTAACTTGAATGTGCATACAAATCACCTCTGATTCAGAAGTTCTCTGGTGTGGCCCAAGAGTCTGCATTTCTAACCAGCTCCTAGGTCATACTAATGCCATTAGTCTGTAACCCACACTTTGAATAGCAAAGTTCTAGTTGTGGAGGATACTGGAGTCTTGTGTAGGGACATAAAGGTGAGGGAGATAATGAAGGTGAGACTGTCAAGAAATATGCAGATCTGGAGCAATGTGCATCTAGCAGAGCCAAAGACCTGCAAAGGATTCGCACTTACAAAGGCCCCATGAGGAGCCCAAAAGAATCCTGGAGTGAATTACAAACATGGTGCCCTTAACTCAGTTTTGCCCACTCATAGTCTCACTAAATTGGTAAAATGTAAATTGATTCTGTTCTCACCTAAGAAGGTATGGTCCTAATATGTACATAACACATTTAGTATGATATTAGTTAGGTACCTTGCTGATCTATTTCCATTGAATGTTTTGTGATCCAAGCATGGAAGTATAACCACGTTCTGCTGTGAGCAGACATATGCTAACCTACCCCTAAAGGAAGCTAAGAGGCTGAAGAAAGAGGCTGACAAATCCAATGTCTTAGAAAGAAACATTTAGTAAGGACTTATGAACAGAAGCCATGTCTTCGACAGCTGTGAGAGGAGATGGTAGGTCCCTGCACCATTACCCCACAATATACCATAGGGAATTTGCCTGAGGACAGGATTTATGGCAAGTACGTAAATATGGCTCAACCTAATATCTAGGTTGTTTTGAGCCAAGGGCAGGATTTACAATAAGTACATGCTCTTACACAAGGAATACTAGATAAAATAGAAATCTTCAAGGTATACATAGAACTGGGATTAATCAGAAATCAACATGGTGGATTAGCATCCAAAATCGCGTCGCTTTAGTGTCCACAAGCCACCACAGATTAACCACCTAAGACTAGTTATAATCAAAAGAACAAATAATCAAATGAGCTTCCTAACCCAAACAATGTTTGCTGAGGATCGTCTATCAGAAAAGAGTGATACTTTTCATAAGCTGTATTTTAAGCTTCATAATACGCCTCCAAAAAAGTTATGTGACTTGGGAAGTTAGAAAACCAAAGAAAGAACAAAAACGACTTAAAAGACAGAAAGGTTTTGTTGACTTTTCAGAACACTGACTTTGTTGAGCCCTTGGAAAGGAATTAAAGAGTGAATCTGTCTCCTTATATTATTTTTATGAATAAAAAACCCTAACTTTTCCTTCCATCACACACACTAAAAAACGCTGAGTAAATATTTAAAGAATATCAGTGTGAAAAAGCACCAAATGATGAACCTGTTGTCCCTACACTCACTCTAAAGGGAAAGGATTTAGATTGGTTGAAAGGAAGAGCATTTTAGGCAGGAAGAGAGTTCAGGCAGCAGCGGTAGTACTGTTTGCTTAGAGCTGGAAAGGAGTTGTGGAAAATAAGGTTGCCAAGGCAGGTTGCGGCCAGATGGTAGAGAACCAGCTAAATGCCTAGCTAACAGTCTGGATGCTCTTCTTTAAGTAAGCACATTTTTGACCTAGAGATGAAATAAAATATGAAAAGGGCCATATTGAAGTAATTGGTAGTTGACACTTGGCCATGCCTACTATGTGCCATTCACCCATTTGACAGCTCCCAGGAGGTCCTAAGAGTAGTTTGGTGGGGAGGGGTGTCCAAGTTTATGGTAAATGCAACAGCAGACTCCTGAAGAGAAAGACAGGCTAATCTCCGGTACCTTGGGACCAGACCCAAACCAGAGACTTCTCAGAAAGCCCAAAAGACTTAGAGAGTAACTGGTCCTCAGAGAGGCAAAATGCCTAGCAGGTCCCCGAGAGACTGGTGGGGGGGCATCCATATTTTTCTCATTAACTTATTCATGACAAGAAGTATTATGTCTTGCTGAGAATGGTGGAAAATATTTCACTGAAGTCTTAAGTTGGAAAAAAAAAATTTAAAGTTTTTTTTTTCCTCTTTATGACCCCAAGCCAAAGAAAAAGTTTGTCACTCTGAATGTTTATGAGAGGGGTAAGCCAGAAGAGCAGACACAGCCAAATCCCTTTGACTCATTACTGAGCTGTAGGAGCAGCATGCTCAATTAGTAGGCAGTATAATTTAGCCAGCCCCCAGGGTGGAGGCAGGGGGAGGTAGTGGTGAGGCAGAGGGTGGGTGCTGGGGCCGGGGGCAGGGGTTGAGTGAAGTGGAAATTGGAATTTTCAAAGTTATAAATTTACCCCAGTGAGCAAGATAGCAGGTGACCTCTCTGAGTGAAGTCAGGTCTACATGGCCGTCAGTCACTTCTGAGCTCCAATAGGTCATTTGTTTGACCCTGCTGTCTATATAGCTAAAATGAGTAATATATTAGCAATGTGAGAAGCCTCAGATCATAAAACCAAGGGGAACAAATCAGCCAAGATTGTCAGGATGTGGAAGAGGTGAAGATTTAGAGCTGGGATTCCACCAGGCTGGGCACTACTCTTTCTTGCTCTAAAGATGCCAGATCAGGCTAACTGCAATGCTGCCTAATAGGAACATGAGCTCTGAACTAAACTTCCTTCTGTTCCTGTTGAGGGAGGGCTGTTGGTGATGAATAGCATCCCCATGAGCGGTCAGATGATCTTGATCGTTGCGTTTTTAAACACACATTTGCACTCTGTTTCACACATACATGCTCATTCATTATTTTCTTCATTTAGCTAAGATTGTTTACACATCTCCTATATGCCAAGTGCTGTGCAAAGCATGAGGAATACAATGTTGGCCATGACCCAGGCCTAATCTCAATGAGCTTTCAGTAGAGATGGTCTAAGGACAGTCTGAAAGTGTGTAGATTATTCCAGAATCATCCATGCAAGAGGCCACTTCAGACCACAGGGTGATTTAAGTCCTCCTCTGGGTGAATTGAATCTCTCTTCTGGCTTGGACTCCACAAGAGGTCCCTGACTGCCTTGTAGTATGGGACAGGTGAAGATTTGGGGGAAATTAGTCTGGAACTTTCTTTTCTCTGTTGTCCTGTATAAGTGATGGAATGTATGCCTCCCTACACGGATTCTCAAAATCAAATCTGGGCCAACATTCATGAGGCTTCACTTCCTCTTCTGAGCAACCTTCTAACGAAAACTGGGCATTATACATTCCTAGCCCACGTCCCAAGTTCACACTCAAGGCTGCCCTGGTCTGACGGCAGTTCTGTCACAAGTGAACACTGGCTCCTCCATAATAGATGTTATGAAGAATCTAAGAGTAATAAGCTGATTACCATACCTGAAAAATAAAAAGCATACTTCCTACCACATCCCAGAATAGGGATGTGTCTGCTAGGCAAACTGTTCTAGTTCCATCTTAATGTGACGAGATAATTTTTGAGGTATTAATTTATGTCCTCCCTTTCTCCATATATTTTTCCTTTTATTTTACTATTTCTAGCTGGTAATCAGACTCTGGGCTTCCTCACCTAAGAGAAAGCTGGCAGTAGGAGAGCTCAAGTTGATTATGTGGCATGACATTGCGGCTACAAGAAAAGAGAGGGAGTGTCTTAAGGCAGTTGCCCTGGAGGACAGAGAGCACAGGAACCCAGAAGGGGCCACGTTTTGTAGCTTCTGGAAATAGAGGAGACCTGCACTCTAGAGAGGGAACCAAACAAATCTCAGAGGAAGACTGTGAGATGCCCCAGGGAGGCTTCCACTAGCTGACACTTAAAGATGACTCTTGCATTTTTCTTTTACATTAAATAAGGATTTCAAATGTGCTGACCTTTTCTGAGATGACAAGTGATCTTAACATTTGCATTTAGCAGAAAGTTTTTGTAAAAGCACACAAATAAAATAAAAAGTTGACCTGTTTTAAATGAGTGAGAAATTAACTACTTTTTGAAAGAAATCTATGCCATGAAAAGCTCATAGATGTTTGAAAGTTTCCTTCATTGTGTTATTTTCATTGCAGAAGAGTGTGTATAAAGACTTTCATACCATCAATGGTGAATTGGACAAAGAAAATGTGGTACATATACACCATGGAATATTTTGTAGCCATAACAAAGAATGAAATCATGTCTTTTGTAGCAACATGGGTGCAGCTGGAGGCCATCATACTAAGCGAATTAACACAGGAACAGGAAACCAAATATCACATTTTCTCACTTATAAGTGGGAGCTAAACGTTGAGTACATGTGGACATAAAGATGGAAATAATAGACACTGGGGACTACTAGAGCAGGGAGAAAGGAGGGGGTGGCAAGGGCTGAAAACTCCATGTTGGATACGATGTTCACTACTTGGATAAGGGATCATTTGTGTCCCAAACCTCAGCATCACACAGTATACCCATATGGCAAACCTACACATGCAACCTGTGAATCTAAAATAAAAGTTGAATTTTTTTAAAAAACAGAAAAATGTAGCCAGGTGCAGTGGCTTACACCTGTAATCCCAGCACTTTGAGAGGCCAAGGTGGGTGGATCACCTGAGGTCAGGAGTTGGGGACCAGCCTGGCCAACATGATGAAGCCCCATCACTACTAAAAATACAAAAATTAGCCAGGCATCATGGCACATGCTTGTAATCCCAGCTACTCAGGAGGCTGAGGCAGGAGAATTGCTTGAACCCGAGAGGCAGAGGCTGCAGTTGGCAGAGATTGCACCATTGCACCCCAGCCTGGGCAACATTGCATTGTATAGATAAATGATTGATAGTTAAGAGATTTTAATTTAAAATAGTCATTGATTATAAACTGATTAACTGATTTTAGAGAATGTATTATGTCCAGAATATGTTGTTCTATGTATTTTGTTTATGGATGAAGAAATGTGTGTGCAGAGTGAAGTAATTGAGTTCTGAAATCAATACAGACAATTATAAATTAATGTACCTCCTTTAGAAAGTGAAATTTCACCACTATCCCCATCAAATTACCAATGATCTTCTTCACAGAACTGGAAAAAAACACTTTAAACTTCATATGGAACCAAAAAAGAGCCTGCATAGCCAAGACAATCCTAACCAAAAAGAACAAAGCTGGCCGCATCACACTGCCAGACTTCAAACTATACTACAAGGCTACAGTAATCAAAACAGCATGGCACTGATATCATAACAGAGACATAGACCAATGGAACAGAACAGAGGCCTTCAGAGCCACACCACACATCTACAACCATCTAATCATTGACAAATCTGACAAAAACAAGCAATGGGGGAAGGATCTCCTGTTTAATAAATAGTGTTGGGAAAATTGGCTAGCAATGTGCAGAAAGCAGAAACTGGACCCCTTCCTGACACCTTACACTAAAATTAACTCCAGATGCACTAAGACTTAAACATAGGACCTAACACCATAAAAACCCTAGAAAAAACCCTAGGCAAAAACATTCAGAACATAGGCATAGGCAAGGACTTCATGACTAAAACACCAAAAGCAATGACAACGAAAGCCAAAATAGATAAATGGGATCTAATTAAACTTCAGAGCCTCTGTGCAACAAAACAAACAATCTTTAGAGTGAACCGGCAACCAACAGAATGGGAAAAAATTTTTGCAATCTACCCATCTGACAAAGGGCTCATATCCAGAATCTACAAAGAACTAAAACAGATTTACAAGAAAAAAACAAACAAACCCATCCAAAAGTGGGCAAAGGATGTGAACAGACACTTTTCAAAAGAAGACATATATGAAGCCAACAAACATGAAAAAATGCTCATCATCACTGGTCATTAGAGAAATGCAAATCAAAACCACATTGAGATACCATCTCACACCAGTTAGAATGGCAATCGTTAAAAAATCTGGAGACAACAGATGCTGGAGAGGATGTGGAGAAATAGGAACACTTTTACACTGTTGGTGGGAGTGTAAATTAGAGCAATCATGGAAGACAGTGTGGCGATTCCTCAAGGACCTAGAAACAGAAATTCCATTTGACCCAGCAATCCCATTACTGGGTATATACCCAAAGGATTATAAATCATTCTATTATAAAGACATGCACATGCATGTTCATCGTGGCACTGTTCACAATAGCAAAGACCTGGAACCAACCCAAATGCCCATTGATGATAGACTGGACAAAGAAAATGTGGCACATATACACCATGGAATACTATGCAGCCATAAGAAATGATGAGTTTGTGTCCTTTGTAGGGACATGGATGAACCTGGAAACCATCATTCTCAGCAAACTGACACAAAAGCAGAAAATCAAATACCGCATGTTCCCACTCATAGATGGGTGTTGAACAATGAGAGCAATTGGACACAAAGAGGGGAGCATCACACATTGGGGTCCACTGTAGGGGATTATGGGAGGGATAGTGGGAGGGAGGGTGGGAGAGGGGTAACGTGGGGAGAAATGTCAGGTATGGATGATGGGGGGATGGTGGCAACAAACCACCTTGCCGTGAATGTACCTATGCAACAATCTTGCATGATCTGCACATCCAGAATCTAAAGTACAATAAACAGAAAGAAAGTGAAATTTCACAATGTAATTACTGCCTTTCTTGACTGAAGTAATAAAAATTGTGAGACTATAAAACAAAACTTTCATATCTGCACATTTATAAAGAAAACATAGACATGAAATCTTCAATCCTATTTAAATATCTTCCAAATGAAATTATCTTCAAAATGCTACATATTCTATTTGTCTTGTTAGAAGAGTTTGACATTAAAAGATGGAAATTCGCTAGCCTAATTTCAACAAAAATCTTTGCGTCATTGATGTCGTGGCTATTTTTATGTGTCAACTTGACTGAGCTGCAGAATGCTTGTATTAAACATTATTTATGGAAGTGCCTGAGTATATTCCTGGGTGAGATTAGCATTTGAATTGGTAGACTAAGTAGACTGCCTTCCCCAAAGTGGACAGGCATCCAACAATTCATTGAGGGCCTAAATAGAACAAAAAACTGGGAAAGGAAAAGAGGACTGACCCCTTTCTGCTTGCCTGGTTGAACTGGGACATTGGTCTCTCCTGTTCTTGGATTGGGATCCAAGAACCATTCACTCCTCTGGTTCTCAGGTTCTCAGACTTGGACTGGAATTACACCAATGGTTTTCCTGGGTCTCCAGCTTGCAAACAGCAGATCACGGGACTTCCCAACCCCCATAATTGCATGAACTAATTTCTCATAAATAAATATATGTATACATGTGTGTAAAACCAATATGAGACGTAGATCTATATCTACACATGTGTATATCCTAATGGTTCTTTCTTTGAAGAATCCTAACTAATGCAATTGATATGTGGCTCAAAAAAAAAAGAGAGTATTATGATTACTCAATGCAGCCAATAATCTAAGCTACATATCTTTATCAATGCCTTGTCCAACCATGTCAAGCCATTAAAACCATGTTTTATCAAAATAAACGGAAACTGAAACCAGACATTCAAACTACACTTTCACAAAGTATTAAACTCGGATTTTCCAAAAGTACAAAGCACATTTAATCACGTTGCTCTCACTTAAAAAATTAAAAAATAAGATGAAAAAGGGTTTTGACCCTTGAATAAGAATAAAAAATATTTTTATGAAATAAGATTTATTCTAGGCATGCAACATTCAAAAATGAATTAATGTCATTCATATCCACAAGCTAAAGAGGAAAAATCACATAACTATAACAGTAGAGGCAGAAAAAGCATTTGACAAAATCTAACACCCACTCATTATTAGAAGCTCTCAGGAAACTAGGAATACATGGAAACTTCCTCAAATTGATAAAGAACATCTACAGAAAACCTACAGCTAACACCATATTTAGTGGTGAGAAACTAAGTTTCCTTACTAAGACCAGGAACAAAGCAAGGACATCTCCCCTCATCACTACTTTTCAATGTCATACAGGAAGTCCTAGCTAATGTAATAACACAAGAAATAAAGTAAAAAAAAAAAAAATACAGATTTGGAAGGAAGAAATAAAATTGTCTTTATTTGCAGATGACATGTCTGTTTATGTAGAAAATCTGAAAGAATTGACACCAAAAACCTCCTGACACTAAGCTATTTTAGCAAGGCTTAAGGACATAAGGTTAATATACAAAATCAATCTCTTTTCTATATATCAACAGTGAACGAGTAAAATACGAAATTAAAAACACAATACTATTCACATTAACACCTCAAAAAATGAAATACTTGAGTATAAGTCTAACAAACACGTACAAAATTTATTTGAGGAAAACCATAAAACTCTGATGAAAGAAATCAAAAAAGAACTAAACAAATGGAGGGAGGTTTAATGTTCACAGGTAGAAATATTTAATATTGTCAAGATGTCAGTTCTTCTCCACTTGATCTATAGATTTAATATAAACCCAATCAAAAACCCAGCATATAATTTTATATATATTGACAAAGTGATTCTAACATTTATATGGAGAGGCAAATGACTCGGAATAGTCAATCCCATGTTGAAAAAGAAGAAAAAAGTTGGAGGACTGACACTACCCGACTTCAAGACTTACTATAAAGCTACAGTAATCAAGACAGTGTAATATTCTCAAAAGAATAGACAAATCGATCAATAGAACAGAATAGAGAGCCCAGAAATACCACCACACAAATACAGTCAACTGATCTTTGACAAAGGAGCAAAGGCAATAAAAGGGAGGAAAGACAGTCTTCTCAACAAACAGTGCTAGAAGAACTGAACATTCACATGCAACAAAGATGAAGATAGATGCAGACATGATACCCTTTGCACATATTAACTCAAAATTGATCATATACCAAAGTGTAAGGTGTAAAACTATAAAGCTCTCAGAAGACAACACAGGAGAAAATTTATTTGATCATGGATTTGGCAATGACTTTTTAGGTAACAATACCAAAGGCACAATCCATGAAAGAAATAAGTGATACGATGAACTTCATTAAAAATTTTTTAATTTTTAAAAAGACATGTCAAGAAAATGAGAAGACAAGTCATCAACTAGGAGAAAATGTTTTCAAAAGACATATCTGATAAAGAACCGTTATCCAAACTATAAGAAGAACACTTAAAACTCAACAATAAGAAAATGAACAACCTGACTTAAAAATGGGCAAAAGAACCAGCCACCTCACCGAAGATATACAGATGGCAAATGAGCATACAAAAAGATGCTCAACATTATAATGTCACTAGGAAATTGCAGATTAAAAGGACAACGAGATACCACTGCACACACATTAGAATGGCAAAAATCCAAAATACGGACCACAAGACTAAATGCTGGTGAGGCTGGAGCAACAGAAGCTCTCATTCACTGTTGTGAGAATGTAAAATAATATAGCTACTTTAGAAGGTGGTCTGACAATTTCTCACAAAACTAAAAAGACCCTTAACACATGATCCAGCAGTTGGACTCCTTGGCATCTACCCAAATGAGTTGAAAACTTATGTGAATACACACTTACGTCTGCCTACAAATGTTTATAGCAGCTTCATTCATAATTGCCGAAACTTGGAAGCAACGAGGGTGCCCTTCAGTGGGGTGAATGGATAAAAAGTGTGGTACCTCCAGACAATGAAATATTATTTATTGCTAAAAAGAAATGAGCTATCTAGCTATGAAAAGCCATAGAAAAACCTTTAATGTATATTACTAAGTGAAAGAAGCCAATATGAAAAAGCTACATACTATATGATTCCAACTATGTGACACTTTGAAAAGGCTAAACTATGGAGAGAGTAAAATGATCAGCGATTTCCTTGGGTTAGGACAGAAGGAGGGACAAACAGGTAGAGCACAGGGAATTTTTAGGGCAATAAAACTATTCTGTGTGAAACAGTAATTGTGGATACCTGTCATTATACATTTGTCAAGATCCATAGAATGTGCAACACCAAGAATGAACCCTAATGTAAACTGTGGATGTGGGATGATGATGATGTGTCGATGTAGGTTCATTGATTGTTAACAAATGTACCAGTGTGGTATAAGATATCGATAGCGGGGAGGCTGTCTGTATGTGGGGCAAGTGATTTGTGGGAACTCTCTGTACTTCCCACTTAATTTTGCTGTGAACCTAATAAAGTCTATTTTTAAAAAACTGAATGACCACAGACAGTCTAAGAAAGTGATTGCTCAATGCTTTTATGTGCATTCTATAAGTAAAATATTTAGAGTATGCATCCTCAGTAAATGCATATGTATCTTTCGTGAGTTTTATAAGTATTGAATATAATTATGCTGCCCTATTTTGTACACCATAACAAACTAAATAAAAATCTTAAGAAAAAAATCATTGCTCATTTTATGTCTATTTCACTCTTTCAGAATTTCTTAGTGTATGTTTTATAGTATATATAATGAAGTAATCATGAGGATAATTTTTTTTGAGACAGAATCTTGCTCTGTTGCCCAGGCTGGAGTGCAGTGGTGCAATCTCAGCTCACTGCAATCTCCGCCTCCTGGGTTCACGCAATTCTCCTGCCTCAGCCTCCCGAGTAGCTAGGACTACAAGTGTCTGCCACCATGCCTGGTTAATTTTTGTATTTTTAGTAGAGTCAGGGTTTCACCATGTTGGCCAGAATGGTCTTAAACTCCTGACCGCAAGTGATCCACCCACCTCAGCCTCCCAAAGTGCTGGGATTACAGGCGTGAGCAACCGTGCCCAGCCATGAGTATAATTTATAAACAAATAAATATGCATACATTAGGAGTGAGCTCAGGATTTTTTGTAATTGAGAGAGGGTCAACTTTTACCAGAAGCAGAGCTGAGGCAAGAACTTGGATGCAGGGATCTCATCTTGACGGTAATCCTAGAAAGAAGAGTGAAGAAACAAGGAGTATGAGAAAGGAAAGAAGGACAAGTCAATGCATTGCTGAGCTGGTTCCCTCTGTGGGTAACTGAGGCTTAGTCCTACTCGGGACCAGCTGAAGAACTACCAGATGTGCCTCGGAAACGTTCTTTCAAAAGATGGAAATCTGGGGCATTGGTCTTTGTGGAGACCTGATTCGTGGAGGTTGCTCCCAGAAGTGTTAACTCTGCCCCCTCTCCCCAGCACACTCACACTTCTGGTGTGCCCTGTGTGGGTTAAGTTCCTGAAAACAGGCAGAAGCAGCTGACACTGGGATAAGTCAATGTGTGTGGAAAGTATCTGCCGCAAGGAATGTGGTATGGAACACTAAAAGCGTTTGCTGCAAGGACTATGTTAAAACAAAAGTTTGGAGATCCCTAGTTTGTTGAAGAAATGAAGCTATCGCCCTCCTCCACCCTTTAAAGGCAGCACATCCACACAAACGTCAATCGTGAGGTGATCACACTAATTATTATGTACTACTTATGCATATTTTTTCTATTGTCCTGAGAGTAGCTTCAGGATTTTTTTTTTCTTTTATTTTAGGTTCAGGGGTACATGTGCAGGTTTGTTATATGGGTAAACTGCATGTTACAGGGGGTTTAGTGTACAGATTATCTCATCAACCAGGTAATAAGCATAGTACCTGATGGGTAGTTTTTCTGATCCTCTCCCTCCTCCCACCCTCCACCCCGACGTAGGCCCGAGTGTTGTTCCATTCTTTGTGTTCATGTGTTCTTGTTGTTTAGCGTCTCCTTGTAAGTGAGAACATGAAGTATTTGGTTTTCTCTTCCTGCATTAGTTTGCCTCGGATATCAGGTTGTTCTGATATCACCATGAGTCGGGCAAATATCCCAGTAGCTTACTTTCTGGATTCTTTACTTTCTGGCTATGTGACTCTGAGCAAGTTATTTTCTTTTTCTCAGCCTCAGTTTCACCTTGTGAAAGATCAAGAGCCTTCGCTAGACACAATAATGCCTACCTCAAGGCATTGAGCTAGGTTTAAAGTTAGGATTAAAATAAGATTATGAATATATAAACTGCCCGGCACAAAAACACCAGCTAATAAATAAGGTGTTTTGGGTGGTCTTTTTTTTTTTTTTTTTTTTTTTCCCAATCCTTTGCCTCTCCTACACCTGAGCACAGAAGATGTATAGCTTGAGGGTTAAAGTGCAAATCTTAAAGCAGAAAGACTTGGGTTCAGAGTCAGACTCTACTATCAGTTTCAGAACCTTGAGCAAGATCCTTCAAGTCTTTTTGAGATTCTTTCTATAATGAATTAATCCGCCACTTTATCTAAGCTTATATAGAACATTGAACATAATTTACAGTGCCTATCAGACTACTGCATACTTCCATCATACATATATTTCTTGATTTTGCTTTCTCGCTTGAGATTTAGGATTTCACAAGGCTTTGATTTACCTTTTTTTTTTTTATATTACAGAAAACTTTAAACAGATACAAAAGTTTCCTAAGTGGAAACTTTTGTATCATGAAAGTTTAGCCAACTTTAACAATTGCCAATCTTCTTTCATCTATACCCTCAGTATCTTCTCTCTCTTCCATATTATTTTGCAGCAAATCACAGACCTCAGATCATCGCATCTGTAAATATTTCAGTATGCATCTTCAAATGATAAAGACTCTTTTTTAAAAAAAAAAGAAGCTCAATACTATTATCATACCTTAAAGTTTAATAATTTTTTAAGATTATCAAATACCCAGTCAGTGCTCAAATTTCCACTTACATCATAAATCTTTTTTAAGCGATTTGTTGTTTGAACTAGTATCTAAATAAAGTTAATACATTTTAATGGAATAATTTGCCTCTTGAATTTCTTTAATTTTGTAGATGCCTCCTCTATCTCTATTTTTTCTTTCAATTTGTAAAGAAATAGGATTATTTATCCTATAGATTCCCTACAGTCTGGATTTTGTTGATTGTACCTCCATGGTACCATTTAACATGTTCTCTTTCTAGTTCCTGTAAATTGGTAGCAGAATCTAGAGGTTTGGTCCAGTTTGGATTTTCACTTTGTTCATAAGTGGTGGGTGTGTTCTTCTATCAGAAGTACATAGTATCTTGTTGCCTCTCTATGATGTTACCAGCCATTGATGATCAATGTCTAGATCTATTAATTTCCTTTTGCAAGCTGATATTCTAGGTCATTAATAGAGATGGTAAATAAAGACTCATCTGAAGGTGTCCCTTGGTGGCTCTGTTAGATGTCTCTTTCACAAATTAGAGAGCCACGGAAGGATGAGCTTAAGCAGGACCCTTCATTATCCCAACATCCCTTTTGTCCACCACTTTTCAAGCTGCTTAAATCCATTGGGACAACCTCCAAGTCCGGATTCAAACCAAATTTAGTTTGTTGAATACAAACATTCTCTTGGGCTCTGGAACAAACTGATCATTAAAGACTAAACGTGTGACATGTTCCACATTCACTGGATCCACCGTTTCTATAATTCACTGAAAGGGGATGGTTTGTTCTGATAACACAAACCATTTTTTTTCTTCATTCTAGGGCTTTCTAACTTAGTCAGCTGTGGTGGGGGTGAGGACAGGAAGTTTTACTGTCAGATAAGTCCTTATTTAACATCTTTATTAAGACCTAAAGTAGATTAAGCTACCCATGAATGAGTAACCACTGAACTGAAAACAAGGACAGGTCATGCCCGAAATGTAGAGGCGACAGCAATGTGTTGTGATATTGAGGGCAAGCTCATCGCAGAAGCTCTGGTTACATGAAACTGGGCCAGACCTGTTACCTCAGTGCAGCACGTATAGGAAAATGACTGGCCCACTACTCAGAAGGAGGTCTGGACGGAAAAGACTGTGTGGGAAAATCATAAAAATGCCTGTCTAAATCTTACATAACAAAACTGAAAAGGGATTGCCTGAGAAATGACAGAACTTTATACGATCATATAAAGTTTTTTATCCATGATTTTGCTTTCTGTGGTTTCAGTTACCCATGGTCAATAGCAGTCCAAAAATATTAAATAGAAAATTCCAGAAATAAACAATTCATAAGTTTTAAATTATGAACCATTATGAATAGCAACATGAAATCTCATGGCGTTCCGGCTCCATCCTGCCTGGGACATGAATTCTCCCTTTGTCCAGTGGGTCCATGCTGTCTATGCTACCTACTTGTTAGTTACCTAGTAGCCATCTCAGTTATTAGATTTTTAAAAAAAATTGGCCTATGAAACAATCCTGCACATTCTTGCCATGTACTCCAAAACCTAAAGTGCAATAAAATATATATATTTTTAAAAAATTGGTCAGACATGGTGGCTCATGCCTGTAATCCCAGCACTTTTGGAGGCTGAGGAGTTCTAGATCAGCCTGGCCAACATGGTGAAACCCCGTCTCTACTAAAAATATAAAAGTTAGCTGAGCATGGTGGTGGGCTCCTGTAATCCCAGCTATTTGAGAAACTGAGGCAGGAAAATTGTTTGAACCCAGGAGGTTGAGGTTGCAGTGAGCTGAGGTCATGCCATTGCACTCCAACCTGGGCAACAGGGCAAGACTCTGTCTCAAAATTAAAAAAAAAAAAGTACATATAGAGTTCCGTATTCTTTGCGGTTTCAGGCATCCACTGAAGGTCTTGAAATGTATCCCCTGCAAATAAGGGGGGTTGGGGTGGGAAACTACTGTGTAATTTATGTGTTGTGAAAAATTCAGAAATAAAATTGGAGCAAAATAATCTGTTAAGATCTGAGAAGAAAATGGTACAGGAAGGGAAACTTCATAACTTCGTAAGAAATTAACTGAGCAGAATTTCCAATCTTAAATCACTGCATAGCCAATGTGTGTGATCACTCTTGACTTTAAGGAACTCTTGATTTGGTTTGAAAGCACAAATTCATTAGTACACTGGAGAAATCCATGTACTCCAAGCCACACAACTTTTGGAAAGGGAACAGGCTTAAAGCTCATACCCAGAGATGCATTATGAATGGAGTGGTCACCAGACAGTGGTCTCTTGAATATGCCAAGCACTTTACAAACTCCGTTAATCCTGACAACTCTGTGAAGTTTCCATTATTATCTCCATTTTTGTTGATGAGGAAACTGAGGCTCAGAGAAGCTAAGTGACTTGCCCTAAGTCCTTCAGCTAGTAAGTGGCAGAACCTGCCTTCAAACCCTAGGTCTGTCCATGCAAGCCTTTATATTTGTCTGCTCATGACATTTTAGAAATGGCACAAGGGCATGACATTTATAGAGCATCTTTATCTAAATTGCCCATCCAGAGCCACCCCCTCCCCTGCCCAAAGCTCAACAAATAGACACAGTGCTCCTAACAGTTATGCTCCACCACCATTGGCAAGGTAGTGTGAACCCTCACACTTGAACAATGCCCCGAAGGTCAGTTTGGGATACATTTGATATTAGGCTTTCTGGTGACCTAGGGAGACAAACAATAAGTCTGCTTACTATGATTACACATAATGGCATTCTGGGCATGGAGGAAGCCAGGGAAGAAGCTACCATGGCAGCAGGGGACTACACTATCAAAATCCCCTAATAAAACTGGGAGAAAAGCCAAAAATTAAGAGGAAGGCGATTAACAGAGATAATTGCCGGGATTCAGTGCAGTAAAATAAACGCAACACAATAAATCCCAACACAGCCATGGCCTTATATGACTAAGACACCTGCAGACTTAACTTCTAAGCATGTTAGCTGAGTAGCTCTGTCATTGAATCAAGGTCCAAGAGAGATCATATAAGCGGAAATATTGTACACAGGGTCTGAAATAATCCTTTTGCTGTAAAGTATCTCTTTCTGAATTCTACCATGTAAAATTTCAGAAAAGCCACATGAAAAGTTATAGGGATGATTGAACAGTCTAACTAAAAAAAAAAAAAATCTATGAAGGAAAGTGAAAGAAATGAGGAGTTTTGCAATAGGCAAAAAGGAAAATAGGAATAATTTAATAATTATCTCTAAGGAAATTACAAATTTGATCTTACTGGAGATGATCAACTATTGCAAATTTAAAAAATTTGCCAAGCATGCTCCTAATATAAATCCATTCTAGTTAAATAATTAGCTCTGTCAGGAAAATTTTCTTCTACCCAACCCAAGTTCCAGGTTATTATTATTATTCTTTTCTCTCCCTGGAATTAGGTTTGATAGCAATTCTTTTCTATAACTAATTCTTTAATAATTATTTTAATTATTCTACCTATCTATCTTTTCCGTTTTAAATGTTCAAAGAAAAACTGAAACAAACTAGTTGGCTAGGGTATCTTGGGGGAAAAGTCTTCGAGGAGATAAAAGCAATGAAAAAGAATGTATTTCTGTTCATAGAAGAAAGCCCCAAGAGTGAAAAAAGAAATCACATAGCAACAGCATCATAGTCAAATCCTTCTTTCCAGATGGGAGACTGGAAGTTTATCCTTTTGGCTTTCACTTTTTAAGTTTCACTTTGAAGCAACCCAGAACCCAAGCGTGAGGAACTGCAACAACAGCTTAGTTTTATAGAGCACTTTACAGTTTACAAATCATTTCACATTCTTTTCCCATTTGATCAGTCTGTGAAGTCTATAAGAGACAGGGTGTAGGAATTTTGGTTCTCCTCTGGCAGATATAGGCCTTCTCCTTGCAGGAAATATTGGTGAAAAGGGGCATAACTAACAGGACATTCAAATGTCCTCGTCTGAGTCAAGGTTCTTCACAGAAACAGAACCAATAGTGTGTGTGTGTGTGTGTGTGTACTGTATGTGTGTATAGTGTGTGTGTGTGTGTGTGTGTGTGTGTGTGTGTGTGTATGTGTGCATATATATATGGGGGGGGGAGATTATAGGGAATTGGCTTGTGCAATTATGGAAGCCGAGAAGTCCCATGATCTACGGGATGCAAGCTGGAGACCCAGGAAAGCCCATGGTATAATTCTAGTGTGAGTTCAAAGGCCTAAAAACCAGGAGTATCAATGGTGTAAAACTCAAGAGCACAAGAAATCCAGTTTCAACTCAAGCACTCAGGCAGAGAGAGAACAGATTCTCCCTTCCTCCACCTTTTTGTTCCGTTTGGACCTTCAGTAGATTGGGTGATGAAGCCACAGTGGAGAGGGTAGTCTGCTTGACGGTTTACCAACTCAAAAGAAACACCCTCACAGACACACCCAGAAATAATGTTTAGTCAAATATTTGAGCACCTCAATCCATGCAGGTTGACACATAAAATTAACCCCATCACATTCCCTAACGTCATCCCAAGGGGGAGCTTTTCACCTCTGAGGGAACCACAGGAGAGGGGACCCCCCCCTTCACTCTGTTCTAGGCCCTACTCAGGTAGTAGCCATCTCAGGACACTTCCTCCCAACGAGGTCTGGATGAAATCACCTTTGAAGGTCCCATTCAACACTGGAACCCGCAATCCAGGTAAAAACAGAAACTCATGATCAAAAGCCATGGCAGAGCAGCCAGCAGTAAGAATTAAGGAGCCTCTCCAAATGCAGAGGACAATAGAGGAGATTCATTTAGAAAAATACAATCTAAAATATTTGGTGGAATGCAACCTAAAGGGGAGTTTGAGATGGTTTTTGAGGCAGACTGACCTGGACTCTTTTCCTATGACCAAGACAAGTTAGCCAATTTCTCCACTCCTCCACTTCTCACAGGTGACATGGGGATTAAAATATCCCACCAGGGCTTTTTTTGTCCGACATCTTAGCGCGGTTGTAGTGTTCGCCGCTGCTCTCCGAGCTTCGCGATGCCGCCCAAGGACGACAAAAAGAAGAAAGACGCCGGAAAGTCGGCCAAGAAAGACAAAGACCCAGTGAACAAATCCGGGGGCAAGGCCAAAAAGAAGAAGTGGTCCAAAGGCAAAGTTCGGGACAAGCTCAATAACTTAGTCTTGTTTGACAAAGCTACCTATGACAAACTCTGTAAGGAAGTTCCCAACTATAAACTTATAACTCCAGCTGTGGTCTCTGAGAGACTGAAGATTCGAGGCTCCCTTACCAGGGCAGCCCTTCAGGAGCTCCTTAGCAAAGGACTTATCAAACTGGTTTCAAAGCACAGAGCTCAAGTAATTTACACCAGAAATACCAAGGGTGGAGATGCTCCAGCTGCTGGTAAAGACGCATGAATAGGTCCAAACAACTGTACATTTGGAAAAATAAAACTTTATTAAATCAAAAAAAAAAAAAAAATCCCACCAGGAACTACTGATACACACAACAACGTGAGTGCCTCTCATGAACCTTATGCTGAGTGAAAGAAGCCAGACACAAAAGAATATCACACCATATGAGTCCATTTATATGTACTTCCAGAACAGCCAACATGTATCTATGGGGATAGACATCAAAACAGTAATAGCCTCTAGGGTGGGGAGAATTCACTAAAAGAGGGCACAAACGAACTCTTTATGGTGACAAAAGTGGTCTGTATTTTCACTGTGTTGTGGGTTGCACAGGTGCACACACGTATCAAAATGTATCAGTCATACAGTTACAATCTGTGCATCTTACCTAACGCTGTATCTTAGTGACAATTTAAAAAATGCATCTATTGTTGGGCTGTTCTACAAAATGAACAAGATAACATAAGGAAAGTGTCTAGTGGCGTACCCAAACACACAGTAGTTGTTTAAGAAATGATGGCTAAAACACCCTTTTTTTTTTTTTTTTTTTTTTTTACAAATCTTACATAAAGTGTTCCAGAGAATATAAAAAATAAGAACACTTTTCAGCTTGTTCAATAAGGCTGGCAAACGTTGATTCCAAAACCTGGAAGTACCCTACAAGAAGAGAAATAGAACAGCCCTACTAAACATAAAGGCAAAAATCTGAAATAAAATATTGGGAAACCAAATCCAGCAATATAGCAAAAGGATAATACATCAGGATCATATGAATAATTTTTTCTTACCAAGAATATAACATTAGAAAATGTATGTAATTTTCCACACTAACAACATAAATGAGAAAAATAAATGTGTTTGTCTTAATAGATGCCAATAAAAAGCATTTAATACAATTCAACATGTATTTATGATCAAAACTGTTAGCAAACTAGGAATAGATGGGAACTTAATCTGATGGAGGGTACCTATAAAAAGCCTTCAGCAAATATCACTTAATGGAAAAATATAAATATTTCTCCTAAAGTGATATAAACATAACAAAGGTGTTGTTTATATTCAACAGTTTATTAGAGGTTTTAGCCAGTGCAGTAGGCAAGGAGGAGAAATAGTAGGCATAAAGATTGGCAAGAAAAAAATAAAACCACCATCATGGACAAGTGACACCCTTCTTAAAAGTAACCGACCAGAAATCTTAATAAGTCTGCGTCATCCAGAAATCCAAGATGATTCCAGTGCAGGGACAGGCCATAGAGATCATTGGCTCCCTCCTGCAGTAGCCTGCTTGTGGACTCCCCACCACTGCAAGCCCCTGGCTTCAGTGGGCAGGCAGGTGGGTACTGTCCAAGAAAGCTAGCAGCAGACAAAGACCCATAGGTGCACAGACCTGAGATAATCCTGGGCAGGGCTGTAGTCCCCAAGAGGCTAAAAGGGGACCCAGCTAGTGATTCCTGGTCCAGAAGAAATGCTCTCCAGACTGGAGACCCAGAGAGAGACTGAAGTGGAGAGTAGGAGTGAGGGAGCGGGACAAAAACCTGGCTTCTAGAACTCAGCGTCAAGGGAGGGCCTGGGAAGGAGGTAGAGGTCAGCTCTTAAGACAAAGCAAGAGGAAAATGAAGGTCTTTCTAAAGACATAGCCTGAGCATTAGATTTCTTCCAGAGCCTCGGATGAAACCAATTCTGGATGAATCCAGTTGGCTCTGTTATCACTCAGGTTCTCTAAAATTGTCCTGGATTGAACAGTGGGATGACACTTCTTAAAGGCGAATGTGCAAATGAATGCCCTAGGATAAATTCCCTAGGGATCCTGTTAGAACACAGATTGAAAAAAAAGAATTATAATAAAACAACATAAAAACACAGATTTTGATTCAGTAGGTCTGAGATGAGGCCTGAAATTCTGCATTTCTAACAAGCCTCCAGGTAATGCCCATGTTTTTGCGGTCCATGGATCACACTGGGGTTAGCAAAAGCCTCCTAGAAGATGCATTCTGAGACAGAAATCAGGTAACCAGAATGATCTGCTGTATTTCTTTAAATCTCTGTTTCTTCAGATAGAAGGAAATCACCACCACCAACTCCAAAACACATGCACACGTGTGCACACGCACTCACGCGTGCACACACACACAACATTAAAACCATTGAAGTCAATATTCTATGTGGCACTCTAAGAACCCCACTCTTATTTATTCTGGAGTTAAAACACTGCTGTAGATGGTGTTGCAAAGAGATTTATAGCTTTTAATCTTCTCTTATAGCACAACTGCTAAATACAGTATAATATATGTGACAGGAATTAGTCCAGAATTTATTTAAGACTTTTCCCCCTCAGTTCATATGTCAAAAGATTGCCATTTCCAATTATTTATTAGGAATGTGATGTTTTTCAAGGTGGATGCATTACTCTTGTTATCTGCTTTCAATTAGCTGAGAATTTACTATGCTCAGCCAAATGTCCATTCATCAGCAAATTCCAGATTCCTGGCAGTCTGATTAACTTCCCAGGGCTCTTCCTTTATAGTTAAAATAAATGAGGCTGTCTATGTCTCATGCTTGCTTGCTTATGGAAGGAAACAGAATAGGTTTTGGATAAAGAAGAAGGAGGAGGGGTGGGGGAGGAAGAAGAGGAGGAGGAGGAGAGAAGAAAAAGCCTTAAGCAATCAGGAAAGATCAAAGATGGAGATAAACACCAATCCTTTGACCTAAAGCTACCCCACACTAGAGTATATTCAGTCATATCAAAACCCAGCAACCCAGAGGCACAGTGCCTTCAGCAAAGGATTAGATGACTTGAACTTGGCATATTATTTCTTGCTGTGGGACCTGGTGTAATGGGAGAAGCAAGAGCTTTGGAACCAATAAGGCCTGGCTCTGAATCCCAGCTAAGCCACTTAAAACTGGAGCACCTTGGGTAAGTTGTCCAACATCCATTTTAAACTCTTTAAGTGTCCTCCTCTGTAAAATCATGACAGTAATGATGAACCTGCAGATTTGTCATGAATTTAAATGAAATTGTGTGTATGTAACCACGACCTCAGCTAAGGTAACCCCGTCCTTGAGTTTCAAATGGCATTTACTCAAACATCTTCCAATGTGTGCAGAGGACCTTGAATCGCTTCCAGCCTCTCTAGGGACCTGACGGATTGGGGATAAAGAGATGGGAGGTGGTTAATGCTGGTCCTAGCCGTGGCTGGCCACAAGTTCTTCCTTCTGAATGAGTCCTGTTCTGAACCTCCCCAGAAACATAGGACATTCCTATTCTTTTCTCTGTATTCACACACATCTGAAAATCAACCCACTAACACAAAGTCCTGTGTGTGTAGCTGACTTTATTACTGACAATCTGGGGAGAAAATGGAAATTTGCCTTGCAGCAATTCACATACTTACAGTTGACTAATAGCCACCCCTGCATTCATAATCTTCCACAGCCATTTTTGATAACTATAACTCCAGCTAGCAAACATATGACTTAATCCTCTTCTCTGTCTATCTCTCTGTCTCTGTCTCTTTCGCTTCTGTATGGGTGGGTAGGCGAAGGGCAGTAAAACAAAACTTAAACTTTCTTGCATCGCCCTACTCTGCTCAGTTCAGCCTTCCCATGGCTCTGATCTCACTTTGGGGAACCCACTTTGGATCTGGGGCTTGACATTCCAATGGCTCTTCAATGTGATCTTCTATGCAAACACAACTCCACAGTTCCCTCATGCTCAGGGATCTTTGGCTCAGCTCACTGCAGTAGAGCCCAGATACACGTGCTGCAAGGCCACATGCATCACACATACAGGTACCTGACAAATGGGGCTCCCATCGTAATATTTGCTGAATAACAGGATTTCCTTGGCTGCTTGGCTGGGAAGTGGTCAGGCTGGTGAAATATGCCTTACATATTTTTAAAAAATTTTCTCCCCCATGCTTTTTTTTTTTAAATTTATTATTATTATTTTTTGAGACAGGGTCTTGCTCTGTTATACAGGCTGGAATGTAGTGGCGCCATCACCACTCACTGCAGCTTTGACCTCCCTGGCTCAAGCTATCCTCCCACTTCAGTCTTCTGAGTAGCTGGGACTACAGGCACACATCACCATGCCCTGCTAAGTTTTTTTTAATAGAGATGGGATTTTGCCATGTTGCCCAGACTGGTCTCCCCCATGTTTCATTTCTTAGTCTTTTTGTGATATTTTCTGAGAAATTATTTTCAACTTTCTTTCAACCCCTCCACTAAAATTTGTAAGCACCCTATTTTAATTTCCAAGAACTCACACTTCTGCATTTGTTCCATTTTATCAAGTCATGTTCCTGTTTCATGAATCCCGTGTCTTCTCATATAAATAGGAGGAGCACGAATGATTATTAGACTTTTTTATTGCTGCCATTATTGTTATTGTTGAAATTTTTTTCTGTTCCCTAAATTTTCCCATTTCCTGTGGGTCCCTTCATTCTATTAGTTTACTTATTTGATCTCTGCCTTTTGTGTGGCAGAGACATTTCTCCAAATGTCTGCTGATTCTTGACTGGCTACTCATACTTAAGAGAGAAGAGCCACAAAGCTGAATGGAAGTTCTGTATACGAGGTAGTAGAACTTGTCAACTGGTGGCCTTGTTGTAGGGAAACCTGGCAAAAACCAAGCTGTTTCATTATGGCTGGGGTGCTGCCAATCTGGGGTAAAACCTCGTGAGCAATATTCACTAAGAAGGATGGAGAAAGGAAGTACGAGGTCTCACGATGTAGTGTGGGATCTTCAGTGCTTCCGTCATTTGGGCGTTCTATGCTGTAGAGCATAACGTGTTGCTCAAACTTCAGCTCACATAAAAATGACCCGGAGGGCTTGTTAAATTACAGATTGCTAAGTTCAACCCCAGAGTTCTGATTCACCTGGGAAGTGATGCAAGTCCTGAGATAGTCTCCCAGCTCCCATCAATCAAACCCATAGGACAATAGAAAGTGGCCGATGGGTATGACATGAGGCACTCCAAAAAAAAAAAAAAAAAAAAACTCTTCCGCCAAATTTAGCAAATGAATGTCCAAAGTTAAAAAGTTATTCCCCTTGGTTAATAAACTCTCCTCTCTTTTTTAAAAAATAAATGTAGCTTTTTTTGTGTGTGTGAGACTGAGTTTCACTCTTGTCTCACAGGCAAGGGTGCAATGGTGCAATCTCTGTCCACTACAACTTCCACCTCCTGGGTTCAAGCAATTCTCCAGCCTCAGCCTACCAAGTAGCTGGGGTTATAGTCACCCACCTCCATGCCTGGCTAATTTTAGTATATGTTTTTTAGTAAAGACAGGGTTTCACTATGTTGGCCAGGCTGCTCTTGAACTCCTGACCCCAGGTGATCCACCTGCCTCGGTCTCCAAAAGTGCTGGGATTACAGGTGTGAGCCACCATGCCTGGCCATAAATGTAGCTTTTAATTGATATATTTAACATAAATATTTACTATTATTTCCTTATTTAAATTTTGACTTTTAGATACAGGGGGTACATGTGCATATTTGTTACATGGGAAGATTGCATGATGCTGAGGTTTCAAGTACTGATCCTGTCACCCTAGTAGTGAGCATAGTAACCAACAAGTAGTTTTTTAACCCACCCCTCACCACCCTCTAGTAGCCCACAGTGTCTATTGTTCTCATATGGATAAACTCTCCTTTTAACTACCAACATCGTGGAATGAAACTCACTGAGAAATGAGATCTACGTTCCCTCCTTTTGAATCTGGGCAGGGTGATGTCTGTTTACAACAATGAATTAGGTGGAAATAGAACTGGGTAACTTGCAACTCTGGATCATAAAAGGCTACGAGGCTTCTGCTTAGTTTTCCTGAAACATCACTCAGAAAACCCTGCTGGGATGTATCCTCTTGAAATTCAGCTGCCCTGCTCCAAAAAGGCCAAGCCACATGGACAGGCCACATGTCAGGGCTTCAGTTAACAGACTCTGGTGAGCCCAGCCTTCAAGGCATCCCAGGTGAAGCCCCAGACGTCATGGAGCAGGAACAAGCCATCCCCACAGTATCCCATCCAGACAACCAGCCTTCCCTGTCTTGGCCAGACAGCCTGCTTCATACACGCTCAGAGTAGCATCAACCAGGGCTGCAAGTTTACATGGACATATGTGATGATGTGCCTTCTCCTCAAGGACTGTGAGCTACTCGAGGTCAAAAACACACTGCTTCCTTCATTTTCACAGACCCAGAGCCTAAAACATGCTTGACCTATAGCGGGAATTCACTAATCTCACATTATTCATTTGTAAATGGACCACTCTAAGCAAAGCATCTCGATGAGTGTCTTTATAACTCCAGATTCCATTTCTCATTCTCTCCGAAGAGCAAATAATATCCAGCACAAGTTTCAGTGGTCACAGCCACGGGACTGTCTGATGTGAAGCTCCAGCTCTGCTCCTTTCTTACTGTGTGATATTAGGTGGGCTAATTGCCTTTCTATGCCTCAGTTTCCTCTCCTATAAAATGAGGGCAACAACTAGGCCTATCTTTTAGTGTTGTTGGGAGGGTTAGATAGATGTAATATGCTTAGGACATCATTTAACACCTAGTAAGCACGCAGTGGCTGCTAGCTATTTTATTTTTGTCACTGTTATTCTTATTACAAGGGAAGTCTTGGTATCCTCCAGGAACCATATTGCAAGTGCCCCCTTCTCATAAAAGCAGCCCCAAAAGGATGCTCCTGGCTCTGAGCCAGCACTTGCCTCCACTTGACTGTTTTATTTGTTGGCCTTAGTGACTCGAGGACTTATTGAATTTGCTACTCACCCTGCATCTGCATGTATCATGCAGTTGCATTGAGGGATTATAAAAACTGTCGATTTTAACACAACATATCTTGGGTGCGCAAGAATTACCAGGGGAACTTGTTTAAAATGTAGATTCTAAAGCTCTGCTTTAGCTGGTCTGGAGTAGGGCCCAGAAACGTGTTCTTTTAATAAGCCTCCCCAGGTTGCACCAAGGCACGGGTCCTTGGAAGCTTTGTTTCAGCAGATGGTCTCCTTAAAACAAGCACCACCCAAACCCTGATAGCATCACTGATTACTCAAATAAATGGATTTTTTCCCAAATAATTTAACACAGGGGATCCAAAAAGTCCAGAACAATGGGATAAACATATATTTAAACAATATGTTAGTTTCTATTTCAAATAATAGGCTCACTACATTTTTCTTCCATTTCCATAAACCTTCTAAGGTGAGGTTCTCCTGAATTTAAAGCAACGGGTCCAATTGTTACTCTGAAAAAGTTTATATGTACTGTGTTAAATACATAACAATATTACAGAATGTCTAGAAACACAGGGGAAAAGGGGTACTTATAGATATTTATAAGTGTATTTATAAATATATAAACAAAAATATAAGTAAATATACTCCAGAGTATCCAGAAAGTCAAGAAACACAGAAAGAAGATTTTAATAAGTTGAGGAGAAATACATTGAGCATATTATTTGAAGATGTAGCTCACATACTGTGTGAAAATAAGTTTATCCTATGTTTTCTGGATGTTCAGACATCTTGTAGAATGTCATGACATCACTGTGATTACATGATTCAGATATATCAAGCCTACATTATATCTTCCTCCTCCCTCCTTCCCTTTCTGCCTCCCTTCCTCCTTTTTTGTGGGGGGAGAGTAGTCTTTCTTCCCACAGTCATTTTCTGAGCACCTACAATATGCACAGCACTCCACTAGACATGGGCGTATGTATGTAGGGGGGATGGGGGGAGGAGGAGTCAGTCCCTGCTCTTATGGAGTATTCTCCTTGGGATATAAAATATAAATGTGTGACACATTTAAATGTTATTATAAGCCCATATCTCAAATGAGTGATTCAGAAAGTATGTGTTATGTAATTCTAGGACAGAGGTGTGAAGTTGTCCAGGACATTTGACATGGACAGATTATTTTTAAGGCATTTCATTATGTGACGTGAAAACTGCCTTTAGTATACTCTCCACCTAGGATCTAACCACACATGAGTCTAACGGCAAGCCATCAATGAACCCTACCCTACAATACAGTGAGAATTTTTTTTTAACTTTCCAAATTTCAAATAAAGGGATTTTTTTTTTTTTTTTTTTTTTGAGACGGAGTTTCACTCTTGTTACCCAGGCTGGAGTGCAATGGAGCGATCTAGTCTCACCGCAACCTCCGCCTCCTGGGTTCAGGCAATTCTCCTGCCTCAGCCTCCTGAGTAGCTGGGATTACAGGCATGCGCCACCATGCCCAGCTAATTTTTTGTATTTTTAGTAGAGACGGGGTTTCACCATGTTGACCAGGATGGTCTCGATCTCTCGCCCTCGTGATCCACCTGCCTCGGCCTCCCAAAGTGCTGGGATTACAGGCTTGAGCCACCGCGCCCGGCCTTTTTTTTTTTTTTTTTTTTTTTTGATATGGAGTCTCACTCTGTCATCACCCAGGCTGGAGTGCAGTGGTGCCATCTCGGCTCACTGCAGCCTCCACCTCCCAGGTCCAAGCAATTCTCCTGTCTCAGTCTCCCGAGCAGCTGGGATTACAGGCGTGCGCCACAATGCTGAAAGGGGATTTTTGATTCAAGGCAATCATACTTAATTATCCTCAACATGGGATCTGGCTCCAACTCAGGGTTAAAGACAACAGCATGTCACCCAGTTTGTGGACACAGGCTGGATATTTCCAGAGGTAGGGAAGTGAATTTTTCCATCTCATTTCTCCTGGTTCCTTTCATGCAGATTATTACTTTCTTTGAGAGGTGATGAGGAAAACGAGATGTCATCTTTAGCCTCCAGAAGGCAGGAAAAGGAGAAATTGTCTTACTCAAAATTATAATGTGTCATCCAATTCAAGGAACTCTGCTGGAACAAAGCCTTAGACTTCTAAAGAAAGCATGCCCGTTCCCACTCTCCGTGAGAATTTGCCTAGAGCAGAGTTTCTCAACTTCAGCACCACTGTCATCTGGGTCTGGCTGATTCTCTGTTGTGGGGGCCGTCCTGTCCTGCCCACTGCAGAATGTGTAGGAGCATTCCAGGCCTCTACTGACTAGATGCCAATAACACTCACACCCAGTTGTGACAACTGAAAATGTCCTCAGTCATTGCCAAATGTCCCCTAGGGGTTGAAATTTACCTTGGGGAGCAGAATCACCTCTTGACTATACATTGTGACCACCTGGCACACTTTAAAAGGTACTGATGCTGAGGCGGGTGGATCACAAGGTCAAGAGATGGAGACCATCCTGGCCAACATGGTGAAACCCCGTCTCTACCAAAAATACAAAAAAAAAAAAAATTAGCTTGGTGTGGTGGTGTACGCCTGTAGTCCCAGCTACCTGGGGGGCTGAGGCAGAAGAATTGCTTGAACCCGGGAAGCGGAGACTGCAGTGAGCCGAGATCGCACCACTGTACTCCAGCCTGGCGCCTGGCGACAGAGCAAGACTCTGTCTCAAAAAAAAAAAAAAGGTACTGATGCCTGGGGTTAGCCCCCAGAGTATCTGCTTGAATTGGTCCAGTTGTTGTCTGGGCTTCAGGGTTTTTATACATTTCCCAAGGGTTGATCTCAGATTTGTCCACTAATGCTGACTCTGACAGGAACCATTACTCAGATTTAATGTCTGATGCCATATTGACCTGGTAATCTCTCCAGCATGTAGCCACCTGGCTTAATTCGCTAGGTGTTGGCATGTAGCTGATGTTGGCGTCTAGCACCTGACCTCAGGTCAGCCTACTGTAGCCTTTCAAGTAAAAACATTACCTTTTCCACAATGATTTGTTATTCACCTATTACGTTTTACCAAGGAAATTCAGACATCAACATCACACCAATGGGAGACATATTTGGGGGCAAGGGGTCTTTCTGACAGTCCCTTGAAACATCTCAAGAAGAACGCTTCTCCTCACAACTCATTTTGTGAGAGTAAAGGTCTTGGTTCGTGCCTTGGTGTATGTATGCGGGAGGAAGCACTGAGACGTAAAGCCCCGGGGGAAATAGCCATTTTCCCTTGGTAGGTGTGGCCTTTTGGCATTCACTTACCTTTTCCTCTTCTCCTCTTGAAATTTCCTTGGTCTATCCCTGGGATAGCAGCATGCCAGAATAATGATCCTCCATGTTTTCACTTCTTTTAAGCAAACCTCTCATGGATGAATTAGAACAACCACAATCTACTGCCCATACCCTATGATTCGGTCTACTCGTAGCTCTACATTCAACAGGAATGTTTACGTATATTGCCAAAAAGTAAAAACTAGAGTATTTTTAGCAACATTTTCCATAATAGCCCAAACCGAGAACTTTCCAAATGCGTATCAACAGCAGAATGGATAAATAGTGGTGTTCTCACAAAGGAATACCATACAGCCATGAGAATGAATGTTCTATAACTACACACAACATATTTGTGCATTTCACAGATATTATGCAATAGAATCCAGACCAAAAAAGGATATATATTGATGATTTAATTTGCCCAAATAGGCAAAACTTCTTGGCACTGTTAAATGTCAGGATACAGGTGACCCTGGGCAATGGGAATTGTGACTAGGGACTATGAGGGGGCTTCTGGGCTGCGGCATGTCATGCTTCATTTCTTCATCTGGATATTGGTTATGTGGGTGTGTTCCATTTGAGAAAATTGATTGACATGTGCATTTATAATTTATATATTTTCTGTATATTATACTTCAATGAAAATTTAAAACTTAAAAACTACCTTCTGTTTCTCACCTGCTGCATCCTCACTCCCAAGTTGGGAGATTGTGGGCCTTGACTTGATACTGCTGAGTCAGGAGGTGGGCAAGTCCCAGAAAGCCTCTGTTGTCCTTGTCATTGTTCCTGCCCCACCACTGTAGCTCTCTGCTCAGGTACATAGGCTGGAAGCAGCCAGCACAGAAGTGAGAGGACTTAGTGTCTCACAGCCTGTCTTCTGGGACCAGGACAATTCCACTGACTATTGACCTCCTGAGACTGCAAATAGAGTCCAGCTCCAAATCGGGCAGAAAGCTGTGGAATTCTTTATTTCTTTTAATCTAGGTTGTTTATCCCTAAATCAACAATCTTGCAACAATGACAGAGTCAGGCTCTGGCTTGAGGGTGGGATCCACTGGTGTGGCCTTTTGGCATTCACTGCCCTGGCATGTCTCACTCCAGGCTGCACATCATCTCTGTCAAGGGCCTCTGCTCATCACAGCAGCTAATGTGTTTTCCCACAGATGATCCCATTGTATTCATCCCAACATCTGGGTAATATTCTGGATTGCACACAAATGAGAGTCGGGGTGTTTATTTTACTAGCAGAGTACACCTGCAGTCTGAATAGCGTATGCTGAACAGCTGTTAATGACTATAAATTGAGACCTGGGTGAGGAGTTGTAAACCCTGGAGGTTCATCCCTAGCAAGAAGGATCCAAGACTTTCACATTCAATAAATCTGGACACTATTGAGAGAAGAGAGACACCATTACAGACAGATAATGGTTTGAAATCCCATCCAGTGATGATTGGGGAAGCAGACGTAAGCCAGGATGATTTTTATATATTTCGATAGCCCCTGCCGAGTGGGAGATTAAATAAGCGAAAGGTCTGATTGGTAACCACATTTGGGCCACTGAGCAATTGCAGAGAGGTAGAGGCAATCATTCTGCCTGAGCTTGCCAGGAGGAAAGGAATGAAGTTAAACTCCTAAAGGCAATCCATTTTGTCACATAGCTTTATGTACTCAGATATTCTAAAACCCATTTATATAATTCACCTAAGGTGTTGCCCATTTGGGACAGTTACTGACAGTTACCTCCCCAATATACTCAGTTGTTCAGCCAGTCATTCTGACATTTAAAACATTTTTAAATAATATTTATGTGCGGAGTGCTGGGAATAGAATAATGAAAGCTATGACCCCTGACCTCAAGGAGTCCACTATCAAGTTGGCCTTACTGACTGCTGCATAATAAACCATCACAAAATTTAAGGTCTCACTACAAGAGCAATCAGGGTGACAATCTTAATTAGTTCAAGCTACTAAATACCATAGACTGAGAGGCTTAAACAACAGACATTTATTTCTCACAGTTCTGAGGCTGAGAAGTTCATAGTGTCAACAGATTTGGTTCTTGGTGAGGGCTCTTTTCTCGGCTTATAGACGGCAGCCTTCTCACTGTGTCCTTACATGGCTTTTCCTCAATGTACACACACACACACACACAGAATTCTCTTTTTCGTCCTCTTCCTGTAAAGCCCCAATTCTCAGCGTAAGGGTCCCACTCTCATGAACTCACCTAAATCTAATCATGTCCCAAAGGCTGCACCTCCAAATATTATCACATTGGGGGCTAGGACTTCAACATATGAATTTGATGGGGGACACAAACCTTCAGTCAATAAGAGTGACTAACCATATTAGTTTGCTAGGGCTGCCATAACAAATACCATAGACTGGGTGGCTTAAACAGCAGAAATGCGTTTTCCCATAGTTCTGGAGGCTGGAAGTACAAGATCAAGGTGTTAACAGGGTTGGCGTTAACACCAACCCTCTCTCCGTGGCTTGTAGATCACCTCTTTCTTGCTGTGTTCTCACATGTTTGCCCCTTGGTCTGTGGGTTGTTTGCCTTTTAATCTCCTCTTCTTGTGACACCAGTCATACTGTATTAGGGCCCACTGTAATGTCCTCATTTTAGCTTAATCATCTCTTCAAAGTTCCTAACTCCAATTACAGTCACATTTTGAGGTACTGTGGGTTAGGACTTCAATATACAAACTTGCAGGGTTTGGAGGGCGTGGCATAATTCAGCCTATAACACCAACCATTGAGGTTTGCCTGAGACTGAGGGGATTCCTGGGATGTGGGACTTTTGGTGCTAAAATTGGGAAACACCTGGGCAAACCAGGACAAATTGGTCAGTCTAAGGATAGCATTTATTTTGCTCACAAATCTGTGACATGGGCAGGACCCAAAGGAGACAACTTACACCTGTGCCAGTCGTCATCATCTGGAGCAGTTCAAAGGCTAGAGGCTGAAATCATCCAAGGCTCACTTACTCACATGTCTGACAGTTGATGCTGGAAAGGCTCAAACAGCTGGGCGATGGACAGCTTGAGTTTCTTGGGCACCTCCCTCTATCTCCACGTGGTCCCTCCATGTGGCTTTTCTAACATGATGGCCTCTTGAGTAGCCAGACTTCTTATAGAATGACTCTTGGATCTCAAGGCAGGCATCCCAAAAAAGCAAGAGCCAGGCTGAATCTGTGTTGCCTTTCATGACCCAGCCACAGTGAGCCACATAGCATCACTTCTCCCACGTGCTGCATAGCAACGCAATTGTAACTGCCTACCCAGGTTCAAGGGAAGTGGAAATCACTTGGTCCATCAAGATCCATCATTTGATCAGGGATCAAGAAGAACACCTGGGCCAGAAACTATTGTTGCAGCCATTTTTTCAAAGTTTTGATTGTGGTAAAATACACATAACATAAAATTTACTATCTTAATCATTTTTAAACATACAGTTCACTAGAGTTAACTTATTCATATTATTGTGCAACCAAGCTCCAGAACTCTTTTTAGCTTGCAAAACTGAAACTGCACCCATTAAACACTAATTCCCCATTTCCCCTCCTCCCAGCCTCTACCACCATTCTATTTTCTGTCTCTATGAGTCTGACCACTTTTAGGTACCCATATAAGTGGAATCATTTGTCCTTTTGTGACTGGCTTATTTCACTTAGTATAGTGTCCTCAAGGTTCATCCATGTTGTAGCATGAGTCAGAATTTCTATTCTTTTTAAGGCTAAATAATATTATGGATAGACTACATGTCACAGACGTTTTTGGTACAATCTATCACGCTAGAGTAGAACAGAGACCAATCAACCCAGTAATAGCCTGGCAAGGTAAGCATTACGACCAGAATATGGCAGGACGTTATGAGGGCACAGAGGAGAGGGAAGAGCTTCCTGGAGGAGGTGATCCATTCTAGACAGGCAAGCATTATAAACTATGCTTTCCAGGGAGAGCAAACAGGAAGCACAAGGGCCCTCGGGAGGGTGTTTGGAAACCTGGTTTAGGTTGTGCCCTACTGAGTTTGCGGGGGTACTGCTCTCGCAGAGATGACGATAATGCCCTCTAGAATGATACCGTGCACAGCATGCTCATCCGACTTCCACAGTCCTGCAAAAGAACAAGCAGGGAAGAAAGCAAGGAGACGCAGTGGTGATCAAGGAGGATCTTCTACAAAATCCAAAGGGTTAGGGAATTTATCCTGGAGGCAATGAGAAACCACCAAAAAATTTTAAATGGGGAGGAGAGAGAAACAAAATCAGAAATTACTATTATTAGTGGAAATAAAGGTGCCATTGTGGATGGTAGGGGTGTGGAGAGGGGTGTTAGATCTCTTCTGGCTCTTTCATTTTGACCCCATTGACATATCTGATTTACCAATTCTCACCTGGAAGCCTTAAGAGGCCTGATCCTGGGATGACAGGAGACCAGGTCCACTTTCCTCCTGAGCCCAGCATTCTGAATGTCCCATGGGCCAGCTCTAAATCTACATGGCATTTGAGTTCTAGCCATGGGAGAAAGATAATATGAAAGCAAAGGGATGTCTGGGGTAGTTACAAATGGAAACCCATGCTGTCAGGAAAATAAACCCAGGTGATAGAGAGTGGCTATGGGGGGGTAAGAGCTACATTCAGTAAGGTGATCAGAGAGGAGCTCTCTGAGGAGGGAATTTTTAGACTGACGCCTCCATGACAAGTAGATAACAGGCACGTGAATCGGAGAGAAGGGTTTTACAGGGAGGGAGATCAGTAAACGTGAAGCCCTCAGGGTGCAAACAACGTTGGTATACTTAAGAAACAGCAAGGTCAGTGTGGCTGAAGTGGAGGTCTGAAGAGGGGGTAAGAGGAGATGAGTTGGGGAGTAGGTGGGAGTCTTACAGGCCAGCCATTTTAGATAAAATGAGTAGGAAGCTACAGGAGGCTTTTAGACAGGAGTGGCGGAACATCAGACACCTCTTAGACACTATCTGTTAATATCTTCTCAACCTCACCTGTTGAATGGGCCTTGGCTAGTTTTCCTGTCCTAGCTGCAATGATGGCCAGCTCTGTACAAGTTCTATGATTAACTTCATATAGACACACTCCAGTGTGATGTCACCTCATGCCGCATCCATGTACCTCTCACCTTTCCTTAGGATTTTCCCCATTGACAAGGTGGCATGGCTGCTGAGGCGCCTACGAGGAGACTATAGGTGTGCAACTCACAAGTGCAGAGAGACTGTCTCATGGGGTGGACTATTGACCTATAGGAGAGAAGGGTTGACATTTCTTTCCCCTTCTTCCCCTGGGACAGACTATCTTGAGAGGCAGGTCTTACACGGCTTCTCTGAAACCAGCCCATCAGCTCCAGCAATCAGTTTCACTTGATACCAAAGTGTGGCTAGCTCAGTAACACACCCTTTACTGGCTCATTGTCCTTCCCTCCCTCACTTCCTTTGTTCCTCACTCCAACTTCCTGAGATTGCATATCTTAATAGAATAGTGAACTTTACCACAGACTCTATTTTTTAGGGGAACCTAGGGTTCAGGCAGAAATGTTCCAATTTACCCTTAGGAAAGGTCGCTCTGACTTCTGTACAGGTGGTTGATTATGTGGAGACAATTTGGGAGAGACACATTAAGAGGCTCTTGCAGTTGTCCAGGTAAGAGGTGATAAGTGCCTGAGATGAGGAGATGGTAGTGGAGATAGAGGAGTCCATAAATTCGTATGTCTCACAGGCACAACTGACACGAACAGCTAATGGATTGGATATGGCACTACAGAGAAATCAAGACTGACTTCCAGGTTTATAGCTTGAGCAACTAGCCAATGATGGTGTCTTTTCTCAAGAGGGGGAACAGTAGAAAAGAAGCAGGTTTGAAAAACTTGTTTGTCTACAAAATATTTTACAGAGCATCTACTATGTACTAGTAAAGGAGTCCAGAATATGCTACAGTGGCATAAGGATTATTTTGAGCTGACGATGTCTGAGAATCAACAGCTACAGAAAGAAGATTTTTCTGAACTTCCCTTATCTTTCTAAAATCAGAGCCTCCCAAAAGAATTCAACTGTCATAAATCCCCTCTCCCAGAGTTTCACAACCAGGGAAGATTGATTCTTATCAACAAAGAGGAAATGTCAGCCCCAGTTAAGATAAATCACCTAAATAGACATTGATGTAAAACTATTACATCACCCATCTTCTCCTAAGCGCCCACTTAGATTTCCTAAAAGTCATCTGTTCTCCCACAAGTGTCCCTCTGCCCCTCCTCATCCCCTCTTAAGATGGCATATAAACCCCAAATTCTCATACCTCCTTGAATTACATTTCTTTGTGAACTCTCCATTCACATTTGTAATTAAATCTGTGTTTTCCCTTGCTAATCTGTTTTTTTGTCAGTTTAATTTGCAGGCCCTCAATCACCGAACTCAAGAGGGTAGAGGAAAAATTTTTCCTCGCTGACATTGTCTAGCATGTTAGATGCTTCAGATTTAGAGCTGAGAGGCCCATGTGCTATCTCAATAGGCTCAGCAATGACACTACTGTGGAACTGTATACAAGGGGCCATCAAAATACCATGAGGGACATCAAATGTCCCTCTAGGGAGGAAAGAAGGAGCCGGGGAAGAATCCTGGAAAAGTTTAAGTACAGTTCTGAAGGATAAGAGAAAGCCAGGGGAAAAAAAGGACAAAGATGATTCAGGTGGCAAAGCAAATATGCAGGATTATGAGCAGGCATGGCCCTTGTAATTAAGAACATTTGTGGTGAAGGTCAAGAGGAAGGGAAACAGTAAAAGGAAGAATCTTGAGGCAGAGCAACAGCAGCCATGTGAAGGGCTTTTCAGACCCACTGAGACATTTGTCCTTTAGCCTGACAGCTACGGGGAGCCACTGAGGGGGTTCCCCAAATGATACACATACTTTACTATTCTGTGCTTTTGCACATGCTCAGCCTGGAACATTCTCCCTCATCCCCCCTCTACTTCCTGGCAAAGTCTTACTCATATTTCAAGTGCTTCATCCATGGCTACACCCTCTCTGCTGGATCCCTACCCTGCCCCTGCAAGTTATAGTTCTCTGCACCTCCGTTTCTGCTCAGCTCCATGATGCCACAAGCTGGCCATGACCTTGGTCTCTCCTTTCTCCTCCAGGCTGTGAACTCCTTAAAACTCAGACTCCCTCTTTCAGATTAGAGCCCAATCAGAGGCCTGGAGAATGTAGAATCTGCTCAGTAATTAGCTGAATTGAACACCTTTGAAATGTGAGAGAAGCTTGAAACCAAAGAGGACAGACAGCATCCAGTCTCCAGGGAAGGAAGCCGGTCTCTGCAATCAGGTGAGAAGAGGTGATGAAGAGTCATCAAAGACTTTCTATGTGTCACAGCAGCTCTAAGTTAGGGACATGGGAAATGTCCCCTTTTAAGTCCAACCACTCTTCAGCTTTTGTGCCATAGAGTCAGTGCTGACTGTTGGGCTTGGCCCAGTGATATAGGCAGTTGCCCACATAGCCCCACCAGACCAAGACCACCAACCTTTTTTACACAGCACAAGAAATGGCATTCATTGAAAGGCTGATATGTTCTGCCAACGCAGACCTGGACTGGCCCTGAACCAATGGCTGGAGGGGGAAGGTGAAAGTTTCCATGTCTCCTTTTCTGCTGTTATTCCCTCTTGCACATATGGGATTTATTCTTTACAGGTTTAAATGTTACACTGAAAACAAATTCAAATGACCAAAATGTTTCATGGAACAATCCATAATAAAGATAAAAGCCACCTGCGCTGGGGGAGGCACCGACAGCCAATTCTAAATTGCTCTAGTGTCTGGAACTTCCTGAATGGAATTCTCAAGCGCTCTCCCAACAATTTGAAGAGCTCATCTGTCCAGGTTGGAGAACTGTCCAAAAATGGGAACACTGTATTTCAATCAAATAAAAAAAACAGAGGAAAACAAAACTTCCCGGAAAGACAGAAACAAAATAAAATAAAACAAAATCACAATGGTATTTAATGGATTCAAATAAAATGGAGTTTCCTTATTCTTGTACAGAATCCAGTGTATATATGTGTGTGTGTGTGTGTGTGTGTGTGTGTCTATATACAGATATGTATACATTTATACATATAGATATGCATACACACATATAATTTCCCATTTATTCCATTAAGAAATCCCAGTCTAAGATCACGACCCCTCCAAAAAAAATACTAATGTAATGGAAGGACTTTTATGGTCATCTCTACAGTTTGATTGACCTCATAAAATAATGCAAGTTATATACATGCACATACACATAAGCCAGATTCTCAACTTACGTAATTCTATGGGAATTCACAGAGTTATATTGGTTGAGAATTTGGCTTAAGTTTCTCTTATTATAGAAATTCCCATCAACTAGCATGAAATGAGGCTCCACACACATTGCCACAACGCTTCATAGGCTGAGAATCTGGCCCACAGAGCACAGAATAATGTCCATCCAAACATCAGCTTAGATTTTATCTGGCCTTGCTTTCCAGTGCAGCTTGCATGATGGAATGAGTAAATGCCTTTGGCCTCTGGAGCTCTATGAATCAGTGTGACCTAGTATGGGAAGCTCCAGGCTATCCATCCATCCTGAAGGGGCACAATCCCTTCCCACCTCAGTTTCCTTGTCTGCGAATTGGGTGGGACCATTACCTGCCTCTCCATTCTCACTCTGAGCATTCCCTGCTGTTTATGAAAGTGCAGTTTGTGAATAGGATATCCAGAAAATAGGCATTGAAAGCTGGAGCTAGGCATTTGTTGCCAGAGAAAATGTATTTATTTGCTAGGTTAGCAAGTGCCAACACCAGTAATTGAATTTGTGCCAAAACATGCATTTTAAAAAAATGTTGTTCTGTTCCATTCATTATTTATAGAACATCACCTAAGGGCAGTGCATGATACAAGCCAAAAATCTCATCCTGCATTTTATCAGAAACCCATTGCAGGGATGGGGAGAAGGGAGAGGGAGAAAGAAAATAAAATGAGATTTCTGGAAAAAGCTAAAGGAACTTGTCTGGCATGTTTTGTCTGGACCAGCAATGCCCACAGGGCGACTTGATAATAGTCTCCAAACGCAAGGAGATTGGAGAGCAGCTGCTCTCTCACCGCTCAGGATGGGAGAAGAAACCCCCACAGCAGCATGAAAGATTTAGGCTAGTTAGAAATGGAAACTTCCTTAACAGGGAAGGTAAAGTAGTGGAATTGAGAGCAGGGGAAGACTTTCAGATGAGGGAAGGGTCTCATGTATTCCAGACAGTGTAAGGATAAGAAGTCGATTTGTTGTTTCCTTGACTATGAGACAATAAACGTCCCTAGAGGTCAGCAACGCACCAGGGAATTTTCTAGATCCAATAAAGGGTGATTCTCCGGGCAGGATGGCATGTGATCATGTTAGGAGCACGGGTTTTGATGTG
This sequence comes from Saimiri boliviensis, assembly GCF_048565385.1. Taxonomy (NCBI): domain Eukaryota; kingdom Metazoa; phylum Chordata; class Mammalia; order Primates; family Cebidae; genus Saimiri; species Saimiri boliviensis. The sequence goes on from NC_133470.1 coordinate 40,750,547, forward strand.
AGAGACCATGCTTTGAATGTCACATTTGGGCAAATGACTTAACCTCTCTATGCCTGCTTAAGTACTCATAATATGGGGATAATTACTCATTCAACTTTACAGCTGTACCAGGCATTGTCCTGGGAAAAGGAAATATAGCAGCGAACACAGTAGGCAAAACAAAAAAATAAAAAGAAAAACAACAACAACAACAACAACAACAACAAAAACCCTGCCGATTATAATGGTAGTGGTAGGCTTAAGGTAATAACAAAGAATAAATAAGGAAAATATACTGTGTGTCTGATGGTAATAAGTGCTATAGGGATAAATTAAGCAGGAAAGGGGAATGGGGAAGTTTTAATTTTAAGTAGGGTGATGAGGGCAGGTCACACGCTGAGATGGCGTCTTTTGAGGAAAGATTTGAAGGAATTGAAGAAGTGAGCTAAGAGGTTGTAGTGGGTTGATAGTGCTTCCGAAAGGATATGTTCACATCCTGACCTTGGGAACTTGTGAATGTGACTTTATTTGGGCGAGGTTGGGGGGGGGGGCGATAAAAGGGTATTTGTAGATGTTATTAAGTTAAAGATCTCTAGATGAGATTGGTCGGGGTAATCTGAGTGGACCCTAAATCCAATGGCAGGTTTCCTTATACGAGACAGAAGAGAAGACAGACACAGAAGAGAAGACCACGTGAGGATGGAGGCAGAGATTGCAGTGATGCTGCCAGAAGTCAAGGAATGCCTGAAGCTACCAGAAACTGGAAGAGGCAAGAAAGGATTCTCTCCTAGAGCTTCAGAGGGATCATGGCCCCTAGATTTCAGACTTCTGGCCCCCCGAACAGTGAGGGAATAAATTTCTCCTGCTGTAAGTCACCAAGCTTGTGGTCATTTGTTGTGGTAGCCCTGGGAAACCAGTACAGACGGGATCTAAGGGACGAGAGTTAAGCAGAGAATAGCGGGTGCAGAGGCTCTGAGGCAGGTCTTTTGCCTGCCTGCTTGGGAAAGAGCAAGGAGGTCTGTGTGTCTGGGATGGAGGAAGTGATGGGTTTTCTGCAGCTGAAGCGAAGTCTGAAGGAGTTAATAGCTGGAAGCTCTCTGCTAACAGTACTTTCTGTAGCTGGGCAGCATGTGCTTCCTGGAAGCGGAGGGATAATGTGGTTTGGCTCTGTGTCCTCACCCAAATCTCATCTTGAGTTGTGCTCTTTAGTGTTGGAGGAGGGGCCTGGTGGGTGGTGATTGGATGATGGAGACAGACTTCCCCTTTGCTTTTCTTGTGATAATGAGTGAGTTCTCATGATATTTGGTGGTTTAAAAGCATGCGCACTTCCCCCTTCACTCTCTTGCTCTCTCCCCTGCTCTGCCATGGTAAAATGTGCTTGCTTCCCCTTTGCCTTCTGCCATGATTGCAAGTTTCCTGAGGCCTCCCAGCCACGCTTCCTCTACAGCCTGCAAAACTTTGAGAAAATTAAACCTTTTTTCATCATGAAAATTAAACCTTTTCTTCATCATAAATTACTCAGTCTCAGGTAGTTCCTTATAGTAGTATGAGAATGGGCTAATACAAGCAGGTTGGGTGGAATGACACATCTCCATATCTAACACAAGCAGTGAGTCTAAGTGAGAAAGCTATTTTGAAATGATGACGGCTTGGACCAAGCCAATAGAAGTAGCAGTCGCGAGAATACATTTTTAAGGGATAGAAACAACTGGGTTTATAGTGGATTGGATGTGGGATATACAATAAAGAAGGAAGCCAAGGATAACTTTAAGCATTTTGGCCAGAGCAACTAGGAAAATGGAACTACTATCAACTGAGACCAAGAACACTGTAAATGGGGCAGGTTTGGAAAAAAAATTAAGAATTTGGTATCAGGCAGGTTTGGTTTAAGATAATTATTAAACATCTGAGTGTAAATAGCAGACAGATATCTGACTGAAGGGAATATGTCTGATCCAGAGATGTAAATTTGGAAAAACTTTAAAATTTATTTTTAAACAACAAAATGAGTTTTTGCCTTTTTTTTTTTTTAAATACAGTCATGTAACCACCACCACAATCAAGACACAGAATTGTTCCACCATCTTAAAAAACTCCCTCATACTGCTCCTTTGTAATCAAACCCTTCTCCTATCTCCGGCCCTTGGTAACTACTAATCTATTTTCTGTGCCTATAGTTTTCCCTTTTTTAGGATGTCACATAAATAAAAATCATACAGTGTATTAGTCTGTTCTGACGCTGCTAATAAAGACATACCCGAGACTGAGTAATTTCTAAAGAAAAAGAGGTTTAAAGGACTTACAGTTACACATGGCTGGGGAGGCCTCACAATCATGGCAGATGGCAAAGGAGAAACAAAGGCATGTCTTACATGGTGACAGGCAAGAAAGCTGTGCAGGGGAACTGCCCTTTTGTAAAAACCATCAGATCTCATGAGATTTATTCACTATCACGAGAATAGCATGGGATAAACCCGCTCCCATGATTCAATTACCTTCCACCGGCTCCCTCCCATGACACGTAGGGATTATGGGAGCTACAATTCAAGATCAGCATTTTGAATATGGCTTCTTGCACTCAGCGTAGTGCATTTGAGATTCAATCATGCCACTGTGTTTATCAATACTCCATTACTTTTTCTGCTGAGTAGTATTCCACTGCATGAATGGACCAGATTTTGCTTACCCATTCACCCACTGAAGGACATATGGGTGGTCTCCACTTATTAGCAATTATAATAAAGCTGGTATACACATTTATGTAGTTTTTTTGTGTGAACAAAAGTTTTCAGTTTTCTTAGATATAAAGCTAGGAGTGGGATTGTTGGATTGTATGGGAGACGGACATTTAACTCTATGAGAAACTGCCAAACTGTTTTCCAAAGTAGCTGCACCATTTTTCACATCCACCAGCAACATCAGATATTTACTTATTTATCTACCATACTAATGGGTGTGTAGGAGTATCTCAATGTGGTTTTAGTTTGCCTTTCCTTAATGATTAATAATGTTGAGTGTCATTTCACGTCATTTTCCATCTGAGTATCTTTAGTAAAGTATCCATTCAAATCTTTGCCCATTTTAAATTGGGTTATTTGCTTTTATATTGCTGAGTTTGAAAAATCCCTTATAGAGTCTGCTTAAAAGTCCTTTGTCTGATATGTGATTTGGAAATACATTTTCCAAGCCTGTACCTTCTCTTTTTACTCTTTTAAAAGTATTTCTAGCCAAGCAAAATTTTAAATTTTGGTGAAGCTCAGTTGAATATATTTTTTTCTTTCATAGATCATGCTTTTGTTATTGAAGCCAAGAACTCATTGGTTAATTTGCAGTCACAAAGACCTTCTTTTAAATGTCTTATAAATTTAGGCATTTCATTTAGGTCTATGAATCATTTTGAATAGATTTTTGTGTAAGGCTTCAGGTATCATCAAGGTACTTTTTTTGCATATAGGTATTGTCTTAGTCCACTTGGACTGCTATGACAATATATCATAAACTGGATGGCTTATAAACAACAGTAAATTTATTTCTCACAGTTCTGAGGCTGGGAAGTTCAAGATCAAAGTGCCGGCAGATTCAGTGTCTGGTGAGGGCCCGTGTCTCATAGGCTCTTTCTTGCTGTGTCCTCACATGGTGGAAGGCACAAGTCAGCTTCCTGGGAACTTATTTATAAGGTCACTAATCCCATTCATGAAGGCTCCTCATGACCTAATCACCTCCCAAAATGCCTCACTTACTAATATCATAACCTTGGGGGGTTAGGTTTCAACATACGAATTGTGGGTCCAGGGTGGCAGGGTGGAGGGACACAAATGTTTAGACCATACCAAGTATCTAACTATTCCAGCACCATTTGTTGAAGTTCTGTTACTTTTTCAGTCTATGCTTTCTTCTGTTTTAAAAAAAAAATCCTCTTTTCTCTTAGTTCTTCAGCTTGGGTAATTTCTATTGATCTATTTTCAAGTTCACTCACTTTTTTTCTTTATCATCCCTATTCTGCTGTTGAACCCATCCAGTGTTTTTTCTGTTAGAGTGATTTTTTCAGTTCCAAAATTTCCATTTGATTCTTCTTTTATAGTTTTTATTTTTCTCTTGAGAACTTCTGTCACTCCATTCATTTCAAGAGTGATCACCCTCTCTTCATGGAACATGGTTATGATAGCTGCTTTAAAGTCTTTGCTGATTCCCACATCTGGATTATCATGGTGTTGACATCTGTCTATTGTCCTTTCCGTTGAGAATTGGTCCTGGTTCTTTACATGTTGAAGGATTTTTAGATTACATTCTGAACATATGGACTATTATGTTGTGAGACTGGGTCCTGTTAAAGTTCTCTTGAGAATGTCAATAGATATTGTTTTTACTTTAGCAGAAAATCAGCACAGTTAGGTTAAGACCAGTTTTGTCTCACTGTCTGTGGCTAGTGGTTCAAATGCCATTTCAGGATTGAAGGCCATTGCTTTTTATTGTCCTAGTCTATGTGACTGGAACTCAGGAGCTTGTATGGGACTTGGGGTATACCACTCCTGTTATAGCTCAGTTCTCAAAGACTTTACTGTGCTTCTGTGGGTCTGTGTTGCTCATGACAGCTGACTTGTAAAGAGCCCAGGACTTGTGTCAGTTCATACACAGAATTAGAAGGATTCCCTTTTCCAACTCTCTCCTAAGAATTTCTCCACACTCTCTGGCTCCCAAGATCCACTTTTTCCAATTTGTTTGGCCAGAAAAATAGGTTTCCCTCAGGTTTCTAACTTTCCCCACTACTATACTGTCATGCAATTCTGTATCGCCAGAGCCATCCTTGGGGTAAATCAGCAACAGAAAAGATAGTGAAAAAAAAAAAAAAATGATGGGATTCCTTCTACATTCTTCAAACACAAAGACCCCTTTGCCAAGTTTTGTTAGTCAGGGAAACAAATTTTACATGCCTGAACTGCCACTGCCACTGTTAGCCCCAGAACAAAGCCAGGAGACAACAAAAGGAAAAGGAAAAAGAATGGATGTTTTCCTGAACCCTCTGACTCTCAGGGGTTCCTTTCTCCAGGCCTCTGGCCAGAAAGAGTCGGATTTCATTCAAGTTTTGTATGCCCATCCCCATTTCATGTTCTGTGACTCAGGCCACCAGACTGCCCTCATATCAAGTCAGGAGACACAAGGAAATAAAGAAATAGCTATCTCGCTGGTATTGGTCCTTACTCAAGTTTTGACTTCATTCTCGAATCTATCTACTATTGTTTACGTTTCAGAGTCCTCCAGTAATTTCTTTGTATATTGTGTCTGGAGTTTTCAGATATAATTGGCGGAAGAGATAGACTAAATAGGCTTACTCCATCTTGGCTGGCCCTGAAAGTTTTATATGTGTGTGAGTGTGTGTGTGATATTTACATCAACCATTTAGATTGGATATTTATGCTATTGAAGCTATTCATACTGAATGAGATCACCAGCAAAGGAATGGGTTTAGATAGATAGGGGAAAAAAAAAAAAAAAAAAAAAAAAAAACAGGCTCAAGAACTGAGGCCTAGCATAATTCAACAGTTAGACGGCAGGGAACAAAGGAAGAATGAGAAGGAATGACCGGAAGTAGAATGAAAACTCAAAAAGCCAAGAGTGTTTCAAGGAGGAGGGAGTGAGGCCCCGGGTCAAATCCTGCCGATGAGGAATACAAAGACTGAGAATTTACCTTTGGATCATTCTTATGGTTGTGGGAGAGTTAAGTGAGATGATGTATGGAACAGCTAACAGTGTGCCCAAGAGGTAGAAAGCATTACAAAGTTCCCGAGTGTCCCTCTTCCCTGCCTTTGCCCATTTTGTTTCTTCACCTGGTATTCTCTCCTCTGCTAATTCATATTGTGAGCCAACTTGGATCCCGCCTGTTCTCTGAAACCTTTTCTGGGTATTCTAAATATTAGGGACCTTCCTCACCTGTGGGGTCCCCTTACTATGTGGTCTGTGCTGCCAACTACAGAAAGCAACGTGGTGTGCAGAAGCTTGCTTGGACTCCAGTGTGAGACTGCCTGTCCCTGAATTTCAACTCTACCACTAACTAGCTGAGTGATCTTAGGGAAACTATGTAACCTCTCTGTGCCTCTATTTCCTCGTCTTAAAAATCAGGACAAACACAATGATCTCGTCAGCGTTGTTGTGAGGACTAAATGAGATAATATATATAAAACCTTTGGGTTCAGCAGATCCTTTCTCTTCCCTGCTGCAGACTTTAGCATTGTTTCACTTGTGCCAGTCGCTCTTACTAATAAGCATCTTGAGGGTCAGAGTCATGCCTTTGTGTTCCTTTCTGTTCCCTGTTACATTGAGCATGTTGATGAGTTCCACAAATGTTTGATTGACATCAGAAGTATTTTCTAATCCAGAGTACAAATTATAGCCTGTCAAAAAGAAACACACAGCTGTGGTATCTGATTTGCAGGTAGCAAGTCATCAGGAATGCTTAGCATGTCTGGACCATTTCACAGAGAGTGTCTGAAACGAGATTTTTCTTTCTAGGTATGTATCTTTTATCCAAGGAAAACCTGAATCTTCTTTTGATGATGACAATTACAAACTATGAAAATTTAGATAGCAAGAGAATGGAAGACATAAAGTAGGTAAAGTAATAGAAAGTTAATTTCAGCAAAGCTAAAGCAAGCAGGTTTGGAAGAACTTGGTGGCTAAGGCATTATGAGGTGGTAGAAAGAGCACTGAGTAGACAATCAGAGGAACTGGTAGTTCTGGTCTTGTTTTTGCCCCTCACCGCTTGGATGGTTTTTACTGCGTCAATAAACCTCCCCCAGCAACACACACATGCCTCGGTCTCCTCTCTGAAATAAGGAAGTAGGACCTTAGGTGGTTATGTCTGAGCTCCCTTTCATCTGAAGGACTCATTCATTCAAGACACATTCATCAAGGTCTCCTCCATGCTCATTACTGGAAGACATACTGGGAATACAGAGAAGAAAACTATGAAATTCAGTAGTCATTGCTCTGGTGGTAGACCATGGGTATATTAAATTCTACATATTATATCTTCTCACCGAATATAAGGAAATCAACAATCAGTCAAGTTTGTTTCCTGTTTCAACCATTGTTCCCATAATGGCTAACGTCCTGCATGACCAAATGCAAAAACGGCAATGAATTTGAGGGAACAGTCTCCTTTAAAAAAAAAAAAAAAAAAAAAAAACCTGTTCTTTCTCCTACTAAAAGATAACCACACTCCATACAGAATTACCCCTGAAAGACACAAAGCTGTTTCTCGGGGTCACAAATGATGACTTGCTAGCTTACTTATGTCCCAATCCCATTTTCTAAAAGCTGTGTCACAGTTTTCTGATAAAAGGGAGATTCCTTCAGGGAGACAATGATGTTTTTCAGGGAAACATTAATTTATGGCAAATCAATTGTGTGTTTTTGGTGCACATCAGCCTTACCTCTGGATTGGACCGAGCATGGATATACTGGGTCATTACTGTGATTTATCAGGAGCTGATTACCTGGCCAATTGTGCCCTTACTAAAATAAAGTGAGAAAAATCAAACTAACCTTTCATTCACTGGAAGATATTCCAAATGGTGGTTTGCTTTATGCTTGCACAGAAACTCTGGCTGGGTAGCCCAGATGATCACTCTTCGTGATGTGATGCCCACAGCTGCCTAGCTGTCTCCAAAGGCCCAATCATTTATCACTTCTCTTCAGCTATGTGTGTGTGCTAGCAGGCAGCTGGGGGTTTGTGTGAGCCCAGGGCTGCCGCAATAAATCAGAATCTCTAATGCCAGATGCATGTTCATTCTTCTGCATTAGTTTATTGTGGGGTTTTGTTATTATCCTTCACACAAGGAGGGGCTACATTTACTTTTCCTGAGTGAGTAAAGACAGAATTGGAATTTGAAGTCTCCTAAACTAAAGTCCAAAGGAACAGGGACACCCACCCTGGCCATGGTGATGGTGGGGATGGAAAGGGGAGTGTTGAAATCAGCAGCTCACCTGGGCATGGCTTAATGTTGTCTATGAGATAACAGCACAAATCTTAGGTACTCAGACAGACTGCCTTGATTTTCTGAGTTCAGAAGGCCATTGTAAGTCTGACTTAAACTTTGGTTTTTCAGTTTCAAAGTTGCTACATTTCTAACCAGAAATCTGTAGGGGCATAATGTTTGGCTTTTATCTCAAGCCTCCCCAAGAAAATTATTATGCTCCCTCAATGTCTCTCAGCAACCTTGTATGATGTCTCTCAGCAGCCTTGTATGACGCTATGAGGAGGGGTAAAAAAAAACCTTCTGATATATTGTTTCATCTAATAGCTGCTTTTCCTAAAGCTCCCTAGATTTTACTTTGTTAACCTGGGAATTAGAAAGATTCTGAGGCTTTCTTATATTTCTGAAAAGGAAGCTTTTGGATATCTGCTAACGGCTAAGCAGCCCTCAAATTGGATGGCTTTTATAATCATTAGCACATAATCTCAGCCATGAACTTGGACTTTCTAAAAAGGAAGAGCCAACTGTCAGCAGAGTATTTATGCAGGTCGGCCTCAGATTGGCCTATCACAGCTCCTTGATACCGACACCGAAACTCCTCTGGGTAGACTGACATGGAGAACATGCTTATAGAGGAAAGAAAAAAAAAATTGGCTGAGTTCATTTATTGGAAATTAATATACCTCTTTGGGGGCTAGTTTTGTGACAAGTCGTGTCATTTGTAGGACTGGTTGGGGGCTCATACGCCATGGCCATTCATTTTCTCAGGTGCTATGTATTCCCTGCGAGAAAGTCTTCATCCACCATTAGTCTCATCCCTAATGGCCTATATTAATTTATAACTGAGGGGAATTGCAAAAATGCACCATGTTTCACAGAAGCAAGGCAAGCTTTAGTAACCCTTTTAAAGTAATAATAAATTAAGGGGCAAAGAATGCCCGTATTTATCTTGCATCATTTTTATAGTTATTGCTGCTATTTTTCTTATGCTAGCTTAATTAAGATAAGTCTTTGGGGAATTAACTTCTGCTGGAAAGGAGCAGAATTTTTTTAAATGGCTTTGTTTTATTTCTGTGAATAAAGAATAGGTACTGTGGGTTGATCAGATGGAGAAAAGTGGAAATTTCTGGCCTAGGAGTTTCATCCCAGGTCTACCACACACTATCAGGTGACTTGGATGTCACTTTCCCCAACTGGGCCTCAGATCTAGAGGAAGAAATTGGATGAACCAATCTCCAACCTCCGACACCCTTCCCCTGGTTTTCTGATCATCCTCAGGTTAATAACCAAGCAGTCATGCCAATCACTGTCACATCTGGGCATGCCATTCACAAAACTCCCCCAAATCACTGAAACCTAGGTTAGTTTCTAACAACTGACCTGGGTAAGCCCTTCAGTATCCAGATCCATCATTCCACAGCTGGTTGTTATGACAGCCGGAAACACTGTTGCAAACGCCAAAGACTTAATAGAGAGAAATGGACGTAACCAGATGCCCCTCTGCTATAAGAGTTTTAAAGGGGCCAAGTTGACCCTGTGGATTTGTTCTCTCTTGTCCAGGGCTGACACTGATCCCGTTAGTCTTTCTGACACAAGATTTTGTCCTTACTCATTTTATGACAGTTTTGTATTTAATTCACAAAGCAACTCTGGTTGACTTGAAAAGTCTGTCCGCATAGCCAACCATAGCCTGCTTCTTCAAGCTAATTATTTTTTTTTAAAAATTCATATGCATAGTAAATTCTTGTGCATGTACATCTTTATTTTCATATTAATTTTACATGACAAAGGTCAAGTAATAGCTCAATCTGGCTGGTTAAGAAGGGCATATAATGACCTTTTAAGGTTTTGCAACCACAAATGCTTTCCCCTCTTCAGTTCCTCTTGAAAGGGCATACTTTTTTCCTGGTCAAAGATAAATAATACAGCAATCATTCCAAACAGGCTCTCCTTCAACGGGCCCCATTCCACCAAGCAGGACATTGGCCGTTAGCACTGACGGTAAAATAGACTGTGGAGCCATCTTTGCCAGGCAGAAATATTTCTTCACCACACCAGCTCTGACTGGTTGTGGGTTTGTGCAGTTCCTGGCACAGGGAGAGCCTTCTCCTCTTCTGCCAGGTTTCTTTCAGACTTGCTACAGCCTTGTTTCAACTCTGGCTCAGAAGCCAACCCACAAAACTACCTTTCCAATTGCTCCTTTTGGCTCAGAGAATGTTGTCCAGTTTCCTGTGAGGGCTTCAGTCAAAGGCATTGTTTTTCCCAGAGCTGGTATCCCTGTGGGATAGGCCATTGCCAATCACGTCTCCCTCACCCACCCCAGCCCTGGGGACTGTTGGGGGACTCTGAGTTCCCACAGACCCAGAAGCAGGCAATGAGAGGCTGGGGTGCTATTGGACAACGTGACAGGGCATAATGATGGGGTTCTGAAACTTGCGACTTATAAAGACCTTGGTCAAGCTGACTCTGAAAACAGAAAATGTCATCAAGCAACAGCAGATAATAATAATATGGATTAGGTCTCAAACAAATACAAACTAATCTGGGATTTTAGGCCACTTAACAGGAGACGGCCCATTCATCTTTGAAAACTCCATCCCTCTCCCGTCCATGCACACAATGTTCCCTTTCTCAGGAAGCCATTTCTGTTTAAAAGCTTTTATTGACCACTTTATGGTGATTTCGTTCTCAGATTTACAATACCTCTCAGATTACATACACATAAGCCATGGAATCTTGATTTCCGAAGAGGGAGTAGCTGCTGTTTGTTCAAAAGAAGACATCAGGTTTGGCCAATGCCCCGATTTCTTTAGGGGAAGACTCTGTCCCTGGAACTGAGAAAGGGATATGCTCTAAATGCCGAGCAGTCAATGGCAGCTGAACCTCATATGAATTAAATCACTTCAGCATACAGGTTTCACTGAACCCCACCCATCCCTGTCCTTGCCCCCTCCCTACTTTGCCTACTTGTTTGATAGCAGGATGGAAAACATCAAGCCAAAATACTTATTCAGTACACTCTACATGCAGAACACAGGCCAAAGCAAAAAGAATAGGGGGAAGGGAATCAAAACTGATAGCTCAGGCCCTTATGGTTTCTTGCTAGGGATCTTCCTATAGCCTGATAACTGGTCTCCTCCACACTGCCAGCTTCTCCTCTACTCTCTAATACAGTGGCTCTCAAACTTTAGGGGCATCAGAATAACCTGGGGCTTGTTAAAACTCAGATTTCTAGGCCCCACCCGCAGATTGTCTAATTTAGTAGGTCTAGGAGTGGAGGCAAGAATTTACTTCACTAAAAACTTCCCAGGTGATTCTTACTTTCATGGTCCGGAGACCACACTTGGAAAACTACTGTTCTAATCCATTTTTCTCTTTCCAGAGTGATTCTCTAGCAAAGAAGTCTGATCAGATGCTCACCACCCAGTCACCATGGAATAAAGTCTCACTTCAGCATGGCAGTTAGGATCTCCACAACGTGGAGATGTGTGCAGCCACAAGCTCACACATCCCATGTTCTAGTGCTTAGATTGGGTTCCCTCAGAAGCAAATCCTGGGACAAGGATTTGAAGGGCAAGGCCAGGAAGCAATAGTATGGGAGGCAATAAGTGAGACTGGGAAGGAAAGGGAACCATTACAGTACGAATTAATAAGAAGATTACTGCTGTGGGCAACTGGGGCTCCATCTCCCTGGGTGTCTCTGAAGACTGCACAGAGTACAGCTCAGAGTTTTACTGCCTGAGGGAGTGAGGGTCCTGGGTTATTAGTCACCAACTTCTGCCAGTCACTGGTTGAAGGCTACTTCTAGACCATGTAATTACCCATTACTTCCGGCATGCCCTGTGTACAAGTCTAGCTTACACTGATGTCCAGAGAAAGCCCACAGGTAGTGTCCCAGGAATCTGAAGTAGGAAGCCATTAGGTCAGGGGCCACGGGAATGGTGAGAGCTGTCGGTTCTTTGATGGGGCACCCACAGCTTCTGCTCCACCAGCCAAACCCATTCTCTTCATGCCCAGCTCTTTCTCACATGTGCTGTTGTGCACAGACAGGCCCGAGCCTGCCTTCTCCTACTTTGGCTCTCTGGAAGACAGAGTTCTGGACTGGGCTGAGCCAATTCTTTGGGGCACGGGTGGGCAAAAGCCTGGGTTTTCCTTGGCACAACAGACCAGACGAAGTTAAGGAGCCCAAGGGCAGGCAGGGAATAAAAACAGCAGGCCCAAGAGGCTCGTGGACACTAGCAAAAAATGCTGCAGGGTGAGTGGTGGCTTGAGGAGCTGAAAAAGTAGCTGAGGTGTTTGGAGATCATCAATTTGGGACATAATTTGAGTTCTTTTGCCTTCTTTAGGCCAGTGGCAGCTACTGGCCCTGCAGTGATTATGAAATATAATAGAATCCCATTGCCCAAATGAGAAGTCTGAAGGAGCACAGGCTACACAGCACTGCTAAACTGGTTCCTGGATGTCTTTAAAAATTCATGGATGTGGTCACTGTGACTGTTTTCCGGTACTTGGATTTGAAGTGCCACCCCACCCAAGTGCTAATAGAACTCTTTACTGCTCAATCTTTGCCTCAGGCATCAAGCCTAAGAAATTGTTAATTCCTTGAGAATCCAACAGCATGGATCACTAAGACCATCGACATATTGAGAATGTTCTCTCCCTTGATTTCAGACAGACTTATTCTGCTATGGGGTTACGTGAGTGCAGACTTACGGCTCACTTAAAGTGATTCAGAGCAGTAAATGTGTGTGACATTGGTTGTGTGGGTGGACAAGAAGGACAAGAATAATAAGCAACAAAAAATTCCCATTTAAAAAAATAGAAAATTTTTCCTAAGGAAATTTCTGACCAAAACTGTCTTATGCTCATAAAATGTTAGTGAGTGGCTGGTTCATATCCTTTATTTAAAAAAAAAAAATCACCTTATCCTTTTTAATCATGGTTGAAGTGATATATGCATGAACTTTGCAAGGCATAAGAAAACATAATTTACTTATGTCTTGGGGAGAGAAAAACTGAAATATATTAAACAACCCTCAACCGCATTATTTAGAAAGAAGAAAATCAGAGACACTAATTGCCCATGATGGCTATTTATACAACACACCACTGGAGGCAAGGGATACTGGCTGCTCTTGAAACAGGCAGTTTAAATTTGATCCAGAAGGCAACCAGTGGAGCCAGTAAAGACACATAATCTGGGAGGTGACATGTTTTCTCTGTTAAAGTTCAGCTATTGAGAGGGTAAAGAAACAAGAACAGGCCCAAAGTCTAGTTTTGAAATCTCAAACGAAACTGCCAAGTGAGAAAACTTTGTCCCTGCTTGATGACCTTTCTTTAGATGCCCACCATCCTGAAGATGACCCCTAAATGTCCTAAACTCAGCAAAGCAAAAACTCCTGCCCTAGAACAATCCTTTCTTTTCTCCATATCAACTAAAATGTACCTGTGTCTTACCTTTCAAAATTTTACCATATGATTAATTAGCTGCCAGCTATTATATAGTCTAATAAACAAATTCCCAGGAAGGAGTCAAGGGCTAATGGCAGCAAAAGGAGAATCCATCAATTTCCCACTTCAATCTGGGTGTCAATGTAGGAAGGTCCTATTTTTTTTTGTGGATTCTGTTCCTGTGAACACCGGAAGTGAAATGAAGAAATACCTGAGGAATCCCTCAATGTTTTAAGGATTCTAGTAGTTCCCAAAGAACTTGTGATGGGGTAATACACTCAGTTGCCAAATCTTTTTATTCCCTATTTAACGGTGTTTAAATGAGAGAATCCCTATTCGACAGAGAAAGAGGAAAGGACTACATTTATATTTTTCCAAATACACAAGATAACTTGAATTTCTCAAAAAAAAAAAAAAAAAAAATCATCCAGGCATGGTGGTGTAGTCCCAGCTACTTGGGAGGCTGAGGCAGGGGGATCACTTGAGCCCAGAAGTTCAAGTTCTGCCTGGCCAACATAGTGAGACCCTCATTTTTAAAAAAATATATTTTTTAAATTTAAAAAAGTCTAAGGGAGTAAACCTAGAATTCTCAGTTCTAATAAATTAAAAATATATTTTCCTCTTTCACTGGTAGAATATAAATTCTAAATTCCATTTCTCAAAACATTTCTTCAGGCAGTGTACCTGAAATGGCATTGGCCTCTCTAAGTCTTAAGGTGTCTTTGTTTTGACTCACTGCCGGACAATGTAAATCGTCATCAGAGTAGAATATGGACCAACACAGTCACACACAAGACAGTCACACAGAAGACTGTTATGATCTAGTAGAATGGAAGGCTCATCCCAGGTTCTCCAAAAAATGCCCTATGCTTATTCCCAAGTGACCCTCACACCAAAAACACTATCCCTTCACTCCCAAAGATGTTGCAACTAACATTGTCAAGCAGAATTACTTGAGGGGAAGGAATAAAAATCTAAGTTAAACTATGGAGCACCAGCAACGTACCAGGCAGTACATTGTAGGAGGCTTTTAGAGAATTTAATTTCTTTTAATTGTCTCAAAAAGTTGTAAGATGTAAGTTCTCAGATGTATAATTTTCCATTTCTCAAAGAGAAACCTCAAAAAGAAAAAAAAAATCCTTTCTACCTAAATTAATAAGTGGTAGAATCAAAACTGGTTCCAAGACGCATGTTATTTCCTTGACATCAGTGCTTCTCCAAGTGTGATCCCCAAACCAGCAGCCTCAGCATCACCTGGGAACTTGTTAGAAATGTACTTTCTCAGGCCTCACACCAGACCTATTGAATGAGAAAGTCAAATCTCAGAAACTCAGCAATTTGTGGATCTGTGTTTTAACAAGCCCTCCCAGTGATACTGATGCTCATTAAAGTTTGAGAGCTCCTGTCCCAGATCACATTGCCTTTCAAATCCACCATGACCATATCCAGGGACCAGCTGGCCACAGTTTTGCCCCTACCATGAGCATTTAATCCTTACAAGCCCAGATACAAGCCTACTCCTCTGTAACCACCCTGTTCTCAGATGATCTCTTTCTCTTCTGAGCCTCAATAGCAGTCATTGTCTATATAATCCTTTTGCCAATTTGTCACTTGTGTCTTATGACAACTCTTCCACTGGGGACTGAAACTCTTAGACCTTTATAGCAATTTAATTTTTCACACTTGTCTTCCACTTAACAGTGCCTGAGAACAGTGGCTTGTATAAAGCAACACACTCCTTAAATATTAGTTTCCATGATGAATGGAGAGACCAGAAGCTATAACAATTGTTTTATATACTACAAGTATATAGGAGACAGGTGTGGTGGCTCATTCCTGTAATCCTAGCACCTTGGAAGGCCGAAGGGAGAGGAGTGCTTGAGTCCAGGAGTCTGAGATGAGCCTGGGCAACATAGTGAGACTCCGTCTCCAGAAAAAACAAAAAATTTAACCAGGTGTGGTGGCACACACCAGTGGTCCTAGCTACTCAAGAACTTCAGGTGGGAGGATCGCTTGAGCCCGAGAGGTGAAGGCTGCAGTGAGCTATGATCCCACCCCTGTACTCCAACCTAGGTGGCAGAGCAAGATCCTGTCCTCGCTCTCCCAATAAAAAGGAATATTGAGATATTCTTCAGTCTGGAGCACACTCATTAAATGAAATGCGGGCAAATGAGAATGAGTCCTCACAGCCATTGCTTCTTAAACTCTAATGTGCAGGCAAACCATCTAAGGATCTTATTGAAATGCAGACTACATGCAGGAGGTCTGAGATGGAGCCTAACATTCTAAACTCCTATGAGCTTCCAGGCTGTGTTGATGCTGCTGGTTTACAGAGCACACTTTGAGTAACATAGCTATGGTGACCATAATCTTGATGGATCTGAAAACTGTGACACAGGAAGAATAGTTGAGGTGGGGACCTGGGCAGTCTTCACATATTTGGAGGTGAGGAATACATGCACACTTAGCTGTCCCCAGAGCAGTGAGAGGAAGTTACATTACATTCAGAAGACTTCAATTTCAGCTCAATAGGGAAGAAGGTCAAAATAATCAAAATCATATCTACTATAAATGTGTTACCTCAAAATACCTGTGCACTTACCCATGCCCAGAGGTACTCCAGGAGGGAATCCTGAAATGGGACAAGGTAGACAAGATGGTCCCAGGGCCAATCCAGCATCGAGATTTAAGTACAGGTCTTTTTTTCCCCAACTGAGACCATGCCTCATTCATATTAATAATGATGTCAGTATCCCCAGTATAGGTAAGATATATATTCTGAAGAATATTTGTAAAAGTATAAAGGGAAAGTGGAAATCAGTAAAAATCCTATTACCTAGAGATGTGAACATTTTGGATTACTTCCTATAAGCCCTTTTCTAAGCACATGTTTTTAAATAATCGAAATTTTCTTGATATAGAATTTTGAACTCTGACCTTTCTCCCTTCGTATTTGTATCTTGACTAAGTCCTCCTGTCATTAAAAAAATGCTTCATATGCATCTTCTTAAAGGCTGCCTCATATTACTTCCTTATATGTACTGAAATGGATTTAACCAGCCCCTAATTGTAGGACATTTCTGTTATTTCCATATCTTCACTATTTTACATAATGTTACAAATTTTACCTTAGCCCATAAATCTTGGTCAGCATCTCTATTTCCTTGGTTGTCTTACTAGAGGATGGATATGTTAAGGTTTTAAATAGGTGCTCCTGAATTGCTATTCATAAAGGTTGTAGCAATTTACATTCCCACCCGAAATAGAAGGTACAGATTCCTCATTTTCCTCAGCAATAAATGACTACTTTTTAAAGTTTATGACATTGATGTCATGGAAATAGAATCTTATTACAGTATTTCCTTTTCTTTATTTACATTCAACATCAAATGCAATTTTAGGTTTCTCGGCCATTTTTTGCTGTTTTGTGACTGTGTTCTTTACTTATTTTTCATTAGTCATAGAATATTTCTTATAGGTGTATAACATACTTTTTACATATTACAAATAAATCTGATGATCCATTTGTTATATTTAAAATATTTGCTGTCTAATTTTATGTTTTTGATGTTCTAAAATTTGAATTTCATATCAAATCTGTTGATATTTTTCTGTTGCTTTCAATTTCTTTTACTCTTGGAAAGTTCCCCATTAGACTACACTTAGTCAACAAATGTTCAATTTTTTTTTTTTTTTTTTTTTTTTTGAGACAGGGTCTCACTCTGTTGCCTAGGCTGGAGCGCAATGGCCTGATCACAGCTCACAGCAGCCTCGACATCTCTGGGCTCAGGTGATCCTCTCACCTCAGCCTCCTGAGTAGCTGGAACCACAGGCATGCACCAGCATGCCTGGCTAATTTTTGTATATTTTGTACAGACGGGATTTTGCCATGTTGGCCAGCCTAGTCTCAAACTCCTGGGCTCAAGCCATCTGCCTACCTCCACCTCCCAAAGTGCTGGGATTACAGGCATGAGCCACTGAGCCGGACCCAAATGTTCAATTCTGATGGCTTGAATTTTGACAGTGAACTTTTATAATTAACATTCAGCTTGGTTATATAGTTTTATTTTCTGAATAGCTGTTTTTCTGTTCAGTGTATTCAATAATGGGTGTTTTCTCCCACTGAATTGTTTTTATTGCTGTTGCTAGAGGTATAATCTCTTTGTCACTCAGGATGGAGTGCAGTGGCAATGTCACAGCTCACTGCAGCCTTGAACTCCTGGGCTCAAGCATCCTCCTGTCTTGGCCACCGAAGGTGCCAGGATTAAAAGCATAAGCCTCTGCACCCTGCCTCACTGAATTTTTTTACATGAAAAATTTTAATTTTGTTAATGGTACAAAACACTTTTGCTCTCTAAAAATTAATATTTCTAGTGAGAGCAATATGACTGAATATGCATTTAAAAAAATCTTCAACACAAGCAATAAACTATCTTAGTTTTATTTCAGACTATTTTAATACACATTTCTCAATTTTTCATTTTGAAAAATTTCAAAATTACAGAAAAATGAAAAGAATAGTACAATTAATATCTATATATCCTTCACCAATTGTTAAAATTTTGGCATATTTCCTTTAACTCTTTTTTGTCTATCATCTATCATCTATCTATCTATCATCTATCTATCTATCTATATCTATCTATCTCTTTGTTTTGTTTTCTTGAACCACTTAATAGATGCAGTCATTTTGACACTTCAACTTCACCTGAAAATCTTCACCACATATCTCTGCAAAACAAAGGGATTCTTAGATAAATAAAATAGTTGGGAAACAGCTTTTATACAACATTATCTAATACAGCCCATATTCAAATTTCCTCAATTTTCCTCAACTATGTCCTTTATTGTTTTAATTTTCCTTATATAGAATCCAATCCAGGATCACACATTATATTTAGTCATCTTAGCCCTTTCGTCTTCTTTTTTGCCTTCCATGATACTGACAGTTTTTAATATTTCAGGCCAGTTGTCTTGTAGAATGTCTCACAATTTGGTTCGTCTGAGAACTTATTCAAGAACAGATCCTTGTGAAATCTTTTTGTTAGAAAAACTATACAGGTGATGTGGCGTACTTGTCAGGGCATCACATCAGGAGACTGATTTTTTTAAAAAAAATCAGCTTTGGCCGTGCACAGTGGATTAAGCCTGTAATCCCAGCACATTGGGAGGCCGAGACAGGTGGATCATGAGGTCAGGAATTGAAGACCAGCCTGGCCAAGATCATGAAACCCCGTCTCTACTAAAAAAAACAAAAAAACAAAAAAAAAAAACAAAAAAAAAAAAACGAAAATTAGCCGCACGTGGTGGCAGGCACCTGTAATCCTAGCTACTCAGGAGGCTGAGGCAGAGAACTGCTTGAACCCGGGAGGCAGAGGTTGAAGTGAGCCGAGATCGCACCATTGCACTCCAGCCTGGGCGACAGAGACTGACTCCGTCTCCAAAAAAAAAAAAAAATCAGCTTAATCGAGGTGTAACTTAGATATAATAAAATTCATCAATTGTAACTGTAAAATTAGATGAGTATTGGCAAACATATAGTCATGAAACCATGAATATCAATTTTCACTGTTAAGAATGTGTTTGCTATTAATTTTAAATAAATCTTCCTATCTTGCTAAGAAAGTATTCCTACACTGCTAACTTTTGAAGCCCTTTCATAAGAAATTAGTGGAGTTTATCTAATGTATTGTAGGCATTTAATGTGAAGATCACATGCCTAAAGATATAATACGTTAAGTGATTCTAAATATTTAACAATGTTTTACTGCTGTAATGCAGCCTATTTGGTTACAGGGAATTATCCTTTTCATATATTGTTGAATCTGATTTAATGATACTTTAAAATATTTGCATGTATAAGTGACACTGAATATCATTTTCCTTTTCACACTATTTTTAATGCGTTATGAAATGAAAGTTATGTGAGTTTTATAAAAATAACTAGCTTTCCATTTTTAATGTGGTAGTTAAAGGTACAGACTCTAGAGCTAGACTGTATAAACTTAAATCCAAGATTCACCATTTTCCTAGCCGGGTGATGCTAGGCAAGTTACTTCACCTCCTTAGTTTTCTTTTTAAAAAATGTTTTTCTAATTTCTTAGCATATACTTTTACATAATATTCCCTATAATTTTATAATGCTCCTGTCTATATCCTCTATTGCATGTATGATTCTCCATTTCATTATATGTAATAATGCTTACATATTATTATTATTATTATTATTATTATTTTTTAGACGGGGTTTCGCTCTTGTTACCCAGGCTGGAGTGCGATGGAGCAATCTCGGCTCATCGCAACCTCCACCTCCTGGGTTCAGGCAATTTTCCTGCCTCAGCCTCCTGAGTAGCTGGGATTACAGGCATGCACCACCATGCCCAGCTGATTTTTTGTATTTTTAATAGAGGCGGGGTTTCACCATGTTGACCGGGATGGTCTCGATCTCTTGACCTCGTGATCCACCTGCCTCGGCCTCCCAAAGTGCTGGAATTACAGGCTTGAGCCACCGTGCCCGGCCTTACATATTATTTTTCTAGAGCTGATTCCTGAATTTTATTACAAAATTCTACTGATTGCTGTTTCTTTTTTCTTTTCTTCTTCTTCTTCTTTTTTTTTTTTTTTTTTTTGAGATGATGTTTTACTCTTGTGGCCCAGACTAGAATGCAATGGCCCAATTTTGGCTTACTGCAACCTCCACCTCCCAGGTTCAAGCGATACTCCTGCCTCAGCCTCCCAAGTAGCTGGGATTACAGGCACCCATCACCACGCCCAGCTAATTGTTTTGTATTTTTAGTATAGATGAGATTTCACCACATTGGCCAGGCTGGTCACAAACTCCTGACCTCAGGTGATTTATCTACCTTGGCCTTCCAAAGTGCTGGGATTACAGGCATGAGCCACTGCACCTGGCCTATTTCTGATTTTAAATTCATATTTTTCTTCCTCCAGCTTTTGATAGCTTGTTGTTTTTATCAAATTTGTTTATACATGTGCTATATATAGTACTTCTTTAAAAATCTAAGCTATGAGTTATCTTTAAATACAACTTTACTGATATTCCATAAATTGTACAGGTTTACTTTATAGCTTTATTGAAGTATAACTGATACACAGTAAACAATACTAATCCACTTCCTGTCAGTATAGACAAGTTTACATTCTTTGGAAACTTATGTAAATTAAATCACATAGTATGTATGCTTTTATTTCCGGTTTTTCACTACCCACATTTACTTTGAGATTCATCCATATTGATGACTTGTATCAATAGTGCATTTTTTGGATATATTGCTATTTATTCAATTACCTGTAGATGGAAATTTGGGTTGTTTCCAGTTTTTAGCTCTTATAAATAAAGCTGTTATGACATTTGTATGTAAGCCTTTGTATGGAAATGTGCTTTCATTTCTCTTGGGGAAATACCTAGGAGTAGAATAGCTAGGAGGGTGTATGTTGAACATTTTAAGAAACAACAAAATAGTTTTCCAAGGTGGTCATACTAGTTTATATTCCCAACAGCAGCGTGCCAATTGCTCCACATCCTCACCAACAAATGCTATGGTGTAATTTGAGATGTTCTATTAGGTATGTATAGTTATCTTATTAGGGCTTTAGTTGGCATTTCCTTATTCATTTTGAGCATCTTTTTATGTGTTTATTTTCCATCTGCATACCCTGCTGTACAATGCTGAGCAGAAATGGTGAAAGTGTACATCATAGTCTTTTTCTGATCTTAAAAGGAAAGCATTCAGTCTCTCACCTTTAAGTGTGATGTTAGCTGTAGGTGCTTTTTATCACGTTTGAAGAAGTTCCCTTCTACTTTGCTGGGAGTTTTTTTTTTTTTTTTTTGAGACGGAGTTTCGCTCTTGTTACCCAGGCTGGAGTGCAATGGCGCGATCTCGGCTCACCGCAACCTCCGCCTCCTGGGTTCAGGCAATTCTCCTGCCTCAGCCTCCTGAGTAGCTGGGATTACAGGCACGCACCACCATGCCCAGCTAATTTTTTGTATTTTTAGTAGAGACGGGGTTTCACCATGTTGACCAGGATGGTCTCGATCTCCCGACCTCGTGATCCACCCGCCTCGGCCTCCCAAAGTGCTGGGATTACAGGCTTGAGCCACCGCGCCCGGCTTGCTGGGAGTTTTTAATCAGGAATCTTGGATTTTGTCAAATTCTTTTATGAGATCTATTGAAATAATCATGTAATTTAAAAAATCTGCTATTAACACTGATTTTTTAATGTTAAACCAACTTTGCACTCCTTAGCTAAAGTCTGCTTGGTCATGAGGTATTATTGTTTTTAGAGATTATTGGATTTATTTTTCCAAAATTATGTTAAGAAATTTTGAATCATGTGAAGATAAGCCCTTTGGCTTCCCAAGGATTTTATTTCCTCAGCTATTTGAAGGAGTTTGGTCAAGGTGGCCTATAACAAGCTTCTCAAAAAGAAATTAAGTCAGCTTGAAACTTCCTGCTTTGAGAAGACATTTAGGGTGGAGTAAGAAGTAAATTTTTAAAATGCTATATGAACATTTTTTTCTACCTGTGCAATACCATAATTTAGAACTATTCCATACTGTTGTTCCAAAAAAAATTTTGCTCATGGAATATCAATGTAATGACTGATTAAAATGTCTGAAAATGAAGCATCAAACAAAACTGTTGTTTGAAATCTTAACAAAACAGAAGATGAATAGATATATATAAAAAGAGAGGATGATTAAGCAAATGTGATGAAATGTTCAAGAATCCGGGTGAAGAGGATAAAGGAGTTCTTTCAATGTTTCTGTAAATTTAAAAAGACTTCAAAAGAAATTACTAGAAAAAATAATTTTTTAAAAAAGAAAGTTTGGGCTGAGCAAGGTGGCTCACGCCTGTAATCCCAGGGAAGCCAAAGTGGGTGGATCACCTGAGGTAAAGAGTTAGAGACCAGCCTGGCCAACATGGCGAAAACCCACTTCTTCTAAAAATACAAAACTTAGCTAGGTGTGGTGGCATGTGCTTGTAATCCCAGCTACTCAGGAGGCTGAGGTAGGAGAATCGCTTGAACCCAGGAGGTGGAGGTTGGAATGAGATGAGATAGCGCCACTGCACCCCAGCATGGGAGACAGAGTGAGACTTCATCTCAAAAAGGAAGGAAAGAAAGAAAGAAAGACGGAAGGGAGGGAGGGAGGGAAAGAGAGAGAGGAAGAAAGAGAGAAAGAGAGAAAAAGGAAAGGAAAGGAAGAAAGAAAGCAAGAAAGAGAAAGAGAAAGAAAGAAAAGAAAGAAGAAAGAAAGTAAGAAAGAGAAAATTAGCTTGCATCTACGTTCATAAGGAATATTGATCTGTAGTTTCTTTTCCTTTAAATATCTTTTTTCTGGTTTTCGTATCAGAGTAATGTTCAACTCATAGAATGAGTTGGGAAGTATTCTGTTCTCTTCAACTTTTTGAAAGAGTTTACATAGATTCAGTATTATTTGCTTATGAAATGTTTGGTGCAATTCCCCAGTGAAGCCATTTTCCTTTTGCCTGAAGGACTACCTTTGCATTTCATATGAATTTTAGAATCAATATGTAAATTTCTACAAAAACGCTTGCTGTCATTGTGACTGGGATTATAATGAATCTATAGATCAATCTGGAGAGAACTGCTCATGATAAACACTCATTTTTTCTATATCTGAAAAAGTCTGTTTTTGCCTCTATAAGTTTTTAAAATTAACCTTTTATTTTTATATAGTAGATTAACATGCAGTTGTAAAAATAACAGAGAAATCTCATGTAGCCCTTACCCAGATCCCCCATTGGTAATGTTTTGAAAAACTGCAGTACTGTATCACACCAGAATACTGACACTGATAGTGAAGAGACAGAACATTTTCATTACCACAAGGATTCATCACTTGCCCTTTTGTATTCACAACCATTTCTTCTCCTCCCAACCTCTGCACTACCCCTTTAATCTCTGGCAACCACTGATCTGTTCTTCGTTTCTATAATTTTGTCAAGAATTCTGTATGAATGGAATAATACAGTATGTCATCTTTGGGAATTGGCTTTTTTCGCACAGTGTAATTATCTGTCTATTCATTCAAGCTGTTACATTGTATCAACAATTTATTCCTTTTTATTGCTGAGTAGTATTCCACAGTATGGAGGTGCTGCAGTTAACCATTTACCCTCTGAAGGACAGCTAGGCTGTTTGGGCTAATGTAAATAAAACTACTATAACCATTCATATATAGGTTTTGTACCCAGGAGTGAAAGTGTGGGATCATATAGTAGTTGCATGTTTAAAGAAACTATCAAGCTGTTTTATAGAGTGGCTGTACCATCTAACATTCCCACTATCAATGTATGAGTGATCCAGCTTTTCCACAACCAGCCAATATTTTATGTTGCTGCTATTTTCCTTTTTTAAAAACCATTCTGATAGATGTGTAATGATATTGCATTGTAACTTTGTGTTACCCCAATGGTTAAAATATGTTGAATGTCTTTTCAAGTGCTTTTCATCTGTATGTCCTCTTTGTGAAATGTTGGTTCATGTCTTTTGTTTAATTTGCAATGGAATGAGTTTTGAGACTTATTTACATATTCTAGTTGCTCATCCTTTGTGGGATATATGGTTTGCAAAGATTTTCCGTGAGTCTGTAGCTTGTCTTTTCATTCTCTTAAGAGGGTCTTTTGCAGAGCAAATGTTTAATTTTGATAAAGTCCAATTTATCGGATTTTTTTTCCTCCTTTATGGATCACACTTTTGATGTTAAATCTAAGAACTCTTCACCTAACCTTTCCTGAGTATTTTCTCCTGGGTTTTTTCCTAAACCTTTTGTGACTTTACATTTTACACTTAAGCCCATGATCCTTTTTAAGATATTTGTATAAAGCATGAAGCTTAAGTCAAGGCTTTTCTTTTCTTTCTTTCTTCTTCTTTTTTTTTTTTTTTTTTTGCCTATAAATGTTCAACTACTTAAACATCACTTGGTGAAACTGCTTTAGTATTTTTATCAAAAATCAGCTGATAGTATTTGTGTGAGTCTAATTCTGGGTTCTCTATCCACTTCCAATGATCTATTGTCCTACAATGCCAAACAGTCTTGATGATTGTAGCTATGATAATACCAACATTTAAATCAAATGGACTGACTCTTCCACTTTCACCTTCTTCAAAATCATTTTAGCTTTTCTAGTTCCATTCCTTTGCCATATAAATTTTAGAATAATCTTGCCTATAGCTATAGAAATGTTGCTGAAATTTTAGTGGGAATTGCGTATTTGTATTTCAATTTGGGAGAATTTACATCTTTATTATATTGAGCTTCCAGTTTTCAGTCAACTGACATTTTTATTGAGGTGAAATTCACATTGCATAAAATTAGCCATTTGACAGTGTAAAATTCAGTGGCATGTAGCACATTCACCATGTTGTACAACCATCACCTGTATCTAGTTCCAAAACATTTTCATTGTCCCCAAAGAAAACCCTGTCTTCATTAAGCAGTCACTCCCCATTCCTTCCTTCCTCCAGCCCACTCTGCTTTCTGACTTGATGAACTTACGTACTCTGGATAGTTCATATGAATGAAGCCATACGATATGTGACCATTTGTATCTGGTTTCTTTTACTTAGCATGTTTTTGAGGTTCCTCCACATCATAGCATGTATCCGTAACTCAATCCTTTTTTGACTAAATAATATTCTACTGTATATGTGTGCCATAATTTGCTCATCTGTCTATCGATGTACATTTGGGTTGTTTTCCCCTAAGAACATTTGTGCATAAATATGTGAGTACCTGTTCTGTCTTCATTTTTGAAAGATATTTTTATCGGGCATAGAATTCTACATTGTCAGTTTTACTTTGTCAGTACTTTAAAGATATTGGTCCACTATCTTCTTGCTTGCATTGCTTCTGAAGAAAAATCTGCTGAAATCTTTTTGTTCCTCTGTCCAGAAAATATAATTATTCTGTGGCTGCTTTTAAGATTTTCAATCTATATCTAGTTCTGAGCAGTTTATGATATTCCTTGGTTTGATTTTCTTAATATTTCTTGTGCTTGCTTTTTAATATTCTTGGATTCATGTGTTACTAGTTTTTATAACATTTGAAAAACTTTGGGCCATTATTTGCCTGTCTTTCTTCTCCCTCTAGTACTATAATCACCCATTAGAATGCTTGAAGTTGTTTCACAGTTCACTGATGTCCTCATTTTTTTTTTTTTTTTTTTTTTTTTTTTTTTTTTTTACAATCTTCTTACTCCTAGAGCTTCATTTTGGGATTTCTATTGCTAATCTTTTCTTCTGCAAAGTCTGATCTTCCATGAATCACATTTATGATATTTTTTTGTCTCACCACACACACTATAGTTTTATCAGAAGTCCAGTCTTTTCTTATCTTCCATATCTCTTATTAATTTTTTGATCATATGGAAGATAGTTAATAACAGTTGTTTGATTGTCCTTGTCAGCGAATTAGAACATCTCCGTCAGGTCTAGATCAGTTCCTACTGATTTTTTTTTTCCTCATTGTGAGTTGAAGTTTCCTTTCCTATGCATGCCTGGTAACTTTTTGCTGGATGCCATACCTTGTGAATTTTACCTTTTTAAGTGCTGGATATTGATGTATTCCTATAGATATTCTTCAGCTTTTTTTCTAGGTCATGGCTAAATTACTTGAAAACAGCTTGATCCTTTTAGGTCTTGCTTTTGAAATTTGTTAGGTGGGTTAAAACCATGTTTCTTCTAGGGTTAATTATTCCTCATTACTGAGGCAAGAACCTTCTGGGTTTAACAGTCCATGAATTATAAAAATTTGCAGTCAGTGTGCTGAGAATAGGCATTATTTCTATCTTTGTGTACCAAGTATTATTTCTTCTAATCCTTTCAGGTGCTTCCTTCCCCATTCTTAGGTAGTTTCCTAGCACACATACACTGCTTAGTACTCAGCTAAATATGTGAGGGGCCCCCTGCAGATCTTTGAAGTTCTATCTCTGTGAAGTTCTCTCCTCTCAAATAATCTGCTCTGCGAACTCTAGCTCCCTGGGTACTCATAGACTATTGGCCCCATCTCCTGTAGTCATGGAGTTTGCTATATTCAACTTGGTTTACCTCTTCCTTCAACAGTGGCAAGAAATTCTCTCTAGGCAGTAATCTGGGGTTATGGTGAGGTTCACCACTTTCCTCTTTCTCATGGATCACTCTCCTTCATTGCCTGAAATCCAGTATCTTGAAAAATAATTGTTTCATATATCTTGAACAGTTTTTTAGTTGTTTTAGGCAAGTGGATAAATCTGGAACCTGGTACCTACATTTTGACTTGAAGCAGAACTCTAGTTAACAGTAACACTTTAAAAAATGATTATTTCAAGAATATTATTGATAATTTCAGTGCATTCCCCTTTAGTGGCTTATTCTCATCATTTCCTTCGAGTCTTTCTGCAGCTTGAGGATACTCAAAATTGTGTGAATATCCATAAATCAGTAAATCTAGAAGAAATGGATAAATTCCTGGACACTTACACCCTCTCAAAACTAAACCAAGAAGAAGGTAAATCCCTCAATAGACCAATAACAAAGTCTGAAGTTGAGGCAGCAATTAATAGCCTATCAACCAAAAAAAGTCCAGGTCCAAATGGGTTCACAGCCGAATTCTACCAGATGTACAAAGAGGAGCTGGTACCAATCCTTCTGAAACTATTCCAAACAATACAAAAAGAAGGAATCCTCCCTAACACATTTTATGAGACCAACATCATCCTGATACCCAAACCTGGCAGAAAACAACTAAAAAAGAAAATTTCAGGCCAATATCCATGTTGAACATCAATGCAAAAATATTCAATATAATACTGGCAAACCAAATGCAACAGCACATCAAAAAGCTTATCCATTGCGATCAAGTAAGCTTCATCCCAGGGATGCAAGGCTGGTTCAACATACACAAATATATAAACATAATTCATCACATAAACAGAACCAAAGACAAAAACCACATGTTTATCTCAATAGATGCAGAAGATACCTTTGACAAAATTCAACAGCCCTGTATGCTAAAAACTCTTAATAAACTAGGAATAGATGGAACGCATCTCAAAATAATAAAAGCTATGTATGATAAACTCACAGTCAATATCATACTGAATGGGCAAAAACAGGAAGCATTCCCTTTGAAAACTGGCAGTAGACAAGGGTGCCCTCTCTCACCATTCCCAAATCAACATAGTATTGAAAGTTTTAGCCAGAGCAATCAGGTAAGAAAAAGAAATGAAGGGTATTCAATTAGGAAGAAAGGAAGTCAAATTGTCTCTATTTGCAGATGACATGATTGTATATTTAGAAGACCCCATCACCTCAGCCCAAAATCTCCTTAAGATGGTAAGCAATTTCAGCAAAGTCTCAGGATACAAAATCAATGTGTAAAAATCACAAGCATTCCTATACACCAATAACAGACAAATGGAGAGCCAAATCATGAGCAAACTCCCATTCACAATTGCCAAAAAGAAAATAAAATACCTAGGAATACAACTAACAAAGGACATGAAGGACCTCTTCAAGGAGAACTACGAACCACTGCTCAAGGAAATAAGAGAGGACACAAACAGATGGAAAAACATTCCATGCTCATGGGTAGGAAGAATCAATATCATGAAAATGGCCATACTGCCCAAAGTAATTTCTATATTCAATGCTATCCCCACCAAGCTACCATTGGCCTTCTTCACAGAACTGGAAAAAAACATCTTAAACTACATATGGAACCAAAACAGAGCCCACATAACCAAGACAATCCTAAGCAAAAAGACATCACACTACCAGGCTTCAAACTATACTACAAGGCTACACTAATCAAAACAGTGTGGTCCTGGTACCAAAACAGAGATATAGACCAATGGAACAGAACAGAGGCCTTGGAAGTAACACCACACGTCTAAAATCATTTGATCTTTGACAAACCTGACAAAAACAAGCAACGGGGAAAGGATTCCTTGTTTAATAAATGGTGTTGAGAAAACTGGCTAGCCTTGTGCAGAAAACGGAAACTGGACCCCTTCCTTACCCCTTATACAAAAATTAACTCCAGATGGATTAAAGATTTAAACATAAGACCTAATATCATAAAAACCCTAGAAGAAAACCTAGGCAATACCATTCAGGACATAGGCATAGACAAGCACTTCATGACTAAAACACCAAAAGCAATGGCAACAAAAGCCAAAATAGACAAATGGGACCTAATGAAACTTAAGAGCTTCTGCACAGCAAAAGAAACAATCATTAGAGTGAACCAACAACCAACAGAATGGGAAAAAATTTTCACAAGCTATCCATCTGACAAAGGGCTAATATTCAGAATCTACAAAGAACTTAAAACAAATTTACAAGAAAAAAACAACCCCATCAAAAAGTGGGCAAAGGATATGAACAGACACTTTTCAAAAGAAGACATTTATGCAGCCAACAAACATATGAAAAAATGCTCATCATCACTGGTCATTAGAGGAATGCAAATCAAAACCACATTGAGATACCATCTCACACCAGTTAGAATGGCAATCATTAAAAAATCTGGAGAAAACAGATGCTGGAGAGGATGTGGAGAAACAGGAACACTTTTACACTGTTGGTGAGAATGCAAATTAGTTCAACCATTATGGAAGACAGTGTGGCTATTCCTCAAGGATCTAGAAATAGAAATACCAATTGACCCAGCAATCCCATTACTAGGTATATACCCAAAGGATTATAAATCATTCTATTATAAAGACACATGCACATGTATGTTCACTGTGGCACTGTTTACAATAGCAAAGACCTGGAACCAAACCAAATGCCCATCAATGATGGACTGGATAAAGAAAATGTGGCACATATACACCATGGAATACTATGCAGCCATAAAAAAGGATGAGTTCGTGTCCTTTGCAGGGACATGGATGAATCTGGAAACCATTCTCAGCAAACTGACACAAGAATGAAAAACCAAACACCACATATTCTCACTCATAGGCGGGTGTTGAACAATGAGATCACAGGGACACAGGGGAGGGAACATCACTGGGGTCTGTTGGGGAGTGGGGGGCTGGGGAGGGATAGCAGGGGGTGGGGAGGTTGGGGAGGGATAACATTGGGAGAAATACCTAATGTAGATGATGGGGGGATGGAGGCAGCAAGCCACCATGGCATGTGTATACCTATGTAACAATCCTGCAAGATCTGCACATGTACCCCAGAACTTAAAGTATTATAGATAGATAGATAGATAGATAAAATTGTGTGGCTATCAATTAAAAGACTATTAGAAATCAGTAATGGATCATATTGTTATAAGTTACAGAACATTATATATTTTGGACAACTCCTCTATACCATTCCAAAATCCTCTTAGCCTCTCCTTTCACTCTAGGCATTGCTGCAGCACCCAGTTCCGTTCACACTTTGACTGGCTTCACATCAGTGCAATTGGATAATGCCTTTCCTTGGCTGGTTCCATACACTTCTCACTTCCTTTCCTGGGGCTTGAGTCCATCACTAGGAACCTCCTCTGCATTAGACATAGACAACTAGGAAGTGTGAGGGAGTTTAAAACACATGGAGTTGCTCTTGACCAATGGGGAACAGGGGCCAATAGATAACTGATTTCCTTCTTTGACTATTGAGCAGACACTTCTGAGACTCATTTCTTAACACTTTACACAAGATCCTGGGTGGAGTGAACACCAATCTTCTAGTGGTGGCCAACTCTATTTTTGCTAGGATTGGCTCTTTTCCTCCCTCCCTGTTCCACTCTGCTTCTTGTGCACAGCTGCTTCCTGGAATCACACCTGCCAACAAGACTTAATCTTAGGATCTGTTCTTAGGGGAAGCCAGTGTAACATGACAACATAGAATACTGACATGTATATATCCATATATTAATCTAGTTTGGCTGTAGTTATGCAATGATACTTTTGAAAACTAATGTGAAATAGTATCCACAGTAATTCTGAAAGTTCACTGAAAATAAATGGTTTTACAAAATCAAATTAAAAAAGCAAAGGCAAGCATTTATTGAGTACTTACTATATATAAGACATCATGCTAAACACTGTGGAAACTAGCAAGAAGTATGATGCATATGAAGCCAAAGAGCGAAATGTTTAGAACACTACCAACTAAACTGCCACTAGAACCAGCATTAGAACTAGAACACTACCGGAAGGCAGCAAAGCACACTGCCAGGTGTGTACCTATGCAACAATCTTGCATGTTCATCACATGTACCCCAAAACCTAAAATGCAATTAAAAAAAAAATAATAATAATAATAATAATAATAAAAAAGAACTAGAACACTACCAACTAAAAATTACATAATTCCTTTTTTTTTTTGAGACAGAGTCTCGTTCTGTCTCCCAGGCTGGAATGCAATGGTGCGATCTCAGCTCACTGCAATCTCCACCTCCAGGGTTCAAGCGATTCTCCTGTCTCAGCCTCCTGAGTAGCTGGGACTACAGACACCCACCACCACGCCCAGCTAATATGTGTATTGTTAGTAGAGATGGGGTTTGACCATGTTGGTCAGGTTGGTCTCGAATTCCTGGACTCAAGTGATTCACCTGACTTGGCCTCCCAAAATGCTGGAATTACAGGTGTGAGCCACTGTGTCTGGCCAAATCAATTGTGCCATATAACATAACTTAATTGTGGAAGTGACTATCCTATCATATTGATGATTCACAACCATACTCAAATGGGAAGGAATTATATAAAAGTATGGGTCACTGGCAGGCATCTTAGAATGCTGCCCACCACATTCTTGTTCTCATCAGTCAGAGCCAAAAACTTTACTAATGTTGAAGAATTGGGTAGAGTGCTAAGAACGGTTTGCCTTAGTATTGGGAAAAAATTAGCCCTAAACTAAAGACTGCGCTTGTCTTGCCTAACAAAGCTTAAAAGCATGACCTTAAAGAAGGAAATTGTTTCCAAGTAACTTAACCATACCCCAGAACAAAGCTCGCAACTGTTTATGAGAATGCAAATATATTCAGCACACCACAAAATAAAAGTCTAAATTTTGGCATCTAAAAAAAAATTAGCAAGCATGCAAAAAGCAGGAAGATATTATCCATAATGGGGAGAAAAATTACTCAAAAACAGACACAGAAAATGCTTAGATGATAAAATTAGTAGATAAGGATATTTGAACCATTATTATAACTTTATTCCATATATACATGAAGCTAAAGGAAAAACTGAGCATGTTAAGTAGGGACATGAATGATATAAAAAGACCAAAATATAACACCATGTACAGTACAAGATGAAAAATATAGTGGATGGGATTAATGGCAGATTAGATATTGCAGAAAAATTACTAATGAACTCAAAGACTGAGCAAAAGACAGTATCCAATACGGACCACACACACACATATAAAAACACACACAAAGAGAAAAGGGTGAACAAAGCATCAGTGACCATAGGAAAGCTTTAAGCAGCCTAATATATATGTAATAGGAGTCACCAATAGAAAAGAGAGAGGAGTGGTAACTAAAAAAGCACTTGGGCCAGGTGTGGTGGCTCACGTCTGTAATCCCAGTGCTTTGGGAGGCCAAGGTGGGTGGATCACCTGAGGTCAGGAGTGGCCAACATAGTGAAACCCCGTCTCTACTAAAAATACAAAAATTAGCCAGGCGTGGTGGTGAGCAGCTATAACCCCAGCCACTCAGGAGGCTGAGGCAGGAGAATCACTTGAACTTGGGAGGTGGAGGTCGCAGTGAGCTGAGACTGTGCCATTGTGCTCCAGCCTGAGCAACAAGAGCAAAAAAAAAAAAAAAAAAAACCTGAAGAAAATATGGCCAAATAGTTTCCAAATTTTATGAAAACTATAAATCTAAAGTTCCAAGAAGTTTAACAAATCCCAAGCACAAGAAAACTAGCCCAAGGCTCATCATTATCATAAACAAATTGTTTAAAATCAGTGATAAATGGAAAATGTTGAAATCAGTCAAAGAAAAAAACATACATTACATACAGAGAACAAAAATAAAGTTGACAGATTTCTCATATGAAACAATGCAAGCCAGAAATAAGAGGAGCAATGTACTTAAAATATAGAAAGAAGAAATTTTCAATTTAGGCATTTATACCCTGTGAAAATATCTTTCTAAAATGAAAGCAAAATAAAGACATTTTAAGACATTTAAAAAGAAAGCAAAATAATTCATCACCAACTGACCCATACTACAAGAAATGTTAAACGAAGTATTTTAGGCACAAGAGAAATGATACCAGATGGAAATATGGATCTGCACAAAGGATTAAAAAGCACGAGAAATGGTAACTACTTAGATAACTATATTAGTTTTTTTCTTGTTATTTAAATCTCTTTAAAAGATAATTGACTATCAAATAAAAACAGCAATGCAGTATGGGGCTTAAAACATATGAAAAGTAAGGTATGGCATAATAGCAAAAAATTCAATAGGGAGAAATGGATTTATACCATTTTAAGATTACTATGCTATACCATACACATCATTGGAAGGTACATTGTGCTAAGTTAAAGGCATATACTGCAAACCCTAAAACAATCAATACAATAACAAATTGAAGAGTTATAATGAAAGGGTCCGGAATAAGCCACTGTGGCATAAAAATTATTTTGAGCTGAAGGCCTTTGAGTTCCTGAAAAACTTTCTCTGCCTAAAAGCAGTGCCTCCCAAAAGAACTCCATTGCCATAAATCCCCTCTCCAGGAGCAACTGTCGTCTTCTCTTCTCAAATGGGAAGTTGGCATCACACTCAAAGAGACATAATCAAAAAACTATCACATCTCCTATCTATTCTCTTAAGGGCCCATCTATCCTTCCAAAAAGTCATGTGTTTCTTCCTAAGTGTCCTTTCTCCCTCTTTTCTAGTAAGTCATTTGCTCTTCCAGAAGTACCCTTCTACTCCTTCCCATCCCCTAGATAGTATGTGTAAGCCCCGAATTCTGTCTTAAGTCACATTTCTTTGTAAACTTTTGTGCATATGTATATAATTAAATCTGTTGTTTCTCTTGCTAATCTTTTTCAGTTTAATTTACAGACCCTAAACACTGAACATAAAAGGGTAGAGCAAAAGTTTTCTGTCCCAACAACAGTGAATGATCCAACAAGACATGAAATGGAATCATAAGAAAAATTTGATTAATGCAAAAGAAAGAAGAAAAAGAGAAAAAGAAACAAAGAAAAACATTGGACAAATGGGAAACAAATAGCGAGATGACAGGTTTAAGTGTAACCATATCAATAATTAAATTAAATGCAAGTAGTCCAAACAGACCAATTAAAAGGTCGCAATTGTCAAACTGGATAAGAAAGCAAGACCTAATTGAATGCCGCTTATAAGAATGGTACTTCAAATACAAAAATACATATAGGTTAACAGAAAAATGTAGAAAAAATATACCATGTTACTACCAATTAAAAGAAAGCTAAAGTGGCATATTATCAGACAACGTCGATTTCGGAGCAAAGAATATTATCAGGGACAAAGAAATTCATTATATCATGGTAAAGAGGTCAACTAATGAAGAGGATATACTGTCCTAAATGTTCATGCCGCTGTTAGCAATGTTTCAAAATACATTAAGCAAAAGCTGATAGAATTGCAAGAAGAAATAGATGAAATCACAATTATAGTCAATAATTTCAAAACCCTCCTCTTGATAATTGTTGAACCAAGTAGGCAGAAAATCAGAATATAGAAGATTTGAACAACCTGACCTAATTGATATTTATAGAAGACTCCACATAAGAAGGGTAGAATACACATTCTTTTCAAGTGCACATGGTACATTTACCAAGATAGACCATATTTGGGGCCATAAAGCTGGTCTCAAAGAATTTAAAAGTATACAAATCATGCAAATCTGTTCTCTGACTGTAGGGAATTAAATTAGAAATCATCAGAAAGATCTTTGAAAAATCTCCCAAATTTGAAAGTAAATAATATACTACTAAATAACTTGTAGGTTAAAGAAAAAATCAAAGGGAAATGAGAAGGTAACTGGATGAATAATTGAATGAAAATGAAAACATAACATATCAAAATGTATGAGATGCCAATAAAACAGTAACTAGGATTTTACAGCACTAAAAGCCTATATTAGAAAAGACCAAAAAACCTCAAATCAATGACTTCAGCTTCCATCCTAAGAAACTAGAAAAAAAGAACAAATTAAACCCAAAGTAGAAGGAAAATAATAATGATCAGAGCAGAAATCAATGAAATAGAAAACAGAAAAACACTAGAGAAGGTTAATGAAATTACAAGCTGTTTATAGAACTGATTAGTGGCTAGCCATACTGAACAGGAAACAAGGAAAAGGATAGAGCAGTTACCAATATCCAGAAAGAGAGAGGTGACAGCTCTAAAGATTCTTCAGATATTAAAAGGATACGAATTACATATCATTAACAGCTTTAATCCAATAAATTCAACAACCAAGATGAAATTGGCAAATTATTTCAAAGACACAAACCACCAAAACTCACAAGAGAAGAAATACATAATGTGAACGGCCCTATGTCTACTCAGGAAACTGAGGCTGTAGTTTAAAAAACCTTCCCACAAAGCAAACTGGAGGCCCAGATGGCTTCACTGGTAAATTCTACTAAATTTTTAAAGGAGAAATAATATCAACTCTATACAAACTCTTGCATAAAACTGAAAAAGAAATAATATTTCCTAATTTATTCTATGAGACCAACATTATCACGAAACCAAAACCAGACAAAGACATGACAAGAAAACCACAGATTAATACCCTTCATAGATTTTCACAGGAGAAAAAATTAAAACAAAATTTTAGCAATTCAATCCAGCAATTTATAAGAAGGACAACACATCATGACCTAATAGGGTTTATTCCAGTAATGCACAATTAGCTTAATATTTAAAATTCAATGTCATTTTCAGTCAAAAAGTGGACAAAGGACTCAGGTAGTCAATTCTCCAAAGAAAATTTACAAATGGCCAAAAACCACATGAAAAGATGCTCAACATCACTAGTCTTTAGGAAAATACGAACCAAATGAGCTACCAGTTCACACACAGCAGGATAGCTATTTTTTAAAAATTGGTGAAGATGTCAAGCCACTGGAACCGTCATACCTTTAAGGCAGGAATCTGAAATGGTTCAGTCACTATGGAAAACAATTTGGCAGTTCCTCAAAATGTTAAAGGGAAAATAACTGTATGACCCTAGAATTCTACTCCTAAGTATATACTCAAAAGAACTGAAAACTGGTACTCAAACAAAACACATGTGCACACATGTTTATATAGCCGCACTATTCATAAAAGCCAAAAGGTGAAACCCAAAAGTCCATTGATGTATGAATGGATATGCAAATCGTGGTATATCCATAAAATAAAATATTGTTCAACCACAAGAGGAAATGAAGTAGCAATACAAGCTACAATATGGATGATCAAAAACATTATGCTAATGAGAATGTACTAAATGCCACTATATTTTACAATTTAAAATGGTAAATTTTATGTGAATTTTGTCTTAAAAACCATTTAAAAATTAATGTCATTTACTATATTACTCTATTTAAAAAGAAAAATCATATGATTACCTTAACAGATGTACCAAAATGTTTAACAAAATCCAAAATCAATTCCTGATAAAAATCTCTCAGCAAAATAAAAATAGAAGGGAGCTTGGCTAAACCTGACAAAGGCTGTTTACTAACATCCGACAGCTAACTTCATACTTAATGGTGAAACACTGAATGCTTTCCTTCTAAGTTCAGTGACAAGAACAGGATGTCCACCCTCATCATCTCTATTCAGTGTTGTACTGAAAGTTCTAGCCAGTGCAATAAGACAAGTAAAGAAAATAAAAGGCATCCATATTTGAAATGAAGAAGACTTTATTCACGGACTAACATCAACTATATGAAAAATCTAATCATCTGTGATTGCCTACTTGTACTGTCCATATGAAAAATCTGATGTCGAAAAAAACACTGCAAGACTAATAAATGAGTTTACTAAGGCTGAAGGATACAAGATCAATGTATAAAAATCAAATAAACAAAAACTGCATTTTTAGCTTCTAGCAACAAAAATTAAAATTTTTTAAAATTACCATTTACATTAACAAACTGAAAATACTTATAGAGTAATCTGTCAAACGTGGAAACTAAAAAGCATTGCTGAGATAAAGAAGCCTTAAATAAACAGTGATATACTGTGTTCGTGGGCCAGAAGACTCAATATTATTAAGATATCAGTTCTCTTCAAATTGGTCTATAGATGCAGTACAATTCCAATAAAAATCCTAGAATGATTTTAGAATTGACAAGCTGATATGTGGAAATTCATAGGATATTATAAAATATCTAGAATAGCCAAAACTACTATGAGAAGAACAAAGTTGGAGAATTAATGCTACTGATTTCAAGACTCATTATAAAGCTATAGTAAACAATACAGTGTGATATTAATGTAAAGATCAACACATAAATCAGTAGAACAGAATAGAAAATCCAGAAATAGATCCATGCATAATTGACAACTGATTTTCTGCAACGGTACAAAGGCAATTCACTAGAGACATGTTAATCTTTTCAACAAATGGTGCTATAACAATTGAATATCCATATTTAAAGAAAAAAACTTGGAGCCCTACCTTGTATTATATACAAAAATGAACTTGAAATGGATATAGACCCAAATAAAAAATCTAAATCTATAAAACTTCTAGAAGGAAACACAGAAAAAAAAATTTGTGACTTTGGTTTATGCAAAGATTTATTAGGCATAATACCAACAACATAATCCATGAAAGAATAAATTAATAAAACAGACTTCACCAGAATTAAAATTTTGCCTTCGAAAAACCCTGTTAAGAAAATGTAAAGACAAATTATAATCTGAGATAAAGATTTAGAAATCACACATCAGATAAAAAAAACGGTGTCCAAAACATATAAGGAATTCTCAAAACTCAATGAGAAGAATATAACAATAACAATGAGTTACAGTGTTTCCCTGATATCTGTGGAGGACTGGCTCAAGGACCTCCCACAGATACCCACATTTGTGAATGCTCAAGTCCCCGATATACAAAGTGGCATAGGTGTTTGCATATAACCTATACACTTCCTCCCATATACCTTAAATCATCTCTAGATTACTCATAATACCTAATACAATGTAAGCACCATGTAAATAGTTGTTATACTGTATTGTTTAGGAAATTACAAGACAAAAACGTCTGTGCATGTCAGCACAAATGCAATTTTTAAAAAGTGTTTTCTACCTGCAGTTGGTTGAATCCTCATATGTGGAACCCATGGATATGAACAGTTGACTGTATCACACTACACGGCTGCTAGAGTGGCTAAAATTTGAAAGATTAACATAACAAGTGTAGGGGTACAAATGTGTGCTACCTTTCCTCACCATAAGAGTCATGGCCAACACTCCTGTAACAACACACAGGTTAACAAGAGGAAACGTGACAAATTTATTTAATCAAGGTTCTATGTGACATGGGAGCCTTCAGACCCAAAGATCCAGGACAAACTATGTTTTTGTGCTTAGGTTCAGTGAAGAATGGACAGCTATGTGGAAATGTGATTGGACAAAAGGGTACAATCTAATAGTAATAGACTGAGGGGGGAAGCTCAGTAAGGCCAGTCCAGTCATATATTTCTTGGCCTCTCTGTGTAGCATTTCTTTCCTCTGGGTATAAGACAGGACACCTGTCACATGAGGGTCTCCAAGGGAGAAGGGGGAAGGTCAGAGAATGACCTTTCTAGGCTCTATGACCAGTGTTGGGAAAGAGGAATTCTGGTTTCTATGACACTTTTCTAGGAGAAAATAGGGGTTAGAGGAGGATAGGAGAGGGTCAGAGCGACCTTACCTCTGAGGACTTCAAATCTCCTTTAAAGTACTCAGCACACCAACGTACCAAACTTTGGGGTATTGTGGTTTTTTTACTGGAAAAGGGTCCCAATACAGATCCCAAGAGAGGGTTCTTGGACCTCATGCAAGACAGAATTTGGGATGAGTCCATAAAGTGAAAGCAAGTTTATTAAGAAGGTAAAGAATAAAAGAATGGCTATTCCATTGGCAGAGAGGTGGCATGGGCTGCTCGACTGAGTATACTTTTGGTTATTTCTTGATTATATGCTAAACAAGGGGTGGATTACTCATGGGTTTTCAGGGAAAGGAGTGGAGATTTCCCAGAACTGGGGAGCCTCCTCCCCTTTTTAGGCCATATACGGTAACTTTTGGATGTTGCCATGTTTATTGGTCCATTTTCATGCTACTATGAAGAAATATCTGAGACTGGTTAATATATAAAGGAAAGAGGTTTAATTGAATCACAGTTCTGCATTGCTGGGAAGGTCCTAGGAAACCTACAATCATGGTGCAAGGCAAAGGAGAAGCAGGCACCTTCTTCACAGGGCAGCAGGATGGAGTGAGTGCAAGCAGGGGAAATGCCAGATGCTTATAAAACCATCAGATCTCTTGAGAACTCACTCGCTATCATAAGAACAGCATGGGGGAAACCATCCCCCATAATCTAGTTATCTCTACCTGGTTCTGCCCTTGACATATGGGGATTATAGGGATTACAATTCAAGGTGAGATTTGGGTGGGGACATAGAACCAAACCATATCACCATGACATTTGTAAACTGTCCTGCACTGGTGGGAGTGTCTTCTAGCATGCTAATGCATTATAATTGGCATATAACGAGCAGTGATGATGACCAGAGGTCACTTTCATCACCATCTTGGTTTTGGTGGATTTTGGCCAGCTTCTTTACCACATCCTATTTTATCAGCAAGGTCTCTGTGACCTGTCTCTTCTGCTAACCTGCTATCACATCCTGTGACTAAGAATGCCTAACCTCCTGGGAATGCAGCCCAGTAGGTCTCGGGCCTTATTTTGCCCAGCCCCTATTCAAGATGGAGTCACTCTGGTTCAAATGCCCCTGACACTCCTACGTCAGGCTTTCAGTTATTTACAGTTCATTAGGTTAGGGGTCAAAGTTGGAAGGCAGCCTCAGGCCAAATTTAATTTAATTTAACAATTTATTATCCTGATTGAGGTGATGTATTGTGGGTATATACATATTTCAACTCATCAAATTGTATACTTAAATATGTGCAGTTCATTGTATGTCAATAAAGCTGCTTTTAAAAAAAGTTATTACTGTTAGTAATAGGCCAGGCACAGTTCTCAAACGACATGCCTCCCCTGAGTAATCTTATCCAAACTCACAATTACCATCCATACTCCGATGTTTCTCAAATATCCGCCTCCAGCCCAGGCCATTCTGCTAAGATTCAGACCTTTTAATCCAGCTGCCTTCACATGGCCACTTATCAGTTCCACAGGCACCTTAATTCAGCATACCCAAGGCAGAATTTTTGATATTCCCCCTTCACTTGATTTTTCTCTCACACATCCCAGCACAATGAATGGCAACACCATCTGCCCAGCTGTGAAAATGACCCAGTCACAATTTTGATTTCTTCTCCCTCATCTCCCACACCCCAAATGCATCGTGAATCCCTCCACTTCACACCAACATTACATTAATCCAAACTACCCATCACTTCTCTGGCAACAGTCTACTAATCAGTCTTCTTGCCGCCAAACTCACTCTTAGAGTTCACATACACAAAGCAGCCAGAGATTTTTAAATACAGACATGATCTTTCCATTCCCCAGATGAAAATATTTCAGAAACTTCTCATTCCCTTGGGATGAAGTGCAAACTCTTCAACATGAGTCACACACACAAGGTGGTCCCTATTTTTGTCCTGACTCCCCTCTAAAATGGTCATCTCTTGCCACTTCCCTTCTCACCCTCTTAGCTCCAGTCATAGTTAAAACGCGGGGTGGGGTGGGGGGCATTTGCAGCATTCTGAAATGGCCGTTCAGCTCCTGTTCTTTATTCAACGGGTGGCCTCACAGCAATAATGAACAGTGGTAGCACAGGAGAAAAAAGCAGGCAAAAGCAATTTTATCAAGTTCCTATTTCAGTCAGAGGTTCTTGTTGTATAGGCAAAGTAGGAAAAAAGAAACACAAAGATGACTTTGGTGGAACTATTTCTAAAGGAAAATGCATTTTTATGTTTTCACCAAGCTATCAGCTCCTCTGGATTTTAATATTATAGTGGGGTCATAACAAGCATTTCCTCTATTGTTGGCTTTACACAGATGCAAAGTGGTGCTCAGGAAGCTGGGAAACTGATGAATAGTTGGTTTGATGTATTTGAATCATTCAGCACTTTGAGTTAAATGTGCATATTCTGTTCAAAACAGACAATGGGGAGGGGCAGTTCCCTCTTTCCCTCTCTAACTTGCATAACATCAGGCCTCACTGCTTTAACTAATGAGTATTTAGAAGTAAAGGCTCCTACTGATTCCAGCGAGTCATTAATTCTCTGCTTGCAGAGCTGCTGTGGAGTTTTTCATCGGCCACATTTTTTTTCGCTTTTACCCAGTTGCTTCTGAGCAGCAGTGCTGACCCCTAGGCTCGTGTGTGTACCACACACAAGACACATAATGGGCTTGAAAGTTCCCTTGCAAGGAATTTTACTGGGGACCAGGAACAAATTACAAAGAAGATGCATATTCCAACCACTCTGTTGACAAAGCTATGTCAGAACTCTTCGTTTTAGGGAACTTAATTAACCTTGAATGAAAATGTATATTTCAACCAATATATATAACCTGGTAGAATAAGGAGAGGAGGTGAGTTACAAAATTCTCTTAAACTAATTGCACAGTCAGCCCTACCCTTTGTAATAATGTTTGCTCCATTATCGCTCCAGGTTTATTGTTTTCTAAATAGCCTCATTGATCTTGCCTCAGTGGGCTTTCCATTTTTCCACATTACATTCTCTTGGGAATTGAAAAGCACTGTGTCTCTGAAGATGCTCAGTCAACTTGAAGAAACTCATTTTCGAAAAGGTCTTAACCTGCCTTCAACTTGAAGCAATTCAAACTTTGCCCAAACCAACATCAGGGCAGAGACGCATCACCCGTGTATATGTTTCCACCATCACTGAGAAAATGTTTGTCTGAAAAGTCATTTACAGACCATTTTTTAAGGGTATTTAAAATTCAGGGATCTATACTCATAACTAAAATGAATGTACATGTAATTGGGAGCATGGCACTTCATTATAATGGATTCTGCATTATTCAATATCATAACTATTTTGTGGAAGGCCCTATTATTTTATTATGACTCCAACTAGTAAGCTTACAGCAAAATCATAATGTGTGGTGGAAGGAAAGGAGAAAGAAGAAATAAGTGGAAAAGGCTAGGAAGCGACCCCAACTCAAGATAAATCCAAGTTGGACAGGCAAGAGTTTTGTATTTTGTATTGATTTGAGATTCCATTTTACTCATCAATAATTCCCTAATTGAAAGAAGGGAGGGCAATTTAAACATTCTAAACTCATGACTGGGGGGGTCCATAAAGCTTAGAAGCTCTATAACCCCAAATAACCGAACTTCAAATACTCAAGTGTTTAAAAAAATAGCAAGAATAGTGTATTCGTCAGTAATTGAATCAAAAGCAATACAGGAAATAAAGTAGGCAAAATGCTTATTATAATGCTTGAAAGTTACGAAGCTCCGTATCTCCCCTCTGGTGTCTAAACTTTTAACCATTTTAGTAAGCGTAAGCTGAAGTCAACCAACAGACTTACCCACATTACTTTTCCAGCGGTTAGGTAAAAAAGGTAACAAAAGGCAAATAAGCACTGCAAATTAATCCTCTGCTGGCGACGCCATATCTCACAACAGTGCCTCTGCAAACCACTTAATGTGAACTTCAACAGCTTTTAATCAGTTTTGTATGAAAAGACATGATTTGATTTGGGGTTTCAAACGGCTTTATCAATCATTCCCACAGTTCCAAGAATACTAAAAAACAGTTAGTTCTTAGGACAAAAGGTTCGCCTGTATTAACCTTCAACTCACCCAGACGTCCAAAGGTGGCACTTGCTTTTTCATCAAAATAAGATCACGTTAGCAGCTGAAAATGTAAGTATATGGAAAGGTTGTGAAACTTCTTTCAAATTATTACCCTGGAACAATGACAATAGTTGGGATTTCTCTTTTGCAGAGGGAAGAGAAGAGGCAGAAATTCCAGCCCTCCACCCCCAAAGATTTTAGTCTCAGGGTTTATTTGTGCTGAAAACCAGAGTTATCTACTGCTTGAAACCTAAGCAGAACGCATCAGCATTTTGGGACCACCTGGGACCAAGGGGGGCTGGGAGACTTCCAGATGGATTGTAAGACAATTCACTGATATTTACATAATGAGAATAAATGTTTTTCCTAAGATAGCATTTCCCTTCAGTGTCTTGAGACCACCAGCAAAAGAGGGAGGTACAGAAATTCTATTACATTAATAGTCTTTGCTTTTATGGCTTTGGCATTTATTAACTAGTGGGAGCTGTTTATTGGGTCATAAACTTTGCTAATGGGGATATTATCTCTAAATTATAAATCTTGTTCAGTATATGGTTTAGTTATAAAAAGAATAATTATTTAAAGTGTCTGTATGGCTGCAATGTATCATGTTTATCGGCATGAATCCTATAATGGCCATTTCATTGCTAATTGTGGGCTTGATCCAGAAACAACCAGGGCAGTAACACACATCTATGCAATAGAATGAGCAGTGTCACCTCACAAGCTCAAGAGCATTGTCACTGGTTTGCTTCCTTTCTTTTTCTCCCCCACTTCTCAAATGAACTATATTATGAGCCTCTACAAGGGCTAAATTATCTACATATTTAAACTCTTGAAGGAAAGACAACTGACTGAAGAGTTGAATAGGTAAGTGACGAATGTGTCAGCTTGAAAAGTTCCAGGAAAGTGTCATCCTTCTAAAAGCTTGCTCTCTGGGGAATGAAAAATCTTAAAGTGACAAAATGGCTTGGCACTGTCAGTTGCCTTAAAAAAAACCTGGGACAAAAATCAAGTAGTCAAATTTAGGTTTTATGGTAGATAGTTTTAGTATATAAATTGCGGATACTAGTTTAGTGTTAAGTCCTGAAAGGGTGGGGGTGGGGAGAAGCGTCTATTCTAACAATAGCACATGTGGAATTATCGTAGGTTTCTATATAGAAATAGTTTATTGATTAACTTCAATTTTTAAAAAATGAAAGGACCACTGTTGCCAAGAGCAAATTGGTACATTTGAGTGCCAAGAAGCCAGCAAGACACTGCTGCAAATGTGGACTGAAAGAATAATGAGTCCGAAGGGTCCCTTGAGATGTCATCAGCTCCTTTTCTTCTCAAAGTAGTCCCTGAAAGATAAATGGTGCAGGTCCTTCTTGAGAGGGCTCCATTGTCTCCGAGAAAACCAGGGAAATGAATTGATGATACATAGCACCCAACACTGATCAACTGATAGACTGGGAAAGACTTCTACACTGAATTCCCAGAAGTACATTGCTATGGATTTTAATCAAATGTACAGTATATGACAAGAGTTCCATTGAAGAAAAATAAAAATAGAACTAGAAAAATACAGTGGGGGAAATGTTGTAGTTTCTGAATATTTAAACCTCTAGGGTGGGATGGGTGGGATGTGTGTATAAAACAAACCAAAAAAAAAAAAAATCTCAAAATCTTCAGCATTCACATTCCTAAATATTTTAGACATAATAAATTTTGGTCATACTATAATTATATACACATGCATATATTCCTAAGCTAACAAGATGACTTTAGATAGAAAAAAGGGTATTAAAAATATAAATACTGCATATGTTCCCATTTCTTTCCCAAGTATGTGTGCGTGTCGAGGGGAGGTTCTTTTTCTTTCCATAGCTTTACTAAGTTCAAAAGATAAACATATTTACTCTAGAAAGGTTTAAGCATTATTTTGATGAGGTGAGTTGCTAGAAAACTTAATTATATAAATAATAAACGTCAAAAAGATTTCAAAAATGTTTAATAGAATCACAACTTATTGCTGTGATATAATCTGATTTTATATTGTCATGTATAACCATCAAAATTCATTTTCTGTTCATATAGTAATGAATCAAATTATGTTTGATGAAAAATTATCAGAAGATTTTTGGTATTAATAAATCATACATATAATAAAAATACTCAACATGCTTCAAAATGGCATTTTAAATAGTACTAGTACGTCAGCAATACAATATGATGTTCTGAAAAGCTAACATGACAAAATAAGATTAACTGTGGTTTATGGATTTCCATTCAATATAAACCTTGTTTCTTTTTTGTTTTTAATGAAATTGTATCTACTAAAGTAAATGTGGCAAAATTAGAGAAGTAAATCAAAAAGAATTGACCAAAACTGGCATGGTTATTCCTCCTCTAAGCCAACCGTATCCTTCAAAAAGGTAAAGTAGTCAATGTTTTTCGCAGGAATAGGTGATGGCATCCCAAGCCAAAC
This sequence comes from Saimiri boliviensis, assembly GCF_048565385.1. Classification (NCBI taxonomy): domain Eukaryota; kingdom Metazoa; phylum Chordata; class Mammalia; order Primates; family Cebidae; genus Saimiri; species Saimiri boliviensis. The sequence goes on from NC_133470.1 coordinate 40,795,403, forward strand.
ATCTTCACATCTCTAGGAAAAAAAAAAAACAAAAACAAAAATGGATACGATTAGAGCCACATTTCAAAGTACAGTTTTGCAAATTCAACACCAGTTTATATTCAAAGTGAAAATTTGTACCATCTACTTTAGGTTCATAAGGACTTTGTGGTAGACTGGATACTTGTTCTTGATTTTTCATTGCCTGCTTGTGTAAGAATTATGCACCCACACTCTTTGTCATATGACTCTATAGAACCTCCCGTGGAGTAAGAAGAGTGTATTTTCCTGTTCCTTTGATACAGGGTGGGCCACATGACTAGCTTTGACCTATGTACTGTTAGCAGACGTATCATGAACAGAGGCTCCAGCGTGCTGGCATCATTCGGCTTGGCCTTCCATGCCTCTGCCATCACCATAAGAAGAACGTGGCCCAGGATGCTGCTGTTCTTAGAATCACCAAGGTAGATCAGACCAGGCTGGACTTGCAGACTAAGAGCCAAGCTCAGCTGAATCCACCCATGCTTGACTGACCTACATGCCCACAGACAAGAAAAAGAAATGTGTCTTGTGAACCACTGAAATATAAGGAGTTGTTATTCGGTATTATTACAGTGATAGCTCCTCCCATACTTTCTTTTTTTTGAGACAGCATCTCACTCCATCACCAGGCACCAAGCTGGACTGCAGTGGCACGACCTCAGCTCACTGCAACCTCCACCTCCTGGGTTCAAGTGATTCTCGTGCCTCAGCCTCCCAAGTAGCTGGGATTACAGGCACATGGCACCACATCTGGCTAATTTTTGTATTCTTAGGAGAGATGGGTTTTGCCATACTGGCCAGACTGGTCTGGTCTTGAACTCCTGGCTTCTAGTTATCCGTCCACCTCAGTCTCCCAAAGTGCTGGGATTACAGGCATGAACTAACACCTAAAGAACCCAATTTTTAAAATACAAACTGTTAACTATATGTTGCTTGGTTACTGTTTCTTCAGGAAACAATGAAAAGAATGCTGGATCACTCACAGTATGATTCTGCAGATAAGCCACTTTATGTGTGTATACACATACACACACAGATGCACATTTTCTATAATATGTAATACATAAATATGTGTGTATATACACACACAAACTCTTTGCGTATGCTGCAATAGTTAATGAATATCAACAGGAGGCAAAGTCCATACATACAGTTGCTTATATTTCTACTGTCAAGATTGAAATATGACTGTCAAGGTTAATTGTTGTATATATGTATATTAATATTAGTATCCAGAATCACAAGGTGTCAGACACATAGGTAAAGGCTCAATAATTTGATGTGATAGAATTTTGGAAGCCAGCTCATTAAGTGGTGTTTCAGTTGGACCTTATGGGATGCAAAGCAGTTCAGCAGAGGGTTAAGGGTCGTGAAGGATGTTCCAGGCATAGGGAAAAGCATAAGCAAAGGCCTAGAGATCTAAAATCTATTTTAAAGAAAGGGTGAGTAGAGCAATGTGGTTTGTGGTACCTGGTACAAAGTGGTAAGAGAGATGGTTAGAAGGAGAAGCTGGGGCCAAACTTCCGACCTTCTGTGCTAGTTTATACTTGAGGCCGTGGGTAGGGGAAGTCACTGGTAGGTCTTGGCCAGGGAAACGACAGCAATCTGATTAGAAACCGATGAGCTAACTTGCTGGATGTACAGAGAATGAAATGAAGTAAGAAAATCAATCTGGAGGTGAGTGCAATAATACCACGAAAAGAGGCTGTGCCATAACCAGGGCAGCTGAAGCAGGCATGGCGAACAGGAGCTACCTCTGAGAGAAGCTGCTGCAGGAGAACGTGAAACAGCTAGAAGGGGATCAATTTGAAATGGTGACAAAAGAAAGGTGTAGTGCTATAGGTTGAATTGTGTCCCCCCCAAAAGAGGTATGTGAAGTCCTAACCCCTTGTACCTCAGCATGTGACCTTGTTTGGAAATAGGGTTTTTGCAGATGTAATTAGGTAAATTAAGATGAGGAAGATGAGGTCATACTGGAGTAGGGTGAGCCTCTAATCCAATATGACTGGCCTCCCTATAAAAAGACAGCCAGGTGAAGACAGAGACACACTGGGGGAACACCAGGTGACCAAAGAGGCAGAGATTAGAGTTTTGCAGCTGAAAACCAAGGAACACCAAAGACTGCCAGCAAACCATCAGAGTCTAGGAAGCGGCAGGGAAGGATTCCCACACAGGTTTGAGAGACCACGTGGCCCTGCTGACACCTAGATTTTGGACTGCTACCCTCCAGAACTGTGGAAGAATAAATTTCTATTGTTTTAAGCAACTCAGTTTGTGGGCATTGCTAGGAAACTAATATAGGTAAGGATGGTTCTAAGAATTCTAAATTTAGTAATAGTTGACAGTGTCTGTTATTAGTTTTCTAGGGCTGCCGTAACGAAGTACCACAAAGTAAGTGGCTTAAAGCAACAGAAACTTATTCTTTCACAGTTCAAGAGGCCAGGAGTCCAAAATCAAGGTGTTGGCAGTCTTGGATCTTTCTGGAGGCTCCAAGTGGGAATTTATTGCATGCCTCTTTCTTAGCTTCTGGTGATTGCTGGCACTTGTTCATTGGCTTGTAGGCACACCACTCCAGCTTCTGTCTCTAACTTCACATGGTGTTCTCTGTGTGTATCTCAATGTCTTCACGGGGCTTTCTTATAAAGTCACCAATCACAGCATTTAGGGTCCACTCTGATCCAGTATAACTTCATTTTAATTAATTACATCTGCAAAGACTATTTAGAAATAAGGTCACATTCTGAGGTTTGGGGTAGACATGACTTTTGGAGGGGACAATATACAACCTAGTGTAATATCATAAGGAAAGCACGAAGAGTTCACAAATATTTTTAGTAGGAAAACAAGGCTCAGAGGGAAATTCTAACTTCGGTTGTGTGCATTTTTTCTTTCAGTTGTCCATGGGACATCAAGGTAAAGATTCTGTTAAACATCTGTTTTTTGTGATTTTTTTTTTGTTTTGTTTTGTTTTTTGTTTTCTGAGACAAAGTTTCACTCTTGTTTCCCAGGCTGGAGTCCAGTAGCATGATCTTGGCTCACTGAAACCTCCGCCTCCCAGGTTCAAGTGATTCTCTTGCCTCAGCCTCCCGAGTAGTTGGGATTATAGACATGTACCACCACACCTGGCTAATTTTCTATTTTTAGTAGAGATAGGGTTTCACCATGTTGGCCAGGCTGGTCTTAAACTCCTGACCTCAGATGATCCACCCACCTTTGCCTCCCAAAGTGCTAGGATTACAGGCATGAGCCATGGTGCCCGGCCTCTGGTAAACATCTGTAAATATGGTTCTATAGAGCACAGAGTCAGAGTCCAGAACTGTGCAAAGATACAGAAGTCACTGGAATATGAGTGAAACGTAAAACTATGACAATTGATAACACTGCCATAGAATCAGAAGAGAACTAAGCACCAGCATCTCTAATTCAGCTGTAAAACCTTAATTTAAGAGATGATTTATGATGATGATGATAAACTAGTTGCAGATTTTTGCAGGGTTATAGATAGGAATCCTGTAATTACCTAGTAGTAATAAGAATAACAATACATTTATTGGATATTTACTACATGGCTGGTACTCTTTTAAGTGTTTTACATGTATCAGGTTATTTAATCATCACAGAAAACCCTGAAGAAGTAAGTATTATGATCATAATCTATTTGCAGAAAAGGAAACTGAGACAGAAGGATTAAATAGATTATCTCAAGTCAAACCTCCAGTCAGTGGAGAAGCCTGGACTCTAATAATCTGGGCAGTGGAGCAGCAGAGCTGTGCTCATCTGTGGGGCTACCCTCCAAAGCCGAGAAGGGGAGTAGATCTATTCAGAAGCAGCTAGTTTTCATCCTACGTAGCTACATTTGATCCTCACATTTCCAACAAGAAAAGTCTAGAAAACACTGCAGTTCTTGAAGTGACACTATTCTTCTCTCTCAAGGATGCTGCCTCTCAGAAGTTAAGCCCAAACCACCAAAGGGCAAAATGAAGAGGGAAATGACCATTTAGATGGCTGATGCCTGAACCAACTCCTAAGGGGTGTTTTGTACAACTCATACCACATGGAACTTGGTAAATTGTCCTTCCTTATACCAAAAAGTAGTAAACTGTTACACACACACACACACACACACACACACACACATTAATTTTAATCAGTGAAGGCTAAGATCAATAGTCATTCAACTCCACTATTTAACATGTCCCCCAAAATTGTATTACAAAACTTACAGCAATATTTGCTCTTAAGTGATGTTTGTAAATTTAATCTCATTATAGAGGAATAGTACAAATCTATGACTTCAAAGTCACCATTCTCTAATAGATTTTTTAAATAAAAGTTTTCAATACAGAAATAATAAATTACGTAACTCACTCATATAAAATGATGAAATTATTTGGGGAATGGATCTTATGAAACAGGTCACTAATAGAAGATCCTGCCTCCTAGCTTATTAGGTAGCAAAAGCGGTTTTGTTTTTGTATATTTTGAGCAAGGAATTGTGATTTAAATGCTGACAATAAAGAAAATAATAGAACTTACCGTGCAATCATGACAACTCAAGAATTTGGAGATTAGATCAGATTTGTTAGCAACTTGGGCACAATGAAACTCAAGTAAATACCCACGAGATTTGGAATTAAGAATAATTTAAGATGGAAAGATAATGGTAATCCATTCCTTTAAATCCTGACCACTTTAAACCCCATGGCTCTCACAAAGCTCTCCTGACTACTCCAGCCCCATTGTGCTCTTTCTTTTGAATCAATACCACTTCCCTTGATTATTTTTCCTTTTGTCACTCTTCCTTAGGTTCCAGGTGGGAGTGACTTTCTGTCCAAATATTTCATAAATGCCACAGGCACATTAGCAGTGCTGTGGGTCCATCTATTGCCAACCACCAATTTTAGGGAGATTTTCACAGCTATTGGCTTAAAATGGACTAATGGAATCAAAATTGGGACCAAAGGAAGGTTAGGAAACAGGGGAAGTTTCCAAGGCTCAGGGGATAGGATGATGCATCAATAAAGTAGAGGGAAAGGTACCTTCTTCATAATTTTGTCTATAATTGGATCTACTTAAGGAATCTCATGGCCAGCCCTTTGGTAAAATGAAGACATTTTAGGCAACATAAGAAATCCACATATTACCACTGCCTAATTGTACTTTCTAATAAATCTGAAAGTGTTCCAAATATTATAGAATCTTTATGAAAATCTAGGAAGTGAGTTAAAATACTGTCTTCATTGAGTTTTTTAGTTAGTTAGTTTGTTTGTTTTGAGATGGCATCTCGCTCTGTTGCCTAGGCTGGAGTGTAGTGGCACCATCCCAGCTCACTGCAACCTCCACCTCCCAGGTTCAAGCAATTCTCTGCCTCAGCCTCCTGAGTAGCTGGGATTACAGATGCCCACCACCACACCTGGCTAATTTTTGTATTTTTTTTTTTTTTTTAGTAGAGATGAGGTTTCACCATTTTGGCCAGGCTGGTCTTGAACTCCTGACATTGTGAATCACCTGTCTCAGTCTCCCAAAACGCTGGGATTACAGGCATGATCCACACCGTGCCCAGCCTCATTGACTTTTTACTAATCCTAATATACAGTGCAAAGAAAACTCATATCATATGGCTTTCCCAGCAGTGCATATCAGTTTTAAGTGGAAATAACTGCATGGTACTTTTTACAACAGGAGGAGTCATCCACAGAAGTTGATCCCACCCATTCCAGATGAGGACAAGCCTGCTTGTATCTCTGTAAAACAGATTCCCGGACAGTGCAGGTTTGGAATTTGGAATCTTAACTGTCTATGTGTAGTGGGCTCTGCCACCACCCCTTTTAATCCCCTCACCCTTTCCACTCTGGAGCATACCAGCCTGACTTCCAACTGCCAGCACTTGCGTTCCTTTGCCCTTGGGCTTCTCTTTAGCCTCTGAGGATTGCTTTGGCTGTCCCTGTGGCAAGCCACAAGTGCCAGGGAATTATTTTCTTTCCTCCACTTCGAGAGCAGCCCTCAAACAATGACTGAAGGGAGTTGATGGGCGAATACCACAGCTCCCTCACACTTTGGATGGGATGACTGTAAAGTGTCAGTGTTTCCCGGTTGGCATTAAGCTCTAATCATTACGTCAGGTGTGGGGGCTCACACCTGCAATTCTACCATTTGGGGTGGCTGAGGCAGAGGATCACTTAAAGACAGGACTTCTGAACCAGACTGGTCAACATAGTAAGATCCCGTCTCTACAAAAGAAAAAAAATAGCAGGGTGTGGTGGCATGGGCCTGTAGTCCCAGCTGCTTGGGAGGCTGAGGTAGGAGGATTGCTTGAGCCAAGGAGTTAAAGGCTGCAGTGAGCCATGATCATGCCACTATACTCCAGCCTGGGTGACAGAGTGAGACTCTAACTCAAAACAAAACCCTCAATCATCTACATCATCTACATTTGTAACTGGTTTGCTAATATGCCTTTAGTAACTCCTTCCCTTTCCTTTCTCACTCTCCCACTCCCTTTCTAGTGTTTTCACTCCTTCCCATAAAATGATTTACACTTAGATCTTTGTCTCCAAGTCTGCTTCTAGAGGAAGTCAGATGTAGATTCTATGGAATTTTGCATTGATCAAAATTAAGAATATGTCTAAGAAAGTCACAGCACAGCTTGAAACAAAGCACCTTCCTGACAAACTGGATGGATCCAGAGCCTCCAAGTGACTTTCAGATAACTCAAAAGACAGCACCCACATCTCAGACCAAAATTTGATGTAATCTGGAGCATAAACAATACATGCCACATAGTGTTTTCTGGAAGAAGGAAGAACCATGAAATGCAGAGTGAAATTCAAAGATACAAAAATCATGATTCTAAAATGTCTGGGAATCATTGTCTCCAAGAAGGCCCTATGATATCTTCCAAGCTGGCTGTCACTCGAGGCACTTAAGATGTCAAACAAGTTGGCAATAAATTACTCGTTCATCAGTGGTGAAAAAACGTAGCTGCCGATCTGTAAAATCGCATACCCTTGAAATGGGAAGCAAAGATGGCACTGGATGAAAACCCAGTAAACAGCAGCTGCCCAGTGAGAATAGCAAAGCTGTGTGTGAGCTAATGGGCCCTAGATTTATTTGCTTTGACATTTTTAAAAGGAAATTTAATTGGATTATGTCTCCTTCTAGTTTAAAATTTTCTACTGTAATACTGGCCACCAGATGCATGAGGGGAAAAGATCGGGAGCCAATTAAATTCCATGCTTCACTGAAACAAGGTTATTTTTATTCCTCCCAAATGCAAGGCAGATAGAGTCATGTTAGTGATTTCACCATGTTACTACCCTCCACTCACTAGGAAAAGGATATTTCTATGAGAAATACCTTGATTGATTTAAAAGGCCAGTAGTGTGTACAGTATTAAAATTGTGGTTTTCTTAGAGTTTTTTTCCCTTCGAATAAGGTTAACAAGACTTTAGAAGTAATCTAATTAGTTTGACAAAAATCATAAAAGCAATTACATTTAAGCAAATCAAATTGAAATAAACTTGGAGAAGAGGATTTTGCGAATATTACGTGAGATAATCAAGAGCATTCTGATAACATGAAGAAAAGCTCATATATAAAGCCAGGAGATCAGCTTAGATTTCTATACATTTCTGTCTTTACAGCAATGCCAATATTTCATGATTGCTTCCCCTTTCCCTAGACAAAGCTTCAAGAAAGTTGTCATCTGTGTGTGAGTTGTAGCTAAAAGACAGGTGTAATTTCCAAACAGGAAACCTTTCCTTGGAAGTGCAATGCAGGGCAAGTAAAATTTTCAGGGAGATGTGGACTTTTGAGCTTCAATGATAGGCTTATGTGTACAATTCCAGTGGACATCACCCGATGCTGTAGATGAAAGTGGATTCCAGGAATATCATTTTCTGCTAGGTTATTGCTCTGTGTTACATCATCAGTATGCATTTGCCAGTTATTTTTTAATTCTAAGAGGAATGGTTCACAACCTTTTATTTCAACTGTTATATTCAACCACAAATATTAGAAATAACTTTACTTATTTAAAAAATTGGCACTAGCCCCTGACTATTTAATCCTTAACATTAGGAATATCTCTGAGTCTCAGCTTCCTATGTATAAATTGGGAATAACAGTTATTCTTGCAAGATTGTTGGGAAAACAAAATGTCACAGATTATTCCACGCTCTAAATACCAAAAGGAGATTCTCAACAAGGTGGGTGTCCAAAGATGTATCCCAAGGTGTACCCAACTACCCCCTACTTCCTGCTGCCAAGGTCTTATATCATGCTATTGTGAAAGACAGTGCTTTAGAGCTGACTGCTAATGGGTCTGTAGTTACGATGTTCATAAAATGAAGCCACATCCAATTTTTCTCAGAAATGTCAAAAGATAAGACGCCAGTCACACAGTGTAAGTTATAAAGTTTATATGAGAACCGATTTAGTGTTATTTTTTAAAACGTGACTTCTGAGATTAACCAGACAGGCTCTAAACAGTGGGACCTATTCTGCCAGTTTTACAGCTACCATCTGTGGGTAAACACAATAGAATGGAAATGGGGTCTCCAGGCCATGACAGCACCAGGGCAACATGCTGAGACACAGATAGTCACATAATGGAGTGAGAGTTAAATTACAGCCCCACGGCTCACCATGGGCTACTGAGGGGCTAGGCAGAGGGATAACCAAGGGAGCCCAATGAGAATCCAGGCTACAGGCCACTGGCTACAGGCCATTGGCTACAGGCCATAGCCAACAGTCATGATGGATGACAGCTTACATCCAACCATGTAGGAAAAACCTGTCACCAAAGGGCAGTAGGACTAATCAAAGCTAAACTAGCTATACTATAGTACTCTTTAAATTCTCCTTGTTTGTTGACCCCTATTCTTACTAGCTGAGGCCACCTAACTAGCACATGTAGGGGAGCCACCTGTGAGTCCAGGGGACTGGTCCTCAAATCTAGCAGACCAAGCCCCAGAAGCAGTTACTATAGACCTGGCTTTATATCCTGACTGTGGGGCTTGTTCTGAGCTCAGGGCTTCATTCTGGTAACAGAGTGTGCTGGATCCGTCTCCATTTGCCCCTCAAGATCCATTCTTTGCCCTTTTCACTCTGCTTTCTGCCCTGGGAGATCAGCTCTGTGGACTGCATCACTCCTCAAGCCTCCTTGCTCTCTGGCTTCTGGGTGGGTTCAGCCAATGTGAATCAGCATCAGGAGATCAGAAAACAGGAGAAGCAAGAGGTCAGAGTATAGATTTCACTCCCCTTCACTCTGTTCCCTCCCTGCCAGGCCATGGTTTGGGAGTGGCTATAATGGCTACACTCCTCTACCTGTGGCTATAGTTGCAGCTCCTCTGCTGGGCTCCAATAACACCAATCCTTCCCTGCTTCTCCCGTTCCTGCCAGTCCCTGAGTGCTCCACTCCCCTGCTTGGTTCCCTTAACCCTACCCACCCTGTCAACAGTCCCTTTATCAAATCCATCTCCAGGATCTCTTTGAGTATGCTGCATGTTTTCTGCTGTAACCTCCCGGGTATGGGGACTTAACCAGCTCTGTCCCCTTGACAGGATGAAAGCTTGGCCTGAGCCTGCTGAGTGGCTCCCTCTGATTGCTGAACGGTGCTAACTTCTAGATTCCCCATCACTATGCTCACTGTTTTGGAGGGATGCCTTGCTAGAACTTCCTTCCAATCTTGAGTTTTGTGAACCAGACCCCTACTCAGCCTGTGGTTGGCTGAAGCCTGTGGTCTCCTTCCTGGTTTCTGGCCTCTCCCTTCTCACCTCATGGTGGTTAGTCACACTAGACTGGGAAGGTGTCCCAAAGTTCCACCCATACATTCAACCTACCCATTCACGCTGATGCAGACAGAATTAGAGCTGAATCTAGTACTGAGGCCTACTCAGCTTTCATCAGCCAATAATTTTTTTTCACTTCTCAGTAAGATTCCCAGTCTGGAAAAGAGATCCTGCTGATGACCATATTCAGCACAGGAGTAAAAATATCCAGGTTCCAGGTGATGGCCTGTGCTGGTAACTTCTACAGAGCTGTCCATAACATCTCTGAAACTTTAGTCTGAGCCAGCCTGTCCAGCTCATATACTGGAGGAAGGGTGCAGCTTCCCAACCCTGGGGCCTGTATCTGGGCCACGCTTCCACATAGGAGCTCAGCCTGCCATTCCTTTCTCTCAAAAGACGTCTACTCTCATCACTTCACACTCAGGGCTGGGGTGCTTTCACAACCTGATGGATATTACCCTGAAGCCTTACATGTGACTGGCTATGGAAAACTCCCAAAATGTTGGCAATCCCCAAAGTCATAACTGAGAGGTTTTCTTACCCAGTTGCATCCCCAGGACTTACACATCTGGTCTGATTCCACCATCGTCTCTTATGGCATAACGACTCTCCTATCAGATCCCTACCATGAATGGAAGATCAGACAATAACCAGGAGGAGGCTGTCACACTGCCAGGCTCTCAGTTGATACCAAGAATAGTCAACAGGGATTTCAACAGTAGTTGGTTGCCAAGCTGTGATGTACCATCCAGAATCCCCTTGAGGAGGAGCTTGGTGGCCCAGCTGCTGGGAGTCCCCTTCATGGATTTCCTCAGCTACAAACGTCTTGGCTGCAGAGAGCCACTCTGCACAAAGTCATATCTTTTCTTGAACCAACCCACTGGGACAAAGGCCAGGCCATTCTGGCCCAACTCAGGACAACTCTGAAAAGATGTGCTAACTCCAGAACTCCCCATGAGTCAGCCAAAGCTATCTTTGGGCTTGCATCGCAGTTCAACTTTTCCCTCTGCCCACTCTTATTTCTTTCCCCTATCTTCCATGGGAGTTGATCCCAAGGACACTCCCAGATAAACATCCTGCACATTAGACTCCATCTGCTTCCTGGGGAACCTAACCTGTGACAAACTCTGACCCAGCAGTGTTTCAGGGCATTATTCAACATTATTAATAACATTTGAGCACACTTACATGAGTCAGTAGATATTATGCTTTTTGCTACTGTATTCTACTGTATAAACTATTCAACATTGTGCTCAACCCAGTCATGCTAATATTTTCACATGAGATTATAGACTGATTGATAACATTCCCAAGCTATTTTATGTCTTCTTTATGAAATAATAACAAGCTTATCAGTACCAGAGTGCTTTGAACTCTTTGGAATCTAGTTAAGTTCTCATTGGTGAAACTGATCAGGTAGCATTTTATGTCTATTTAATTTTTTTTTTAATTGGCTGAAAAAGAATAGTCCTTTCTGCCGGGTGTGGTGACTCACACCTGTAATCCCAGCATCTTGGGAGTCTGACGTGGGTGAATCATGAGATCAAGAGATTGAGACCATTCTGGCCTACATGATGAAACCCTGTCTCTACAAAAAATACAAAAGTTAGCTGGCTATGGTGACACGTGCCTGTAGTCCCAGCTACCTGGGAGGCTGAGGCAGGAGAATCACTTGAACCTGGGAGGTGGAGGTTGCAGTGAGCCGAGATCGCACAACTGCACTCCAGCCTGGTGACAGAGTAAGACTTTGTCTCAAAAAAAAAAAAAAAAAAAAAAAAAAAGAATAGTCCTTTCCATATGTCTCAAATGTCTCCTGCAGACTGAAACATTTCTAGGCTTTATCAGCAGAATTGATGAGACCCTATAAGTAAAGTTCTCACCATAAATGAATTGCAATTAGAAGAACCTAGTGCTGAAGCACAAGCTGTTTCTGATGTAACATTCCTAACCTAGAACCATTCTCTTGCCATAGAATCATCCATCTTAACCTCAAAAGGGACTGCCCAGTCCCCTGAATTGAGGAAAGTAAGACATCTCCATTTTACAAAAAATAATAGCATCTAACACTTAAGTCCTTATTCTGGGACAGGTATTGTGATAAGTGACTCATGTATATTGACTTCCTTAATCCTCACAACCCTAATGGAAGAATTATTCTTATCTCCATTTTTGAGATGGAAAAACTTGAAAGGTTGAGTAATTCATTAAAAGTCACCCAGTTAGTTGATCATAGATCTAAGGATTTGAACTAGGGTCTCTGTGATTGCAGACTTTCTGTTCTACATTGTGTCTCAAAAGTATCTGAGGTCCAGGGCTCAATACCTGTCCCAGTTGACAGAGTTGATAAGTGATAAAACTGGGGAGGAGTGATTAAAGGCAGAGTGGATCTTTGGCCTTCCCATGCAGTGGCTACTCTTCTAGCACGGATGGTGCTCTTTTTGTAGGTAATGAAATCAATTTAGTGGGTCATGAACAACATTCAAAAGAGAAAAAAAAGAGGTGGTGGGGAATGAGAAAAAGGAAAAGAAAAGAAAGGAAGAGAGAAATGAAAAAAGAAATGAGTATGTCATACTGCACCACATGTATTCAGAACAGTATTATTCTGTGAAACTTTTCTTCCATTATATATGTGCATGCTGTGTTGTTATGAAAAAAATAGCTTTCTTACTGTAGGTTGTAGTATAAAAAGATGATTGGCTTTCATTCAAACTCAATAGTCATAAGGAAATAAAAATTAAAGTAATAAAATACTACGTTTTCAGAGGCAAAATATGTAAAAACAAAACAAAACAAACCTGAATGCCTGTCAATAAAAAACAGATTAATAAATTATTATATATTCACACTACAGCTATTAAGAATGCTATACACATTAAACTAGGAGAATTTCCCATGTTTAAGAAAGAAAAGCACACTGCCGATAAATGCATGTGGTATGATCTTATTTTCAGACAAGGCACGATGAAACAATGAGACCCCCAACGCAGAGGTAAACATTTTGGTGGTGGATTGAGTGGAATGGAAGAGGAAAGAGAGAATTAGAAAGTAAGGAAAAGAACTACAGAAGCTTATAGCAAAAATAAGTATGTCCTGTATATTCAGGGTCTCATGGGCAATGGAGGACATGCGCAAACTGGAAATTGGGAAGAGTTTAATAGAGTGACTAGTTACAAAGTTGTGCAAAGTGCTTAGAAAAACCAACAGAGGATAGTCCCCTGGGTTTATAACAGCAGGGAGCCATTACTACCACATGGGGCTGAAGGGGCACATGAGGGTGGTTATCAGAACCTGGAGTGGGCAGCCATATGGAAAGAGCCTCTAGACAAGTGCTGTAGACTTTGGAAGGAGGAGGCCGTCGATCTGCTGTGACTGGCAGGGAGGAAGAAGATTTCTCTCTCCTCTCACCCTCTAGTCTCCTGCTGGTGCATCCCGCTGGCCAACACAACTGGAGGCCAGAGGGCCAGGGGACACACTGATGTGGCCTACAAAGGTCAGCTGCCAAGGATTGGCCTGGGCAGGCTCAGAGCACGGTAGAGGGCTCTGGAGAGCAGTCCTAAAGGGACACTGCGGGGGACGCATCCAATACAGAGTACTAAAATATTCAATGAAAAGGTAGAAGAATATAAATCCCATCTATCATGTTTTTATTTGCATGTAAAAATTAAATATTCACATGGATAATAATTAAAGGGCTATCAGGGCAAATGACAGTATTGGTTTGTTTTTGTGACAGTATTTTAGATTTGAGTTAATCCAATCCAGGATCTTCAAAAATAATTCTATTTAAAGGACAGTTTTCTTTTTTATTCTTTGAAGCAAAAGAGACCCGAGTTAAAATTCTGACTCTGCTTTATATTGCTGTTTCTCTAACTTCCTCACCTCTAAACTGGGAATAATAAAGGCGCCTATGATTGCTAAGAGGATTAAATAAGCTAAGTGATTTTGAGATCTTAGAACAGTAGTTGGCACCTAGTAAACGCTTTAAGTGTTCGCTGTTATTTATGGGGACAACAGGACATCAGGAGCCTCCATGGCCAGGTGTGGTGGCTCACGTCTGTAATCTCCGCACTTTGGGAGGCCAACGCAGGCGGATCACTTGAGGCCGGGAATTTGAGACCAGCCTGGCCAACATGGTGAAACCCTGTCTCTACTCTACTAAAAATACAAAACTTAGCCGAGTGTGGTGGCACACACCTGTAATCCCAGCTACTCGGGAGGCTGAGGTAGGAGAAACTCTTGAACCTGGGAGGTGGAGGTTGTGGTGAGTTGAGATCTCACCACTGCACTCTAGCCTGGGCAATAGAGTGAGACTCCATTTTCAGAAAAAAAAAAAAAAAAAAAAAAAAGCCTTCCAGTGGGTCTGCCTGTCTCCATCCCCACCTCCAGTCCACCCACCAACCAGCCAAAGCAAGTTTTCTGTAAAGGGCACTCTTGATCATGTTGCTGTCTTCCCTGATTTAGTCAGTGGTCTCCAGACCTCACAGGACAATATTCAAATGTCACCCTTGCAGGTATCTCCAGCTTCATCCTTTTCAACTCTTCCCCATATGCCTCCATTCTGGTCACACCAGTTCCTCCTGGTTCTGTAAAAGTACCATGCTCTCCCATGTCCTGAGAATTCTGGAAATGCCTTTTCCAGACCACGTCACCTTCCTACCTTGCTAACTCTTACTACTCATCATTGAAATTTCAAGTGTCATCTCCCCTGAAAATACTTCCTGTTCGCCCCAGTCTGTTTAGAAGCAGCTACTTCGTCATTCCATAGAATCCCATGCAGGCTGTATCACATCACACTCCAAATCATGAGCGTATCAATTCCCCCATCAGTAGTGGACCCCTCAAAGGTAGCAATGTCAATTTTCATTCATAAATGAACAAGGTAAGTAACTTTACTGATTACATTCATAAATGAAGAAGGTAAGTAACTTTACTGATCCACAGTCATTCAGCTCAGAAGGTGGCAGAGCCAAAATTCAACCCCAGCTCTGTTTGACTCCAAAGGCCACTGCTTTCCCCCAACCATGTGGAAGTTCTACGGTCGCCCTTGGAGTAGCTGCATGCCTGAGGGAACTCCCTGGGGCACTAGACTAGCTCTAGCCAGAATGAACTGGTCAGCAGAGACCGGGAGAAATAAATGCCTCCTTTCTGGGAGTATCAACCACATGACATTTGCTTTATCAAGGGACTTTCCCAAGAAAATCAATTTCTGGAGCATGTTAAAATACAAACAAACCACCACCCACCCACCCACTTCTTAAAGACAATTGGTCCAAAGAGATCCTAGAGAATTCAGACAATTCCACAATGTTGAGAGCACCATCTGATCACATGAACTTTGTTTTCCCTAACCAAGCATTTTTCTGTGGAATTTTGATTTTAAATTTGGCTCCACTGTGAAATGTACATCCCCAAACTCAATTGTTTCACCCACGGCAAACCTGTGTACACAGCCACAGATACCCTAGGGATTCTTGACATAGGCACCATTTGGGATTTGCTCTTGTGGCTTATGATGATGTTACCAGAATCCCTTGATAACAGTGTTTATATCTATTTATAACTGTAACCTATTATCCTATTTTCCATATAATTGGATGCGACTGAGGTTAAAAAAAAAATCAGCTGCATAAGAAAAGTCATGCTCTTAAAGAGCAGATGTTTGCTCAGCATGGAAAGTAAATTAGCCTTTAACACAAATACCCAGAAACACATAAGCATTCTTTCCAAAAGCACTGATGTTAATATTTCATAATGAAAAATAATTTAAAGATATTTAACATGCAACGAAGTAACCATAGATAGTTTTAAAAATAGGCATTAATTTTACCTGTTTAAGGTATTCTTGTGCATGCAGTTCAGGCACTGGATTCTTTCTCCAGTCCAGGGTAGAGAAAAATGATTTATAATCTATTTGTTTTTCACTGTTTTCAAACCTGAAAATACAATTATAATATATAATTTGACTCAATCTGCAGAATTCAAGACCAAAATGTCAGCCTCAACTTTACCATGAAAATATAATACCATGTATGCTTCAATGTCTGATATTTTTCTTATTTCTTACAATTTCTTATTGCTTTTTTACCCTCCAGAATGTAAATTTTCTGAGTGGGGATCTTCCCTATCTAGTTCATCAAAATATCCCCAGCAACAAGGTCAGTGCTGGCACTTAGTAGGTGTTCAATAAATACTTTTAGTAGTTGCCACAGAAACAAATTTGCTTACTCAGTAACTAAGATTATAGCGATATTTTGTTAAAAATATTTAAAGGTCCTTTTAGTTTAATGGTTGATATTATATGTCACCAAAATAGAATGTCCTTATATTTCTTAAATTGCATACCTTCTAAATCTTTAAGGTAAGCTAGATTCATTTGTCTAGCAGTATATTTTTTGAAAAAAATACAAGGCATCATTATTATTTATTATGTGGCCATTAAAAGGAGTTGTTTAGATCCGTATTTGCTATTATATAAATATGTTATTGATACACTGTTGAGTAGATAGGAGGCTGTAAGGCTGGGCACGGTAACTCACGCCTGTAAGCCCAGCACTTTGGGAAGCCAAGGCAGGCGGATCACAAGGTCAGGAGTTTGAGACCAGCCTGATCAACATGGTGAAACCCCGTCTCTACTAAAAATACAAAAATTAGCTGGGCGTGGTGGTGCATGCCTGTAATCCCAGCTACTCGGGAGGCTGAGGCAGGCGAATCACTTGAACCAGGGAGGCAGAGGTGGCAGTGAGCTGAGATCATGCCACTGCACTCCAGCCTGGGTGACAGAGCGAGACTTGTCTCAAAAAAAAAAAAAAAAAAAAGAAAAAAAAAAAGAAAGGAGGCTGTAAAACAGCATGAAGAGTTATGATCCCACTTTAGGTTTATATTTACATTAAAAAAAAACAGAAAAAAGTATGGTAGCAATAGACTTACGTACTAAGAATAAGATATCTCTGGGAAGAGAGATTCTGATTTTTACTTTTTCTTTAGACTTTTCTGTATCATCTGAATTGTTTTAAGGTTAGAATCGGAAAAACTTCAACCCATTTTCATTTTGAAAAAAAAAAATTAACAAATGATTATTTGACCTGTACCATAAAAATACAGGTCAAAAATAATGAATCCCTTTGACCACTATTTCCTAATTATGGGATCACATTTTGCCAGTTTTTAAGGCTAATTATCTTGTAACATCAATTTTTGAAGGAAAGTACAAAGTGGTCACTAGACATTGTTCCAGGCACCCTATTCCAGGCTCCTGCCCTTAAAATTACTCAAAATCAGTCGAAAATTTTTCTCTTTTCTTCTCAAAGTATTAAAAAATTAATAGCTTATATTTATAAACTAATAAAAATTAGCATAATAATTAAATGTTATAAGCTGAAGTCACATAGCCTCATCAATCTAAATAAAATGGAATAAACAATGTGACCAGAAGAGGCAAAAGGGGAATTCTGTAATTCGTTTGTGTACATTTTCTTTGGCCAAGGATTCTAAGATACAATTCCAATGTGCTGCCCCCTACCCACTGTTTATCCTTTAAATTGTGGCTCACTAGTCATTTCAACTCCTTTAAAGGACATGCTCTGTTTGTGGAAATATTTATAGCCAAAATGTAGGGCCATTATTTCCTTTATTTGTGTATGTTTTGGGGGAAGAATGAAAACTCAATTAAAGATGTCTCATAATAAACTTTTTTTTTTTAGCACAGAGCCTTGAAAGAAAGTATTTCCTAATATTCCGAGTAGGAGCTAAGGTCAAAGAATGAGCGCATTGTAGGACCTTTGGCTTTTATGCTGAGGAAAACTAAGAGCCACTGGAGCATATTATACAGAAAGGTTATGAGACCTCCAACATTCTGAATGTTTGTGTCCCCTCAAAATTCATATATTGAGACCTCATCAATGTGATGATATTAGGAGGCAGGGCTTTAGGGAAGGTGATTAGAAAGTAAGGGTTCTGCCCTCATAAATGAGATTAGTGCCCTTATATTAATTAAAGAGACCCCAGAAAGCACTCTTGCCCCCACTCTGCCATGTAAGGATTCAGAGACAAGGCATCATCTGTGAACCAGGAAGTGGGCCCTCATCAGACCCCAGTCTGTTGGCATCCTGGTCTTGGACATCCCAGCCATGAGAGCTCTGAACAATGAACTTCTGTGGTTTATAAGCCGCCTTGTTGATGGTGTTGTTATAGCAATCCAAACAGACTAAAAAGACGATATTTTTAAAAGATCGCTCTGACTGATATATTCAGAGTAGAATACACGGGACAAGGCAGAAGTGGCAAGGACAGTTAGAAGTCCCTTGTGGGGATCCAGATGAGAGATAATGGCAGCTTAGACGAGGGCAATGGCACTGGAAGTCAGTGAGGAGTGGCCAATTCTGAATATATTTTGAATGTAGGATTCCTAAAAGACTATATAGAGCGTGTAAGGGAGAGAGAGGGAGAGAGAGAGAATTCAGGATAAGTCCGACACCTCTGCTTGAATAACTGGAGCAATGGAGCTGCCCTAACTGAAGAAGAGAAAGACTGCAGGGGCTGCAGGTTGGAAAGCTCATGAGCTCAGTTTTGGATATGCCACATTGGGATGGAAAGTGAGCAACTGGGGCTATGAATCTGAAGCTCAAGGAAGTAGTCCATTTGAAGAAAAAAATGTGGGAGTCATAAGCCATACAGAAGGTATTTAAAGCCATAAAACTGGGAGACTTGATGAGATCATCAATAAAATAAGTTTCTCTATCTGTTCTTACAGTACAGAATTGGTCAGTAAATTCCTATTAATCAATTATAAGAGTCACTTATTCGATCCTAGGGGTTTCAGAAGTGTAATATCCCAGTAATCTGGGAACCAGTCAAAGACTACCAAATAAATCTAGAATCACATCAGACTTCACTCCTCGTATACAATCCACTAAGCAGTCCTGTGGGTTCTACCACCATAGCATATATTTCTCTCCATCCCTTTTACTACTCCCTAATTCCAAGCCACTATCGTCTCTCACCTGGATTATAGCAATAACTTCCTGCCTTGGTCTTGCTACTTCTACTCTTACCTTGCTGCAGACCATCGTCTACCACAGTGCTCTTTCTAAAAGACAGATCAGATCAATCACTTTCTTGCTTGCAATCCTCCAGTGGCTTCCCAATCCACTTAAAACACAAGCTGAACTCTTTATCAGGGTTAATCTGGCTGCTGATGGCCTCTCTGACTACATCTCCTCACCTGAAAATGCTCTCTCTGTTTACATTGTGTCAGGTATACTAGCCTTCTTCTGGTTCCCTGATCATGCCAAGTTTACTGGCAGAAACGCAAGGCATTTGCACTTCTGGTCCCTTTGTCTGGAAAGTCCCGTTTCAAATGCTGCTTTCTTAGAAAGGTCCTCCTGAAGTTCCTCTTATCTGAATCCCTATGCCTGAATTTCCATTTGCCCTAGATGATGGCACTGGAACTTACTGGAAAATTTCTGGAAGTCACTACAGGAAGCCCTATTTTTAGACTTTGTTGCCACTAACTCTAATATTTACCTGCTACCTCGTAACACCCAGTCTTCCTTCCTGCCTGGTTCATGATATGTCAGACTCAAAACACAGACCATATATCCATTTAGGGGGACATTTGAGAAGGATATTTAGGAATCAAATGATATTCAGGAAGATCCGCTGAGTAAAAGTATACACAACTCAGAAATAATGTCTAAATGTTTTTTGAGAAAAAATGTTTGAATGAGTTTATCTTTCCAAAATCCCAGAGCCAGGCCTAAAGGAAGAGTTGCGGTAATGTGGTAAAATACTCCGTTTTTCTTTTCAGTTCTGTCTTAGAAGATCTTAGTGTATGTGGGAATCCCCCTAAGAGGCACAAGGGAGAAAAGAACAAAGACTATTTCAATTAAAAGGAATAAAACTAGCTCATGTTTCTTGGAAGAATTCTTTGCTCTTGGGAAGTAGACAGAGTTGCAGTAAATCACGATGAATCAATCGCAAATATTTCTCTCCCTTTTCCCCCAAATCCTAACA
Organism: Saimiri boliviensis; assembly: GCF_048565385.1. Lineage (NCBI taxonomy): Eukaryota > Metazoa > Chordata > Mammalia > Primates > Cebidae > Saimiri > Saimiri boliviensis. Next base: position 40,815,223 of record NC_133470.1, read on the forward strand.
AAATGACCAAAAAAGAATAAAAATAGGTTACAACCCACAATGACAAAGAGAATTGGGAAAAAGACAATGGTAGAGAAGAGACTTCAAACTTTTTTCAAGATGAAAAGTAAACAGAGGATTGGTAACTAACTTGGCAGAGCTGAGGAAGAGAAGCTGAACCCGAAATGTTCATGTCAGTGGGGGGAAGACACTCAGAGTCCAGTCAATTTGGCCCACAAAATTCGTCAGAGACTGAGTGACTGCAGACTCCAGGTGCCAATAAAGGCAGGAATATGGTGTGGCACTGAAAACAAGAATTGTGGGAAAGCCTGAAGAAAGCAAGAGCAACTAAACCACCAAATATCTTCCTCCACACTGTGCTCCTCCCTGTAGAGAGCAGAGGTTTGTTCTCCAGAGAAATGCAATGCAAGAAGGTCCGGTTTGGAGAGAGGAGGTGTAATGGAGTGCAGAGGACAAGAAGCTGTCAGGAGCCTTCCTTCCCCTTTTCTATTGCAAGAATACCAGTGACCATGCTTAAACTCTCCCTTTCCCCCATCCCACCCTCCCTCCTACCTTAGCAGGAGAAGATAGGATTCTTCTCCCCATACTCTGAATGGTTCCAGAGAAATGTCCAGATTCTAGCTTCTGCGGAATCTCTAACAAAATGAAGGCTCAGGAGTTGACTGGGCAGTGGAATCCACTAATCAACAAACCCCTTCCCCTGACTGAAGCATCCAACATTAAAGACAGAAGCCAAAACAGCAACAGACAAGAAAAAGGAACCAAAGGCGATTCAGGGAACAGAGGGAAAGATGTGATATATGAGCATATATTATATTCCTGAAAAAAAGAACAGACGACTACAAGAAAAAAATATCTGGATGAAAAACATGCTTTTGGAATTTGAAATGTTAATATGATAGTAGTAAAAAGATGCAGTAGCAGGGCTGGAATATAAACTTGGGGAAATCCCTTAGTCAATACATCATAATGAAAAAGAAAATCTGGGAGAGAAAATATCCAAATTCAAGAGATCTAAAATCTTGTATTAATTATTTATTTATCTTTGAGACAGGGTCTTGCCCTGTTTCCCAGGCTGGAGTGCAGTGGCGTGATTACAGCTTACTGCAGCCTCAATCTCCTGGGCTGAAGTGATCCTCCAGCCTCAGCCTCCTGAGTAGTTGAGACTACAGCCATGCACCGCCATGCCTGGCTAACTTTTTTCTTTTCTTTTTTTTTTTTTTAGAGATGGGGTCTCACTATGTTACCCAGGCTGGTCGAGTACTCCTGAGCTCAAGTGATCCTCCTGCCTCGACCACACAAAGTGCTGAGATTACAGGTGTGAGCCACCACACCTGGCCTTAAAATCTTAGCAATAGGAGTTCTCATAATAGAGAGGAAATTATTAAATAATTAGTAGAACATTTCTCAGAACCAAAGTACAGTGACTCCAAACTAGAAGAGCCTATAGGATGCTAAGCACAACGAATCTATATATAGCTACACACACAGTCACACAAACAAACACACACACATTCTGTCTCTCTCTCTCTGTCTCTCTCTTCCCCATCATGAACTTCCAGAATACCAGGAATAAAGAGAAGATCCTAAGAGCATTCCAAAAGAATAAACAGCAATGGAAATCAATATTAAGCTAAATTTTCAATCACTGTAATAGGAGGTTAGAAGGCAGTATCTGGAAATGATCAATTATGACATCATGTGCAGTGTGCTCAGTATGTACATGCTATTTCAAATAGCAGAAGCAGCGAGAAGTGCTGAACGTGGCTGCTTCTGGTGAATGGGTCGGGGGGAGGGGGGGCACAGAGAAGGATGTGGCCAGAGGGTGCTGTTGTTGAAATAAGCTTTTTAGAATGATTTGATGATTTTTGACTATTAGCATATGTTGGTTTGATACAACTAAAATTTTAAGGAGTGTAAAAAGCAGATGAGAGACTCTGAGAGATGATTTTCCAGGCAGTAAACATGTAAAAGTCAGATGTGGAAAGAAAGAAGCACTACTAGTCAGGAGTATGTTCAGGAGGAATGAGTCTCTCAGTCTTCCTCCCCGCTCCAAAATTCTGCCCGTAGCCTCCCGGGCCACTGACGTAGAGAGATTTTTCATGCCATCATCTGCTGTTATAACATGTACTCTACAATCCACCACGCTTGTTAGATGAGGTTGCAAGCAAAGAATCAAGACATAAGGAAGATCTCCAGTCCTAACAATAGTATAGGTCAGAGGAGGAAGAGGAGGCAGGGGAGGCAGTTCAGAGACAGAGAAAGGTCTGAATATTATGGGAGTGACAACAAATCAATCAGTCAGTGACTATGGTTGTCCCTGAAGGTTATCTCCCCAAGTCACCCATCATGGAGGCCTCCTTCTGTCTCATGGCTAGAAGCATCATTTGCCAAATCCTAGGCATCCTTTCAAAATAACCTGGAGAAGCCTATGAATGGTATAGAAGAGAAATTTCCTTATGTCATGGCCATGCTGCTCTTTCCATAAAAAACTGTGCTCCCAATTCTCCACCTGAGTCCCCTGCTTCACTCCCCTCCAAACAACATTGGCTCTTGTTAAAACTCTGATCCATGGTCAAAGGACAAAGATTGGCCACTCTGGAGGAAATTCTTTTCAAAAGGCTTTGAAGGCAATTCCAAAGAAGAACTTTCTATGGTCACATTGTTGGAATCAGTACACAGCCTTCCAGGGTGACTGCCCTAAAGGGCAGCACTAATTCTGGCTTTTAAGTGTTTCTACGCTTGTTAAAAAGTCAGCCTTCTTATTTTCAAGTCCTAGCTCACAATGCTAAAGCGTTTTCCTAAAACCTCCATAAATTCTTCTTTCCCTCTGATACTCGGGAATCCACCATTTTCTCCACGACACAAACTCAGAGACATGTTTGTGGAAGAAGTGGGAGGGAAGGCAATTCCTCTGGTTCCTTTCTAGATAATATGACCCCTTGATTGTGCTTCCTCATGCCTTGCTAGGTGGGAGTTCTTAGAACCAAGTCTGATGTGACATTTGACTGATGTTCATATTCCCCCCTCCCCAAAATGATGAATGGCTTGAAAACCACAGAAGCTCTCCATCTCCTTGCTATGGGGAATAATCCTGAGCTGCTCCATTTCCACCCTTGGTAGAGGTAAAAGGCTCAGTGGCAGCTGTATTTTGCTGAAGAGGAGCCTGCTTCTCCTCTGTTGCAAAGATCACCTCATCATTTAGGGGAATGGTCTAGAAGGGAGAGAAGACAGTGAAGATCCATTTCTGACTCAGTTGTGTTTGGTTTCAGTCCATTACCTAGCAAACTCAGGGGTGCATCCTGAAACACCTGGTAAAAGTCTTCAAGGCCAGACACTTGAGAAGAAGTGGAGCTTGGGGCCCCTGCGTCAAGTTGCCAACAAGTAACTCTGGTTATCTCTAAATAGTCATGCCGCTAAATTCCAATTCTGACTCTAGCACAGATCTCTTTGGTGAGGTGGGTCACAGCTGCCAGTTTAGGGCTGTACATAGAGTTGATATTCTGCATGTCCACATGGTTTGGGATTTAAAAGAAAAATCACTTCAACTAGGAACCTCATTATATTTGAAAAGGTAGAAAGCATCTGGGTGGGTCAGTGGGTCTCAGAAAGAAAGAGAGAGAGTGACACAGTACACAAAGGAGGAAAAAGGGAGAGACAGAGAGAGAGAGAGAGAGAGAGAGAGAGAGAGAGAGAGAGAGAGAGACAAGGGGCCTCTCTCTGAAAACTTCTTCAGTACACCACTCTGCCACAATAGCTGCCACATGGCTCAGCCCTTGCCCTTCAGCCTCACTGCCAGGTATTTTTGGGTGAAATCACAAGAGCCTTAATCCCGCCTCTGGGAGTGGGACAGGGGGCAGGCCTGGGTAAACTATAATGAGATGATTTTAAAGCGCTGTTAACTTTTTCCATTTTAACTGATATTTCTGGATGAGGCACCAGCTCTCTTGGGAGGCCCGTTCTAAGGCATTCCATGGAACCCAAAGCCAGCTATAAAAGTCTAGCTCAGGACAGAGCTGCTGGGGAAAGAGCTGCACTTGAATCTCTAGTCATTCCAAGTCTCGATTCAGAAGGCCACAATTAGGGGAGAAGGCTGCCTCCTTCCTTCCCTGTTCCACAAAGAATATAGAATGGAATGATTTCAGAATTCCTTCTACCTCTTACGGTCTAAGAATCAGAATTTCTTGTTTATTAGTTCAGAGGAACATTAATGCCCAAATGAAGGCTCAAAGGGGTTGAGTAAATGCCCAAGGATCGCACGGCCAGGAAGCAGCAGAGTTGACCTGCAGAGGCAGGAGCAGCTCCAGTGGACACCAAGCCCATGTTTTTCTCCCCCACGCCCAGTGCATTAGCATAGGACAAGACTTCGAGGCTGCAAAAATGAATGAGGTCTAGTCCCCATCCCCGGGAGCTCAGACAGAGGCGAAGGTTTAGAGTATCTTAGGGAGTTGTAGTTCTCCTTCCATTAGAGGCTCATCTTGGCCTGGAGCACAGTCTTTCAGTGAGAGACTCTCCTTATACCTCAGAGTTTACACTCACGAAATGAGAAATAATGCCTACTGTCAATTAAAATGTACCTTTTAATATGCTCAAAAATTTACAAAATATTCTAAGGCCCTTAGCACTACATCAATACAAAGTGTCACTTCTATTATTAATGGATAATCGCTACCACTCTACAGAACATTTAAGTCTGATGCTATGTGCATTAATGAAATGAATTTGCTTGGTACTTAAGGCGACCTTATACCAGCTCCCACAGCACAAACTGACAGGGGCTGAAGGACTGAACCAGATACGAAAAGATTTTGAAGTCCTGATTCCAGTTTGAGTTATGCTAACATAATAAAGAAAAGACCAAGCTTAATTATAAGAAAAATGAGAACGGAGTAGAAGGAAAATTCTGGTACCAGAATATGGGGTTAGGAGAAATACATGGGTAACAATCACTGGGTGAAAGAAAGCATCCAACCCTTGAGCCATATTGTTTTTTCATCTCCTGATCTGAATTCACACAGCAGGGTTACACGGCTGCTCAACAGCTGCCCAGATCCATCCCAAAGCAGGTAAAACTACTCCTGGGCAAGAGCGTGCATTGAACAAAATCAACAAGCTTTATGCCTGCCTCCCATGGGAGACTGCAGACGTCAGAGGGGGCTCTGGCTTAGCGTGCCATAAGGAGGGCTGTGCAGAAAGAGACTCTGGTCAGGGCTCTGTAAAGCCCTGTGGAGTCTGTGGGGAACAATAAGAATGCAGAATATAAATGTAAGCTGCAGGCTGATGGGCCCATTAGGAATTAGGGCAGTCTTTGAAAGGAATCTGCAGAGATGATGCAAAACACCAAGCATGTGACCCAAATCATGGCAGGGCATATTGGAGGGAGAGGGGAATGGGAATGAGACATTTTCTAATCTGATTAGTCTGAAGTTTCCCCTGAGTGTGGAGAAGGGTCACTGCACAATTAGAGGCAAAGTTAGACTGAACATGGTCTGCTTAGCAGCTGAGAGGGATGACCTCCTCAAAGCTAAGTGGGCTTGGAGACAGATGTGTTCAGAGACTGAGACGACTTCGAAGCAAGTTGTGAAACAATCTTTTTGCATTTCATGTCAAATCGTAAAGGCAAAGACAAAACAGTCTGCTGAGAGAATGAGAGGATGACGACTTGGTGGCCTCAGCACTGGATAAGAAACACGTAGGTCCTCCAAAAGCCAGGCTCCCACATTACTGGACTTTCCAGGACAACTCATCCTCAAGGCCATCAAAAGATAATCTAATAAACATCCACAGCTTACTGACTAGAAGACAGCTTAATGTGCGAAAGGCATTCAGATACAATTGTTGAAAAACATGGCTTCCTCTACATAGAAAGACACGGGTTTCTTCCAGTTTATTTCTAAATCAGAGTGTGTGGTCTATGGTCTCTGACTTAAATTTCTCTCCTAGTTCTCAATCAATTCTTTGCACCAGGTACTGTGCTAGGTATTTTATGTATGTTATCTCAATTAATCCTCAGAACCACTAGGAAATAGGTACATTTATCTCATTCTAGAGGTAAGGAATCTGAGGTTCAGGCAGGTCAAAACCCTTGCACAAGATCACACAGCTAATAAGTAGACTCAAAGAATTTAAGAGATGGGGTTGGGGAGGGTAACACTGTCAGGATGTGACAACCTATTGGTTATTTATAGGTGGTAAATCAAACAGAAGCAGTATCTGCATCTGAATGAATTAAAGGTCAAGTCACAACTCGTCATTACAAGGTAAGAGATAAAAAGACACCACATAAATGGTGCTGTGAGAATTCTTAGGAGCAGATAATCACTCTGATTACCAGCCAAACAAATGCAACAGAGCTTCATGGATATGGTACCACTTGGAATAGGTCTTGAAGGAAGAGCAAGCTTTTGGCAAGTGAAAACCATGGGAGCTACTGCCTACTGAAGAAATAGCTAGAAAAAAGGCACACACAAAAAAAGGTGGGAAGGTAGGAGGTATATGTATGAAATGCTAAATGGCAGATGTGGGTGGACTACTAGCAACAGGAAGGGGAGTTTTGGGGGTAGGGGAATAATAACTGTGAAGAACTCTGGGTCCAAGGCCTGCCTACTTAATCTCATTTCCTTTATGCCAGGATCCCTCACACTGCTGCTAGCAAATAAAGGCAAATAGAGCTAAACAAAAACAAAATCAAAACAAAACAAATAGAGTTGATAGTCTAGAAAATTATTTCAGGTTGATCCAATGCACACACACATCCAACTAGATTTGCCCTCTTCTGGGTTTCCTTCCTTCCTTCCTTCTCTGTTCCCTGACACAGAATTTGGCTTTATCTGTTCCTTTGGTTTCTCCTTTTGCCTCAAACAAGGACTCTCCACGTCAGCCCCTGTCTGAGGACAATGCTCCAACTGTCAACCCTAAGCCCCACTATGGAGAAGGAGCTTAATTCAAAGTTAAAGAGCTGGTCCTTCCTTAGAGAGCAAAGAGACACCACAGAAGGTTTGTGAGTAAAAGTGCAATATGATGGCATAGATTTTTGCTCTTAGAAGGTACTTGGCTGCTGTATATAAAGATGAATTTAAACATTTAGAGACTGGTGGATGAAAGAGCAATGTGGTGGCACTGCAGTATTCAAGAAGCAATGTGGGTCAGAACAAGAATGATGATAGTGGAAATGGAGAGGAGAGAGTAGACGCAGGCAGTAAGGAGGAAGTAGAACTGTCAAGACATCCTAATCTACTGGCTATTTGTAGACAGTAACTCAAAATGATTAGAAGCAGGGGATGTGCATTTGAAAGGTTCATGATTCAAGTCACAGCTCTTCTTCTGCACTATGTGACTTTGGGCAAAATACCTCATTTCTCTAAACCTCAGCATCCTTATGTATAAGACAGGAAGGATAACAGTTCTGACCTCAACAAGCTGTTCTCAAAAAGTAAATGAGATAATATACCCAAAGCAATGATCACGATGCCTAGAACACAGCCAAAAATGTCAGAATTCTCAAGATATATAAGTCAGAGGAGGAGCTAGAGTGAGTGATGCTATAGGAAGCATAAGAAATGACCAGAGTCTAGGTGGCTGAGAGGGACATGCCAGGAAATCAAAAGTCACGTTCAACAGTAGAACTCATGTGTTTTAGAAAGCAGTTCACTGTGCTCTCCTTCTATGGCATCATAATCTCTATGTTTTACATCTGGTGCTCATCAGGACAAAGCCCCATGCTAATAACCCTAGGTTCTCTTACTGCATGTCTATATCTATCAGGAACTGCTGCTTTGAAAAACCTGCCCTGAATTTTACATTTAATGTCCTCCTAACCAATGAAGTTGTGTATTTCATTTTGTCTAGATGTAAACAGGAATCTGTGGAGATATAAGTGTGTATTCATGTTAAAAATATTAAAAAAAAATTTGTAATAGGCTCTCTGACATTCAAAATCATAACAAACTTTTCCTTCTGTAACACTTAAATGGAGGTAGGCCACCAATAATATAATCAAAACAGTCAAGGGTAAATCAAGGGTAATTAAAGGGAGATGTAAAACCAAAAATAGTGCCCCAAATAAAAGTACACAGGACAAGCCCTATCAAGAGTGGAATTCTAACTTACCTTGACAATAAGGATTCTAGAAGATCATCAGTCAAAGGTAATCTGAAGGATTTGCACAGCCTTTTAATGTCTTTGGTGGGTAATACATTTTTTCTGCATTAAAACAAAGTAAATGAGGTTTTATATACCTTGTATCCCTTTAGTAACAATTACATGCTACAGGAAAGAAAGTACATTTGTGATGTGTCCTAAGAACGTACACGTGGAAGTATGAAAATTGGTAATGGAATTCACAACAAGGAAGAACAGTCATATTTCATTTCATCAACTTTTTCTATTTCAGAGGCCACCAGATTCCGTCCTTACAAAGGCTTTTCCATCAAGATGCAGATTCTTGGTTGGTGACAGTACAGCCTATTAAGGCTGCAGCCACAAGTGTTGCTCTAAGTAATTGATCTGCATTCTTGACCACTAGTCAAAAATGGTTCTGATATTTGAAAACATCTCTTAATTTGACAGGCATCTAGAGCCTCCAACTCAAGTATGACATGACTTGAGGGTGTTTTTCTATTCTTTTCCTTGGACCTAAACCTCATAACCTGGAAGCCCCAGCTGGGGTCTCAATATTCACTTCAATTTTTTCAGATGCAAGTAGTTTTCTCTAGAGCAGCCCAACAGTCATTTTTTCCAGTCTTCTGAGGGCACAGAAATGCTTGTACAATGTTCTCACTCAACCAACACTTTTCCAGGCATCGGGCAACATTAGAATCAACAGAAAAGAAAGTTGGCTCTCTTCTTTGCGATGAGAATGTTTACATCTAGAATCAAAGCTTGTTGGAACTGGGAGAACCTCAGGCTCTCTGGTCTAGCAGCCCCACTGTTCCCAGGAAGTGTTCCTTGAATGAAGCAGGGTCATGCTTCTCACTCTGGGGAAGGGGCACCACCAGGGTGGAAGGTAGGGCCAGGACCATGCAAAACTCAGGCCACACATCTTCTAGGAAGCTTGGGGAAGCTTACATAGTCAAGGAAAAATACCATCTTTATAAAAACTCAAAGGATACATTATGGATTAATAAAAAACATGTTTAAGATAAACTATGGGACCTTCACAGATATTCAGGGTATGCAGTTGGCCACCTGGGTGGAGATTTCAAGTTTGGGGATGAGGAAAGTGGTCACAAGGAAAAGAGATGGCAGTAGTATGCAGCAATAAGGCTAGAAGCCAGAGCAAGAACTAAGATTTTTCTAATTTCAGATAAAATCAGTAAATGTATATTGACCCCCACTGTATCAGGTCTATAAGATGAATACATAAAAACATATTGAGATGTTTGCATCCAGTTGTATATAACAATGACTTAATGAAGCTCAACACGCTCACAACCAATGTGTAAGAAATAGCTTATGCTGAACTTCATTATTTTCAAGAAGAAATAATTTCAAAGAAATTCTATAAAATGTTTGTTTGAAAATTCCATTTTCTGTTTATTGTAAAAATTACATTTATAAATCTCAATCAGTACTAAAATAATGCGAAAAGATGACATGTCAAAATTAACCCTTCTAACATTTTGATTTACTATGCTTCAGTTGAAAGCTTCTAGAAACAAATGAAAAGAACATGCAGGGGAGCAGCCTATTCTTTCAAAGATACAGCGCCTCCCCTATTCCATCAACAAGACCAGCCTGGCCAACATGGTGAACCCCTGTCTCTATTAAAAATACAAAAATTAGCCGGGCGCGGTGGCTCAAGCCTGTAATCCCAGCACTTTGGGAGGTCGAGGCGAGTGGATCACGAGGTCAAGAGATCGAGACCATCCCGGTCAACATAGTGAGACCCCGTCTCTACTAAAAATACAGAAAATTAGCTGGGCATGGTGGCACGTGCCTGTAATCCCAGCTACTCAGGAGGCTGAGGCAGGAGAATTGCCTGAACCCAGGAGGCAGAGGTTGCGGTGAGCCGAGATCGCGCCATTGCACTCCAGCCTGGGTAACAAGAGCGAAACTCTGTCTCAAAAAAAAAAAAAGAAAAAAAAATACAAAAATTAGCTGGGCATGGCAGTGCGTGCCTGTAGTCCCAGCTACTCAGGAAGCTGAGACAGGAGAATCTCTTGAACCCAGGAGGCAGAGGTTGCAGTGAGCTAAGATTGTGCCACTGTACTCCAGCAGCCTGGGCGACAGAGCGAGACACCATCACACATACACACACACACACACACACACACACACACACACACACACACACACCCCTAAAAAAAAAGAAAAGAAGAGAAAAGAAAAAAAAAGCTCACCATTACTGGGAAATATCTGTACCCAAATACTTCTGCAGAAATGATTTAAGGTGGCTTTGCTAAATAGTGGAGTATGACGAGACACATCAATTTTCTTTTTGACAAGAAATTCCTTCATTACTCAGGTTCACAGAAATGTAGATGATTAGAATCAATAAAAGAAAAGCTTACTTTTCTCGATCTTCATACCCACAGGCATAAATGATACGGTCAAAATTCTCAAAAAAATTTTTCTTGAACTTTTCCTGCGCCAGTCCAAGTAAGAAATCCCCATCTGGACATATTTCCTCAGGCACGCGGTAGTGACGTGCAATGGTTATAAACTCTTGCTCTGAGAGGTTTCCATGAGTGAAAGTCATCACTATGTCTCTGTAATGAAAATGGAAAAGCATTTATGAACTGATATTTAAGAATACAGTATTTTACCTCTCCTTCTATTTAAAAGATCCAAATCCCATTTTACAAAACTTTTACCAAATGCACAGAGGACAGGTGATTTTTTAAAACTTCATTTCTCTATTTAGTTTGGGAGCAGCAGGAAGGCACCAATGCCAGAATGGAAAATCATAGGCACTGTAGCTTATAAATAAAATGGCATTTTGCCCAGAGTCAAATACCTACCAAATAACAGCCTGTAACCAGGAAGTATATATATGTTTTTTGAGACAGAGCTTCACTCTGTTGCCCAGGATCAAGTGCAACAGTGCAATCTTGGCTCATCACAACCTCTGCCTCCCGGGTTCAAGCAATTCTCTGCTTCAACCTCCCAAGTAGCTGTGATTACAGGCTCCCATAGCCACACCTGGCTAATTTTTGTATTTTTTCAGTAGAGACAGGGTTGCACCATTTTAGCCAGGCTGGTCTTGAACTCCTGACCTCATGATCCACCCGCCTTGGCCTCTTAAAGTGCTGGGATTACAGGCATAGCTACCACACCCAGCAGGAAATATATTTTTAAAGGCCTTGAATGGTCAAAAAACCTGTCGCAAAGTACATGAGTTTATTCAATGCCTACTAATCTTCCTTACACAAAATAGTAACAGACTTGGGTTTCTGGTTTCCTGGGGCATGAAATTTGTAGGTTAATAAATTAGAAAGGTATTTTGGAATGGGGAAAGCAATCATGCACATTTCTGTAATAAAAAGTTAAAATGGACATACCCTGGCAGTGAGAAAAAAAATAGAAAAAAATGAAAAGGTAAAAGACCTATGTAAGCGTACAGCTGTCTGTGTCTTCAGAAGGCAAATGATACTGAGATTATTAGGCAGAGCTTAAAAAAAAAAACTAAACAACAATGTATCAGTGATGAAGACTCAAGGCCTAACAAATTGGCTGAATTGTTTTCAGTGTAACTCTGTATGAAAGCCATAAACTATGCAGCATACATTAGAAAGCATTAGATCAAAATGATTAAAATGCAAAATATTATGGTGGTTACAGGAATAAACTTCCACTGTCTAGAAAATTTATTTTCTGGAAATAATTCAGTTCCCAAGAATCCCGAATAAACAAGGGAATACAAAATTTTATTTGGCTTTCTGGTATAAAGAGGTCTTTCAGAATAAATGCTTTCAGTTTTGTTAGGTATTTCTGGACATTATCATTTAATAATTCTAGATTCTCCTAGTCAAGAATATCCATAGAGCCTAGGAAAGCCCACAGCAATGATGTTGACCTATCTAAAGGAAATTCATTTCATCTACATCTACTTCTCAAGTTTCCTGGGTTGTTTTGTTTTAATTTGGTTTTACTTTTGTATTTTAATGGGAAATGAATGCAAAATCCCACCAAGCTGATCCCAGAACTTCAGCAAATCAGGTCAGACAATCAATTACTAATATTGACAGGAGACTTGCTGTATGGAAAGCACTGTAAAAGGCTCTCTGGAATTTGAACTTTTCAGAGTCTGTTATTTATTTGCACTGTCCAGGCATATAGATGATCTTTCAAAGCCACAAACTGGTAGGGCCACTTAAATAAAAGGAGTAATAGTAATAACAACCTCTGCCATTTGTGCTAGCATGAACTTCTGGCATCTGACCTAGGAGACAGTGCTACTATTATCCCCACTGTACAGATCTGAACTGAGGCACAGAAATGTTAAGTAACTTGCCTAATGTCACAAACGCCAGAATGTGAACCCATGTAGTCTGGTTCTAAAGCCTATGCTTGTATATACCGCTCTTTCCCTCTTCTGCTGGGACACGAAAGGCGGGGACAATTGATAGAGTAGGGCTCAGTCAGGAAATCTGCCTGAAGGCAGTGGGGTTTAACCTGATTTTTTACAGACCTCTATGGCCTTTATTGTCCATCACCTCTGCTTTGAGGGCTATCACTAACCATCATAAAAAAGTAAGAGAAAATAATTTCAGAAAACCTGAGTCACCAACCATCTCTGACAGAGGGCTAAGTAACCACAAAAGAGCCACTCCAAGGAAAGCCCCTACCTCCTTTACAACTCTGGTCAAGAAATAATCATTCATGCCATGTGTGTAAAATGGAACACTGCACCATGACTAACAATATGATATTTAGGGCCGGGCATGGTGGTTCATGCCCGTAATCCCAGCACTTTTGGAGGCCGAGACGGGTGGATCACCTGAGGTCAGGAGTTCAAGACCAGCCCGACCAACATGGTCAAAGCCTATCTCTAGTAAAAATACAAAAATTAACTAGGTGTGGAGACACACACCTGTAATCCCAGCTCTGGGGCGGCTGAGGCATGAGAATCACTTGAACCCAGACAGCAGAAATTGCGGTAGCTGAGATCACGCCACTGCACCCCAGCCTGGGTGACAGAGCAAGACTCTGCCTCAATAAATAAATAAATAAATAAATGAAAATTAAAAATAAGATTATGGAAGAATAAATCTAAAAGCCAAAAAAAAAAAAACAAAAAAAGATATGATGTCTAGGAGGCTGAGGCAGGGGGACTGCTTCAGCCCAGCAGTTTGAGGCTGCAGTGAGCTATGACCATGCCACTGTACTCCAGCCTGGGCAACATAGTAAGAACCCATCTCTACCAAAACAAGCATACAAAAACATTAACTGGGCATGGTGGCATGCACCTATAATCCCAGCTACTTGGGAAGCTGAGGCAGGAGGATAATTTGAAGCTAGGAGTTTGAGGCTGTAGTGAGCTATAATCATACCACTGCACTCCAGCATGAATGACAGAGCAAGACCCCATCCCTAAAAAATAAAAAAAGTATGATATTGATTGATATTTATTGGTATGATAGATGTCCATGCTATGTTGATAAATGTAGTATGATCCCAGTGAAAAACCAAAATACAGGTGCACATATCATCGTAGAAAGAAGACCAGACGGATGCATGCCAAAACATCAATAGTCCCTGATGCCTGAGATGTCTTTAAAAAAAAAAAAAAAATTTCCATTTCTTCAGAATTTTTGTAATAATCAAATATTATTTTCATTGTCTAAATGAAAAAAGAAAAACATTAGAAAGCGTTTCTTTCTGAGAGTAGAATATGGTGTGAAGAAGAAAAAGTGGCATGCTCCCAAGGACAAGGAAAAAGAACATGTGCAGCAATAACTAGAAACTTTCCATACACCTTTCACTAAACTTAGTATAGCACCACCAGAACATAAAAGTTTATTTTCCTTTTCATAGGATAAACTGAAATTATCCTGGCTTCACTGCAGTTAAAATTTATGTCTGCTGGGTTTCTGTATGCTTGGGTTTTAAACAGCTCAGTATTCCACAGTTTTACATGGCTTTACATGAGAGTTTCAAACAAGCTGCGCTATACTTGAAACTGCCAACAGCTCTGCAAGGCCTCAGGGGCTCCTGGAGCGGCTGCCTGTGTGGCTGCTGCGCCCACATGAGTCAGGTTCCTGCACCAGGGATCTCAATCGGGATGTACAAGCCTCACCTTGCAGACCTCAGATGGCTGCCACCACTCTGCCCCACATTTGCCACACGTGTGTTTTTCAGCACTCACCCCAACCCTGTTAAACTTCAGTAGGATTCACAAAGAATTAAAAATCATTTCAAAAGTCACCCATTCCATTTTTTAAATTTTGGTAAAATACAAATAGCATAAAATTTGCCATTTGTGACATTTAGTATATTCGCAATGTTGTGCGACCACCACTTCTAACTAGTTCTGAAACATTTCCATCACCCCCCCAAAAAACCCATACCCATTAAGCAACCACTCCTCTTTCCTCCCTCCTTCCCAACCCTCCTCCCTACCCAGCAACCACTAATCTGCTATCTCTACAGATTTCCCAGATTCTGGATATTTTATATAAATGGAATCATATAGTGTGTAGTCTTTTGTGATTGAGTTCTCTCACTTAGCACATTTTCAAGGTTAATCCATGTTGTAGCATGTATCAAGACTTCGTTCTTTTTTGCAGCTGAATTCTTTTTTTTTTTTGTATTTATACAGCAATTTTATTGCTGCAGCTGAATTCTTATTCATTGTACTATCATACCATTGTTCATCATATGAATGTGCCATCTTTGTTTATCCATTCATACATGCAGGGACATGTGGGTTGCTTCCACCTTTTGGCTATTGTGAACAATGCTGCTATGAACATCTGTGTACAAGTTTTTGTTTAAACACCTGTTTTTAATTCTTTGGGGTACATATACCAAGGAGTGAAACTCCTGGGTCACAGGTAATTCTGTTTAACCTATTAAGGCACTGCCAAACTGCTTTCTGCATACTCATTTTTGCTTAGCAGTAGCCACAAAAACATAGATCCAACTTCCATCAAGCATAGCCCTTCCTCACCTAAAACTTCATACTGAACTTGAAATAAGATCTGACAGCAAACTCTGATCTCAGTACTTTTTGACCAATCATTTAAGGGAAATAAAAATGTATTTTTTTATTTAATTAAGAGATGGGATCTTGCTATGTTGCCCAGGCTGGAGTGCAGTGGCAATTCACAGGCGTGATTCCACTACTGCACGGGAGTTTTGACTTGCTCCGTTTCCGATCTGGGCCAGTTCACCTATCCTTAGGCAACATGGTTGTCCCCTGCTCCCAGGAGGTCACCATACTGATACTGAACTTAGTGCGGTAGCGCACTACAGCCCAGAACTCCTGGGCTCAAGCGATCCTCCCACCTCAGCCTCCCGAGTAGCTGGGACTTGAGGCACGTGCCACTACGCCTGGCTAAAAATGTATTTTTAAAGGCAGTTGTAATTGTACTGCTCTTGTGTTCTGTGATTATTATAAGTAATCTTGAAGATTTAGATAGCAAGTTACCTTTGCCTTTAGCCAACATTGCACTACATTCCTGGCACTAATATTTTATACAGTATAATACTATAATATCACAGTATTATTTGGTTAATCTTATAAGGGATACTGCCATGATTTTCTCTTGGCTTTTGTAACTGAAGTCGTAAGACTTAAAAAAAAAAAATGCCAAGATGCTCTAGGGTATTCAGAATTCTATGCAGAATTCTGAAACATAAAATGCTAAACAGCTTTATAAGACATAATTCCATTAAAGTCATCCAGTGAAATGGTGAAACACAACTTCCTTTTAAAGCTCTGAATCTCAGGGTATTTTCTTACTTATTGAATCATTAAAGTCTAAGCAATGTTTTTCAAATAAACTAAAAAAAAAAATTAGTTTTAGCATAAACAAGGGCTCAAGAGCCTAAGCCTTCAGACCCTAAGGCATACAACAAAATCTAGTTTAGGCTAAATTAAACCAAGCAGCAGTTTTGGCGACAATTAGGTAGAACCCTTTCTCATTACCTTCAATTTCATATTCATCAAATAAAATGTGTTTTGCTTCCTGTAATCAGAAGCTGTGCACACCTGCTCATATCCTACACTCCCTCAGGCTTTCTCTTACACGTGTGGGCCTAAGCTGCCCATACAAAACAGAAACCCTTGCCGTATTGTCACTTATATCCCAGCATGTCATACTGTTGGACTAGAGCATTGCCAGAGAGTAGAGGGTGGTAGAGATAGCTGGTAGAATATGTGTCAGACAAAGAAGAGATGGGAAATATACCCAAGAGAGTCCAATACAAATGTTAGACCCAATAGATTTTGCTACAGGCCTAACCAGAGTTTAATGCCACATACAAAGCTCTTCAACTTCACTGGAGAACAAGTCCACTATGTATGGCCACTTTGGCTTTGCACTGCCCACCTCCAAAGAGTGCATTTATAGACTTGTGGCATATAAGTGGTTTCTTCCAGAGGTATGCAACATGGTGGCCTCACAAGAGAGACCAAGGAATTCCATAGAAAAGGAGAAAACAAGGGGTCACTGCAGATTATTAAAAAACTATCTATTCCAGGCGAGATCACAAACTTGTTTTCAACCAGGAGGCAGTGTGGTTCAGTGGAAAAAGTGTGAGCTTTCAAATTACATTGGCCTGTATTACAATTCTGGTCCCACTAATTCGCCAGGAAATGGGAACTGTGGTAACCTACTCAACTTCTCTGAACTTCAGCTCCTTATCTGTGAAATGAGACAAGACCACTTGTGAAATAGAATTTTATTTTCCTATAGGAGCCAGGATAATATGTTAAAACAGAAGTCAGACCAGGTCCTGTTCAAAACCCTGTAAGGGGGCTTGCCATCTCTCTCAAAGTAGAACTCAAAAGCCTCATGATGGCTTACAAGGCCTGACATGATCGGGCCCCTCGTCTGCTGCCACTAGGCACATTTCAAATTCATACCCTTTGTACTGGCTGTTCCCTCTACCTGGAATGGAGTGTTTTTCCCCAAGACAGTCACATAGGCTGTTCCTTCACCTCCTGTAGGGCATCTTATCTTGTTAGATGTCAGCTTCTCTGTGAGGTCTTCTCTAACTAACCTTCATAACAGGTGACCCCTTCCTCTACAACTCTGGCACTTCTTAACCCTTTCCCCGCTTTCTTTTCCTCAGTGCCATTCATCATACTCTAACCTAGTAGATAATTACTTATTTTGAAGATTCTTTTATTTCCCTCCCACCCCTACTGGAGTGTAAGATCCACAGAGGGTACTGTTTTTGGTCTATTTTGTTCATTGTTGAATCTGCGACACTTTAAATAGCCCCTGGCATATAGTAAGATAACAAATAGTATGATGAATACACGAAAAATGAGGGTTAAGTTAGCAAATATGAAAAGCATTCAGCATAGTACCTGGAACTATGAATGTTCAATAAATGATAGCAATTTTTATTACTCTCATCATCTCACAGTGGGGATAATTTCAAGTTGCATTAAACTGAAAGCACTACTTCTCTTAAGCAAGTTTATCTTGGAGAAATGTGAAATGCTTTTGATGACTCTGAAACCTTAGAATTTATATGCAGGGCATAAAATGAAAATGGCATGCTTGTTTTAAACAGTTATATTCAAGAGTAAGTCTAAAGTGCTAAAGAAATAAGCTCCAGGTTTGCCTTCTTTTATACAATGGATAGATCTGAAATAAACACTTAATTTTTAGAAATTGAATTAGATGTCCTCTTTCACTCTCTGTTACATACAAAGATACGCTATCTTTATCTTGCTCATTTTAAATTGGCAATGGCATCTAATATCTTAGTTTCAATCCCTCTAATTTCTGTCAAGTTCTTAATGACAAGCAAGTACACTGAAGCCTGAAATAAATAATAAATCCTTTTTTTTTTTTTTTTTTTTTTTTAAGAGGCAGGGTTTCACTCTGTCACCTAGGCTGGAGTGCAGCGGCGTGATCATGGCTCACTGCAACCATGAACTCCTGGGCTCAAGCAATCCTCCTACCTTAGTCTCCCAAGTAGCTAGCTCCACAGGTGTGCACCACCATGGCTGGCTAATTTTTAAACTTTCTTGTAAAGATGGGGTCTCGCTATGTTGCCCAGGTTGGTCTCCTGGGCTCAAGTAATCCTCTAACTTTGGCCTTCCAAAGTGCTGGGGTTACAGGTGTGACCCACTGTGCCTGGTTTAAATAAATGCTTTCGAAACTAAATAATATGTTCACAGTACAAATAATTACAGTCAAATTCATCTGCCTTGTAAATTGATTTTTTGATGTATTTTTCTCAAAGAAAAGTAAGTACATTGGCATTGAAAATCACTGACCCTGTTTTCTCATTCCAAGTAAATATAAGCAGCTTCATGTTTTCTCTTTATTACTGTTCTGATCTTCATTTCACATCAACTATAATACTATGGTTTTTCCTGTTTTGACATGTAGTGGAATGTACATGGTAATTTTAATTTATTTAGTTTGAAAGTGAGCATGTCTTGGTGCACTCGACTTCAGGCCTCTTTAAGTGTAGCCAAACAAAATGAGATATTTTCATGCAGTTAAGAGTAATTGCTGTATACCATTAACGGTCTATTCTTCATGGAAGTACAATTTTAGAAATCCTTTAAAATGTTCATCTATAATTCTTCCATGATTTGGTACAATATGCATTTAAACAAGCTAAAGCAACAGTGGGGTTTTTTTTTTTTTTTAACTTTTGTTTTTTAAATTGTGTCAACACTTTTGGTAATTGATAACAGCAAATGAAGTCTGAATGTTGGTGCTTAACTTGCAAGGTAAGCAGAATGGAGTGAATATTCATTTCATTTACAAGCAGAGTTCTTCGTTTTCTACCACTGCCTTTGCTAACACCCACTTTATGTTCAGGGATTATTTGTCTCCAAGCAAACCCCATTTGTTTGGCTTTTCTTGTTTTTAACTGTCTCTCACTTGGTTACCAGATAGTTTAGAGGCCTATAAGACCATGGTGAGCTCTGTGACAATCACGGGCCTTATGTGATGAAGGGTGCCCCCATATAAATCCCCAGGTATTTACCGATCATACAATGGGTAAATACAAAACACGGTCTGTGCCCTATTGGTGCTTATAATCAGTTTAGTAATTCAAGCTTTACTTACATCAAATAATTATCAGTAATATAATCAGATTCTTAAATCTTTCTGAACACACACTTTAAAATATAAAATTTGGGCTGGAGTTTCTTGCCTGTAATCCTGCCAACTCGGGAGGCCAAGGTGGGAGTGTCACTTGAAGCCAAGCGTTCAAGGCCAGCCTGGGCAACCTAATGAGACCCCATCTCTACCAAAAAATTACAAAATGAGCCAGGCGTGGCAACATGTCCCTATAATACCAGCTACTCGGGAGGCTGAGGTGGGAGGATCATTTGAGTCAAGGAGGTCAAAGTTGCAGTGAGCTATGATTGTTCTACTGCTTGTCAGCCTGGGTGACAGAGCAAGACCCTGTCTCAAAGAAAAATACATATATATATATATATATATATATATATATATGCTTTACTCCATTATAAAAATTATGCATTTCCAATTATACAGAAATTGGAAAATACATAAAAGCAAGGAAAAAAGAAAAGAAAAACCATACACACCCCTGCCACCCAAATATAACCAAGTAAACATCCTGGTACACTTCTCCACAGTCTCTGTTCTATGCATAGGCATGTGTCTTTTTCTTAATAGGTGTGAACATCTTTTCATCTTTTTCACTTAACTAATACAACATTTCCACGTTATTATAGACTATTCTGAAACCAAAATGCAACATCATACTTCTGTTATTGGATATTACATTTTTTAAATTTTTATATAAATAATGCCATAATGAGCATCTATATACATAAACATTTGTCTGTATTTACAATTATTCCCTTCGGATGATGTTCCAAAGTACAATTAGTGAGGCAAAACAAAGGAACATTTGACTGCCTAGGCAATATAGCAACACCCTATCTCTACAGACATTTTTAAAAATTAGCTCGGCATTGTGGTGTGTGCCTGCAATCCCAGCTACTTGGGAGGCTGAGGCAGGAGGATCGCTTAAGTCCAGGAGTTTGAGGCTTCAATGAGCTATGATGGTACCACTGTACTCCAGCTTGGGTGACAGAGTGAGACAGTGTCTCAAAAAAAGTAAAATGAAAATTAAAAGAAAGTAAGACTTAAAAAGATCTTGACACATAGTACTAAGTTGCTTTTACCCTCCCATCAGCAATGCCTAAGAGCCCACAGCAATGGAATATCCTTTTAGAAAATGTTTCCAACAAACATGGAGACAGAAGTAAAAGAAAAAAAAAAAAGGTGTGTTTTTTTTTTTTTTTTTTTTTTTTTTTTCTGGCTGGAGTGGAGTGGTACGATCTCAGCTGACTGCAACGTCTACCTCCCGGGTAGACGATCCTCCCACCTCAACCTCCCAAGTATCTGGGGACTGCAGGCGTGTGCCACCACACCCAGCAATTTTTTTTTTCTTTTTGGTAGAGATGGGGTTGGCTTTTTGTTTTTCCCAGACTGGTTTCAAACTCCTAGGCTCAAGCCATCAGCCTGCCTCAGCCTCCCCAAGAGCTGGGATTATAGGTATGAACCACCATGCCTGGCCATAAAAAGTACTTCCTAATTCAGTAAGTAAAAATGATGTCTCATTTTAATCAATAATAATTTGATTACAAATAAACTTCAACACCTCTTCCCCTTATTTGTTAGGAAATATTTCTTCTATTGTGCTCTGTCTGCACACAACCCTTGTCCATGAATCCATTCATTCATTCATTCACTCATTCAGTAAACACTGATGGAATATTAACTTTATGTCAAATGACAGCAAATAATAGAGGAATGGACCAGATTTCACCCGCAACCCTCAATATCTACATCCTAGAATTAACCACAGACTAGAGGGAAAGCCATGTCAATGAAGTAGAAAAAGTACTACAATAAAGATATATCCAAAAGCTCAGAGAAGGTACCCCTCATCCAGTCTGACAAGTGTACACACATAAGAAGAAATCCAGGAAAGCTTCACAGCAGAGGTGGTAGCAGAGCAGATCTTGAAGATGAAAGGCAACTGCCGACCAGATAAGTGGGAGCTGTGTAAGGGAAGGAGGCTAACAGGAATGGGAGAAAGAATCATATCCTCAAAGATTCAAGGGGGCAGGAAGAGCTGGGCACAGTGGATCACATCCGTAATCCCAGCACTTTGCAAGGCTGAGTCGGGTGGATCACTTGAGATCAGGAGTTTCAGACCAGCCTAGCCAACATGGTGAAACCCCATCTCTACTAAAAGTACAAAAAATTATCTGGGCATGATGGTGCACACCTGTAATCCCAGATATTCAGGAGGCTGAACGCAGGAGAATTCCTTCAACCCAGGAGACGGAGGTTGCCGTGAACCGAGATTGCGCCACTGCACTCTAGCCTGGGCGACGAAGCAAGACTCTATCTCAAAAAAAAAAGAGGGCAAGAAGATGGTATAATACATCTGAGGAGCTGTACAAAGTGTTATTAACAGGCACAGACGTTATCAAGAGCTCACTGTATGTCAAGCATTGATCTGCTTCACATACATAGATTCATTTAACCCTCATGACAATCCTTTCGTACAAACTTTGTCCCCATTTTACTGATGAGGAACTAAGGCCCAGAGAGCTTTCATAGATTACCCAAGAGCACAGTGTTATTAATAGTAAGTGATGGAGCCAAAAATTGAACCACAATGTTCAGGGTTTATAGAATGACTAGAATATAGTGAAAACAAAGCAAGAGATAAATTTGAGAGCTGGCAAGTGGGGCCCAATCATGAGAGGTGTATGTGTGTGCCATGTTAGGATACCTAGGTTTTCTTCTGCTGAAGGGAATCTCTTGAAGGGTTCTGAGCAAGAGAGCAGTATGAACAGAGAGTTAGAAGCCCAAGCACTTAGGAAGCAATACAGAGGTAGGCACAGGAGTGCTTCTGGGATGAAGAGAATGAAGTAAGAGGTTGCAGCTTAGACACATAGACTAGAATTGAATGTGCTGGACTTCGGATGGTCCCCAAGTCTCTTGTTGAGTGTCTGGGAGACAGGACCATCATGGAAGCTAGCTTTGGACAGCAGGAAGAACACCTTTTCTACTGAGAAGAAAAAAGGAATGCAAAGTTGTTGCTGTGGGGGATAGGGGAGGTTTACATCTCCAGATTTCTATATGCTCTGTTAACCTGGAGATGAGGTTTTGTCATAAATGGGAGGAAAATGGTGAAGTTAAGAGCTTAAGAGTGAGAAAGTTTGAAATATCCATTGTGGAGAGTGAAAACTGTATAACTAGGTCTTCATTCCATCCTTAACTGCTTCTTCATCCTTAGCTATTCACTGATTCATCAGTTGTCCAGCTTGGCATCTGTGCCTTTGATTTCTTTTGGTCCTTTCCTTTTGGATTTTATTGGTCCTTTCCTTTCAGCATATAGAATGTTCATGTCTCTCTCAACTTAAAACAACAACAAAACCCAGCCCATGACTTTCTGCCCAGTAAAGTCATCCTGGTGGCATCCATCAGCCTGGCAGAACCTGTCTTCCACAGCAGCCTGGTAACAAGAAGCCAAAGCAGTGGTGGCCTAGCCCTCCCCAAACAAAATAAGTGTCCCTCGGGTTCCCGGACAACTAGGGGGAAAGAAAAGAGAAGAGGTCTCAAGAATATATTGATAAATCTCCAAGAGAGATTCCAGATAATATGCCAAATGGGAATTGAATGAGAAAGTAAAAGAGAGGGGACCCTTTGCCAATCTGGAGTAGGTGGAATGTGTCATGATCGTTCAAGTGCAATCAAGGAGTTCACATTTATGGGGAAGATTTTTCTATTTTTACTCCTGTCATCTTATTTTGTGTTTTCAGTTTTTCATGTATTGTTGCTATTACCTTATATTGATTGCTACTTGTCTTTTGCAATATAGCCCAAATATAGCAGCTTCTTGAATAACACCACCTTGTTTCAACATCATTGTATTATAATATTGATGGGGAAAAAATGGCTTCAGGCTGGAGCCACTGTCTGCATAAAGTTTGTACTTTCTCTCCATGTCTGCATGGGTTTTCTCTGGTTTCCTCTCACATCCCAAAGCCGTGCACATGAGGTGAGGTGGCATGTTTATATGGTCCCAGTGTGACCGAGTGTGGATGTGTGACTACACCCTGCAATGGGGTGGTGACCTGTCCAGAGCTGGTTCTCACCTTGTGCCCTGAGTTGCTGGGACAGGCTGTAGCCACCCATGACCTTGAAATGGAATAAGTGGGTTGGAAAATGAATGAACAAATGAATACAAATTATGATCAAATAAAAACTCATAAAGTCTGTGATGATAAAGGACATAAGACAAAAGCGTTCAGCAAGCCTGCTCAACTTGTGATTTTTTTGGTTTTGAACTGCAAGGTGGGAAAAGATGCTCCTTACAATGTTCGCTCTGCAAACATTTATTCCCTGATTTAACCCATCACTACCATGACCACTGTCACTTACTGAGTCACTGAAATTGGGTAAATCATTATCTTATTTGTTTTTATTCATCTTTCTTAAATGTATGTAGAGCTCACATTTATTTCAAGGCCTGATATTATAAGTATTTGAGTCTTTATTTAGAAGTTCAGTGATTTTTTTTGTGTGTCTAGAAATATACTATAGGAACTTAACTTTCATTTCTCTCAATTAGCCTAATGGAAAATTGGTTTCATTTTATGTCATTTACTTAAAGTCACAGTTTCTGAGAACCTATTGACAACATAAGTAAGGACTTACTGTATTTGGTTTGCTCTTAGATTCTGCAATTCCATTTAGAATCCTATTTGTGATTAACTTGAAATTTGCCCTAAAATATTTTAAACCTATATATACCTAATTATCCAAGAAAAGGATAAAATATGATTTCCCATTCAGATAAAATATGAGGAATTTTGCCCTTAGTTTCCCTATTCTCTCTTTCTGAGTATAAGTTATTTTATCTGTGGCATAACCCATATCATCTACTTTTTAAATTTTGCTAATGATGTCATTCAAGTCTCTGAAATAATATTTAGCTTTGAATTCACATATGTAAGCATGTGTGTATGTGTATAAAACCTGTCTTAATGTCCAATGCTGCTTCAATTTTTAAAGATAAGATGTCCTCTTTGAGTTAATTTTGATATTTTTCTTCATGTTCTGGATTAATTTATTAAGATAATGTATTACTTTGAGCAATGTACTAAAGAAACTAGTTATTTTTGGTTTTCTTAAAGATTTTAAAACATTTCTATTGTTCCATGCATAAAAAACAACTTGTCTCCAATCTGTTTACCCTAAAAGCACTGAAGATTTAACCACTGCCTCTGTGCATTAAATGGGGTCCTATCTTTTTGGGTTTTAGGGCATTGGTTCTGCTGGTAATGGTAGCATTTTTAAGCTTTGTTTTAGATAAGTTTACTTTGATGCTTATAAGAATCTTATCTTTTTTGTGACTTTTCACATTTTTGCCAAGGCATATTTAATGATCTCTTTTCATGTATTTTACATGGATCAGAGTGAATTCTCTCAATTTACAAATACTCTTCTTAACTTAGAAAATGATTTCTTTAAATGATCTTTGATTATCACTTTAGCTGCATTTATTTAGTTCTCTCTCTACCTCCATTTCTACTCTCTTCTCTGTCATTGTTTCAATCCCTCTCTAATTTTACTCTCTTGGAGATGTTTCTGAAGATAGTTCTCTGGTTTATTACCAAATTTCTGTCGTGTCCAGTTTTCTACTGGTGCTTCTAGCTTAATTTTTAATCAGAAAATGTGTTTTGTAAATTTTAACACATCTTTTCCTATTTTTCTCTGTTTGCTTCTCAAAATGGCCTACACCTGCTGAGACTCTGATACATTTTGTTGTGACCATAATGTGAACCAAAAATAAAATTCTAAGGCGCCCCAGCCATCTGAATGAACTAAGGGCATTCCAAAATTAACCTGAAAAACTAGTTTAGGCCATGATGGGAAATGGGAGCCAGACATGCTTCATTATACCCTGCCCGCTTTTGGAATTATGGGTAGAACAGCCTCTTTAAGTCTAATAAGAAACATATAGAATCTATTCTCTCTGAAGCCTGCTACCTGGAAGCTTCATCTGTATGATAAAACCTTAATCTTCACAACCCCTTATAATAATGCAGACATTCCTTTCTATTGGTAATAACTCTTTCAACCATTGCCAATCAGAAAATCTTTAAATCTACCTATGACCTAAAAGCCTATGACCCCACCCCCAATGCCTTCAAGTTGTCCCACCTTCCTGGACCAAACTAATGTACATCTTATATGTATTTATTGAAGTCTCATGTCCCCCTAAAATGCATAAACCAAGTTGTTCCCTGTTCCACTTTGGGTACATGTCATTGGGACCTCCTCAGGCATGTCCCTAACCTTGGCAAAAGAAACTTTTGAAATTGACCGAGACCTGTCTCAGATACTTTTGGTTTATAATAACATAACTAGTTTCTTAGAACAAACAAACAAAAACTAACGTTTCGTGCCATACGTCACTTTCAGAATCTGCATGGATTCTCCTGTACTGCATGGTTTAGTTCTTCTCTGCTCATGCAACTTTACCAAGAGGTCTCTAGAGCAGTCCTGGACATTTGTGTGTGGCTATGGTTCACAAATTCCACAGGCTCTGTCACAGATGGCATGCATGTGTGTGTGCGTGTGTGAAGACAGAGAGAGAATGGTCAAGGAAAGGAGGGACCTAGTTGTATCCATCCTAAATAAATGTGCCAAATCACTATGAAAAGAGGGCACATTTATTTAGGGAAGGAGGGTGGGAGGGAGGAAGAAAGACCAGCTTTTGATTTAGAGACCAAGAAGCCAAATTTGGGATAGGGGTTTGGAAGGAAAAGAAGAGGATGAGGGGCAGAGCAAAAGCTGGGAGCTTTGTCCTAATACCCCAACCACTGACAGAGGAATTCCAAAAGAGGCTCTCCGTGCAGTGTTCCAGAGTTGTGCAGTTTACAATCACCACAAACCTTCGCGTGGCTGTTCCCTGGGACCACTGACTCACATGAAAGCCCCTGGGTAGACTCTTGGGCTTGTGCTGAATTGACAAATTGTCATTAAAGCAACTAAGTCTCTTATGCCAGCAAATAAATCAAAAAGGCAGAAATATAAGTCCATCAATGAATAAAATGATTTATTTCCTTACCAGAATATGAAATAGGAGAATTTGTTACATTTTATTGTTGTGGCTTATTTTTTTTATTTGTTTTGGGTCTTCTATGAAGAATTCTGAGCTTGGGAGAGGGCAGTACTGGGCTGAGAATCAAATCACTTATCTGAATTAGAAGTCATAGACACGATCTAGGCAAGTTACCCAGCTACATTTTGACAGTGGCTGGAACTTTGAAACTTTGCAATGTCAGTAAGAAATCATTTTCAATCCAGATAATATAATGAGAACTTGTTCTTGGCTCCTTGTTTTAAACACTCTGTGCTTAAACCCTATGTAATGGATCCCAGCATGTAACCACAGAACGTCAGTTCTAAATATAGCAGTTTAAAAAGTAATAGAAGAAATCCATATGCTGATAGCTTCATCTATAAAACTTAAGTGGCTCTAAATCAAAAAATAAAGTAAATATGCTCACCTAGTAAATGTTTCACACTTCTACTTATAAAATATAAGGGAAAATGAGTACAAATTAATTAAGATCAAACAAAATGGGGAAGCTGGCTATCAGTTACAACCCTAACTTCCCTGCCGCTTCAGGGGCCCAGCCATATTCCAGCTTACGCAGGGAATGTGCAACTCTAACAGGCGCTGGCACAAGGTTCCACCCAGGTTACAGAATGGTCACTCACAGGGTCCAATTTGTACTGAGCTCATCTGTCACAATGGTAACTAGCCACAACCAGAGTCATTTCCTGCCCAAGCCTCCTCCAGGGGGTATGAAAGCTGCATGGTGGCAGCAGAGACAACCAGTGCAGGGGCCTCTGAGCCTCAAGGGGCAGTGAGCTTTTCTCAAAGTCATTTCCATTCCCTCTGTAGGATATTGCATCATTGCCCGCAATACTTCCCTCTCGCTATCTGTGCCCTTTCCCGTGTCACTTTGCTGTTACACGCTCTAAAGGTGCACAGTTTCTTTCCTGCTCTTTGACAATGGGGTCAGCCATAGGACTTGTTCTGGCCAAGAGAATGATGTGGAAGTCAAAGTGTGCCAGTTCTGAGCCTAGGTCTCAAGAGGTCTTCTTTTTTCCCATTCTGACTGCGCTTCTGCCATTGCCATGAGGACAACATGCTTGGGTTAGCACGTTGTTCCTTGAAGGAGAATGACAAGACATGTGGAACAGAGCCACCCCAGCTGCGCCCAGCTCAGATCAATGAACCCTCAGCCAACCCACGGAACAGTTTTTTTGTTTTTTTTGTTTTTTTTGTTTTTTTTTTTTTGCATGACAGAGATTTTGAGGTCATTTATTACACATCAAAATTCTGGCAACTGATGATTGATGTACTCTCTGCCTTCTTGTACTTTCTTCTCCTTCATACCCTAGTGTTAAGAGGCAGATTCACACTCGAGTGTTAAGCTGGACCTCAGGAAGTTGGACACCCCGGCTATGGCACATGATGCCTCTGGCAGAATTAATTTGACTGAACAGTATTCTGATGGGGTGTTATTTTTTTCTTCTAAGGAATACTGTCAGAAACAGCCACTTGGACCTCATCCCTGGGTATCCTGCAGCACGCTACTGAGACCACCACTTACCTACCAGAGAGTCATTTCTGTGAGTGCCCTACGAAGAATGTCTTTCTTGGGCTCTGCATTGGGATTCCTTTTCCTAAGCAACTGGCTTATTAGTGCTTTATGGTTTTTTTGTGGGTTTTGTTTTGTTTTGTTTTTTGAGACAGGGTGTCACTCTGTTGTCCAGGTTTGAGTATAGTGGTGTGATCACAGCTCCCTGAAGCCTCAACTTCCCCAGGTTCAGGTGATTCTCCCACCTCAGCCTCCCTAGTAGCTGGGGACCATAGGTGTGCACCACCACGTCCAGCTAATTTTTGTATTTCTAGTAGAGATGGGGTTTCACCATGTTGCCCAGGCATGTCGGAAACTCCTGGGCTCAAGTGATCCACCAGCCTTGGCCTGCCAAAGTGCTGAGATTACAGGCATGGGCTACCATACCCAGCTTATAGTTGTTTTATAAACCCCATGAACTGATCATGGTCTCCTATTTTACACTGACCTCTAGGAAGCTCAAAGTCAGGCCTGTGGCTGACTGCTAGTAAATGCCCATAACTTCAGAGCCTGTAAATGCACTCTGTATGCCAGCCCAACTCCTGGTTCCCCTGTTCGTTCCTACTTATATTTTTTTCTTTTATTTTTAGTATTCACATATTCACTCTATGCAATAGAACTGTCTACATCTTTGTAGCTTACCGTAAATCCATTTCTGAAACAAGGCAAAATACATAAATAAATACATACATACAATAGTGAGAAGAAAAACTGAAGGGGTATTTACCCAGAAAGTTTTTTTTAATCCTACCCCAAATGCCCCCATTCCAAAAGACAGCCTTCCAGAAAAGACAGAGTCAAGGAAGAAGGTTTTAATAAGAGCCAAGATCTCAAAGTTGGTGGCGACAGCTGCTGAGCCATCCAGGGACACATACATGCTTTCTAGACCCAGAGTATAAGTTCCATGTGGCCAGCGGTAAGGGGAAGTGAATGGAACTAATGTCCTGGGTATTTGCTGGCTTAGTGTTTAGCATATATTAATTCATCTAATGCCCCCAGTAAGCTCCTGAATGATTCTCATTTCATGGATGATGAACCTGAAGCATTAGAGAGGCAGAATGAATATCAACCTTGGCTAGTTTGATTCTAAATCTTAACTCATTATGAAATTGCTAGACTGCCTGGTGCAAATCGCAGCTCTGCAACTTAATAAGTAATTGTGGGTACATTCCTTAACCTCTCTGTTTCTTAGTTTCCTCATCTGCAAAATGGGAATAATAATAGTGCCCACTTTGTAGGATTGCTGTGAGGAGAAATTAGTTAATATGTAGAAAGTACTTAGTGCAACATTTGTTACATGGTAAGCAGCAAGTATATAAATGTTAGCTATTATGATCATTATTAAGTGGTAGAATGAATCATCCTTTAAGAAAGGTCAAAATAAGTCTAGGAATGCCTTGTCAATATGATCTTATTGACTGAAAATTGAATCCAAACAAAAGGCACCACCTTTGTTCATTTATCTATTCATTCATTCCTTCATCTGTTCTTCAACTAACATGCATGTGGGAATAAAAAGATATGCTCGGTAGCACCAGCCATAAATAAAATGAATTCAAACAGGCAAGGATTACTGTGAGCTGCGGTGGTGAGAAACATCTTAAGAGAAGAAATATAATTTAGTCCATGTCTTCAGGCACAGGCAGGAGAAACTCAATAGCAAAGGAGAGACCCCTCCAAAATGGTGTGAGAAGGGAGTGACCCAGATTGGGCAGCCCAGAACCAGTAGTCCAAGGCCACAGATGAGGCTGGCACTCCCAAAGGGCAGCTCATTCATCTCTGAGCCTCTATCATCCACCACGGGACCTGATACAGAGGACACGCACAATATATGTTTCTTGAATGAATGAATGAATGAATGAAGAAAGAATAAACTTAGATGATTAAACACCATACTATGTGGCACACTTTCCATACCCAGTATTTTGAGTTGCAAAATGTACTTGAATGAAAAGCAGCCTGGCAGGGCCTGCCCTATGGTGGCCCAAGTGCCATTACCCTCTTGCCCTGCAGTATCCTCTCATTTTATATCCTAATTTTTATATCATAATTCTCCTTCTGAGGAACTACAAATTAGCATTTACTTACTGCTCCCATTTTTAAACATAACATTTAGAATTTAATTAAAGAAGAAATCATGGGTGGCACTAACCGGGTCATTTGTTAGCAACTAAATGGCTATATAGAGGCCTTGCTTTTATTCATAGAAACTTCATTTAGAAAACATGCCATTAGAATACCGTATTTTGGATGAAATAGAAGTTTCACTGTTAATGATTTCCTCATTTCCACAAGAATATGATCATGGAAAAAGAAATAAAATAAACACAATATAAATATATATGTATATATAAAACCCCAGAAAAAGAGTTGGTCTTTTTTCCACTCTTTAGAAACATAAGAAACACTCTATCTGTTTTGGCACAACATTATATGGCTTGTTTATTCTAAAATACCAATAATTTTTTCTAGCGTCCCGTAAAATTCAAGGTTATAAGAATGGATGTGCTTCAAAAACTGAAAGAGCAAAGCCTAAGAGTGATTAAGATTTTTAAATACTGGAACTGATTTTAACTAGGCCTATACGATCACAGCCAAATCCACTTCAGCATAGGTATTAATAATAATGTGACATTCCCTAATAATAAAATGTCTAGTCAGTATTTTCCCCAGTGTAATTTTAGAGAGTTTTATGGCATGGTAGAGAGATTGTGTGTGGCAAAATGGTAGACTAGGCAGCAATTATAACTCACACTCTTGGCTGAGCTTGCAAAAACAGAGAGAAATGTCCCCCGGTACCAACGCGAAGAGGTAGCTGACAAGCAGAGAGGAAGGTGAACAAGCCAATAGGTGGCAGCAGGGTAGGAGGTAGTTGGGCAGGGGCAGGGGAGGGAAGTGGGATCAAACCCTTTAGCAGGTAAGAGTACCAACCGGGAACTCCTACACATTAAACCTATGCATAAAGCTAGAACTGTAAAAGGCTGCAAGTGAAGGGAAAGAATTAATAAACTCTACCCATTGGACAAGAGAGATGACAAGAAGGCTTTTCTCTGCTGGGTCTCTAGGTATTAAAAAAACAAGTTACCTGATAGAAATCAAAGTCAATATTCTACCTAACAAGAATTTGGAGTATACATTTATTTTGTCCACTTACTATATAAAGCTCTGATATAGTTCAGATGTTTTTCCCCTCCAAATCTTCCATTGAAAGGTAATCCCCGGTGTTGGAGGTGGGGCCTGGTGGAAGGTATTTGGATCATGATTGACTCAGCGTCATCCCCTCAGTGATGGGCGAGCTCTCACTCTGAGTTCATATGAGATCTGTTTCTTTAAAAGAACTTAGCACCTCCCTACTCTCTTGGTCCCTCTTATCATGTAATATGCCAGTTCTCCCTTTGATTTTTACCCTGATTGTAAGCTTCCTGAGCTGTCACCAAAGGCAGATGCTAGCACCACACCTCCTGCACAGTCTGAAGATCCATGAGCCAAAATTAACATTTTTTCCTTATAAATTACCCAGCCTCAGGTATTCCTTTATAACAACAACAAAAAAAATTGACTAGCCTAAGTTCCAAGGAAATAAATTAACATCAAAATTAACATGAAATTAGACCAGTGTGTAAGCTAGCCTGGAAAGGCAAAATCAAAACTACTCAAAAGAGTTGTAATGCTGGATGCTAAAATTAGCAAGTGAGTTTGAGAAAAAGTCGGATTTGCATGTCTCAAAGCATCTCTTTCAAGGTATTTGTTAAACACAACAGGAAAGATAGTTAACTTTCCAGTGGAGAAACCTGGCAGGTAATGGCTGAATCAAGTGATCAAGGCCAACATCACCGGTAGTAAGATATACTGACATCAAGAACCACTTGATACAATGTTCTAAGGAGGAGACAACATCATTTCTGTGCTATTCTTTCCAAAAGCATATCATCTCAGTCCACCTACGAGAAAACATCAGACAGCTCCAAACTGAACAACATTCTACTTAATAACTGACCACTATTCTTCAAAAGTATCAAGATCATAAAAGACAAAGAAAGGTCCAGGAACTGTTACAGACAGCAGAAGATTAAGAAGAAACAACTACTAAATGCAGTGTGGGATCCTGGATAGGATCCCTGAACAGAAAAATGACGTTAGTGAAAAACTAAAGTTTTCAGTCTTGGAATTGTCCCAGTGTTAATTGTGTGGGTTTAATAATTACACTATGGTGAGATGTTAACATAGAAAAAGCTGGGTAAGGGAAATATGGGAATTCTCTAGACTAGTTTGGTAACCTTTCTGTAAGACTACAATTAATTCAAAATAAAAGATTTTTTAAAAACTAAACACTCAACCCAAGCAACAAAGGAACAACAAAGTGGAGGAAGAAAGTTCAATTTAAGATGCACTCAAAAAATAAAAGGAAACAATCCAACCTCAGTCAGCAGATATAACAGAAGAATTAGTATTCCATGAATTTGGGACAATAGAACAAAAATCAGTAATGACCCATGAAATTATTATGTTTAAAATCCTTAAAGAGATAAAGCATAGAGAAGTCATATGAAAAGAACAAGATGCTACGGAAAAGAATGAAAATATAAAACACAATAATTAAATAGTACTTAAAAAATAAGAAGGCAGAGTCACTGAATCGATGAATTAGATGGGTGATTTAAGGAAAATTCCAGAAACGTAGCAGCACAGAATGAAAAATAAATGAAAAGAATGAAAGATCAAAAGGCATGGAGAAGAAAGAAGAGTTTGACAGGATATTAAGAGATAACAAGAACAGGTTGAGAGTTTGAGAAGGAAAACAGACAAAATGAACAAGGGAAGTTATTTGAAGAGATAATGGCTCAGAATAATTCTCAAACTACAAGGTACATTGTAATAAAACTTCAGAACACCAAAAACAAAGAAAGACAACCAGAGAGAATAAAGGCTTATGATTACAAAGGAACAATTATATTAACAAGAGACATACTAACAATGGAGGCAGAAGATAATAGAATATCTTCAAAAGATCAAAGGAAAATAGTTAAATCTAGAATGATGTACGCATTTAAATTTCAAAAGTAAGAGAAAAATACATGCATTTCAGAAATTAAGGCTTAATTCCCAGGGTTATGAAGCAAGTCTCATTAAATATCAAAGAATCGAGAAGATGCAGCCAACGTCCTCTAACTAAATGTAATAAAAAGAGAAATCAAGAACCAAAAGAGAGTAACTTCATACACATATGGAAATGTAAAAACAAACTTTTAAATAATTAAGTGGCCAAAAAAGAAATAATACTAGAAAATATTTATATATGAAGGATAATAAACACTAAACACACCACAGCTAAAGTAATGCTAAGAAGGCAAATTAAAGCCTTAAGTGCATTTCTTAGAAAAGAAACACTGAAAATCAGTGAAACAGATATCCAAGTCAAGAAGATAGAAAATAAACACAGAGAAAGTACGAAGAACAACATAATAAAAATAAGAATATAAATGGATGAATTAATGAAAGAGAAAACCAAATTTAAAAAGAGGGTTAACAAATTAAAATTTGGTTGTTTTAAAAATCTAAAAAACAGCTCTAGTAAAATTGATTTTTTTAAAGGTGCAAATCAACAGTAACAGGACTAAAAAGGTAATAAAAATTTTAAAATAGATGAAATGGAAAAGTTTCTAGAAGCCATATAATTTTCAAAACCAACTCAAGAAGAAATAGAAATCTGGAATAAAATGTATTACCCTTAGAGGAAGTGAATCATTAAAAATCTACCCACTGAAAAAAGGAAGCACCATATGGTTTTACAGACAACTTACACAAAACCTTTAAAAAACTGACAATACCTACGTTTTACAAGCTGCTTTAAGAAACAGTGAATTTTCTGAAATTCAACTTAATGAAGCAATTATAAAACACATTTTTGATATGGACAGAAATGGTATGAGAAAGAAAAAGTATAGACCTATCTCCTTTATGAACAAGGATGTGAAAAATCCTAAATAAAATATTTGCATCTACCAAAAACTCATAATAAGCTAAGCACTTAAATATTAAAAATATCCCTCGTAAGGTAAGTAAAAAGGTAAGGAGATCTGCTATTACTACTTACATGTTTCACTGTAGGCCCTAGCCAATATAATAAAAATAGAAAAAAAATTCATAAGGATTAGAAAGGAAGAAGCAAATCTGTCATTATTTATAGTTTATATAATATGGTCCAAAATTAAAATCCAAAAGAATCCACAGACTCTGAAAACTCAAAACATAAAATGAGGCCAATGTATAAAACATAATATTAAAAAACCAATAGCATTCATACATACTATCAATAATCAACTAGAAAATGTAATTTTGAAGTAAACATACCATCTATGATAACAAAACTATAAAGTATTATAAGACAAGATATATTATATTTATAGATGAGAAGTTTCTATTTCAAAGTGATAGAAACTCTGTCCCCATAATCAGGTGGCCAGCTTGAGTAGCCATGCCACACCCCCCTCAGACTGAAACTGAGACAGAGGGCACCATACCAGCTGTGCACATGTGGTGCCACTGCTGTGCCCAGGGATCCTCTGCCCTTGAGCCACTGTACCACCAGACAACCCACAAACATACCACAGAATCTACTATAA
This sequence comes from Saimiri boliviensis, assembly GCF_048565385.1. Classification (NCBI taxonomy): domain Eukaryota; kingdom Metazoa; phylum Chordata; class Mammalia; order Primates; family Cebidae; genus Saimiri; species Saimiri boliviensis. The sequence goes on from NC_133470.1 coordinate 40,849,711, forward strand.
TTTTGGCAAACACAGGGGACCAGTAGGTCCCCTAGAGATCTAATTTCAGTGTGGGCTGCCCCTAAGGGAGAAGGGAGCACAGCCCACCAAAGCATTCTTTGGGACAAAAGGAATCATGGGTGTGGTGCCAACTGCTGAAGGGGATACTACTGATGCCTGGGAACAGATATGGAGAGAGGGGTCATCTCTTACCTACTTCCCAGGAACTGTTGGAGATGCAGCAGCAGATCTCCCCACCAGCGCCCCATGAGTATGCACTGAAAGAAAGCACTGTTCACACTTTTCAGGTGGCTCCATTCCCCTGGAAAGTGAGTGTGCACTGAAAGAAAGCACTGTTCACACTTTTCCAGTGGCTCCATCCCCCTGGAAAGTGAGTGTGCACTGAAAGAAAGCACTTTTCATTCTTTTCTAGCAGCTCTACCCCTGCTGAATGTGAGCTCACACTGAAAGTGCTTGAAACACTTTTTTCACGACTCCACCCACAGTGAAAGCAAGCCCATGCCTGCTTGTGCTTGCACAAAGTGTAAGGCCCAACTCTCCCTCCCTTAAACAGAATGGCAGTGCCCTGGCAATGGAGGACAGACCTCAGAGTTACCCAACCTGGACTGTGAGAAGAGGCTCTGCCCTGACCCCTACTTTAATGGTAGCCATCACAAAGGTAGATTCACGGCCCACAGCCACACTGTGGTATAGAACCAAAGGACAAAACCTTTACAAACAGATTGTGAGCCCTGTGAGAGGGACATGATAAGAAAATAGATGAATTCCTGCTGGCCTAATACGTGAAGCTGGTGTACTCCCCAAACCCTGCCTCTGAGACTTTTTCACTTATTTGAGACAGAGTCTCGATCTGTTGCCCAGACTGGAATTGAGTCACATGGTCATGGTTCACTACAGCCTTGAACTCCTAGGCTGAAGCAATTCTCCCACCTCAGCTTCCCCAGCATCTGGAACTACAGGTGCACACTATCACACCCAGCTAATTTTTAAGTTTTTCTTTTGCAGAGATTCAGTCTCACTATGTTAACCAGGCCAGCTTTGAACTCCTGGCCTCAAGTAATTCTCCTGCCTTGGCCTCCCAAAATATGGGATTACAGGTGTGAGCCACCAAGCCTGGTCCCCAGAGACTTTAGCACACCCCATCATCATCTCTTCCTGCCACCACCATCACGGCAGGTGTGTCCACCTGGAAACCAACCTACCTACTGGCTGCTACTCTTAAGCGCCATCTACTACACTACAGCCTGAACTGTGCCACCAAACAAAAATGCATTGCCAATAAGCAGCTTCTGAGAAAGTCACAGCACAGAACCTATCTGCAACCTAGGAACCTGTATAGGGCCTTGGCCCCCTGAGAGCACCCAGAAATGAAGCCAATCAATCATACGCAACATACCCCACAGTCATATCCTCAAGGGAAAAAAGAATAACACATTTTTAGAAAGCCCTCTGAAATGGTAGCAAATAAAAAAAAAATAGAAGCAACAGCCTCAGATGAGAAGGAATCAGCACAGGAACTCTGGCAGTACAGAAAACAAGAGTGTTTTCTCACCTGCAAAGGATCACACTAGCTCCCTAGCAATGGATCCTAACCAGATTGAAATGTCTGAAATGACAGATAAAGAATTCAAAATATGGATTGCAAGAAAACTCAACAATATCCAAGAGAAAGTTGAAATCCAGCACAAATAAAACAGAAAAATGATCCAGGAAATGACAGATGAAACAGATATATTAAGAAAGAACCACACAGAACTTTTGGAATTGAAAAGTTCACTACAGGAATTTCAAAATATAGTTTGAAGCCTTGACAGTAGACTAGATCAAGTAGAAGAAAGAATTTCAGAGGTCAAAGACTGGTCTTCCAAGTTAACCCAGTCACACAAAAATAAGTAAAAAATCATTTTAAAAATGAATGAAACCCTTGATAAATATGGGATTATGTAAAGTGGCTCAACCTATGACTTACTGGCATTTGAGAGAGAGAGAGAAGGAGAAAAAGCATGCAAATTGGAAAACGTTTGAGAATATAATTCAGAAAAATGTCCCCAATCTCACTAGAGAGGTCAACATGTAGATACAAGAAATTCACAGAACTTCGGCAGGATACTATAGAAGACACTCACTCCCATGGCAAATAGTCATCAGACTATCTGAGGTCAAAACATAAGGAAAAATTTTAAAAGCAGCTAGAGAAAAGGGCCAAATTACCTATAAAGGGAATCCCATCAGAGTAACAGTGGATAGATTTAGCTTTCTTAAAGAAAATAAATGCCAGCAAAGAATTTCATGTCCTACCAAACTGAGCTTCATAAACGAAGGTGAGTCTTTACCAGACAAGCAAATGCTAAGGGAATTAATCACCACAAGACCAGTCTACAAGAAATATTTAAATGAGTTCTAAATATGGAAATGAAAGAACAATACTTGCTACCACAAAAGCACACATTAAGTACAAAGCCCAGAGACCTTATAAAGCAACTATACAATTGATATTACAACTACCTAACAACACTACAACAGTAGCAAAACCTCACATATCAATACTAACGCTGACTATAAATGGCCTTAGTGCTCCACTTAGAAGACATAAAATGGCAATTAGATTTAAAAAAAAAAAAACAAGATCCAACCTTCTTTTTTCAAAAGGCCCATTTCACATGTAATGACATTGATAGGCCCAAAGTAAAGGGATGGAGAAAGATCTATCATGCAAATAGAAAACAAAATAGAGTAGAGGTAGCTATTTTTATATAAATAAAACAGACTTTAAACCAACAGCATAAAAAAGGACAAAGAAGGTCACTATATAATGATAAGGTGTTCAATTCAACAAGATTTAACTATCCTAAATATATATGCACTCAACATCAGAGCACCCAGATTTATAAAACAATTACTACTAGAACTATGAAAAGACAGAGACAGCCATACAATAATAGGGGGATTTAAACATCCCATTAACAGCACTAGACAGATCATTGAGGCAGAAAACTAAAAAAGAAACTCTGTATTTATGTTGGACTTCTGACCAAATGGGCCTAATACTCCACCCAATAACCATAGAATATACATCCTTCTCATCTGCACACAGAATATTCTCTAAGAATGACCATGTGCTCAGTCATAAGTCTCAGTAAATTCTAAAATATCAAAATTCTACTAAGCATCTTCTTGGACCACAGTGGAATAAAATTAGGAATAATACCAAGAGGAACTCACAAAACCACACAAATAAATGGAAACTAAACAACTTGCTCCTGAATGACTTTTAGGTAAACAATGAAATTAAAGCAAAAAATTCTTTGAAACAAATGAAAATAGAGACACAACATACCAAAACCTCTGGGATACAGTAAAAGCAGTGTTAAGAGGAAAGTTTATAGTGCTAAATGCTTACATCAAGAAGACAAAAGTTGGAAGCATTTCCCCTAAGAACTGCAACAAGACAAGTATGTCTCCTCTCTCTACTCCTATTCAACTTAGTACTGGAAGTCCTAGCCAGAAATAAAAGGCATCCAACAGGAAAAGAGGAAGTCAAATCATCTCTGTTTGCCAATAATATGATTCTATACCTAGAAAACCCCAAAGATTCCTCCAAAAGACTCCCTGACATAATAAATGACTTCAGTACAGTTTCAGGATACAAAATCAATGCACGAAAATTAGTAGCATTTCTATACAGCAATAACATTCAAACTGAGAACCAATGAAGGATGAAATCCCATTTACAACAACACAAAAAATAAAATACCCAGGAATACATCTAACCAAAGGGTGAAAGATCTCTACAAGTAGAACTATGAAATACTGCTGAAAGAAATCATAGATGACATAAGCAAATGGAAAAATATCCCATGCTCATGGATTGCCAAAATCAACATCATTAAAATATCCATACTGCTCAAAGCAATCTAAAGATTCAATGCAATTCCTATCAAAGTACCAATGTCATTTTTTCATAGAATTAGAAAAAAAACACAATTATAAAATTCATATGGAACCAAAAAAGAGCCTGAATAGCCAAAGTAAATCTAAGCAAAAATAACAAAGCCAGAGGCATCACATTACCCGACTTCAAACAATATTATGAGGCTATAGTAACCAAAACAGCATGGCACTGGTACAAAAATAGACACATATTAATAGATCCATGGAACAGAACAGAGAACTCAGAAATAAAGCCACACATCTACACCAACTAATCTTTGACAAAGTCGACAAAAATAAACAATAGAGAAAGGACACCCTCTTCAATAAATGGTGCTGGGAAAACTGGCTAGACATGAATTGAATCCCTAACTGTCATTATATACAAAAATGAACAAAAAATGGATGAAAGACTTGAATGTGGCCGAGAGTGGTGACTCACACCTGTAATCCCAACATTCTGGGAGGCTGAGGTGGGCAGACTACCTGAGGCCAGGAGTTCAAAACCAGCCTGGCCAACATGGTGAAACCCCATCTCTACAAAAATAAAAAAGGAAAAGTTAGCTGGTCGTGGTGGCATGTGACTTTAATCTCAGCTACTTGAGAGGCTGAGGCAGGAGAATTGCTTGAGCCCAGGAGGCAGAGGTTGCAGTGAGCTGAGATCACGCCACTGGATTCCAGTCTGGGCAACAGAGAGACCTTGTCTCCAAAAAGAAAAAAAAAAAAGAAAGAAAGAAAAAGATTTAAATGTAAGACCTAAAACTATGAAGTTTTTTTTCTCTATAAAAAAAACTAGAGAATACCTAGGAAGAAGTCTTCTGGACATTAGCCTAGACAAAGAATTTATGTTGAAGACCCCAAAAGCAAATGTAAAGAAACCAAAAATTGACAAATGGGACTTAGTCAAACTAAAGAGCTTCTGCACAGCAAAAGAAACTATCAATGGTGTAAACACACAACCCACAGAAAGGGAGCTAATATTTGCAAACTATGAGCCTGACTAAAGGACTAATAGAATCTAAACTTAAATCAAGAAAAAAAAAAACCCATTCAAAAGTGGGCAAAGAACATCAACAGACACTTCTTAAAAGAAGATATATACATACAAGCAGACAACAAACATATGAAAAAATGCTCAGCATTACTAATCAGCAGAGGAATGCCAATTAAAATCAAATAAGATACAATCTCACACCAGTCAGAATGTCTATTAAAATGTCAAAAAATAACAGATATTGGTGAGGAAGCAGAGAAAAGGGAATGATTATACACTGTTGGTGGGAATGTAAATTAGTTCAGCCCCTGTGGAAAGCAGTTTGGAGATTTCTCAGATAACTAAAAATAGAACTACCATATAACCCAGCAATCCCATTACTGGATATCTACCCAAAGAAAAAGAAATCTACCTTTTCTTTAACCAGTCCACAGTTGATGGGCACCTAGGCTGATTCTATGAGGCTGTTATTGGGAATACCACTTTGATAAACGTATGAGTGCAAGAAAATGTGGTACATGTACACCGTGGAATACTGTGCAGCCATAAGTAAAAGAGTGAAATCACATCCTTTGCAGCAACATGGATGCAGCTAGAGGCTATTATCTTAAGTGAGTTGATGCAGAAACAGAAAATCAAATGCAACATGTTGTCACTTATAAGCGGGAGCTAAACAAAAGGTACAAACAGACATAAAGAGGACTCCAAAAAGGGGGAGAGAGAGAGAAAGGTGAGGGTTGAAAAGCTACCTATTGAGTACTGTGTTCACTATTTGGGTGATGGGGTCAATAGAAGCCCAAATCCCAGCATTATGCAAAATACACATATAACAAGCCTGCGCATGTACCTCCTGAAGCTAAAATTGTTTTAAAAATTTATGTACTCAAATTAATGTATAAATTCAACACAATTCCAATCAAAATACAATCAATCTTTTTATAGAGCTAGAAAAGTGTTAAAAAGGTTGTACAGAAAATTAAAAGTCTACAAATAGGACGAATCTGAAAAAGAAAAATTAGAACTTACCCTGCTTATATTTAATTATGATATATCATGATGCTATAGTAACAAATGAAAATAGATAATACTGATTTGAGAATAGACAAGCAAACAAATTTAATAAAATAGAGGTCTTAGAAACCAATTCATATGGATACGGGTCTGTGACATATGTCAGATGTATCAGTATAAACCACTGGGCAAAGGACAGATAATGCATGGTACTGGGTCGATTGGCAATCTCTCTCTCTCTCTCTCTCTCTCTCTCTCTCTCTCTCTCTGTGTGTGTGTGTGTGTGTGTGTGTGTGTGTGTGTGTGTGTAGAAAGTAAACATTGTAACTTTTAGAAGAAAATGAAGAAGAATATCTTCATATACGTGGGGCATACATAATTCTGTAAACAGAATGCAAAATTCACCAACCCATAATGGAAAAGATGGATACATTCAAGTATAATTGAAAATTTAAAGCATTCATGTGACAAAAGACACCATATTGCCACTTTTAGCCACTGCAATAAAGCAATAAAAAGAAATCAAAGGAATCCAGATTGAAAGTAAAGAAGTAAAACTGCCTTTATTCACAGATGACAGGACCATCAGTGTAGAAAAACTGATAGAATAAAAAGGAAAACTTCCAGAACTAATGAGTTTAGCAATGTTGCAGAATATAAGATCAATATACAAATATCAATCCTATTTCTATATACTAGCAATATACAATAAGAAATTTTAAAGCATTATATTTATGAAAATATCAAAAATAAAATATTTGTGGTAAGTCTGACACAAGACGTGTAAGACCTGTACCCTAAAAACTATAAAGTAGGTGTCCCCAACTCCCAGGCCACGGACTGGAGTACCAGTTACAACTTTTGCTTCCTACATTTAGGTCTTAAATTAATCTAAGATTAATTTTTGTGTCTAGGTTATCTAGACTGGAGTACCAGTCCGTGGCCTGTTAGAAACCGGGCTGCACAGCAGGAGGTGAACAGTGGGTGAGCAAGAGAGCAAGCAAATCTTCATCTGTATTTACAGCCATTTCCCCATTGCTTGCATTACTGTCTGAGCTCTGCCTCCTATCAGATGAGCAGCAGCATTAGATTCTCATATGAGCACAAACCTTATTGTGAACTGTGCATGCAAGGGATCTAGGCTGCACGCTCCTTATGAGAATCCAGTGCCTGATGATTTGTCACTGTCTCCCGTCACTCCCAGATGGGACTCGCTAGTTGCAAGAAAACAAGCTCAGGGCTCCTACAGATTTTACATTATGGTAAGTTGTATAATTCTTGCATTACATATTATAATGTAATAATAATAGCAATAAATTGCACAATAAACGCAATGTGCTTGAATCATCCTGAAACCATCCCCCAGCCCTGACACCTGGGTCTGTAGAAAAATTGTCTTTCATGAAACCTGTCCCTGGTGCCAAAAAGGTGGGGGACCACTGCTATAAAGCACTTCTGAGATAAAGGAAATCCAAAATAAGTGGAGATACATACCATGTTCATTAGTCAGAAGACTCAATATTGTCTCCAAATTTATCTGTACAATCAACACAATCTCAATCAAAATCCCAACAGGGTTTGCTATAGAAATTGATAAACAGATTCCAAAGTTCATAAGAAAATACAAAGATCCAGTGTATAGCCAAAAAGCTTTGAAAAAGAAGAACAAAGTTGGAGGACTAACACTATGAGTTTTCAAGACTTACAAAGCTATAGTCATCAAGAAAATGTGGTATTGGTATCAAGATGGACAAATAGGTCAGCTGGACAGAACAGAGTCCAGAAACAGGCCCATTCCTACATGGGCAATTGATTTTCAACAAGGCAATTCAGTGGAGAAAGGATAGTCTTTTCAACAAATGATGCTAAAAAAAATTGCATATCTACATGCAAACCAGCAAAGCTTTTTAACAAATACTTCATACCCATATAAAAATTAACTCAAAGTGGCTCATAGGCCTAAATATAAAATCTGAAATGATAATGCCTCTAGAGAAAAATATAGTAGAAAAGAAACCTGTGTGACCTTGGATTAGGCAAAGACTTCTTAGATCCAATACCAACACATAATCCACACAAGCAAAAACTGATAAATAGGAATTAATCAGAATTTAAAACTTCTGCTCTTCAAAAGACACTTTTAAAAGAATAAAATTACAATCCACAGAGAAACAGAAAATATTTGGCAATCATCTATCTGATAAAGGTCTGGTATCCAGCATATATTTTTAAAGCTCTCAAAATTCAGGAATAACAGAAACTAAAAATGGGCAAAAGACTTGAATCATATATATGGATGGCAAATCAGAAAAGATGTTCAACATTATTAATCATTAGGGAAATGCAAATCAAAATCACAATGAGATACTACTATACAGCTATTACATTAGCTACAATTTAAAAGACAGACCATATCAAGGGTCATAAGCATGTAAAGGTACTGGAACTCTCCAAGACTCCTGGCAAAAATGGAAAAATATACAACTACTTTAAAAAACAGTTTGGAGGCCAGGGGTGGTGGCTCACGCCTGTAATCTCAGCACTTTGGGAGGCCAAGGTGGGTAGATCACCTGAGATCAAGAGTTCGAGACCAGCCTGACTAATATGGTGAAACCCCGTCACTACAAAAAATTAATAAAAATTAGTCAGGCATGGTGGAGAGCACCTGTAGTCCCATCTACTCAGGAGGCTGAGACAGGAGAATCACTTGAACCCAGGATGCAGAGTTGCAGTGAGCTGAGATTGCACCACTCCACTCCAGCCTGGGTGACAGAGCGAGACCCTCTCTCAAACAAAAAACAGTTTGGGAAGAAAAAAATGAACAAACTGAAAAATTAAGAACTCTTCTTAGATGTGTCAGAGAAGTGAAGTCACAGGGCAAATCACTGTCCCCAAAATTACACAGACTCATAACTTACTGGAGCAGAAATCTCTGTGGGAACTTGTACCAGGAAAAACTCTGAACTGTAATTGGAATGCTGGAGGCTCAATGTCGATAAGCCTGCGGGATAAAAACTCTTGAGGTCTCAGGACATAGTAATGCCAGTTACTTGAGAGGCTGAGGTGGGAGGACTGCTTAAGCTCAGGAGTTTGAATCCAGCCTGGGCAACATAACAAGATCCCACTTCTAAAACATAAACTTTTTGAAAAACGCCTTTTAAAATGATAGATGTTGCCGGGCGCGGTGGCTCAAGCCTGTAATCCCAGCACTTTGGGAGTCCGAGGCGGGTGGATCACAAGATCGAGACCATCCTGGTCAACATGGTGAAACCCCGTCTCTACTAACAATACAAAAACTTAGCTGGGCGTGGTGGCGCGTGCCTGTAATCCCAGCTACTCAGGAGGCTGAGGCAGGAGAATTGCCTGAACCCAGGAGGCGGAGGTTGCGGTGAGCCGAGATCGCGCCATTGCACTCCAGCCTGGGTAACAAGAGTGAAACTCTGCCTCAAAAAAAAAAAAAAAAAAAAAAATGATAGATGTCCCAGTCAAAGTGGATGAGGGGGGTGCGGCAGAGAGCCTACACCTGTGTGAATTTTATCTCCAGGTTCTCCATGAGGTTCTTGCAGTGAATATCAAAAAGTATGCCCTCAGACTTCTGGCAGGGAGAGTGGCAAAGTAACCATGAGCCTGACCTACTGGGGTTTTATCAGAGCCTAACAACCTGGGGGAAGGGTAATACTCAACTGCAGTCTGCTCTAGCCATCCACATGGGGGAAGGGAAATACCTGACTCCAGTCCCCTCCAGACATCCTGTTCCACCTGGTAGGGGTAGGGGAGGAGAGGAACTGAAGGTACTTCACAGTCCAGAGGCACAGGCGCACTAAAAGACTGAGACCTAATCAGAGGACTAGAGAAGATTTCCCTGCCCGCACAACTTACCACCACATCACTAAAGGCCCACTTGCCACAATTCCTTCTACTTATTTATTTATTTTAATTTTTGAGATAGAGTTTCATTTTGTCACCCAGGCTGGAATGCAATGGTGAGATCTCGGCTCACTGCAACTGCCGCTTCCTGGTTCCGGTGATTCTCCTGCCTCTGCCTGCCGAGTAGCTGAGTTTACAGGCACGTGCCACGATGCCTGGCTAATTTTTTGTATTTTTAGTAGAGACAGGGTTTCACCATGTTGGCCAGCCTGGTCTCAAACTCCTAACCTCAAGTGATCTGCCCACCGTGGCCTCCCAAAGTGCTGGGATTACAGGCATGCGCCACCATGCCTGGCCCACAGTTCCTTTTACCCAGTACATCATGCCTGGTCTTCAACAAAATATTACAAGGTACGCTAAAAGGCAAAAAACACAGTTTGAAAAGACAAACCATCAGAATCAGACTCAGATATGGCAGAGAAGTTGGAATTATCAGACCAGAAATTTAAAACAACCATAATTAATATGCTATTAGTTATAATGGAAAAATTAGACAATATGCAAGAATAGATGGATAATGTAAGAAGAGAGATGGAAATTCTAAGAAAAACTCAAAAAGAAATGCTAGCAATCAAAAACACTATTTTGATAAAAAGCGTCAAACTCTATAATATTCTGAGCCAAACATGACCAATGGCCCATGACACAGCCCTCAGGAGATCCTGAGAACATATGCCCAAGATGGTTGAGGCACAGCCTAGTTTCATACACTTTAAGGAGACATAAGACATCAATCAAATACATGTAAGATACACACCGGTTCGGCCTAAAAAGGTAGGACAACTCGAAGGGCAGGGGCTTCTAGCTTATAGGTAGACTTTAAAATTTTCTGATTGACAATTGATTCAAAGTCATTATCTCAAGATCGTGAATCAATAGAAAGAAATGTCTGGGTTGCAACCATAAGGTATTGTGGAGACCAAAGTTTTATCGCGTAGATGAAGCCTCCAGGTAGCAGGTTTCAGAGAAAATAGATTGTATACCTTTCTCATCAGACTTAAAGAGTCTGTTCTATCAGCAATCCCAAAAGAGAGGAGGGTTTAATGAGGTATGTCTGACTCCCACCCCTCATCATGGCCTGAACTAGTCCCTCAGGTTAGTCCCTCAGGGATACCCTCGCTGAGAGGAGGGGTCCATTCAGATGAGGTGAGGGGCTCTGAATTTTATTTTTGGTTTACAACTGTAACAGAAATGAAGAATATTTTTAATGGGGTAGTAAACTGGACATGGATAAGAATCTCAGATCTAAGATAAAAGTTTCTTCAAAATAATAGCAACAATGTATTTGATTATGTGTGGTTTTACATTTATGTATGCTTGTATGTAAGTGAAATGAATAACAGCAATGATACAAGAGAAGGGGGAAAGAGTACTTGACTACTGGTAAAGCTAGTAGTGAACTTATGATATGGTTTGGCTTTGTGTCCCCACCCAAATCTTATGTTGACATACCTGGGGATATGTCAATAGAAACTTCCAAAACCAAAATGCAAAGAGAAAAAAGACTGAAAACAAAAAATGAAACGGAACATCTAAAAACTGTGGGGAAACTACAAAAAGCATAACAAACACATAATGGGAATGCCAGAAGGAAAAGAAAGAGAGAAAAGAATGGCAGAAAAATTTGAACAAGTAATGACTAAGAATTTCCCTAACTTAATGTCAGACACCAAATTACAGATCCAGGAAACTCAGAGGACAACAGACAGGATAAATGCCCAAAACAAAACAAACCAAAACCAAATAAAACAACAACAAAAAACTGTACCTAGGCATTTCATATTCAAACTGTAAGAAATGAAAGCTAAAGAATCTTGAAAGAAGCTACAGGGAAAAAAATCTTACCCATAGAGAAGCAAAGGTAAGAATTACATCTGACTTCTCAGACACCATGCAAGCAAGAAGAGAGTACACTGAAATATTTAAAGTGTTAAGAGAAAAAGACCACCAATCTAAAATTCTGTATCCTTTGAAATTTTTCCTTCAAAAGTGAAGGAGAAATACTTTCTCAGAAAACATGGAAGGAGTTTGTTGTCAGTAGAGCTGACTTGCAAGAAATGTTAAAAGAAGCTCTTCAAAGAGAAAGAAATTATCTAGGTAAGAAACTTAGATCTACATAAGGCAAGATAGAGCATTAGAGAAGGAGTGAATGACGGTAAGTAAAAACTTTTATTTATCTTATTCTTAAATGTTCTAACGTAAAAGTTTGTTCAAAATAATAGCAACAATGTATTTGATTATGTATGGTTTTATACTTACATATGCTTGTGTGTAAGTGAAATGAATGACAGCAATGACACAAGAGAAGGGGGAAGGAGTACTTGACTACTGGTGAAGCTAGTATAGTGTTATTGGAAAGTGAACTTATGATATGGTTTGGCTTTGTGTCCCCACCCAAATTTTATGTTGAATTATAATCCCCAGTGTTGGGAGATGAAACTGGTGGGAGGTAATTGCATCATGGGGGCGGATTTCCCTCATGCTGTTCTCCTGATAGTGAGTGAGCTCCCAGGAGATCTGATGGTTTGTAAGCATGTGGCACTTCCTCCTTTGCTCTCTCTCTTTCCTGCCACCCTGTGAAGAAGGTTCTTGCTTCCCCTTTACCTTCCGTCACGGCTATAAATTTCCTGAAGGCTCCCAGTCATAGTTCCTGTAAAGCTGGCGAAACTGTGAGACAATTAAACCTCTTTCCTTCATAAATGACCAAGTCTCAGGTAGTTATTCATAGCAGTGTGAGAACGAACTGAAACAATTTGGATTCGTTGTAAATGTATATTGCAAACTCTAGGGCAACCACTAAAAATGATGCCACTCAATGGCATCAAAAATATCAAATATCTATGGGAAAAAATCTAATGAAAGATGTAGAAAACCCCTAAAACAAAACAAAAAACTGATAATTTCTTACAAAGTTTAAACATACACCTATCATATGATCAAGACATTCAACTCCTATGTGTTTACTCAAGAGAAAGCATATTTCCATTTGGGGGAGGGCAGTTGGAAGGGGGAAGGCAGGGTGATAGAATTGTTTTGTATCTTTATTGTGGTGGCAGTTACACAACTCTAGGAATGCATCACAATCAGAATTGTACACCAAAAAAGTGAATCTTACTGTATATGAGTTTAATTTAAATTAAAATCTTAGAAAAGGAGACCACATGTTCTTTGGATGGAAAACACATCTAAACTCACAAAAGCCTCCACCTCACCTGCCTTAATTCAGGTGAAAGGAAGAGACTCCCTACTATTCTTGCATATGGAAGATAAAAGTACAGAGAATCTCGATGTGCACACACACACACACACACACACACACGTGTATGTGGATATGCATCTATATATATCCACACACATATATTTTCTCATTTGAATTATATGTACAACAAGAAGAGGTTTTTTTAATTAAGCAGATAATCTTTTGTTTTTTTACTTGCGATACTTTTTATTTTTATTTTTTATTATACTTTAAGTTCTGGGGTACATGTGCAGATCATGCAGGATTGTTACATAGGTATACACATGCCATGGTGGTTTGCTGCCTCCATCCCCCCATCATCTACCTATTTCTTCTAATGTTATCCCTTCCAAATCCCCCCCTCTTCTATCCCTCGCCTAGTCCCCCCCTCCCCCAATAGGCCCCGGTGCCTGACATTCCCCTAAGGGGAGGTCTTTTAAGAAGAGATTCTTCCAAGATGTGGCATGAGATTTCTCTACCCTTGCCATTAAAAAACTGGAAAGCCATGACTTTGAGTCACTAAAGGATATCAAATTGTTCTCCGAATAACCAAAAATTAAATACTTTGCTTGAGTGCAGTACAGTTTCAGTATTTCATTTCCCTGGAATGCATCGGTGCATGCTGTTTCAGTTAATATTGCTTTTTAACAAACAAACCTAAAAATCAACAGCTTAAAACACCCATTTTGCTATTTTCGTGGTTTCTGAGGGTCAGCAGTTCAGACAGAGCACAGAAGAATGTCTGGGGCTTTAACTTGGAAGATTCTATAACTAGAGGCTTGAATTATGCATGACAAGGGCCATTAGCTGAGATATCAGCTTGGGCTCCCAGTCGAATTACCACACACATGTGGTTTCTCCACGTAGCCTGGGCTTCTTCATAGCATAGTAGTCTCAAGGTGGCAGGACCTCTTACACACACGGTAGCTCAAGCTCCAAAGGGAACTGTCACACCAGACAATGTACAACCCACATCTTTTCTAACTTGGCCTCAGAAGTCACGCAGCATTACTTCTGTCATCTTCTATCGGTTACATGTGAGTCACAAGCCCACTCAAGATTCAAGGGGAGGTGCCAAGATCATACACTGGGGAAAGGATAGTCTCATCAATAAATGGTGCTGGGGAAACTGGATATCCAGATACAAGATAATGAAATGAGACCCCTATCTCTCACCATATGCAAAAATCAAATCAAAATGAATTAGACTTAAATCTAAGACCTCAAACCATGAAACTACTACAAGAAAACATTGAGAAACTCTCCAGGACATCAGTCTGGGCAAAGATTTCTTGGGTAATACCCCATAGGTACAGGCAACCAAAGCAAAAATGGACAAATGGGATCATATCAAGTTAAAAAGCGTCTGCACAACAAAGGAAACAATCAACAAAGTGAAGAGACAACCCACAGAATGCGAGAAAATATCTGCAAACTACCCATCTGACAAGGGATTAACAACTAGAATATACAAGGCGCTCAAACAACTCTATAGGGGGAAAAAAATCTAATGATACGATTTATAAATGAGCAAAAGATTTGAATACACATTTCTCAAAAGAAGACATACAAATGGCAAACAGGCATATGAAACGATACTCAACATCACTGATGATCAGATAAATGCAAATCAAAATTACAATGAGATATCATCTCACCCCAGCTAAAACCCAAGACACAGGCAATAACAAATGCTGGAGAGGATGTGGAGAAAAGGGAACCCTCGTACACTGTTGGTGGGAATGTAGATTAGTACAACTATTATGGAGAACAGTTTGGAGGTTCCTCAAAAAACTAAAAATAGAGCTACCATATAATATAGCATTCCACTGTTGGTTATATATACCCAAAAGAAAGGAAATCAGAATGTCGAAAAAATATCTGCACTCCTATGTTTGTTGCAGCACTGTTCTCAATAGCCGATATTTGGAAGCAGCCTAAGTGTCCATCAACAGATAAGCAAATAAAGAAAATGTGGTACTTACACACAATGGAGTATTATTCAGCCAGAAAAAAGAACGAGATTTGGTAATTATGTTAAATGAAATAAGCCAGGCACAGAAAGACAAACATCGCATGTTCTCAATTATTTGTGGGATCTGAAAGTCAAAACCATCAAACCCATGGAGATAGAGAGCAGAAGGATGCTTACCAGAGAATAGAAAGGGTACGGGGTGAGAGGGGAGGGCAGCAGGTGGGGATAGTTAGTGGGAACAAAAAAAAAAAAAAAAAAAAAAACAACAGAATAAATGAATAAGGCCTAATATTTGATAGCACAACAGGGTGACTATAGTCAATAATAATTTAATTGCATACTTTAAAATAACTTTAGAGTGTCATTAGATTGTTTGTAACACAAACGATAAATGCTTAAGGGGATACCCCATTTTCCAAGATGTGATTATTATGCATTGCATGCCTTTATCAAAATATCTCAGGTATCCCATAAATATATGCACCTACTATGCACCCATAAAAATAAAAAAAATTGTAAATTTAAAAAGATTCAAGGGGAAATGACACAGCACTATCCCTCAGTAGAAGGGTCAAGTTCACATTACAGGTGAGCATGTTGGATGGGAGATACTGTTGAACCAATCTTTGGAAAGTATAATCTACTATATGTGTGGTACAGTTTCCTTCAATTAATAAGATTATTGGTATCTAGCATTCCTCAGTTAACTGGGACATTATTTTGTGAGAATACTTCAATTTTCAAGAAATATGAATGTATTACATAAGGAAACTATTGAAAACTGTAAGATTTGAGAAAATAAAAGGCCAGTATTTTAGCTTCCTATGCAAAGGAGAATTTGATATTTTAATAGTCGAAAGTATACCACAGAATAAGAAAAAAAAGTATAAGTAAGATGTCAGTAATTGAATAAGAATTTGAAAATTATGAAAACTCTTCCATTTCAAAATTATACTTTAAAGCTCGAGAATTATTTTTTCTTTAATATAAAATATGATGGCCCATAATATAAGAATTTCAAATAAGCATTTTAAGAATTTAAGTAAGATGAACTTTGATCCCTATTTCACATCATATACAAAATTTAATTTGAGATAAGCTATAGACTTAAAAGCAAAAGCTAAAACCATAAAGCTATTAAAGGGAAACATAGGAAACTATCTAGATGACTTTGAGCCAGCTGAAGACATCTTAAACAGATCATCACAAAAATCCACAACCATAAAAGACCAGAAATGTGGTCCAAGTCCACCAGAAAATGTAGACTTGGAAATGTAAACTGATACAACCACTTGGGTAAAAGGTCTGGCAGTTTCTCAAAAAACTAAACATACACTTACTTTATGTATGACCCAGCAATTCCATTCCTAGGTATATACCCAAGAGAAATAAAAATATTTACAAAAATATTTGTGTCAGGAATATTCAGACCAGGTTTTTTCGTATTAGCCCCAAATCATAAACAACCCAGGTATCCATCGGCAGGGGAATGAATCAACAAATGATGGTATATTCAAACAATGGAATACTACTCAGTAATATAAAGGAATTACTGATATACTCTATAATACAAACGAATCTCAAAATCATACTGAACAAAAGAAGCCACAAAAGAGTATATACTGTATAATTCCATTCATGTGAAATTCTAGAACAGGGAAAAACCACCTATAAAAAAAAGAAAAGAAAAAAGAAAAAGAAAAAAAGCACCTACAGTGAAAAAAAAAAAATCAGAACAGTAGTTACTGCTTGAATGGGGGATGTGCACCCAAATTGACTGGGATGGAACATGAGGTAACTTTCTGGAGTGATGGTAATGTGTTAGTAGGGATTTGGGTTGCACAAACGTACATTTGTTAAAACTCAGCAAATATATAAAGTTTGTGCATTTTATTGAACATAAATTTTACATCAAAAGAAAAACTAAAACAGTAAGCACGCTAAAATATTTAGAGAGAGCTAACTGATGTCTGTGATTTTTTTTTTAAATACACCAAAATTAAGATGGGTTAATAAATGGATATAAGGATGTATAAATGGAGATATGCATGATAAAGCAAATAAAGTAATAGGTTAATGGTATAATGGTAAATATATGTAGTGTCCACTGTTTAATCTTTCCAAATGTTCTGGATGTTTTAAAATTTTCCTAACATGTTAGAGAAAATGAAGGGTAAGACTTGCTAATTTGATAGGAATTTGAAAATTATAAAAACTATTTCATCTCAAAACTTAACTTTAAACCTCTGAAACTTTGTAATTGCATAAACATAAAATATTGTGGACCCTAAAATAAGAATTTTAAGTAAGCACATTACAATTACTTGACTGAAGTCAATAATCAGAGTAGATAGAGTATCAACTACAACAACCTGTGCCCTGCTCTATGATTCCAAGCCTCTTGACTTTTGCTCAGAACATTCTACCAGCATCTACCATCAACTTTTTCTGGAAACTGAAGCAAGAAATAAAAAAAATATTCAATAAGCTCTTTGCCCAGGCTTTTTTGTTTTGTTTAGGTTTTATTTTATTTAAATAAAATTTTTAAAAATAATTGCTTATTGTAAAAAAAATTAAAAATCAAGGAATGAAGCATACTCTACTAATAGCTTGGTGTGTAGCCCACTAGCATTTCTTTAAAGGATATACATTCCTTGAAATATTTATATAAATATACATGCACACACAACTTTGACATTTTTGAAATAAGTAGGATATTAACATACTTCTGGACTTCGCTTTATCTACAAAACAGCACAACACAAATGGGGTAGCCACCATAGCTGTTCACCAAGATCTGGTTTCCCTCTTTCTTCTGAGCACATGAGTGGTGTCTTGTGACTGCTGTAACTGGTGCCAGCCAAAATGATATGTATTTCTTTCCAGGTAAGAATTTGTTGTACTGACCCTTCAAAATTCTCTTTCCTTTATGGATGTGACTGGCAACATTCAAGGTAGTGGCTATTCTGTCAGCTTCAGTCTCTAAGTAGCTACTATGAACAAAATTCCCCTGACAACCACAATAGATACATTAAGTCAGCAAACAATAAACCTTTGTTTATTTAATTCCCTGAGATTAAGGGGTTGTTGTTACTGCAGCATTACTTAGCCAATCCTGACTGATACATCAAACATTTTTTTCTGGTATGCGTATGTGGTCTACCTCATTCTTTCTAACGGCTAAAAAATATTGTCTTAAATTAGTGCAATAAAATATATCTAACTATTTCCCTATTGTTGAGCATTTTGTTTTTCCAAATGTTTACTAAAGTTTGCTGCAATAAATATTGTGCATGCACATATCCATATAGTTATCAATTCACCTGTCTAAATTTTTCCAAATAAAAAATTTCTACATGTGCCATTACCAAGTAAAAGAATATAAACATTAGACACATTCTGCTGATTGCCCTGCAAAATGCTGAACCAATTTAAACTCCTATCAATGGAAAATGAGAGTACCTGTTACCCAACATGTTCACCTGGAGTCAGTTATATTATTCTTTTTAAATGTTGCCAATATAGTAAGTGGAAATAATATTTCATTATTGTTTCAGCTTGTGTCATTATTGGGCATCTTTTCATAGGTTTAAAGACTATTTGTATTTCTTCTGTGAATTGTCTATTCCTGTCTTTGATCTGTTTTTGTCTGTTGATTTTATACAAATTCTTAAGTACTTAATGTTAATCCCCTGGTTCTTGCACTGGTTATAAACAGTTTCTCACTTTTTTTTTTTCCATCCGCCATCTCCAATGGAGCCGCCACCAAAATGCAGATTTTTGTGAAAACCCTTATGGGGAAGACCATCACCCTCAAGGCTGAACCTTCGGATACAATAGAAAACGTAAAGGCCAAGATCCAGGATAAGGAAGGAATTCCTTCTGATCAGCAAAGACTGATCTTTGCTGGCAAGCAACTGGAAGATGGATGTACTTTGTCTGACTACAACATTCAAAAGGAGTCTATTTTTCATCTTGTGTTGAGAAGTCGTGGTGGTGCTAAGAAAAGGAAGAAGTCCTATACCACTCCCGAGAAGAATAAGCACAAGAGAAAGATTAAGGTGGCTGTCCTGAAATATTATAAGGTGGGTGAGAATGGCAAAATCAGTCACTTTCATCAAGAGTGCCCTTCTGAGAATGTGGTGCTAGAGTATTTATCGCAAGCCACTTTGACAGATGTTATTGTGGCAAATGTTGTCTGACTTACTGTTTCAACAAACCAGAAGACAAGTAACTGTACGGGTTAATAAAATATGTGAACTATATATATATATATATATATATAAAGACTATTTGTATGTATGTGTTCATATATATATATATATGTATATAATCTTAGTCTCTCCCTTGTCTTTTAAGTTTGTGGTATCTTTTGTATAGAGAGACATAAAATTTTTCTGTAGTCAATATAATCTTTCCTTTATGGCTTTTGGAAACTGTGCTCCACTACAAAATAAGTGTATAAAAGCATTTTCTAGTCACATGTCACCAAAATATTTATTAATAATCCATTCTTTCTCCACTGATTTGGAATGTTCTCCATACCCTATACAAAAGTTCATAAAAATGGGTTTTTTATGGACTCTACACTGTATTTCACTGATATTTTTGTTTCTTTGCTAGAAAATGTTTTCAATGTATGTAAATCATATACCTTTCTAGTATCTACATTTTAATATTCTTTTCAACATATTATTGTATATTCTTAATCTATTATTCTTCTTGAAGAAGCTTCATAATCAATCAGTCAATTTATCTCCCCTAACCCTGTTTAACAAAACAAAATCTAACAACAGCAACAGCAAAAGCCTACTGTGTAATTCTGATGGGAATTGCTTGAAATCTATAGATTAATTTGGAAAATTAGAATTTTCACAATATTGTCTTCCCATTCAGAGATATCATAAAGTTTAAAAAACTGCATTCATTTTAGTCTTAATGTTTCTTGTCCAATTTATTCCCAGATTATTTCATTTCTGTTGCTACAGCAAATAGTATTCCCCTTTTTAGAACACTTCCTAAGTAGTTATTGCTGATATATAGTAAAGCTATTGTTCTGTATATAGCTTTCTTATATTTAGCTACTTTCCTGAATACTCTTAATAGTTCCAACCATTTCAAAATTGATTGCTTTGGATTTTCCAAGTATACAATCATATTTGAGTTCTAATTTAAAAAAAATCAATCTTCAGTTCTATTTTGAACTATTGATCCAGTGACTCCTAAATGTCTATTTCCACAGTACCTACAGTAACAAAATAATGGAATTGTATGTCTGGTAAGTACCTTATAATGATCTAATCCAAGAATTACCGAGTCTAGTACCTACTTGGGTAGGTATGTAAGATAAATAGGAGAAAGTGCCCTGGTGTGAGACAATAAAGACTTGTAGAGACTGAGAAGAAATGCAGAGAACAGGCTCTACCTAAAGAGAACAAGTGCCATTCGCCCCCAAAAGATTGTTGCCATGGAGAAATGAGGGTCCAATTTCTATCTTCCAAGAGGCACCATATATATATATATATATATATATATATATATATATATGTATTCTTATGTTTAAACTCTTAATTTTAAAAATATTAAACAAAAGCGAAACAAAATATAACTGCCAGCTTTCAACCTATAAACCTGTATTTAATCCAATACCTTCATTTAAGGCAATGGAAACTCAGACAGGTTCATCAGAGATTGCAAAAGTAGCCAAGTGTAGGTATTGGCGAGACTGGCTCCCAATATATCAATTGGATTTAAGAGCTCTCAAAGTGATCAAGTGGTTGGTGAAAGAGAAAGAGAGACAGAAAAAAAGTTTTCTTTAAAGCTGGGTCCAGTGGAGATACCACAAAAAGCCTCTCCATGGCTGTCTGACATACCCCTGAAAACCTCAGTTTTTTATTGTGCTCTTTCAATAGGGGAGGGGGAGTGAAGTTACACAAAGTTTCAGTGATAATTATACAAAAAGAATATATTTGCAAAAACTGGTGCACAAAAATCACAACGTGGTATTATAAAAGCAGAACAACGCAAAGATAACTTTCTGTGGATCAGCATAGAAACCATACACCTTAGCAAGAATACAGCTGAAACATAAACTTATGATTATCAGCAAGAACATCTTGGGCTCACAGCTACAGGGGGAACAGGATCTGACACAGAACAACCAGCCTGACCACAAAGCTCCAAGAGGAGGGGGCCTCCATGCAGGCTGGAGGAGCAGTGGGAGAAGAAAGACTTTTACATCCTTATCTCAACCACAGAGACAGACGCCCCTCGTGCGTCTGTTTATAGGCTCTCCATAAGGGTTCGCATCCCCTTTCCAGGGCCCTAATCAATATGGCTTTCCTGGGAAAGGAATCCAGGTAATAAGCCTCTCTATTACACGTCCGTTTATAGGCTCTCTGCAATGAGAAGCCTATTACGCACTGTCATCTCTCTTCGGCAGTCAAGCTATGTGGTTAGTCCCTTTCACAGAGTTCCTGTTTTTACCAGAACAGTTCAGCAGAGCCAAAGTTACAAGCTGCAGCTCAGCAGAGCCAAAGTTACAAGTTGCAGCTCAGCAGAGCCAAAGTTACAAATTTCATCTCAGCATTTCATATTATCCTTCATTTTCTCAAATATCATCGATACAGCAAGTAACAAGCATCACAAAGCAAATAACGCATTTCGGAGAAACCAAATTCTAAGAGAGTTTACAGGTTAAAAATTAACAACAATTTCTTTTTATTATTTCAGATAGCTTGGGTTTTGCCAATTCTTCCAGAAGCTTGGTGTTGCTCAGTCACCACAGAGGGGTTCGGAGTATTCCCAGTGTGTAGGGGAGGGCTTTGCATCTTGCTTAGCTCCTTGGTGAGTCAAAACAATATTTTCAAAGTCCTAACACTAGGTAGGTTATTTGCTTGGTTTGGTTACAAAGACTTTAGTCCCTGATGCCAACATATAATTGTGTTCCCTGTTTGGCTCGTGTTGGTTTGGATTTACTATCCCTACAGTATTCATGGCAAATGAAGAGGGTACCTTTTGTTTATTTTATTTTCCCCAGCTTTATTAAAGTATAATTGACAATTAAAAATTGTTTGTATTTACAGCACATGTGATTATTTAATATACATATACATTTAGAAATTATTAACTCAAGCTAAGTCACATATCTACCACTTCACATGCTTATTGTTTTGTGGTGAGAACATTTAAGAGCTACTCTCTTAGCAATTGAAGTATATAATACATCATTATTCACTATAGTCACCATGATGTACAATAGATCTCCAGAACTCCAGAACTTACTCATCCTGTCTAACTGAAACTTTCTACAAAAGCTATCTTTTAAATAGCTTTTATTTGATGTGGGGAAATTCCCACATTAAGTTCCCTATCACCCCAACATAGAGGTCAGAGCTCAATTTCCTAGACTTCCTTGCAGTTAGAAATATGCAGGTGACCCAGGCTCTCTACCAATCAGGGGAGCTTTCTTAAGACTGTGCCTCAGAAGGGATCAACAGAAGAAAAGCAGCTCAGGGCGGGCCACGTTTGATGTCAAAGGAGCTCAGCCTTCAGGGGTGGTAAAGGACGATTGCCAGAAGTGGTGGTAGTTATGGCTGTGGTAAAATTGAGTTCTTGGCAGCAATGCAAGCGCAGCAATGAGTCATGGGTGGTGGCGGTGGTAACAGAGGTCATTTTCTCATCAGACAAGTTCTACGGCCCTGTTTTGGGCACTGTTCCTATAGTTCGGCCTCGAGCTTGTTTCTCCAGCCCTTCCAAAGACAGTTTGAACCACCCAGGCTCCTTTTAAGAAATTCTTTTCTTTTGCTTAACTAGCCAGAGAGGATATTCCTGTTTAAAACTAAGCCCTCACCAATACAAACACAACCAACAGCCAGTGACAGAATCAAATCAAAGGTCTCCATCTTTTTGATTCCCAGGCCAGCATTCTTTCTACAACATCACAATGTTTACATTTAATGCTTTTTAGGAAGGTACAAAATGCTGTTTTCAAAAATATATATTGAGATTTTCATTTTGAAGACAGGCTATGAATACTGTCAAATAATCTATTTGGTTCATGATAAGAACCTATGTTTGAGTGCTTTGGGATTTTACTTGTCTTTGCTTTTGCTTTTGTTCATATAGATTCACGGACTAGTGGCTTCCTTAAAAAAATACTAGACTGCTTACAATAAAAACACCAATAGCAGTGTACACAGAGTAGTCCAAATAAAAATAGAGCAAAACCACATAAAGGGAGAGATAATTGTCCTAGATAAATCAGGATGAGACCATTACCATGTTCTAAGCACTAAATTTACAATCTGCTTCTGTGAAGTAAAGGACAGCGATAGGGTGGATTATATTAATGTTTCCCCACCTTGGTCCACCAACATGATGTTTATTATTTTCTATCTTCAAGGCCTACAAGTTTTTAGAGTTTCTCTTTCAACCTTATTTATTAAAGAATGTTCTGAATGACCCCACGATGAGTAAATGTAAAGCTTACTGAAATACTAAAAACAGGATGTAGATTGCTATTACTGTTGTTATGACACCAGTTTGCAACTATTGGGATAAAGCATTTTCACTTTCTGAGTATGCACCGTGTACTAATCAGCCACAATAAGAATTCTACATACCAGTATCAAATGTATTCATCACAACAGCTGTGTCCTATGTATTACTGTCCCCATTTTACAGAGGAAAAAATTATTCAGCAGCCTCCCCAAGGCCAAGAAGCTGGCAAACGAGAGAGTCAAGAGCTAGATCTGGGTTTGCCAATTCCAAAACCAGTGATAAGAACTATTTCTGTTATATTACCTCTTTTAGAAAGAATTTTAGTTTTGCAAGAGATGAAATTTCCTCGAGGTTCTAAATCTTAGAAGGAATTTCTTACATGGATGTTCACAGGAGAGCTACTGACCCTGTAATTGATAATGGGGGCCTAAAGAAGAACCCTGTAATAATTCACTATGTTCATTGAGGCCTGATACACTGGGTTCTGGAGGTATCTGGAAAAGCCACGAGAGTGAACCAGGCATGGGCCCTGCCCTCTGACAGCTTCCCCAGGTGGGGAGAAGAGATAAGCACACAGCTAACCAAATACACACTGGCTACATGGGGCCAGGTGTCATCTCTGATGGATAGACCAAGGCTCAGAGAGGTGGCCAGAGAGATGGGCTGACCACATCTTCCTTACCATTGGGCTCTCAGTGCTGCTGCTGCTGCTGCTGCTTGTGGTTCAGAGTCCAGGGCCCTCACTGGGAAGCCCCACCCTGCCCATGTTTCCAACTACCTGAAATACTAGGCCTGCCAAGCTTAGTCCCTGCACTGCTTCCTGCTAAAATCTGCCCACCACTGCCACCAGATATCTATGCCAAGGCTCTGAGAAAGGTTCTCTGCACTCTCTTGGATAACGATCAGCAGCTCTCATAGGCAAATCTGATAGTCCATGCCAAAAAGATTCCAGAGAGGATCAATGAAATAGAAGCAGAAGTGAACTCCCACAAGGCAAAAGAGAAATGTTCCCTACCCAAATAAAACATTAAAAAAAAATTCCTGGCCGGGTGCAATGGCTCACGCCTGTAATCCCAGCACTTTGGGAGGCCAAGGCGGGTGGATCACGAGGTCAAGAGATCGAGACCATCCTGGTCAACATGGTGAAACCCCGTCTCTACTAAAAATACAAAAAATTAGCTGGGCATGGTGGCACATGCCTGTAATCCCAGCTACTCAGGAGGCTGAGGCAGGAGAATTGCCTGAATCCAGGAGGCGGAGGTTGCGGTGAGCCGAGATCGCGCCATTGCACTCCAGCCTGGGTAACAAGAGCAAAACTCTGTCTAAAAAAAAAAAAAAAAAAAAAAAAAAAAAAAAAAAAAAAAAAAAAAAAATATTCCCTACTTCTGTTTCCTGATGGCTGCCTGTCCCTGCATTCCATCAGGTGTATTCTGAGGCAAATATCTCTGGGAGGTCCATACATGAGTCCATTATCAACCATGGCACCTTATGCAGAGGTAGTTTATTAGCTCCTATCCTCAAGGTTTTCCTGAGAGGAGATGCACATCTCTGAGAAGAAGGGCAATGCCGGGGACTTGGACCACTGCCCAGAGCAGCAGATCTGGGCCCTGAAGCCCCAGATACATGATGAGAGTGCCAGGTTTCTAAGCAGGAGAAAGTCAGGGCCGCAGGGGCCAAGTCCATAGGCCTATGCTGCAATCCTGCCTTTGCCTGCCTCTGTTGTTCTCTACCATCTCAGTGCACAAATTTGAAAAGAGAATATTTTACAAGAATATTATAAACTTACATTTTCAGAGTTTCTAGTTGTCAGAGCCTAGAAGGGACCTCAAAGACCAATATATAAACAAAGGAGTGAGATGCAGGTAGGTGAAGTGAGTTGCCCAAGTCACTTGGCTGGTGAGGATCAGGCCTAGCTTCTCTTTACTTCCCTGAGAGCCAGATGGCCCTTCCCTGGTACAAGGTAATCAATTATTTACTGCACTGATGCAAGCTTTAGACTAAACATTCCTTTAGAAATAGGATCCTTCGTTAAATTATTCA
Source organism: Saimiri boliviensis (assembly GCF_048565385.1). Classification (NCBI taxonomy): domain Eukaryota; kingdom Metazoa; phylum Chordata; class Mammalia; order Primates; family Cebidae; genus Saimiri; species Saimiri boliviensis. Next base: position 40,875,328 of record NC_133470.1, read on the forward strand.
GCAAACATCTATTGCACTTGGCAGGAGCTGATGTGGAGGCAGGGAAGCAGACAAGTAACAACTTGACAGGAGGCTACCCGTGGATAGTAGGTGTAAAACGTTTAGCACAATGCTTGGCCCCCAGTAAGTGCTCAATAAATGGCGGCTTCTACAAAAGTATTCTTCGAGTGAGATGGAAATACGGAGAGAGAGGTAGGCAAACTCAGGTGACACACTGATGCAAGGTTAAGAGCAGAGGAATGATCTGATCAGAGTTTAGGAAGGTTACTCTGGCAAAACTTTGGAAGATGAGAGTTAAGAAAAAGAGATCAGTTATACTGCTTTCCAGATGGTCCAAGTAAACAGTGATGAAAAGCTGAACTGCAACCATGAAGCTGGGGATGGAAAGAAGGGAAAGCTTCTAGAGGTAATTCAAGATGTACAATTTCAACGGGTGAGTGGGAGAGGTCATGAGAGGAGAGAGGGGAGACACAAAACCAGTCCCTGGTCTGGGCTCTTGGGGATGCCCATGATGGCCTTTATCAGGATACAGTCTCCTAGCTGCCATTTTATGAAAGAAGAAAATGAGGTCAAGTTAGGGAAAGTTATTTTTGGGATGCCTAAAAGACATGCAAGGGGGATATGTCCCAGAGGTATTCATTATTTCCAGGTTTATTGTTCAGGAGAAAGGTCTGGGCTTGAGGAACTAGCATGGAGACAATCAGCCTGCAGGTCAGAGCTAAAGCAGTGAGGGCTAGATAAAATGTATCCATTCAACTAGTATTTATTAACACTACTGTTTGCCAGACATTGTGGTAAGTCATAAGGCTAAAGGAGAAAACAAGAAAGAGGAGGTCCCTGCCCTCAAAGAGGTTACATTCTGGTGAGGAGAGCCAGAATACACACACACACACACACACATACACACACACACACACAAACACACACACACTTACACACATACATAAAGGAAAGAAAATATTACCTAGTAAAAGCACTGAGCAAAGAATTGAATTAGGGTATGATGTGATAGACACGGGCTATGTAGTTCTTTTTTCTTTGCTCAGGGAAGAGTTTGAGAAGCAAAAGAGTGGGCTGAAGACAACATGCAGGGACCCACACTTGTGAGCCAAGCACAAATGAGGAGTTCCAAAGACAGAGGGCTCAGCACCCGGCACCAAGCATGTCATATAAATCACAACATCTAGACTCTTTGTCTACTCATTTGGAGGCCATACCATCACCTCCAAACTAGAACCCCCGAGAACAACTTCAGTGGTTCATTATTTCATTTGGTAACTATATATATATATATATATATTTATGTATGTATGTATTGACCCCAGCAGTAGGGGATGCCGTGGGGCACAAGACCATTGAGCTCCCTGCCCTCAGAAAGCTCATATTCAAATAGAAAACACACACAAGCACACACACATAAAGACCTCACTCCCAACTAAACAGATCTCTAAATGAAATAAATGCAAGTTGTGCGAAGTGCTGTGAAAAATATAAACAAGGGGCTAAGAATAACAGCAGATGATCTACTTTACATAGGATCGTGAGTGAACGAAAGCCCCTCTGGGAGCTGACATTTGAAATCAGTCCCAGAGTTTGCCATGCAGAGGACGCTGGTGAGGGCATTCCAGGCAGAGGGAACTGGGTGTGCATATGCTCAGAGGCAGGAAAGAGCTTGATGTGTTTGAGAAACTGAAAGACAGTCAGTGAGGCCAAAAGACAGAACTGGAGAAAAAGAGGTGGTGACACTGGAAATACAAACAGACTCACATCACTCAAGGCCTTGCTGGCTGCAGTCAAATGTTTGGATCTTACTGTGAGGACAATGGCAAGCCACTGAAGGATTTCTCAAGCCAGGTGTAATCTGATCTGACTTTCATTTTAAGGAATTTCTGGGACCAGGAGCTCCTTTTTTTCAGTATGCAGCTCCTTGAGGCCACCCTTCCTATCACAGTGTAGCGGTCCTTTATCCCACCCAGAATTAGGGTCAGGCCACCATCTGCAAAGCAACTTTTTCCTCCTTGGATTGCCTGCCTGGCCTAAGTGCTTCCCAAAAAGCCCTATAAACTCACTAAAGTGTTTCCAATAGACTTTGCGAGTGTTGGGAAAATGGATGCTTTTGTAAAAGGACACAAATAATAAAACGAAACCACTCCCTCATTTCTGATGGAAATTTCTTGTTTTCTCCTCCACTGCTTTCCATTAGCCCATGGCCTGAGTAATTGTCTCTGCTCTTTAGTGTCTCCATTTATTTTCCAAAACACTATGAACATGTGTATGTGACTATGAACAATAACAAAGAACTATAAATTCTTATTGATCCCAGAAGGTTGGGAATTCTAAACAATAAAAATGTGTCCTCTGACTGCTTCTCTCAAAAGAACTTTTTGGAGACACAGAAGAGCTTTGTTAAAACAACAAATGAGCTCTTGGGACACTCTGGGCCTAATGGTGGGCTCTGGGCCACCAGGTAGTGATGCAAGAGGCAATTGCAGACACAAAGTTGGAAAGACCTCCCTGCTACCCTCTCCTGGGCTCACTTCCTCATTTCTCAGCCCACATCTTGACTGCATCAAACGGAGTTTAGTATATAGCTTTCAGCCACTATAGTTGTCAGGAGCCGGAATTCTCAGCCTAAAGAGAAAGTGCCCTTTGTCCTCCAACCATGATTTAATTTACTCTCCATTCACTTTGTTTTCAGGCTAAGAAGTCTCACAATTGTTTGAGACCCTGGATTTAAATTTCTCTGTGTTTCTGCTGTTTGGAAATTTGCCTAGGTCAGCCACTGGATAGTCCCAGAATTCAGCTTCACCTTAGAGAAAATCTTGATCATGATTTGTTATAATATTTCCAACTACTGTCACATATTTTTCCCTCGATTCCTCTATTTTCATGTCTTTCAGAACACACATGTGTAAGCACAAGTGCGCACATATGCATACATATCACCTCTGCTCTGATAATCGGTAACATTTTTACTCTTTTCCAACTTTATCACATTCCTGGAGATGTCCCTCCTTTGTCCCCCAGATTTGGGTGAGGGGAGGTGCTCTTAGCTGCGTTTTTTGGTCTTTCTCACTCAGTTGCACCATTCCCGGCATTCTGCTGATCCTTCAACCCCATGATTCATAAGACAATGTGACCAGCTGACTTTCTATGCTTTTGCCCCTCTGTTCCCATGTACAAACCCCTTTTATACGTAAATTCACAACATTTACTAGAGTATTAGTGGCCAAAACTTGACCACAGAGTAATACAAACTCAAAGAAATGCCAATTCCCAATAGAAAATAGTTCACTAATTAGGAAAGAAATAATTATTTCTGCTCTTTGGACAATCTTGAGGGGAAAACAGATTATTATTAGCAGAACATGGCTTACCTGAATGTATTATAATCCACCATCTTTGTGTGCTTACAGTCAGCAGCTCTAAATACCTGCTTGAGCTCTCTGGATCTTGATTCCTCTTGCTTCACCTTTTGCAGGCTACGTTCGAAGTCACTGAAAGGATACTGTGAGGGGGAAATGAAAAGAAAAACATATTGAAATATTCCTAACGCTTCAGGAGCCCAATCTTTCTGATGGCCAGCAAAAGGACTTCACACTGTGGACATGAAGTTAGCGGGTTTGTCTTTGCAAAGGTACCAACACTGAGAAGGCATACTAGCTTTGTATCTCTTCAGTAAAAGCTTCTGGATGACAGTTCACATCAGCATAGGCCCCAGCTCCGAGAGAAATGAGCTTAAGGAACAGCAGGCCACAGAGATCAGAAAACAACCCCTGCTTCTATCTCAGTCTCCTCCCTATAACCTTTGGATGTTGGCCCAATATGTTGGGAGATCCCAACGGAAAAAATGGGGATTCAAAACTGGATACGTAGATCTCTATTTTCTCTAGATCCTTAGAATGGGCCCCACCCCCCGGAACTGTTGTTCATTAGGCAATGCACTGACGAGAGTAAGACTGAATATCAAAGATGCACGTGGGCACCGCTGCCCTCACACATTCATTCTCTGGGCTGTGCAGTGTTCCTGTCTCCTACCCTGTGACTAGCTTTTTGACTCGGTAAGAATACTTCTTGCAAGCAGTTAAACATAAGGTCGTAAATAATTATAGCTAAGAGATCAAAAATGAGAAGAGGAAATTTTAAAATTAAAACATCGATGGCAGTTTAGTATAAAGATCCTTCTCTCCCACCAGGGAATGATCCAGGTGGTTTGGCACCTATCGCAGATCCCTACCCCTCCCACGTTTTTTCATTTCTTTTCATCTATTTCCATGACAGGATCTATTAGCTCTTTTGAAAAGATTCCTGAGGCTGATATTAAATAGGATAGCAATGTTTCTCTGCTTAGAATGTCTTTGTTAAGGGTATTTTTAAAATAATACAGTTTTCACTTGGGATACTGATACCAGATAATGTCCTACCTTGCTTTTATTGTCCCCAAAGGTTAAAAAAAAAAACCCTTTATATCTTATATTTATGCTACATATATATTTTATATTAAGGTATAGGTTCACCCTCTGTTTGGAAAAAAAATCTCTAATTTACAATAGCAGTACCAATTGAGCTTACCATGGGCCTCATGGTTAGTTCAGCCCTTCATACATATTATCACATCTAATCTTCATAGCAATTCTACGAAATAGGCACTGCTGTTCCTCCAATTCCAAAGATGAAGAAACTGAAGCTCAGGAAAAACACATATGTAAGGTCCCTCAGCTATTAATGTGGAGTCAGGTTCCCAAGCCAGGCCTGCTGGTCTCCAGAAATCTAAACTCTCAATGACTAAGTTTCTCGTCTAGATTCAGTGTTTTCGTACAGCTACTGGTTCATGGTTTTATGATAACCTGAATCCCTAAAACTACAAATGAAGAGATGGTGTGGCAGCCATGGAGGGCACTTCTCAGGCCACCTGTCAAGAGAGATCCTGGAGAGAAGAGCACTGTTGGCTGACAGGCTCCAGCTGCCATACCTTCCAGATTCGCACAGAGTTCACAGGCAATGTCGCTGCTGGGGCCACCCTCTCCCCAGGCTGTTCCTGCCCAATGATACAAAGCACAGCAGGGGGACTAGAGCCAGGCTATTCCTGCCTGACAGGGGACCTCTCTGATAGGCAGTCTGTGCTCTGGGGCTCCCCATCAGCCTGGCTGAGACTTTCCCAGAGCTGCACTGTCAGCTGAGGCTCTCCCTACACACCCCTCCTTCCATTCTCTCTCCTTCCACAGGGGTTCAACCTGCCTCCCGGTCTGAAGGTCCCTCCTGCCCACTCCTGGCCCCTCCTCCTTTATCCTTCTTAGAAACTTCCCCCACGACATCTCTCACACTTCTCGTTCTGCTTTAGCATCTGCTTCTCAGAGGACCCAAACTGATATGAATGATGTGATATAGTCATATCATACCAAACTGATAGGAATGATGTGATATACACAGAGACATTGATCTTAGCAACTTAACCCCGGGCATTTTATCTACAAAGGAGACAAAATTGGCACTCTATGTATATAAATGGTATATAAATATTATCGCTTAAAGGAAAACTTTTAATATAAAATTTTCCAGATAGATTTTTCGATATTAGGCAATGCTTCCCAAATATATATGTTTGCACACTGAACTAGTCCACATGTAAAACCAAGATTTTATCAATATGTTATTTTTACTGAACAGCATTGCCTTAATAGCACTTGCAGTAACAGTACCCATCTGCCATCTTATTTAAAAAAAAAAAAAACAACAACACTATTTGAGCTCACTGTTGTCAATTTATCCTTAAATCCTTATTTAGGCCTCAGGTGGCTACTGCTATGGGAAGGTGCAGCCCCAGCAACTATTCAGTTCCCTTGAGATTTCTGTTTGTTCAGGTCTTGGCCTTCTCTGTTGGCCTGTGCCAATTAACTGGGACGGCACAGTGTGTGGCACCAGATTTTCTTCCTTTCCTATAGTTGTTGAATTTCTTTCTGAAAACATTGTTAGTGTCAGCAGAAAACCCAGGAAACTTGATTCAACCCTGGCCCTGCCTCCTGCCTGTGCCTGGAATCTGCGATGCTGGGCAGAGGAGAACCCAGCATGTAAACAGAGTAGACAAGGACCTGGCCTCTGTGATGGGACGTGTGGCCAAGTCACACGGATCCATTATTCATGCCCACATGTGTGAATGCACAATGTAAAACTGGTGGCAAGATGAAGAAGAAAAAGGCCCTAAAGAAAGAAAAACACAGACTGCAGAGGGCTGAGAGGCAAGTCAAGAATTATACAAAGTAAATTCACCTTATCTACATTCTGCTCCATGTATTTTAACGTATACTCATCAGCATTGAGCAAATGAAACACATAACCATTCACATTCACTGTGACTCCAATGTAGAACTCCTCAGCCTTGAAATATTCAGACAGTTCACTTTTAAAGACTGGTTGTCCAGGCTTCTTAACGCGACTTCTTTTCAAGAACATTCCACCAGTAACTCCTATAGAAAAATAGAAAAGTTCATGAGCAGTCTTTATTCTTGAAAGAAGCATCTGATTGACTTCAGAGTTACTTATCTTCAGGCACAGACCACCATATAAGTTACCTGTGAACTCATATTGCCTGTTATTTTTGGACTTAAGGGAGGAAAGAGGGAGTGAACAAAGAAATAAGACTTCCTAGGTGAGGGTGTTCAAGACAAAAAGCAAAGCTGGGCAGGGTGGAATATGCCTGAAGTCCCAGCAACTCAAGAGGCTGAGGCAGGAGGATCGCTTGAGGCTAGGAGTTCAAGACAACCAGCCTGAGCAGCATACCAAGATTCCATCTCAAAAAAAAAAAAAAAAAAAAAAAAAGAAAAAGAAAAAGAAAAAGAAAAAATGGCATGGAATTCTACCATTTTCTTCTCTCTCTCTACTCTCTTCCCAGTCCAATAAATACTTGGCAAAGACCTCCTATATATGCCCAGCAGCATAATGGGAGAGTGGAACATCAGGAAGATACTCATCTTTAGAGCATGTTTGAATAGTAGCAGTTGGAAAATTCCTCACTTGTGCTTATTTCCACCTATTTGTCCCAGATGATGTCTTATACTTAATCTGATATGCAGATTAAGTAGCAAATGCCCTACTTCTGTAAAGGAGATTACTTAAATTTTTAAAGATAACTATGGGAGTCCCCTTAAATCTTTTCTTCCCTTCTGTTTCACACATGCTGCAACTTGTTTGGCCACATCTTCCCCATTCTAAATGTATTAAGAGTTGATTTTTGACCTGTAAGAACATGACTTATATTCATCCCTATGCAATTTCATATTTTAAGATTTGATCCATTATTGAAATCACCGTAGAGCCTTAGTTATACAAGTTATTCATTACTCACTGGTGTGCTAAGTAGCTTATACCAGCTCAAAGGAGCTGACAGTTGAATTTTCAGAGATTTCGCAAGCCAGTTTTCAAACTCTTGGCTGCTTGAAATTGGCCATGGTTGGGGTATTCACACCATGGAAACTGGCAAAGAGTATAAATCAGGGCTTTTAAAATATTTTCAAAGAGCCAGTTAACCAGCACATCACTGATTATTCTGCCTAAATGTATGTCTTCAGCATAGATAAAAGTTTTAAACATGTTGAGACAAAGAACAGGCTCCTACAGTGCCATGATTAGGTAAGTCAATGGCTCTCCTCAGCGATGGCTGTGGTACCAGCATATTGCAGAGAGGCATTCTGTGGGCCTGAGTGCTGGAACCTTGGCAACAACCTCAACAGACAGAAGGGCCAGATAAAGATGGACCCTGAAGATTGAATTTGTGTATCTGGGATTCTTGTCTCACAGCCAAACAAAAATGTTGTAAGTAGGACTATCAAGAATACAGACTTCCTCTTGGCTTACTGGCTGCGAGTAGAACCAGTGGTACCTAGACCATGATTCTGAAGCCATCGGGTTCCATAGAGGTGCTTCAGAGGCCACAGAGGAAGTAGGGATAGTGGCAAAAAGGAGGTAACTCCAGGTACCCCAACCCAAAACCAACCAAAACTGTTCCGCCTTTATCATTTTAAATGTTTAGGTTCCCATTTAAGAGACTGGTTTTTTTTAAAAAAAAAAAAAAAAAAAAAAAACACTCTATTGTTCAGGGTTTTTTTTAAAAAAATCTCTATTGTACATAATCTAGGCTACAAAAACAGATCATGTTACCTAATTTTCAGCATGAAGAGACACTTACATGTTCTCAAGAAAATACTATGAGGACTATCTCTCTTACCTGAATTATTCTCTATAGGTTCGAACACTGAAATGGTGTCATCAGCGAGATAATATGAAATAACAAATATCCTGTCCAAGTCAACGTATTTTTCTGTGTCTAGTTTTGCAAAAAACCGGAGTATATTGCTTTCTAAGCCATACCTAAATGGAAGAGAAATGAGAGTTACAGAGATATACAGGAAATCTTCCACGTATTATGTTTTTAAAAGTCTGCAAAAGATATAATGTGGCTTTAATATAGTAGGTATAAACTGTCCAAAGTGAAAGCATGCAACCATTTTCTAATTAAGGTTCTAAATCTAAATGCAGGGCAATTGTCTCAGTATATTAAAATATCTCTGATTCTTTACATGTCCTGGGTAACATATTGGGAAAATGAACCCAAAACAAACCTCATAAACACACTGCTCAAACCAGCTGCACGAACTGGTTGTTCTCCAATGACGAAGCTAGTTACCAATCACAATAATCATGTTGGAAAGAAGAGCAAGCACCTAGCCCTGCTGCCTGGGCAATCCTGGGCTCTGCCAGGATCTGGGGCCATCACTCCCATTCACCACTCACTGTCTCATGCCCTTCCGCTTTTCTGTCTTCCAGCCCACATCTTCCCCTCTCTGACTCACTCCTCCAGCTACCCAGAATCCCCCCAACTTCCTTCAAGGGAAAAATTAACTTTTCCTTTTCAAATGCGATAACACCTATGACAGACCCACCTTTTTTTTTTTTAATAGTGTTTATCACTCGTATTGTAAGCCACTACAAGTCTGTTTTCCAAGGCCAAAGACTGTCTTATTAACCATTACCTAATTTACATTATAAGTATTCAATAAATGTTCATGGAAAATTGTTATGATATCTGTATCTATTGGTATTTGCATTCAGATTTCTATGCATTAATAGAATAGTCTAGTAGGCTAAAGATAGGATCAAATTATAGAATTAAAAGTTACCAAAGCTGATTGCCTGGTCACTGAAGAAATTGATTTATAATCTGTTAGCAGAAGCGTGTCTGCAGATATCAGCTAGTGAAAGGTGGACTTTGTAACAAACAATAAACCCTTGGAGAGGTCTTTGATAATTAAAATCATTACCCCAAGGAAGTACACAGGAGAATAAACCATGTCCTCTGTCACAACTCTAAGCAGAAAAGTCTTCCCTTGCAGGGTCTCCTATGCTGAAAATCATTCTTTCCTTGTGTTCACAGTGATTAAAAAATAAACCAAGTATTTCTGATTTGCAGAGGCAAAAAGTGCTTTTCTCTGCCCCCTTCTCAGACTGGACAAGAATCAGAGCTGAAAAAGGATGGCACCAAGATTCTTAGGCTTGAGACAGTGTGCAGCAGTTTGGAAAATTCGCCTCAGAACAGCCTGAGCAAAGCAGTTAGGTCTCCATGGCTCTGTTTTCTCGACATCCAGTTCCCCGGCTTCAGACAGACCTCATATAGTCTGGGAGGAAGCTATGCCTTGCCAACCGTCTTCTCTGGTACATAATTGGATTTATAAGTAACAGATAGATTTGATAGCCCCTGTCTCACACACACAAAACCGTCTAACTTTCCAGATAGCCAAAATATCACTGCAACAACTGAGGAAGGTCTAACTTCAGGCAAAGAAATATTACTGTAAATTTAACTTCTTATAACCTACATAAATTTATAAGTGTATATGTTAAGCGTGGGTTTTTCACACATTCAACATGCCTTTTTTTCATCTAAATCTAGTGTTCTGGAGATCTCATTAATCAAGAATATAATCTACACAATAAAATCTTCAGACTAGCAGTTCACAAAGTCTATTGTATATAAAAGTCACCTGGGGAGCTTGTTAAATATGCAGAATCCAGAGTCCTATCCCCAAAGATACCGGGGGATTCGGTAGTTAGCTCACATTTCCAGAAACCTGCATTATTAAGAAGAACCCCAGAAGATTCTGATAAGGTGGTCCCCTGGGCATACTCTGAGAAGCTCTGCAAGTGTCTTCAGATGTTTCCCTAATAGCTACTTCTCAAACTTCTCAGAATATTCTTTTTTATCACAATACTCCAGCTGACCACCTACTTACACCTTCTGAATCAGTTGTAATGTCACATCGAATTTAGCACTATATAGACGTGTACTCTGGATGGCTGCTTTTAAAATGTGTTTATTCCCATTGTCCCCAAACAAATTATAAATTCCTAGGTCCAGGAGCCATGTCTTAACTTTTTCTACATACAGTCCAGAGGTATCTACAATCATTGCCTCAAATTCTTCGCCCATTTTGTCTTGAACCTACTTCCATTAGGTTTGCTCCTGTAGAGGTCAACAATGATCTCCACAATGCCAATTCCAATGCTTAATTTTTTGTGCCCATCTCACTTAACCAGTCAGCAGTAACTGGCACAAATGATGGTTCTTTCAGTGATACTCTTGCTTCACTTGGCTTCCAGGATCCAGCATTCTCTTGGTTTGGCTCCTTACCTTCTCGTTTGCTCCTTTTTAGTCTCCTTTGCTGGTTCCTCCGTTTTTTCCCCCAAGCTCCTAATTGGGGATGTTCCAGAGTTTATTCCTTGGTCATGCTCTGCTCTATGTATATTCACTCCCTCGGTCATCTCAACCAATCTCAAGGCTTTAACACAATTTGGTATCATGGATTTAAATACCATCTACATCAGGCGTCCCCAAACTTTTTACACAGGGGGCCAGTTCACTGTCCCTCAGACCGTTGGAGGGCCGCCACATACTGTGCTCCTCTCACTGACCACCAATGAAAGCGGTGCCCCTTCCTGAAATGCGGCGGGGGGGGGGGGGGGGGCGGATAAATGGCCTCAGGGGGCCACATGCGGCCCGCGGGCCGTACTTTGGGGACACCTGATCTACATGCTGATGGATCCACGTTCACCTATCTTCTGACCCATATATTCACAAATATATCCAACTGCCTACTTGGTATCATCACTTGATTATCTAATAGACATCCCAAACTTAACTGGTTCTAAAACTGAACTTCTATTCTTATCCCTAAACCTACCCTATCTACAATCTTTCTCATCTCAGTGGATGGCAACTCCACCCTTCCAGTTGCTCAGGCCAAAATTTTGAGAGTCATCTTAACTCCTTGCTTCTTTCATACTTCATATCCAATTTGTCAGGGAATCCCACTGCCCTAACCTCAAAATATTTTCAGGATCCGCTATTAAGTTTCATCACTTCCACTGCGTTCACCCAGATCTGAGCCACCATAACTTTTCTCTTGGACTACTACAGTAGCTTCTTATCTGGTCTTAACTTCCACCATTACCATCTATAGTCTACTCTCAACACCACACTGGAATAATTCTTTTTAAGAAGAAAATCAGCTCAAGTCACCTCTCTGCTCAAATTTCCCAATAGCCCCCTTATCACTCAAAGTCAAAAGCGCCTTTAAACAGTCTGTAAAGCCCTGCGTCTCCTCTCCATGTGCTCTGCTATGTACTCATCAACTCCATCCATGTTGGCCTCCTGGATGTTTCTTGCACATCCCAAGCACACTTCTTGCTCAGGGCCTTTACACCAACTGTTCCTTTTACCTGAACCTCATTTCCTCTCCTCAGTAAAGTCCATCACAACCACACTATTTAAAATGGCAATGAGGAATGTTCCTCAGCCCCACACTCCCAATCTGCCTTTACTCTTTTCACAGTAACTTAATACCGTCTTTATTTTTTTCATGATACTTAACATCTTGTAAATACTTCATAATTTACTTATGTATTATCTTCATCACTGATGGTCCATCTCCCACAACTAGAATATAAGTTCCACGATGGCAGGCCTTGGTGTCTGTTTTGTTCACTGATGCATCCCAAACACCCAGAACACTGCTTGACAGACAGCAGGGACTCAAGAAATAGTTGTTCATTCATTAATGGCTCATCCAGGGCTTTACACCTACTAAAAACCTCAAATAGATACAGAGTTATAGAGTTTTATGGTTGAAAGACATATGAAGACTTATTTTTATTAATGGGGAAACATTTCTAAAAGAGGGAAAAATGACTGCTGGGGACAGCAGATGGACAATATCTGTAACAAGACAGAGATGAAGATTAAACCACGAGTTTTTGGATGCTATATGATTATGACTGGCACAAGTCTGGGATAATAACCCTCCTGGTGAGAAGTCATCTGTCTCTTCTATCCATGATTAAGAACTGGATGAGTGAATATTTATTGTATTTGCTCACTTATTCATCCATTCCTTCTCTTCTTAGACAAACTATTGATCCCAAAATGTACAGCCAGCACTAACTCTTATGGAAGCCATAAAGCTGGCCCCTGCCCTCAAGGAGCCCTTGGTCTCAGAGGAGCCCACGAATTACATAAACAAGTCATTAATATGCACTGTGATATGTACAGGTTCTGTTGAAAGACGGGTGAGTTCCAGAAGTCAGATTTCCCTGGGTTCAATTCCTAGTTCAACTAAAAATTACCTGTGTGACCTTGAGGAAGTTGTATGGCCTCTCTGAGCCTCAGTTTCCTCATGTGAGAAATGGGTGTGATAATATTATCTATATTCCAAGGTTTTGGATTAAATTAGGTTAAGTATTGTTACTGGATTATTAGAGATATAATCAACAGAGTACTGTGGGCACACAAAGAACAGAGTAACTAATTCAGCCTGGTGTAGCAAGAAAGATATTATCATGGTTCTCCCTCCTCAGACTAGACAATCTAACCACCAGGCTACCACAGTGATATCTATCCAGATAATAAAGATCTTTATATCCATCAAAGCTCATATGCTTTAATCTGAAACTATTCCCTCCAATGATTCATATATCAGCATTAACCTCACAACAATAGTACCAAGTACATCTTAATAGCAATATATATAATCAACATGTCATGTACAATTTCATGTCTGAATTCACAGTTTATTTGTATTTTTTAAAAAACTATTTTTTGTATGCTTTGTGAAATCATCTGCTTTATGTTCTTACAGTTTTAAAACCTTGGGTTATTCAAACTCATGTATAAGTCTCTAGCTGAATGTGCTAGTTACTATGGAAACACAGTCCCTGTGTGAGAGGAGCTTGAGGAAAGTGTATTCCTGGCACAGATCGAGCAGTGGACAGAAAGAACAAAACGAGAGACATTTGTGCCTATACCACCATCCTCCAGCCATGACAACATGACAGGAACATGGAATACCATCTAGAGTCAGTGTTCTGTGGGCAAGTTTACACAGCGTAGACAGAATGAGGGACTAAGTCAACCACTCACAAAGAATGGTTTTCCCCTGGGTTCCAGAAGCAACACCCTGGATAATATTTCATCTTGTTTACTTATAAGAAAAAATTCCCTCTCCTTTTACAATAGGGACATTCTTCCTGCCCACCTCCTTCGGATGGTTGTCCTTAAAAACAGCAGTTAGCCATCAAGAGTCCTCACCTAAACACTGTTCTCAATAAGGGAGGACAGAGTATAAGTTGGCGACCCTCTTATGTGCTAGAAATCAGTGGTTCTCAAACACTGGTGTGACTCAGAATCCCCTGGAAGGCTTGAGAAAACACAGACTGTTGGGCCCCTTCCCCAGAGCTTCTGTCGCAGTCGGTAAGGGGGCGGGGGGAGGGGGGGAGGCACAATAATTAGCATTTCTAAAACTTACAGGGACCATTCCTGAGAAGCACCAAATCTAAAACTTAAAAATGGAACCCTAAAGTCCTTAAAAAAAAAAAAAAGATTATTTCTAGAAAGACAAAGGATTATCATGCCATAGCAAAGGCAGACTGACATTCTGTACAATTCTTTATCAATTTTTACCACTTTTACAGATGTAAGACAACTATTGTTCTCTCTCCTTCAAATGTTCTACAACAGCCCCTGACCCCAATCAATTGTATGAAATTCAGGATGTCTTTTTCTTCTCCTTCTCCTAGTCTCACCACATGTTCCCTTTATCACTGTTTCTCCCCGGGATCTCCCGGTCCCTCATTTCCGTCACACAGGACTGCAACCCTCAGCCCACATCCTATTCAAGTATCTACAGTCTTTCCCCACCACTTTCCCCCTGACTTCTTTCTCCAGTGTCTGCTCTCCCTGCAGAAGCAAAAAGTAGCCAAGGGCAGTGTCTACATTCTATATGCATGATTCATGGGCAGGTTTTTCTCCATGTCTATTAGGAATACTTCTGAGAGTCCATCATTTAAAATTATACTCAGCCAAGCGAGAAATCTATGGTTACTGAACTCAACCAACCTCTCAAGTGAAAACAACAACATTAATAACCAAATAACATTTTTAAAAACACATATAAATCCTGGAAATCTCTATAGCAGGGGTTGGCAAACCACAGTCAGTGGGCCAAATCCAGTAGGCCACCTGTTTTTATATGACGTTTGAGATAAGAATGGTTTTCACATTTTGAAATGGTTAAAAAAAATCAAAATAAGAATAATATCTTGTGATATATAAAAATGATATGAAACTTGAATGTCAGTGGCCATAAAAAAACGTCTTATGGGAACACAGTCACACATTCGTTTACATTCTGTCTGTGGTTGCTTTCACGCTACAAAGGCAGATCTGAGTGGTTGTGACAGACACCGTATGGCCCACAAAGCCAAAAATATTTCCTATCTGACCCTTTGAGAAAAAGCTTGCTAACTCCTACTCTACATCTTTGCCATCTTCAAGAGACAGAGATATAGATAGATATGGAAAGGCAACATGGATTGGAGATAATATTACTTTAGGGGCCTCCAGATGATACTTATTAAAATAAGCACTCAAGTAAGAACCTGTTAATACGTGCATGTTAATCAACCTCATTAAAAGCCTATAATAATGTCTCCCTGGACTTGCAATTAGATGAGCTACATGACATCTGTTTCGTCATGAGAACTACGTTATAAACCCCAAACACATTTGGGAAAGATCAGACTAAAATCATGGTTCCCTTAAGCACCTGTCTTTTTCCATAAACTTCTTGAAGTTCTTCCGATGAGGTGTGGGCTTGAGGCCTAAGCAGTTACGGAGAGAATCCTCTTCAGAACCAAAACCATTATAAGGTGGAAATTTCCTTTCTATTTTTGGAGGAGGAGAAGGAGGCTTGCATGAAACTGAGGTAAAGTTCTCTATAACAAAACAAAGGCAAACAAAACATCAATATTTTTTTTTGCCCTGATTATGGCTGTTTTGAAAGGTTTGTTATGTTTTAAAGATGAACATGGAGATCTTTGTAGACTATTTTAAACTCTTTCAAACAAAACACAGCAAAATCCTGTGAGAGTAGGTTTCAATCATGTTTACAAAAACCATGGAACTGACTTAATAATCACCGTTGGTTCAAAAGTTAAAAAAAAAAAAAAAGAATCTATGTCAAATAAGTACACATTTATATTTTGTAATCACATTCCCATTTCTGAATATTTTTGTTCTCCTCTGATTTTTTCCAATAATATGAAAATTCAAACTTGAAAGGTTATGCCACTCACTCCATATTTTAACTTGTAATTTAGCCCTCTCCTATCTCAGTCAACACTCACTAATACAATTCTTTTCCAAACAGGACTTACTCTTAACTATTCACCTTTACCCTTCCCCATCTACCATCTCCTCCTACTGCACCTTCTATTTAAGTACCCTCCCTTGCCTCTAAAATGGACTCAGGTCATAGCACTTCCCTATGTAGTTCAAAAACAAACACGAAAACAAAACTTTCCTCTCACCAGCCACTGCCCCAGGTAGCTTTTGTTACTGCCCAAGGAAAGACTGCAATTGCACTCAAATGCAATGAAGCAAACAAACAAAACAGAAAGAGAAAAAACTTTTAAAATAGCCAACTGCCTACTCTCTCCAAGAGAGTGGTATGCAGTAAATACTGTTGATTTTATTTATATACTTATCATCTGTGAGGAAAGAGAGGCGGAGAGAGAGCTGGTAACATATTTGTAAGAGCCTAGGAGCTTCCAGGTGCTCATTTGCTAAGCTGTACAATCTCTGAGAAGCAACTGTGCTCTCCAGAGCAAAGAACATATTGACCTGATCTATCCAAGTCACTGTGTTTGCCCCCAACATAAATGGCAAAGAAGATGCCAGATCTTTCCTAAGACAAAACAAACTCCCACAGAGTCAATTTTCTACTTCTTCCCCAAGCTTCAGTATGACATAGGTGTTTTCAACCATGAATGAAAGGAGTTCTACATAAGCAAGTATTTCCTTTTTCGTTGTCAAAGTTCTCAAAGAGGAAAAGGACAAATTTTAGTGCACACCTCCAGAATAGAAAACATAGACCAATATTTCATCCAAGATAATCGAACTCTTAATATTAAGGTGGTTTTTTGTTTTTGTTTTGTTTTGTTTTGTTTTTTAACTGATGATCAAAAGGCTAAGGGCTTGAGGCCATTTCTAACTCTTGTTGGAAACATTTTCAGCTTTCATATTGCCTTAGACTTCCTAGCAGCCTTTGTGTGAAATTCCCCCAAACACAATCCCCAAAAGAGTACTGTTCCATCCTAACAGAAACTGCTCACAGCAGACTTGTTTATAAAGGTGACTCAGTGAAAGAGGGGAGCCAGTCTGCCAGTACACAAGTGACTTGTGAGCTTCAACTATTGCTATTTTTGTGGTGATTAAAGCAAAGTCTTGGGAATAAAGGGGAGAGTTCAAATCTTGGAATTGGGCAGAACCACAGTAGACCCTATCATTGCTAATCAATACACCTAATGCACCACTGTTTGGTCTTTCATTTCAGGAAGAGCACCATAACCATGGCAGGAGAGTTCTATGTGATTATTTAAAAAATCAGGGCCTGAGCAGTTTCTTACAACAGGAGACATACACATACAACTCTATATATCAGTCTAAGCAGTCTAACCAAAAGGGGGCACATATTGAATCTCAAAGTAATTAGGACTGCATTCTACGCTTCCCCCCAAAATTACAGGGCTTATAAACACACTGTTGTTTTCTCAACCACATTTTTGCAACAGATTTAAGTAACAAAAGAACCAATTTAGAGCTTTCCTCTGCACCCACAGTGCCATCTAGTGTATAAAAGCTTAGAACTTTTCCACTTCATCATGCCTTACTTTTATACCACCACATACATCTTTTTGAAAACTCTGGCTCAAGATCCAACTTTAAATCCCATTTCTCTGGGTAATTTGCATACATTCACAAAGCTCTGGACTCACAGCTGAATGACAAGTTTCCTCACTTTGGTTTTCCATCATCCCAGCATCCTGCATGTTTTAGGTGTTAAAAATACTCATTGAATAAATGAAAAAGTATACATTTTTTGTATAAAGCATCTTCCCAAATGTCTTAAGTTGGCATTCTGCTAGATCCTGAGACATATATGTCTTTTAATTATCTGATTCCTCTAATTCCAAGTGACTTGTCTATGTATATATACATATACACACACGTGTGTGTGTGTCATCCATGGTTGACTAGATTCCAACAAATTGGCAGAGAGATGGTATATATTAAAAAGGAGTCTTAATGCTTCTTCACGGTGATTTTCTATTCACCATCTCAGTGGGAAAGACTATCTGGAAAAGCCTTCAATTACTTCAAAGTTCATCGCTTATATTCTAGTAACCTAGAGATGAATACAGGTTTTGGGAGGCTGGAAGCTTAAATAATTTGGGCAAAGCTCTCCTAGACAAAGAATGTCAAATTACTAAGAAAAAATTAGGCCAGGGCCTTGGATTGGGGCCCCTGGAAAGGAAGACCTCTAAAAATTATGCTTCAGCAGCTTCAAGGTAAATCCACTTCTGTTTGTATTCAATACCCATGTCAAATGATTTCAGTGAAACCTAAATTCGTGAATAACATCATGTTAGAGCTATAAAATCTTTAAGAATCCTCCCATTTCAACCATCTTCATTTTACAGGGGAAGCAAAAGAAACAAAATTGTTAAGTCCATCAAGGCCATGTGATGAGACCAGAAGACAATTCTATCCCATTGGTGTAATTTTAAGTGTCCAATTCAGTCAAATAATCATTAAACACTCATGTTAAATGTTCTGCTGTTCTTAACACTGAAAGTTCAGAGATGGCCAGAAATGACTCCACAAAATTAAAGATGCTTTAAGATTTTTGTTCAATCTAAGTATAGCCTAATAAGTGTTCGAAAGCAACAAGGATGAACAGTGCTGTTACTAGTTTCATTGTTACAGTCACTACGATAAAATGATAAGAAAGTCCATTGATAGACAAATAATAACCTAAGGCAGAAATTCCTATACAAGAACAGTTTACATTTGATCCCTGTCCTTTTAGTGAAAGAAACACCTGCTGCAGCCCCTAGAGCCTTTTTCAACCTTCATGCTATAGGGAAGATCAACAGACCTCCATCTATCTGCCAGTCTGTGTTCATTCATATAAAATAATGAGGGAGTGACATGCTACAGCCCAGCAGGCAGGCCAGGGCCAGCAGGATGGCAAAATTTCCTGATGGAGGGGGTCACACTGCACTATTATAGATAAGAAATCTATGGAATCACCTTCTCCTTAGAATCCTTAAATGTATGAAGGAATCATATTAAGAGATTGAGTTTTACACAGGAGCTCAGATGTCTCTTCAAATTCTAGCAAGCCCTCCACTTCTACATAAATAGAAAGGTTATCTGTGTACCTTTCTTGGGACTGTGGCCAACTTCTTCTCTTTGTCTGACATTTTTTCTCTCCCAAAATAGGCTGGGGTGTCATTACACAGGAGAAGGTACTAAAGCAGCAAGGCTGCATACTGTGTTAGAAATCTCCCCTGACTTTCTGTTAAGGCCCCTAGCTGTGTGGCTGGCACTTGTCAGATCCTTTCTGCGTGCTGCGCAGTGGAGACACCCAGGTTTTCTACTGACCACAATTATTGACAAGGGAGGAAATATGACCACAATTATTAACAGAACCACAGTGATTGATGGGACTTTGTCCTGGTTTGGGTTTAAAGGATACCAAAACATAATGCATGTAATTTGGTCAGTTAAACAAATTGCTAGGACCAGATGAACTATAAATAAAATTAAAATGGCAGAAATAACTCTATCTAAGTAACATTAAGTATATTAATTTAACCTTACCAAAAAATCAGGAAAAGCAAATGCAAAGATTATAGGAGAATACTGATTCATTCCCCCTTCCACCTCATCATGCATATAATTTCTAGTCTTTACTTACATTAAGTGCACTGTTGTAACTCAAGAAATGTTGTGTAATAATAGTGTCTGTTAAACGGGATATTTTAACATATGTTATGAGAAATAGAAAAAGTCAGTGTGACTATGAAATGCATCATAATTTTGCATTTGCATAATTTTCGGTTTAAATGCATAATGCTCATGTTATATTAGCTTTAAAGGCACAGACTACTTTTTTTTACATCATACAATTAGTCCACAGAGTGAACAAAAGAAGTAAACAGAAAGAAATTGAGCACAAGGACTCGACTGAAATGGACCATAGGACATTTGAAGCTGATACATTTACCCAGGATGGCTTGATTTGGAGCACACCAGGAAATTCATACGCATCAGAAAATTTTCTAGAGAAGCTGCTAAGATCCTAACAACATACCAAGTCTCAGCAGTACGACACTCATTTTCCCAAATGCCACTTTCATATTCTCAAAACCAAGCTGACAGACAACATCAACCAAAAGTTGGACTAAGGAATCATATAATGCTTTGGAACATTTACCACATCCTTTATATTAAGGTAATCATCAGGTGTAAGTTATGGTTTTCAGTGACTCACCTTGATATATACATTTACATTTTTATTGTACACTAAAGCCTTATGGATTCCATACAGGCGTCTACATTTATTAAAGGCCAAATTCTTTTCCCATAGTCTAAGGGCCACCAGCAGCTTCTCTATAGCAGCTGCCACCTGCACATTCCTGGCTGCTTCTTGTCCACAGTCCCCAAAGCAAACATGCCCAACTGTGTCCACTGAGGGGGACTAATTTTAGAAAATAAAATAAAAAGAGGCCACCAATTTGGCCCTAGTAGGGCCCATACATTTGGACTCATCTGGCCTGCAGATGCAGTGCAACAAATTCCCTTAGTGAACCTAAGAGCAAAACTGAAAGCCTTTTTTATTCTAACCCCTTTGTGCGCTTGATGTGCCTTCTCCCACAATATGAAGATTCCCAGAATTCCAGGAATACTACACAGTGGGGACAACAAGACACATAACATGGCTTCATCTCATTCTAGAGACAAAACACCTTGTCTTTTAAGAAGCTGTGGCTGCGCTTGGCTTCCATCCCACCCCTCAGGGAAGTGTGCTCCTATGAATACTCTAAGGTTCAGAGAGAAGTACAGGACTAAGTACTCCCTATCCCAACTCCAAGTCCCAATCTGGGAGGTCGGCAAGTCCCATCGATTCCTAACAGCAGCAGGTACCTGCAGCCTCAGATAGAGGAGAATTTAACAAATGAAGGTTTATGTTTTAGGTTTCACGTCATATCCTCCACCAGTTTCCAAGACACACATAACACGGTGTCACACGCCACACATCTCAGTTCCCCTTCCAGCCTAGAAACCTCTTATAAACTCTGTATCTCCTAAGTCTACTGCAATAACCTACATATAGTAGGTGCTTAATAAATCACTCATTTTCATTCTGAACTGAACTAACCTGATTGGAATGGAGTTAATATCTAAGAAGAGAGAAGCTTGAAACCTGGCTGAGCCTCACCAAGAAAGGTAGAGCAAACTAGCAGAAGAGAATTCCTTCAGTAACTCGATTAGGTATATCCATTGTGGTCAGAAGAATTAAGTGAAAAGAAATGCATTCAGATTTCCATTTTGGTTGCTCAACCAAAACATTTACCCCATATTGGAGTGGGGCAGAGGACCATAAGGGAAAATGGAAGTCCCTGGCATCAGCAGAGAAGTTCAAATCTTGGCTCACTCTTTGTTCACTGCATGATGTTGGAAAAATGAGCCCCCTTTAAGCCTTGGGTTTTTTCACCTCTAAAATGGGGATAGTAAATCTACCCATAGAGAATCATTAGGAATATGAAAGACAACAAATGTCTGAAAGATACCAAATGTACAATAAATGGTAGCTATTATGAGCCTAGCATTTGAAACTCCAAAGTAAAATCTTAACTAGGGAACAAAGAGTTTAATTCTTAAAAGATATTTAATTGACATATGTATCACTTACCAATTCCATATTTAGACTTATAATAAGACTTCGTAAATTCATCACAGTCATAAAGGAGTACTTTTCTTCCCCACACATTGATGGTGACTCCTAGGGACAGGTCACAATCTTTGTAAAACTCTTGGTCTACTTTTCCTAGCTAATAAAAACAAAGGAACATAGCATTGGCACCATGGACCCTCCAAAGAACCAGACATCCCTTCCCAGAGAAAAAAGGAAATGAAAAAATTTTTCAGTCTTTTATAACTAAATTGTAAAAATCAAATAAAAAAGTAACCAGTTGATGTTCATATTCTAAAGTTATTTTAGCACTGCAGTATTATACTTACAAACTGCAACGCAATGCATATATTTATATATACATTTCAACGTGCTTATGATTAATAAATAGCAGTACAAGGCATACATTTTATGTATTCATCCATTTCATTCACAATCTCATAAGAGAAGGGTATGTAACTTGCCCCACTGTTCAGGTTTCAGGGAAGTCACACTAGAAACAGGTAATAAAATGTGAGGTTCCTTCCCTTATGTTTATCCAACAGGTAGCCATCCTCTTGGTTCCTCTTTAAGTCACCATACAAATTGAGAACTGTTCGATCTGTTATCTGGCCGGGTTGATAGACTCTGGTGTGGCCATCCTGGAAGACAAAATCAAAACAAGGTGTGGTAGGACTTCATCCATTCCCTTTCTTACTATAACCCCAGGGCTGGCATACAGGTGGCACTCAAAGAATATTTGTTGAATGAATAAATAAAATGACGTAACTGATATTGGCACACTGTAAATGTTAGGTATGTCATTATTATTTTATATTTAGCTTATTTTTCAAAGCCATTCTAAAAACAGGTTTCTCTGGCACCTCCTGGTCGCCTGCTATGCGTATCCCAGAGCTCCCTCTGGGACAAACTGTGCCTCTCCTGCCTCCAAGCAACACAGTAGGGCTTCTGGCAGTGGGCTCAGAGAATCTGGTTAAACCTTCTGTGAGGACTGAATGGACAGCAGTTATTTGCCTTGGAAATTAGTGTTATGGTAACCTTTTCATGAGCACTAAAAATTCAATTAAAAGATACTTTATCCAAATAAGAAAGAAACTATAACATAGAGCTTTTGAAAAAATCTTTATGTTTCTAAGTGTCCTTATATGTGTTTGCAGGTCCATAGGTAGTATTTTTTTGTGTGTGCTATATTATCACATTTTAAAGATGGGGAAATAAGCTCAGAGAGGTTAAGTGATTTGCCCAAGGTAGCACAGCTATTAAGCGGCAGACTCAGAATTCTAATCCAGGTCTGGCCTGTTTCTGCTGCATCCAAGTTACATAAGCTCTCATGTGGCCATAAATATTTGTAGAAATCAGTCTGACAACTCTTTTTAATATCAAATAAAATCCAAAAGTCATCATTGCCACTAGCTAGTGGCTACTTGGTGACTAGTTGCTACACTCAGAAGAGATGCTTAGGTTTGTAAAGTTGCATGTGTATATCTGTGAGTGCACGTGTACACGCACATGTGGGTGCACGTGTATAGTGTGTGTTTGTATTCACAACCCAGACCAAACCATGGGTTCTCCTCAGTAGTCTGCAGAGATCACACCCTAGTGCCCCATCCAAAGTCACAAGCAATTCTTTTACTAAGGGGTCATTATTTAGTTTCATAAAACTCTTTGTGAACTCAGTGATGATGATGTACTTTTTCTTACATTTGACTTTTTTCCTTTACTTCCCTTAACTTCAATGTTCCAACGCTAATTCATCATACTCTCTGTATTACTTTCACAGATGTATATTAATAGAGAGCACAAAATGAAAGTTTCCTGAGTACCTGCACTAGTGCACGGTTACTATCATCTCATACTCTTAACACACAACATTCCAAACAGTGACTCTAGTCTCTTGCTCCACAAGCAAATTCAGAAAGCGGTTATGTCCACTGCTCACCTTGGGTAGCTTACTCCTCCGGAGGAACATTTTCGTAGGATCTCGGCCTGAGTTGTCTGGAAGCAGTTCTTTGATTTCAATAGTATCATCACACAAGAAGTAATGCAGGATGAGTTCTCGACGGTCTCCAAGCATTGAGACTGAGTCATCCCACAGGCAGAAGAAACGCAAAACCTTGCCATGATACTGGAGGAACTGTTTCCGGGTGTCAAAGGATTCGTAGGGACGTAGGGGCTCTACATGTTCTAGAATCTGCAAATGGAGAAAATATCAATAATAGTTGCAGGTTTTGCATAATGACTTCTATGATACACACAATCAAGTGACAAATATATAAAGATATATTTTTGGCCAGGCAAAGTGGCTCATACCCGTAATCCCAGCATTTTGGGAGGTCAAGGTGGGAGGATTGCTTGAGTTCAGGAGTTCAAGACCAGCCTGGGAAACATGGCAAAAACACAACTCTTAAAAAAAAATTAGCCAGGTGTGGTGCCACACACCTGTAGTCCCAGCTACTCAGGAGGCTAAGATGGGAGGACTGCTTCAGCCCAGGAGGTCAAGGCTGTAGTGAGCCATGTTCACACCACTGCACTCCAGCCTGGATGACAGAATATGACCCTGTCTCAAAAAAAAAGGGGGGGGGAGGTATATATTTTCTATAGACTATTCTGTGATATATTTTTAAATTTCAACTATGACATACATACATATGCATCGATAATCAGTTTTAATCTTAAGAACAGAGACAAGCATGAGGAAGTTTTTCTTATTAAATATTATTTTAATACACTAAACTATACTTCTGGCCAGGCACAGTGGCTTACACCTGTAATCTCAGCACTTTGGGAGGCCAAGGCGGGTGGATCACTTGAGGCCAGGAGTTCAAGACCAGCCTGGCTGTCTCTATTAAAAATACACACACAAAATAAATCTAGCCAGGTGTAGTGGTTGGCACCAGTAATCCCAGCTACTCAGGAGGCTGAGGCAGGAGGATCTATTGAACCTGGGAGGCAGAGGTTGCAGTGAGCCGAGATGGCACCACTACACTCCAGCCTGGGTGACAGAGCAAGATTCTGTCTCAAAAAAAAAAAAAAAAATTTAAAACTATCCTTCTTTAATATTTTTAAAAACTGACTTTTCTCAAAGATTCAAAATTTATATTTAAGAACAGATAAAACTAATCTACAGTGACAGAAATCAGAACACTAATTGCCTCTGGGTAGGGAATTTGACCAGAAAGGGGGACAAAGGAACTTTCTGAGGTGTTAAAAATATTCTACGTCTTGATTTTTGTGTTGGTTACTCAATTACACACATTTTAAAAAACTTGACCTACACACTTAAGATTTATACATTTGATTCCATGTTAATTATATCTCAACCAAAAACATAATTTGTCTTTTCACTGGGAAATTCACATGAGTACGTAATTGTTACTCATTCACAGATTTTTGTGAAGGTAAAAGGGAAGAA
Source organism: Saimiri boliviensis (assembly GCF_048565385.1). Lineage (NCBI taxonomy): Eukaryota > Metazoa > Chordata > Mammalia > Primates > Cebidae > Saimiri > Saimiri boliviensis. Next base: position 40,900,105 of record NC_133470.1, read on the forward strand.
ATATATTCATTGTTTTATTTTAGCTCAACAAGCTTTAGGTGTCAAGGATAAGAATGCTCTGGAGGAACAGGGGCACAGTAAATGGAGAATTTAAGGTTTACAGAGCCTCTGCCTCGGCTGTCCTGTGGCCCAGGAATCACTAGTTCCACAGTCTTCTTGATGCAACTCTTCCCTCTGTTTGCATGTTCGTGGCCCTGTCTTGGAATAAAACTGCCCCCATCCATCTGATATAGCCAAATAGGACTATTTTTTATACAAGGAAGTGCTCACTGACAAGGGAGATGTAGTCGCAAATCAGGTTATACAATCTTTTTGTAAATTCTTGAAATGTTCTAGCTGTCAAGGGCAGTCTAGGTGCACTCTTAACCCAAGACAGCAGAAAGACATGATGGTTTTCCAAAGGCTCTTCAATCTTATCCCTGATATTTAAATGAAATTACAGGACCACTATTTCAATGGATTGAAAAACGTTTCTTTGGCATTATGAGGCCTCTAAGAAAAGCATTATTGATAATATACCATTGGGATTCTTTTCAGTCTAAGTTAAATTGTTTAATTTTAACTTTTCAGTTAAAGGCAGCAAACACTGCAGAAGTAAATGTATGAAAGTCAATATAGAAGCCTCTTATTAAACTCCTAATTTCCCAAAGACTTCTATATTTATTGAAGAATTTTCTCCCTCAGGGAATAAATGCTAAAATGATGTTCCCACTCTGAAATGAAATTATTTAAAACATTTCTTAGCTATTCTTGGTATTTATTCTCAATTCCTGGCACAAAAGATCTTTTTCTGGGGGTGGCTGGCAAAATGGCCGAATAGGAACAGCTCTGGTCTACAGCTCCCAGCAAGATCAATGCAGAAGGTGGGTAATTTTTGAATTTCCAACTGAGGTACCTGGTTCATCTCACTGGGACTGATTAGACAGTGGATGCAGCCCATGGAGGGTGAGCCGTAGCAGAGTGGGGCATCACCTCACCCGAGAAGTGCAAGGGGTCAGGAAACTCCCTCCCCTAGGCAAGGGAAGCTTTGAGGGACCCTGCCATGAGGAATGGTGCCCTCTGGCCCAGATACTACACTTTTCCCACAGTCTTCACAACCCGCAGACAAGGAGGGAGATTCCCTTGGGTGCCTACACCACCAGGGCCCTGGTTTCAAGCACAAAACTAGGTGGCTGTTTGGGCAGACACTGAGCTAGTTGCAGGAGGTTTTTTTTTCATACCCCAGTGGTGTATGGAATACCAGCAAGACAGAACCATTTACTCCCCTGGAAAGGGGCCTGAAGCCAGGGAGCCAAGTGGTCTCGCTTAGCAGAACCCACCCCCATGGAGCCCAGCAAGCTAAGATCCACTGGCTTGAAATTCTCACTGCCAGCACAGCAGTCTGAAGTCGACCAGGGATGTTGGAGCTTGGTGGTAGGGGATGAGTGTCCACTATTACTGAGGCTTGAGTGGCAGTTTTCCCCTCACAATGTAAATAAAGCTGCTGGGAAATTCAAACTGGGAGGAGCCCACCGAAGCTCAGCAAAGCAGCTGTAGCCAGACTGCCTCTCTAGATTCCTTCTCTCTGGGCAGGGCATCTCTGAAAGAATTGCAGCAGGCCCAGTCAGGGACTTATAGTAAAAAACTCCCATCTCCCTGGAACAGAGCACCTGGCAAAAGGGGCAGCTATGGGCACAGCTTCAGCAGACTTAAATGTACCTGCCTGCCACTCTGAGGAAAGCAGTGGATCTCCCAGCATAGTACTTGAGCTCTGCTAAGACACAGACTGACTGTTCAAGTGGGTCCCTGACCCCTGTGCCTCCTGAATGAGAGAGACCTCCCAGCAGGGGTCAACACACACCTTATATAGGAGAGCTCCGGCTGGCATCTGGCAGATGCCCCTTGGGATCAAGCTTCTAGAGGAAGGAACAGGCAGAAATCTTTGCTGTTCTGTAGCCTCTACTGGTGATACCCAAGCAAACAGGCTCTGGAGTGGACCTCCAGAAAACCCCAGCAGACCTACAGCAGACGAGCCTGACAGTTGGAAGGAAAACTAACAGAAAGGAATACCATCAACATCAACAAAAAGGACATCTACATGGAAACCCCATCTGAAGGTCACCAATATCAGAGACCAAAGGTAGATAAATCCATGAAGATGAGGAGAAAACAGTGCCAAAAGGCTGAAAAATCCAAAAACCAAACCTGTTCTCCTGCAAAGGATCACAATTCCTCACCAGCAAGGGAACAAAACTGGACAGAGAATGAGTTTGACAAACTGACAGAAGCAGGCTTCAGAAGGTGGGTAATAACAAACTCCTCTGAGCTAAAGGAACATGTTCTAACCCAATGCAAGGAAGCTAAAAACCTTGAGAAAAGGTTAGAGGAATTGCTGACTAGAATAACTAGTTTAGAGAAAAGCAAAAATAACCTGATGGAGCTGAAAAACACAGCACAAGAACTTTGTGAAGCATACACAAGTATCAATAGCCAAATTGAACAAGCAGAAGAAAGGATATCAGAGACTGAAGATTGACTTAATGAAATAAAGCATGAAGACAAGATTAGAGGAAAAAGAATGAAAAGGAATGAACAAAGCCTCCAAGAAATATGGGACTATGTGAAAAGACCAAACCTAAGTTTGATGGGTATACCTGAAATGATGGGGAGAATAGAACCAAGTTGGAAAACAGTCTTCAGGATATTATCCAGGAGAACTTTCTCAACCTAGCAAGACAGGCCAACATTCAAATTCAGGAAATACAGAGAACACCACAAAGACACTCCTTGAGAAGAACTCCAAGACACATAATCATCAGATTCACCAAGGTTGAAATGAAGGAAAAAATGTTAAGGGAAGCCAGAGAAAAAGGTCTGGTTACCCACAAAGGGAAGTCCATGAAACCAACAGCAGGTCTCTCTGCAGAAACCCTACAAGCCAGAAAAGAGTGGGGGCCAATATTCAGCATTCTTAAAGAAAACAATTTTCAACCCAGAATTTCATATCCAGGCAAACTAAGCTTCATAAGGGAAGGAGAAATACAAACAAGCAAATTCTGAGAGATTTTGTCACCACCAGGCCTGGCTTACAAGACCTCGTGAAGGAAGCACTAAATATGAAAAGGAAAAATCAGTACCAGCCACTGAAAAAAACATACCAACTTGTAAAGACCATTAACACTATGAAAAAACTGCATCAACTAATGGGCAAAATAACCAGGTAGCACCATAATGACAGGATTAAATTCACACATAATATTAACCTTAAATGTAAATGGGCTAAATGCCCAAACTAAAAGACACAGACTGGCAAATTGGATAAAGAGTCAAGACCCATTGGCGTGCTGTATTCAGGAGACCCATCTCACATGCAAAGGCACACACAGACTCAAAATAAAGAGATGGAGGAATATCTGCCAAGCAAATGGAAGCAGAAAAAAAAAAAGCAGGGGTTGCAATCCTAGCCTCTGATAAAACAGATTTTAAATCAACAAAGATCAAAAAAGACAAGGGTATTACATAACGGTAAAGGGATCAATGCAACAAGAAGAGCTAACTATCCTAAATATATATGCACCCAATACAGGAGCACCCAGTTTTATAAAGCAAGCTCTTAAGACCTGCAAAGAGACTTAGACACCCACACAACAATAATGGGAGATTTAACACCCCTCTGTCAATATTTGACAGATGAATGAGACAGAAAATTAACAAGGATATTCAGGACTTGAACTCAGTCTGGACCAAGAAGACCTAATAGGCATCTACAGAACTCTCCACCCTAAATCCACAGAATATACATTATTCTCAGCACCACATAGCACTTATTCTAAAACTAACCACATAATTGTAAGTAAAACACTCCTCAGAAAATGCAAAACAACAGAAATTATAACAGTCTCGGAGACCACAGTGCAATCAAATTAGAACTCAAGGTTAAGAAACTCACTCAAAATCACACAATGACATGGAAGTTGAAAAACCTGCTTGTGAATGACTACTGGATAAATAACAAAATTAAGGCCAAAATAAATAAGTTATTTGAAACTAATGACAACAAAAACACAACATACCAGAATCTCTGGGACAGAGCTAAAGCAGTGTTTAGAAGGAAATTTATAGTACTAAATGCCCACAGAAGAAAGCAGGAAAGATCTAAAATCAACACCCTAACATCACAATTAAAAGAACTAGAGAAGCAAGAGCAAACAAATTCAAAAGCTTGCAGAAGATAAGAAATAACTAAGATTCGGAGCAGAACTGACAGAGATAGAGACACAAAAAAACCTTCAAAAAAATCAGTGAATCCAGGAGCTGGTTTGTTGAAAAGATTAACAAAATAGATAAACCACTACCCAGACAAATAAAGAAGAAAAGAGAGAAGAATCAAATAGACACAATTAAAAAATGATAAAGGGGATATCACCACTGATCCCACAGAAATACAAACTACTATTAGAGAATACTATAAACACCACTATGCAAATAAACTAGAATATCTAGAATAAATTGATAAATTCCTGGACACATACACCCTCCCAAGACTAAACCAGGGAGAATTCAAATCTCTGAATACACTAATAACAAGTTCTGAAATTGAGGAAGTAATTAATAGCCTACCAACCAAAAAAAGCCCAGGACCAGATGGATTCACATCCGAATTCTACCAGAGGTACAAAGAGGAGCTGGTACCATTGCTTCTGAAACAATTCCAAACAATAGAAAAACGGGGGACTCCTCCCTAATTCATTTTATGAGGTTAGCATCATCCTGATACCAAAACCTGGCAGAGACACAACTAAAAAAGAAAATTTCAAGCCAATATCCCTGATGAATATCAATGCAAAAAACTTCAATAAAATACTGGCAAGCCAAATCCAGCAGCACATCAAAAAGTTTATCCACCACAATCAAGTCAGCTTCATCCCTGGGATGCAAGATTGGTTCAACATATGCAAATCAATAAACGTAATCCATCACATAAACAGAACCAATGAAAAAAAACACATGATTATCTCAATAGATGCAGAAAAAGCCTTTGATAAAATTCAACACCCCTTCATGCTAAAAACTCTCAGTAAACTAGGTATTGATGGAACGTATCTCAAAATAATAAGAGCTATTTATGACAAACCCACAGCCAATATCATACTGAATGGACAAATGCTGGAAGCATTCCCTTTGAAAACCGGCACAAGACAAGGATGCCCTTTCTCACCACTCCTATTCAACACAGTATTGGAAGTTCTGGCCAGGGAAATCAGGCAATAGAAAGAAATAAAGCGTATTCAAATAGGAAGAGAGAAAGTCAAAGTATCTCTGTTTTCAGATGACATGACTGTCTATGTAGAAAACCCCATCCTCTCAGCCCAAAATCTTCTTAAGCTAATAAGCAACTTCAATAAAGTCTCAGGATACAAAATCAATGTGCAAAAATCACAAGCATTCCTATATACCAATAATAGACAAACAGAGAGCCAAATCATGAGTGAATGCCCATTTACAATTGCTACAAAGACAATAAAATACCTAGGAATACAACTTACAAGGAATGTGAAGGACCTCTTCAAGAAGAACTACAAACCACTGCTCAAGGAAGTAAGAGTGGACACAAACAAATGGAAAAACATTCCATGCTCATGGATAAGAAAATCAGTATTGTGGAAATGGCCATACTGCCCAAAGTAATTTATAGATTAAATGCTATCCCCCCCCGCCACCCCCCCCCACATCAAGCTACCATTGACTTTCTTCACAGAATTAGAAAAAAACTACTTTAAATTTCAAATGGAAGCAAAAACGAGCCCATATAGCCAAGACAATCCTAAACAAAAAGAACAAAGCTGGGGGCATCACACTACCTGACTTCAAACTATACTACAAGGCTTAAATAGTAACCAAAACAGCATGGTACTGATACCAAAACAGACACATAGACCAATAGAATAGAACAGAGGCCTCAGAAATAATGCCACACACTTACAACCATCTGATCTGTGACAAATCTGACAAAAACAAACAACAGGGAAGGGATTCTCTGTTTAATAAATGGTGTTGGGAAAACTGGTTAGCCATATGCAGAAAACTGAAACTGGACCCCTTCCTTACAACTTATATAAAAATTAACTCAAGATGCATTAGACTTAAATGTAGGACCTAAAACCATAAAAACCCTAGAAGAAAACCTAGGCAATACCATGCAGGACATAGGCATGGGCAAAGACTTCATGACTAAAACACCAAAAGCATTGGCAACAAAAGTCAAAATAGACAAATGGGACCTAATTAAACTTAAGAGCTTCTGCACAGCAAAGGAAACTATCATCACAGTGAACAGGCAACCTATAGAATGGGAGAAAATTTTGGCAATCTACCCATCTGGCAAAGGGCTAATATCCAGAATCTACAAGGAACTTAAATTTACAAGAAAGAAACAACCAATCAAAAAGTGGGCAAAGGATATGAACAGTTCTCAAAAGAAGATGTTTATACAGCCAACAAACATATGAAAAAAAGCTCATCATCACTGGTCATTAGAGAAATGCAAATCAAAACCTCAATGAGATACCATCTCACGCCAGTTAGAATGGCAATCATAAAAAGTCAGGAAACAACAGATGCTGGAGAGGATGTGGAGAAACAGAAAGGCTTTTACACTGTTGGTGGGAGTGTAGATTAGTTCAACTATTGTGGAATACAGTGTGGCAATTCCTCAAGGATCTAGAACCAGAAATACCATTTGACCCAGCACCCCATTACTGGGTATATACCCAAAGGATTATAAATCATTCTACTATAAAGACACATGCACATGTATGTTTTATTGCAGCACTATTCACAATAGCAAAGACTTGGAACCAACCCAAATGCCCATCAATGACAGACTGGATGAAGAAAATGTGGCACATATACACCATGGAATACTATGCAGCCATGAAAAGGGATGAGTTGATGTCCTTTACAGGGACATGGATGAGGTTGGAAACTATCATTTTCAGCAAACTAACACAGGAACAGAAAACCAGATGCTGCATGTTCTCACTCGTAAGTGGGAGCTGAACAATAAGAACATATGGACGCAGGGAGGGGAACATCACACACCGGGGCCTGTTGGGGGGTGGGAGGCTAGGGGAGAGATAGCATTAGATGAAATACCTAATGTAGATAATGGGCTGATGGGTGCCAAAAACCACCATGGCACGTGTATACCTATGTAACAAACCTGCATGTTCTGCACATGTACCCCAGAACTTAAAGTCTAATTTTTTAAAAAGATCTTTTTCTTTATAAACCTATAAAATCTGACAGTGCTCTGTGTGATTTCATATAACGCATCATTATTCACAGTCACTATCATATAACACCAACTGGTAGTGAATGAGTGCAGCCATATGCAAAGGGTGGCAATTCTTTTGGATCCATTTCCTTCAGGTTCTCTCTGCTGGTTCTAAATTCTATTTATCTAGATTCTTTCATCTATGGCATTTGGAAAAAATAAAAATGAATCCAAATCCAAAAAATCCCTTTGTACATCGATATACAGGCATTTCACCTTAGATATTCTGGGATTATATATATATATATATATATATATATATATATATATATATGTATTTCTCCAGAGGGCTGTGTGCCTACAACATTAAAGAATAATTCTGCTGGGGCTGGGAGGCAGGAATAGATGAATGGTCCTACATGTGGCTTTTAAAAAGAGATCAAAACAGAATCAAAAGAGAATGTTGTTACCACTCTACAAGGAAATTGTGTTTCCTTGTTACCTCTCTACAAGTAAAGAATTTCATTACCTCTCTACAAGGAAATTTTGTTGTCTATCTACAAGGAAATGAATTATAAGTTTTAAAACAATAAAAATCAGATAAAACTCATCTATGGGGAGAGAAATAAGAACAGCGGTTGTCCATGGTCGGGAGAGGGATTGATTCACAAAACGCATGGTGGTGACACAGCGGTGGTGGCGGGGGGAGGGGCTTTCTTGGGGGAGGGAAATGTTCTACATCTCAATCTGGGGGTAGGTTATGGGGTACATGTATTTGTTAAGACTGATCCAACTGTATACTTAATTTCTGTGTATTTTACTGTGTATAATCACATTTCAATAGAAAAGGAAAAAGAAAACAAATGACAATGATGAAAATCAGGGTAAGAGTCAAGAGATTTGCAATGCAGTCCCAGCAAGGAGATTAGCTGGGTGTGTCACCTTCCACCCCTTTGAGTGTTCAGATTCTTCCTCTGGAAAACAAAATTTGGGCCAAGGGACTGTTAAAAAAAAATAGGAAGAAAAACATAATACTAAAAATACTGAGTCTTTACTCCCTTACACTAGCTGGAGTCACACTTTGTAGATAAACATCCTTTCCTAAAGGGGGTACACCAGAATCACGGTCCTCCTTATTCTTCCAGAGAATCTTGGCATCCAGTGCCACCCTAAGGACCGGGGAGTTCTTAGTAGGAAGAAAAAAGGTGCACCCAAGTCTCGGTTCACTAAATCACTAGTGTAAAAGGAAAAATCTTTCTAGCCAGAGTTAGGCAACTAAAACATAAAAGCACAAGCCAAGGAAGTATGGATACAACTCATATACCATCAGTGGCCACAAACCCAATTGTGGGTACCTAGAAACTGTCTCACCTGAGCAGTTCACTAAAGACTCCTACTTCTGAAAGGGAGACTCTCTGCAGAGAGAATTGGGGTGAGGCAATTTGGAAGTCATTCCTATTCTATTGCTAACACTCAGTCTTCCCTCTAGCCCAAAGAAGAACAAAATAACTTGAGTAACTATGGCCCTAAGAGCTCTTTCACATCTGCATCCAGAGTATAAATACCCTTTACTGACTTTCCAAAGGGAGTCTTACTCTGAAGACAAGAACTCAATGAACATCAATTCCTTACCTCTCTCCGAATCTTAGTGTAAGGATCTTCTGGACATTGTACTGGTGGATTCACTTTGACTCCTAATTTCCTTAAAAAGTTTCTTGTGAATGTATCACAGTCATAAATCTTGAATATCCTGCCATAGAAGACAACCTCTGTGCCGACATTAAAATGATACACGGTATAAAACTGATCCTCATCAGGAGGCGGGAGAGTAATCCGATGACGCCGGATAGAAGTCCCTATGGCATGAAAGAAAATACAACTGTTTTATCATGTGGCTAACAAGTAAGAAGATACAGCACATTCACTATCAACCCGGAATACTTTCACACAACAGAAAACTGGGCAAAAGGCTCATTCTAGGAAACAGCATTAGTACATTCCAACTCTGAGGGAGTCAGAAGGAGCTGAGACTTCGAGGTTCAGAACTCTGTGGCCAGCCTTGCATGTGGTTAGAGTTGTGTTAAGTGGTGGTAGGGAAGTATTTTAATAAACCATAAAGACTAGGGTAAGGATGGGGGATGAAGGACGGGGACATTGTCAGAATGACCAAAAGTACCAGACGCTGCCATCATGTCTTTTCCTAGAACAAGCCTGTTCACATTCAGCCACCAGCAAGCACTCAATTACTCAATATGAGCACGCTCAACAAGGCATTAAGGCACCAATGTAGAGTGCTCACAAAAATGCATACTCATGTCTCAAAAGACAAACGCTAATAAGCTTTGGAATGAGAGGTGTCAACATGGACTTAGAAGTTTTAATAACAATGAATGACTTTCAGCTGCTGTGAAGTTTCATGGAATCTTCTTTTGTCTATCAACCTATTTTTCCTCCTCCTTCCTCTCTATAGCCTCTGTCCACCTCCACTGAACCACTACCTCAAATGAGGGTTACTAGAGGCTTCCTAGTTCTAGCCAGTGCTCTGGGCCAAAAGCTCTAGGTCTCATCCCATCTTCTACTTCCAACCCTGATGCCCGTTCATTTCTCCTCTTGAGAATATGTTCCCAGGGTCCCCTACGTATATCCAAAAGAGTGGTCAGCCACTGGAGGTAAAAGAGTTCCTTGCCTACATGAACATACCAACTATATCATACCATATCAGCTAAGTTACCCAAATATTGCTGCAGTCTGTTGTCAAGGATTGTTTAGGGGCCAGGCACAATGGTTCATGCCTGCAATCCCACCACTTTCACAGGCCAAGGCAGGCAGATTGCTTGAGCCCAAGAGTTCAAGACCAGCCTGGGCAACATGGCAAAATCCTGTCTCTACAAAAGAAAAAAAAATTCATTAAAAAAAAATTAGCTGGGTGCGGTGGTGCCCACCTGTGGTCCCAGCTACTTGGGCGGCTGAAAGGTGGGAAGATTGCTTAAGCCCAGGAGGTTGAGACTAAAGTGAGCCATGATCACACCACTGCACTCTAGCTTGGGCAACAGAGCAAGACCCTGTCTCAAAACAAATAAACAAGAAGAATTGTTTAGGGTTTGAGATTTTATCCTACTTGCAAGATGACAAGTTAGCTTTCCATAGCTTCGTGGCTGCTGGTAGAAGACAGGAGGTGCCTTGGTCAGAGCCAAAAGGCAGTTTATTAATCAACAGTAGCAAGAGTAGCCTGAATATCAGCATTTCTTGCTCCCGTTTCCTAAGCCCCAGTTCCCACAGGATGACACAGTAAGGGCCAGGTAACATTTGCACATTATAGGAGAGGAACCATTAGCTTAGGGAACCCAAATCTTTTATAATAAGCAATAAGTATCCCTGCTTTTGGCTCAGAGGGAGCTACTATCTTTATTAGACTTTATTCTGGAAGGAGACACTAAGCCTCTATCTTCCAAGACTATAAGCAAACCTATACTTTGCTCCAGAGGAAGAGACTATTTTTGTTTTCTATAGCTACTTGCTATATAAACATCCTTGAAGAGATAGTCCAGAACAAAGAGAAGTCAGTGCCTTACAGAAATGCATGATACCCATGGAGAATTGTCTCTCAATATCTGTCACTGACTTAGGCCTGAGAATCTACTCCAAGAACAACGAGAAAAGGAAAGCAGAGCAAACTGTGGATCTAATGATTCAATAAAAATTGGCTTGTGAGAACTCTGCATGTAGGTATTTTAATATAAAGACGTCAACCTATCGTCTTTGTATTTTATACAGCACTGAGAATGGTGCCTTTTCTCAAAGTCTAGAGACACTGTAGGAATTAGTCATTCCTTATTCATTAAGGAATATTTAATGAATATCTTTATGTGCCAGGAACTGTGTTGGGCTCTCTTCCATTATTCTACTTATCATCTTTTCACTCTGTTGAGGGGAAATTAACTAAAATCATTTTCAGCTTTTCTTTGCAGCAATTTTTAATTACTTGGTGCATTAAATTAAAATAATAAAACTATAAAATTAGAACTGGCCTAGAATATTTTTAAATGTACTACATAAAAGATGATTTTATTGCAAAAAAATTATACTTCGATTAGCCTTTAATTCATAGCACTGAAAACAGTATGCAAATTATTTAATCATTCAAGATTAGACATTTAGAACAAATTGCATACTTCAACATGTATAAAAGGACAGGCATTTCAGGTATTTTCAGGAACCATTATATACCACACTTTAAAAATACTTATATTGTGACAGTTTTTAAAATGTATAAGAATTATTCAACAGTCAGGAGCTTCTTCAAAAATTCCATCTATCTTGCATTTTACTTCATTATAAAAATTCAAATAAGCAAGTTAGTGCTGATTTTTGTTCAGTAAGACTTTGGATAGGAATCCTTCATTTTTCTAGGTGAGAAAAACTGGTTCACCCACTGGGCTTTTAAATAATACTAATCACAATCATCATCATAGCCCTAAGATAAACTTTCATTTACATTTTCCCATTTAATCCTCAATAATTACAAAAGACAGATAATACATGAAATATGAATATTCAGTTTAAGGATGAGAAAACCAAAGCTCAGAGTGGTTAAATGCCATACCCAAGGTCACGCCCTAACAAATGGCAGTAAAAGATCTTGAAGCTGGGTTTTCAGACTCTAAATAAATACCATTACTTTCCATAGTCTGCAGTGAGCTGTAATTCACTGTACTGCAGCTACGTATTACTTGAGGAGGAAAAGCATAGGCATAACAGGAGGGAAATGGATAAAAGAGCTACCAGCCACCATGAAAAGAAAAGAGAGAAGATGGAGTTGCTCTTCTGAAAGAAGTCTCTCTCTGCTCTCAGGGGAAATTTCCAGAGATGCCCGCCCACTGCTGTGGCAATGCATCCTGCAGGGCCTGCCCCACCAGGTGACTTGTCTCTCCCAGGAGCCTGCAGATCTCAGGCCCCCTCCCCCTACTCTTTCATCTCTTAGCCTCCACACTTCTCTCACTAGATGCTTCTCAGAAAGGGCCAGAGAAGTTCTTCTTGGTGACAAAAAAAGAGTCCCAAACATTCGTGAGTTAGAAAGAAAAGACAGATTTAACACTAATAAAATTTTGATAACCAAAAATCTAATGTCACAATTCCATACTAATCAGAAAACCAATGTGGGCCATTTGAAATGTACAGTTGCACATGAGAGCTTTCAATAACATATTCTTAAGGTTTCTCAACTGTGTCCTTTGAGAATTAAAATTTCTTATTATCGGGATTTATGTGTTTTTAGTCTTCCATGATACATGGCAGAAACTCCATCAGCAGGAATTTGTTCTGGGATATCAAAGAAATGGGCAGGATATGTGTCTGTGGCCCACACTGAAGAGCAGGTGAAATCATCAAGGCGGATAAATAAGGATATTGCTAAAAAACGGAAAAACAACTAAAGCACTGCACTTGCCCTTTAAAGTTTCATGTATTTATCTTAACTACCCCATAAAGACAATTGGGACAGATGTCCAGGGATCAGGTACCTGCTTTCCAGCTTTTCCTCTTCACCATGTTTTACATCTCTCTTCCTTTGTAAAAGCCCTGTTATCTGGCTATACTCTGCAAGCTTTAACTTTCTAACATTTCCCTGTGGTTTAGATCAAAGTGACCATATATCCATTTATGTTTAATGTGTTTTCATGTTATTCAATTGGGAATTGCCTCAGATCTTTACTCATACCACTAAGTTTACTTTCCTGGAATTCACCTTCCAGAATTAAGACTCCAATCTCTCACATCTATTTTATTATTTATTTATTTATTTATTTATTCATTTTTGAGACAGGGTCTCACTTCATTGCCTAGGCTAGAGCACAGTGGCATAATCATGAATGAATGCAGCCTCAACCTCCCAAGCTTAAGCGATCCTCCCTACCTCAGCCTCCCGAGTAGCTGAGATTATAGGCATGCACCACCACACCCGGCTAATTTTTTATATTTGGTAGAGACAGAATCTTGCTTTGTTGCCCAGACCGGTCTTAAACTCTTGGTCTCAGGTGATCCTTTTGCCTTGGCATCCCAAAGTGCTGGGATTACAGTCGTAAGCCACCACATCTGGGTCACCACTATTTTAAGTATGTTAATTTCATTTTAGTAATGCTGCATACCCAGAGTACATCCAAGTCTAAAGGCAGATATTTCTTAGGTAAATGAAGATATAACTGCAATTGCCACTTGTCATCACATCTGCAAGTCTGTGCCCTAAAAATACTAAGAGCCTTAACCACAATCAGACAACAGAGTGTCTTTTCTTCCCCTTTTGTGTACTATATTCCTCCACTAAAATGACTACTACAGTTTTACTTTTGTTTTTCTAAAATATCACCTTTAGAGTTCTGGTTTCACAAGAATAACTATTTTTATATACATAGCCTGGCACCTATCTTGCAGCAAAAGAATAAGAAACTTAAAATTCCACATTTCTGTGCACAATAAGAAATAGTAACCCTATGCATCTCCCCTTTAGCCATTGAATAAGCACCAAAATAACAGATGCTTTAATGTCCTCTTGCCCAGTTTTCCCTATTCAATCTATGATCTGCTCCCAAACAGTTCCCAATTTCTTGTCCTATCACTTTATCTTAGGTTGCTCCTTTTGACTATTCTGCCTTTCTCTTCCATCTTTATCTAGAGAAACTTTTGAGGTATCAATCAAATGCCAGCTTCTCTAGTAGATACTGGCTTTTCCTCCTCTGATCCCTCTAGTACCTGGTTCCCTCCCCAGTGTTCACCCTCTAGGGTTACCAGATTTAGCAAATTAAAATATGGGCTGCTTGGTTAAATTTGAACTCAGATAAACAACAAAGAATTCTTTTTTTAATTTATTTTTTATTTTTTATTTTTTTGCACAGGTTGGAGTGCAGTGGTATGATCTCGGCTCACTGCTACCTCTCCCCTCAGCGATTCTCCTGCCTCAGCCTCCTGAGTAGCTAGGATTATAGGCATGTGCCACCATGCCCAGCTAATTTTTATATTTTTAGTAGAGACAGGGTTTTGCCATGTTGGTCAGGCTGGTCTCGAACTCCTGGCCTCAAGTGATCAGCCTACCTCCTCCTCCCAAATTGCTGGGATTACAGGTGTAAGCCACCATGCCCAGCCAAATTCTTTAGTATAACTCTGTCCTATACAATATTTGGGACATAGTTATACTAAAAACTTCATTGCTTATCTGAAATTCAAAAATAGCTGAGTATCTCATACTTTATCTGGCAACCCTCCCACCACCCCTCCTCCACTTTATGGGATATAGTACCTACATAGAGTATATGCCCAATAGGAGTGAATGGCATATGAATGACTGACTTGTATTTTGTGATTACATTTGCTCAGTCAAGTAGATTATCTTAGAGTATTAAAAAATATATAAGAAATACTACCTTATTAAGGGGCCAAAACAAGTCATTAGTGGAAATCAGTGTTCTTAACTAAGATGCACTAAGAACCATGGGGAAGCCAGTTCTTGACCTCCACATCTACAGAAGAAAAAATTCTGGGGTGAGCTAGGAGATTCTGATGATCACTTCTGAGAACAACTGGTATAGACCATACCAGAAAATCATGGGACATTTCTAACCATTATCCTTTCTTTAGCACAGATTTGTCAGGACTTGGTGTATATAATTGACAATTATTCTGTTAGACTATTAGAGGTAAAACTACTGGGTTAACCTCTGACATTCCTGGCTTGATATAATGTTGTTTTAACTACATTCCAGCAGAAAAGCAACACATTCTATAAATATAACACATCTAACTGAAAAGAGAGTGATATCCTGGCAAGAAATGAAAGCAAGCCTTGAAGTGCAACACTGACTTTCTTGACTCATAACACACACAAATCTCCTTGCCAACAAGAACTCGTGAATATTAAAAATATGTTGTTCTGATTAGAAGCTGCATGAATGCCTATTTTGGTACCATACTAATGGATGCCTCTTTTGCTTCTGGCTGATTCCAAACTCCCCCTACCCTAAAAAAATTACATGAAAATAGAGGCAACTAAAAGAGGGCAGGGGGGGTTATAATTTTTCCAGTTGCACTCATTTCCAAATGGTCACGTACACAAGAAATAAGTGCATCCGACCTCTAAGTTCATTTAGAAAATATCAAAACCCTATGAAAGTGACAGGAACACCATCACTGCACAGCACCTAAACTTGACCATTTGCCTCTTCACAGGGCCTAAATACATGGAAAGCAGGCCCAGGCCAATCAAATCGCAACAGAAAGAAACACTACCTACCCTGTCCCACTGACATCTGAACCACTGGCCCAGTAAGTGTGTTTTCTTTTTTCCAATCACTTAATTTAGAAAAGCTCAGGCCAGGTGTGGTGGCTCACGCCTGTAATCTCAGCACTTTGGGAGACTGAGGCAGGCAGATCACCTGAGTTTGGGAGTTAGAGACCATCCTGACCAACCTGGAGAAACCCTGTCTCTACTAAAAATACAAAATTAGCCAGGTGTGGTGGTGCATGTCCGTAATCCCAGCTACTTGAGAGGCTGAGGCAGGAGAATCGTTTGAACCTGGGAGGTGGAGGTTGAGGTGAGCCAAGATCACACCATTACACTCCAGCCTGGTCAACAAAGGCAAAACACCATCTAGAAAGAAAGAAAGAAAGAAAAAGAAAGAAAGAAAGAAAGAAAGAAAGAAAGAAAGAAAGAAAGAAAGAAAGAAAGAAAGAAAGAAAAGAAAAGAAAGAAAGAAAGAAAGAAAGAAAGAAAGAAAGAAAGAAGGAAGGAAGGAAGGAAGGAAGGAAGGAAGGAAGGAAAGAGAAAGAAAGAAAAGAAAAAGAAAAGCTTGAAAAGGCATTTAAATGATTTTTCAAAGTATCTGTGGTCCAAACAGACCTTCCTTAACTAGAATTATCATATTAAATATTTCAAGAGAGACTGGTTTCTCTCTAAACAAAGCTTGGTGACAGAGTGGTTATTCGTGTTTGCTTTCTACAGGATTTGCTACAGCCTTCCAAATTTCCCTACTCTGCTAAGAAATGTAATGTCATTACACAGTGTGATTACTGTGTATTCTATACACAACTCTTGAGCTGTGTCTTCACACAGGGAATTATCCTGACCACAGAGAGCCAATTAAAAATTCGGAAATTTTCCAGAGACTTTAAAATTATCTTTTACTTGGGTCTTTTTTTTTCTGAGCCTTTATGATAGTATTCCTCCTCCTTCCACAAGAATGATTTTCAAGTACATCATTATGACTACCTTCACCTTGCCTTTGGAATCTGCCTGTGTGAGATTTGAAATCAAGAGTCTGGAAGAATTGAAAAGTCTTAATAAAAGCCTTTCCAAGATTCTAAAAGAAGCTACATTTCGTATTTCTTCTTGGATAGTTTAATAAAACTAAGATGAACTGGACAGGGACCAGTGAGCTATAGGATTATGAGCTTTCACCTGAAAAGTAATAATGGAAACATAATAATGCAAGTCCCTAATCCAGGCTTTGAGTGACCTGTGACCTCCAGTCTATCATTTGTACAAGTTTGGTGTCATGGTAGGAAAGTAATCAGAAAATAAGCAGAGCTTAGTTAGGGAATATCAGAAGAAAATGTTTAAGTGAGAACCTATAAGAAAGTATTTCTTTCTCACAGCAATACTATTACATAATCAAATACCCATAAGTAAAACAGATTACCACAGAAATTATACATTGTAAATTCTTTGTTCTTAAATAATCTTCAACCATTTCCTAATGCATTCTTGCCAATCTTTAAAAACTGCCTTATATGTGTTTAAAATGACTGTAAAGAATCTAAAACCTCTTGTCCCTTTATAAAATAAAATGTCATACTTTTAACCTAAATTTTGTGAAAACCTTTTTTTAAAAATGTTAAGGCATTTCCATATTTCCTGAAAGATTTCCCATTAAGCCATAAATTTACCAAATAAAATGACCAGGGAAAGGACAGTGTGTCAGTTAGAACACAAAGAACAATGAGGACAGCTCATATCGCCTCCTCATACTAATCTTCCTCTTTCCCCACCACTAGTAAAACCAAGCAGAGACACTGCATTGAATTCTCTTTCTCTTTCCATCACCTCACCTGTGGCTCTCCTCCAACAGAGTAGAATAGCCTGGTCAAGATCTGGGCACCTCTGATTCCCAATCTCCATTTCTAGTCTTGACATTTTTCCTGAAAACACATCCTAAGTTTTCACCTGTGTGGAGGGTCATTACCACACAGATGTCCTAACACCCTTTCAAAGACCTCATGCCCTGAAACAAACACACCCCAGCTTCAAACACCAATCCTGTTTCTTGCTCTGTGCTCCTAGGCTTTATAAAGGTATCATCATCTCCTCAACCATAGAGACCCTGTGAGGCTGATATAGTTTGGGTATTTGTCTCCTCCAAATCTCACTCTGAAATGTGATCCCAATGTTGGAGGTAGGGCCTGCTGGGAGGTGTTTGGGTCATGGGGGTAGATCCCTCATGAATGTCTTTGTGCTGTCCTGGCAGTAGTGAGTGAGTTCTTTCTACTGGTTACCATAAAATCTAATGTTAACAAGTACCTGGCGTCTCCTCCTTTCTCTCTTGCTCCCCATCTTGCCCTGTGACACTGCTGTTCCCCCTTTACCTTCCACCATGAGTAAAAGCTTCCTGAGGCCTCGCCAGATGCAGAAGCTGGTGTCATGCATCTTGTACAGTCTGCAGAACTGTGAGCCAAATAATCCTCTTTTCTTTATAAATTATCCAGCCCCAGGTATTCCTTTAGAGCCATGCAAAACAGGCTGAGCAAATTACCTCCCTAAGCCTGTTTCCTTTTCTGTAAAAGCTGACAGTGACAATAACTACTTTACATGGTCATCAGGAGATTAAATGAGATAATGATAACATAGACACTTTTTCATTAGATATTCCTCTTCCTCACTCTCTGTATTTAATCACTGGCTGATGCCTATCAACTCTGCCAACAAATGTCTCTCAAATCCTGCCCCAATTTTCTATTCCTACCATCATTGTCCTGGTTTGGACACTCAGCATTTCTAGCCTGAACAATTGCAAAACTCTTGGACTGGTGGCCTTGTTCCCTTTCTTCTCCAATCTGGTGGCCTATTATTGCTCTATGAGATTGGGCTATGATGGGACTCCATCCTTTTGTCCATTTTCCCAAAACACAGCATAGTGCCTGACACAGAACAGGCATCCAACAAACACTTCTTGGCAATGCTGGCTGGCTCCAAATTCATCATTCCAACCACCAGGCACAATGAAGCCATGCTCTAAGAAAAAACTCAATCTCGTGAGCATTGAAGGAAGCCCTTTGCACACTTAATGACGTTGCAGGACAACCTTATTCTCAGAGCCCGTGGCCCTCAAATCCCTGCTTCTCCCCCTTGAACTCATTGTGGTATATCAATACAAAGCCCTCAGGCCTAGATTACTAGTAAGTAAGCAAAATTTGTTCAACATAGGCAGAAATCATGAGTTGTGTTAAATAATGATAGGTAGGTAGGCTAAGTAGAGTGAGTATGTTAAACATAGAAAGAAAGGGTTAGAAAAACCAAAAGACAACTAATTTTCAGTAGGTCTTAAATATACATGAGGCACCTGGACTCTAAATATTCATGATATGCTAAATATATAAGGGACACTAAATATTCATGAGCACCCAATATTTATGAGGTCTCCATTTGGCCGCTCATTCACTGGAGACACCCATTCTGGCCCCATGTGACCTCTGCCCAAGAAACATAAACAAAACCCAAGACTATTCAGCAGGTTTATTGACAAGCTACAGCCATGGCCGGGCACACTCCTCCCTGCATCTCTCCAACAGAGACAGTGTGTGACCTCAGCCCGAGACCCCTTCTGTCTATGGTTCTCCTTGCTTGAACCTCAATCCTAGTTTCCATATTAGTAGCAGGGAAGGGTAGTGAAACAGAGACAGAACCATTGCTGGCCCCAGGAGTCAGGCAGTATGGTCCTTCTGCCTACCGGTACCCTGCCCCAAGTGTGTGAACCTACCCTATCTCTTTCCCTCTTGCTTCTCATCATGTGTTTTAAATGACTTTAATGCATTATGTGACTCACACATTTTAATGTGATCCATGAGCCTTCTGTTTGTGGCCTCTGGGAGAGCCTTCATATATAATTCTCAGAGGTCACCACTGCATCCAGGTAACATCCCACACAACACTCTCCCTGCTGCATAGAGAAGAGATTGTATGAAGAGGAGGAAGAGCAAGAATGGAAACAGGGAGACCATGTCAGGCAGCTATTCCATTCCTTTAGTCAAGAGATGAGGGTAGCTTGGGTGAGGATGGTAGTGAAGGGGATGGAAAGACATGGACATATTCAGGATACGTTTTTCTAGGAGAATTAAGAACCGGGATGGTAGTTATGAGCAAGTGGGTAAAGTAAAAGGAGTAGAGATTGTAGTCAGAGAAGGCAATTTCAGAGCCTGAGATACTGGAGGTGGCAGTACTCTAAAAGGCAAAGAAACAACAGCACACCCAAGAATCTTAACTCCTCAGGGAACAAAGTACCCTGAAAGGTCATTTACACCAGCGACCACTCAAATCCTCTCATACTTCTACTAAGCTGTCAGTGAAAAACAACCCTGACCTGCCCCCAAGGCCATCTGTCTACATGAGGGAACAAACAAATCTGTGACTCTCCTCTCCTCTGCCCCTATACCAGACCCCTAACCCCAACCCTATCCAGGTCCATTACTACAACTTCTAGCAGCTCTGTGCCAGAAAGTTCTTCCTCTTACTGACCTGAACTCTGACCCCTATGTCACATCCATGAAGATACAGAAAATAAGGTCACCCCTCCTCCACATGACAGCCCTTTAGATTCCTAGGATATTTGTCAAACACACTTGAGTCTCCCCATTGCAGACAAATATCCCCTTTCGCTATTCTGTCTTGCACATGACAAATTTTCAGTTCCTTTGCCGTTGTAGTTTCTGTCCCCTGAAGTCATCCAGAACTCAGCAGCATCCCAAGAGAAGAACCCATAGCACAAACAGAAGAAATCAGGCACCTCCATTGATCTGTGCCATACTTAATGCAACCTAGGATTAGCTTCTCTGGTGGCCACATCACAGAGTTAACGCTTATCCGTGGCTGAGTGGAGTATGGACAAAGATGACTTGCACACATGGGGTGAAGGAACAATGAATCTGGTGAGGTACCACGAAGTTTGTTGTTAACAGGTATGAGGATGAGGAGGGGGTAGTTGAAACAAATGACAATAAATTCAAGAAGAGAATGCCAATCTGGAAGCTACAGTGGAGAACAGCTTTCTCTTCTCCCCTCATGGTGTGGTGAAGGAAGTGATCCGCTCACAGCAAAGAGACCAAAGGGTTTGAAGAAAAAATCGAAGACACAGGAGAGTTTACTTATACCAGAGCAGCACCTGAAAACATCTAAGTATGCCACAGAGGAGTGAGAGACCCGGCCAATGTTGAGGTGCAGAAGGTAGAAAGCCGGTAAGCCACCATCAATAACTACACGCTAATGGCATGTTTGTATTCACCATTGCCAGCAGGTTAGACAGCCTAAGCAGTAGCATGCAGTCTTTTGAAAAGCTAAAGACAGACAATATATAAAGGCAGAAGTTAGAAGTGAAAGAACCATAAATTGGCTTTAAATAGATACCTTGAGGCAATCCACTATTTTTCACCTCTGGTTCATTTACTTGAATTGTGTCATCTTCAGGATAGTAGTAGATTTTATAGTATCTTATTCTGTACTTGGTTTGGCTTTTATCAGGTACTTCCTCTTCCAAATAGGCATCAAAAGATAATACCTGTTGGAATTGCAATTAGAAACTAAGAATTGAAAAGAAAATTCAGCAAACTTAAAATAAAGCAGCTGCCTGTATACTTTTTGTTAATATAGAAAAAAGTAGAGAGAATTTTTCGAAGAAGACATTCCATACATCAGCTATGCGAATGGATACACGATCTAAGATACAATACATAAAGATTATTTTATACTTTTATCACCATCTGGTTAGAACAAGGAAATGATATTCAAGTAATACATCCATCGTTCAGCTCTACCAGAAACTGAACTAGAGTCTGCCTTTGGGATTTCACAGTGGGATTCTAAATGTATGTGTTATAGAGACAAAATATTCTTTCTCACAAGATGAATAAGTTTTGTCATTTTTTTCCCATTAACAATAACACAAAGCTGCCTTGGTTCTGGCATAAAATTATCCTCTGACTGTTAGTCCTGACGATTTCTTGCCTTCAGGCAATTCAAGCAGGCATATCTGAAATTCTTCCAATGCCCTGGAGACCCTACTTTACACTTCGGGAACTTCAAGGAGCCTAGTCCAATGCTAGACTCAGATTCATCTTGTATGGGGGCGGTAGGGAATAAGGAAGGGAAAGACAGGTGGATTCTAAAGCAGTTATGGCAAAATTCAGAGATAGTCAAAAATATCCTTGAAAATTCCTTAACTACTTTAGAAAACTGTGCCTCTCAGTAAGTAAAACACAGCCCATTTTTCTCCCCATGTTGAAGCAGATGACTGCCTGCTTCCTCACTTGAAGACCAGTTAAAATCATTTCGTTATGCTTAGGTGCCATGTTGTATGAATAATATATATCTTTAACCATTGGGATCATTCTTAATATGGCATCCTGCTCACACACTGAGGACGACAAGGTAATTGAGGACAACTGTGGGAACAGTGGATTCAGGCTGCCATTTTAAGCTTGACCTGCAGCTCAGGCTCTCTAAGAGCTCCATTTAAATATTCTCTTTGTCTCTCACTTTTGATCAATTCTCATAATTGAAGCTGCAAAAGTTAACTGCGCATATGATGTAAATCCAGGGTCATTCAACATGGACAATATGATATATATGAAAGAGTCTGTTAGATGCAATCTACCCTCTAGGGGTGGTGGTCAGTTAACCTAATTAAGAATATATACTCCAGGAGTGTTTAGCAAATTTCTATCAGAAGCTCACAATTCAGAAGTGGCTAACAAAATGCCTCAGTAGCTTTTTCTCTAATCAACACAAGAAGCTTTGTCAATTGCCATAAATGACGTGAGAAATAAATTTTAGTGAAATGATTATATTCAAAATGCACACATCAGTTACAAATACTAACCAGGCACTGCCCTTACAGGAACAGGTTCTAAGAATCTGGTGAGCCCAGAGATCTACACCCTTCAAAATGGCACCTTTGGCTTCATTCCCAAATAGTACTATGTTCAGCTGCTTTCTTAAGAAATTTGTCTGGTCTGACTCCAATTAGGTTAGCTGAACCCCACTGCTAGAATGCTGTCACATTTGTATTGAGTGAACATTTCAGATAAGATGCTGTTGGACAACTATAGAGTTTCCTTCTGGGGTGACGAAAAAGTCTTGGAACTAGATAGATGTGATGGTTGCACAACCTTGTGGATATGCTAAATGTCACTGAATTGCACACTTTAAAATGGCTAATGGATAATTTTATGTTATGTGAATTTTACCTCAGTTAAAAAAAAGATATTAGACACTGAATTGTGTTGGACACTTTAAAATGGTGAGTTTTTGTCATGTGAATTATATTTCAATTTTTTTTTTTTAAGTAGGAGGAGGCAGCTGGGTACAGTGGCTCAGGCCTGTGGCAGGAGGATCACTTGAGCCGAGGAGTTTGAGACCAGCCTGGGACACATAATGAGACCCCATTTTTACAAAAAAATTTAAAAATTAGCTGAGCATGGTTACGTGTACTTGTCGTCTCAGCTACTAGGAAGGCTGAGGTGGAAGGATCGCTTGAGCCCAGGAGATCGAGGCTGCAGTGAATTATGACCTCACCACTGCACTCCAACCTGGGTGACAGAGTGAGACTCTGTCTTAAAAGTATCTTTTTTTAAAAAAAATAATGAGGAGGAAGAAAAGAACACCTAAAAGGAGAAAGAGCTGGAACTTCATCAAACTTTCAGTGTGGGTAATATTTAATCTGAGATTTTTTTTTCTTTGTAATCAAGTAGAAAAGTGTAGAGAGAATATTCTTGGCTCTCACCCACCTCTATGTACTGAATTCTACCAGTATAAATTTGTGAATGAATACACTGGCACATGTCAATTGACAACTGGCATAGATCAATTGTCATATATGTACTCATTAAATATTTATCAATCACATGATGCATTAAAAGAAAAGAATGCCAAAATGAAATAAAGGAAAAGGAAAGACATTATTTTAGGTTGGGCTTCAATATGTCTAGATGAGGGACAGACTGATATTTCATGTTCTGATCCCATGACAATATAGGTCTGTCAAACTCCAGCATGAAAGATACAGAGCAAGTCAGAAAGAGGTAGAGATGGAAAGACAAAAAAGGAAGAGGGAGAGGAAATTATAAAATGCGGTGAAGTAGAATGTAAGAAGAAAGGCACCAAATAGATTAAGAAGTAATCTCACAAAAATAAATGACCTAATTGCAATGGAACTTGATGTATCAGAGAATCCAGAAAAAAAGAACCTAAAATAAAAACTGTTACCAATGAAAATTTATAGGAACATAATTATGACATAAGGTATTATCATCATTTATGATGCCAAGTAGAAACTAGATAAATAAGGTCCTAGGCCAGGCATGATTGCTTACACCTGTAATCCCAGCACTTTGGGAGGCTGAGGCAGGTAGATCACTTGAGGTCAAGGGTTTGAGACCAGTCTGACCAACCTGGTGAAACCCTGTCTCTACTAAAAACACAAAAATTAGCCAGGTGTGTTGGCACCTGCTTGGCTTGTAATCCCAGCTACTTGCGAGGTTGAGGCAGGAGAATCGCTTGAACCCAGGAGGTGGAGGTTGCAGTGAGCTGCGATTGCGCCACTGCGCTCTAGCCCACGTGATAGAGTGAGATACTGTCTCAAAAAAAAAAAAAAAGAAAGAAAGAAAGAAAGAAAGAAAGAAAGAAAGAAAGAAAAATAATAAAAAAGAAAAAGAAGGTTCTAGAGGATGTACCTGGCTGCAATTTTCTTGAAAACAGAATATAAATATCATTTGGTGGGGGCATGTGATCTTCAGTTCCCCACAGGCCTCTGCAGGCCCTATGATATCATATGAGGTTACCTGCCTGATGCCCAAGGAATCTGGAATTTTAGTCTTAACCTAGAGGATATAAAACCTTAGGCAGGGTGCAGTGATCACACCTGCAATCCCAACACTTTAGGAGGCTAAATCAGGAAGATTGGCTCATTTTAGGCCAAGAGTTCTAGATCAGCCTGGGCAACATGGGTCCCCATCTCTACATTTTTTCTTTATTTAACTAGCCAGGTAGGGTGGTACATGCCTCATAGTCCAAGCTGCTCGGAAGCTGAGGCAGGAGGACTGCTTGAGCCCAGGAGTTCAAGGCTTCAGTGGGGCTATAACCATGTCACTGCATTCCAGCTTGGGTGACAGGAAAAAGAAAAAAAAAAGAAAAAAAAAAAAAACCTGAGTCTGAAATCAATCAGCTTTAAATAACAGGTAGAAGATTTCCTCATTCCAAAAGAAAAAGTTTACATGTTAATATTTCTGAATTCAGGATCTTCTTATAATTAAAGCCAAAAGAATCTCAAAGCAATCAAGAATGCATTTTGGCCAGGTGCAGTGGCTCACACCTGTAATCCCAGCACTTTGGGAGGCCAAGGCAGGCAGATCACAAGGTCAGGAGTTCGAGACCAGCCTGACCAACATGGTGAAACCCCATCTCTACCAAAAATACAAAAATTAGCCAGGCGTGGTGGTGCACACCTGTAATCCCAGCTACTCAAGGCTGAGGCAGGAGAATCCCTTGAACCCAGGAGGTAGAGGTTGCATTGAGCTGAGATTGCACCATTGCCTGGGTCACAGAAGGAGACTCTGTCTTAAAAAAAGAAAAAAAAAAAAAAAGAATACATTTTAATGGACAAGTAGTTCTAACTTGATGTATGGTGCAAATTTAGCTTTGTAGGGAAGGATCTATCCTACCTTCAAGTTAATTGAGTTATTTGCTTTGCATTGCATATCCCAAACAGCTGGATTTTAACATTAGATTCCTAACTTTGACATAAAATGTTTGAAAATGATTACTGTCTGATGTAGTATGACACAAAAAATAACTGCATGGAGAAGGCTGTCCACTGGAGGCTAGACCATGCAATCATAAGGCAAAAGCAAAACCCTAATCTCTTAGAATAAGTCATATAATTTTTAAAGATAGGGAGGCTGATACGGCCAATGCATGAGTCAGAAAGACTATTACTTCGGGAACCAAACATCTAGTGTCAAAAACTTACAGCTGAATTTCTAGAGAAGCTGTCAGGAAAGAAAGATGAAACATCAGCAATGTTCAATAACCTCGACATTTTATAAAGAGGTCAACATCACATGTCCAAGCTTAATATGTTTAAGCTCTGTTTTATGAAAAAGGCTCAGACTTAAATTGTGAAATACTATAAAAGGGACATAATGGTAATATAAATACACGCCCTACATGTTAGTAGATAGTAAAAATTTGTGTACATTTAATGCAGTGTTGTTCATTCTTCCTGAAAAAGGTGTTATTAAATCAATGGTTTCTCTCGTGATTATGGAGCCCCATAATCAAGGAAATAAACAATAACAAATTTTGTGTAGCATATAAAGGATGGCTCCTTTATACATGACAATCTATATATTTACAGAAATATTTCTGAAACTTATATGCTAATTCACAAAAATTCTAATAAATTTTAAAAACAGAAAAAATACACAAGTTGTATTCACGATCACAAAGTAATACAACTAGAAGTGTATAATGTACCTATAAACAAAAATTGTCACTCCTCATAAGTGCACAAAAAAATTTAAAAATACAAAAAGTAAAGACATAAATTTTATATAAATGTGTATAATAAAATTTGTATAAACACATATAATAAAATATAAGGCCATGCAAACTTATAAGATATAGGCAAATTTGCAACCTGGGGTAAATTAATGGATTCAAATTATTACATAAAAGAATTTAG
This sequence comes from Saimiri boliviensis, assembly GCF_048565385.1. Lineage (NCBI taxonomy): Eukaryota > Metazoa > Chordata > Mammalia > Primates > Cebidae > Saimiri > Saimiri boliviensis. The sequence goes on from NC_133470.1 coordinate 40,926,349, forward strand.
AGTCTGAGAGAGAGGATAAATTGCTAACAGTGTTTCTTAGCCTTGGCCACACATTAGGAACTTAAAAAAATTTTTAAAAGACCAGATTCGGCTAGGCACAATGGCTCACACCTATAATGCCAATATTTTGGGAAGCCGAGGCAGGTGGATCACCTGACGTCAGGAGTTCGAGACCAGCCTGACCAACATGGTGAAACCTCATCTCTACTAAAAATGCAAAAATTAGCCAGGCACAGTTGTAGATACCTATAATACCAGCTACTTAGGGGTCTGAGGCAGGAGAATCGCTTGAGCCTGGGAGGTGGAGGTTGCAGTGGGCCAAGATCGCACCATTACACTCCAGCCTGAGTGGCAGAATGACATCAGTCAAAAAATAAAAAAAATAAAAAATAAAGACCCAGACCCTTGCCTAAATAAATTAAATCAGAACCTTGGGGAGGGGACTATTACTATTTCTTTAAAAACAGTAATGATAGGGTTCAGGAATGCTACCTCGGCAAATATGCCGAGGAATATGGCATCTTGGCATTTGAGAAAAAGCAGAAGCAGGAAGGTCTCTCTGACCTTCTCCCATCATTCTCCGTGGAAGCAGGTCATAAAACCTAGGAAGGTCATTCTCTGACCTTCTCCCTTCCTCTTTCACTATGGACTCTCATGTGACAGGTGTCCTGCCCTATACCCAAAGGAAAGGAGTGTCACATAGGGATGAAGAAAAAAAAATCTGAACACACAAGTCTAGCTATTACAAGGTCCCCCCCGGTTTATTACCATTAGATCACATCCTTTTGTCCTCCAATCATAGTTCTACATGACTGTCCATAAAAATATAGTTTTCCCCTGTTTCTTTGGGCCATTTCTAAAGGCTCCATGTCTCCTGAAGCTTTCATTAAATAAATTTGTGCACTTTTCTCTTGTTAATCTGTCTTTTGTTACATTGGTCTCAACCATGAACCTTGAGGTAGGCAAGTGTAAGATATTTATTTTTCTTTCCTACTCTCCCCAGGTAATTCTGAAACATAGCCAGAGTTTAGAACCAGTCAGCAATGGTTCAAACAAAAGCTTTTAAGGCTGGGCGCAGTGGTTCATGCCTGTAATCCCAGCACTTTGGGAGGCCAAGGTAGGCAGATCACTTGAAGTCAGGAGTTCAAGATCAGCCTGTCCAACATGGTAAAACCCCGTCTCTACGAAAAATACAAAAAAATTAGCTGGGACTGGTGGTGAATGCCTGTAATCCCAGCTACTCAGGAGACTGAGGCAGGAGAATCGCTTGAACCCAGGAGGCAGAGGCTGCAATGAGCCATGATCGTGCCACTATACTCCAGTCTGGGCAAACGAGTGAGACTGCCTCAAAAAAAAAACAAACAAGCTTTTAAAAAAGCAAAAAAATTGTCATAAGAAAAACAGGAAGCAAAAAGGGTAGTATGGACAGATGAATTTGAAAGAAGAAAAACAACTACAATAAATAAATCCACAGACTTTTTAAATGAATAAAATTGCTAAGATTTTAGCAAAGCTCATCAAGAAATATATAAATAAATAAAATGAGAAATGAGACAGTGCGTGATGGAGATGCAATTATAAGATATGAACTATAAGATAAATTATCTTACAACAATCATGCAAGCATATGAAAATAAATTTTAAAATTGCGATTAAATAAGTGCTATTCTGTAAGAACTGTAACTCATCAAAAACACAATGAATAAGCTAATAACCAAGTAAGAAGTGAAAAATATTACCAAGGAATTGCCTCAACAAAGTCTCCAACCAGGGTGATTTACTAATGAATTTCTTCAAACTTTCAAGGAAAAGAAAATTACCAAATTAAAATAACTCCCCAGTATACCAAAAGAAAGATGGAAAGCTACAAAGATGAATTCCTATGCCTAACAGATATACCATGAAAAAAAAAGTAACTGTAAAACAATAGTTCTCACCCTGGCTGCACATTAGAATCACCTATAGAGGTTTTAAAAATCCTGATGCTATGGACACACTGCCCCTCCACCAGCTCCTCAATCCCCACCACAGACATCCACCATCACACACACACACACACACACACACACACACACACACACACACAGAAATCAGATTCTCTCAGGGTGCACCTAGGCATCAGTGATTTTTAAAGCTCCCCAAGTGATTACAAAGTGCAAGCCAAGGTTGAGAACTACTGCTTCAGAGAAATTTCACTACTTATGATTTATAGAAGAAAGATCCTAAGTAAAATACAGGCAAACAGAATTCAATAGTCTCTAACAGTTACAAGCAAGCCACCTACAAAGAAAACAGCATTTTATTCACAGTTGCCAACATGTTTCCCAATTAGGAAATATGAGCAAATATATAATGATCTCACACCATTTCCTACCATATACATTTTTAATTGCAAGGATAGTTCCTTAACAAGATTACAAAAGCATCTGCTTTAAACAACAGCATAAATATCTAACATAATACTTAATTAAAAGTATGTGCCTACCAAAATCAGGGACCAAACAATAATGCCCCTACTAGCATCATTATTTAATATTGTTTTTAAAAGTTCTGTACAATGTAGAAAGATATGAAGCAAAAATATTAGCAAGAAAGAGACAAAAATTATCATTATGGGCAGACAAAGTAATGACAAAGGCAGAGGCTGAAAAACTAACAAAGATTTCAGTACAAGCATACCTGAATTTAAAATATTCTTATGTGTTAGCAATAACCAGTTATACCATACAGTGGGGGTAAAGTATGTTCATAATTTAAAAAATTATAAAACACTTAAAAATAGTTTTAATAAATCTCTGTGGCCCAGATAAAACTCTAAAAATCTTTACTAGAAGATATATTAATAGGAGAGCACGAAAAACAACTTTTCAAGTGGCTATTTGAAAGTTGTTTTGGAGGGACTTAGAATTATTAATATTATTACTATTATTTTGAGATGAAGTCTCACTCTGTCACCCAGGCTGGTGTGCAGTGGCACTATATGGACTCACTGCAATCTCTACCTCCCGGGTTCAAGCGATTCTCCTGCCTCAGCCTCCCAAGTAGCTGGGACTATAGGTGCATGCCTCTACACCCAGCTAATTTTTGTCTTTTTAGTAGAGATGGGGTTTCACCATGTTGACCAGGCTGATCTCGAAGTCCTGACCTCAGGTGCTCCACCTGCCTTGGCCTCTCAAAGTACTGGGATTACAAGTGTGAGCCACTGGGCCTGGCCTAGAATTATTTTTTTAAGTCTACCTGATAATACACAGTTCAGCTTTTTAGAGATAATTCGGCCTATTAGAGATACATTTTAAACGTAAAATTTAAGTGTAATGAAGGAGATCTAGCTCTCCCAGACTTAAAATCTTAATATAATAGTTCAATTATTAAAGTAGTAAAATAGAGTAACAAGAGATATAGTAGGTGTAAAAGAATAGATGGTCTGGAAATAGACTCTATTAACAGGAATTTAACACATAATGAAAGAGAAGTCATAAATCAATAGGCAAAAAAAGTACCAACTTGGAAAAACATCAGTGTATAGTCCCCCGTACAATTGATCCTAAAATAAATGTCAGATGAATTATTGGCTTACATATAATAAATCAATTCCTTTCACCTTCCAAAAAAATAAATATGTGTCAAGCCTCAGAAAGAGGAATTACACTGTGGGCTTGGGAGAAAAAGAGAAAACATTTTAAAAAATTAAGATTTGACAACATAAATAAGTTATAACTTCAATATATTAAAATATAAACAAAAACATGCTAACAAACAATTTTACAAATATGACTAAACTGTAATTTTATAAAAAATTTTAAATTAAATTTTTAAAGACCCTAAAAGAGAAATGGGAGGAGAGCATAAACAAAATTCATGAGCAGGTCAACAAATAAAAACATGTTCACTCTAAGAAATTGTCAGATTAAGTGCAAATTAAAATAAACAACGAGGCATCGGGTTTATGTGTGTGTTTCTCCTATTAAATGGACCGTTCACCACGGATGAGATTTTAAGTTAGTACAATTCTTCTGCAGCAATATAATGCTATGAGGAACAAATTTAAAATTCCTCTTCCCCTCAGGAACTCCATTTCCCAGCACGTAGTCCAAAGAAACAACCCAAAATGCAGAAAAACATATGTGCAAAGATGTTCTTTGCAGCTTTTTATCATAGAAAAAAAGGTAGAATAAGAGTACCTGAAGAAATGACAAGAAGAGAAGGGTTTGGTGAATTATGGCACATCTACATTCGCCATGGAGTATGCAGATGGCACTAGCATGATGTTTTTGAAAACCATTTGGCAATGGAAAAAATACTGAGGCTATGCAGTAATATTACGGCAGTAGCATGATGTTTTTGAAAACCATTCGGCAATAGAAAAAATACTGAGGCTATGCAGTAATATTAAGTGAATAGTCCACAGAACTAGGCTGGGCATGGTGGCTCACACCTGTAATCCCAGCACTTTGGGAGGACGAGGTGGGTGGATCCCCTGAGGTCACGAGTTTGATATCAGCCAGGACAACATCGTGAAACCCTGTCTCTGCTAAAAATACAAAAAAAATAGCTAGGCGTGGAGGCACACGCCTATAGTTCCAGCTACTCGAGAGGCTGAGGCAGGAGAATTGCTTGAACACAGGAGGTGGAGATTGCAGTAAGCCAAGATCGCACCAGTGCACTAAAGCCTGGGCAACAGGGCGAGACTCCGTCTCAAAAAAATAAATAAATAAAATAAAATAAAATAAAAAATTTAGCTGGGCGTGGTGGCACAAGCCTGTAGTCCCAGCTACTGGGAGGCTGAGGCAGGAGAATTGCCTGAGCCCAGGAGGCGGAGGTTGCGGTGAGCCGAGATCGCGCCATTGCACTGCAGCCTGGGTAACAAGGGTGAAACTCCGTCTCAAAAAAAAAAAACAAAAACAACCACACACACACACAGGACTTAAAATGGTTAAATGGTTACATACACAGTCGTAACTATGTTTTTTTTAAAACTTTTTTTTAAAAAAGACTGCATACGGGTGGATGGGAGGAACAAAAAGCATGTAATGGTGGCAGCTTGGGCAGACTCGTTCTTGGGCAGTGAGAAGAGGCGAGGTAAAGGCAGAGCTGGATGGGGGATGGGTGCTAACATTAGATGGAGGGGGCTGCCGGCCTGACCCAGGCTAGTGGGCGAGGTGATCGGGTTGGGGCAGGCTTCCCAACTTTGCTTCTATACTGGGTTCTGCCCTGTCCTCTGGCTGGTCCTTGGGGATCAGGGCCTCTAGGCCAGTAGCCCACCCAGGGGCACCCTGTGTGTGATCCCTAAAGTGTCTTGTAGTCATTTCATAGGCTCTGACATTTCCAAACGGTCTCGTATTCCAAACCGAAAGTAAAAGTTGTGACGGAAAGCCCTTTGACTCCCCTTTGACTCGCCGTAGGCACTTTGATTCTCCGGAAGCAGTTTTATTTCACATCCGGGAAGTTGCACCACGCAGAATCAGACCGCCTTTGGAGACGTCTGAGGAGAGTGGCGTGGGCTCGGACGCCATAGCGGTCCTGGATCGTTGCGACTTCTCTAAAGCACTTTGAAATCATTGTGGAAGGACTCTGCCATCCCTAGAACACCGAGAACTGTGACAGAGAGTTGAAAAAGGGAGGAAAAAAGAGTTGAAAAGTTCCTGAGGCGGCGCAGTGGCCTGACGGCCCTCCCGCTCTGGGGTTGTCCACCCGCGGAAAAGCAACACTGAAGCGGCACTTAGGTAGGATCTCCCAGCAAACACTGCTGCCCTGGGGAACTCAGTAACGTGGTTTGCAAGGGGACAGAGACCCCCCGCCCCCCGCCAAAGGCCCGAAACCCCATAAGGAGTACTTTGTGGCTTGCACACCGTGGTTTTTCCCTAAGGCTTATCCTGCCACAGAAATTCTTTCTCCTCCTCCTCCTCCCATTCCTCAGCCACTGGTGTGATTAGGGCTAGCTCCAAAGACTACCTAATTCGGAGCATTTGGGGTTCCTTTCTTCCTTGTGATTCCATATACACTCTGCCAGCCCTTTGGAAAAGAAATGGCTTCTCTAGAGGAGGGCCTCTACAACCTTAAAGTTAATTCCAAACTTAGCTCCCGTAACTTCACGAACCCTACGTTTGCAGCTGGAAGTGAGGGTCAAAATGAAACTGAGGAGCCAAACAAGTTCCAAAATAGGAATGGCGGACCTCAAGATAGTGACTTTTCATTGACTTATCTGAAGGTTCTCCAGGAGATCCTGGGAGATGACATGCCAAAAGGAAAGGAAGAGGCTGCCACTAATGTACGAGCAAGAATAGGAGAGCATCCCTACCATGGAGAGAGACCAGCCAGGAATGCCACTATCTTTGCCTCTCAAAAAGAGAGGGAGTTAGCTCCAGAAATGAGCAGCTCCCATGACAAGAGGATGATTGTTAATGCTCCGAAAAACTTCAGTGAGGGGCAACCTAGTAACCAAAGTAGAGTCACTTGCGAAAAACTCTCTCCACCTTTAAATTTTCTGGATGACTGTAACTCCCATTCAGTATTCCAAAATCAAGCCAGTAACCAAAGTCGACTCATTTTTGAAAAAGGCTCGCCACCTTTCAATTTTCTGGATGACTATAACTCCCATTCAGTAATCCCAAAGCACAAAGAAAAGGTGGTGATGGAGCACCCCTCTTCAGGGAGTGACTGGTCTGATAAAGGTGAAACCACAGTCATATTCTCTCAAGATGAGCCACTCTCACTGTGTTTCCCTGTAGTGTCAGAGCCTACATACTACGCCACTGACTATACCACTTTTTCGCCTTGTTATAGTCCTTGGCATGACTATACCAGCTCTTGGCTCAGCAGTACCAAGTCTTGCTGTCCCTCCTCGGGCAGCAGCAGTAACACATTTCAGGGTGAGAAGAGCAGCTGCAGCAGCAACAACAACAGCAACATATTCCAGGGTGAGAGGAGCAGCCACCAGAGCTTCCTGAGTTCTTATTCCACCAGTTTTCCAGTGAGCTCCCAAAACATGTCCAGAGATCTAAACATGACAGAGGAACTCACATCTAAGAATTTATGTTCACTTGACTTCTCTAGAAATGGGGAAGCAGAGGTGAAGGAGGAGAGAGTGTATCAAGAGGACACATTACAACATTCTTATGAAAGGCAGGCATCTAGCTTTCTGCCAAGGACCCTCTGGAAGCCAAACCAACAAGGTTTCATTGATGCCCATTGTCACCTGGACATGTTATATGCTAGATTGTCTTTCAAAGGAAACTTTACCGAATTCAGACAAATTTATAGCAGCTCGTTCCCTGAAGAGTTTGAGGGCTGCATCTCTTGCTTCTGCAATCCTCAACACCTAAAGGATGGCCTGTGGGAATATCACTTGAAAGATAATCTTGTTTGGGGGGCCTTTGGCTGTCACCCTCACTTTGCCCGCAATTATAGCCACCAACAAGAAAAAAGGATTTTAAAAGCCTTACGACACCCCAAGGCTGTGGCATTTGGGGAAATGGGCTTAGATTACTCCTCTAAGTGTACCACGCTTGTCTCAGAGCAGCAGAAAGTATTTGAGAGACAGCTGCGGCTGGCTGTCTCTCTAAGGAAGCCCATAATGATCCATTGTCGAGAGGCCGATGAAGATATGCTGGGCATCTTGAAAAAATTTGTGCCCCCTGATCACAAGCTCCACAGGCATTGCTTCACTGGCAGTTACCCAGTCATCGAGCCTCTGTTGAACCACTTTCCCAACCTGTATGTGGGCTTTACGGCAATTCTGACTTACTCTTCTGCTGAGCAAACCCGAGAAGCTGTGAAAAAGATACCGCTAGAGAGGATTATTGTAGAAACTGATGCTCCCTTCTTCCTCCCTCGCTGGGTTTCCAAAAGTCATTGCCTGTATGCCCACCCAGGCATGGCCCTGCATACAGTGCGAGTGATCGCTAAAATCAAAGAGCTGTCACTCTCGCAGACCTTGGCCACCTTACGAGAGAACACTCGTCGCCTCTACCATCTTTAAACAGAAGAGGCACAGTCAGGAGTCTTCCAAAAGAAAGGAGACCAGTAGCCTGACAAAACATAAAGACTAGATTTGAACTCTGCCTATGTCCCAGGTCAAAAATGTGCTTGAATAATCTGTTGGAATGGAGTAAACTAGAACAGGATATTTTTCTCAAAACCTTTTCATGAGACTTCTGCTTCTGACTGCTAGGGTGGGGTACAATGGGATGGGAGGAGGGCTAAGGTAAACTGCCCTTGATATTATTAAGGGTTTTCTTCCCATTAAAAATGCTTTAAGGTAGCCAGTGAAGAAGAGAGTTTGATAGAGTACAAAGAGTTTCCCAATCTAAATCCCTGTCCTCTGCAGTATGGATAAAGTCACCCTCCTACTTGTCTTTTAAAAAATGTAGAATTTTAAAAGTGAGGTAGGTGATTTGTGTATGATATTTGTATATTATAGGAATTCTATTTAAAAAATTAAAAATAGGCCAGGTGTGGTGGCTCACGCCTGTAATTCCAGGACTTTGGGAGGCCAGCAGGCAGATCACTTGAGCGCAGGAATTCAAGACCAGCCTGGGCAACATAGTGAAACCTTGTCTCTACCAAAAAAAAGAAAAAAAAAAAGAAAAAAAAATTAGCTGGGTGTGGTGGCACACGCCTGTAATTCCAGCTACTTGGGAGGCTGAGGTGGGAGGATCACTTGAATCCAGGACTCGGGGGCTATAATCACACCACTGCACTTCAGCCTGGCAAAAGAGTGAAACTCCCCATCTCTTGAAAAAAAAAAAAAGTATTTTTTAAATAAAATATAAGACAGGCGCAGGAGCTCACACCTGTAATCCCAGCACTTTGGGAGGCCAAAGCGGGTGGATCACTTGAGCCCAGGAGTTTGAGACCAGCCTAGGCAACATAGTGAGACCCTGTCTCTAAGAAAAAATTGAATAAAAAATATAAGTATACATTCAACAAGATAAGCAGGATATACACACAATTAGTTGTTTTCCTTTCTAAAAAATATTTCCTATCAACCTGCTCCTGTCTCCCTGCATTTTTGTGTGTCAAATGCAAGTATACTCTGGAGTGTTTCTAATATGCAGGAGAGAACCTTGCTGTCATTCATCTTTATTTAGGAAAGGGAGTGAGCAATGTAGTTCTGAGTATAGTATATCAAGAGTGGCCTAAATGAAAAAGCAATCTTCATTTATTCCATGAGTAACGTAAAGAACAGTTCATCTATTAATGTTACTAGTAAAATCTTGCAATGCAAATGTGCAAAATTTGGGACACTTTGCGCCAGGCGTGTGGCTCAAACCTGTAATCCCAGCCCTTTGGGAGGCCGAGGCAGGTGGATCACGAGGTCAAGAGATTGAGACCATCCTGGTCAACATAGTGAAACCCCGTCCCTATTGAAAAAAAAAAAAAATACAAAAAATTAGCTGGGCATGGTAGCGCATGCCTGTAATCCCAGCTACTCAGGAGGCTGAGGCAGGAGAATTGCTTGAACTCAGGAGGCGGAGGTTACAGTGAGCCGAGATCGCGCCATTGCACTCCAGCCTGGGTAACAAGAGCGAAACTCCGTCTCAAAAAGAAAAAAAAAGAAAAAAATTTGGGACACTTTGTAAATAGTTTGCTACTTAAGCGATAGATATTCCATTGAACCTCAAAGAATTATTATTTAGCATTTATTTGTCTGCCACTTGTTGCATCTGCTCTCCCATCCTGGAGGCATCAGAGAGCCATGAAGGTAGCCGGTAATCTCGAAATTCAGTTTACTCTTAGTGGTTCCTGGGCCATTAGTCCAGAGTCACAGAGGCTCTCAGGCCCATTAACAGGCTCCCTGAACCTTGGCAGTCCTTTCAGGGCATGCCACTATTTTGCTTCACTTAAATTTTAGAAAGGCAACTATTTCTACCTTTAAAGCTCAAAAGAAACAACCTGCCCACTTTGTCTTGAGAGACGGAGGGATTTGTTTTTTCAGTTGGTTTTTATTCATATCTAACTTCAAAATTAATACCTGCTTATTATAAACTTTTTGAAGCAACTAAAGAGAAAAAAATAAATGCTACTGTTTAAAAACCCAAACAAAATAAAAGCAACAGAAGGAAAAATGCACATGGTAAATTGATTTTTTAAAAATCAATATTAGAGTCAAATATTGGCAAAATCTGGACATACAAAATTTGACTCAGGAAAATTGATCTTGGTAGAAATATGATCATCAAAGAAAACTCAGATTTTCAAAAGCCACAATGGGCATTCATATAGACAAAAAGTAATAAATGAACCAAATGTTTTTAGTAGAATTTATTGTACAAAAAAGTCTATTGAAAATATTTTTAGTAGGAAAATGTGATAGTTTACCTGCATGGAAAAACTGTTCAAAGAATTAAAGTGGCTTGTAGTGGGAAAAAAGTAAATATTCACACACACACATACATGAGGGAGTAAAATAGCCCATAATGCTACCACTTAAGAGACAACCACTAACATTTGGAGTAGCTCTTTTGCGGTTTTCTCTAATATTTCCATAGTTATTGGCCAATTCCAGCATAGTACTTAAGTCAGTTTTGCTAATTAATACTATTCACTTCGTAGTTAGCATAGCTATATATATTACTTCCTCTGAATTTATTATTTAAATTCATTGTTTTCTGTATTTTTTGTTTAGGTTTTTAATTCTGTTTGTTTTAAATAACCAACTCAGACTGCATGTGCTTTTTCAAAACTATTGTTTACTGATATATAAAAGTGTGCTTTTAAATTTATTTTTCTTTCTGTTCTCTGATGTCTGCTTTATTGTGTATTTTCTAAGTTTTCTTAGTTTCTATAAACTAAGCTAAATGCTTAGTTTATTTTTAATTTGGAGAGTAAGAACAAAGCAGTCAATACCACAAATGTGTCTGTAATTATAATTCTGCTGCATACATAGATTTATAAAATTTATTTTGGTAAAGTTTAAATTCCTGGATGTTAGTCTCCTGCATGCACTTTTCCCACTATAAAAATACAAATGTATTATAAAAATATGAAAATAGAAAGTAGCAGAAAAAAGTATGTGGTGTTTCTATTACCTAGAAAACCACTGTTGTTGGTCTTTCCTTAACATAGTTGTGACCATATAGCTCTGTTAAATTGTATATTCTAAATAATTCATATTTTTTCCTAGCCCTATCTTGCATTTTGGCTCATTTTATGATTGTTATTCTTTACTTTTCAATAAATACTCAAAATGTTTACATTATGTTTTAAATTTTATTTCGTGACTTCTTATATATGTTTCTTTCCACTACTTACCACAAATCCTTTTATTTCATGACCTCCCCATGGTTGAACTGTTTAATTTGCCTTATCCTTTAACTGGCTAGCAATTAAGCAACTTTTTTGGGAAAAGTATGTGGATAGCATATTTGTGATAAATTATATAACTGAGATCTTACTGCTGCTTTAACTAATGATAACACTTTGGCTGAGTCTAGAATTTCTGAGTCACAAACATTTTCCCCAAAATGTTATAGACATTACTTCATTGTCTTCTGGCATTTAGGATTGCTGAGAATTCTAATGTCAACTCCGTTGTGGGTTAAGCTACTTTTCCTATCCTGATGCTTGGTAATTTCCTTGCTTTATCCTTGAAAATTTGCCAGTAGATCTAATTATTGATCCCTTTTTTTATTTTCTCAGGTACAGAATAAATATTCTACTTGCAGGTCTACGTCTTTCTATAATCCAGAAAGTTGCTTTTGTTTTTATTGTTTTCTTATGGCATGCTTAATCAATTTGGTTGCTTTTAATCTAGCCGTTAATTCTTTAGGAACAACTGTCTGCATGTTAGAGCTCCATCCTCTGTCCAACCTTTTATTATCTCATTGCTCTACTATCTTTTTCCATTACATTTCAGGAGAATTTTTCAAGTTTACCTTTTCCATCACTCATCCCATTCTCCCCACTTTTAATATTTTTTTTACTACATATAATGCATTCTTGGATTCCTCCTCCTTCTTTATTTCACCCTTCTTCAGCAATCTCCCTTTAACTTTTGCCTGCAGTCTCATTCAATAGTATTTTTAACTTGATTTTACTTCTCATTTTGTATTATATACTTCCATATACAAAGCACATTGTTATCAGAAATATTTTTCTGTAGAAAACATACTTTTGAAATAACTATTTTTCTTCTTCTGCCTTTTGAATACTATGTTCTCCATTTATGTTGTAGAATCTTTTCAGAAACCTTATATTAAGTTTCTTTTTTCATTCCTGAACAAAGAGCAGTCTACCTAGACTGGTGTTTTCCCAAAAATAGGGTGGGTGGGTTTTCTTTCACACCCTTCATCATCTATCCTAATGTTCTTAGATTCCCCCTCTCACTGGAAGACTGGTTAATATAAATTCATATAGAGCAGTCAAGAGAAGTAGGGAGGTTGGAGCCATGGACGGCCCCACCAGGAAAAACTTTTAATTTTTCATATAAACATTTTATGAATTCACTCGACCTCCACTCCAGGAAGAGTGGCCAGCCCTTTGTGCGCCACTGCCTGTTGCACCAAAGAAAAGCCCAAATGCAGGGCCCACTTTGACTTCAGTGTGACTATTTCTGGGCCTCCTAGTGACAGTCTTAAGCCATCAATAGTTGTGAAAGTAAACCAGGTGGAAACCCCTACAGGTTGTCCTAACCCCAACTCAATTCTTGTCACTTTCTCGGGAAGTGAAATTGCAAGTTGGTTTTGGTATATTCCTTCAGTATGATCCCATCTGCACTATTATCAGGTAGAAACTCTTCAAAGTTTGTGGCATGAAGATGGAACCCCTCCGTGGCCTCCAACACTAATTTAGTTTCTCCACATTTTAAAATTTTGCAGTGATTTCAATTGGGATTGTGGAGGTGGGGGTGCATCTAAATGCCAATGCTCAAGTTATAATCTCACTCCAAATTCTCATTTTTTTCTCTCACTTCATTTTTTGATAAATTTATGTTCCTATGGATACTGTGTTTAAATAGGCGTATCTTATTTTAAGAAAACTCGGAAGTTATACAAACCTGAATCTCATTTAGCATGTTGAATATAAGAGGTGGTCAATAAAGGTAAGTTGCATAAATGAATAACAGAAAAGATAAATTACAGAGGGATGATTTCCAAATAATTTTTCATATTACTAAAATATAAACCTGTTTATAATTGGTGCTGAAATTTTCATGACTAAATCTATGGTTTAAGATAAAATGCACCTGTATGGGCAATATAAGCATTCATGAAATTTAGTTTTACTTGTCTGCGTAAGACATGATTTTATGATGCATGAAAATGGAAGGGGAAGTGGCTAGAATGATAGAATGTTCTTGTAGCTTTATTGCTAATTAACTACATCACTGGTACAAACCACTTAAGCTCTTTGTTCATTGGTTAACCTTTCAGCAAAAATTAGAAAATGAACACTTGCTAACCACAGTGATAACCATAGCACTATTTAAAGAATTAAGAAAATTATGTATATATAACAGAGCTTTGGAGAGAAAATGAATGTATAAAAATACTGAATAATATATAAATCAGTGTAGGATGCAAAGCTGGAAGCTTGAAAATACTGTCAAAACCATATCTAAAATAGTCTTCACATCCTTATGGAGTCTATTGCGCAAGGCAATTAAAAAACACTTGATATTACTAAGAGAAGAGATTCCAAACCACTGTTTAAAATCAGACTTCCTGGAAAAACGATACTAGGACTAGAAGAAAGGGGGTCACCCTATCCAGCAGAAATCACATTGCTAATCAGTTTTATAAACAGAATCAAGAAAACTGACATTCAATATGAAAAATACAAAAGAAAAACACCTACCATAGAAAAGATAGATTTTATATATAAATACGTACTTGTGTGTGTGTGTATATATATATATATACTTGTATGTGTATATATATGATCCTTTATCTTTTATAATATTTTTCCTTTATCATATATATATATATATATACACATATATACACACACACACATATGTATGTACATATGTAGGTTCAGCATCCCTCATCCGAAATTCAAGACCAGAATGTTTCAGACGTTTTTCAGATTTTGGAATATTTGCATATACATAATGCGATATCTTGGGGATGGGACACAAGTCTAAATAGGAAATTCATTTGTGCTTCATGCACACCTTATACACATAGCCTAAAGATAATTTTGTATACTATTTTTCATGATTTTGTACACGAAACAAAGTTGTGTACACTGAACCATCAAAAAGCAAAGGTGTCACTATCTCAGCCACTCATGGACAATCTGTGGTTATTTGGCATAATCATTCCTGACTGAATTTATATGCTGTGGATAAGCAAGAATTTTCTTACACTTATTCACATGTGATATGGTTTGGATCTGTGTACCCACCCAAGTCTCATGCCAAATTGTAATTCCCAACGTTGGAGGTGGGTCCTGGTGGGAGGTGACTGGATCAAGAGGGCAGATATCCCCTATGGTGCTATCTTTACCATAGTGAGTTCTCATGAGATCTGGTTGTTTAAAGGTGTGTGGCACCTCCCCCTTTCTTTTCCTCCTGCTCCAGCCATATGAAGTGCGTCAATCCCCCTTTGCCTTCTACCATGATTGGAAGATTCCTAAGGCCTCCTTAGAAGCAGATGTGCCATGCTTCCTGTACAGCCTGCAGAACCATGAGCCAACTAAACCTCTTTATAAATTACCCTGTCTCAGGTATTTCTTCATTTTTCTTTTTGAGAGGGAGTCCCGCTCTGTTGCCCAGGCTGGAGTGCCACGGTGCAATCTCAGCTCACTGCAATCTACGCCTCCTGGGTTCAAGCGATTCTCCTGCCTCAGCCTCCCGAGTAGCTGGGATTACAGATGTGCACCACTTTGTCTCATTTACTGTTCACAAAACACCAATAAATTAGGCAATACTGTGATTCTCATTTTATAGAAGTCAAGGTTTGGGAGGTTAAGTAATTTGCCCATGGTCTCAAAGTAAGAGAGTGAGACAGCTGGGATTAGAACTCAAGTTGCCTAGCCTCAGAGGCCACAAGCTTAACCACTATGCCCTGAACTGCCACAAAATCTCCACTCACTCCTGCACAGTGGAGGACACAGAGAAGAGGAAAAAGGATTTATGAAAATGCTCCAAAAGGAGGGGCAATAGCCAACCACCTGAAAATATTAAGCAGGGGAGGTACCATGTGAAATGGGTCTTCAATGGGCTGAAAGGTGGAGGAAGTGGACAAGAGGGGAAGAGCATTCACTGTCAAGGGGAACAGCATATGCAAAGTTTTGGGAGCATAGCAGTGTTCGGTATTACTGCAAGTCATTTTGTGTGGCTAAGGGCTGAGTGATGATGGGGGAGCAAGGGAGATGAGACTACAGAGGTACAAGAGCCAAAACACAGGTGGTCCCTAAGCCATGCAAAGGAGGCTAAAGGAGTCTAAACGTTTTAGAAAGTTAACTCTGTAGCAGAGTGGGCAATTGAAAAAGGGAATTATACTGAAGGCAGGGATGCCATTAGAGAGGCAATTCTCTAGGCGAAAGATGAACTAGGATGGCAGCAGTGGCCATGGAAAGGAGACTGATGAAAGGGAGATTTCAGAGGGAGATAAGAGGACTTAGGGCAAGTGATCAGTGTTGGGAGAGGGGTGGGTAAAGACAGTTCTCTTATTTGTTGAAGCATACACAAAAATATATAATTTAGTAAGCTAACATTTAGAAACAACTCAAATAATAAGCCAGTGTGGCCTAGTCTCAGCGTGGTAGTATATTCAAAGAAAAGGACCAACAACTAATAGCAATTGAAAATCCTGTTTCATCTTCACTTAGACCTCTGAGAAAAATCTAAAGATGATCCAATCTATGCTCCACATCTACACTTCCCCCCAAAGGAACTCTTTTCTCTCTTTTTCAATTCTCACAAGTCTCACATTTCATCACCATCAGTGATCTCTCATTCACTCTCTCTCTCCCTCCTATCCCCTTCTTCTTTTCTTATATCCCACAAAGCATAAGAACAACTGAAAAAGTCAAGAAGCCTTAGAGGATGGAGGTGGAGAAAAGTGGACTGAGCAAAGACAAATTTTTGTTCAGCAGGCAGGGTATGTGAAAAAGGAGAAAGCTAGGAACATACAATAATACTATCTCCATTACCTATCAGTAAGAACCAAAGCTTAAGTTCATAAAGCTGACTATAAAAGCCAAGTAGGCCAGAACTGAAAATAGCTGCAATATGTAAAAGTATTAAAATTTAATTTTTGGTATATATAAATATAAATGCAAAAATAAATGCTTTGAAATTCTGAATGAAAAATATCAACAAGTAGAATCAAAGAGAAATTATAAAATACATGCAAAACAAATTTCATATTTAAGCCAAAAAAAGTGGGGGGGGGCATGGTAGATTGCAAAGGAAGCAGAATTTCAATTAAACGTAAAAGGACCTGCATGAAGTTTCTAGAATCTAGATGATCATGTAATAAAATCTATGAGTACGGTTATAAATAACTGGCATGCAAATACAATTGTAGCAGCCTATTACTGACTGCTATTAGTTCAGAGTAATGAAAATATAAAATAATTTAAAAGGTAGTTATTTATCACCTTTCCTCCTAAAAGATCACTAAGTAAATTTGCTAAAATAGAAGAGACATCACAAAATCTTTTGTTTAAACAATATATGATTTTTTTAAACTACCCTAATTCCAACATAAATGGTGCACAGAACAATTGGAAAGAGCAGTACATTGATAGCTTAATAGCTGCTTTTTATAACTCACTGGTCTCAGTGGTAGCATCTCCAAATGTATTCTTCTGGAAAACATCAGAATTTATCCAAAAGAAAAATGCAAGAATCCTGTAGCACACATGAGTACTGGGATAGTCCCAGCTTACGCTTCACTTCCCCTAGGAAAACTGCCATCCCCATCCCATGTAAGGAAATAATTCTTCATGACTACTATGACCTGGGTATTTGGCATGCATTACCCATTTGACGCTCACAGCAACTCTAAGGTGGGTTTTGTTATTCCCACTTGACAGATGAGGGAACTCAGGCTAAGAGAGAGGTTAAAATCATGGCCAGGATGAAATGGCCAGATGGTATATCTGGGTTCTAAACCTCAGTCTGTCTAACTGAAAAGCCTTGTTCTTTCTAGTGTATCAAAGAGCCTCTCATTAAAGAGGTGTTGCAGGCAGGCCATGTTTCCAAAGAACACCCTAGACACTGCACACAGAGTTAATTTCAGACAACACTCCATTTGGGGAGACGTATATATCCTGGGTCCAACCCTAAGGGAAAGGGAAAGGTAAAAGGCCCTAGTAATAATATCAATGATGATGACAATGATGATGACAATAACGATGACACTCTCCTAAGAAGTCAGCAACTGCAAGGCCAGAAGCAGAGGAAGACAAAGTAGGGAAAGAAAGAAAGTTAAATAGGGCATTCACAATAGATGAATAAAAATTGATAAAAGTAAAGAAAATGAAGATGAAGAGGCAGAAGTCCAATAAAAGAGAAAAGAAAACAGAAAAAAAAGGCCGAGCACGGTGGCTCATGCCTATAATCCCAGCATTTTGGGAGGCCGAGGCGTGTGGATCATGAAGTCAGGAGATCAAGACCATCCTGGCCAACATGGTGAAACCCCATCTCTACTAAAATACAAAAAATTAGCCAGGCGTTGTGGCATGCACCTGTAGTCCCAGCTACTCGGGAGGCTGAGGCAGGGGAATGAATCGCTTGAACCCAGGAAACGCAGGTTGCAGTGAGCCGAGACTGCGTCACTGCACTCTAGCCTGGTGACAGAGCAAGACTACATCTCAAAAAATATATAAATAAATAAACAAACAGAAAGGGAAGGGACAAGGAGGAGAGAGATGGAATAAAAGAAGAGGAAATGGGACAACACTGAAAAAAGAATGGAGATAAGCATTTCTTCATACCTTGGAATAATGTGGCACTATTAACATCTTAAAGTATTTTAAAACCTCTGAAGGAGGTTAGAAGACTAATTTGAAAACATGGAACCGGAATGTTTTAAAATAAAGGGATATCAATCCAGAGGACTAAAAAGGACTGTAAAATGCCCAGAAATCTGTTATAGTAGATTATTATATGAATTTCTACACTTTGTTTATATACACATTGTCAAAGCTGTGTTTCAAATCTTAAATGCCAAACAGTAAGCTAGACTCCACGGCAGACGCACCATAAGATTCCATTTATCTGAAATCCAAGAACAAGAAAGACTAAGCTATGGTGATAGAAGTCAGAACAATAGGAAAGTGCTAAAAGAAATGGGGGAATAAGGGAACTTCCTGAGGTAACAGAGATGTTCTAGATGGTATCTGGGGTGGTGGTAACACAGATACATACATTCGTCACAACTAATGGAATTGTATACTTAAAATAGGTTCATTTTATTACATATAAATTATACCTCAGTAAAGTTGATTTTAAGAATTAAAATGAAGTTTACCTCAATAAATGAGGACTCAAACAGCAAAATCCTAAAGAATACAGTTATTTTGTATCCTGAACATGGTGGTGGTTACATGACTCTATATATGGGATAAGATTCCATAAAACTATTAAACAAAGTGGGGGAAGGGCATGCATGTAAAAACTGGTGAAATCCAAATAAGGTTTGCAGTTTAGTTAATAGTATTATACTATAAACCAAAAATAAAATTTCTAAGCCCCCCAGGCATCTGAACAGATCCCTCCTCTAGGCCATGGACATTCCAAAGTTAGCCTGAGAAACTAGTTCCAGGCTATGATGGAACTGGTAGCCAGACATGCCTTATTATACCTTCCTCCTTTTTGGAATTCAGGAAAAGTTGACCAGCATTATCATCAACTTAGACCTTAAGTCTGATAAGAAACATTTACAATCTATTCTCTCTGAAGCCTGCTTCTTAGAAGCTTCATCTGCATGGTAAAACCATGGTCTCCACAAGACTTTATCATAACCCAGACATTCCTTATTGATAATAACTCCTTCAACTAATTGCCAATCAGAAAATCTTTGAATCTGCCTGTGACTTGGAAGTCTCTCCCGAGCTTTGTGTTGGCCCACCTTTCCAGATCAAACCAATATATATCTTACATATATTGATTGATGGATTATGCTTCACTAAAATGTATGAAAGCAAGCTGTACCTCGACCACCTGTGGGCACATGTCGTCAGGACCTCCTCAGGCTGTGTCCCAGGGACTTCCTTAACCTTGGCAAAATAAACTTTCTAAATTGATCAACACCCATCTCAGATACTTTGGAGTTCATAGCACCAATGCTGATGTCCTGCATTTTTGTTCTTGTTTTACCATGTTGCAGAAGGTAAAATCCTGGTTTTGATAAGGTATTATGGTGATATAAAATGTTATCATCGGGGAGAGCTGTGAAAAGGGTATTCAGGAACTCTCTGTACTATTTTTGTGACTTTCTGTGAGTCCAAAATTACTTCAAAAAAAATTTTTTTTAAGAATGCAGCTAGATTACATGTCTATGGCGTTTGGGCTATCACCCAACATCAGTGTTAAAAAAAGTGAGTTTACCATAGGGCAGAGTCCTGCAAATACAAAATCAAGGAAGGTAAAGGATTTTTTTAAATGTTTCAAATGAACTTGCAGCTGGTTTGAATTCAGCGGGGAAAGTAACTAAATAACCATGACTTCTATAGGTCAAAAGTTCAGGCCAGGCATGGTTGCTCATGCCTGTAATCCCAGCACTTTGGGAAGCCTTGGCGTGCGGATCACCTGAGGTCAGGAATTCGAGACCAGCCTGGTCAACATGGTGAAACTCTGTCTCTAATAAGAAAAAAAAAAAAAGAAAAAAAAAAAAAAAGAACATATAAAAAAAAAAATCAGCTGGGCATGGTGGCAGACACCTGTAATCCCAGCTACTCAGGAGGCTGAGGCAGGAGAATCACTTGAGCCCAAGAGGCAGAGGTTGCAGTGAGCCAAGATCGCACACCATTGCACTCCAGCCTGGGTGACAAGAGTGAAGAGTGAAACTCCGTCTCCAAAAAAAAAAAAAAAAATTCAGAACAAAATATAAATCAGCCTAAAATTTAAGTCAACAAGTTAAACAGTAACTATCAGTTTCTTTCTAATTTGTAAACTAAAATCTTATAAATGGCAAGGATTTTATGTTCAAAATAACTATAATTAGTGTACACAGAGGATGAGGCAGCAAGAGGGTGGTCATCTATAAGACAAGGAGAGAGACCTCAGGAGAAACCAACCCTGTCAGCACCTTGACCTTGGACTTCCAGCCTCCAGAACTGTGAGAAAACCAATTTCTGTTTAAGCCACCTAGTCCGTAGTATTTTGTTATGGTGACACCACCTTTACAAAAATCATAATTGAGAAAATTATTATAGTGAAAGAAATCTGACCTAAGCAACTTCATCTTTCTTCTAACCTCCAAGCTGTCCTTGTTCATTCTGAGGCATAGATCAAACCAACTTCAGGAGGAACTTAGCCCTAGTCAACTACTGATCTGCTTTTTCCTATGTATTTGCCTTTTCTAGGATTTCATATATATGGAATCATATATAATATGTAGTCTTCTGTGTCTGGTTACTTTTATTTAGTGTAATGTTTTTGAGGTTCACCCATGTTGTAACATAAAGCATTAGGTTTCTTTTATTGCTGAATAGTTTTCATTGTGTGAATATACCATATTTTGTTTATCCCTGATTACTTAAGAGATATTTGGGTTGTTCCCTGTTTTTGGCTACTATGAATAATGATGTTATAAACAGTCACACACGGGTTTTTGTGTGAACATGTTTTAATTTCTTTTAGATGGATACATAGGAGTGGAATTACTGGGTCATGCAGCAAGTATATGTTTAACTATTTAATTTAAGAAACTGCCAAACTGTCTTTCAAAATGGCAGCACCATTTTACATTCCTACCAGGAATGTATGAAGGTTCTAGTTTCTCCGCATGCTCACCAACACTTAGTAGGAAGAGTCTTTGTAAATTATAGCCATTCTAACGGAGGTGTAGTGGTATCTACAAAAGTTTAAGTTCGAAAAGATAATTTTAACTTTGGACTGATCAGAATAAGCTCCAGGCCTAGTTACTGATAAAAAGTTTAGGCCTGAGGGAAGGGCCTTAAAATTTTGTCAAATAGCTAAATTGTAGGTTTTAGAAAAGAGGGTGGGAAGAACTCTTTTCTTTAGTAAAATGCTCATTTATCAATCTCATTCTTTTTATTCTAAAAACATTTATTTCAGACTTGGGGATTATTTTTATTAAGTACCTTTTGAATTTCAAAAGAAGATTAAAGAAACCCACATAATACAATGAAATTGGAAATTTTATCACTTTAATATAAAGACTAAGTGTTTTATTCTTACTGACAAATTCAGAATGCATAGTTGAGAATTTGGGACATGACATGGTTGATTTCAGGCAGGATTTTTTATTTCTTCTCTAAAGCTAAATAGCTGAAAATCTGTGTAACTGTAACTTAAAACATAGGATTAAAATGGCAATGTATTGCAATTACATTCTTATAATTATACATATTGGTGTCTTTTATGACATGGTAATAGAAGGAGTCAAATAATCTGAAAATTATATAAACCTATGGAAAGATTTCCATTTGAAATTTTGGGTCTGGTTTAAACGTATATCTAACACATTTTCCAGTTTTTTAAAAAACTTAATTGTATTTTATTTTTATATATTCTGATCGTATTTTATAACATTCCTAACTGGCTTTCGGCAAAACCTCAAGAATCTGTATTTATGTATTATTCTTTGTTAACCAAGTGAAATTCTAATGTACTTGATCACTCTTTAATCCCCTGCAGGAAAATTAAAAATTCTATCTAGTTCTGGGTTAGAAAGAGAAAAGTAGTCCCTGACGTCCAGGAGCCAGCCTACACTATCAGCTGGTGTTGGTGCTGCTACAAGCAGGCCTGGGACCCACAGCTGAACCTTGGTATTGTCCTGCTGAACAAGAATAATTTCAGAGACCACCAACATCAGACAAGGCCACTCTGTGACCATGATGGATCAAGACAAAACCAAGACCACTCCATAATCACATCTAAACACAGACAGAAAATGAACCTTGTCCAGCCACAAAATGTCAAACATCCCCCTCTCCTGGATCACAGAAGTGACAGCTGCTTCTCTCCCAATTACAGATACAGACTCGCTCTAGTCTGTTCTCTTTATAATGAGATTTATTAAGACATCCAGTCGTAGAAGTACCCCTACTTCCTGATAGCACCCAATCCAGAGCAAAGCCCTGGTTCCTTAATCACTCCCCACAATTAAGGTAACACAAGCCCAAATCCTATAATAAGCCTTTTCTAACACCTGCTTCATTAGACATCCCACAGTTGCTTAGGGTGTGTTTTTTCCCTTGCTGCAAATGAATAATAAACTAACATGTTTAATCTAAAAAATAAAATCAGGATGACCCAAGGGACCAAATTATATTTTAAAAATTCATTTTTATATTGTTCAAATCATACAGTCACACAGTGCTATATGAATAATCAGCTCATTACAAACTCAATGTCAATTAATGTAAGTGATTAAAATTCCAGTTGTGCGGTCAATAGTTTTGATTATAATCATCATGTTTACAATAGATGGAAAAAAAGAAATATTTTAAAATTTATGCATATCCCATGAGATCAACCTTTATCTTGCCACTTATTATAATTGAGTCATTTGTGAAATAGCAAACAAATTAGGCTAACTAGGAGCTGCTGACAAATGAAAAATGAGAACAAAATTGTAGAGTCTATGTAAATGGGGCTTAACATCCAGACAAAAGTCATATAAAAACATTCAGTCACTCGTGTATTTCTAAATACTCCAACGTTTCATAAAAGCAGCTAACTAGGCCGGGCGTGGTGGCTCAAGCCTGTAATCCCAGCACTTTGGGAGGCTGAGGCGGGTGGATCACAAGGTCGAGAGATCGAGACCATCCTGGTCAACCTGGTGAAACCCCGTCTCTACTAAAAATACAAAAAATTAGCTGGGCATGGTGGCACGTGCCTGTAATCCCAGCTACTCAGGAGGCTGAGGCAGGAGAATTGCCTGAACCCAGGAGGCGGAGGTTGCGGTGAGCTGAGATCGCGCCATTGCACTCCAGCCTGGGTAACAAGAGCGAAACTCCGTCTCAAAAGAAAAAAAAAAAAGCAGCTAACTATGGATCTTATACAGCCACCATAGCATAGCATAAACTGCTAAATGCCAAATTTCAATAAATAATGAAGTAGTGGGTGCCTGATCTAATTAGAAAGAGTCCTAGGCAGTGAGATTCGGGATCTGGGCTCAGTTTTAGGATAAACAAGCTGAATTTGACTTTAGTCAAGTCTTAGACATAAGTTGCTAGAGATAAAAGGGCCTAGGTAGAGAATGGCTAGCTAAGTCCTGCATTATAGTTAAGGAAACTGAGGCTCAGAAAGGTAAAATGACTAAGCCACAATCACACATAGAGTTAATGGCGGGAGCAGAACCAGAATCAGTGCCTCCAACACCCAGTCTCAGACCCTGGTTCTTGCTCCACTTCTCCTTGAGAATGATTCTTCATTTATATGGTGAGTATAACCATCTATATTTGCTTCTTACTCATGGAAGTACTGGGATGATGACTGGAAATAACTAGTATGAGTGGTGTGAGTGATGCATTTTGTGACTTGGACAATGTTCGCGTTCCATCTGTGTTCAGACAGTTATGATTATGGAATAGTCTTGTTTTGGTCTTGATCCCATCATAGTCTGCTTTTATTTAAATGAATTCAATGAAATAATGAATTCTTTGAAGGGTGGGTGCAGTATTAAGCAAAATTCTTTTGCTTCTTTTTAGAAATTCTCCCAATGCTAGGGGTTTTAAGCAAACAGTACATACACTGTGTTTCTCAATGGAAACATAATTGGCATTTGAGGTAGAACAATTCTTCCTCAATGTGGGATTGCCTTCCTCACACCTCAGGATGTAAAATACACACTTGGCCCCTGGATACTCAATGGTATCAGCACCTCCTGGTCAGGGCTGGCACTAGGGTAAGGCGATTTAAAACGTCAAAATTAATGCAAGCCAGGCACAGTGGCTCATGCTTGTAATCCCAGCGCTTTGGGAGGCCGAGGCAGGCGGATTACCTGAGGTCATGAGTTGGAGACCAGCCTGGCCAACAAGGTGAAACCCCATCTCTACTAAAAATACAAAATTTAGCCATGTATGGTGAGGTTTGCTTGTAGTCCCAGCTCCTCAGGAGGCTGAGGCAGGAGAATCGCTTGAACCTAGGAGGCAGAGGTTGTAGTGAGCCAAGATCATGCCACTGTGCTCCAGCCTGGGCAACGGAGTAAGACTCCATCTCAAAAAATAAAAATAAAACAAAACAAAATTAATGCAAAAAATCTAGGAGGAACAAAATATCAAAATGCCAAATTTTTAATAAAGATTGGATCAGTATTACTGGTTTTTCCTTTTGCATCAGGCTCCAATAGCATTTTGTTCATCATGAATTTCTGGCATTAAATTGATTTTTTTAATATTATACTAAAACATTATCTAGCTTAATTGCTGAGTTTTGGGGGCATCCCTTAAATGTTGCACCCAAGGCAAGTGCCTCACTTGCCTTACCCTAGTCCAGCCCAGCTCCTGGTCATCGTGACAACCCAAAACCCCTCCAAATATTTACAAATACCTTGCTAAGTTGAGAATCTCTGAAATGTGGCTTGATTTTTCTCATAGAACTACAAGTCCAAAGAGAAGCAGCCTGGGCCTTAAACAGTGGCTCCCTGATGCCAACAAGGACCTAGGTTTCCTTTATCTCTGCCATGCTCACAAGATAGCTGCTGTGCCCTAGGAATTACATCCTAGTGTAGCTGCACCAGACTAATCTAGTTCAACTTTTATATAACAAAATCGTGATTGTTTTCCAGTTGCCCTGGACCCCAGGGTTAAAGGTCATACAACCTGAGCATGCCTAGTTGAACCAAGTGTGCACAGGTGAAACCTAAGTGCTTGGACCAAGGAACAGGGACTGAATTAAGAAGCAGATACCGTATGGCAGGATCCAGGAACCAAAAAGTTCGAACTCTGGTGACACCTCACGGCAGGATCCAGTCAGATTATGCCTCCCAGCATCACCTCATTGCAGGATGCAATCAGATCACACCTCATTACCTATGCTTATGAAATCGGACCCAGCCCCCAGCTCCACGAGACAGATTTGAGTGTTTCCTCCTGTCTCCTTGCCAATCAACTCAATAAACCCTTCTTGCTGCAAAAACCTGGTGCTTTGATGTTTGGCTTTCTCTTGCATGCAGGTAAATGGACCCAGTTTGGTTCGGTAATGCTAGTTCCAGACAGGAAAACTAAAGGAGGACAAAGGGCAGGGAAATCATACCCACTGAGCCTGTTTTCATTAGAAAAATAGTAACATTCCCAGAAGCCCCACCCAATAAACCGTAATGCATATATCATTGGCCAAAAGTGAGTCATGCGGCCAGCCCTAGCTGCAAGGAGCCTGGGGGAGGTAACACGTTTAAGTGGGCACAATTCCAGCCTGCGTAAAACTGATCTGCCTATAAGAAGGAAGGGTAGAATGCATAAAGGATAAATAGAAGTGTCTGCCATGGGGGCCATTCGGGGTAACAAATACTGGCTCTTTTTGGTGACTGCAAATGGCATTTTCTCTGCTTATAACGTGATAGTCTACTTGAGCAAGGCATTTTGGTGGTTGCTTTTAGAATTATGGATTAAAACCTGGAATGTTGTCTTAGGTTGGGTCCCATAGAGGCAGAGCCTGAAACAGGGATTTTAGTGCATGTGATTTATTAAGGGCACACTCTTGGGAGAAACCTGTAAGGGAGTGAGGGAAGCAGCAAAGGAAAGGGAAATGAGCCGTGCAAGGAAGGATGCATTCTCAGGTCAAGTGTAGCCTTGGCCCGATGCATGAGGGGCTATGGAGCCTGAATCACAGCAAAGAATTATCCCTCCTTCAGGCAAGGAAGCTGACCTTTTTTAACCCTTGATAAATCAGTCAGTTATTAGCTGCCCCTGTTGGGGGAAAGGGGCCAATGTAACCTCCCAGGTGAATCTGAGAGATACAACTCCCATCAGCCAAGAGCAAGTCTCCAGAGACGGTTACAGGTGTGAGCAGTTTGTCAAAGCATTTGTCACAGCTGGGGGTGGGGGAGCACCACCCCAGCATGGATCTGGGTGGGCACAAAAAGCATCCACTGCAAAGATTAATTTTAATACACTTTCCCAAAGACCACCTTTATTTTAACTTTGTATTATTTGAGAGTGTAATGCAAGATATATTGCTAGGATTAAAAGCTACTGGAAAAACTGGCAACAAGTTGAAAATGTCTCGGTTTTAAGAAAAATGATTAACAGGTGTTGACTTGTTTTTGTTGAACTGCTAATGCAGAAAGTACTTTATAATTTGCTCAGGGTATTAACCAGGATCTAGTCCGTAGTTCACAATCTCATCAGAGCACGTAAATATTTCATAGTCTTAGTGTCTCATTTAAAGCTCAATGAATATTTAATTGAAGTTGACCAACAAAATAAGTGAAAGAATTACGACGTATTTAGTTAGACCTGAAATGAGCAAGCTCTTCATTTTCTCAAGTAGTCTAAAGCTAAAATTATTCCAGCTTCACGAAATATTCTACATCATTTTATAAGTAATTAAAGGGCTGCAAAATAGGCTTGAAAGGCACACATTAAACATTGAGAAAAACATGAAATACAATGACTTTTCGACTTTAAATGCAAGAGAATAGTTTAATATTAATACATCATGGCCTACATTATTTATTCAGTAGTGGATTAGTTTAAAATATTGTCAATACTCTCTTTTTGACATGAAGTAAAAATAGAATCTTTTCTTTGGCCCATGGAAAGTAAACATCCTATAAGATTGAGAGTAATAGAAAACTATGCATAATCCACCCAAGTCAGTCGGCTCAGAATTGTTTTTGAACTCTGCGTCCAGCACTGAGCCAGGTACTGAAAATAATCCAAAAAAAGAAAAAATATTGGCCCATGTTGAAAGGAAAGATTGTTTCCCAGGAAAGAAGCCTCCCTATAGTCTGTTAGATCTCTATAAGTGTCGGAACTAGGCTTCAAAAAAAAATGTGCACTCTAATTGATCAACCCTATCACAGATGACATGGTGATGTGTCAATTCTACCAAATTTGAGGACGTTTTAATTAGAGTCAAAGTACTGACAACCAATCCATGTTAAAAGCTACTAAAAACCACCTGGTAAACTTAGTGTGCTATGGTTTGAATTCTTTATCTAGTCCTGAACTATCTTTTAATTACACGATCTCAAATAATCTAATAACTAGTTCTTTCTGGAGAACAGAACATAGGGCTGTGATACAGGGCTGTCTGATAAACAGAGCATATACATATAGCTGGTTGCCTTTTCTTTCCTTTGATCTTAGTCCTTTTTTAAAATATTCAAATACATTTCCTTTTCTAACTTCCAATATGTCCATATGTATGTGTGTGTTTTATGTGTAGAGACATATACATTAGAAAATTCCAACTCTTTTCTAATAATGGCATTGCTTCCTTTCACTATTTTTATTGCCATGTCACATTTTAGCCCTTAGCGATGAGGAGTCATAACTATGGCTTATTACTAATTAGTATGGAGAAAAGAAGGCATTTTTCTGTTCGTATTAAATGCCACATTCAGACTCAAACACAATTATTTGGTCAATGGCAACTCAAAAGTAAAAGTGACAATCTGACCAGACTCTTAGTGTCTATAGGACGGATTATCCCATCCAGTGAAGGAGAAGGGTTAATAAGCATTGGCCAAGAAAGATAAACATTTGCAACCAATGTGCCTGATAAAAAAGAGCAGAGCAAGAATAATTTTTCTTTGTTTCGGATACTTTTGTTCTTGAATTTATCTTTTCAGAAGAACTAACCTTAGTCAAAAGAAGCAACCTTTCACTTAGGAGGAATGTTTAAGAGATTATCATATAACACAATGACTATAGTTAATAACAATGTATTGTACACTTGAAAATGGTAAGACAATAGATGGTGTTTTCACCACACACAAAAAAATGAGATGCACACGAATTAATGCATATGTTAATTAGCTCAATTTAGCCACCCCATAGTGTATACATATTTCAAAACATCATGTTGTACACCATAAATACATACAATTATGTTTGTCAGTTTAAACAAATAAAGACAAGAAGAAAAACACTAAAAATAAAACATTAAAATAAAAGCAGTAATAAGTAGAAAAGGCAAAAAGAAAAAGAACTAGCCTTAATATTTACACTGAAGACTCCTACTTTCTCAAAACTATTTAGCATCTATAAAATTCTAAGACTGCATTTCTCCCAGCATCATGTGGCTTACCTGTTTATCAAAAGCTACCCATGATGGTAAATCGCTCCCATCTCCTTGAGGATATATGGTACTTTTCGGCTTTATCTTTTGCCCCAGAAGTGGTTCTCCACCTATTCCAGGTTTTTCCTCACTCACCAACATCATAACATTGTTGCAAAAGCCCCAATGTTGGGATTTGTGAAACTTCTCCTTTCCTACCTGTGAACACAAGAGATAACATAAAATAGCCAAAGTTAGTCTCGTGTGTGTGTGTGTGTGTGTGTGTGTGTGTAATGGAGTCTCGCTCTGTCACCCAGGCTGCAGTGCAGTGGCGCGATCTCAGCTCACTGCAACCTCTGCCTCCTGGGTTCAAGTGATTCTCCACCATGCCAGGCTAATTTTTGTATTTATAGCAGAGACGAGGTTTCACCATATTGGCCAGGATGGCTCCAATCTCCTGACCTCATGATATGCCCACGTCAGCCTCCCAAAGTGCTGGGATTACAGTTGTGAGCCACCGTACCTGGCCCAAAGTTACTCTTTATGACTTTTCTAACCTGTTTTAAAATTTTCACCAATACATTTTCTCACCATGTATTTTCCCCTCACAAAATGCAAATAAAGAGGCAAATAATTATGATCAATCATTATCCATAAAGTTGTGTCACAATCTTAAATTTAAATCATTTTAACCAATTCAAAACATTGAAAATCAGTAAACACAAACCTAATGCTCCATGCTATATAAAACATTAAAAAAATGACTCTTACTGCAAGTAAATATTTAGAACATTAGCTTGCTAATTGGTCTTTTCTATTTGTTTGCCAAGAATGCAAACAGAAAAAAACAAAGAGAAAAAAACTGCTCTGCTTCAGAATAAAATGTGTATGTAACTGTTTTCCACAGAAGTCTAAACATTATTTTCACCCAGAGAACAAAATCTTTTCCTCATTAAAGTGAATATAACAGGAAATTCTTCAGAGCTGACATTCTCCTTTAATTGCAAAACCTTACCTCCCACCTTTTCTGCTGATCTGGATAGAGAGGAGGAAACAGATACAACTACCAAGGGTTGTTGACAAGGACATGGGCAACATCAACATTTGTGCACTGCTGGTGGGAAGGTAAAGTAGGACAATCACTCTAAGGAGAGATGTGGAAATATGAGCAAAGAGAGAGGCATATATGTCCTATGACCTAGCCCAGGCGTCCCCAAACTACGGCCCGCGGGCCGCATGCGGCCCCCTGAGGCCATTTATCCGGCCCCCCGCCGCACTTCAGGAAGGGGCACCGCTTTCATTGGTGGTCAGTGAGAGGAGCACAGTATGTGGCGGCCCTCCAACGGTCTGAGGGACAGTGAACTGGCCCCCTGTGTAAAAAGTTTGGGGACACCTGACCTAGCCAGTCCACTCCTATACAAGTATCTTGTCCTAGGCACAAGGAACTACGTATCAGACTATTTGTTACAGCATTGTTTGCAAAAGTGAAAAATAGGAAACCATTGAAAGTCTACCCATAGTAGAAAAGATACATCTCTTTATAAAATGGTATATTAATACAGAGTCTAATATTACATGTATCAACACAGACAAATCTAGGCCAAGTGTGGTGGCTCATGCCTGTAATCCCAGCACTTTGGGAGGCTGAAGTGGGAGGATCACCTGAGGTCAGGCGTTCAAGACCAGCCTGGGCAACATGGTGAAACCCCGTCTCTACTAAAAATACAGAAAATGAGCCGGGTGTGGTGGTGTACACCTGTAATCCCAGCTACTTGGGAGACTGAGGCAGGAGAATTGCTTGAACCTGGGAGGCGGAGATTGCAGTGAGCCGAGATCACACCATTGCACTCCAGCCTGGGCAACAAGAGCAAAATTCTGTCTCAAACACACACACACACACACACACACACACACACATATACACACCACAAATAGACAAATCTGAAAAACTGTCAGGCCAAAAATATAGGTAGCTGAAGTACACATAAAATTTCACAACACATATGTAAACCTAGAAAATACTCAAAAAATATAGTAATATTTATGGCTAAAACATGCATAGAAATGATAAGCAGCAAATTCAAGATTATGTAATATTCATGATAATAAATGAACACCCATATGCCCCACAGCCCTGCATAACAAATAAACACTTCAGATATAACTGAAGCTTTATCTCAGAGTTCATAGCTCTGCCTCCCTTCTCCAGAGGTAACTAGTATCCTGAATTTGTTTCTTTAATGTTAGCACATCGCCCAATACTGTATATAGCCAGGGCAATAGTGTCTTGTAAAACATGATGCCTTGGCAGGGAAGTCTGATAGGGTCAAAAAGACCTCATTTCCGCTGGGCGCGGTGGCTCAAGCCTGTAATCCCAGCACTTTGGGAGGCCGAGGCGGGTGGATCACGAGGTCAAGAGATCGAGACCATCCTGGTCAACATGGTGAAACCCCGTCTCTACTAAAAATACAAAAAACTAGCTGGACGTGGTGGCGCGTGCCTGTAATCCCAGCTACTTAGGAAGCTGAGGCAGGAGAATTGCTTGAGCCCAGGAGGCGGAGGTTGCGGTGAGCCGAGATCGCGCCATTGCACTCCAGCCTGGGTAACAAGAGCGAAACTCCGTCTCAAAAAAAAAAAAAAAAAAAAAAAAAAAGACCTCATTTCCTTTTGTGGTAAAGGCAGCCTGGAAGAATGGGGAAGGCCTGAGTAGCCCTCCTCAGGGGAGTTAGGGCCATAACAGCTGCCCTGGGCAGATAACAGTCCAACTGTAGGGCTGGGGGAGGAAAGCTAGATGCAATGGTTAAGATGGTGAGCTGTAGCTGGTTTTGCCCCTACCTCCACCATTCCCTCCACTCTGTCTCTTTCTTTCTCTCTCTCTCTCTCTCTCTCTCTCTCTCACACACACACACACACACACACACACACTTGCTCACACATACAATCAGATTACCACAAGTCAGTCCCAGATACCCACAGAACAAAGCAAAAGTTGGGTTTGAGAAAACAAGTAGTGGAATAATATAGAATTTTATAATGATATACTGTCTCCTAAAGCAAGTAACTCCAAGTAATCACAAGTCACCTTGAACCAACAAATGTTTCTTAAGTACTTACTATAGTCCTAGCTTTGTGCCAAATACACAAGTTAAAACAGGCATAAGACTCAGCCCCTACCCTGAAGAAAAAAAAAAAAACCCACAATCTTGCAGCGGAAGCAAGATTTAGATATATACAATGATATGGTTTAAATGTTTGTCCTCTCCAAATCTCATGTTGAAATGTGATTCTCAATGTTGGAGGTGGGGCCTGGTGGGAGGTGATTGGAGCATGGGGGCAGATCTCTCATGAATGGTTTCCCACCATCCCCTTAGTGATAAATGAGTTGTCACTCAGTTAGTTCACATGAGATCTGGTTGTTTAAAAGAGTCTGGGACCTGCCCCTTCTCCTTCTTTCCCCCACTTTCACCTTTGCCTTCCACCAATTGGAAGCTTTCTGAGACCCTCATCAGAAGCAGATGCCAATACCACACTTCTTGTACAGCCCGTAGAACTATGAGCCAATTAAACCTCTTTTTTAAATAAATTACCCAGCCTAAAGTATTTCTTTATAGCAACAGAACAGCCAAATACAGAAAACTAGAAAACAGCATAGCTACCATTTTTGACCACTTGCTAGGAGCTGGATGCTTTACTAAGGGTTTTATATCTTATTTCACCTTCACAGAACTATTTCATCAGTGTTATTTCTGCCATTTTTCCAATGAGGAAACCAAGGCAGAAAGAGGGAGACTAGCCCACCCAATGTTACACAGTAAGCAGAGGAGCTTGCAGCTGAACCTAAGGTCATGTGACCCTAAGCTCTGGTAAGTGTAGGGCTGACCAGAGTTCTCTATGAGAGAGGAGAGGCAAGGATGTTCTGAGCAGGATTACAAGTGATATACTGCAGCTGAGCTGACGGTGCCTAGGGTAAGGGGCAAATCTAATAAAAAGAAAGTCAAGTTCAAGTTTGGAAGGAGGGTGAATTAGAGTAGAATATATAGGAGGACTGTATCATGAAAAGCCTCTCATGTAAATATCTTAAAAGTCTCCTTCATCAGAACACCGGAATATTTACTAAGGCCTAATACTGGCCAGACCCCATTCTAGAGTATGGTATAAAGATGAAGTCACAGCCAGCCTTCCTCCCTCTGAGGAGCTTTCTCCACTATTCAAAGTTTTCTCCATGGATCTAGGTTTCCATATTCACATGGAAAAAGCCCTTGCCACTATTAAAGGCCTCACTCAGCTACCTGTCCCCCAGATTTCCACAGTTTGTTCATATGTACCCTCCTCTTTGATCAGACCACATCTTACAGCTTATAAGGTACCTTAATGTCTATTCAAAGTCATGTCCCTGGTCAGGCTCTACCTTTATACAAACACCCTCTCCATCAAGGATCAGCTCATATCCCACTCCATAGCCATCCCTTTCACAAACATCTGGTGAGCATCCATTGGGTGCTAAGTTTAAGTTGTGAGAGACTTTGGGGACATGGCTTGGGCAAGTCACAGCTCCCAACCCTAGAATAGAAGCCAGTGACTATGGCTCTGGATTTGGCATTGGGTTTCATACACATGACAACAAAAACACAAGCAACAAAAGGAAAAACAAATTGGACTTCATCAAAATTAAAACTGTCTGTGTGTCAAAGGATACTATCAAGAGAGTGAAAAAAAAAATCCACAGAATGAAGTCTGGGTGAGGTGGCTCAAGCCTGCATCCCAGCAACACTTTAAGAGGCTGAGCTGGGAGAATCACTTGGGCCCAGGAGTTCAAGACCATCCTGGGCAACACAGTGAGATGTCATTTCTAGAAAAACAGACAAACCAACAAACAAACCCATAGAATGACAGAAAATATTTGGAAATCATAAATTATAATGGTCTATTATACAGAATATATAAAGAATTCTTACAATTCAGCAAAAACACACACAATTCAATTTAAAAATGGGCAAAGGACTTGATAGGCATTTCTCCAAGGAAGTTATACAAATGGCCAACAAGCACATGAAAATATCTTCAATGCCATTAGTCATTAGGGAAATGTAAATAAAAAGTACAGTGAAACCAGACACAATGGCTAACACCTATAATCTCAATACATTGGGAGGCTTAGGCAGGTAGATCACTTGAGTCCAGGAGTTGGAAATCAGCCTGAGCAACATGGTGAGATCTTGTCGCTACAAAAAAATACAAAAATTAGCCAGGCGTGGCGGTGCATACCTCTAGTCCCAACTACTTGGGAGGCTAAGGCAAAAGGATCCCTTGAGCTCATGAGGCTGAGGCTGTAGTGAGCTATGAAGCCATGATCACACACTGCACTCCAGCCTACACGACAGAGTGAGATCCTGTCTTAAAAGTAAGTACATACATACATACATATATATATATATACATACATACAATGTGATAACACTTCACACTCAGTAGGGTGGCTATAATTTTTTTTATATAGAAAATAAATGTTGGTGAGGATGTGGAGACATTGGAACTCTCACACTTTGCTGGTGGGGATGATACTAGCATGACTGCTGTGAAAAACAGTTTGGCACCTCCTCATTAATTTAAACAAAGAATCATCATATGATCCAGCAGTTGCATTCCTCAGTATATTCTCAGGAGAACTGAAAACATACATCCACAGAAAGAAACTTAGACACAAATATTCATAGAAGCTTTATTTGCAATAGCCAAAAGGTGGAAACAACTCAAATGTCTATCAGCTGATGAATGGTTAAACAAATGTGGTATAACCATACAATGGAATATTATTCTGCCATCAAAGGGAACAAAGTATTGATACATGCTATGTGGATGAACCTTGAAAACGTTATGCTAAGAGAAAAAAGCCAGATAAAAAGGGCCACATATTATATGATTCCATGTATATGAACTATACAAAATAGGCAAATTCATAGACAGAAGGCAGATTCATGGTTGCCAGGGACTGGGAGGAACAAAGAATGTGGAGTGACTGCTTACTGGGTACAAGGATTCCTTTGAAGCAATGAAAATGTTCTTGAAATAGTGGGGACAGCTACACAGCATTGTGAATGTACCAAATGCCACTGAATTGTATACTTTAAATGGTTAAAATGATAACTTTTATACTTTGTATATTTTACCACAATAAAAAAAAAAAAACAGCCAGCATGAGATTCATACACCACAAATGAGCTATGTGATGACCAAGCCCAGGGATGGGCAGATTCATGAGGCTTTCCCTGACCACCAGTCCTTCATCATGTACATGCACCTTAGTATGTGCACATACTCATGTTTGTTTTGTCTCCTCAACTAGATGACACATTTTTTAGACTCTGGGACCGTGGTGTGTATTTCTTCCTTTTTCTATGTCCCCTCACCATCTAACATATTGCTGGAGATACAAGAAGCCCATAACATTTGAGTGGTAGATTCACCACTTGCCAAATTGAACGTTGTGGATCTGGATCAAATAGGCAACAATGAGCCATTTGTTTCCCCAGGGACACAGGGACAATACGAGGCAGCACGTCTGAAGACAGATCCACTAAGTGTGAGCAGGGTGGGTTGGAAGGGGGAAGGTCTGAAGGCAAAAGACTTTTTTTCCCTTTTTTTGAAACAGAGTCTCACTCTTGTCACCCAGGCTGGAGTGCAGTGATGTGATCTCAGCTCACTGCAACCTCCGCCTCCCAGGTCCAAGCAATTCTCCCGCCTCAGCTTCCCAAGTAGCTGGGATTACAGGTGCCCACCACAATGCCCAGCTCATTTTTGTATTTTTAGTAGAGACGGGGTTTCACCATGTTGGCCAGACTGATCTTGACCTCTCGGGCTCAAGTAATCCGCCTACCTCAGCCTCCCAAAGTGCTGGGATTATAGGCATAAGCCACCATGCCCTGCACAAAAGAATTTTAAAGAGGCCACTGCCATGTCTTAACATGAAGATCTTCAACGAATCTTCAACTGTAATTGATTAAGCAAGCCACAGCATGCCAATGCTTGAGCTAAGCGTCCCTGCACACAAACACCCAGGCCACTCTTTCCACGGATGCCACCCTACCTGGTAATGGAGATGATTACAGAGGACACACAAGAATGTTCATCTTCTATCCTCTTCCTTTTGATTAAGGTAAGGCTAAGTCTGAATTTGATAGTACTGACCAGGCGTCCCCAAACTTTTTACACAGGGGGCCAGTTCACTGTCCCTCAGACCATTGGAGGGCCGCCACATACTGTGCTCCTCTCACTGACCACCAATGAAAGAGGTGCCCCTTCCTGAAGTGCGGCAGGGGGCCGGATAAATGGCCTCAGGGGGCCGCATGCGGCCCACAGGCCGTAGTTTGGGGACGCCTGGTACTGACTATACGTCCCAAACACTTGCCTATACAAAAGAAAGCAGGCCTCAGGCTCATAACATTTTGTAGGCATCAAATCTAAAAACACTGTTTTGTTTTCATTTCTTTTTTTCTTACCATGGCCTTCCACTTAGATCAAGTGGTGTGGTTTTCATTTATGGTAAAGACATAAAGTTTCCCTTTTAAGTATGTTTTAGTTTTCCAAAAGTGATTCAATTCACAAAAAAATATTAAGTAAATAATGGATTGGTTGGCATGTAGATACATTTTTTTAAATTCCGAAGGTAGCATGTACGCTTCTAAAGTTTCACAACCTCTGACCCCATCAAACAAATGTCACAGGAGTAGTTAAGTTTGTTTTATTTTATGTATGTATGTATGTATGTTTATGAGATGGAGTCTCGCTCTGTCACCCAGGCGGGAGTACAGTGATGTGATAGCGGCTCACTGCAACCTCTGTCTCCTGGGTTCAATCGATTCTCCTGCCTCAGCCTCCCAAATAGCTGAAATTACAGGCACGCACCACCACACCTGGCAAATTTTTATATTTTTAGTAGAGCTGGGGTTTCAGCATGTTAGCTAGGCCTGTCTCAAACTCCTAACCTCAGGTGATCCGCCCACCTCGGCCTCCCAAAAGTGCTGGGATTACAGGCATGAGCCACCATGCCTGGCCTGAAGTAGATAAGTTTAAAGCACCTGGGGGGAGGACAAGAATTAGGAGACAGAGAAGAATAGTGATCCAGGAAGCAATGTGACCCTCAGGACCCATGTCACATCCACAGTGTTCAGGAACCTGGAGCAGAACAAGGGAGAAGGCAACAAGGGATTGACAGGCAGGCATAACAAAAGGGCTGGGAAGGGGAGACTGAATATACCTAGAAGGCGTTGGCCAGAAGACAGAGTGAAGTAGTAGGATAAGCCACACAACTAAGCAAACAACAGTGACTGCAGTCAACTTATGATCTCCATACTCACGTGGGCCCTAACTGTCTCTCCTTGCAGTACTGGCTTACTTGTGTCCCTGGTAAGTCAGCAATCAACAGCACTAGCCTCTCCCTTCTATGGCCTCCTCTCAATGGACTCATAAAGACCCTCAAGTCTTTGACCTCTTAGAGGAAGAAAAGCCTCCTTCAGCCCTTAGTCTTGCTTTCATTACCATCTTCACTCCCTTCCATCCTCTATCTTCATGTTTCACAAAACAGTAGTCTGCAGTCACCGAGAGTCCCTTCTCCCCTCCATTCACTCCTGCACTCTGGATTGCCATTCGATCTCCCCTATTAGGCCTTACCTAGTGTTTGAAAGGTCTAAAGTCCTCTAACTTGAGACATGAGGTTAAGCATATAAACAGAGGCCAATGCCTTGGAGGTTTAAAGAAGACTGGATTTTGTTTTGAGCTGAGCATAGTAAGGATCACTCTGGCCACAATACAAAGAACTGGGGATACTGCAAGAGTTCAGGCAAGAAATGATAGTGGCCTAGACCAGGGTAACACAAGTAGAGGTAGTGGAAGTGATCAAGTTCTGTATATCTTGAAGGTGGAACAAAGAGGATTTACCAATAGATTAGATGTAGGGTGTAGAAAAAAAGATGAGTTGTTAACAAAACCAAGTATTTTGGCCTGAACAACTAGAAAAATGGAGTTTTAGATGCTGGGATGTAGAATGGTGGGAGAGAACTTAAATGAGAATTCTGGAGGTAGGAGGCAGGCACAGGAGTCCAGAATTCTATTTTGGACATGTTACGTTTCAAGATACCACTCAAATAAGCAAGTAGAAATGTGGACTAGCAGGTGGATATAGGAGTCTGAAGTTCAAGCAAAAAAGTCAAGGCTGGATGTAAAAATTTGACATACATCAGGTGATGGATGGCATTTAAGGCTACAGTGCTAGAATGAATGATGATAGTGCAGAAAAGAAGTCCAAGACTGAGCTTTACAATATGCCAATGTTATGTGATTAAGGAGATGGGATAGAATTAGCAAACAAGACTAAAAAGGAGTAGCTGGTAAGATGGGCAGAACACCAGGAGAGTTGAGTATCATGGAAAATACGTAAAGAAAGCATTTGAAAGAACGCATGACCCACTGTGTTAAATGCTACTGATAAGTCAAATGAAGATGAGGCTTGAGACTTGACCCCCTGATTTGGCAACACGGAGGTGGCTGGTGACCTTGACGAGTGGTTTCAGCAGAATCATGGGGACAGAAATAGCTTGTGAACCATATGGCTCTTTGAACAGCTCTAGGTAAGGTATCAAAACTCTTAAGTTTCTAGTATTTATAATTTCCTTAAAATAACCCAAGCTCAGAAAAATGCAAGAAATAAATAAAAGATCATCTAAATGTCATCTCTTAAAGTCTTCTCTGACTGCCAGAGGCAGAACATTCTGTTCCTGTATAGATCTTCTATTAACGTCTGGAAGATTACCCTGTCTTTAACTATTTAGGAACTTATCCTTTCCCCTTTCCCACCCCCCAGCTGTATCACTAGGGCCAGGCCAAGTGCCTAGAACACAGAATACCATGTTTTTTTTTTTAAAAAAAAAATAACAGATGTGCCTTTGAAAGGGCAGCAGTGGTGCAGACAGAAACAAACAATCTCACAAGCTTCTTCTTGATTCATTCATTCAACAAATCAGCCCCCTTCTATATGCCCATACTTCCTGTAGAGCCATCAGTGTACTTAGAACACTATGCTATAGTTTTCTGTTTATTTACTTGTATTTCATACTAGAGTTTGTACTTTCTGACAGTAAGGACTATAGGGCCTGGCACATAGTAGGTGTTCAATGATCATCTATTGAACGAATAGAACATAAGCTGTGGATTCTTTTCAAACAATCAGATATTGTCAGCTGATCTTTCCCTGTTCGTGTTACCTGGGTTAGACCCTTTTAAATTTAATAATCAAACATTTGGAATGGAGAGCAGAACCAGGGAGTAATGGGGTCATAAAGGATAGGACAGGAGATCTGGCATCAGAAGCCTGGCATCCACCTTCCAGCTTTGCCTCTATGGGCCATGTGATGCTGGAGCAGTCACTTTACATCTCCAGAGACCTCTAGCTTGCCATGTCTAAAGTGAGAATAATACCTGCTTCACGAGACAGTGGTTAGGACTAAATGGGAGAATCTCTGTGACTGTGCCTGCTTGTTAGCATTTATTATTTTGTTTTCTCGAGAGGAAGGACTTGGTATTAGCTTTTAGAGAGAACTGCGTCAGAGCTCCAGTAAAAAGAGACCAAGTACAGGAGTTCAAGACTAGCCTAGCCAACATGGTGAAACCCTGTCTCTGCTAAAAATACAAAAATTAGCCAGGTGTGGTGGCACGCACCTGTAGTCCCGGCTACCCAACAGGCTGAGGCAGGAGGATCACTTGAACCAGGGACGTGGAAGGTGCAGTAAGCCAAGATCGCACCATTGCACTGCAGCCCGAGTGACAGAGTGAGACTCCATCTCAAAAAAAAAAAAAAAAAAAAAAAAAAAGGGACCAAGTATGACTCCCTTACTAACCAACCTAAGAGCTTGTATGTTCTCATCCACAAATAAATTTATAGATTTATCTCCACTTTCACGACATTATTGGTCATAATATTTACTCCAGGAACATGTATAAATTATCTGATCATCATTCCTGGGTCAAACTTCACTTTTAACACTGTTCCTCTTAGTCCCATGCAAGCAGGGCCACAGTCTGTCTTATTTCTTACTCAACATTTAACACAGGGCCTGATAGGTATGAATCAATAGTTCTCAACTTAAACCATACCATCTATTTTTAAGATTTATTTTTTGGCCAACCCACTATAACGGACCCTATGCATATAGATTAGGCTATAGGAATTCAAAGGAGTATACTATGGAGTGGTAGATGCCAGAGAAATATTCATGTAGAATTTGAGTCTTAAAGTGAGCCTTGAACCATGCAGTGAATTTGGGCAGAGTAAGAGAAAAGACGCTGAAGCATGTTGAAGGACCAGGACCAGACCCAGCCAGATACAGCAGCATTTCCTACAGTAGTGGGAAATAAATGTTGAACAGTTGATATGAAAATCAATCCACAGAGAGCCTTAAATAGCAAAATCAGACACTTAAATGCCATCTTATGGGGTATAAGGCTCATTTCTGCTGTTATTTCTAAAGGAGGCTGAAGAGGTAGACTGAAATGAAAGCGCCCTCCACAAGGCTAGCCTTCCCTTCCTGGTCACCACCACAGCTGCATGAGGAAGATAAGGGCCTGGAAAACACAAGGGCGGAAGAGAGATGCCTGAAACTGCCTTTGCAAAAATTATGGCAGTAAAAGAAATGGTACCTAACTGACTCCATCATGCTTCTAACCTCCAAGTTATTCATTCCTGGGCATAGGCCAAACTAACTTTGAGAGGAATTTATAGTTTAAATTTGAAACAAAGGTGGTAACAGCCCCTCCCCAAAACAAACCCCCCTTCCTTGCCCGAGGACTGGATTGCCTTTGTAAAACTAATAAATTAGCCACAAGATGAGAAATTATGGCTTAGGAGTCACGCAGTCAGAGGCCACAAGATTCCTAACCTCCCCAACTTCTCCCATAGATAACATTACTATTATAAAACCTAAGACTGGTGTTCAAGATATTTTTCAGACCCTTCATTCTGATGGATCAGCTGGCACCACCCAGACAGGTAAACTGGCTCATCTGGTCTGTAGCCCCCATCCAGGAATTGACTCAGTGCAAAACGGCAGCTTCAACTCCCTATGATTTCATCTCTGAACCAAGCAACCAGCATTCCCCATTCCCTAGGCCCCTGCCTGCCAAACTATCTCTTAAAAATGTCTATCTCCAAATTTTCAGGGAGACTGATTTGAGTAATAAAACTCTGGTCTCCCATTTAGCTGGCTCTGAGTGTATGAAACTTTAATGCAATTCCTCCGTCTTGATAAATCGGCTGTTATCTGGGCAGTGGATAAGAAGAACCCATTGGGCAGCTACATGCTTGCTGCTTTGAGGCGACAGCAGCCACTGCACACCTGACACCACCACCACCCCCGCATACATACACACACACGCACACATACACACACACAATTGCTACAAACTCTTACCAGCACATCTTTGTCCAGCTATAATAGTAACAATAACTAAGAATATCATATGACAAGGCCCTTTAATTTTAAAGATTAAAACCCACCAAGGTCAACAGAGTTGTGTGGAAGCACGTGGGGCCCATAAAATCCACTGATGCTATAAAAATTGAAGAGAAACCAAAATATATCAAAGTCAGAATGCAGTTCATTCAACCAAGTTGCTACTAAATTTATGAGCAAATTCTCTACTCAAAGAGTATTAGCCAGATACTTGTTAAATATTTCCAATTCTCTTGCTAAATAAAATAAAATCAGTCACACCTAATTACATAATGTTTTTAGCATGAAAGGAACTATTACTAAAACATCTCCAAAACTTTTGACTTGTGAGCTGTGAATTCATACAAACTCAAAACAACAAAACATACACTTTTTTCTTCAGTAATGTTAATTGCTATTGTTACTTAATTGACGTAGCATACAAAACTCCATTTTTGCACTATTAGAGTATTAACTTGAAATTTCAATTCAGAATTCCATACCTTAGAAACAAGCACGTTGAGAATTTGTTTGATATGATGTAACAGTCCATAGGGCACTTGTTTAAAATATTTGCCCCCCACCCCCACACACACCCTACACACATATACAAGCTTGAGATTTGCATTACAGCCTCTTAAGATGGCATGGCAACTTTTCCTTTGCTGTAGTGACTGTGAATTGGTACTCAGTCTCAATTCAAGGAAATTAGCAAGTGTCTTAGCAAATGATAAAGTTAGGAGCATAACTATTCCTAGATCAGTGCTCTTTGGCATCTCAACTCCCTGACTCCCATTCCACCACTGTTGGAAAGGTGGCAGCCAAATCCAGACTCTCTGCTTCATATCAAATTAAAAGCTAATACCAGCACCCCCACTTCATTGCTAAAAATTGGAAGGGCAATTTTAGCACATGCGTAGGTTAATTAATCAATTAGTTATCAAGGCTGCTACAGAAACCGTAAAGTTAATCCAAACTGAGAAGCTGGCTATAGTCATCTACATCAGGAGCTGTTGATCTGTTTGCAATCTCTATTTCAGAACTCCAGCACAGCAGTCTCCTGTTTCTTTCTAGGCTACACTCAAAAGCCCAGATGCTCAACAACCACAAGGCAAAGGCAGAAAGAATGAGGTGCTTGGTAAGAATGTGACAGCTTACTAGGACCACCATGAGCTAGATAAGCAGATAAAAATGTCATTTCTCTTGCCATGACAGCTAACAATTGTAGCACTGTTCTAAGCACTTAAGAAACATTAAACTCTTTTTATTATTATTATTATTATTTTTTTTTGAGACAGGGTCTTGCTGTGTCACCCAGGCTGGAGTATAGTGGCACAATCACAGTTCACTGCAGCCTTGACCTCCTGGGCTCAAGCTGTCCTCCTGCCTCAGCCTCCTGAGTAGCTTGGGACTACAGGTTCACACTACCACACTCTGCTAAGTTCTGTATTTTTTGTAAAGATGAGGTTTCACCATGTTGCCCAGATTGGTCTTGAACTCCTGGGCTCAAGTGATCTGCTCACCTCAGCCTCCTAAAGTGCTGGGATTACAGGTGTGACCCACGATGTCTGGCCACATTAAATTCTCTTAATCAGTGGGGGTATTAAAGGCTGGAAACGGGAAGGAAAGGAGGTGGAGAGAGGTTGGTTCACAGATAAAAACTTACAGTAGATAGACGAAATGAGTGCTACTGTTCTGTAGCTCTGTAGGGTGAATATGGTTAACTTTAATTTATTACATATTTTTGAAAATCTAGAAGATTTTGATTGTTCCCAAAACAAAGAAATGATAAATATTTGAGGTGATAAATATGCTTGATTTGCTCATTACACGTTGTATACAGATACGGAAATACAGCTCTATATCTCATATATATGTACAATAAAAAAGGGAAAACCCAATGGAAAAATGGGCAATGGATTTGGAAAGGCACTTTACAGAAAAAGGAAGTGGAAATAGCCAATAAACATACTAAAATATAGTTAATCTCATTAATAAATGAGATGCACATTTTTTAAATGCTCTTAATCCTCAGAGAGAAAATCTCTAACTATATTCTATCATCATTCCCATTTTATACATGAGGAGTCTTTTTTTTTTTTTTTTTTTTTGGATCCAGGGTCTCACTCTGTGTAGCTCAGGCCGGAGTGCAGTGGTGCAATCATGGCTCACTACAGCCTTGACCTCCTGGGCTCAAGGGATCCTCCCACCTCAGCCTCCTAAATAGCTGGGACTTTGGGTGCATGCCACCACACCTGGCTAATTTTTGCATTTTTTTCAGAGGCAGGGTTTCACCATGTTGCCTAGGCTGGTCTCAAACTCCTGGGTTCAAGTGATCTGCCAACCTCAGCCTCCCAAAGTGCTAGGATTATAGTCACTGCGCCCAGCCTACATGGGGATTCTGAGAGACAGAGTTTTAGTAATTTGCCCAAAGTCACTCAACTAGTATAAGTGGTGAATCCAGGATGCAAACCTAACACCTGAGCCCTTAAGCATTAGGCCTAATATTCTTTGTGCTTTTTTGAGAAGAGTAATAGACGTCTCCTTGTTTAAGTCATCAGAATTGAATTGTTACTTTTGCTTTTGGCAAATATAATAGCAAAAACATCCACCATGATCTGGAAAGGAGGAAATTGACCAGATAATTGGATCTAGACTCAATCCCTTAAAAGCTGGGGAAGTATTAAAAGAGAGTGCTGTAGCAATCCCTCTACAGTCACCAGCAGTTACTGGAGATTTGGGAACTGAAGAGAGACAGTTAATATTTAATATTTTGATAAACATTAACAAAACTTATTTTTCTATTTTTTGAGGCTAATAGAAAATTTGACATAGAATTATCTAAAACTATCATTCTTAGATATTTCTGCCTGATCAGATTCTGGACTAATTTGCTTCTATTCTGTGAATAGTGTTAGGATTTTTTTCCTCCTTCATCTAATATTTATTTTTAAAATTCATTTTATCTTTTCTTCTTTTCTGTACTTCTATGGAGAAGAAAAAGTCATTCAGCAGATACTGTGAGCCTCCCAGAGAAAATAACAAAATTGCCTCAGGTATAGTGGGATCTGAGAGTGTAAGACTATAAAAGCATGAAAGCTATCATTATTTATTAATTAAGCTAAATCACTCAAAAACTAACCCCAAATGTGCAAATTAAAAAAGCACGTCAAAGAAAACCTCAAACATTTTCAAGCTAATTTTCCTTTCTTTCCAAAACTAACTTGAAAAAGTGTTGTGCTCATGATTCTTAGCCACCAACTCAATATAACAGTAAGGTTGATTTTATATATCAATTGAAAACACTGGCTCATTACAGCTGATTGATACAGACATTCCCAAATTTCTTCTGCCTTGCAAGTCTTCATTTAAAAACTCCAGAAAAAGCTAAATGCTTCCACTTTATTTCCGCAGCCTCTTTTTCAGGAGTCTGTTTTGAAATTCTATGAAGGATTTTTGCTCTCTTGAGCCAAGGGACAGATGCAGATCACCTTGCCCTCACTCACCTCTTCTCTTGAAATGTATATATGATCCCTGGAGCTGTGGCAGCCACCTTGGGATCATGGGCAGGATTGCAGAAATGTTGGCTGAGACAAAGTTAAGCCTCTAAACATGTGCCAGCAGCCAACTACTTTGAGGGCAAGAGAATAGGGTCTGGAGGCAGGAAACCTAAAGCCAATTCATGCTGACTTCTGGAACTAAATCAAAAGGAAAACCACAACTTTCCACCTCTAAGTAACAAAACGACTGCAGGTAGGCAACTCCCTTTGCGATCCCACCCCCAACCTTTTTCTGCATGGCAGATGAAAAATCAAAAGTATCTCTGATTGGTTGCAGAGAGATACACTCTGCATTTTTTGCATGTAACTATATAACTTCTCTTTAGCCTCTGATTGTTTGTTTCTCACAACCAATCAGATACTTGCATAGGGTATCACCTTTGTAACCACACTGCAGCCTCTGATTGGTTGCTTTCTGCAACCAATCAAACTGATTGCAGGCCACTATTACTTGATAGGGTCTACATCAAGTAACCAATGGGAAACCTCTAGAGGGTATTTAAACCCAAGAAAATTCTGTAAAGGGGCTCTTGAGCCCCTATGCTCTACCTGGTCCACACTGTACTTTGATTTTCAATAAATCTCTACTTTTGTTGCTTCATTCTTTC
Source organism: Saimiri boliviensis (assembly GCF_048565385.1). NCBI lineage: Eukaryota > Metazoa > Chordata > Mammalia > Primates > Cebidae > Saimiri > Saimiri boliviensis. Next base: position 40,971,311 of record NC_133470.1, read on the forward strand.
TTTGCTTTGTTTGTGCATTTTGTCCAATTCTTTGTTCAAGATGCCAAGAACCTGGATACCCTCCACTGGTAACACTTCCAGACTTCTTGCTCAGTGAAAAAAAGAAATCCCTCCTTGTTTAAACCACTATTGGTCAGGTATTCCATCACTTGCAGGAGAAAACATTACAAACCAATGCATGCAGTCTCTAAAAGCTATCTTTATTTTTTTTTTTAGCATTTTTTTTTTTTTTTTTTTTTTTTTTTGAGACAGAGTTTCGCTCTTGTTACCCAGGCTGGAATGCAATGGCGCGATCTCGGCTCACCGCAACCTCCGCCTCCTGGGTTCAGGCAATTCTCCTGCCTCAGCCTCCTAAGTAGCTGGGATTACAGGCACGTGCCACCAAAAAAGACAAATAACCTTGACAAAGAAAAATAAAATGGAAGGAATCACTGAACCTGATATTAAGGTTTACTATACAGCTATAGTAATAAAAACTGTGTGGCAATGGCACAGGGATAGACACAGTGATCAATGAAACAGACAGACAACTCAAAGGCAACCCATACAAATATGCTCAAATGGCTTTGTAAAGATTCAAAAGCAATTCAGTGGAAGGGTAGCCTTTACAACAGATGGTGCTTGAGCAACTGGACATCCATAGGCCAAAAAAGTTCATCACAACCTAGATCTCACAACTTATATAAAAGTTAACTTAAAAGCCTTTTAAGTTAATTAGGCTTTTAAGTTTCAACAGGACTTTTTTTTTTTTTTTGAGACAGGCTCAGTATCCCCCAAAATGGAATACAGTAGTGTGACCACAGCTCACTGCAGCCTCCACCTCTTAGGCCCAAGCCATCCTCCCACCTCAGCCTCCCAAGTAGTTGGGACCACAGGTGCACACCACCACACCAAGCTTTTTTGTATTATTATTTTTGTAGAGTCAAAGTCTCCTTATGTTGCCCAGGCTGGTCTTGAACTCCTGGCCTCAAGCAATCCTCCCACCTCAGCCCCCCAAAATCCCACCTCAGCTGGGATTATAGGCATGAGCCATCATGCCCAGCAGATCACAGACTTAAATATAAAATGCGAAACTAAATAAATAAATCCTTTAGGAAAAAAAGCTACAAGAGCAGCACAGGAGGCCAGGCGCAGTGGCTCGCAACTGTAATCTTAGCACTGTGGGAGGCTGAGGCAGGTGAATCTCTTGAGCACAGGAGTTTGAGACAAGCCTAGGCAATATGGTGAAACCCTGTCTCTAGAAAAATATACAAAAAAAAAAAAAAAGATAGCCTAGCATGGTGGTGCACACCTGTTGTCTCAGCTATTGGGGGGCTGAGGCAGGAGGACTGCTTGAACCTGGGAGGTTGAAGCTGCAGTGAGCCAAGATTATGCCACTGCATTCCGGCTTGGGCAACAAAATGAGACCCTGTCTCAAAATAAACCACCACAGGAGACAATCTTCATGATACAGGGCTAGGCAGAGAATCCTTAAACTTGACACCAAAAGCATAACTCGTAAAAGAAAAATGTGATAGATTAGACCTCATCAAAATTAGAAACTTTGGCTCTACAAATAACACTGTTAACAGGATGAAAAGATAAGCCATAGACTGGGAGGAAATATGTGCAAACCACATCTCAAAGAACTAGTATCCAGAATGCATAAAGAATTCTCAAAACAGTGAAAAAAAAGAAAAAAACAAGGCTGGGCACAGTGGGTTTTCCCTGTAATCCCAACTACTTGGGAGGCTCAGGCATGAGAGACACTTGAACCTGGGAGGCAGAGGTTCCAGTAAGCCAAGATCACGCCACTGTACTCTAGCCTGGGCAACAAAGTGAGACTCTGCCTCAAAAAAAAAAAAGAGAAAAAGAAAAAATTAAAATTAAAAAAAAAAAACTTACTAAAAAACAATCCAGTTAGAAATGAGCAAAAGACAAAAAGACATTTCACTTAGGTGGATATACAGATGACAAATAAGCACATGAAAAGATATTCAGGAGAGATCCAAGATAGCTATTTAGCAGCAGCTCAGGATAGCAGCTCCCAGTGAAGGCGCAGGGAGTGAGCAGACATCAGACTTCCAGACGATTTTTTGTTGCCCACGGTCCAGGAGATTCCCAGCGGAGGAGCCCCACGGGTCACCAGTGTGACTCTTCTGGCCCGCGCGGCTGTTTTGCCAGTGTCCCGGTGCCACGGTTCTCAGTGTGGAGTATGTAGGACTGGGTGCCCTTTTGGTTGGCATTTGGAGCTCCAGGAAGGCAGAGTTGCCCATTCAGCTGATTGAAAGGGGGGCTGAAGTGGGGAGCCAGACAGAGAGATTCCCGGGCAGAAAAGTGCCACAAATCTCAGCGCCGCTGTTTCAGCGGGGCAGTCGCTGCACGAGAAATTGCATAGATCCAGGTGCCTTTTAAGCGGATGACTGGGGCACCTGGGAGAGAATCCACCGTTCAATTAGGAAAAGGAAAAATGGGGACTCCCAGGTGGGGAGCCAGGTGATCTGGCTTGGCTGGTCCCACCCCCACAAACAGCAGCAATTGGCTGATGGTTGAGAGTTTCGCAGCAAGCACAGCTCAACTCAGGAAGGTCCAGCTCTGTGGGGGAGGGGCTTCTGCCAAAGGAAAATAAAGAAACAGAAATAACATCATCACCAACAAGCTGGACGTCCACTCACAGACCCAATCTGAAAGTCAGCAATTACAAAGACAACAGGTGGATATATCCACAAAGATGGGAAGAAACCAGCACAACAATGCTGAAAACATCTGAAATCAGAATGCCTCTCCTCCTTCAGGGGATCACAGCTCCTCATCAGCAAGGGAACAAGGCCTGATGGAGAATGAAGTGTGATGAATTGTCAGAATCAAGCTTCAGAAAGTGGATAATAAGAAGCTTCTGTGAGCTAAAGGAACATGTTCTAATCCAATGCAAAGAAACTAAGAACCTTGAAAAAAGGTTTGACAAAATGCTAACGAGAATAGACAATTTAGAGAGGAATATAAGTGAATTAATGGAGCTGAAAAACACAATATGAGAACTTCGCGAAGCATGCACAAGTTTTAACAGTCGAATTGACCAAGCAGAATAAAGGATATCAGAGGTCGAGGATCAACTCAATGAAATAAAATGAGAAGACAAGATTAGAGAAAAAAGGATAAAAAGGAATGAGCAAAGTCTCCAAGAAATATGGGACTATGTGAAAAGACCTAATCTACGTTTGATAGGTGTACCTGAATGTGACTAATCAGGTGACTAAGAGAACGAATCCAAGCTGGAAAATACCCTTCAGGATATTATCCAGGAAAACTTCCCAACCTAGCAAGGCAGGCCAATATTCAACTCCAGGTAATACAGAGAACACCACAAAGATATTCCTCAAGAAGAGCAACCCCAAGGCACATAATCGTCAGAGTCACCAGGGTTGAAATGAAGGAGAAACTGCTAAGGTCAGCCAGAGAGAAAGATCAGGTTACCCACAAAGGAAAGCCCATCAGACTCACAGCAGATCTCTCAGCAGAAACCCTACAGGCCAGAAGAGGGTGGGGGCCAATATTCAACATCCTTAAAGAAAAGAACTTTCAACCCAGAATTTCATATCCAGCCAAACTAAGCTTCATAAGTGAAGGAGAAATAAAATCTTTTGTGAACAAGCAAGTACTCAGAGATTTCATCACCACCAGGCCTGCTTTACAAGAGCTTCTGAAAGAAGCACTACACATAGAAAGGAACAATCAGTATCAGCCATTCCAAAAATATACCAAAAGGTAAAGACCATCAACATAATGAAGAATCTACATCAACTAATGGGCAAAACAGCCAACTAGCATTAAATGGCAGTATTAAACTCAGATATATTAATATTAATCCCAAATTTAAATCGACTAAATGCCCCAATCAAAAGACACAGACAGGCAAATTGGATAAAAAGCCAAAACCCATCGGTATGCAGCATCCAGACCCATCTCACATGCAAGGATACACAAAGATTCAAAACAAAGGGATGGAGGAAGATTTACCAACCAAATGAAGAAAAACAAAAATAAAAAGCAGGAGTTGCAATTCTCGCCTCTGATAAAATAGACTTTAAAGCAACAAAGATCAAAAGAGGCAAAGAAGGACATTACACAATGCAACAAGAAGAGCTAACGATCCTAAATATATACACACCCAATACAGGAGCTCCCAGATACATAAGGTAAGTTCTTAATGACTTATAAAGAGACTTAGACTCCCATACAATAATAGTGGGAGACTTTAACATCACATTGTCAATATTAGACAGATCAACAAGACAGAAAATTAACAAGGATATCCAGGACTTGAACTCAGACCTGGAACAAGTAAACTTAATAAACATTAACGGAACTCTCCACCCCAAATCCACAAAACATATATTCTTCTCAGTACCACATCACACCTACTCTAAAAGTGACTACATAATTGGAAGTAAATCACTCCTCAGTAATTGCATAGCATTTCACAGGTTTAAATGAAATATTAGTTAGCTGCTTGTTTGTTACTTTCCTCCCTTATTCCTTCCTGTCGCCATTGTTAAACACAATTATTGGCATAAAAGAGGTTTTTAATACCCATTTTTAGACTGCATTCTAGCCTGAACAATAAAGCAAGACTCTCGTTCTTTCTCCCTCTTTCTCTTCCTTTTTCTTTCTCTCTTTCATTCTTTTTTTCTTTCTTTCTTCCCCCCCAAAAAAGAAAAGATATTCAATTGATTAACCATCAGAGAAATGCCCATTAAACCCATAATGAGATATCACTACATACCTATCAGACAGCTAAAATAAAAATGGTGACAAAACTAAATGCTGACCAGAGCGCAAAGAAACTAGATCACTCATATATTGTTGTTGGGAATGTAAAATGGTAATTTGCTCTCAAAAATAGTTTGATAGTCTTTTTCTAAAATTAAACATCTAAGTATCACATAACACACAATTGCACTCTTGGGCCCTTATCCTAGAGAAATGAAAATGTATGATCACACAAAAACCTACACATACATGTTCACAGAATCTTTATTCATAATAGCTAAAAACTAGAAATAGTCCCAATGACCTTCAAAAGGCAAATGTAAAGAAACTGTAATACATACATGAACTACTTACTACTCAGTAGTAAAAGTGAATGAACAGTTGATACAGGCAACAACCTAGATAAATCCCCAGAGACTTACACCAAGTGGAAAAAACAAATTCCAAAAGGTACATACTTTATGATTCCATTCACGTAACATTTTGAAATATCAAAATTTTAGAAATGGAAAACAGATTCATTGTTGACAGGGCTTAGGAATGGTAGGGTCCAGGGAGTTGGTGGAAGGCAGGGAGGTATGGTTATAAAAAGGCAACATAAGGAATCCCTGTGGTGATAAAACTCTTCTGTACCTTTACTGTGGTGGTAGCCACAAAAACCTATACATGTGATGAAATGTATAGACTAAATACACACATACTAACATACAAATGAATACAAGTAAAGCTGGGAAAATCTGAATGAGATCAGTGGAGTATATCAATGTCAAGATACTGATTGTGATATTATACTACAGCTTTGAAAAATGAGCTGGGCACAGTGGCTCACACCTGTAATCTCAACACTTCCAGGGGCTGAGGCAGACAGATCACTTGAGCCCAAGAGTTGGAGACCAGCCTGGGCAACAGAGCAAGACTCTCCCCCCAACTCTAGAAAAAATAAGTTTTAAAAGTTAGCCAGACATGGTGGTGTGCACCTGCAGTCCTGGCTACTCAAGGGGCTGAGGCAGGAGGATCAATTAATCCAGGGAGGTCAAGGGTGCAGTGAACTATGATTATGCCACTGCACTCCAGCCTGGGTGACAGAGCAAGACCCTATATTAAAAAGAAAAAGAAAAGAAAAGAAAAATGTTACCACTGGGGCAAATGGGATGAGGGGTAAACAGGACCTCTCTATATTCTTTCTTAAGTGAATCTACATGTATGTTCATTTACAATGATCTCAATAAAAACTTCAATTTAAAACAAAGGAAAGAGAAGGTCTACTTTCCTTGGTCACTAGGAGAGGCTCTACTCACGTGCCTTTTATAAAGTTTAGATCTGAAAACAGCTGAGCAACAAATGACTAAACTCTAATGGAAATGATATGGAAATAGACCTGTAAATGATTAAATAAACATCTCTGCTTGAATCTGACAGAACAGTAAGTTTCAATTACCAAATTCATGTGAAGAAGAGAAGGTAGTCTAAATTACACGTAAACCATGCAACTGAACTAATCCCTCCAATCCCCCCCAAAAATCTAGTGGTTTTGACCATTACCTCCTTTGGGATGTCAAACACATCATTAGGAAAGCAAAGAGTTTGTTTAGTCTTCAGCTGGTCAAGCTGGTCACTTTTCCACACTGGGGTTGCCAGGTAGAATTTGAGCACCCAGGGGACTGGGTAACAGGGGTGTAAAAATGTCCACCTCTTAATTCCCTTTGCTTTAGGGAATCCCCTCCTCTGCAAGAAGTTGGCTCTGCCCTTTCTGCAACTGCAGACACAGAATAAACTCCCTCCAGGAAATAGCCTAAGAAATTCCTTTACATTTGTATCATTAGCATAGCTGGAATCCCACTGTGGGGAGAATGGTCTCCTTAGAAGTCCTGACTGATGAATATGCAGAGACAAACCTGCTGCTTCCAAGAAAACCCAAACTGGATGCCAATGAGAGAGAGAAAAATACCCCTCAGCATGGCACAAGAGGCCACAGAGGGGCTTTGAGTCACAATTTAGATAGGGACATCTTCATGCCGCCCTGGCTGCTTTGTATAAACCATGTATCCTGAAAAGCTTATCTCCAATTTAAGCTACAAAAGCAAATGACTTTCTTCCTACTTTATATTCACTATTGCTAAAATAAGAGCTATTTTGTTCCACAGCAGCAGCGGAAGACATAAGCAGGAAACTAATTCCAGAGATAATTCCCCCAAACTGTGTTTATTCCCATCTATGTTTTAATCATGGCTGCTGCAGGTAGAGGCAGCAACAGACCATCACCTATTAAGGACCCGCTTTGTGTAAGCAAGGCACTGAGAGCACGAAGGGCAACCCAAATCAGTTTCTTAGTCAGCTGAGGACTGCCACGATCACAAATAAGGAACACAAAACACAACACAGGAAATAAGGCAGTAAATGGGCAATATGAGCATGCAAGGTTATTTACACAGATGGTTCTCGCTGAGAAGATTGGGGAAGGCTTTAATGAGGAGGGGGGTTAGAGACAAGTTTTGAGGGAAGGTCAGGATCTAGATGGGAAGAGGAAGAGTCAGAAGGATGCTACTAAGGGAACAAAACCTTTTGGGTAAATGGGGAATCTTTTGGAAATCCTAACTTGGGAAAAGGTCAACACAGGTACTTCAACTATATCAGGAGGCTGTGTTCAAAGTATCCGTTAGCTGTTCAACAACATTCCAATACTGCTGGCAAGTTCAACAGAAACTAGGAAGAAACCACCAGAAGGAGAGATTAGGTGACTCGTGGTCACAAGGCCCTCCCTACACAACTAAAGGGCACACACTCAGCAACTCAGAGGACAGATTAGGTGACTCATGGTCACAAGCCCTCTCCCCACACGGGACTAGGGGACAGACACTCAGCAACTCAGAATTACTTGCGGATATAAGCCCAGGCAGCCCTGGCCAGCAACGGCAACCCTCCTGGGCTCCCTTCCACCCTTCCATGCTGTGGAAGCTTTTACTTTCGCTTGCTCAATAAACAGCATTGCTGCTCACTCTCTAGATCCGCGAATGCTTGTTTGGAGCTGGAACACTGACCATGGGGGTAAGGCTGTCTGCTCGATTCTTTGAGCAAAGGAAGCCAAGAACCAGAGCCTGGAGCCCAAGCTGCAAATCCGGTTACACTGCTATCAGGCAAGGGGACAAATAAACTAATAATTTAGTGGAAAAGTCCAAAATATACCCAAAGGACAAAGTGAGAACATGCTGGATTAACTGGAGTATTAGGCTTATTTTCCATTATCGAAAAGAAGATAGTTTAGAAGGAACAGTATTCTTGGAAACTTTTACAATGATGACATACTCATGTGTTGCTTGTATAATTTAAAAACACAAAGAAATTATAATAAAAGAGATACTACTAAGTCTGATAATACCAGACTCACAGGTATTATCTGTGGCTGGTGTGGCAGACAAAGTTTGTTGGCCATTATTATTATTATATTTTTTTTTCTGAGATGGCATCTCGCCATGTCACTGAGGCTGGCATGCAATGGTGCAATCTTGGCTCACTGCAACCTCTGCCTCCCGGGTTCCAGCAATTCTCCGGCCTCAGCCTCCCGAGTAGCTAGGATTACAGGTACATACCACCACGCCCAGATAACATTTTGTATCATTAGTAGAGACAGGGTTTCACCATGTTGGCCAGGCTGGTCTCGAACTCTTGACCTCATGATCTGCCTGCCTCGGCCTCCCAAAGTGCTGAGATTACAGGCATGAGCCACTGCGCCCGGCCTGTTGGCCATTATTAACAGCACTACTGAACCTTCTTTTCCTTTTCCCACCTCCAAAAGTAGATGGTGAAAAAAAAAATCAAGATAATTTCCCAGCATTCCTTATAGCAAAGGACGGCCATGTACACCAATTTTAGCAAGTAAGATGGAAGGAGGGAGTCTGTTGGGGGGGCTCCTGAAAAACATTTTGTTTTCTGATATAACAAAAGCTGTTTTCCCTCCCTCTCCTTCCTGCTTGTCTTGAACATGTTTACATGTAGTTGTGATGACTGGAACTGAGCCAACTATTTTGCCACTATGAGGTCACAAGCTGAAGAAAGAAAAGCCAACATTCTGAAGATAGCAGAATGCAGAGATAAAAAGAGCCTGAGTTCTTTGACATTCATCAGTTACAGCCTAAACCTGAAACTGTCACCTGTCCAGTTGACAGTTGACAAACTGTCCAGAGGTATCATAAGAACCTCTAAAGTTCTTATGAGAAAATTAATTTAGCTTAAGCCATCGTTAGGTATTCTAACTTATTTTATTTTTAGAGACAGAGTCTCGCTCTTGTCACCCAGGCTGGAGTGCAATGGCATGATCTCAGCCCACTGCAACCTCTACCTCCTGGCTTCAAGCCATTCTCCTGCCTCAGTCTCCTGAATAGCTGGGACTAAAGGCACATGCCACCATGCCCGGCTAATTTTTGTATTTTTAGTAGAGACAGGGTTTCACCATGTTGGCCAAGCTGGTCTTAAACTCCAGATCTCAGGTGATCCACTCGCCTGGGCCTCCCACAGTGCTGGGATTATAGGCGTGAGCCACCGCACCCAGCCACTGTGACTTATACTCAAATGTACCCTAGGTGACAGATCTATGAAGTTCAGTACAGAATGCAGTGACCAAAATTAGGTGTCTGAATCCTACATAGGCAAAAAGAGTCTAATTTCTGAACTTCAAATGAACATTTTGGAATAGCAGTGGAATATGTCATTTCCACAGTATGGATGGCAGCTTCAGTAAGAGGCCCAATCTGAAATAATGTAATTTCAAGGATATTTTAATAGTCACTGGGAACAAAGTAACAGAACTCTTTAAATCAAAACTATCCTGTGATCTGGCATAGTAGACATCAATTGGTTTGTTTGCGCAGCAATCCCATACAACCAAAACTGGATTATTCGTCTTTTTATTATTGAGTTTTGAGAGTTCTTTATATATTCTGAATCTAGTCCCTTATCAGATAATATGCTTTATAAATATTTCCTCCCACACTGTGGTCTGCATTTTCACTTCTTTGATAGTGTCTTTTGAAGCACACTTTGGCTGTTTATTGCAACATTACTCGATAATAACAAAAGACTGGAAATAATATAGCTGTACATCAAAAGCGGATGGGTTGAATAAACTATTGTTAAGTCTACACAATGGAGTATTATGTGACTGTAAAAAGAAATAAGGAAGAGCCTCATATACCACTATGAAGTGATATTGAAGATATACTGTTAAAATGAAAAAAGGAAGGTTCAAGAGAATGTATAGAGTATGCTACTACTTATTTAATAAAAGGGGAACATGTGAATATGTTTAAAAATTTACTGTTTTAAAAATCTAGAAAAAAAAAAAGAAAGAAGAGAAGGAGGAAGAGAAAGAGGATAACCCCAAACCAAATAGAGTTTTTTTTTGTTTTTTTTTTTAAGTTATTATGAAGAGAGGGAGAGAATAACATTGAAGAGACAGGGATAAAAGCTAGACCTCTCTAAAAGTAACTTTTTGCAAATTTGACTTTGAAACCATACAGATGCTTTTTTAAAGTTCAGAATCAAAAGCACCACGAAGCAAATGAACCTAACTGGATACTGAATTGGTGACTTAACCATATTGACAGCAATAATTTAAATAAAATTAAAAACAAGTAATTTGACAGTATGTTCCCGGTGGGATATACTGCCACAACAGAAATAGCTACAAAGAAATCTTAAACTGTTTTCAAAACTCAAATTGTTAATAACAATTATTAATACCAAATTATTATATGGTTGTACATTTTTATTTATGTTAGGATAAGTAATTAAGTTAATGTACTTATGAAGCAAGATTTCATGTAAATATATAAAATCAAAGAAGTTAAATAAAAACCCTATACTCCTTAATTTGCATTGGAAATAATAGTTTTTGAACTCATGTTATATTTTATCCTTAAATATATGTACGTATTTTTTAGCCTGGTTTTAAGAGAATAAAAATTCAAGCCATAGACTGGAACTAAATATTTACAGACCATACATTCAATAATGGATTTGCATCCAACTTGTATCCAGAATATATTAAAAAATTACCTTCAAAACTCAGCAGTAAGGAAATAACACAATTAAAAATGAGTAGAAGACATTTCACCAAAGGGGATATACAGATGGCAAATAAGCACATAAAAAGATGTTCAACATCATAGCCATTAGGGAAATAAAAATTAAAATCAAGAGGAGATACCAGGCTGAGCAGAGTGGCTCAGCCCTGTAATCTCAGGACTTGGGGAGGCCAAGGTGGGTGGATCACCTGAGATCAGGAGTTCAAGACCAGCCTGGCCAACATGGTAAAATCCTGTCTCTACCAAAAATGCAAAAATTAGACAGGCATGGTGGCACATGCCTGTAATCCCAGCTACTCTGGAGTCTAGGGCAGAAGAATCACTTGAACCCGGGAAACAGAGGTTGCAGTGAGCCAAGAACCCACCACTGCACTCCAGCCTGGGTGACAGAGAGAGACTCTGTCAAAAAAAAAAAAAAAAAAGAGAGAGAGAGAGAGAGAAAAGAGGAAATACCACTATATACCTATTAAAATGGCTAAAATGCAAAACACTGACAATACCAATTGCTCACAAGGATTTGTAATAACAGAAATTCTCAATCATTGCTGGTGGGAATAGAAAATGATAATTTCTTATAAACACACACCTACCATACGGCCAGTTACAAATTACATGAAAGCAAGCATCCTGTCATTCACAGGGAAGCAATGACCATTTTGCTATAATTTTCAACTCCTTATACGTGCAAGCAAAGCTTTTCTTGTTTAACAAGTATCAAAAAGAAGGCCAGAAATCTTCTCATTCCAGTTGAAAATGAAACTGATAGATGCTTATTTCAAGTTTGACCCAGAATTATTTATGTGAGAAAATACAAACACAGATTTCAGAGTGGAGAGGTATATTTAATTATTTATTTTTAGCCTTTAAAAAATAAGACTCTTATGTACATACAGGTAAATAAAGAAATCAAGATTATAATTTTGTAACTACCTATCTTAAAGCCCAATCATGTCAGTCAGTAAAAGAAGTTATATATATATATATATTTTTTTGAGACGGAGTTTCGCTGTTGTTACCCAGGCTGGAGTGCAATGGTGCGATCTCGGCTCACCGCAACCTCCGCCTCCTGGGTTCAGGCAATTCTCCTGCCTCAGCCTCCCGAGTAGCTGGGATTACAGGCACGCACCACCATGCCCAGCTAATTTTTGTATTTTTAGTAGAGACGGGGTTTCACCTTGTTGACCAGGCTGATCTCGATCTCTTGACCTTGTGATCCACCCGCCTAGGCCTTCCAAAGTGCTGGGATTATAGTCGTGAGCCACCACGCCCGTCCAAGAACTTAATTTTTAAGTCTTGTATAAAATTGTATCTTAGGTTATATTTTTACTCATAATGGTTTGTCATATGGTTTTAGTAGCTTTATTACCTAACATTGTCAATACATTCTCATGCTGTAAACAGCATTAATTACAATGAATTTACAACCGTCATTTAAATTGAATCATCTTAGCCTACTTTTTGAAAAAGTCAATTCCATCTTATTATATAAACGGAAATAATCTTGCTTTTTTTTTTTTTTTGAGACGGAGTTTTGCTCTTGTTACCCAGGCTGGAGTGCAATGGCGCGATCTCGGCTCACCGCAACCTCCGCCTCCCGGGTTCAGGCAATTCTCCTGCCTCAGCCTCCTGAGTAGCTGGGATTACAGGCACGCACCACCATGCCCAGCTAATTTTTTGTATTTTTTTTTTTTTAAACGGAGTTTCACCTTGTTGACCAGGAAATTTTGAATTCTTTAACACGTTTATCTTATGCTGACTGAAGAGTTTTTTTGATTGTATGAAAAGGAAACAAAGGTAAGGTAGACTGCCTGTTTTTGTTTTGTTTTGTTTTGCCACGAGGTGTGTTTTGTTTTCATTATTCATATAAATAATTTTCTATAATATCCTGGGGCAAACTGGAGAATTCGGCAGTCCGATTGGCGGGGGGGTCCCTTCACAGGCCGGTGGCATTGGCGCGGAGTGCCCAGGTTCACAGTGCAGCTTGTGGCTCGTGTCCATCTTGCAGGTGGCTCTTCCTCCGCATCAGGACTAGGGTCTCGAAGATGACGGGGGCAGGAAATCCTCCAGGCTCTTAGGAAATTTCACTCCGCTTCTCCTGCTTAATGGTCTCTTTGGTCGGCAGGGTGTTCGTCTCCTGTGTCTCCGTTTTCTTCAGCTTGGCCTTATCGAAGCTGGCGATTTCTCCCATGTCTGGTTTGTCTGCCATTTTCTTAAAACAATCCGTACGGTCCTGCTCCAAGCCCGGGTTCCTGGTGCTCCTACTCGCGTTGCTGTAGCAAGAGACCTGTTTTTTTGTTTGTTTGTTTTTTTGTTTTTTTCCTCAAAAAAGCTGGTGAAAAGTCGTTTTCAGTTTTAAATATGGGAGAAAACTACTCTTGTTCATACCATATACGATATACCATTCCTTAATTATAGGCCTTAATTCAGGCCTACTTGGATAAGGTAAAAAGAAAAAATAAATCAAGTAGGAAATTTTACCACAAGACAATCTGAAGCTTCCTCTACTACATTCACATTCACTTTACGGTTGATACCCAAAGAGTAGGTAAATAAGTTGGCTGAAATCCAGAGATACACAGAAAACTACCACTCTTTACTTTAAAAAGACAATTATTATTGGATTAGTATATCTACAACATTCTCATTCCAGTTGAAAATGAAATTGATGTGTGCTTATTTCAAGTTTAACCCTTAATTATTTATGGGAATTTATTTATTTCACATAAATTGGGAACTGGCCATATGGCAGGTATGTGTTTGACTTTATGAGAAATAACCATTTTGCATTCCCACCAAAAATGAGTGAGAATCCCTGTTATTCCAAATCCTTGTAAGCAATTGCTATTGTGTTTTGGATTTGAGCCATTTTAACAGGTATATAGTGGTATCTCATCTTGATTTTAATTTTTATTTCCCTAATAGCTATGATGTTGAACATCTTTTTGTGTATTTATTTATTATCACAGATTGTGCTAATGTACCATGGGCTATAGATACAGCTTTTATGCAAGAATTCTCTAAGACCTGAAAATCATTTCAAAGACTCCTCAGGGTAAAAGGATTGAGATTTGAGGTGATGAAAATGTTTTGAAACTAGTTAGAGGTGATAGCTGCACAATGGTGTGAATGTACTAAGCTCCACTGAATTTTATACTTTCAAATAGTGATTATATTCATGTTACATGAAATTTACCTCAAAAAATTTTAAAAAGTATATTGAGAAAGGCTGACGAGGCTGCCTGAAGGGTGAGAGATGAGATCTGACCTTCAAAGAAGCTGAAGATCTGAATTTAAATAAGAATTGCACAGTCTGGACAATATAGCGAGACCCCATCTCTGCAAATAATAATTTTAAAAATTAGCTGGGCATGGTGGCGCCTGCCTGTAGTCCCAGCTACTGGGGCAATGGAGGTGGGAGGATGTCTTGAGCCTAGGAGGTTGAGGCTGCATGCAGTGAACTGTGAGCTGTGATCATGCCACTGCACTTTAGCCTGGGAGAAATAGCAAGACTGTATCTTAAAAAAAAAAAAAAAAAAAAGATGGAGGTGGCTCGAATGAGTGTTTTTCAAACGCTGACTGCACAACCACAGTAACAGGCATGTAATGCAGGCCAGTTCACATACATACACAAGCACACACAAGAAGGACAAACAAGTCCATGAAGCAGTTAACTCTTCTCAAGTATAATACACTCTAATTCTTTACTCTATCCCACTCATTTCTTTTTCTTTATTTTTGCCTTAAAAAAAGGGGGGGTGGGGGCAGGGCATAGTGGCTCATGCCTGTAATCCCAGCACTTTGGGAAGCTGAGACAGGCGAATCACCTGAGATAGGGAGTTTGAGACCAGCCTGACCAACACGGAAAAACTACTAAAAATATAATATTAGCCGGGCATGGTGGTGGGTGCCTGTAGTCCCAGCTACTCAGGAGACTGAGGCAGGAGAATCGCTTGAACCCAAGAGGCAGAGATTGCAGTGAGCCAAGATCTTGCCATTGCACTCCAGCCTAGGCAACACGAGTGAAACTCTGTCTTAAAAAAAAAAAAAAGAAAGAAAGAAAGAAAAATGCTGGTCATGATTCATTAAATTCTTATTTTATTTTAGTTTATTGCTGCGAATTCAAGTATGTTTTCTTTCGTCTTAAGGAGGACTGTGCTTCATTGCAAATTAGATGATGGGCTATTTACAACAAACCCTCCTAAGATGGTGGCAAGGTAGCTTCATTAAAAGCAAAAAGAGCCGCCATGCCTATAATCCCAGCGCTTTCGGAGGCTGAGGCGAGTGAATCACCTGAGGTCAGGAGTTCAAGACCATCCTGACCAACATGGTAAAACCCCATCTCTACTAAAAATACAAAAATTAGCCAGGCATGGTAGCAGGTACCTGTAGTCGCAGCCACTTGAGAGGCTGAAGCAGGAGAATCGCCTGAACCTGGGAGGCAGAGGTTGCAGTGAGCTGAGATCACACCATCGCACTCCAGCCAGGGTGACAGAGAAAGGCTCTATCTTTAAAAAAAAAAAAAAAAAAAGGCAGAAAGAGCGAGCTCCTCATCATTCATTAGAGATACTCAGGATCAGGATGGTCTACACAACCATCTGTCCAAAATACTATAGAAAGGATTTTTGGCTTTGGCTGGAAATGTCCCTTTTAATTTTAATATTCTCATTTTAACAATATGCCCAAGATTCTCTTGCTCAATATGAGTTCAGCATGGAAATTGTTGGAAAAAAAGATATAGTGTATCTGGAATTTAGCTGTGATCTTTCCCAAAGGTTTTCAACTCATATCAAAATAATTTTAATATCATCAGAGTTACAAACGTTCATATTTTAGAAGGCACAATATTTCTTGTATTTCAGAGAGAGAAATACAGGTTGCATATCACCTAGCTGCGGACAGAAATCCATCTATTGCTTATGACTGACCACTGGCAGCTAAGTAAGGGGGCACATAAGTTCCTTTTCAATTTCTATGGAAAAGCAATAAAAGTTAGCTGTGTTATAATTTTAAGTCCAAACAGCCAAGTAATTATGCTATCTACAGAAGGCCAAGTGTTTTTCACTTAGTAATTTAATTCAGTAAGGTGGCGGCGGGCGCGGGGGTGATGAAAAGGCCAGATACAGCTTTACTTACTTTCTGACCATTCTATGCCAGAGAACATCCAATATTTTAACTAAGTACAAGTTTTTAAAATATTAATCTTTGGGCAATACATAGTATGTTTAGTACCAAGGCTAGAATAACAGTTTTCTAAATGCAGCCACCTAATTTTGGCACATACTAGGATACACAATAAATAAATACTGACTTGTTGAATGACAGTCCAAGGTGTCTAATAAGTATACTGTCATTCTCTATTACACACACACACACACACACACACACACACACACACACACTCTCCCATTGTTCCCAGGCATAAAGTAAATAAATATTCTAAATACTCATGAGCCTAGAAATAGACCTACAAATAGACCAGACAAGTAGATGGATGCTTGATTTTTGACGAAAGTGGCTCTGCAGAGACATAGAGAAAGAGTAATCTTTTCCAAGAATTATTCATCAAAAACATCATTAGGAGAGGGAAAAGTCCAACTGCAAACAAGAAGATATCCAAAATTTATATAGAACTTCTACAAATCACCAAGAAATAGGCAGACAACCCAGTAAAAATTAGACAAGAGGTAAGTAGGTACTACACAAAAAAGTAGTGACCAATAAATGGTCATACAAATAAAGCCACGTGCGGTAACTCATACCTACAATCCCAGCACTTTGGGAGGTTGAAGCAGGCTGATCGCTTCAGGTCAGGAGTTCAAGACCAGCCTAGCCAACATGGTGAAACCCCGTCTCTACTAAAATACAAAAAAAAAAAAAAAAAAATTAACCAGGCATGGTGGTGCATACCTGTAATCCAAGCTATTCAAAAGGCTGAGGCAGGAGAATCGCCTGAACCCGGGAGGGGAGGTGGCAGTGAGCCAAGATCGCACCACTGCACTCCAGCCTGGGCAACAGAGTGAGACCTCATCTTAAAAAAACAAAAAGCAGTGACTAATGAATGGTCATACAAATGAACAACAAACGTGTAAAACATGCTCAATTTCATTAGAAATCAGGAAGTGCAGATTATAACTACGAAGAGTTGCTACACCCACCAACCAAAATATCCAAAAAATTGAAAAGACTAAAAATACCAAGTGTTAGAATGTGGAGCAACGGAACAGAAAATGCTGGTGGGAATTTAAGTAGTATAATCACTTTGACAGCAAGCTGAACATATGAATACTGTGTGATCTAGAAATCCTACCAAAAGACACCAACAAAAATAGTCGCAGTAAAACTATTCTTAACAACCCTAAACAAGCCAAATATTTATCAAGACTAAAATGTATATACAAATGTTGTGAAAATCATACAATGCAATACTACAGAGTAATACAAATGTACAAACTACCTCTACAGACAGCCACATGGACAAATCTAATGAATATAATGTTGAGCTAAAAAAGCCAGTCATGAAGAATAAACACCAAACATTTCCATTGTTAAAAGTTTCAAAGGCAAGCAAAGCATAATTACAGTGATAGGAGCCAGGACAGTGGTTACCTGTGGAGAGTAGGGAAGGTATAATGAACAGAAAGTGTAGACTTAGAGTAGTCACATAAAATACAAGACGCTCAGTTAAATTTGGTAAACAAGTAATCCTACCCCTCCCTTCTCTTCCTCCCCTCTGCACTTTGTTTACTTGTTTTGCACAGGCATGGGTCTGGGCCTTCTCAGCAGCTGCCTTCTAGTTGGGGGTTAGTCTCTGATCTGCCGACTCCCGCCCAGCCTGTGTGGGAAGGAGGCCCACAGGCACTGAGGGAGCCGAATTCCACAATCCCGCTGGGACAGCGGGGCAGGAGAGAAAGGTGGTGCTGCAGTACTGGCCCTAAGGGGCCATTCGATTCGCCATAGTTGCTGCTGTAATAAAAGTCTACTTTTTGCTTAAAAAAAAAAAAAAAAAGGAAAAAAGTCTTCCCCTGCTAAAAAAAAAAAGAAAAAAAAGAAAAAAAAAGTCTTCTCCTGCGTAAATAGGTTCCATGCAATATTTGAGATGTGTATTTATTTGCTAAATCTGGCAACCCCAGTCAAGGAGGGTATTTTTGGAGAACTGGTAATATTTTATTTATTTATTTATTTATTTATTTATTTGGAGGCAGGGTCTCGCTCTGTTGCCCAGGCTGGAGTGGTACAATCATGGCGCACTGCAGCCTCGATCTCCCAGGCTCAAGTGACTTTCCCACCTCAGCCCTCAGAGTAGCTGGGACTACAGGCATGTGCCACCACACTTGGGTAATTATTTAAAATTTTTGTAGAGACGAGATCTTACTATATTGCCCATGCTGGTCCTGAAAGCCTGTGCGCAAGGGATCCTCCCACCGCCTTCTCCCAAAGTGCTGAGATTACAGGTATGAGCCACTGCTCGCAGCCCCCATACTTAATTTCTTGATGTTCATTTTGTGATCATCCATTGTGCCTCTTTCTGCATGTGTTGTACTTCACCATTTTAAAAGTGTTTTAAAAAGCAAAAACACACTCAGCACCTTGCAGATTTAAAAATAACCCCATCCGACCACTGTTTTTCCTTCCCAGCCTTAATCACTGCAAGTAAGAGCTATGCTACTTCTGCAGGAGGTGGGGATTGGTAATCAGAAGTGTTGCTGGGCAAAAAGCTGTAGGCTTTACTATCATTTTTTAATTAAAATTACTTTTACACAACATGCTTCTTTACTTCTGGAATCTGTTTTCATGTCCTGTCTCTCAGGGGCGTTTCTTATTTGCGTGGCTGGCTTATACTCACCAAAGGGCAAGGCAGTGCTGGAAGGCCAAGCTCTACCCATCAACCAACAAATGCACAAATTAGTGTTCAAAGTTAGACTCACCAGATGTGTGGGGGTCAGAATTCAATGGCCTGAAGCTACAAAGGAAAGTGGTTCTTTAGGGCCAACGACTTAGCTGCAGGCAGTGTTTGGAAACAATAAAGCCAAAAACTTCAATCTGCTGTCTGCTTGCAAAGGTTATCAAAGGTTTACACAATTGCCTTGAGTGACTCCATCTAATTCCCTCTTGGCTAACTGGGAATTACCTTCTGCAGACACAGCTGGGAGACCCAAGTAAAGAGTAGTAAACAATGTAAACAAAAACCCGAATCATTTTCCTGCTGTTGTTTAAGTGAGGTGCTATTTATTGGCAAAAGTTCTTTCATGCTCTGGGTTTTTTGTGTTGTGTTGCTGTATTGTGTACCTTCATCTTCTTTTGAAATGGACCCGTCCAGGGCAGGTGCCGTGGCTCAGCCCAGCCTGTAATCCCAGCACTTTGGGAGGCTGAGGCGGGTGAATCACTTGATGTCAGGAGTTCAAGGCCAGCCTGGCCAACATGGTGAAACCCCCATCTCTACTAAAAATACAAAAATTAGCCGGGTGTGGTGGCGGGCGCCTGTAATCCCAGCTATTTGGGAGGCTGAGGCAGAAGAATCACTTCAACCCGGGAGGCGGAGGTTGCAATGAGCCGAGATCGCCCCACTGCACTCTAACCTGGGCAACACAGCCAGACTCCATGTCAAAAAGAAAAAAAGAAAAAAAGAAATAGTCCCTCCCACTTCTAAATAGAGGAAAAAAAAAACTCTCCATGTTTGGGTGCCTGTTTTTATAAAGTTTGGTAGTAAACTTTACAGGCTGATAGAACTCTTATCTGCCACCTACCCCTCTTTATAGTGCCGGCTTTCTTCGATTTGATAATTGAAACGATAACTTTTTTTTCACACGGGATACCGGGGCTAATGATTAGGCTTCTGGGCTGTGGAGATAAGGTTGCTTGAAAGAAACGCAGCTTCACCAGTGAGACCGTGTAGCTCTGTGCCTCAGTTTCCTCAAAAGTAAAATGGGGGGAAAAGCTACCTAATTCAAAGGGCTGCTGGTTTATTGGATGCTGCATGAGGTGATTAAAGCACAGCACATGACACACATTAAACGCTCAATGGTTATCATCACTATTATTGGTTACCTTGGAGGGTCCTGTCACCTATAAGGACTCTATATATGTTTCTATATTAGGGAAAAACATTGAGATGCATTTGGAGGTGGGAGAAGAGGCCTATAAAGTTTGGTCCAAGTTGCAACCAACCCAGGGCAGCAGCAGGAAGCCTCCAAGAGAGGCCGCGGAGGTGGCCAGGCCACGACCCTGCCCGGACCCCAACCTCCAGCCGGGAGTCGTGACCTCGGACGCCTTGCCTACTCTACTGCCTTGCCTACTCACATTGCGGTTGAAGCTGTTGCCCGGCAGCAGAGGCAAGGGCATGGCGCTCAATGTCCGAAAATCAAGGGTCCCAGAAGAGAAGGCCCGGCCGGCAGCGGCCGCCTTCCGGCCGCGTTGTTTGGCCCCCACGTTACCTGGAGACGGGAGGCGGCGTCACGGAGGGAGGAGGGGCGGGGGGAAGGGAAGTGATCGGGGGCGGGGGTAGGGGAGACTTCCGCGGCGCCCACCTCCTGTCCCGCCCCAGCTCCCCTCCATCCCCTTTACCCCCGCACCGCACACACACACAGCCAGGTCCCGGTCTTCCGAGGAGTCTCCTGGCTGCACGCGAAGTGTGCACACACAAAGACTGACCGTCACACTGTTCCCTGCCCCCGCCGCTTTCTGGTTTAACCCCTTTATAGAGCTCAGAGCCTTTCTTGTACTTTCTTGCTTTTCGAATTCTTGTCGCCAACATTCTTTTGCTATGTGGTTCAAACACACAGCAAAGTACAGAAAATAATATGACGTCCGTGTGCTCACTCAGATGTTACACAAGTCGATGATTTCCTATGTTGCATAGAAAATCAGCTTTTATTTTGTAATTTAAAAGTTCACGACGAATCTAAGGACACATATACCCCTAACGAAAACACGTTGTAATGGTAACCACTGCCTTCAGTTTTCCCTCTAGATATTTTTATATTTGGTTTTTGTTTGTTTTTGTTTTGTGTTTGGAGACAAAGTCTCACTATGTTGCCCAGGCCGATCTCGAACTCCTGGGCTCAAGCAGCCCTCCCTCCTCGCCTCTGCCTCCCAAAGTGCTGGGATTACAAGTATGAGCTACTATGTCTGGCCCATCTTTATGTTTGAACTAAACGTTTGTAAGGTCCAATCGGGGTGGCCAGGGGCGGAGTCAAGTGGCACAAAATGCAACCCCTGTCACTCCATCATACACCCAAGACAGCCAGGCCAGGAACCTCCTAAAATCGTCTCCTGACACCTACATCTAATCCATCCCTGAAGCCCTATGGGTTGGACATGGTGCTATTTCTCAGTCACCACCTCGTCTATTTCAGCTGAGATACCATTGTTTCCTGCCTGGTTTTCTTCTTTAAAAAGAAAAAAAAGAAAAACAAAACAAAACAAAAAATAAACCCTAACTGATCTTACCTCCAGAGCCGTCGTTTTTATAATTCATGATGCAACTGTTACTCTTCTGCTTGAATAATCTAGCCTTCCCGCGGCCTTCAGAATGCGATGAAACTCCTTACAGCCTGATCTGAAGAGCCTTTGTCAGGCGGCGCCTATCGATGCCCTCCATCCCTGTCCTTGCCCCCTCCTCCATCTACTCCAACTCCAAACTGGCAGTTTCCAAATCAGGCTCTGCGGTTTCTCTTCCTGGGGCTTTTGCAAATAACACTATCAACTAGAAACTCCCTTCCTTTTTTTCACCTAAGTAACCCCTTCTTGTCTTTCACGACTTGGTTCAGCACGGGAGAGGGGCATGGAAGTTTTTGCCATTTCTTCAATATGTTTTTTCACCTTCTTCTTGCCACCTCCATCTGTATTTGGTGTCCATTCTAATTGTGATTTTCATCGTACTACGTTGGAATCACCTGTTTACTTTACACTTCTTTCAATGCCCCCAAATTCCTCCAGAGCAGGAACTGTATCTCTTTTTCTATTCAATCAAAAATATCCATTATTGTTTCTGTGTTTATAAATTTTACACTACATTTCTGCTTCTTGCTTTTTTCGCCTAAGATTTTGTTATTGAGGCTGGGTGCCGTGGCTAACACCTGTAATCCCAGCACTTTGGGAGGCAGAGGCAAGTGGACCACGAGGTCAGGGGTTCAAGACCAGCCTGGCCAAAATAGTGAAACCCGTTTGTACTAAAAATACAAAAAGTAGCCAGGCATGGGGGCGCATGCCTGTAATCCCAGCTACTTGGAAGGCTGAGGCAGGAGAGTTGCTTGAACCACGGAGGCAGAGGTTGCAGTGAGCCAAGATTACGCCACTGTACTCCAGCCTGGGCAACAGAGCAAGACTCTGTCTCAAAAATAATAATAATAAAATTCTGTTATTGAGATTTCTACACATTGACACATGTAGAGTTCATTAATTTTAAATGCATTGTATGATTATACCACAAATTGTTTAACTATCTGCTGTCATCTGTTGATGACAATTAGGTTGTTTCCAATTTTCCACTAATGACCAACAATGCTGCAATGAAGGACTCTACCTGTTCCTTTGGCAATGATCTAGGGCATACATATCGAAGTGCAGGCCTTCAGCTTTACTGGATTTTGTTAAGACAATCTCCAGATAGATAAACTAATTAAGAAAGTCCCCTTTCCCGTTCATCCTTTCAACAATAGGTATTAACAAATTGTATAAATTTGGATAATCATCTGAATAAGTGTAAATGGTGTACTATTGTTATTTTAATTTGTTTCTCCCTAAATCCTAGTGCAGTTGGTCACCTTTTCCCATGCTTGTTACTTTCGCCTGTGACTCAGCTATTTATATCCTTTGCTGATTTTTCTCTTTGCACATTTGCAGTTTTTTTTTTTTTAGATAGACAGATATACAGATATTCTGGATACTAATTTGAAGCATAGCAAATATTTTCTCATTGTTTATCTTTTAACTCCACTTACATAGAGTTCTTTACTGTATACATAAGTTTGTCATTTTACTCTACTCAAATGTATTATTCTTTCAGTTATGGTTGGTGGGTTTTTTTTTTTTTTTTTTTTGAGACAGAATCTCACTCTGTCGCCGAGGCTGGAGGGCAATGCCGTGATCTTGGCTCACTGCAACCTCCACCTCCCAGGTTCAACTGATTCTCCTGCCTCAGCCTCCTGAGTAGCTGGGATTACAGGCATGTGCCACCACACGCAGCTAATTTTTGTATTTTTAGTAGAGACCGGGTTTCACCATGTTGCCCAGGCTGGTCTTGAACTCCTGATCTCAAGTGATCTGCCCACCTTGGCCTCCCAAAGTGCTGGAATTACAGGTGTGAGTCACTGCACCTGGCCTGTTTGGTGTTTTGTATGTGAATTCGAAAATCCTATACTCCAAAAGAACAATTACTCTCCTACATGTTCTTGCAAACATTTTAAAATATTCCCTGTTGCTTTTTAAATTGAAATAATTTCAAGCTAGTAGAAAAGCTGAAAGAAGAGTCCAAATAACTCTCATTTATCCTTTCCCCAGATTCCCCAATTGCTTTATACATTACTACATTCATTTTACCATTCTCCCCATATATAGATTTTTTCCATTTTAGAGTAAGTTGCAGATATTTTGGCCCTTGACTCCTAAATACTTCAGTGTGTATTTCCTAATAAGGACAGTCTCTTACATAACTGAAGTATAATAATCAAAATCAGAAATTTAATATTAATATAATACTGTTTTCTTGTTTTCTGAGACAGGGTCTCACAGTGTTGCCCTGGGTGGAGTGCAGTGGCATGATCATGGCTCACTGCAGCCTCCACCTCCCAAGTTCAAGTGATCCTCCTACCTCACCGTCCCGTTGTCAGAACTACAGGCATGTGCCACAATACCCAGCTATTTTTTTTTTTTTTTTTTTTTTTGTAGACATGGGAGTCTCATTATGTTACCCAGCCTGGCCTCAAATTCCCAATCCCAAGCAATCCACCCATCTCAGTCTTATAATATTATTTTCTGTTTTCTATTCTAAAATACTTATTCAAATTTTGCAATTGTCCCAATAGTGTCCTCTTTTTTTTGGAGACAGGGTCCTGCTATATCACCCAGGTGCAATCACAGCTCACTGCAGTCTCCGCCTCCTGGGCTCAATTGATCCTCCCACCTCAGCCTCCCTCGTAGTTGGGAATAAGGCACACACCACCATGGCCGGCTAATTTTGTTTTCTTTGTAGAGACGAGGGTCTCACTATTTTGCTTCAGCTGGTCTCAAACTCCTGGTTCCAAGCAGTCTTCCTGCCTTGGCCTCCCAAAGTGCTGGGATTATAGGCATGAGCCACCACACCTGGCCCATCATGTCCTTTTTTAGCAAAAAGAAAAATAATTTGTTTTGACCCAGAATCTGATGCAACATCACATACGGCACTTGATTGTCATGTCTCTTTATTCTCCTTTAATGGGGGAACAGTTCTTTCATCTTTCTTCGTCTCTTGTGACCTTGATATTTTTGAAAAGGATAGGCCATGGGTAGGCGTGGTAGCTCATGCCTGTAATTCCAGCACTTTGGGAAGCCAAAGTGGGTAGATCACTTGAGGTCAGGAGTTCGAGACTAGCCTGCTGAACATGGCGAAACCTCGTTTCTACTAAAAATACAAAACTGGCTGGGCGTGGTGGTGCCTGCCTATAATCCCAGCTACTCTGGAAGCTAAAGCAAGATAATCACTTGAGCCCGGGAGGCGGAGGTTGCAGTGAGTCAAGATCACACCATTGCACTCCAGCCTGGGCGATGCCATTTCAAAAAAAGAAAAAAGAAAAGGATAGGCCAGATATTTGGTAGATGTTTTTCAATTTAGGTGTGACTGATGTTTCCTTATGAGGAGATTCAGTTTATGGCTTCTGGACAAGAATGTCACAGGAGGACTGGTGTGTCCTTCTAGTTCATCAAAGGAACAGGCACATAATGTGCATTTTTTTTTTTTTTTTTTTTTTTTTTTTGAGACGGCGTTTCACTCTTGTTACTCAGGCTGGAGTGCAGCGATCTTTGCTCACCGCAACTTCCGGCTCTTGGGTTCAAGCAATTCTCCTGCCTCAGCCTCCCAAGTAGCTGGGATTACAGGCACGTGCCACCATGCCCAGCTAATTTTTGTATTTTAGTAGAGACGGGGTTTCACCATGTTGACCAGGATGGTCTCGGCCTCTTGACCTTGTGATCCACCCGCCTTGGCCTCCCAAAGTGCTGGGATTACAAGCGTGAGCCACCGCGCCTGGCCCATAATGTGCATTTTTACTATCAATGAATGATGAGGTTCACTTTGATCACTGGGTTAAAGTGAAGTGTTCCAAGTTTCTGTCTACAGATAGATGAAGATATAGATATACATAGATGGATATATTAAAAGTCATGAGTTTATACTAATACCTCCAATTCCAATCAACATAATAGAGTACCTGCTGCTGTTACCCTCTCTGCACTGGTGATGCTCTGCTTAAGCTGTAAGAAATCTTATTCCAATTATCCTCAAAATATAGTTGACCCTTGAACAACACAGATTTGAACTGCATTGATCCGCTTATATGCAGACTTTTAAAATTATTCATGGGGCAGACAGCCCTTTCTCTGCTGTGCTGCCTACTGCAACCTTGTCACGTAAAATAATAATAAAAATAAAAATAAATTATTGGTGGGATGCAAAACCCACATATACAGAGGGTTGACTTTTGTATACACAGGTTCTACAAGGCCAACCGTGACACTTGAGTGTTCAGGGATTTTCGTATACTCGGGGATTCTGGAACCAATGCCCCGTGTACACCGAGGGACAACTGTGTTTACTTACTTGCTCGCTACTATAGGACTCTGAAAGCAGCTTCAGAACATCTAACTCATATCTCTGTGAAACAAGAGACAAACCTACTAACTAGAGTTCAATATTTGTTTTCAGTGTTTTTCTTTAGTCTTAATGCACACAGTCAAAACACCAGGCTCAAAAATTACTTAAGCTTTTGCCTCCCCCCGGCCCCTGTTTAGAATGTTTATGTTATTCATTTAAAAAACAGTTTGGTCTGTTCACGCCTACTCATATTTCACATTATTTCTTCTTTGTCTTATTTTGTATACATGTGTTTCTCCCTTTGTAGTTTGAGTAATTTAGCTACTTGTTTACATATTTTCTTCCTTTTTTCAAAGAACTAGAATCGTGATTTATTAATTTGACCCACTGTTTTCTATTCTTAATCTTTACTGTTTTTCTGCTTTTACTTTCATTGCTTTCGTCCTTGTGCTTGCTTTTGACTCCTTTGTTGTTCTTTTTCTCACTTTTAAGCTGATATTATAAAATTAAATAATTCAAAGTGAAAGCTGTTGGAACTTTAAATTACCCCAAGCCTTTAGAGGATTGTAACTATGCAACCTGGTTCACAAGGCATGCAGCTGCAACTTCTGCCTTTTTTGCTCTTTTTACTGTAAATAATTAAGACCAGACAGCTCCAGAGATAAGAACCCCCGACTCAAGTCACTACCCTTCCTCACAGAGTAATAATCTTCCTTAGAATACAGCAATCGGTAACCAATCAAATCACTGTGGCTCATGTGCACTGGTCTTTCATGGAAAACGTAATCCTGCTGGATCGTCTCTCTGTCTCTGCCTATATAATTGAAACTTTAATTTCTCCACTTTAAGACCACCGACCCTATTTGTTTGGAGTCTGTGCTTTCCCGGTGGCCATGTTCAAGCTTTGTGCTTGGATAAACTCTACACTTAATCGTATTTTCTGAATCTCATTCTCTCCCTCTCTCTCTCTTTTTTTTTTTTTTTTTTTTTTTAAGACAGGGTCTCACTCTATCACCCAGGCTGGAGTGCAGTGGCATGATCTCTGCTCACTGAAACCTCTGTGTCCCAGGTTTAAGCAATTCTCCTGCCTCAGCTTCCTGAATAGTTGGGATTATAGGCCCCCATCACCACACCCAGCTAATTTTTTGTGTTTTTAGTAGAGACAGTGTTTCACCATATTGACCATGCTGGTCTCGAACTCCTGAACTCAAGTGACCCACCTGCCTTGGCCTCCGAAGTACTAGGATTACAGGTGTAAGCCACTGCACCCGGCCTGAATATAATTATTTAAGGTTGGCAATATAATCCACTCCTTTTCATTAGCTTTTTATTGATTTAAGTGTTTAAGGCTATAAATTTTCCTATTATCTCTACTTTAAACATATCCAATATCCTGATATGTAGTGTTTTCATTACTTGGTTTTTTCAGTTTATTTGTTTGCTTTTTAGATATTCTGTGATTTGGATTTGTATTCTCCCTTTCACCCAAGAGTTGTTTAATAAAAAATGTTAAGAGTCTCTAGGTGGAAAAGACTGGGGGGGCGGATTTTATTTTATCTTAATTTAAGTTTTATTGAACTTTTGTAAGAATTGTTTTAATATTTCTTTTCTTTTTCTTTCTTTTCTTTGAGACAGAGTCTTGCTTTGCCACCCAGGCTTGAGTGCAGTGGCGGTCATCTTGGCTCACTGCAACTTCTGCCTCCCGAATTCAAGCGATTCTTCCACCTCAGCCCTCAGGCTGGGACTACAGGTGCACACCACCACACCAGCTAAATTTTTTTGTATTTTTTTTATTTTGTATTTTTAGTAGAGACAAGGTTGCAGCATGTTGGCCGGGTTGGTCTTGAACTCCTGACCTTAGGTGATCCCCCCCCCCCCGCCACCTCAGCCTCCCAAAGTCCTGGGATTACAAATCTGAGCCACCACACCGAGCCCTTAATATTTCTATTGTATATAATTTATTGATGCCTTGTCATCTAATATTTGATCAATTTTTATAACTATTACATATGCACTTGAGAGGGAATTTGTATTCTCTATTATTAAATTCTAAAGTTCAGTATTGATCATAAATCTATTTTACTGACTATGCTGTTAACTTTATATCCTTACTTATATTTCTACCACTTGATCCGTTTTGCTCTGACAGTGGTATATTATACTCTCCTTCTAGCCAAGTGTTTCTATCTGTATTTCCTTTCAGCTGTAGTTTCTGCTTTTTAAAGAAAGTTATTTGGTACACAGATTTTCGTAACTGTTAAACCTACATTGTAAAATTGACTTTTTTTGGTCACATTTAATTTTTTGTTGGCCTAAATTCTACTTTGATATTAGGATCTCAACCCCCACTTACTTGTTATTTCCGTTTGCCTGGTACCTTTTCACGCATGCCTTTATTTTTAGCCCATCTGAATTATTCTGATTTAGATGTATCTCCCATACACCACATGTAGCTGGGTCTTGCTTTATGAGCCACATTAAAGATATTTTTGTTTCCGTAGGTGGGTTAAGCTCATTCACATTTGTTGATAAAATTGATACTTGTGTTTTCAACTTCAATATATTGTTTTCTATTCTGATCACCATGCATATTATGAATATATACCGTTTCTTTTTCTTCATAATATTGTTTTCTTTGCTATTATAATTTATAAATATCTTTGAATACTTAGGAAGGCTTGCATTTTTGTTCTAGTGCAGGAGTCCCCAAACTTTTTACACAGGGGGCCAGTTCACTGTCCCTCAGACCGTTGGAGGGCCGCCACATACTGTGCTCCTCTCACTGACCGCCAATGAAAGAGGTGCCCCTTCCTGAAGTGCAGCAGGGGGCCGGATAAATGGCCTCAGGGGGCCGCATGCGGCCCGCGGGCCGTAGTTTGGGGACGCCTGTCTAGGATTTGCCTTTGTACTTACAGCATTTTTAAGAGATAGGGTATGTACATCTTCGATTTTACCAAGTAATATTACATTCCTTTTAAAGTGAGCACAGCTGATACATTAAAATGTTAATTTCAATAAATTTAATTTTATTTCTCTAAATCTCATTTGTTCTTTTTAAATCTATATGTTCTTTTAAAGAGAGTCTTGCTCTTTGTGTATAATTTCCCTTGCTAATTTTATGTCTTTAATCACTTTAAACATACTTAGCTGGGAGTCCTTAACCAACAATTCTGATCTCTTATGTTCATGGGGTGCCACTTACCCTGCTTCTAGTGTTGGCTGCCTCTCCTTCATGGTGGATTGTTTCCTTATGTGTTTACAAATGTTTATGGTGATCCCACCTACAAGGCAACTTGTCAAGGTGGGATTGGCACCTTCTGATTCCAAGTGGAGTGTTCTCTCTAATATGCCATAGCTCACATGCACAGACCACTGCTCCATCACAGCCACAATCTATACCGAGAAGGCCTCTGCCTTTCACAGTGAGGATATTTTACAAAGCAAAAAGCAATTCTGATAAGAATGATTTTCCGAAGAGAGTAATAAAGGAAAGTATCTTAAATTAGGGCTGTTGGAAAAATCTGGGACCTACGGCTACCAAACACGCCTATCCTAGCATGTTCATACTTGCCACCTCCTTTGGGGACAATGCTATCTTCTTGTACCTCTTTAGGTACCCCCCACATAATGTCTACTCTCCCATAAACACACAGAGTTTTAGAATCATTGATTCCATAGTTTCCCTAACAAATATTTACTGAACATCTACTCTGATGTGCCAGAACCTCTGCCAAACACTGGGACATATCAGTGAGCAGGACAGAGTGAACACTTCCAAACACCCCAGATCTGAGATTCTGTCTTTTATAAGTTGTAACTTCTTGCTTCATTTTCCTTCTGTGACACATATCTTCCCATCCGCTTCTCCTGACACATCTACTACAAGGGAACATCTCAAATAGTATATAGCTCTTTTTAAAATAAATTTAAAGTAAACTAATTCTGAGAATTACAAGACACCCCCTAAAATAACTGAAGACACTTTGGGGCATGTCAAGACCAGCACTGGGAAGCACTGCTATTGATGTTCAAAGAGTCTGTGTTACACACCCACGGATGAAGAAAGTGCAGGGGAGGCCGACAGAACTAACACTTCTGAGCAAGCTCAAACTGGCCTAAGAGCAAGGAAATATTTGCCCAGTTGGAGAATTTTTTCTGAGGAATGAGGTCATCTTGCAATCTGGAGCATTTCTACAAGATGCAAGCGCCCTTGGCAGCAGGAAGGAGTGCCTTTGATGGTATTTCTGCACAAACTTCCTTTTCTCCTCCAGCAAAGCCTTGCCGGTCAATTCTCCCTTCTTTTGATATCCTCAGAAATATCACTGCCCCATTCCTCTCAGCTCCTGAAGGCTGGCACTCTTCTTCCTTATTTTGTGCTTACTTGGTTATATCCACATTTCAAGTCTTCATCCTGAGCACGTAAAGAAGAATTAGTACCAATCCTTTACAAATTCTTTAGAAGGAAACACTTCCCAACTCATTCTACGAGGCCAGTATTACCCTGACACCAAAACCAGACAAAGGCATCACAAGAAAAGAAAACCATAGACCAATACCTTTTATAAATAGAGACACAGAAACCCTCAAAAAAATACTGGCAAACCAAATCCAGCAACCTATAAAAAGGATTATAAACCATGACCAAGTGGGATTTATTCAAAGAATGCAAAGTCAGTTTAGCATCTGAAAATCAATCAATGTAATGTACCATATTAATAGAATAAAGGACAAAAACGACATGATTATCTCAATAGACACAGAGAAAGTATTAGACAAAATACAACATCATTTTTCAATAAAAACACTCAACAAACCAGGAATAGAGCAAATTTCCTCAATCCAATAAAAGCAGTTTATGAAAACTCACAACTAACACCACACTTAATAGTGAAATACTGCATGTTTGTACCCTAAGATCAGGAACAAGACTAAGATGTTCCTTCTCACCACTTCAGTTCAACTTGTACTAGAGGTTTTAGCCAAGGCAATTAAGCTAAAACAAAATACAATAAAAGGCATCCAGATTGGAAATGAAAAAATAAAATTACCTCTATTCACAGAAAACAGGATCTTGTATATAGAAAATCTTAAGGAATTTACACACATGCAAACAACTGAAAATGCATTTAGTAAAGTTGTAGAATACATCAATATTCAAAACTCAATCGTATGTCTATGCATTAACAATAAACAATTAAAAATGAAACAAGAAAACTATTTGAATTACAATAGCATCAAAAAGAATAAAATACTGATGAATATATGTAACAAAAGAAGTACAAGACTTGAACTAAAAACCATAAAGCATTATTGAAAGAAATTAAAGAAGACCTAAATAAATGGAAAAATATGTTTTCCCTGGACTGAAAGACTAAATATTGTGAGGTTTTGGCGGTTTTTTGTTTTTTGGTTTTTTTTTTTTTTGAGATAGAGTCTTGCTCTGTAGCCCAGGCTGGAGCACAGTGGTACAATCTCAGCTCATTGCAACATCCACCTCCCAGGTTCAAGGAATTCTCATGCCTCAGACTCTCAAGTAGCTGGGACTACAGGCATTCACCATCACATCCAGCTAATTTTTGGATTTTTAATAGAAATGACATCTTGCTGTGTTTCCCAGGCTGGTCTCAAACTTCTGACCTCAAGTGATCCACCACCTCAGCCTCCCAAAGTTCTGGGACTGCAGGCATGAGCCACCGCGCTCAGCCAGAAAAACTGAATATCATTAAGATGGCAGTAGCCCCCAAATTGACCTTTGCATTAATTGCAATCCCTATCAAAGTCTCAGCTGCCAATTTTTGCAGAAATGGACAAGGTAATCCTAAAATTTATGTAGTAATACAAGGAATAAAAAGAAGCAAAAACTGGCTGGGCACGGTGACTCACGCCTGTAATCCCAGCACTTTCAGAGGCCAAGGAGGGTGGATCACCTGAGGTCAGGAGTTCGAGATCAGCCTGGCCAACATGATGAAACCTCATCTCTGATAAAAATACAAATATTTGCCAGGCGTGGTCGCAGGTGTCTGTAATCCCAGCTACTGGGGAGGCTGAGGCAGGAGAATCACTTGAACCCAGGAGGCAGAGGTTACAGTGAGCTGAGATCATGCCTTTGCACTCCAGCCCAGGCAACAAGAGTGAAACTCTGTCTCAAATAAATAAATAAAGAAGCAAAAAACATCTTAAAAAATAATAAGGTTAGAGAACTCACACTTCCTGATTTCAAAATTTATTACAAAACTACAGTAGTGATGACAATGTGATACTGGTGTAAAGACACATATATAGATCAATGGAATAGAATTGTGAGTCCAGAAATAAACTCTTACATTTACTGTCAATTGATTTTTGACGAGAGTGCTAAGACAAATCAATAGGGGAAAGCACAGTCTTTTCAACAAATGATGTGACAACAACTGGCTAAACATGCAAAAGAAGGGAAATGTTCACCTGCCGTACACCAAGACATGGAGATCTCACCATATACAAAAATTAGGTTGAAATGGACCAGAGACCTAAATGTAAGAGCAAAAACTATAAAACTCTGAAAAGAAAACATGGGAGTAAATTTTTCTGAACTTGCTTTAGGCAATGTTTTTTTTTTTTTAATATGACACCAAAAGCACTAACAACAAAACAAAAACAGATATTAGACTTCATCAAAATTTAAAACTTGTGCTTCAGAAGAAATCAACAAGAAAGTAAAAGGGCAACTCAGACCATAGAAGAAAACATTTGCAAATCATCTATCTAATAAGCAACCGAGTCGTATCTAGAATCTATATGTATAAACACTTACAATTCAAAAACAACTACAAAAAGAAAAACAATAAATAACCCAATTTAAAAATGGGCAAAAGATTTGAGCAGCCATCTTTCCAAAGAAGATTAAGAAGTGGCCGGTAAACACACGCAAAAATTCTCAGCATCGTTAGTAATTAGAGAAATGTAAGTCAAAACCACAATGAGATACCACTTTACACCCACTAGAATGGCTATCATTTTTCTAAAAAATAGAAAATCACACTGGGGGCAGTGGCTTGTGCCTATAATCCCAACACTTTGGGAGGCCGAGGTGAGCAGATCACTTGAGGTCAGGAGTTTGAGACCAGCCTGGCCAATATGGCGAAACCCTGTCTGTACTAAAAATACAAAAATTAGCTGGGCCTGGTGTTGGGCACCTGTAATCCCAGCTACTCAGGAGGCTGAGACAGGAGCATCACTTGAGTCCGGGAGGCAGAGGTTGCAGTGAGCTGAGATCATGCCACTGTACCAGCCTGGGTGACAGAGTGAGACTCTGTCTCATAAATAAATAAATAAATAAAATAAAATTACAAGTGTTGGCAAAAATGTAGAGAAATTGGAACCTTCATATGTCGCTGGTGGGAATGTAAAGTGTTGCATCCACTTTGGAAAACCACTCGGTAGTTCTTCAACAAATTAAACATTGAGTTAACGTATGACCCAGCAATGCCAACTGTAGTTACACACTAAGGAGAATTGAAAGCATATGTTCACATAACAATTTATACAGGAATGTTCATAGCAGCATTATTCATAATAGACAAAAAGTGGAAATAATCCAAGTGTCAATCAGTTGATGAATGGCTAAGCAAACTGAGGAATATGCATACAATAGAGCATTATCCAGCCATAAGATGAAATGAATTAACTGACACATGCTACAATGTGGATGAATCTTAAAAATATATGATGCTAAGTGAAAGAAGCCGGACATAAAAGGCCCATACAATAGGACTCCTTTATATAAAATATCCAGAATACATATATCCAAAGAGACAGAAAGTAGATTCATGGTTGGCAGGGTGTGGGGAGAATGAGAAGTGACTGCTAATGAGCTTTTTTTAGGGGTGATGTAAATGTTCTGGAGTAGATGGTGAATAATGTACAACTTTGTGAACTTACTAACTCCACTGAATTGTATACTTTAGAACATGACCTTTATGGCATGTGAATTTTATCTCAATAAAGCTATCAGTAAACATTTTTTAATTAATTAAGATTAAATAAAATTAAAAATCTATTCCTTTGGTTGCAGTCGTCATGTTTCAAGGGCTCAACAGCACGTACAGTTAGTAACTACCACTGCACTGGACAGCACAGATAACGAACATTTTGGTTATTACAGAAAATTTTGTTGGATACTGCTGGTCTAGACCTCACTACCGGATGCCAGAGATTTCAAAAACATATTAAGCAGATGTAATGTAAGAGGTTTATTTGAATTTCTAGTTGAATAAACAGTAAAATAAAGTTGAGAAAAATGGGAAAATTTTGAACATTCACTGCTAGTTGATTATATTAAGGAATTGCTGTTAATGATTTTGGGTGTGACAATAATATTGTGGTTATTGTTTCTAAAAGTACTAACCTTTTAGAAATAAATAGTAAATTCCATGGATGTGGCCAGGTGCGGTAGCTCATGCCTGTAATACCAGTACTTTGGGAGGCCAAGGTGGGCTGATCATCTGAGGTCAGGAGTTCGAGACCAGCCTGGCCAACATGGTGAAACCCCATCTCTACTAAAAATACAAAAATCAGCCAGACATGGTGGTGCTCACCTGTAATCCCAGCTACTTGGGAGGCTGAGGCATGAATCACTTGAACCCAGAAGGTGAAGGCTTCAGTGAGCTGAGATCATGCCACTGCACTCCGATCTGGATGACAGAATGAGACTGTGTCTCAAAAAATAAAATAAAATAAAATACTATGGATGAAATGAAATATCTGGTACTTGCTTTGAAATAATCTAGAAGTCAGGAGAACAGAGAAAATAGATATAACCAAATTGGCCATGACTCTTCTGCAGAGCAAAGAAAACAATTGTGAGAAGAGGCAACCTACAGAATGGGGGCTAGGGGGCTAGTTGCAAACCATTCATCTGATAAGAAGTTAGTATTCAGTGGGTGCCAAGATGGCCGAAGAGAAGCCAGCGCCGGAATGCAGCTCCCAGCGAATGAGATGCAGAGGGCTAGAGGACTTCACGATTAGGAACGAGGTGCCGCATTTGTTTCTGTGGAACTGATAGGGCTCTGAAAATAGGCCCAAGGAAGGAGCCACAGGGCAAGAGCTGGGGGGCGGGGTGCAAATCAAGGCGGGGGTGGAAGGAGGTTGGGGGCGCATCCCCACCTGAAATGTGCAGCCAGTTGGGAGGGTCAGGGGACTTAACCCTCTCTGTGCTCCCATTCGGATTCTGTGCTTACCTCATCCCTCCTGCAACCCACAGTCAATGAGAGCCCTGCCAGGCGGTAGGGCGCCGTGGGTAGTCTATGCAAATCTGAGCAGTGGCTACTGCCCGGCTTGGCAAGTTGTCAGAGGGACCTGGGCAGGAGTTTGGACTAACGCCAGTGGGACTGACTGTCCCATGGAGGGAGGCAGAGTTGCAAGTAGGGAAACAGACCATAAGGCCCAGCAGGCCCCACCTCCACAGAACTCAAACTGAAGCCCTCGCCAAAGAGTTTGGCAGCAATTACACCAGCTTGACCTCAACCAGAAAGATCCAGCTAGGGAAGGAGAGATGCCATTGGGAAGGCGGGGCCCATCTCCCCTGCAAACAAACTCCAGGGAAGGACCACCCACCCAACAACCCGACTGAACCCGAGAGAGCCCAGCTACGCCCTCTACAGGCCAAAAAAGACACAGCCCCAACCTCAACAGAAAAAAAGTCCACTCAGAGACGACTCCTGAAATCACCAACTTTAAAGATTAAAGGGAGATAAATCCATGAAGATGGGAAAAAAACAGCACAAAAAGGATGAAACTATCAAAGAACAGAACACTTCTTCTCCTCCCAGGGATCACAACTCCTCACCATCAAGGGAACAGAAAAAGACAGAGAATGAATCTGATCAATTGAAAGAAGCAGGTTTCAGAAGGCGGGTAATAACATTAACTTCTCTGAGTTAAAAGACCATGTTCTAACCCAATGCAAAGAAACTAAGAACCTTGAAAAAAGGTTACATGAAATGCTAACTAGAATAACCAGCTTGGAGAACATAAACGACTTGATGAAGCTGAGAAACACAGCATGAGAACTTCCAGAGGCATACACAAGTTTCAACAGCCGAATTGATCAAGCAAAAGAAAGGATATCAGAGATAGAAGATCAAATCAATGAAATAAAATGAGAACGCAAAATTAGAGAAAAAAGGGTGAAAAGAAATGAACAAAGCCTCCAAGAACTATGAGATTATGTGAAAAAACCTAATCTATGCTTGATCCTTGTACCTGAATGTCACAGGCAGAATGAATCCAAGTTGGAAACACTCTTCAAGATATTATCCAAGAGAACTTTCCCAACCTAACAAGGCAGGTCAACATTCAAATCCAGGAAATACGGAAAACACCCCAAAGATATTCCTCAAGAAGAGCCACCCCAAGGCACATAATTGTCAGATTCACCAGGGTTGAATTGAAGGAAAAATTCCTAATGGCAGCCAGAGAGAAATGTCAGGTGATCGACAAAAGAAAGACCATCAGACTCACAGCAGATCTCTCGGCAGAAACCCTGCAAGCCAGAAGAGAGTGGGGGCCAATATTCAACATCCTTAAATAAAGAACTTTCAACCCAGAATTTCATATCTGGCCAAACTAAACTTAATAAGTGAAGGAGAAAGAAAATCCTTTATGGACAAGCAAGTGCTGAGAGATTTCATTGCTACAAGACCTGCCTTACAGGAGCTACTGAAGGAAGTACTAAACAGGGAAAGGAACAACCTGTACCAGCCACTGCAAAAACATACCGAATGGTAAAGAACAATGACACAATTAAGGAGCCATGTCAATTAACGGGCAAAACAACCAGCCAGTAACAAAATGGCAAGATCAAATTCAAATATAACAATATTAATGTTGAATGTAAATGGCCTAAGTGCCTCAATCAAAAGACACAGACTGTCAAACTGGATAAAAAGTCAAGACCCATCGGTGTGCTGTATTCAGGAGACCCATCTCGCATGCAAAGACTCACATAGCCTCAAAATAAAGGGATGGAAGAAGATTTACCAAGCAAATGGAGAGCAAAAAAAGCAGAGGTAGCAATCCTAGTCTCTGATAAAACAGACTTTAAACCAACAAAGATCAAAAGAGGCAAAGAAGGGCATAACATATAATGGTAAAAGGATCAATGCAACAAGAAGAGCTGATGATCCTAAATATATATGCAGCTAATGCAGGAGCACCCAGATACATAAAGCAAGTTCTTAAAGACCTACAAAGAGACATAGACTCTCGCACAATGATAGTAGGAGACTTTAACACTCCACTGTCAGTACTGGACAGATCAACAAGACAGAAAGTCAACAAGGATATCCAGGACTTGAATGCATATTTGGACCAAGTGGACCTAATAGACATTTACAGAACTCTCCACCCCAAATCCACAGAATACACATTCTTCTCAGCACCACATTGCATTTACTCCAAAACTGACCACATAATTGGAAGTAAATCACTCCTCAGCAAATGCAAAAGAATAGAAATCATAACAGTCTCTCAGACCACAGCACAATCAAATTAGAAATCAGGATTAAGAAAAACACTCAAAACTGCACAATCACATGGAAACTGAACAACTTGCTCCTGAATGACAAATGGATAAACAATGAAATGAAGGCAGAAATAAAAATGTTCTTTGAAACCAACGACAATGAAGATGCAACATACCAGATCCTATGGGACACATTTAAAGCATTGTCTAGAGGGAAATTAATAGCAATAAATGCCCACATGAGGAACAAGGAAAGATCTAAAATTGACACCCTGTCATCAAAATTGAAAGAGCTAGAGGAGCAAGATAAAAAAAAAAAAAAAAAAAAACCCAGAAGCTAGCAGAAGACAAAAAATAACTAAGAGCAGAACTGAAGGAGATACACAAAAAAAAAACCCTTCAAAAAAATCAATAAATCCAGGAGCTTGTTTTTTTTTTTAAGATCAACAAAATAGACCACTAGCTAGACTAATAAAAAAGAAAAGAGAGAAGAATTGAATAGATGCAATAAAAAACAATAAAGGGGAGATCATCACCGATTCCTTGGAAATCCAAACTACCATCAGAGATTACTACAAACAACTCTATGCACACGAACCAGTAAATCAGGAAGAAATGGATAAATTCCTGGACACTTGCACACTCCCAAGACTAAGCCAGGAAGAAGTTGAAACCCTGAACAGACCCATAACAAGGTCTGAAGTTGAGGCAGCAATTAATAGCCTACCAACCAAAAAAAGCCCAGGTCCAGACAGGTTCACAGCTGAATTCCACCAGATATACAAAAATGAGCTGGTACCATTCCTGTTGAAACTATTCCAAACAATACAAAAAGAGAGAATCCTCCCTAACTGTTTCTATGACACCAACATCATCCTGATACCAAAATCTGGCAGAGATGCAACTAAAAAAGAAAACTACAGACCAATATCCATGTTGCACATTGATGCAAAAATCTTCAATAAAATATTGGCAAACCAAATCCAACAGCACATCAACAAGCTTATTCATCATGATCAAGCAGGCTTCATCCCAGGGATGCAAGGCTGGTTCAACATACGCAAGTCTATAAGCATAATCCACCATGTAAACAGAACCAAAGACAAAAACCACATGATTATCTCAATAGATGCAGAGAAGGTCTTTGACAAAATTCAACAGCCCTTTGCGCTAAAAACTCTCAATAAACTAGGTATCGATGGAACGTATCTCAAAATAATAAAAGCTATTTATAACAAACCCACAACCAATGTCATACTGACTGGGCAAAAATTAGAAGCATTCCCTTTAAAAACTGGCACTAGACAAGGACGCCCTCTGTCACCATTCCTATTCAATATAGTATTGGAAGTTGTAGCCAGAGGAATTAGGCAAGAAAAAGAAATAAAGGGCATTCAACTAGGAAACAAAGAAGTCAAATTGTCCCTATTTGCAGATGACATGATCTTATATTTAGAAGACCCCATTGTCTCAGCCCAAAGCCTCCTTAAGCTGATAAGCAACTTCAGCAAAGTCTCAGGATACAAAATCAATGTGCAGAAATCACAAGCATTCCTATACACCAATAACAGACAAACAGAGAGCCAAACCATGAGTGAACTCCCATTCACAATTGCTACAAAGAGAAGAAAATACCTAGGAATACAACTAACAAAGGAGGTAAAAGATCTCTTCAAGAAGAACTACAAACCACTGATCAAGGAAATAAAAGAGGACACAAACAGATGGAAAAACATTCCACGCTCATGGTTAGGAAGAATCAATATCATGAAAATGGTCATACTGCAGGATGCGGGACATGCACATGTACCCCAGAGCCCAAATACAATAAATAAATAAATAAATAAATAAATAAAAGAAGTTAGTATTCAAAATATATAAGGAACTCAGACAACTCGATAGCACAAAAGACAAGTAACCCTATTTTTAAAATGGGTAAAAGATTTAAATGTTCAATATCGCTAATCATCAAGAAAATGCCAGGTAAAACCAGAATGAAATACCACTTCATACTTGTTAGAATGGCTACTATCAGAAAAGTGAATGATAATAAATGTTAGTAAGGATGTGGAGAAAAGGAAACGCTTGTGTACTGTTAGTGGGAATGTAAATTAGTATAACCATTATGGAAAACCACATGGAGGTTCCTCAGAAATAGAAATTCAGGCCAGATGTAGTGGCTCACACCTGTAATCTCAGCACTTTGGGAGTGGGTGGATCACCTGAGGTCAGGAGTTCCAGAGCAGCCTGACCAATATGTTGAAACTGTGTCTCTACTTAAAATACAAAAATTAACCAGGTGTGGTGGCGTGTGCCTGTAATCACAGCTACTCAGAAAGCTGAGGCAGGAGAATCGCTTGAACCCAGGAGATGATGGTTACAGTGAGCTGAGATCACGCCATTGCACTCCAGCCTGGGCAACAAGAGCAAAACTCCATCTCAAAAAAAAAAAAGAAAAAAAGAAAAGAAAGAAAGAAAGAAAGAAAGGAACTATCACATGATCTAGCAATCCCAGTACTGGGTATATAGTCAAGGAAATGAAATCTGTATGTTGAAGAGATAACTGCACTCCCAAGTTCATTGTAGCATTATTCACAATATTGAGTCAACCTAACTGTCCATCAGCTAGTAAACAGATAAAGAAAATGTGTTTGTGTGTGTATGTGTATTTATATATATGATGGAATACTATTCAGCCTTTAAAAAGAAGCAAATCTTGTCATTTGCATCAACATGGATGAACCTGAAGGACATTATGTTATGTGAAATAAGCCAGGCACAGAAAGACAAATACTGCATGATCTCACTTATATAGAGAACCTAAAAATGTTGAACTGACAGAAGCAGAGAGTGGAATGATGGTTGCCAGGAGCTGGGGAGAGGGAGGAAGGTAGGAAAGTTTTGGGACATGTTGTGAAGGATACAAAATTTCCGTTAGATAAAAGGAGTAAGTTCAAGAGATCTATTGAACAACATGGTGACTATAGTTAATAATAATATATTATATTATTAAAAATTGCTGAGAGAGTAGATGTTAAGTGTTCTCACCACAAAAAAAAATGATAAATATGTGAGGTAATGTATATGGTAATTGGCATTAAATTTAGTCATTTCACAGTGTATACATATTTCAAAATATCATGTTGCACATGATATATACAGTTTTTTTGTCAACTAAAAAATAAACAAAATTTTAACAATTAGAAACAGGCTGGGCATGGTGGCTCATGCTTATAATCCCAGCACTCCTAGAGACTGAGCCAGAATGATTACTTGAGGTCAGGAGTTTGAGACCAGCCTGGGCAAGACAGCAAGACCTCTGGCCTCTACAAAAAATTTAAAAATTAACTGGGCTGGTGGTGCACACCTATAGTCCTAGCTTCTCAGGAGGCTGAGTCAGGAGAATCTCCTAAGCCTAGGGGTTCAAGGTTACAGTGAGCTATGATCATGCCACTGTACTCCAGCCTAGGCAACAGAGTGAAACTCTGCCTCATAAATAAATAAATAAATAAATAAATAAATAAATAAAATTGACCACGAATCAAAAATTGCTGTATTTCTATGATGGGTATCCGGGAGCTTATTATGCTCTTCCCTCTATCGCTGAAAATATTTAAAATCTTTAAACAGTCAAAACACATATAGGCAGCCAATACTTACTCATATCTAATTGACTATTACCACGTGGAAATACGGTATGGTCAGATTTTTTAATGTTTTAAGAGAATTTTAAAATCCAGATTCGAATGTAAAATCTTTGGTGTTTACTGATCCATTTGTTTAATCATCAGGCACTAAAAAATTACATCTGGAGCTTCAATTCAGCACACAGCTCCCATTTTGCAATGTCCAATTTAGAATAATTGATGGAAGTAAATGGATTCTGTGGTCATCTATCATAAAAGTGATTTATCTTGAGCATATGTCTAACATTGCATATTTTATTTTTAAAATTATGATCTGTTTCCAAAAAGTGCAAAGAATAATAAAGCAATCACTCATGTACCAACTATGAAGCCTTAACAAATCTTAATATTTTCCCATATTTACTTCAAAAATAAATATGATGAAAACCATTAATGCCCTCTTTGCGCCTCTCCTTGATTCCTTTCCCTCTGCCTCTCTAAATAACACACTCCTCAAATTTGTATCCATCTTTCCCAACCAAATTTATAGAATTTCACTGAAGCTGTCATGTATCCAAAAAGCAATAAATGTGTTGTTTTCCTTCTTCTAGACGTTAAA
This sequence comes from Saimiri boliviensis, assembly GCF_048565385.1. NCBI lineage: Eukaryota > Metazoa > Chordata > Mammalia > Primates > Cebidae > Saimiri > Saimiri boliviensis. The sequence goes on from NC_133470.1 coordinate 41,012,673, forward strand.
TAATGGTTTCATTCCATCAGAAAAATCAATTGCATTTATATGTACCAACAACAAAGAGCTAGAAAACTACTTTAAAAAGACCATTTAGAATAATATAAAAAAAGATACGTATCTAGGAATAAATCTAGCAAAGGATGAGCAAGACATTTAGGGAGAAAATCATAAACTATATTGAAAGGCATTAAAGAAGACTTAAATAAATGGATAAATGGAGATACATACATATATATATATATATATATATATATATATATATATAAAACAATGTTATAACATTTATGGGTTGAAAGACTCAAAGTCATGAATTCTCCTCAATGTTATTCCAGACACAATCCTAAAACAAATGTGATGTAGTAAGGAAAAAAGTCAAGTGGCAGAAGGCAACATGCCGAATGATTCACTTATATAAATCTCAAAAACATGCAAAAGCAAATGATATATTGTTCAGTTACACAAACATATATGCAAATTATAAAGAAAAATAAGAAAATGGTAAATGGAAATAAATGATACAGCTTACATTTGAGGGGAAAGGGAATAGAAATGTAAAGGTAATGATAATGTTCTATTCCTTAAACAGGGTGGTATGAACGTGGGTAATCATTGTATAAAAATTCTGTATAACTTACACAAATTTCATAAATATTCTTTTGTGTTCAATCAATATTTAATAAAACCAATTTTTTTGAGATGGAGTCTCACTTTGTCACCCAGGCTGGAGAGTAGTGGCACAATCTTGGTTTACTGCAACCTCTGCCTCCTGGGTTCAGGTGACTCTTCCTGCCTAGCCTCCTGAGTAGCTGGTACTACAGGCATTTGCCACCACACCCAGTTAGTTTTTGTTAGAGACACGGTTTCACCATGTTGGTCAGGCTGGTCTTGAACTCCTGACCTCAGGTGATCCACCTGCATTGGCCTCTGAAAGTGCTGGGATTACAGGCATTAGCCACCACACCTGGCCAAATAAAATCAATTTTTAAAAAATAATGAGATAGGTCTATATCACTACCATGGAAATATGTCAACAACATATATGGTTAAATAATAATATTGAAAAGCCTTATATGTAGTATTAAATATGTACCAAAATGTTAATAGTGGTTACACAAAATATTACATAGAATATGCACAAATTGATAATAGTGGAAATATGCACCAAAAGTTAACAGCGGATATGTATAATATTAAATAAAATATGCACCAAATGTTAATAGTAGTTTTGTTTACTATTAAATAAAATATGCACCAAATTGTTGATAGTGGTCATATCCAAGGGCAAGTTTGGCAGGCTTTCATTTTCTCTGTTCTGTAACAGTTGCATTTTTTACAATACATCATCAGAAAGAAAAAAAAAAAAAGAATAAAAAATCAGGCTGGGCACAGTGGCTCACGCCTGTAACCCCAGTCCTTTGGGAGGCCGAGGCGGGTGGATCACGAGGTCAGGAGTTCAAGACCAGCTCTGCCAAAATGGTGAAACCCCGTCTCTACTAAAAACTACAAAAATTAGCCAGGCGCTGTGTCAGACTCCTGTAATCCCAGCTACTCAGGAGGCTGAGGCAGAAGAATCGCTTGAACCTGGTCAGCAAAGGTTGAAGTGAGCTGAGATCGTGCCCCTGCACACTCCAGCCTGGGTGACAGAGTGAGACTTCATCTCAAAAAAAAAAAAAAAAAAAAAAAAAAAAAAAAACAAAGGATCATAGACATGTAGGAAGTATTCATTTTGTATATGAACAAAAATGGATTAAAAGAAAAAAGGCTGAAAACAGAGCAAAAAAAAAAAAAAACATTCTTAAAGTCATACATACAGAAGTAAAGTACTGTAGCTAAGGAAGTAGAAAGAAATGGATACGTTCAAAACAGTTCATAGAAGGGCTCTTGGGGCTAATGAGACAAGGAAGAACCCAAATCTATTGGTTGGGGGAGGTTAGAAAGAGGGATAATGTACTTTTACGGGGAGATTGAAGAGATCGATTTTAGAAATTATATGTTTAAGACAGAATAGCAAATTTATCTTATTCTCTTTTTATGAATGAGAACTTAGACACAGAGATTTTAAGCAACTTGCCCAAGTTACACATCTGCAAGTAGTAGAAGCAGGATTCAAATTTTGGCAGTCCACCTTACTACTACGGAACTGTGCCTCTTGATGCTCATTTAGGCAACATCCAATTTCACATCTTGATATTAGAGTTCAGGGGAGTTTAAAGGAGATGTTAGGACTGAAGACAGAATATTTGGAAGTAAGCTACACACAGATGACTATTAAAACTGAAAATTAGTTATCTAATGGGAGATTATAAAAGAGGCGAAGCAGTGAACTGGAGAATAAGCTTTGGCCAACAACTCCCTTAATTGCCAATATTTCTTACTAAAGTCAAATGACTTCATAGAAAGAACAGGATTTAAAGAAAGAAAGGCATGTGTTCAAATTCCAGCCCTGCTATTTACTAGCTGGGTAATTTTGGGAAAATCACTTTCCTCTCTGTGCTTTAGTTTCTCATCTATAAAATAGATGGTCATGAGGATTACATAAAAAATATACAGAAGGCACTTAGAATTGTAGCAAACACATAATGTGCACTCAACAAATGCCACTTTATTTTTAAATTTTGTATTAGAAACAGGAAGATCAGAGACTGAAGAGTAATATTTAGGCATATAAACATATGTGTTAAAATTATTTAAAAATGTGTTTTTTCTGAGATTTTCATAAACATTCTCTATGCAGGAAGTATTGAAAGTATATTATATGGAATTTAATTTTCATAATATTTATTTTCTATGCTCTACAAATTTTGGCATAATCTGAAAAACAAATGAAGAAAAAACAAGCAAAAATAACAGAGTTTGATATATGCAATCAAAAAAACTATTTCACCAATGTTTACTGGCCGTCCCATTAGAGAAAATTGTAGGTAACAGGTTGGTAAGCCGATCTCTTCCTTGCCTCGAAGTTACCAAATTAAGGATTACTTTACTTATTACTTGTAGATTTAGGGGGTACAAGTATAGATTTTTTACATACATATATTGAGGTCTGAGCTCTTAGTGTACCCTCATTATTTGATCTATTTTCCTTTGGAGATTATCTTACTTCTTTCTTTTCTTTTTTGAGAGAGTGAACCATAGGAGTAAAAAAGCAAAAGATTAGAGCAAGTGTTGGAACCATAGCAGAAATAAAGACTGCAACATAATATGTTAAAAATATGTTTAAAGTAAATAAATAAGAATTTGAGAAAATGACAATATATCATCAAACAAGATGAGGAATAATTGAAATATGACCTCTAAAAATCACAAATGTAACCACTAAAACTAAAATATTAATGGACAATTTAAAGAATTAGATTTATTTGAAGAGAGAATTGGTGGCTTGGAAGACTGAAAATTTTCCAGGATGCAAAACAAAGAGGGTAAGGACTGGAAAATATGAATGAGAAAAAAAGAGGCAGGTAGAAAAGCATGAGAGGATCCAACATATGCTTAATACAGTTCCAGAAAAAAGAAATTAGAGAGAACATAGAAAAAGTAAACTTCAGGACAGGCACAGGGGTGCACGCCTGTAATTCCAGCACTTTGGAAGGCTGAGGCGGGTGGATCACCTGAGGTTGGGAGTTTGAGACCAGCCTGACCAACATGGAGAAACCCTGTCTCCACCAAAAATACAAAATTAGTTGGTCATGGTGGTCCATGCCTGTAATCCCAGCTACTCTGGAAGCTGAGGCAGGAGAATCACTTGAACCCAGGAGGCAGAGGTTGCAGTGAGCCGAGACCGCGTCTGGGCAACAAGAGCAATACTCTGTCTCAGAAAAAAAAAAAAAAAAAAAAAAGGGAAAAGAAAAGAAAAAGCAACCTTCAAAGTCATATTGACTAAAGATTTTCCAGAGGGGTTGAATGACATCAATAATCAGTTACAATAAAAGTACAACAGATCACAATCAAAATAAGTAGAAACAGATTTCAGTCACAAAAGTTCACAATGAATATTTATCAAACACATACAGCAACAAGTCACCATCAACATTACAGAGAAACTTAAAGACAAGCCAAGTGAACAAAAACAGGTGAAGCTGGAACTCTCATGCATCGCTGATGGGAATGCAAAACAGTATAGCAGTTCTGCAAAATAAGTTAGTAGCTTCTTATAAAGTTAAACATACACTTATCATGTGATCCTGCTATCCCACTTCTTTCATTTATCCTAGAGAAATGAAATCATATGCTCAAAAACCTATGTGAACTCAAAAACAAAAACTGGAAACAACACAAATGTCCTTCAATGAGTGAATGAATAAACAAACAATGGTACCTCCATAAAATTAACTACTACTCATCTATAGAAATGAACTCCCAAAACGCGCAACACCACGGATAAATCTAAAAGGCTTTTTGCTAAGAAAAGGAAGCCCGACATAAGGTTCCATTCTCTATGATCCCATTTATATGACACTCTTGAAAAGACAAAACTATAGTGAGGGAGAAAAGATCTATGGTTGCCAGAAGTTAGAGGTCAGGGCAGTGTGTGACTATCAAAGAAAGCACAAGAAAGTTTGGGGGGCATTGTGACTGTTCCGTATGCTGATTGTGGTGGGGTGACACAAATCTACATGTATTAAAATTCATAGAACTGGACATCACAAGAAAAAACAGTCAATTTTATTATATAGTAATTTTTGGTCACAGCATTATTGAGATATATAATTAACACACTAAACAATTTACCTATTTATTTATGTAATTTTTATTTCTTGAGACAGAGTTGTGCTCTTGTTGCCCAGGCTAGAGTGTAATAGTGCAATCTGGGCTCACTGCGACCTTCGCCTCCCGGGTTCAAGCGAGATTCTCCTGCCTCCGCTTCCCAAGTAGCTGGGATTACATGTGCCTGCAACCATGCCTGACTAATTTTTTGTATTTTTAGTAGAGATGGGGTTTTACCATGTTGGCCAGGCTGGTCTTGAACTCCTGACCTCAGATGATCCATCTGCCTCAGCCTCCTAAAGTGCTGGGAATTCAGCCATTTAAAGTGTATAATTCAATGGGTTTTAAAACTTTTGATCTTACTATCTGATCAACAAATCAAATTGTATATATCTGAGGTGTACAAGACAATGTTCTGCAATATGTATATGTTGCGGAATGGCTGAATCAAACTAATTAACATATGCATTACCTCACATACTTTGTGGTAGCAACACTTCAAATGTACTTTCAGCAATTTCAGCGATTTCCAAGTATATAGTACTTTGTTATTAACCATAGTCACCACGTGGTACAATAGATCTCTTGAACTTACCCCTCCTGTCTAACTGAAATTTTGTATCCTTTGATTACATAATAATTTCAATATAAAAAGTGGACAACCTGAATAAATCAATAACCAATGAAGAAATGTAAAAGGTAACTAAAAATCTGCCAAAAAATTACCACGTCCAGAAAGTTTAGTGAGAGATGTTTCCTAGCTCTTTAAAAAGAATAGTTTCTTGTTCTTTAAACAGATGTTCTCTCTTGATACTGTTAAAGAACTTACAACTCTATCATTTCCAACTCTCTGTTATGCCAACTAGCAAAACCCTAACATGAATACCAGGCAAAAAGAGAACGAATAAGAAGGCAGGGAGAGAAAAAGGGAAAGAGAAAAGTAAGGAAGAAAAAAATAAGAAAAAAAAAACTACAAGTCAATCTCACTTATAACATAGATGCTGAAATCCTAAATAAAATATTAGAAAACTGAATCTGGGCTGGGTGAAATGGCTTATGCCTGTAACTCCAGCACTTAGGAAGGCCAAGGTGGGTGGATCGCTTAATGTCGGGAGTTCGAGACCAGCCCAGCCAACATGGAAAGATCCCCCATCTCTACTAAAACACAAAATTAGCCGGGCTTAGTGGTGCATGCCTGTAATCCCAACTATTTGGGAGGCTGAGGCAGGAGAATCACTTGAATCCAGGAGGCGGACGCTGCAGTGAGCTGAGATCGCACCACTGCACTCTAGCCTGGGCATCAAGAGCAAAACTCCATCTCAAAAAAAAAAAAAAAAAAAAAAAGCACATACAATTATGTACAGTACATAGACTTGACAATGACAATGATAGTAAATGACTATGTTACTGGTTTGTGGATTTATTATACTATAAAAGAATTTTATTGTCATTTTAGAGTGTACTCTTTCTACTTATTGAAAACATACACAAAAAAGTTAGCTGTAAAACAGCCTCAGGCAGGTCATTCAGGAGGTATCCAAAAGAAGATATTGTTATCACAGGAGACCACAGCTGCATGCATGTTATTGACCTTGAAGATCTGGGACAAGATGTGGAGGCAAAAGACAATGACATGGATGAGCCCGACCCTGTGTAGGCCTAGGCATTAGCACACATTAGAGTGTGCTTATGTCTTCGTGTTTTTTTGTTTGTTTGTTTGTTTGTTTTGTTTTGTTTTTTTGAGACAGAGTCTTGGATTGTCGCCAGGCACCAGGCTGGAGTGCAGTGGTGCAATCTCAGCTCACTGCAACCTCCAGCTCCCGTGTTCAAGCAATTCTCCTGCCGCAGCTTCCTGAGTAGCTGGGATTACAGGCATGTGCCACCATGCCCAGCTAATTTTTGTATTTTAGTAGAGATGGGGTTTCACCATGTTGGCCAGGATGGTCTCGATCTCGTGACCTCATGATCCGCCCGCCTCAGCCTCCCAAAGTGCTGAGATTACAGGTGTCAGCCACCGCGCCTGGCCATGTCTTTGTTTTTAACAAAAACGTTTAAAAAGGAAAAATAATAATTTATAAAAATTTTAAATAGAGAAAACTTCATAGACTAAGGATGAAATATTTTTGCATAGCTGTACAATGTGTTTGTGTTCTAAGCTAAGTCTTATTACAAAAGAGTCGAAAACTTTAAAAACTAAAAAAGTTTGTAAAGTAAAACAGTTATAGTAAGCTAAGGCTAATTTGTTATTGAAGAAAGAAAAAAAAAATGTTTTTTGAGACAAGGTCTCACTCCTGTCACCCAAGTGATCTTCCTACCTCAGCCTCCTGAGTAGCTGGGGACTACAGGTACCCAGCTCATTTCTACACATTTTGTGCGGATATGGTTAGGCCATGTTACCCAAGCTGGCCTCAAACTCCTGGGCTCAAGCAATTCTTCTCTTTTTTTTTTTTTATCTTTTATACCATATTTTTGCCGTATATTTTCTATGTTTAGATACACAAATACTTACCATTGTGTGACAATTGTCTGCAGTATTCAGTACAGTCACGTGCTGTACAGATTTGTAGCCTAGGAGCAATAGGCTATACATTATAGCCTAGGTGTGCAGTAGGTGATAACGTCTAAGTTTGTGTTAAGATACTCTGTGATGTCCGCACATGCTATCACCTTAATGATGCATTTCTCACGACCTAGCCCTGTTGTTAAGCAACATGTGACTGTACAAAGAAGCATAATTGACTTGGACTGACTTAAGGTGAGAAATAAATCTCTCCCATTACTCATAGACCTGCCCTCATGCAGGTCAAGGTTAGAATATTTATTCACCTGCTGCAATCTCTCTGACAAAGGATACAAACGAACTTCTGATTGCCAAACCCAATGGACATTTTACTGTCTTTTTTTTTTCTTTTTTTTTTTTGAGATGGAGTCTCGCTCTGTCACCCAGGCTGGAGTACACAGTGCCACGATATCAGCTTTCTGCAACCTCCACCTCCCAGGTTCAAGCAATCTTCCTGCCTCAGCCTCCCAGGTAGCTGGGATTACAGGTGAGTGTCATCACTCCTGGATAATTTTTGTATTTTTAGTAGAGACAGGGTTTCACCTTGTAGGCCAGGCTGGTTTTGAACTCCTGACCTCAAGCAATCTGCCTACCTGGGCCTCCCAAAATGCTGGGATTACAGGCGTGAGCCACTGCACCCAGCCCTGACATTTTATTGTCTTTATATTCTAGATTGTGCTGAAGCAGTTGACACTGGGGTCCTCTAGCTCCTCCTAGAAAGTCCCTAGTGCCCCAGCTTCCATACCATTGCACTCTCCAGGGCCTCTTTTCATGGCCGCTGAATATCGTTCCTGTGTCTCCTTCACGCTCCTCTCTCAATCTCCCTGATTCTCATCCTCAGTCTGTAACTTCTTACCATGCTTTCTGATTGATGTGACCTGACCTCATGTACTCAACCATAGGTGCTTCCTAATGTATGCTCTAGCCCAGAAATGTCTTCCGAGCTTTAGAATCAACAGGGGTCAAAACATGCTACCCCAGAGTATGGCACCTTGGCATATTGAATATTTTAAGCTGAAAGAATTTGAGAAACAGCAGGTACAGAAAGGACTCTCTGACCTCCCCCTGAAGTAGGTCAGAAGACCCTCATGTGAGAGGTGCCCTCCCTAGATCCAGAAGAAAGAAGTATCCTTATTTCTGAAGATGGGACACCAAGAATCCAAATGAACAGGCCTTGCTAAATTGCCACCGGTTAACTACCCTTAGCTTATACCACTTTATCTTATCACATTTTTTCATGATTCTTCACTCTTTATCGCACCAGTATAAAGATACTCAGGTTTAATGATTTCTTTGCTCTTCATTTCCTTATGAAGACTCTCATGCCATGTAAAACTTATATTTAGTTAACATCTATGCTTTTCTCTTGTTCATTTGTCTTTTGTCACCCTAATTTACACAGCTCCAGACAGCGAACCTAAGAGAGTAGAAAGAAAAAAATATTTTTTCCTTCCCTACAGAATACCACATCTAAATTCCTGCTGCATGGACCCGCTTGGATGGTCCATTGGCTCCGGTAATCCAAAAAGTCCAAAACAGAGCCCATTACTCTTTGCCCTGAAATTTATCTCCTGTCTTTCATCTCAGCAACAGATACACAGCCAGAAACCTGAGGATGAACCTATGGCTCTCCTCTCGCCCTCCACAGCAATCAAATACCAAGCCCTGGTAATTCCACCTATTAGCATATGCTTCACACCCACCATTCATTTCTCTACTCCCGCTTTCATTGCTTTAATTCAAACAAAGAATCGTGGCAAAAAAACCTCCTAAGTAGTCTCAACTTCTAGTCTTGCCTGCCTTGCATCCATACCTGATACCACCTGAATGATTTACCTAAATTGCAAATCTGACCACGTCATTTTCTTTTTTTACAACCCTTCCATGGTGCCTCATTTCCTACTAAGCTCCCTAGCATGGCATGGCTGGCTTGGAGTAGCAAGGAAGCCCTTCTTGAGCTAGTCTTTGGCACCTCTCTAGTATCTTTCCATACTGACTATGCCCAGCACTGTACCCGTACTGACTGTACCTATCCGTGAAATGTATAGAAATGAGCTGGGCTACTGTAGTCCCAGGTACTCGGGAGGCTGAGGTGGGAAGATTGCTTGGGTGACAGAGTGAGACCTTGTCTCAAAAAGCACGTTATTTCCCAGCAATCCTAGCGAGGCTTGTAGTGAGCCACATAAACCATGTTTCTTATCTCTCGGCTTTTGCTCATGCTGGAACCTCTGTCTTTCCTGCCCCCAGCCTCCTAGTCAATTACTATTTGTCCTTCTTGTCATGCCAGGACTCTCTGTTCTAGGAGAACTCCTCCTCTTTTCCCATTGTCCTCTGTACCTACTGCCATTATACATGTTTTGTCCATGAATATGTTTTTCTCTCCAGCTGAGCTAAAACGTCCTTAAGTGAAGAGATCCCATCCTGTTCAGTGTTGCATCTTAGCATATAGTAGAAACTCAGTAGGTTTTTGCTATCTGAATTGAATCTGAAACACAGAGAGTAAAATTTTTTGAAATCAACTAATGACATGCTGACTTTATAAAAATGAGAAATGCTCCTTATTTTAAAAAAGAATCAAGAAATACATCAAAGTACGAATCCCCCAGAGTCTCACCATGTGGAATTAGCCAATGTCAAGAGCTCCAACGATGGATATAGAGAATATAACACATCCAGACACCCTGAAGCAATTTCATAAGAATAGAGTTGGACTAGACATCCTATGTCTAACAAAACATATGAAATTTAATAATAGTTTAATTTAACTGGAAAAAAAAACCTGAAGTGAATCCGCAGGAATTTTCTGAACCATCCATGTTCCTTCACCACAAGCAATATTAGCGAGCTTTTAAGAGTAATTCAAACTCCTAGGCAAATGATCTGCATTTGGCAAAGTAGTTAACAACTTCAATTACTGTGTAACTTTGGGATTGGCTATGGAGTTCCCAAGAGAACAGAAAAGTTTTACCCAGAGACAAAATGTATTGAATCAAGCAATAGGGAGTTCAAAAACAATTATTATTAAGAGTCTTACTGTTTTGTTAACTTCACAAAATTGGTTTTCATTACTTTCGCTCTTGGTTCAATAAAAGGGCTTTTAAATTGGATTTTTTTTTTTAGAATTTAATAAGCTCCTTTAAAGTGATGCAAATATTTCTTAAATCCTGAAATAAGCTTCCCACTGCATTCAGATGTGCCCAACTGAAAAGTTGATTTCAATCAATGGAATTTAACAGACGTACCTAATTGAAGGATTACTTAGTGAACACTTTACAGAATACAATCTAAGAGAATCACCGCCCCTGCTTTTCAGGCACTTACAATCTGGTAGAAATGTGTTCATTCCTCCCTTAAATATTTTTCACAAAAGATGACAGTGTGCCTGGTGTTATGCAATGCATGATGGTTGTGATGTCTATGTGTTGTTACCAAGGGTAAATGGAGGGTTAAGAGGTTCCTTTGAATTCATACAGGCATGGAGCTCAAACAACTTATCTGTTAAGCCCCCATCATTATGCCTTCCTCCTCTATGCCCTTCAGAAGAGTTAGCTAATCTGCTCGCTCTCTTCCCTTGCCACCATGTACATATGTAGATTATAGCATGCTCTATATAACCCATCTCCCTTCCCTATGGGACATGGATATCTGGAGGACAAAGGTAAGCCTTGGATATGTTTGCACCGATAACCTAGAGCAGTGTCTGACGTTAAATATTTAACGCATGAAAGAAAGAAGGAATGAGTGGATAGATGAATGGATGGATGGATGGATGATTTAATGAATGGGGTTGGCATTGGAGAATGGCTTTAAAAAAATGAGTGGACTTCTAATACGGTGAAAAGAACATTCCAGATAAAAACAAAAGCATAAGGAAAATCCCAAGACTCATTGAAGAATTGACAGGAGGCAGGGCATGGTGGCTCCCACCTGTAATCCCAGCACTTTGGGAGGCTGAGTAGGGCAGATCTCCTGAGGTCAGAAGTTTGAGACCAGCCTGACCAACATGGTGGAACCCTGTCTCTACTAAAAATACAAAAAATTAGCTGGGCTTGGTGGTGTGTGCCTGTAGTCCCAGCTACTTGATGGTGTGCACCTGTAGTCCCAGCTACTGAGGTGGGAGAATTGCTTGAGCCCAGGAGGCGGAGGTTGCAGTGAGCTGAAGTTGCACCACTGCCTTCCAGCCTGGGCAACAGAGTGAGTCCATTTCAAAAACCAAACCAAAACAAAACAAAAAAGAATTGACAGGTAGAACAGTTGGAATGGAGTTGGGAATGGGATAAGGCCAAGAATGTGATGAGTTGACACCAAACTGAAAAGAGGCTTATAAGTGAGGCTAAGGAGTGAGGGTGTTAAGTATCAGCCAGTAAGGATCTACTCTATAGAACAGTAGAGGAAGTTAAATGAGGCAGGTGGACAGGTGAGAAGATTATTACAAACAGATGAGAGCTAACAAGGGCGATTTCAAGTGGATTCGGAAGACAAATATATATATATGTGAACATTCAAAACTAGGCAACAGATTGGATTTGGAAAATGAAAGAGACCCGAAAATAACTCAGATTCAGTGTCTGATGAAAGCATGAACAGTAGCATCAATAACAGAGACAGGAAGGTCATGAGGAAAACTAGTGTGAGATCAGTGTTGCCAATAATTTTTCAATTGCCTGGTCTCACAACTTCAGAGCAAATGGTGGCTTCTGCTTTAAATCAACTGATTTTCAGATACCTTTGAGGAATTCAAAAGAAACCAGCCAATCCTCAGTTCTTCCAGACTCAGCATTCTACGGCAAATGGTTTCCATACTCTGAACCAAAGGGGCCTGCTTCATAGATGCTCTCTAGAAAGAGTGATGGAGTGGTTAAGAACGTGGACTGTGGAACCAGGTTGCCTGAGTTTCAATCCCAGCCTCTATCCTCATGAGTAATGTGGTCTTGGGCTGCTTACCTAACCTCTTTGTGTCTCAGTTTCCTCATCTTTAAATGGAGGTAATACCTATACCATAGTCTGAGGATTAAATTAAATAGTAAATGCTTAGTAATCGTTAACTATCTTATTTTCCAAGGGAGGGAATAGAAAGAAAAGAGGGCCATGGATAGAATATCATGAAATGAACACATTTAAGGGGTAGGAGGTGGAAGGAAAGCCAGAGACGAAAGTAGAGAAGGGGCAGAAAAACTGGAAGGTGGATAATAGAGTACAGGGTCCTAGAAAGCAAAGAAGGAGAGTCTCTCAAAACACAGGAAGGCAACAGTTTCAGACACCACAGAGTTGAAGGGGAAAAGGCCACTGTATTTGCTAATAGGAGGTCCTTGCTGATCTTTAAGAGACCAGAGCCACTGGCCGATAGTACTTTCTTGTTATCTGGTTTGCTTTGAAGTAGTACAACTGTTAACCCTTTGCTGCTTCCTCTGTGATCATGTTTGGTCAGTTTCTGAAAAGATTAAATATTGTATAACGAGTTACTGTCTGGCTCTACAACAACAGCTAGAACAGTCATGCTCAGCTTCAGATTTTCAAAATTCCGGGACTTGTATTTTTATACAGTAATGATAATAATACAAAATCTCAACGATGATAATTAATAAAAATCAAAAGTAATATAACGCTCTACACTTTTCAAAACTTTTTCCAGATCACTCAATTGTAATCTCAGAGTACCACAATTCATAGAAGATTTGTGTCCCTCAAACACAAATATATTTGATCTATGAATTAAATTGATGCCTAATGATTCGTTTAATATTATTCGATGATGGAGTTCAGAACACACTATCCCATAATATGGCACCTTGGCATATTGAGTGTTTTCATCTGAAGGAATTTGAGAAACAGCACATACAGAAAGGACTGCTCAGGTTTAACAGTTTCTTTGGGTTTTCATTTCCTTATGAAGCCTCCATATCATGTAAAACTTACACTAAATACATTTGTGTGATTTTCTCCTGTTAATTATTCCTTTTGTCAGTTTGGTCTTCAGACCCAGCCAGAGACACTAAGACGGTGGAAGAAGCTTTTCCTCCCCTGTGGTAAACAACCATCTCTGGTTTGTGTCACATCTTTGTGTCACGTACTTGGGTATGCTTTGGGAATTGGTGGATGGTTGGATATAGTCCTGAACCTCAAAGTTCTGGAGAGAGAGAAACAATCCTAATGGAACGTAATCAGTAGACGGAAGAGGTAGGCACAAAATTCAAAGTGCAAACTGATAAAGAAGGACCCACTTACCCTGGCGATGTTTAGAAGGGCGCTCTGAGTTTACAAGTATCTTCCCCCATTCTGTAGGTTGTCTGTTTACTCTGCTGATAGTTTCTTTTGCTGTGCAGAAGCTCTTTCGTTTAATTAGGTCCCACTTGTCTATTTTTGTTTTTGTTGCAATTGCTTTTGGGGACTTAGCCAAAAATTCTTTGCCAAGGCCAATGTTGAGAAGAGTATTTCCTAGGTTGTCTTCTAGGATTTTATTTTCTTTTCCTTTTTTTTTTTTTTTTTTTGATACAGGATCTTGTTCAGTTGCCCAGGCTGGAGTGCAGTGGCATGATCTTGGCTCGCTGTAACCTCCACCTCCCAGGTTCAAGTGATCCTTTAACCTCAGCCTCCAGAGTAGCTAGGACTACAGGCAAAAGGCATCACATCCTACTAATTTTTTTTTTTTTTTTTTTTTTGAGACGGAGTTTCGCTCTTGTTACCCAGGCTGGAGTGCAATGGCGCGATCTCGGCTCACCGCAACCTCCGCCTCCTGGGCTCAGGCAATTCTCCTGCCTCAGCCTCCTAAGTAGCTGGGATTACAGGCACGCACCACCATGCCCAGCTAACTTTTTGTATTTTTAGTAGAGACGGGGTTTCACCTTGTTGACCAGGATGGTCTCGATCTCTCGACCTCGTGATCCACCCGCCTCGGCCTCCCAAAGTGCTGGGATTACAGGCTTGAGCCACCGTGCCCGGCTCATCCTACTAATTTTTATTTGTTTTCTGTAGAGATGGGGTTTTGTCATGTTGCCCAGGCTGGTCTCAAACTCCTAGGCTCAAGTAATTCACCTGCCTCAGCTTCCCAAAGTGCTGGGATGATAGGCGTGAGCTGCCATGCCCAGCCAAGGATTTTTTATAATCTGAGGTTTTTTATTTAAATATGTATTCATTTTGCGTTAATTTTTGTATATGTGAAAGGTAGGAGCCCAGCTTCAATCTACAGGTTATCCATCCCAGTACCATTTATTGAATAGAGGGTCTTTTCCCCATTGCTTGTTTTTGTCAGCCTTGTTAAAGATCAGATGATTGTAGGCATATGGATTTACTTCTGAGTTTTCTATTCTGTTTCATCGGTCTATGTTCCTGTTCTTGTACTACTACCAAGTTGTTTGGGTTACTGGGCTTTCTATTATGGCTTGAAGTTGGATAGTGTGATGCCTCTGGCTTTGTTCTTTTTACTTAAGATTGCTTGGGCTAATCAGGCTCTTTTTTGGTTTCGTAGGAATTTTATCATAGTTTTTTTCTAAATCTGTGAAGAATAATGTTGGTAGTTTGATAGGAATAGCATTGAATCTATAAATTGCTTTGGGCAGTATGGCCATTTTTATGATATTGATTCTTCCAATCCATAAGCATGGAATGTTTTTTCATTTATTTGTATCATCTCTGATTACTTTCAGCAGCGTTTTGTAGTTCTTCTTGTAGAGGTCTTTTACCTCCTTGGGTAGCTACACTCCTAGGTATTTCATGTTCCAGAATTTATAGGTAACTTAAACAACATGCAAAAAGAAAAAAAAACCACCCAAACAACCCCATTAAAAATGGCCAAAGGACATGGACAGACACTTCTCAAAAGAAGATGTAGCGGCAACCAACAAACAGATGAAAAAAAGGCTGAACACCTCTAATCATCAGAGAAATGTAAATCAAAACCACAGTGAGATGCCATCTCACACCAATCAGAATGTCTGTTATTCAAAAGTCAAAAAAGCAAGTAAGAGATGCTGGCAAGGTTGCAGAGAAAAGGGAACACTTATACACTGTTGGTGGGAATGCAAATTAGTCCAGCCACTGTGGAAAGCAGCCTGCATATTTCTCAAAGAACTTAAAAAAGAGCTGCTATTCAACCCAGCAGTCCCATTACTGGGTATCTACCCAAAGGAAAACAAGTTATTCTACCAAAAAGATACGATAATAAGTTATTCTACCAAAAAGATGCGTGTACTCACGTGTTCTTTGCTGCACTACTTACAATAGCAATGACATGCAATCACCCTAAGTGCCCATAAATTGTAGATCAGATAATGGAAATGTAGGACATATACATTATCAAATCCACACAGCCATAAAAAAGAATAAAATCATGTATTTTGCAGCAATGTGGATGCAGTTGGAGACCATAATCCTAAGTGAATTAATGTGGAAACAAAAAACCAAATGCCACACATTCTCACTTATAAGTGGGAGCTAAACCCTAGATACACATGGATGTAAAGATGGAAACAATAGACACTGGGGACTGCTAGAGGTGGGAGGGAGCGGACAGCAAGGGTTGAAAAACTATCTATTGGGTACTATGCTCACTGCCTGGGTAATGGGATCCATACCCCAAACCTCGGCATCACACACTATTCCATGTAATAAATCTGCACATGCACGCTCTGTTTCTCAAATAGAAGTTGATTTTTTTTTAATGAAGATTGCACTGAAAAGGTGACATCTGAAATAAATTTTGAAGGCTGATATGGTTTGGATGTTTGTGCCCTCCAAGTCTCATGTTGAAATATGGTCCCCAATGTTAGAGGTGGGGTCTAGTAGGAGATGTTTGGGTCATGGGGGCAGATCCCCCATGAATGGCTTGGTGCCTCCTGGCAGTAATGAGTGACTTCTAACTCAGTTAATTCATGCAAGATCGGGCTGCTTAAAAGCACGTGGCACCTTCCCTCCTCTCTTGCTCTCACTCTTACCATATGACACGCTGGCTTCCCATCTCCTTCTACCATGATTGTAAGCTTGCTGAGGCTGCACCAGAAACAGATGCCAGCACCATGCTTCCTCTACAGCCTGCAGAGCCCTGAGCCAAATAAACCTCTTTTCTTTATAAATTACCAGCCTCAGGTATTCCTTTATAAGACCTACACAAGAACAGACTAACGCAATGGCTACGTAGAGATTTGCCAGGTGGGGAAGAGAAAAAAAGAAATCTCAGACATTCCTCTTTTTTAGAAAATCAGGCAGGTGACTTGACAGGGAAAGAGAATATTACCAAATGGTTGCACACGCCTACAGACTTGTTCATCAAGTCAGTTATAATATTCTAATACTTGAAGTTTACACCAAAATGGCTGGCCTCTTTGGGGGGAAATTTTAACTTCTAGCTATATTTTGTTTTGTAGGAGTTTGTATGTAACAATATTTGTTTTTAAAAGCCGGCTCTGCTGTGACTGCAAATTTGCAGCACATCAAAGAGGAAAATATGCTAGGAGAAGGTGTGAGAATATTAAATAAGAATAATTTTCAAGTAAGGTTATAAAAAGAATCCAAACTGGTGTTGGAGGAGTGGGGGACCCCAAAGACCATCCTCAGTTTCCATAATTTGCTAGGAGGACTCACAGGACTCAGTATACCGTTATACTCATGGTTACGATATATCACAGCCAAAGGAGCCAAAGCAAAATCAGCGAAAGCAAAAGGCACATGAGGGTGAAGTCTGGAAGAAGCCAGGAGCAAGCTTCCAACAATCTTCACCCAGTGGAGTCACAAGGGATGTATTTAATTTCCCCAGCATTGAGTTCTAAAATGTCTACTGGGGAAGCTTATTAGAAATTCAGCATCCAGAGTTTTTCCTGGGAGCTAGTCATGGAAGTACCCCTTGCCTGGCAGGTACCCAAATTCAGACTCCTTGAAGGAAAACAGATAGATTCAGCATAAACCACATTGCTTGCATGAAGTTTAAGCACAGTGAGCCACTCTTACCAATTCTAGAAATGGTAGGAACCCTCCTGAAACTCCAGTTCCGGGATACCAACTAAGAGCCAACCGTGTGAGCAAGCCTTTCTAAGGATAAGCAGTTAGGACTGCTATGTTAACTCTTTACTGCACTAGGGGTAATATTTTATCCTGTGAGTGCTTTTTTTCTCTCCTTATGGCTTGTGTCATTATTTCCGTCTCTTACTATCTAAAGCAAAAGCCTATTAGTAAATTATTAAAATGAATCAACACATATTTGGGCCTTGAGGGGGTGTGTGTGTGAGTGTGTGTGTGTGTGCACGCGTGTGTGTGCAAGAGGGAGAGAAAGGACTGGAAATGGTGTAATCCCAGCACTTTGAAAGGCCGAGGCGGTGGATCACTTGAGGTCAGGAGTTCAAGACCAGCCTACCCAACATGGTGAAACCCCATCTCTACTAAAAATATAAAGAAAAAAATTAGCTAGGTGTGATGGTGGGTGCCTGTAATCCCAGCTTCTTGGGAGGCTAAGACAGGAGATGTGCTTGATCCTGGCAGGGGGAGGTTGCAATGAGCCGAGATCGCACCACTGCACTCCAGCCTGGGTGACAGAGCAAGACTCCGTCTCAAAAAATAAATTAAAAAAAAGAAAGAAAGAGAGAGAAGACAGAGTGTGAGTGAGTGCTTTAAATAGTCATCATAACTGAAACAGCCTAAGCCTTCTGAGTTGCAGATGTCTGACTGAAGTCTTTCTTTTATGGCTAATACATTTTGAAGCCCTTACCCAGATGAGTAATTACAAGAAAGTGCTGTGGCCTACTGTCAATGCTCTATTCTAAAATCACTCCCCAGCCATTAGAATTTGCTTCGGCTGCTTTTAACATCAATTATTATATGCAGGTACTTAGTAAAAGAACAAAAATAAAAATACACCTCTGAGCAACATTTCTTCTTCAGTCACATTTTTTTTAAAGTCCACACCTCATCTGTTGTGTGTGGAATTGCAACTACATTTTTAGTACTGAGTTTGCATATGGGTCTGATTTTTACCTCTTTTTTTCTTTGCTGTGTAGTTGACGTGCCTGTAACATACAATCCTATATAAAGCAAAGTCAAAGCTTCCAAGACAAAGAAACATTTGAAATCAATGATAATCTCATTTTATTCAAATAAGACTCTTACTTCCTGAGAATTATTCTATATTATCTTGTGCCCAAATCTTGCAGATCAATGGCCTTCAACTTTTACTTCTGGGAGATCGTTTCAAATAATGGCTCTCTTGCACATGCTCATCTTCAAATCCTTGCCTTCCCCAAATTTATTTCAATTGAATATATATTCATTTTTTTATTTATTCATGGACTAAACATTTATTTACTGTCTATCATATGCCTTCTGGGTATCAGATATACAAATACTAAAGAAAACAAAATCCCCATGCTCAAGGAGTTAAAAGTCTAATAGGAGAATTAAACAGGTTAAAAAGGCCTGGTGCAGGCCGGGCACGGTGGCTCAAGCCTGTAATCCCAGCACTTTGGGAGGCCAAGGCGGGTGGATCACGAGGTCAGGAGATCGAGACCATCCTGGTCAACATGGTGAAACCCTGTCTCTACTAAAAATACAAAAAATTAGCTGGGCATGGTGGCGTGTGCCTGTAATCCCAGCTACTCAGGAGGCTGAGACAGGAGAATTGCCTGAACCCAGGAGGCGGAGGTTGCGGTGAGCCGAGATCGCGCCATTGCACTCCAGCCTGGGTAACAAGAATGAAACTCCGTCTCAAAAAAAAAAAAGAAAAAAAAAGAAAAAAAAAAATGCCTGGTGCAGTGTCTCACACCTGTAATCCCAGCACTTTGGGAGGCCGAGGTCAGCAGATCACCTGAGGGCAGGGGTTCAAGACCAGCCTGGCCAATATGGTGAAACCCAGTCTCTACTAAAAATACAAAAGTTAGCTGGGCATGGCAGCGGGCGCCTGTAGTCCCAGGTACTCGGGAGGCTGAGCCTGGAGAATCCTTTGAACCCAGGAGGCAGAGTTTGCAGTGAGCCGAGATCACACCACTGCACTCCAGCCTGGGCCACAGAGCAAGACTCCATCTCAAAAAATAAAATAAAATACATTTTGAAAAAACACAAATGTCTAAAACACCAGGCATACAGGGCATGGAGTAAGTAGAGGAGATAAGAGTTTAAGTGGATCGGAAAAGGTTTCAGATACATGAATTCAGTTTAGAAAGATAAGTAGGAATTCATCAGAGAAACCCCAATATTCTGCATATACAATGACCCAAAGAATGAAAACGAATGGCATGTTCAAGGAATCGCCACTAGCTTAGCTTGCCAAAGGGTCAGGCAAGTGGCAGGAGATAAAACTAAAAACATTGTCAGAGGCCAGATTGTGTAGGGACTTGGAAACTGTGCTTGTGAATTTTCATATTGTCCTATAGACAATGTTTAATCCTGAAAGAATTTCAAGCAAGAAAGAGATGTGATGAGGTTTATGTTAGGAAAAAATATCTCCTGGGACACACTGAAGGGGGTTGGAATGGAAGACATTGAGTCCATTTGGGAAGATGCTGGTTAATCCCAGTGGGGAATTATGAGGGCCTGACGTATTATGAATAAAAATTACTTATTCATAATTATTCGTAATTGACATTTTAAGGTATATTCAAAACAGAGAGGCCAGGTACCATGGCTCATCCCGATAATCCCAGCACCTTGGAAGGCTGAGGCAGGAAGATCACTTGAGCCTAGTTCAAGACCAACCTGAACAACATAGCAAGACCTTGTCTCTACATAATAAAAAATTTAAAAATTAGCCAAGCACGGCAGCATGCACCTATAGTCCCAAGGACTCAGGAGGCTGAGGTGGGAGGATCACTTGAATCCAGGAGATGGAGGCTGCAGTGGGCCATGATCCTACCACTACACTCCAGCCTGGGTGACAGAGTGAGAACCTGTCTCAACTGCCCCCCTCCCCCACAACATATAAACAAACTGTTTAAAACAGAGAGATCATAATTGACTTGGATAAAATCTGTAAAATGCTATCTCTCAGGGTCATCTTGAGGCTCATAAGGGTAACGGAGAGGAGACTGAGGACCACATGAGGCATAGGAAACTTCTTGGCATTCTTTTTCTTTTTCTTTTTCTTTTTTTTTTTTTAAGAGTCAGAGTGTTGCTCTGTCGCCCAGGCTGGAGTATAGCATAAAATCACAGCTCACTGCAGCCTCAACCTCCTGGGCTTAGGCAATCCTCCTACCTCAGTCTCCCAAGTAACTGGGATTCTAGGTATGCACTACCATGCCCAGCTAATTTTTTATTTCTTAGAGATGAGATTTTGCTATGTTGTCCAGGCTAGTCTTGAACTCCTGGGCTCAAATGATCCTTCTGCCCTGGACTCTCAAAGGACTGAGATTACAGGCATGAACCACTGCTCCCAGTCTAATTTTTTAATTGACTTTTTCACTGGACAAAAATAATTCATGAATAAACTTTAGTTGTAAAAGAAAATGCAGCATATATATACCATGAAATACTATGCAGCCATAAAAAGGGATGAGTTCATGTCCTTTGCAGGGACATGGATGAAGCTGGAAACCGTCATTCTCAGCAAACTGACACAAGAACAGAAAACCAAACACCGCATGTTCTCAATCATGAGTGGGTGTTGAACAATGAGAACACACGGACACAGGGAGGGGAACATCACACACCTGGGCCTGCTGGTGGGTGCGGGGGTTAGGGAAGGGAAAGCAGAGGGTGGAGGGATTGGGGAGGAATAACATTAGGAGAAATACCTAATGTAGATGATGGGGGGATGAAGGCAGCAAACCACCATGGCACGTGTATACGTAACAATCCTACACAATCTGCCTATGTACCCCAGAACTTAAAGTATAATTTAAAAAAAAAAAAGTTTAAATGCCAAAGTCCACTTTAAAAATGGAAAGTTCCACCCTATTCTACTTTCATCTTGTAAGCAACCAGTGCTAGGAATTTGTATATCTCTTTCCAGAACATTTTATACACTTACACATGTATACAAATAATCTGGTTGCTTTTTGTTTGTTTTGTTTTACAAAAATATCACATTATACATATTGTTTTGCCAATTACTTTACCCATGCAACTGTATATCTTGGAGATCACTCCATGTTAATGCATAAAAATCGACCTCATTTTTTCTTTTCTTTTCTTTCTTTCTTTTTTTTTTTTTTTTTTTTTTTTTTTTGGAGATAGAGTCTTGCTCTGTTACCCAGGCTACAGTGCAGTGGCATGATCTCAGCTCACTGAACCCTCTGCCTCCTGGGTTCAAGCAATTCTTCTGCCTCAGCCTCCTGAGTAGCTGGGATTACAGGTGTGCTCCACCACGCCCGGCTAAGTTTTGTTTTTTTAGTAGAGACAGGGTTTCACCATGTTGTCCAGGCTGGTCTTGAACTCCTGACCTCAAGTGATCCACGTGTCTTGGTCTCCCAAAGTGCTAGGATTACAGGCATGAGCCACCGCGCCTGGCCGAACTCATTTTTTCTGACCAAGGCACAGAATTCCATAGTATGGCTAAACCATAAATGTAACCAGTCCACTGCTAATAGACATCAAGGTTATTATTATCATTACTAACATTACTATGACAGAGTGCTATAATTCCCATTCTTGTACATTTATCTCTGAATGAATGTACAAGTATTTCTGCATAATAAATTTCTACAAGTAAAATCAGAAAGTATGTATCTTAAACTTTCATAAGTAACACTGGGTAATCACTGGGTCTTGCCCAGTGATTCCCAGTTGGGTGAGGGAGAGCTGCCTCTCTGTGTTGCCTGGGAAACATGTCAAAACCACTGGTGCCCATTCCCACTGGGCCATTCTGACATGCTCTCCCCCATCAGACACTTGGGGGGAGGGAGAAGCGATGTATGTAGTTCCCTGGGTGATTTTGTTCCAGGTCTGCCTCTCTTGAGGATCATCGCTGTGGCTTTTCTAATTAGATTGATGCCCTGAGTTAATTCACTTCCCACTGGAGGGAGTTTGGTTGACCACAATCCCTATGAGAGAAAACGTTCCTTTAATATTTACAGGTCTTGTGTTCCTCAAGAAGCAATTCTTTTTCCCGCAGACTCAATGTTGTTTTATTGAACATGCCTGAATCAACAGAATAGCATGAACATCGGTCAGCGATGATCCATGAAACAGAAGAGAATTGGGAGGTTTTTTCTATGTCATCTCCAGGCCTCCAGTCAAAACCGTATTTAAACCATCCTAGCAGGGTCAGGACGAGGGCCTTCTGGCCTTGTCTTCATCCTGGTCCCATACTCCAAACAACTTTCCTGAAAATTCAATAAGAATGTAAATTTTTGTGGGGCAAACAAACAAAAAAGGTAATTGGCAAAACAGTATAGTTGTTCTCAACAAGGTAGGAACCTAGGATTGAACCTAAAAGGCAAAGAGACGGTTAAACCCTTTAACAACTTTCAAGTGAACAATTTAATCTTTCTGTCACTTCCCTGAAAAAGAAAGTGTAACCTCAAGAGGCAAAGCACATAACTAGAATTCAAAGGCCCAAGATTTAAAATAAAGGACTAAACTTGAGAAACTGGGATTAAATCTCTAAGAAGGGAGAAAAACAAAAGATAGGGATTTAAATTAAAATAAAAAAAAAAAAGCTTCCAAGCACAAGAAACACAGTGGTATGAAGGATGATCAATAGCTGCTTTCTGTTTTCACCGTGGATGAGTCCCTTAGACAGAGATTTAAACTACACATGAAGGAAGATTTGCAAATATCTTAAAGTAAACCTTCATTATAGTTAAAGCATTTAGATGCATTTAAAAGGGAGATAACAGATTATCCTTACTTTTCAGAACGTGAATCTATATTAAAATGATACTAAGCTGTGTCTAGCCCCAGTAAGTTACCTGGTAGATAAGAAAGGGTTGGTTATACATGAAGCCCCTCTTTCCCAGATGATTTGCTCCAAAGTGACTCTAAGCCCTGCGCAGCTGCTCAGGGCAGATGTGGGCGTCCCTAGGCAGGTATCAGAGAGCACCGCACAGTGTCTTCTCATTCTCGTTTATCTCACAGGGAGCTGGTGAATGGAGCTTTCTCTCTTCTGTGTCTCACACACCGCCACCACTACCACCACCACGTTACTTTAAAATGTTTTAAAATATTTCTACAAAAAATCTTTTCCTTCTTAATTCTTAATTGCAATAACCCCTGTTATTATTCAAAATAGTAATAGTAACACTTTGTCAGTTTCCTTAGACCCAGACTTCCTCCTACCCTGTTGGTAAGTCCTTGGCGCCCCATCTTCCGGGCTGCTCTCTTGATTACACAAGGACTTAGTTAAAGTTTTTATAAGCAGTTGGATTCAGCTCTCCCAGCTTTTCCCAGCTCCCTCTCTATTTCTCTCTTGGTCATTTTCCTTGATAAAATTTTTACCCATTTAATGTTGCCGTGGTGTCTGCCTTTCAATGCACCTATGATAAGGCAGCGTTCTTTTGTGCAGGGTCTCTTTCACTCAGCACATTGTTGTCAGAATACGTCTTCATTTGTGTTGTCAGAGCTAAACACCACATTTCCATGGAGACATCACATTTCTCTGTATATACCTCAGGTCAAGTTAGCATTTTCAGCATCACAAAGATAACCCAAGGAATGTCCTTTATTCTAAATTACTTCATTCATTCTCATGCATGCTGCTGCCGAAACTTATCTCCCTCATCCTTTATCTGTACTGTTTGGTTTTGGACACAAGCAGAGTCTGACAGGTAATCCTGGAAAGTTTTCTTCCTTAATAAAACAGCAAGAGAGGTGGTATTGTCAGAGGCATTTGAACCAGAGTGACTCCATCTCGAACAGGGGCTAGATAAAATGAGGCTGTTCAATTTTCCGCTATGATAAATAGTATCTACCATAATTGAGGATTTACTGTGTTCCAGGTACTGTTCTAAACACTTCCTGTATAATAATTGGTTTAATCGTCATAGTAAGACTTACAAAGTAAATACATTATTATCCCATTATTGATGAAAATATTGAGGTGAGAGAGGTAAGCAACTTGTCTAAGAGTGTTCAGTTAGTAAGCAGCTACAGTATCAGTATTGATGATCAAACTCAACACTCTTTCCCAACCCTTTCTCCTTTATCCACCTCCACCATTAGACTAGAAAACCTACTGGGTTGCATTCCCAGGAGGTTTGGCATTCTAAGTCACAGGATGAGATAGGAGGTTGGCACAAGATACAGGTCACAAAGACCTTGCTGATAAAACAGCATAAGGTAAAGAAGCCAGCCAAAACCCACCAAAACCAAGATGGTGCTCACTGCTCATTATATGCTAATTATAACACATTAGCATGCTAAAAGACACTCCCACCAGCACCATGACAGTTTACAGATGCCATGGCAACCTCAGGTGATGGATATGTTAATTTGTTCCACTATAGTAACCATTTTACACCATATGGTCTAAAAGTGGCGGGGGGAACCCTCAGTTCCAAGAATTGCCCACCCCTTGCTGGGAAAACTCATAAATAATCTACCCCTTGCTTAGCATATAATCAAGGAGTAACAATAAGTATAAGCAGTTGAACAGCCCATGCTGCTGCTCTGCCTATGGAGTAGCCATTCTTTATTTCTTTACTTTCTTAATAAACCTGCTTTCACTGTATAGACTCACTCCAAATTCTTTCTTGTGCAAGATCCAAGAACCCTCTCTCGGGGCCTGGATTTGGATCTCTTTCTTGTAACAGTATGTGTGCACAGAAATGTTTGTCCCAGCTTGTTTAGATATACAAATGTGCACAACAGTACAGAGATTAAGAACATGGGCTTTGGATGCAGGCTGCCTGACTCAAGTCCCTGCTCCACTACAAGAATACAGTTGGCCCTCCTTATCTATGGGTTCTGCAGACGGGAAATATTTAAAAATAGAGATAAAAAATAATAAAATGATAAAAAATACAAATAAAAAATACAGTATAACAGCTATTTACATATCATTACATTGTACTAGGTATTGCAAGTAATTCAGAGATGATTTAAAGTATACACAAGGATTTGCATAGATGAAATGTGCCATTTTGTATAAGGAACTTGAGCATCATGAGTTTCACTATCCTAAGGGATCCTGGAACCAATCTCCCTGATACTGAGGGATGACTACGTATCAGGTAGGAATGCTTTAGGCTGCAAGTACAGGAAAGCAAACCAGCAAGGGTTTAAGTAGGAGTTAGTTTTTCTCACATCATATGAAGTCTAAAAACAAACAGCTCCTGACATTGCTTTGTAAACTTAACAATGTCAGGTCTAGTGTCTCTGTAATTCCCTTGACTTTTCCCTTATACTTGCAAGATGGTGAGATAGCTGCATCATCTTAAATTCTCTCTTCCATATTCAAGACTACAAGAAGTGCAAAGTCTTTGCAAGAAGCTCCCAGAAGACTTCTCTGTATGTTTCATTGGCCTCTCCCAGCTGTAAACAAGGTGTTTCTCTAGTCTAATGGTAGAGATGGATGAATGAGAAAGGGTGGGAAAGAGTGTTGAGTTTGATCATCAATACTGATACTGTAGCTTCTTACTACCTGAACAGTCTTGGACAAGTTGCTTACCTCTCTCACCTCAGCGTTTTCATCAATAATGGGATAACAATACATTTACTTTGTAAGTCCCTGTTTACTAGGGCTGGGATTGGGGGTTAGGAATGGGGAGATGTAAGTCAAAGGATACAAAGTAGCGGATATGTAGGAAGGATGAACAAGTTGAAAGATCCAATGTATAACATGAGGACTATAGTTAATAATAGTGTATTTTATTCAGGATTTTTGCTAAATGGGTAGATTATAGCTGCTCTTGCCACAGGGTGGGGTGGGTGTAGGGCATAGAGAGGTGGAGCATGGGTAACAATTCGAGATGATGGATGTGTTAATTTGTTCCACTATAGTAACCATTTTACTATATGTATCTTATAACATCATGTTGTATCCCTTAAATATACACAATACTACTTATTTGTTTATTTATTTTCAGAATGATCTTGCTGTGTCACCCAGGCTGGCGTGCAGTGGTACAATCACTAGTCACTGCAGCCTTGCCCTCCCTGACTCAGCCTTCCGAGTAGCTGGGACTACAGGTGTGCACCACCATACCCGGCTAATTCTTAAGAATTTTTTGTAGAGGCTGAGTTTTTCTCTGTTGCCCAGGCTGCTCTCAAATTCATGGGCTCAAGCAAACCTCCTGCCTCAGCCTCCCATAGTACTGAGCTGATAAGCATGAGCCACTGTCCTGCCAAAATTTATTATTTTATTTTTTCAAAAAGAATTGCTTCTGGAAGGACCCAAATGAAAACAGATACACTGAAGCAGAGTAAAGGGAACAGAGCAACCACTATCCCCTGACAGACTAATGGTGAAATGAGGCAAGCACTGGCTTTGTGAAGTCAGATAGGGCTGGACTCTAATTGTCTATTTCCTAATCCTGTGACCCTGGTCAAATTATATATTATCTCTGAGTGTCAGTTTACCCACTTGTAAACTCTTACTTATAGAGTTGTTGTGAGTATTAAACAAGATAACAGATGTAAAGGGCACAGAATATAGGATGAACTTAAAAAAGAGATGAGATTGTTATTACTACAAAGCCCCGCAACTCCTACCCCCATGCTATGCAATGGAACCGAAAACTGTACTTTCTATGTGAAAGTGTCCTCCCAGCCTGGCCAACATGGCGAAACCCCTTCTCTAGTAAAAATGCAAACATTAGCCAGGCATGGTGGTGCGCACCTGTAATTGCAGTTACTTGGGAGGCTGAGTCAGGGAGGTCAAGGCTGCAGTGAGTAGTGATTGTACCACTGCACGCCAGCCTGGGTGACACAGCAAGATCATTCTGAAAATAAATAAATAAGTAGTATTGTGTATATTTAAGGGATACAACATGATGTTATAAGATACATATATGAGAATTGCTTGAACCTGGGAGGTCGAGGATGCAGTGAGCCGAGATAGTGTCTAGGTGACAGAGCGAGACACTGTCTTTGAAAAAAAAAGTTGGGGGAGGGCCTCCCAGAGAGAATCCTCTTTCACACTCACGTGTACCATTCCAATTTCTCTCAAACACCTAAAGTGGAAACACACCCCACTCCAGCCTGATTCCTACAAGGAATATTAGCTGATAATTCAGCAAGTTTCTTGAAGGGTTAATGTCTAACCTAACTCATCACCTGAAACCAAGCAATGGTCTCAATCACATGAATCACTTCAGATTTTTCAACAGAAGCAGCCATTTACATCAGGGAGCTGCAAAGCCCATCAGATTTCCCCAAATTTCCTGTATTTGGGGATCAGCAGCCGCTATGAGATAGGTTATCTACATAACTGCTCTGGTACATTTTAATGGGGGAATTACCACCATCTCCCTTGAGGGAAGAAAAATAATGATGATTTGAATATGCATACACTTTTACTCCTCCAAGTGTGTCTACACATGTGCTTTTATTTTGTATTCCAATAGTTCTAACATGAAAACATTTTTCCTCTTTTTAAATCAGAATTTTCGTAAACTGCACTGTATTTCCCATGGTTTTGTCTTCTGGGTTTTATAGACTAAATAAATCCTCCTTCGTGTTAACACCTTTCAATAGCTGTAGACCGCTGCTGCGGTCCATTCTCCTCCCTCCTTTCATGCTTTTAACCATCAAATTTACTTCAAACCCATGTGGAGGAGGCAGGTAGAATGCCATAAAGCACCATAAAACCTCATCAGCAGTGTCTTCACATATACTTCGTATATTTCCTCATTCTTCTTTTCTCCTATTTTCTATTATTATTATTGTTGGGTCTCTTCTCTGGTTTCAAGAGAAGACGGATATTCTAGGTTGAAATAAATGTTGGCAACATCACTGGAAAAAAAAAAACAAAACAAAACAACAAAAAAAACACAACAATTTTTCAAGCCTCAGGCCTGCAGAGTCTCTTTAAGGCAAAAACAATTGTAGCCACCTTGGTACTTCCTCCTTTCCTTGCTTCCCTCTGTGTCTGGTTGAAGGCGTTTAAATCCTGCTGCAAAATTTCTACAAAGCATACAGTGAATGCGGATTCAGTTACTTCTCTCATAGCCCATTCAGACATCTTAATCTGACAGTCCTGATGGTTGAAAATACTTCCCTGTAACTGTAGACACACACACACACACACACACACACACACACACACACACACACACCCGTGCCATTCTGCCTTTCTGATGCACGCCATCCTCTTCTCGCTCAGAATCCAGGCTCCATGTGACTATGTCATAGCCAATCTCCCACCAAGCTGTGTCCCAGATTCAACTTCTACCTCAATTAAGGAAACATGGGAGACAAAGCAGCACTTATTTTTAAATTAAAAAGCCTCCTGGCTTCCCTTACAGACTGCCTTGAGTGTGCTGCCCTGATCAAAGCCGCTTTGAACACTCTTCTGCTCTGGCAGGGCCAGGAAAGAACGTTGCCCATAGAAAAAGCTAATGTGAAACATGAGAGCATCAGGAACATATTGAAAGGCTGAAGTCCCCACGGAAGAGGCTCAAAAGTTTGTTTGTCTCCATTCCAAGAGTTTTCGAAGAACATGATTAAAAACAGAAGTATCATGATTCTAATTCTTTTTTTACTTATTCTCATTTCTGTAGGTTTTTCCGTTCTCATTTCTCTATCATCATTTGTTTGCTTGTTTGTTTGTTTATTGCTTCTTCATATCCTTGCCAAGGGAAATTAATTTTCCCCTTGGATTAGCTTTCTCAAAAGCCCCTTTGATTTCATTTTTCATCCAGCTCCCCTACCCCCAGTATTTCAACTGGATTTCCTGCTTCTCTGCAGCTCCTCTTAAAAAAGAAAATCATCACTAATGCAGCAATCATTTTTGCCATTTCTCATCCTCCTTTAAAATTGCTTTGAAAACAAAATGTTGACAGTAAATGATACATAATAGACTCAAATTGGAAACAACTCAAATGTCTATCAAGTGGTGAAGAGACAAATTGTGATATGTCCATACAATGAAGTATTACTAGCAGTGAAAAAGAATGAACTGCTGATAAACGCAGCATCATGGGTGAATCTAAGCAAAATAAGTGTTAAGTGAGAAAGAAGCCAGACATAAAAGGGTATGTCTGTATCATGCTGCTTATATGGAGTTTGAAAACAGGCAAAACAAATCTGTGCTGATAGAAATCAGAACAGTGGTTGCAGGGAGACAGAATATTGCATCAAAGTAGGCACAAGGACATTTTAGGGGGTGATGGAAATATTCTTTATCTTGATTAGAGTGTGTTTGCATGTGTCAAAACTTTAACTGTGGGTTTTAGATCTGTGCATTTCAAGTCTGTAAATTATATCTCCATGAAAAAAAGTAAAAGATTTTATTTATTTATTTATTTATTTATTTATATTATACTTTAAGTTCTGGGGTACATGTGCAGATCATGCAGGTTTGTTACCTAGGTATACACGTGCCATGGTGTTGGTTTGCTGCATCCATCACCCCGTCATCTACATTAGGTATTTCTCCTAATGCTATCCCTCCCTAGTCCCCCCAGCCCCTGCAATTCCTTCCCTAGCCCCTCACCCCCCAGGCCCCAGTGTGTGATGTTCCCCTCTTTGTGTTCTCATTGTTCAACACCCACGTATGAGTGAGAACATGCAGTGTTTGGTTTTCTGTTCTTGTGTCAGTTTGCTGAGAATGATGGTTTCCAGTTTCATCCATGTCCCTACAAAGGACATGAACTCATCTTTTTTATGGCTGCATAGTATTCCATGGTGTAAATATGCCACATTTTCTTTATCTAGTCTATCATTGATGGGCATTTGGGTTGGTTTCAAGTGTTTGCTATTGTGAACAATGCTGCAATAAATATGCATGTGCATGCGTCTTCATAATAGAATGATTTATAACCCTTTGCGTATATACCCAGTAAAGGGATTTCTGGGTCAAATGGTATTTCTATTTCTAGATCCTTGAGGACTTGCCACACTGTCTTCCACAATGGTTGAATTAACTTACACTCCCACCAACAGTATAAAAGCATTCCTATTTCTCCACAGCCTCTAAAAGCCCAGGTACAGTGGCTCATATCTGTAAGCCCAGTGCTTTAGGAGGCCGAGGTGGGAGGATCACTTAAGCCCGGGAGCTGGAAACCAGCCTGGGCAACAAAAAAAGACCCCATCTCTACAAAAAGTTTAAAATGTAGCTGGGCATGGTGCCATGTGCCCGTAGTCCCAGGTACTCAGGAGGCTAAGACAGGAGGATCACTGGAGCCCAGGAGTTCCAGGCTGCAGTTATGCCCCACTCAAGCCTAGGTGACAGAGCACAACCCTGCCTCTAAAAAATTTTTAAATAATAAATTTAAAAGGAAATAATTAAGTAAATAGTGGTATTTAGATAGTACAGCTTATGACATGACTATGTAAAATCATTTTTCTGAATACTATTAACATGAAAAAATGCTTAAATGTGAGAAAGATAGGACACAAAACCGTACCTAAGAATGGCTCCATTTTCCGTAGAAAGCTTCTACAAAATAACAATAATAGAAACTCAAACTCTGGCCAAAAACAACAAAAAAGGCCCCATTTCTCTCTGTCTCTCTCTTTTTTTCTGTCACCCGAGATGGAGAGCAATGGCACTATCTCAACTCACTGCAACCTCTGCCTCCCGAGTTCAAGCAGTTCTCCTGCCTCAGCCTCCTGAGTAGCTGGGACTACAGGCACATGCCACCACGCCCAGCTAATTTTTGTATTTTTAGGAGAGATGGGGTCTCACCATGTTGGCCAGGCTGGTCTTGAACTCCTGACCTCAGGTGATCTATCCACTTTGGTCTCCCAAAGTGCCAGGATTACAGGCATGAGCCATTGCGCCCAGAGAAAGGCCCCATTTTTCATAAGAAAAATTTTATACAGTATACACATGGAAGAAGACGGAGGCATCAAAACAGAAGAAGACAATAGTATTTATCTTCTTTTCATAAATGGGACTTTGCTTTTCCTTAATGTTTGGTCATGATGTTTATTTAAGGCAAGACCTTAACAAAAAGGCAAGAATTCTTTCAAAAAAGAAAACGCAAGCTGTACCAATTTGACTATTTTAGTCACCCAGAAATGTGTACTGGGCTGCACGAGAAGTGAATGGATCCCGGGAACCTGTGTGGTTTGCTTTCCAAAATTCCTTTGTTTGGTTCAGCAGACTTGAATTCGTTTCTATCCCTTTGTCCAAGTGGCCAGAGCCCTGAAAGTCAGCCCTTTAGCGGACCCACACACCACGTCTCTGCCTCTTAAACTAGATGTGGTCAATCGTGATATCCAAGCTGCAGGTACAGGGTTTCCTATGCAAGTCATTTATCGTAGTAATTTCAGGAAATGCTAAATAACTGTGGGGGGAAGAAATCCTTGCAGAATGCACCTGATAAACCCATTTTCAATAAGCATTAAGAGGGATGATAGGGTTTTTTTTTTTTCTCCTCCAGATCAAATTTAGTTGAAGAAGGTACAAAAGCTGCAGAAAGTAATTAAGAGTCTTGGTGATTCTTAGACTTTTTTTTAAAGAAATGATACAAAGAACATGAAGATCACTCTTGAAAGGAAAAAGACAGACAGGCTAGGTAGCAGGTTAAAAAAAAAAAAAACTAAACATAATGGAGTTTTCATAAATAGCAACCAAGGGGAAAGTGAATTTTTCATTTATTTTTATTTTTATTGAGACAGTGTCACTCTGTCACCTGGGATGGGGTGAAGTGGTATGATCTTGGCTCACTGCAACCTCCACTTCCTGGGTTCAAGCCATTCTCCTGCCTCAGCCTCCCAAGTAGCTGCGACTACAGGTGCGTGCCACCACACCTGGCTAATTTTTGTATTTTTAGTAGAGACGGGGTTTCACCATGTTGACCAGGATGGTCTTGAACTCCTGACCTCAAATGATTTGCCCACCTCAGCCTCCCAACGTGCTGGGATTACAGCTTTGAGCCACTGTGCCCTGCCAGGAAAGTGAACATTTTAAAAATAATAATGACTTGGGACAGACTGTCTACGTCTTCCCACCTTGTCATCATTTCCTTAATTCACTGATGAATATATCTTCAGGAGATAATATGTCCCTATTTTTGTGGAGATACAGGAATATACCATATGTTGTTTTATTGCATTTCACTTTATTGTGCTGCACAGACAACTGTGTTCTTTACGAAGTGAAGGTTTGTGGCAACCCTGTGTCAATCAAGTCTATCCGTGCCATTTTTCCAACAGCATGTGCTCCCTTCCTGTCTCTGTGTCACATTTTGGTAATTCTCGACATATTTCAAACTTTTTCATCATTATTCTATCTGCCATGGCAATCTGGGATCAGCAATCTTGGATGTTACTATTGTAACTGTTTTGAGGCACCATGAACCTCACCCATAGAGCATGACAAAGAATCAATGTTGTTTCTGTGTTCTGACTGCTCCACCGACTGCTCATTCCCTTGTCTTGGTCTCTCTGTCTCTGTCTCTCTCTCTTTTCTCAGTCCTCCCTGTTTCCTAAGACACAACAACATTGAAACTGGGCCAATTAATAACCCTACTACGGCCTTCAAAGGTTCAAGTGAAAAGAAGAGTCACGCGTCTCTCACTTTAAATCCGAAGCTAGAAATGTTAAGCTTAGTGAGGAAAATGTGGAAAGCTGAGATTTGTCAAAAAGATAGGCTTCTTGCATCAGTTATCCAAAGTGCAAATGGAAAAAAAAAGAGTTCTTAAAGGCAATTTAAAGTGCTTTTCCAGTCAACATATAAAAGAGAAGAAAACGAAACTGCCTTATTGCTGATGTAGAGACAGTTTTAGTGATCTGGGTAGAAGATTAAACCAGCCACAACATTCGTAGAATTGAGAGTTGGGGCCTTTCTCTGGATTAGGCTCTGATACTCTGGATTAGGATTAAGGCAAAGTGTTATGCAGAGCAAGGCCTTAACTCTCTTCAATTCTGTGAAGACTGAGAAAAATAAGGAAGTTGCCGAGCTAGCAGAGCATTTGGTTCCTGAGGTTTAAGGAAAGAAGCTGCTTCCATAACATAAAAGTGCAAGGTGAAGCAGCAGGTGCTGATGGAGAAGCCACAGCGAGTTATCCGGAAGGTCTAGCTAAGATCACTGATGAAGGGGGCTACACTAAACAACAGATTTTCAATCTATATATGAACAGTCTTCTATTGGAAGAAGATGCCGTCTAGGACTTTCATAGCTAGAGAGGAGTAGTCAATGGTTGGCTTAAAGCTTCAAAAGATAGGCTAACTCTCCTGATAGGACTTTAAGTTGAAGCCAGTGCTCACTTACCATTCAAAAAATCCTAAAGCCTTTAAGAACTATGCAATATCTCCTTTGCCTATGCTCTATAAATGAAATAACAAAGCCTGGATGACAGCACATCTATTGATAGCATGGTTTACTAAATATTTTAGGCCCCTTGTTGGGTCTTACTGTTCAGGAGAATGAAAAGATTTCTTTCAAATATTACGGCTCATTGACAATACATCTGGTCACTCAAGAGCTGTGATAGAGATGTACAAGAAGATTAATGCTGTTTTCATGCCTGCTAACACAACATCCATTCTGCAGCCCATGGATTAAGAAGTAATTTTGACTTTAAGTCTTATTATTTAAGAAATACACTATATAAGGCTGTGGCTGCCGTAGAGAGTGATTCCTCTGATCAATCTGGACAAAGTAAACTGAAACCTGTCTGCAAAGAGCTCACCATTCTAGACGCCATTAAAAATATTTGTGATTCATGAGAGAAGGTCAAAATACCAACATTAACAGGAGTTTGGAAGAAGTTGATTACAATCCTCATCAATGACTGGAAGAAAGTAACTGCAGATGTGGTGAAAACAGCAATAGACTTAATTAGAAGTGAAGCCTGAAGATGTCACTGACTTGCTGCTATCTCATGATAGAACTTGAATGGATAAGGAGTTACTTCTTATGGATGAGCAAAGAAAGTGATTTTTTTTAAAAGATGGGATCTACTCCTGGTGAAGATGCTGTGAACACTGTTGAGATGACAACAAAGGATTTCAAATGCTATATAAACTTAGTTGATAAAGCAGCAACAGGGTTAGAGTGGATTGACTCCAATTTTGAAAGACATTCACCTGTGGATAAAATGCTATCAAACAGCTTTGCATGCTACAGAGAAATATTCTGTGAAAGGAAAAGTCAATCAATGTAACAAACTTTGTTTTCTCATTTTAAGAAATTGCCACACCCACCCCAACCTTCTGCAAGCACCGCCCTGATCAGTCAGCAGCCATCAGCATTAATGCAAGACTCTCCATCAGCAAAAACATTTACAGCGCACTGAAGGCCGAGATAATTGTTAGCATTTTTTAGCCATAAAGCATTTTTTTCATTAAGGTATTTGCCTTTTTTAGGCATAATGCTATTACACACTTAATAGACTACAGCATAGCGTAAACATGATTTTTATATGCACTGGGAAACCAAAAAACCTCTCATTTGTGTGTGACTTGCTTTATTGTGATATTCGCTTAATTGTGGAGGTCTGAAACCGAATCCACAATATCTCCAAGGTATTCCTGTACTTTTTGATTGACCAGTTCTGTTCCTCTTCTGAAGAAGCGTAGTGTCAGAGTGGATGCTGTTATTTGCCTACACAATGTGAGCTAAGGCTTGCCTTACCTTTGGACGTGGCACAGGTTGAGTATCCTGTATCTGAAATGCTTGGGACTAGACATATTTTGAATTTGGAAATTTTTTCAGATTTTGGAATACTTCCATATACATAATGAAATATCTTAGGGATGGGATCCAAGTCTAAATATGAAATGCATTTGTTTTTCTTCTACACATTATACACATAGACTGAAGGTACTTTTATACGTAATTTTAAATAAATTTGTGTATAAAACAAAGTTGGTTTTAAATACTTATGTGTGGAATTTTCCACTCATGGCATTATGTCAGTGTTCAAAAAGTTTTGCATTTTGGAGCATTTTGGATTTCAGATATTCAGATTAGGGATACTCAACTGTAATGGATTTTCTTGTTTTTAAACCAGCTGGAGTATTATTTCTGTTACCTGCTGCTGGAAATAACCTGAATGATACAGATGTTATCTACTTGATGCATATAAATAGGTTTTTATATCATCTTTTGCTTACATATATGCATAATTATTTTTGCCTCATTCTTTGTCAACCAAGTATTTTCAAAACATATCACACAGTTAATTGTGTTCATAATATAACAATACAACTCTAGTAAGACTAACCAAAAACCTAAATTCATAAGATTTGCTAAAAATCTGTTAACAGTTCAATCATGTATTTTTTCATCCAACAAGCAGTTACTGAGAACCTACTATGTATCAAGCATTAAATAATGTGAAGTCTGCTGCACCCTAAATCTGTCCCTTTAAATTACATTTGAGCACAAAGAAAATAGGGCAATCTGTGATTATGCATATATTCATTACCAACTACTGCACAAATATTTGGCTCATAACTATGAGTTAAATGGTATGACATTTCCATGAGAAAATTAATTACTTGAACATGTGTTGTATAAAATACGTTAAATCATTTATTTGGATGTCGTAGATTGCATGTTAGTTTTTAGCCAGGGAAACACATGAGAAATAAACATGAAATGTACACTCTATACATTGTAAATGTCATGCCCAAAGGCCTTTTGCAAGTAAACAATTTTTTTCTGGATGAGGAGAGTGGCATCCAAAAGACCATAAGACCACAGATTCAAAGTAGGGAGTCGTTTTGCAATGAGTTTTTCATGCACTTGAAGGTTGCACCTATCGATAACTTGTCTGTTTAGAGACTATGTGTTTTATACAAATAGCTATGTGCAAAGAATGGGTAGATTAATCATTTCAGATACCAAATTGCCATCTAAAATAGTTTGGAATTCGA
The DNA here is from genome assembly GCF_048565385.1 of Saimiri boliviensis. Classification (NCBI taxonomy): domain Eukaryota; kingdom Metazoa; phylum Chordata; class Mammalia; order Primates; family Cebidae; genus Saimiri; species Saimiri boliviensis. The sequence goes on from NC_133470.1 coordinate 41,048,776, forward strand.
ACAGCATAAGAATAAAAAAGATGTGTGGTATGATGTGAGTACTTACATTCTGATGCTTTTTATGGTTCAACAATTTTGAAGGAGAAGGATCTATATAAAGATCTATAAGTTAGAGATCGTAATAAATGCCACTCGAGATAGATATATAATATTACAATAAATAATAGTACAAGATAACCACATTTTTAAAAAGAAACTGGTAAGGTCAGTTACACACACAAACAAAATAAAGCCTGTATTTATTTAGAGCCAAGAAACAGTTCAGAAATAGAAGGAACATCCCCAAGGAAGCATATGGACTTCACTTTATGTGCTCTACCGGGAATATGCTTATTCAGTCAGGCATACGGCAGAACTTTCTCCATATTAATATAGGGACAGGGTAAGAGTGACGCCTATCACGTAAATTAATCATGTTACAGCAAGTTTTCATTATATGTTCTTTGATTTTAAGCCCAAAGATTTATCCTGTAAAGTATCCAAGCTCATTTAATTGGAATGTCTAATGTCAAACTTCCCATTCACAGAAATAGTATTTGCCTTTCAAGTTACAGAATTTACAAATGGCTTTATTTATTTCTAAGTGTCTTAGTTTCAGTACGATCATTCTCTAGCCTGGAATGAATTACCTAAACACATTTGCATTGAGATGGTACTTTTTCTATCAGGCACCGAGGTACATTCCTTTGCGCTGATTGTCTTCTCTGTGTGGGAGTGAATGTTGCCATAATTGTAGCGGACGGGATGAGTTCACCGCGAGTAATGTTCTCAGAGGCTGTGGGCGTTTTGCTTTAGGAAGCAATAACAAGAACTTTTCTGTGTGGACTTGGACACAGCCCATGATTTGAACTACTTTAAATTCTCTGGGTAGAGGTCATCGTATTTTTTATGATTTTTTTTTTTTTTTTTTTTTTTTAACAAAAAGGGATATGTCTGGATGGGAAGGAGGAATGTGTAAGGAAATGTTCTCCGGTCAAACTAGTAACCCACGTACTGAATCTGACACTCAAAGAGTAGATCATTTTTTTTTAACACATACACCTCCATATGAGAAAATGTAGTCATCATTATTGTTTTGATTTTCTAGCTTAAAAATGAGCAATTAACAATTAAAAATAATACATCTTAAATTTCACAATTGCTATGGTCTCCATGTTTGTGTCCCCCCAAAATGCGTATGTTGAAATCCTAACTCCAGCGTGCGGGTACTAGGAGGTGGGGCCTCTGAGAAGTGAGTAGATCATGAAAGCAGAGGCTTCATGAATGGAATTCATGCCCTTGTCAAAGAGACCTGAGGAAGTTTGTTAGCCCCTTCCATCATGGGAGGACACAGTAAAAAGGCACCATCCATGAGTCAGAAAATGGACCCTCTTCAGACGCTGAATCTGTGGGTGCCTTTATCCTGGACCTCTCAGCCTCCAGAACGGTGAGAAATACATTTCTTTTCTTTATAGGCTACCCAGTCTATCGTATTTTGTTATGGTAGCCCAAATGAACTAAGACAACAATGTTATTTAAATACGCTAATATATTTCGTGTGTGAACTAATGTTTTCACTCACCATCAAAAATATCAAATAATACAGGCTGGTCTGAGTGCAGCAGTGTTTGCAACTAATTGATCACAGCCAGTTATAGATTTCTTTGTTCCTTCTCCACTCCCACTGCTTTACTTGGCTAGTCTAAAAAAAGAAAAAAAAATAGATCCCACAGTTTGTGCTTTGCTTCACTTGTTTTAAATTTAAAAACAAACACAAACACCAAGTGATAATATAAAATGATAGATTTGAACCATCGCATGTTATGTTTCTTGTGGTTTACAATAACTGTGATACTGCTTTTTTTTTTTTTTTTTTTGAGACGAAGTTTCGCTCTTGTTACCCAGGCTGGAGTGCAATGGCGCGATCTCGGTTCACTGCAACCTCCGCCTCCTGGGTTCAGGCAATTCTCCTGCCTCAGCCTCCTGAGTAGCTGGGATTACAGGCATGCGCCACCATGCCCAGCTGATTTTTTGTATTTTTAGGAGAGACGGGGTTTCACCATGTTGACCTGGATGGTCTCGATCTCTTGACCTCGTGATCCACCTCGGGCCTCCCAAAGCACTGGGATTACAGGCTTGAGCCACCGCACCCGGCCCAATATTGCTTATTTCTAATCTACTCTTTATTCCTAGGAATATGCAGTGCCATAGTAATTAGAGCCAAAAGGGTGCCTAAACCAGCTCTCACAATTGTGAGCCATTACAAAATTAATATCCAAAGAAATACATGTGTCTGTATCCTCCTGTTTTTGGGGCTAACCATACACCTGGGAATTCTGGAAGCTGACTTCCATTTAGACCGCAATGTTTATTAAAAGATAAGTAATAAACATTGTGCTAAATTGAAGCTCTTAATATATTATTACTAGGCAACCAAAACCACAGCTTTTGTTTGGACCTTAAACCTGCTCTGTCCAAAACAATAGCCATTAGCTACATGTGACTACTTAGCACTTACAATGTAGCTAGCTCAAATTGAAGTATGCTGTGAGTGGAAAATACACCTCAGATTTCAAACTCAAAAACAATATGATGACCTCTACCCACAGAATTTAAAGTAGTTCAAATCATGGGCTGTGTCCAAGTTCGCACAAAAAAATTATGTAAAATATGTTATTAACAATTTTATATTGATTGCATGTTAAAATGACCATGTCTTGGATATGTTGGTTAAATTAAGCATATTATTAAAATTAATTTCATTTATTCCTTTTTAAAATGTGGTTATTGGGAAATATTTGTTATTAATTTTTTATTAATACATAGTAGTAGCACATATTTTGGGGGTACATGTGATAAATTAATGCATTCATATAATTCATGTAATTTGTAAAGATCAAATTCATGTAATTGAGATATCCATTACCTTAAATATTTGTCTTTCCTTTATGCTAAAAACTTTCTAATTATCCTCTTTTAGCTACTTTGAAATATACAATAGATTATTATACAATAGATTATTGTACACTATAGTCACCCTACTGATCTATCAAATGCTAGGTCTTTTTTTTTTTTTTTTTGAGACAGTCTCGCACTGTCGCCTGGGCTGGAGTGCAGTGGTGCAGTCTTGGCTCACTGCAACCTCTGCCTCCCGGGTTCAAGCCATTCTCCTGCGTCAGCCTCCTGAGTAGCTGGGACTACAGGCACGTACTACCACATCCTGCTAATTTTTTGTGTTTTTAGTAGAGACGGGATTTCAACATGTTGGCCAGGATGGTCTCGATCTCTTGACCTCACGATCCACCCACCTTGGCCTCCCAAAATGCTGGGATTACAGGAGTGAGCCACCACACCCAGCCAAATACTAGGTCTTAATTCTTCTATCAAACTGCATGTTTGTGCGAATTAATCAACCTCTCTTCGCCTCCTCTCTTCTCAACCTGTTCTGGTTTCTGGTAACCATCAATCTACTCTCTATCTTCATGAAATCCATTTTTAAAGCTTACAAACATGAGAGAACATGCAAATGTTCTCTTTCTGCACTTGGCTTATTTTGCTTACCATAATGACCTCCAGTTCCATCCATCTTGCTTTAAATAACAGGATCTTGGCTGGGCGCAGTGGCTTATGCCTGTAATCCCAGTACTTTGAGAAGATGAAGCAGGTGGATTGCTTGAGTCCAGGAGTTTGAGACCAGCGTGGGAAACATGGTGAAACCCCATCATCAAAAAAAAATACAAAAATTAGTTTGGTGTGGTGGCTCATGCCTCTGGTCCCAGCTACTTGGGAGGCTGAAGTGGGAGGATTGCTTGAGCCAAGGAGGTGGAGGTTGCAGTGAGCCTGGATTGCACCACTGCACTCCAGCCTGGGTGACAGAGCAAGACCCTGTCCAATAAATAAATAAATAAATGATGGGATCTCATTCTTTTTAACTGAATAGTATTCCATTGTTTATATACCACATTTTCTTCATCCATTTATTCATCAATGGGCACATAGGTTGATTCCCTATTTTGACTCTTGTGAATAGTGTTATAATAAACATGGAAGTGCATATTATCTCTTTGACATATTGATTCCCTTCTTTTAGATATATACCTGGCAGTGGAACTGCTGGACTGCTGGACCATATGGCAGTTCCATTTTTAGTTTTGTTTATTTTTGAGACAAGGTCTTCCTCTGTCGCCCAGGCTGGGGTGCAGTGGCCTGATCTCAGCTCACTGCAATCTCTACCTCCCAAGTTCAAGCGATTCTCCTCAGCCTCCCGAGTAGCTGGAAATACAGGTTGTGCATCACCATTCCTCGCTAATTTTTGTATTTTTAGTAGAGATTGGGATTCATCGTGTTGGCCAGGCTGCTCTCAAACTCCTGACCTCAAATGATCCACCTGCCTTGGCCTCACAAAGTACTGGGATTACAGGCATAAACCACCATACCTGGCCTCCATTTTTAGTTTATTTTAGGAACCACCATGCAGTTTTCCACAGTGACTGTATTAATTTACATTTCCACCAACAGTGTGCAAGGGTTCTCTTTTAACTACATCCTCACCAGCGTCCGTTCATTATTTGTCTTTTTTATAAAAGCCATTTTAACTGGAATGGGATAATACCTCATTGTAGTTTTCACTTGCATTTCTCTGATGATTGGTGATGCTGAGCATTTTTTTCACATACCTGTTGGCCATTTGTATGTCTTCTTTTGAGTAATGTCTGTCCAGATCTTTTGCTCATTTTTGAAATCAGGGTTTTTTGTTTTTTGTTTTTTTGCTATTGAGTTATTTGAGCTCCTTATATATTCTGGTCATCAATACCCTGTCAGATGGAGAGTTTGCAAAAATTTTTCTCCCATTCTATGGGTTGTCCCTTCATTTTGTTGATTATTTCCTTTGTCATGCAGGAACTTTTTAGTTTGATGTAATACCATTTGTCTGTTTTTTGTTTTTGTTGCCTGTGCATTTGAGGTCTTACACAAAAATTTTTTTTACCCAGACCAATGTTCTGGAAAACATTTCCCAATATTTTATTCTAGTAATTTCATAGTTTCAGGCCTTATATGTAAGTCCTTAATCCATTTTTATTTTTACATATGATGAAAGATAAGGGTCTAGTTTCATTCTTCCAGATATAGTTATCCAGTTTTCTCAGCACTATTGAAGAGACTGTCCGTTCCCAAATAAGTGTTCTTGGAACCAACATAAAATCAGTTGACTGTAAATGTGTGGATTTATATCTGGGTACTCTACCTTAACCAATGCTGAATATTGTCATTCTTTTAAATAACATTGCTCTTTTGTCTCTTTTGTTTTGTGTTTATGTTTTCTTCTTACCTTCTCTCTATGTCATCAGTGATAGCTGGTTTTCTGCAACCATACCACCTTGTCAGTCTTTTTTAATCCTTCCAATCTGGTGATTTGATAAAGGATAACTTATTTTATTTTATATCTCTGTCTTTTTTTATTCTATTTTAGGTCTCTTGACGAGAATAGAATTATTTTTACAGGTGCAGTGGCTCCTGCCTGTAATCACAGGTATTCGGAAGGCTGAGACTGAAGGATCACTTGAGCCCAGGAGTTGAAGACCAGCCTGGGCAACACAGTGAGACCCCGTCTCTACAAAATATTTATTAAATTAGCTAAGCATGGTGGTTTCACTGTTCTGCATATGGATATCCAGTTTTCTCAGCAGCATTTATTGCAGAGACTGTCTTCCCCAGTGAATGTTCTTGGCATCTTTGTTGAAAATGAGTTTATTGTAGGTGTGTAGATTCATTTCTAGCTTCCCTATTCTGTTCCATTGGTCTATGTGTCTGTTTTTATGGCAGTATCATGCTGTCGTGGTTATCATAGCTCTGTAGTATAATTTGAAGTTAGATAATGTGATTCTTCTTTCTGCTTAGGATAGCTTTGGCTATTCTGGGTCTTTTGTGGTTCCATACAAATTTTAGGATTATTTTTTCTATTTCTGTGAAGAATGTCATTGGTATTTTGATAACGATTGCATTGAATCTGTAGATTGCTGGTTGTGTGAACATTTTAATAATACTGATTCTTCTAATTCATGAACATGGAATATTTTTCAATTTTTGTGATGTCCTGTTCAATTTCTTTCATCAGTATTTTATAGTTTTCATTATAGATATTTTCCACTTCTTCAGTTAATTCCTAGGTACTTAATTTTATTTATGACTATTGTAAATGGGATTACTTTTTTATTTTTATTTTTCAGATTATTCACTGTTGGCATATAGAAATGCAACTGATTTTTCTATGTTGATTTTGTATCCCGAAACTTTACTGAATTTGTTTATCAGTTCTAACAGTCTTTTGATGGTGTCTACATTTCTACAAACATAAGATCATATTATGTGCAAACAAGGATAATCTGACTTCTTCCTTTCCAATTTGGATGCCCTTTATTTCATTCTCTTGTCTGATTTCTCTGGCTAGGACTTTCAGTGCTATGTTGAATAACAGTGGCGATAGTGGGCATCCTTTTTATGTTTCAGATCTTCGAGGAAGACTTTCGGTTTTTCTCCATGCAGTATGATACTAGCTGTGGGTCTGTCATATATGGTTTTTATTATGTTGAGGTACATTCCTTCGGTACCCAGTTTTTTAAGTGTTTTTTTTTTTAATGAAAGAATGTTGAATTTTGTCAAAGGCTTGTTCAGCAGCAGTTGGAGTAATCATGTGGTTTTTGCTTTTCATTCCGTTGATATGATATATCACATTGATTGATTTGCATATGTTGAACCAGTCTTGCGTTGTGATTATTCTCACTTGTTGATGATGAATGACCTTTTTAATGTATTGTTGAATTTGGTTTATTAGTATTTTTTTTTTTTTTGAGACGGAGTTTCGCTCTTGTTACCCAGGCTGCAGTGCAATGGCGCGATCTCGGCTCACCGCAACCTCCGCCTCCTGGGTTCAGGCAATTCTCCTGCCTCAGCCTCCCGAGTAGCTGGGATTACAGGCACGCACCACCGTGCCCAGCTAATTTTTTGTATTTTTAGTAGAGACGGGGTTTCACCATGTTGACCAGGATGGTCTCGATCTCTCGACCTTGTGATCCACCCGCCTCGGCCTCCCAAAGTGCTGGGATTACAGGCTTGAGCCACCGTGCCCGGCCCACGGTTTATTAGTATTTTTAATGAAAATTTTTGCATCAATATTCATCAGGGATACAGTTTTATTACTTGTTATTGATTGTACGTGTCTAGGAATTTGTCCATTTCTTTCCCTTTTTTTGAAATGGAGTCTCAGGCTGCAGTGCAGTGGTGCGATCTTGGCTCACTGCAACCTCTGCCTCCTGTGTTCAAGAGATTCTCCCTCCTGAGTAGCTGGGATTACAGGTGCACACCACCACACCCAGCTAATTTTTGTATTTTTTGTAGAGACAGGATTTCACCATGTTGGTCAGGCTGGTCTTCCTCTTGTTATTTATTTCTAGTTTTATTCCATTGCAGTCAGAGAAGATGCTTGATATTATTTTAATTGTTTGAATGTTTTAAGACTTGTTTTGTGACCTAACATATGGTCTATCCTTGAGAATGACTCCTCTGCTGAGGAAAAGAATGCATATTCTGTAGTTGTTGAATAAAATGTTCTCTAAATATCTATTAGATCCATTTGGTCGATAGTGTAGATTGAATCAGATGTTTCTTTGTTGATTTTCTGTCTGGAAGTCTCTAGCTATTATTGCATTGGGGTCTATCTCTCTTTATAGCTCTAAAAATACTTGCTTTATATATCTGGGCACTCCAATGTTGAATGCATATATATATTTAAAATTGTTATATCCTCTTGCTGAATAGACCCCTTTATGACTGTATAGTGACCTTCTTTGTCTCTTAGAGTTTTTATCTTCATATCTATTTTGTCTGATATAATATAGCTACTTCTGCTCTTTTTTTGTTTCCATTGGCATGGAATAGCCTTTTCCATCCCTTTATCTTCAGACTATGTTTATCTTTATAGAACAAGTGTGTTTTTTGTAGGAAACAGATCAATAGGTCATTTTATCCATTCAGCCAGTCTATGTGTTTTGATTGGCGAGTTTAGTCCATTTATATTCAATGCGATTATTGATAAGTAAGGACTTACTCCTACCATTTTGATATGTGTTTTCAATTGTTTTGTGGCCTTCACTCCCTTTTTTCTTTTCTTCCTGTCTTCCTTTTAGTGCAGGTGATTTTCTCTGGTGATATGATTCAGTTTCTTGCTTTTTGTTTTTTGTGTATCCATTGTACATTTTTTTATTGGAGATTATCATGAGGCTTGCAAATACTATCTTGTAACCCACTATTTTAAGCTGATGAGAATTTAACACTGCTTGCATAACCAAATAAATAAGCAAGCACAAAGATAACTACTACTCTACTCCTTCACATTATCCTTCTGCTTTTCAACTTTCTATTGTTACTATTTATATCCTATCATACTGTCTATGTCTTAAAAAGTTGTAGTTATTATTTTTTATTGGTTCATCATTTAGTCTTTCTACTTAAGAGTAGTTTATACACCACAATTACAGTGGTATCATATTCTCTTTTTCTGTGTACTTACTACTACCTGTGAGTTTTGTACCTTCAGGTGATTTCTTACTGCTCCTTAATGTCCTTCTCCTTCTGATTGAAATATTCTCTTTAGCATTTCTTGTAAGACAAGTTTGGTATTGATGAAATTCCTCAGCTTTTGTTTGACTGGGAAAGTCTTTATTTCTCCTTCATGTTTGAAGGACATTTTTGCTGAATGTACTACTCTAGGGCAAAAGTTTTTTTCCTTCAGTATTTTCTTTTTTTTTTCTTTTTTTTTTTTTTTTTGAGACGGAGTTTCACTCTTATTGCCCAGGCTGAAGTGCAGTGGCACGATCTTGGCTCACTGCAACTTCTGCCTCCTGAGTTCAAGTGATTCTCTTGCCTCAGTCTGCCTAGTAGCTGGGATTACAGGCGGATGCCACTGTGCCCAGCTAATTTTAGTAGAGACGGGGTTTCACCATGTTGATCGAAGCTGGTTTCAAACTCCTGACCTTGGGTGACCTGCCTGCCTTGGCCTCCCAAAGTGCTGGGATTACAGGTGTGAGCCACCGTGCCCGGCCTCCTTCAGTATTTTCAATATGTCATGCCACTCTCTCCTGGACGGTTAGGTTGCCAATGAAAAGTCTGCTGCCTAACATATTGGAGCGCTATTGTATGTTATTTGTTTCTTTTCTCTTGCTGCTTTTAGAATCCTTTTTTTATCTTTGAGGTTTCAGAGTTTGATTATTATTAAATGCCTTGAGATAAGCTTCTTTGCGTTAAATCTGCTTGGTGTTCTGTAGCCTTCTTGTACTTGGATATTTATATCTTTCTCTAGGTTTGGGAGGTTTTGTGTTGTTATCCCTTTGAATAAACTTTCTACTCCTATCTCTTTCTCCAACTCCTCTTTAAGGCCAATAACTCTTAGATTTGCCCTTTTGAGATTATTCTCTAGATCCTGTAGGCATGCTTCATTTTTTAAAATTCTTTTTTCTTTTGTCTCCTCTGACAGTGCATTTTCAAATAACTTGTCTTCAGGCTCATTAATTCTTTCTTCTGCTCAATCACTTCTGCTATTAAGACTCTGATGCATTCTTCAGTATGCCAATTGCATTTTTTAGCTCAAGAATTTCTGTTTGATTCTCTTAAATTATTTCAATCTCTTTGTTACATTTATCTGATAGAATTCTGAATTCTCTGTGTTATCTTGAATTTCTTTGAGTACCCTCAAAACAGTGATTTTGAATTCTGTGTCTGAAAGGTCACATATGTGTTTCTTCAGGATTGGTCTCTGATGCCTGATTTAGTTCATTTGTTGAGGTCATGTTTTCCTGGACTGTGTTGATACTTACAGATGTTCGTCTGTGTCTGGGCATTAAAGAAGTAGGTATTTATTGAAGTCTTTGTAGTCTGGGCTTGTTTGTACCTGTTCTTCTTGGGAAGGCTTTCCAGATACTTGAAAGGACTTGGGTGTTGTGATCTAGTCTGTATCTGCTTTAGGGGGGACCCCAAGCCCAGTAACGGTGTGGTTCTTGCAGACTCATAGAGGAGCACTTCTTCAACTTAATAAAAAATGTCTTTAAAAACCCTGTAACTGATATCATAGAGGATGGTGAAAGATTCAATGTTTTCCTCTTAAGTTCAAAAGCAAGGCAAATATGTCCATTCGCATCACTCTTATTTAGCATAATACTAGAATCCTAGTAAGTACATCAAGATAATAAAAGCCATATAGATCAGAAAGGAATAAATAAAAGCATCCCTATTTTTCTATGATATCATGGTCTACATAGAAAATTTCAAGGAATCTACATAAAAACTCCTGGAAGTGAGTAATCATCAACAACTGGAATCAATCAAAATGTCCTTCATTAGATGAGTGGTTAAACAAACTGTGGTATAGCCATACCATGGAATACTTCTCAGCCATAAAAAGGAACAAACTATTGACAGATGCAACTTACATGGCTACCAAGAGCATTGCGCCAAGTGAAAAGGGTCAGTGTCAAAGGTCACGTACTATATGATTCCACTTACATAACATTCTCAAAATGATAAAACTATAGAGATGGTGAGCAGATTTGTAGTCACCAGGAGATAGGCATGGTGGATGGGAAGGGAATAAGTGTGACTATAAATGGTAGGTAGGAGGGAGATGTTGGTATTGATGGAACTGTTCTGTGTCTTGATTGTGATGGTGGGGTTACATGAATCAATGCATGCGATAAATGGCATAAAATTATACATACGCATTGTACCAATGTCAGTTTCCTGGATTTGATACTGTCCTATGGTTACCTAAGATGTAACCAGCGGGAGAAACTTGGTGAAGGGTACATAGCAATTCTCTTTATTATTTTCACAACTTTCTGTGAATGTACAATTACTTTGAAATAAAAAGTTGAAATTGTGAAATAAGCTGAAATGAAAAGTAATGAGCTAAGCATTGAACTTAAAAAAACTAGTAAAAGAGAAACAGGATAAACCCAAGGAAAAGAAATAATAAAGCTAAATAATAAAGGAGAATATAGGTTGGGTGTGGTGGGTCACGTCTCTAATATCAGTGCTTTGGGAATCTAAGGTGGGAAGATTGCTTGAGGCCAAGAGTTTGAAACAAGTCTGGGCAATATAGCAAGACCCTTTCTCTACAAAAAGTTTTTAAAAATTACCTGGCACATGCCTGTAGTTCTAGCTACTCAGGAGGCTGAGGCAAGAAGGTCTCTTGAGCCCAGGAGTTTGAAGTTATAGTAAGCTATGATCGCACCACTGCACTCCAGCCTAGGCACAGAAGAAGATGCTATCTGTGAAAAAAAGCCAAAAACAAAACAAAACAAAAAAGACAGACAACAAAGAGGATCAATAACGTGAAAAACTGATGTGTTTAAGAGACAATACTATGGCATTCTTAATGCCAATATTATTTAGAATTTAGACAGAAAGGCAAAACTCCTAGGAAATAGAACCAACCCAAACTGACTCAAAGAAAAACATAAATCTTGAGTGGTCCTATAAACAATGAGGAAATAAAATCAATATGTAAAAGCATGTTGCCCTGATGATTTTGTCGTCAAGTTCTACTAAGCATTTAAGGAAGAAATATTTCCAATATAAAAAAACTATTCCAGGGAATAGAAATAGAAAGAAAACTCTCTAGCTCTCCAACTGTTATGAGAGCTATGTTGTATACAACCTCCACAGCAAAAGAAGACAAGAAAAATATAAGCAAAGGTCGGGTGTGGTGGCTCATGCCTGTACTCAGCACTTTGGAAGGCTTAGGCAGGCAGATCACGAGGTCAGGAGTTCAAGATCAGCTTGACCAAAATGGTGAAACACCGTCTCTACTAAAAATACAAAAAAAAAATTAGCCAGGCGTGGTGGCGCGCTCCATTAATCCCAGCTACTGAGAACGCTGAGGCAGGAGAATCACTTGAACCCAGGAGGCAGAGGTTGCAGTGAGCTGAGATCGAGCCACTGCACTCCAGCCTGGGCAACAGAGTGAGACTCTGTCTCAAAAAAAAAAAAAAAAAAAAAAAAAAAAAGAAGAAGAAGAAGAAAAGTATTAGCAAAGAATACTACAGCACAAATTCACTCACCAATGCAGATATAAAAACTCTAAACAAAACGTATACAAACTGAACGGAAAACATTACAACTAAGCTGTGCTTATCCCAGGAGGGTAAAGTGAGTTTAATTTTAGAAAATCCATTATTTTTATTCACTGATAAAAACAGAAAAAACAAATTATCTTAATAAATACATCAAAAGCATTCAATGTAATCCAATGCCTATTTGGAATAAAATTGCCTAACAGTCTAGAAATAATAGATACCTAATAAAAGTTATTGCCAAAGACCTCAAATCAACCTAATACCTAAATCTGAAACATGAGAACATTACCTTTAAAATCAAATCAAGAACAAAACAAGGATTATTACTACCTCTATTCAACATTTAACTAGAGATTCTGTCTGGTTAAGTAAAATGATAGCAGAAATTTAAAACTCAAGGGTGAAATTCAAGGACAAGAAGAAGAAAAGTAGTGAGGAAAGAAATGTGAAAAAATTAAAAGACCAGACGTGGTGGTAACAACATCTGAAAAATCTGAGTTGTAGGAAAGAGTGTTGAAAGCAGAGGTGAGAAAATTATCACTGAAAGAATCAAAAAAAAAAAATTCTCCAAACTCAAGGATGTGAATTGTCAGATAAAAGGAGCCTACCTAGGATACAGCACAATGGGAGAAAATAGGCTTACATCAAGATAACTTCACTACAATGGGAATAAACGGAAGTTTCTAGAAGAGAAGAAATAGATTTTATACAAAGGATCAGATATGAGAATGGCTCTATTCTTAACAGCAACAATGGAAACAAAAAAACAATGAAGCAATGGCTCTAAAATTTTGAAGGAAAATTATTTTCAAGCGACAATTTTTATTCAACCAAACTATCATTTTAGAGTAAGCAAATAAAGATATTTGTAGACATGCAAAAACTGAAAATACTTGTTCTTGTTCCCCAAGCATAGTTTCCCAAGAAGCTACTGGAGGAGGTGCTCACCAAAATATGAAGAGTAAATCAAGACATAGGAAGATAAAAGACACAGGGAACAGGAGATTCAATGTAGTTAACAGATTAAGGGAGTTCCCAGGTAGCCAGTGAAGGAATATCTCAGGATGACAGCAGTACACTAGGCCCATGTAGCCAGTGCCGACTGGAGCAGGAGACTCAAGTGCTAAGCATATTGAGGGATGCCATTACCAAGATACCCATTGCCTTTGCACCTTTTTTTTTTTTTTTTTTTTTTTTTTAATGAGACAGAGTTTTGCTGTTGTTGCCCAGGCTGGAGTGCAATGGTGCAATCTCGGTTCACCACAACCTCTGCCTCTTGGGTTCAAGCGATTCTCCTGCCTCAACTTCTCGAGTAGCTGAGATTACAGGCATGCGCTGCTACTCCTGACTAATTTTGTATTTTTAGTAGAGACGGGGTTTCTCCATGTTGATCAGGCTGGTCTCGAACTCCAAACCTCTGGTGATCTGCCCGCCTTGGCCTCCCAAAAGTGCCGGGATTACAGGCCTGAGCCACCCGTGCCCTGCCTGCACCGTCTTTTTAACATAAGAGCAGCTTACCTGAGTAAGTCTGACCAAGATTTTTCTTTTTTGGCTTGTCTTAACCAAAACTTATATTAATAATAAACTTGTGGCTCTCCCTAACATGATCTACTTCCTGGATTTATAGAAGGGATGGACTCATTTCACCCACAGGAATGTTCTGCTTTGACCTTTTCCTGGTAACTAGAGCTGGTGTCTTGCAGCGGATGCAGACGTTTTTTTCATGTGGCCATTTCTCATACACTTTTGAAAAGTCAAGCACAGTAACATCTGGCTTCAACCAGTGAAAACATTTCTACTTATTCACATTTGTATTGGTAATGATATGCCCCTGGTATGTTGCTTTCTAGGGATCTAACAATGCAGGAGAACAGCTTAGAGAAAACAAAGAACGAGTGGCGTATTAGTTTCCTGTGGCTGCTGCAACAAATTGCCATAAATTGGGTGGCTTAAAACAAAAGAAATATATTCTCTCACAGTTCTGGAGATCTGGTGTCTCTGAAATCAAGGTGTCACAAGGTGGCACCCTCTCTGGAGGCTTTAGAAGAGAATTTGTTTTCTGCCTCATCCAGCTTTTGGTGATTGCGTTTGTTGGCTTTTGGCTGCATTACCCCAATCTTCACCCCTTTGTGTGTTTCTCCTTTTGTGTGTCTCTTATAAAGACGTTCAACATTGGCTCTACAGCCCACCTGGAGAATCCAGGAAAATCTCCCTCTCTCAAGATCTTTAATTTATTACATCTGCAAAGATCCTTTTTGTAAATAACGTCGCATTTATAGGTTCCAGAGATTCAGATGTGGACATAGCTTTTGGAAGTCCCGCCATTCAACCCACTACACATGGCTAGCAAATCCCTCAACTGAGTGTTTCTTAGATTTCAGCAAGATACAGATTACTTCTAAAATAAAGACATTTTCATAGAAAACAGAACAAAACACAATTTCTAATAAATTTTTGTGTGTGAAATTTGACAAACTGATTTAAAATTTATATGATAGAGCAGAGTCAAGAACAGCCCAGACACTCTTGGAGAATAATGACCAGGTTAAGGGAATCCTGCTCCAAGTCTTACAAATTTATAGTAATTAAGGCACTAAGACACTGGCTCAGAGATAGACAAATGAACCAGCAGAATACAATAACACAGTAACACAATCAGTAACTCAGCAAGACATCAAAACATGCAGACACTTGATATATGACAGAAGCATTATTGCAAATTAACGGTCATTTGTATGAAAAAATTGGATGTTTACTTAATACCATGAAAAAAACAAATCACTTTTCATGTCGTTCAGGATTCAAATGTGAACAGCAAAACTTTAAAATACTCGGAAAACACAAAAGAGTATCTGATGATCTCAGGAATCCAAATATTCATTAATAGGAAAAGAATAAATAGGTATTCACACAATAAAATAGTTGTGAGCTTTTCCTCTAAGAACTGGAACAAGACAAAGATGCTTATTCTCACCACTCTTATTCAACATAGTACTGGAAGTCCCAGCCAGAGCAATTACGCAAAAGAAAGAAATAAAGGACATCCGAATTGAAAGGAGGAAGTCAAATTGTCCCTGTTTGCAGATCACATGATCTTATATAGAGAAAAACCTAAAGACTCTTTGGTAGTGCTGTTGGCAGTTCACCTTCAGTGGTGGGACCTCAGCGACTGCCTCAGTTGCATAGAATTTCCTGGTCCAAGATCACCTTCCTTGCTGGGGTGGCCACATCCAATGACTGATCAGTCCAACTCAGGACAAGTGGGAATGTTTTGAAGAGCTATTCTAGTTTCATTTTATTGGCTCATGATATTGCAGATGAAGAATTTAGTCAGAGCTTAGCTGGGCAGTCTTGCCCCACATAGTATCAGCTGGGTTTATTCACTCAGCTGCATTCAGTCCGTGATCGCGCTGAGCTAGGAAGTTCAATAAGGCTTCATGCGCATGTCTGGCACATCAGCGCTCCTCCAAGTGGCTTCTCTCTTAACTGTACGGTCACTTAGACTTCCTCACAACATTCTGGTCTTGGAGTAATCAGATTTCTTACATGATACCTTGGAGCATTACAAGTGATAAAGGAAGAAGTTACAGATCTCTTACTTACTAGCCTTAGAAGTTACTCAACATAGTATCTGCTATGTTCTATTAGTTAAAATAGTCACAAGGCCCGCCCACATGCACAGGGTGAAAAATAGACTCCATTTCTTGATGGGGGCACGACAAGGTCGCATTGCAAAAAAGCTTGTGGGATGGGAGATATTTTGTGGCCACAGTTGGAAACACAATGTGTCACAGCTTTAGGTACAGCCAAGCAGGTTGTGCACTGTACAACTGCAGGGGTTATCATTCACTCAGGTCTCAAGGCAAACAGCGCCCCCTAGAGTTGTGCAGTACACAACCAGCATAATTAGTCCCCACAGCACTGGACTCTCATACACATAATGCTTATCACAAAAAGCAAGTAATAGATGAATATATACAATATTTTACCATTTACATGAAGTTTAAAATGTAAAATGAAAGAATATTTTATATTCATACATTAAAATGTAGTAAGCCAAAAAAATAAGCAAGGAAATGATAAACAAAATTTAGAAAAGGGGAGGAAGATGTGGCCTTTAAGATCAGGAGGAACAAAGCAATGTCAGTGGTCTTGGTAATAATTTGTTGCTTTAGTTAGGTGGTAAATATATGGGCATTTGTTATCTACCTAACATTCTTTGTTTTTTGTTTTTGTTTTTGAGATGGAGTCTTACTTTGTTGCCCAGGCTGGAGTGCAGCGGTGTGATCTTGGCTCACAGCAACCTCCACCTCCTGGTTGCAAGTGATTCTCCTGCCTCAGCCTCTCAAGTAGCTGGGATTACAGACGGGCGCCACCACATCCAGTCTATTTTTGTATTTTTAGTAGGAGACGGGGTTTCACCATGATGGCCAGGCTGGTCTTGAACTCCTGACCTCGTGATCTGCCCCCTCGGCCTCCCAACCTAACATTCTTTTGTATGTACAAAGTAATCCACACTCGGTTAAGAATGAAAACAAGTCTGGGCGCGGTCGCTCACACCTGTAATCCCAGCACTTTGGGAGGCGAAGGTGGGTGGATCACATGAGGTGAGGAGTTCAAGACCGGCCTGGCCAACATGGTGAAACCCAGTTTCTCCTAAAAAAAATTCAAAAATTGCCGGGCGCGGTGGCTCAAGCCTGTAATCCCAGCACTTTGGGAGGCCGAGGTGGGTGGATCACAAGGTCAAGGGATTGAGACCATCCTGGTCAACATGGTGAAACCTCGTCTCTACTAAAAATACAAAAAAATCAGCTGGGCATGGTGGTGCGTGCCTGTAATCCCAGCTACTCAGGAGGTTGAGGCAGGAGAATTGCCTGAACCCAGGAGGCGGAGGTTGCGGTGAGCCGAGATCGCGCCATTGCACTCCAGCCTGGGTAACAAGAGGGAAACTCCGTCTCAAAAAAACAAAAAATAATAATAATAATAATAATATAGTAAAGTAGAAAAAGTAAAATAAAGATTAATCCAAGATTGCTGTAGCCTCTGGAATAATGGAAAGAGATGACAATGGTAATTTATTCAGGGGATCTAGTAGTGTTAAATAATATTTATTAGATCAGCTTGGTGAGTATTTGCTACATTTTTCTTTATATCTTACAAATTGATTCTATATCTTCTTTTGTTTGTGTTAATATCTTAATAAATGGATTCATTAAAAAATATTCATTTATTGAGCACTTGATATATGCTGGGCACTGTTCCAGGCACTTGGGATACAGCGATGAACAAAACTGGCAAAAATCACTGTCCTCATGTGGTTTTCTTTTTTTTTTTTTCTTAATGGATACCAGAAAATGGTGAGCTAAAGTGGAAGTAGTAATACCAGTCAGCGGTGAGGACAGGCAATAAAGAAAGGCATTGTCTTTAGGGGATTTGAAAACAATAACATGGATGAAACTTAGTCTGCCTTTTACTATATCTGTGTGTCAACAATTCTAAACAATAACAGGTGATAAAAATACTCTTTCCCACTGGAGTACAAGTCTCCTTCCATCCTCTCCTTTATAGCAGAAGCACTAAGGGCATACATTATGATTTCTTACATTATAATTCTGTGTAAGTTAACGATCTAACACACCATACATCGTTTCTAAGATGTAACATGGATTTAGTCTTTCAGAACAAATTTTTGTGCTGCCGTTTACATTTTTGTGCTAAATCTGGGGGAGAGAAAAAATGGGTGAAGAGTAGAGAAAGAGAAAGAGAAGTGGCAGATGCACACTAGCTGGTCATTGAGGGTACAGAAGGTGACCATCGACTATCAGAAAGTGTAGACCATGGAATCAGTAGTGAATAGAATGGTGCCTTAACAACCGCTAGTCCCATCTGGGAATAATTATTTCCATCTGGATGTACCTCGTAGTCCTCAGAGAGTATGCAATAGAAACAAAGTCTAAACATCTCATTCTAGAAAAGCCATAGTTAAGCTTGTAAACAAAAAAGAAAGAAACATTCAGCTTCTTTTTCCAGGATACAAGGTGATAATGTTAAATTCAACCGAAACCCAGAGTATAAAATAAAAGTTGGTGTGGAGGACTGCATTGTCATTGTGAGAGACATCGATTTTAACAGTGGAGGCAGTCTGAAATGGTTGAGGTTGTCATCATATCATGACTTTGTGACAAAAAAAAATTTGAGGGGGAGGAAAGGGACCACTGTTTAAGGACCACTCATTGGATTTACGTCATGGTTAAATATAAAAGACTAACATTTCTGTTTTTAGAATATTTCATTGCGATTGTAACAGCCATGTCAGAAGAGCCTATTTTACTCTTAAGACTCCTAAATTTATGTCCAGCATTTTCAAGAGTCACTCGGAAGATAAGATGACATAAATATTGTAATGTTTGTCACACATTCTCTTTTCAGAGAATCAGGGTGGCATTCTAAAGAGGTAGTTTCTGAGAAAACCAGGCACACGCATATGGAACCATTTAAGTCATTTGTTGTGACAGTAATGAGGAATCGAGTAAGCTATATTTCCACAAAGAAAACTTCTCTACGAGGGAAGTCAAGAACTCTAAAAGACGTTGTGTCAGGATGAAATCCACTCACAGCTCGGTTCTTCACAAAAACCTTAGCTTGATTTTGCAGCAAACTAGCCCGTGGACGTAGTGGAATATATTGTGTGAGTTATAGGAAGAGAATTTTTCCCAGATCCATTCAGGCAAAGGCAGAAGAATGCTTCTGTAATTTCAAAGCAGCCTTGAGTAAACAATACCTGAAATAGACAGCTATTGTGATCTGCTGCTTTCTCTTCCCTTCTTCTAGAAACAGCTCCCCACATTTTATATAAACTATCCCTTCTCTCCCACTCCACCTAAGTGCTCACCACAATTCGGTAACCAGTCATACCAGTGCCCATGTGACCCACATGACCCCATAGGCTTCCTTCTCCTTTTACGAGGAACTTGACAAAATCAGCCTCTCTTAGACAGCAAAACTGACTCAACCTGGTCTAAGCCACCATCCTATCTCCCTTGAATGATTGTAATAAGTACCTAACCAGTCTCCCTACTTCTACCCTTGCCTCTCTACAGTTCACTCAGCACAGAAGCCAGAGGTGAATGCAAATCAGATAATGTCACTCCTCCATGCAAAACCCTCTAGCCGTTGTCTATCTCATACTCGTCAAAGTCAAAGTCTGCTATGACTCACAAAGCTCTAAAGAATCCGCCCAGCATTCTCTTACCTCCCAGGCCTCGCGTCTTTGCTCACTCCTCTTTAGCCTTAGACCCGTTGCTTTTCCTTACGGATGCCAAGTACATGCCTAGCCCGTGTCGTTTGCACTTCTGTTCTCCCCAGCGTCAGTCCTTTTCCCTCATTTATTTGCACGGCTCCCTCCCTCTCTTCTTACAGGTCTTGGTTCAAATATCATCTTCCTAGTAAGGCCCACCCTGACTACTTGATTAAAATTGCAACTCCCCACCCCAGCACTTCCTATGCCTCCTTTAATGCTTCATTTTTTTTTTTTTTCCTTTTCATTTTGGTTTTGGTTTTGAGACAGGGTCTCACTCTGTCACCCAGGTTGGAGTGCAGTGGCACGATCATGGCTCACTACAGCCTCGACCTCCTGGGCTCAAGAGATTCTCCTACCTCAGCCTCCCAACTAACTGAGACTACAGGCATGAGCCACCACGCCGAGCTAATTTTTGTGGTTTTTTTTGTAAAGAAGGGTTTCGCCACGTTGCCCGGGCTGGTCTCAAACTCCTGGGCTCAAGTGATCTGCCAGCCTCTGGCTTTCAAAGTGTTGGGATTATAGGCATGAGCCACCATGCCTGGCCTTATGCTTGGTTTGTATTTTCCATAGCACTTACTACTTTCTAACACCCTGTAAAATATTTCTCTTTACTTTTGTTTACTGTCTGAATTTCCTCCTCTAGAATATAAACTGAGTTTATTTTCTTGCATTTCTTCTCCTACTACTTCCAGCACCTAGAAAAGTGTCTGTAATGTTATAGGTATTCCATGGATATATGTTTTATGAATTGAATGAATGAAATTCGGACAGAGGAGAGTTAGCAGTTTCTGTCATTGGTGGGCCAGTCTTGTGATAAAGCCCCTGAAAGAGGGCAGTTGACACAAAGAAAGCTTCATTCTCCACGCTAATAGGGGACCAGCCTTTGTCCCTGTCCTCCCAGAAGCCAGCTACACCTCTCTCTTTACAGGGTTTTCTACAAGAGCCAACAAATCCTCCTTTTTCTCTAAGATAGCTCCAGTTGCGCCTCTATCATTTGCAACCACAAGATCTAATACAGGAGTGTTCTTTGCGCAGACATACACAGGATAAATTTTCTCTTTTACCAAGGACATGCCTCTCTGAGCGGTCTACATCCTGAGCTCATGCTCTGCTTCATCTTCCATCCTCAGCTCATCCTGGCTTGGCGACAGCAGCCAATTCCACATAAGGAGGCTGCTGTTGAGACATTGTTTTCGGTTGTTTGAAATCTCTATGTTCATCAGCCTTGTGCAAAGCGGAATATAGAGACAAGGCAGGGGATGCTGCCTCCTGCCTCCTGCTTTCTCCCATCCAGTGCTTCAACAGCCACATCCCAAACACTTGACCTCTAGACACTCATATATTTGCCCGTGTTGTCCCACTTCCTCTCTCTCCTACAGTTACCACTAAATTCTGCTTTCTTCCTCCCCCTTCCACGGTGTTGATTCCAAGTGCTCTCTTTAATAAACATCCTCCACACTAACTCAGTCTTAGAGTTTGCATCACAGGGAACTCAACTTATGACATGGGTGATTAATGCTTTTTAAGAAACTTGGAAGCCAAGCACAGTGACTCACACCTACAATCCCAGTACTTCGGGAGGCCAAGACAAGAGGATCACTTGATCCCAGAAATTCAAGACCAGCCTGGGCAACATAGTGTGATCCCATCTCTACATAAAAAAAAATTTTTTAACTAAAAATTTTAAAAAGCCAGGCGCAGTGGCTCACACCTGTAATCTCAGAACTTTGGGAGGCTGAGGCTGGAGGATCACGGGGTCAGGAGATCGAGACCATCCTGGCTAACACAGTGAAACCTCGTCTCTACTAAAAATCCAAAAAATTAGTTGAGCATGGTGGCACGTGCCTGTAATTCCAGCTATTCAGAAGTCTGAGGCATCAAGAGTCACTTGAACCCGGGAGGGAGAGGTTGCAGTGGGCCGAGATTGTGCCACTGCACTCCAGCCTGGGCAATAGAGCAAGACTCCATTTCAAAAAAAAAAAAAAAAAATTACAAGAAAAGAAACTTGGACTTAAAGCTTTCCTGGTTTTTTTGTGTGTGTGTGTTTTTTTTGTTTTGTTTTGTTTTGTTTTGTTTTTGTGACGGAGTTTCGCTCTTGTTACCCAGGCTGGAGTGTAATGGCGCAATCTCGGCTCACCGCAACCTCCGCCTCCTGGGTTCAAGCAATTCTCCTGCCTCAGCCTCCTGAGTAGCTGGGATTACAGGCATGTGCCACCATGCCCTGCTAATTTTTTGTATCTCTAGTAGAGACGGGGTTTCACCATGTTGACCAGGATGGTCTCGATCTCTTGACCTCGTGATCCACCCGCCTCAGCCTCCCAAAGTGCTGGGATTACAGGCTTGAGCCACCGAGCCCGGCCTTCCTGGGTTTTTAAATTAAGTTCCTTTCCCACACCACATCATTCCCACCATATGTGCTCCCCTTCAAAATGATACCGTCAGACACAAGAGGCACCGTTTACCTTACCCCAGCAGCCACCCCTACATAGTGGCTACATAGGAAAGAGGTCCAGCTCCCTTCAGTTTTCCCCAAAGGTGACTGAAGTGCGTCTGAGGAGATGAAAGTATGCCTTCTACACCACTTCACCCATCACCCAGCCACATCCATTCACCTAGTCATTTCTTCATTTAAGAAACATGTCTTGCACATATGCTAAGTCACCATGCTAACTGGGTCACTTTTTGCCCCAATGCTTTTTTTGTTTTTTGAGACAGAGTTTCACTCTTGTGGCCCAGGCTGGAGTGCAATGGCGTGATCTCGGCTCACTGCAACCTCTGCCTCCCGGGTTCAAGCGATTCTCCTGCCTCAGTCTCCTGAGTAGCTGGGATTACATGCAGCTGCCACCACGCCCAACTAATTTTTGTATTTTTAGTGGAGATGGGGGTTTCACCATGTTGGCCAGGCTGGTCTTGAACTCCAGACCTCCAGTCATCCACCTGCCTCAGCCTCCCAAAGTGCTGGGATTATAGGCATGAGCCACCACACCCAGCCCCAGTGCTAACTTTCAAGATTATTTTAGAATGCTCAACTATGGTCATAGAAAAAAATTAGATTAAAATAAACTTTAATCACAGGAACACCAGTGTGTGTGGCTTGCTTTGGAATTCCTTAGCTGTTACCTGATTTCAAACACCCTAAGCGTATCTTTGTTTGCAGCTTGGGTTCCCATATGGTGCTTGCAGAGAAAGACAAGGCCGGCCCAAGGGCTGTCAGAACTCTTTTCAATTAAAGTTGCTATTGAGAATTCATAAATAGGCATTATGGACTCCTTCATTGGCATGATAAATTCATGGATTATGAGATACAACATGGAAATTCTTGGTTCCAAAAACAAACTAGAAGTGTTTGTCCCAAAGTAGTATTGAGTTCAACATTTTTTTTTGCTTTTTTGCTTTTATTATTATTATGTGTGTGTGTGTATATATATATAGTATTGTATTATTGCACTTTAGGTTCTGGGGCACATGTGCAGATCATGCAGGATTGTTGCATAGGTACACACATGGCAATGTGGTTTGCTGCCTCCATCCCCCGTCACCTACATCTGGCATTTCTCCCCATGTTATCCCCCCCCAACCTCCCTACCCCCTGCTGTCCCTCTCCTGATCCTCCCCAACAGACCCCAGTGTGTGATGCTCCCCTCCCTGTGTCCATGTGTTCTCATTGTTCGACACCTGCCTATGAGTGAGAACATGCAGGGTTTGATTTTCTGTTCTTGTGTCAGTTTGCTGAGAATGATGGTTTCCAGATTCATCATCCATGTCCCTACAAAGGACATAAACTCATTGTTTTTTATGGCTGCATAGTATTCCATGGTTTATGTGTGCCACATTTTCCTTGTCCAGTCTATCATCGATGGGCATTTGGGTAGGTTCCAGGTCTTTGCTTTTGTAAACAGTGCCACTATGAACATACGTGTGCATGTGTCTTTATAATAGAATGATTTATAATCCTTTGGGTATATACCCAGTAATGGGATTTCTAGGTCAAATGGAATTTCTATTTTTAGGTCCTTGAGGAATCGCCACACTGTCTTCCACAATGGTTGAACTAATTTACACTCCCACCAACAGTGTAAAAGTGTTCCTGTTTCTCCACATCCTCTCCAGCATCTGTTGTCTCCAGATTTTTTAATGATTGCCATTCTAACTGGCGTGAGATGGTATCTCAATGTGGTTTTGATTTGCATTTCTGTAATGACCAGTGATGATGAGCATTTTTTCATATGTTTGTTGGCCTCATCAATGTCTTCTTTTGAAAAGTGTCTGTTCAAATCCTTCACCCACTTTTTAATGGGTTTGTTTTTTTTCTTGTAAATCTGTTTTAGTTCTTTGTAGATTCTGGATATTAGCCCTTTGTCAGATGGGTAGATTGCAAAAATTTTTCCCCATTCTGTTGGTTGCCTGTTCACTCTAATGATTGTTTCTTTTGCTGTGCAGAAGCTCTTAAGCTTAATTAGCTCCCATATGTTTACTTTGGCTTTTGTTGCCAATGCTTTTGGAGTTTTAGTCATTAAGTCCTTGCCTATGCCTATCTCCTGAATGGTTTTGCCTAAGTTTTCTTCTAGAGTTTTTATGGTATTAGGTCTTATGTTTAAGTCTTTAATCCATCTGGAGTTAATTTTAGTGTAAGGTGTCAGGAAGGGGTCCAGTTTCTGCTTTCTGCACATGGCTAGCCAGTTTTCCCAACACTATTTATTAAACAGGGAATCCTTTCCCCATTGCTTGTTTTTGTCATGTTGTAGATGTGTGGCATTGCCTCTGAGGCCTCTATTCTGTTCCATTGGCCTATATCTCTGATTTGGTACCAGTACCATGCTGTTTTGATTACCGTAGCCTTGTAGTATAGTTTGAAGTCAGGTAGCGTGATGTCTCCAGCTTTGTTCTTTTGGCTTAGAATTGTGTTGGCTATGTGGGCTCTTTTGGTTCCATATGAAGTTTAAGTTGGCTTTTTCCAGTTCTGTGAAGAGGGTCATAGGTAGCTTGATGGGGTAGCATTGAATCCATAAATTACTTTGGGCAGTATGGCTATTTTCACAATATTGATTCTTCCTAACCATGAGAATGGAATGTTTTTCCATCTGTTTGTGTCCTCTCTTATTTCCTTGAGCAGTGGTTTGTAGTTCTCCTTGAAGACGTCCTTTACATCCTTTGTTAGTTGTATTGCTAGGCATTTTATTCTCTTTGTAGCAATTGTGAATGGGAGTTCGTTTTTGATTTGGCTCTCTTTAAGTCTGTTATTGGTGTATAATAATGCTTGTGATTTCTTCACATTGATTTTGTATACTGAGACATTGCTGAAGCTGCTTATCAGTTTAAGGAGATTTTGGGCTGAGACGATGGGGGTCTTCTAAAAATATGGAGCACTTCACAAATTTATGTGTCATCCTTGCACAGGGACTATGCAAATCTTCTCTTTATCATTCAAATTTTAGTATATGTGCTGCCGAAGTGAGAACTGATTTTATGTATTTTAATTCACATGTAATAATTATACATATTTTGGGGTATGTGTGGTATTTTGATATACATATATAATATGTAATGATCAAGTCAGGGTAACTGGCATATCCATCACCTCAAACATTTATCATTTTTTGTCTTGAGTATATTCAAAATCTGTTCTTGGCCAGGTGTGGTGGCTTACACCCGTAATCCCAGCACTTTGGGAAGCCAAGGCAGGTGGATCACCTGAGGTCAGGAGTTTGAGACCAGCCTGGCCAACATGGTGAAACCCCATCTCTACTAAAAATACAAAAAAAAAAGTTAGCTGGGCATGGTGGCACATGCCTGTAGTCACAGCTACTCGGGAGGCTGAGGCAGAAGAATCACTTAAACCCAAGAGTCTGAGGTTGCAGTGAGCTGAGATCCTGCCACTGCACTCCAGCCTGGGTGACAGAGCAAGACTTCGTCTCAAAAACCAAACAAACAAACAAACAAAAGAATCTGTTCTTTTTGCTATTTGAAAATAGTTAATCAATTGTTGCTAATTATAATAGTCACCCTAGGGTGCTATAGAACACTAGAGAAGTTCAACAACATTCATTAAGCTCTTTGTGTTAAGCACTGTGTGAATCCCAAGATAAGCAAGGTGACAAAAACAAGCAATGGAGAAAGGACTCCCCATTCAATTAATGGTGCTGGGATAACTGGTTAGCCAAATGCAGAAGATTGAAACTGGACCCCTCCTTACACCATATACAAAAGTCAACTGAAGATGAATTAAAGACTTAATTGTAAAACACAAAACTATAAAAACCCTGGAAGACAACCTAGGCAATACCAGCCTGGACACAGGAATGGACAGAGATTTCATAATGAAGATGCCAAAAGCAAACACAACAAAGGCAAAAATCGAGAAATGGGATTTAATCAAACTAAAGAGCTTCTACACAGCAAAAGAAACTATCAACAGAGTTAACAGACAACCTACAGTATGGGAGAAAAAATTTGCAAATTATGCATCTGACAAAGGTCTAATATTCAGCATTTATAAGGAATTTTAGGCAAATTTACAAGAGAAAAACAACCCCACTAAAAAGTGGGCAAAGGACATGAACGGACACTTTTCAAGAGAAGATATACATATGGCCAACAAGCATATGAAGAAAACCTCAAAATTACTGACATTGAGAAATGCAAATGAAAACCACAATGAGATGCCATCTCACATCATTCAGAATGGCTATTACTAAGAAGTCAAAAAATAACAGATGCTGATGAAGTTGTGGAGAAAAGCGAACACTTATACACTGTTGGTGGCAGTATAAATTAGTTCAACCATTATGGAAAGCAGTGTGGTGCTTCCTTAAGGAGCTAAAAGCAGAACAGCCATTCAACCCAGGAATCTCATTACTGAGTATATAACCAGAGGACTATAAATCATTCCACCATAAAGACACATGCATGTGAATGTTTATTTCAACACTATTCACAATAGCAAAGACATGGAATCAACCTAAATGCCCATCAGTGATAGACTGGATAAAGAAAATGCGGTACATATACACTATGGAATACTATGCAGCCATAAAAACAATGAGATCATATCTTTTGCAGGAACATAGATGGAACTAGAGGCCATTATCCTTAGTAAACTAATGCAGAAATAGAAAACCAAATACCAGAAGTTCTCACCTATAAGAGGGAGCCAAATGATGAAAACTTATGGATACATAGAGGGGAACAACATACACTGGGGCCTATTGGAGGGTGGAGGGTGAAAGGAGCAAGAGCATTGGAAAAAATAACCATTGGGTACTAGGCTTAGTACCTAGGTGACTAATCTGTACAACAAACCCCCATGACACATGGTGGTGCACATCTGTAGTACCAGCTATTGGGAGGCCAAGGTGCAAGGATAACTTAAAACCCGGGGGGCCAAGGCTGCAGTGAGCTGAGATCATGCCACTGCACTCCAGCCTCGGTGATTGAGTGAGACCCTGAGATATGATTTGGCTCTGTGATCCCACTCAAATCTCATATTGTAGCTCCCCTAATTCCCACGTGTTGTGGGAGGGACCCAGTGGGAGACAACTGAATTATGGGGGTGGATCTTTCCTGTGCTGTTCTCGTGATAGTGAATGGATCTCATGAGATCTGTTGGTTTTAAAAACGGGAGTTGCCCTGCACAAACTCTCTTTTTATCTGCTGCCATCCACATAAGATGTGACTTGTTCCTTCTTGCCTTCCACCATGATTGCGAGGCCTCCCCAGCCATGTGGAACTGTAAGCCCAATAAACCTCTTTCTTCGGTAAATTGTCTCGGTTGTGTCTTTATCAGCAGCATGAAAATGGACTAATGCATCCTGGCTCCAAAAACAAAAAAGAGAAGGGAAGAAAAAAAATGTGGTTCTCCCAACGTTGGAGGTAGGGCCTGGTGGGAGATGTTTGGATCATGTGGGTAGATCTCTTATGAATGGCTTAGTGCCAGATTGTTGGTAACGAGTGGGTTAATAGCTCAGTTACTTCACAGGAAATCTGGTTGTCTTAAAGAGTCTAGGACCGGCCAGGCGCGGTGGCTCAAGCCTATAATCCCAGCACTTTGGGAGGCCGAGGCGGGTGGATCACAAGGTCAAGAGATCGAGACCATCCTGGCCAACATGGTGAAACCCCGTCTCTACTAAAAATACAAAAAATTAGCTGGGCGTGGTGGCGCATGCCTGTAATCCCAGCTACTCAGGAGGCTGAGGCAGGAGAATTGCCTGAACCCAGGAGGCAGAGGTTGCGGTGAGCCGAGATCACGCCATTGCACTCCAGCCTGGGTAACAAGAGAGAAACTCTGTCTCAAAAAATAAATAAATAAAAAGAGTCTAGGACCTCCCGTTTCTCTTGTTTCCACTCTCACCATGTGATGTGCCTGCTCTTTCTTCACTTTCTGCCATGATTGTAAGCTTCCTAAGGCCCTCACCAGAAGCAGCTGCCAGGGCGGTGGTTCATCTACAGCCTGCAGAATAGTGAGCCAATTAAACATCTTTTCTTTATAAGTTACCCAGCCTCAGCTATTTCTTTCTTTTTTTTTTTTGAGACAGAGTTTCGCTCTTGTTACCCAGGCTGGAGTGCAATGGCGCCATCTCGGCTCACCGCAACCTCCGCCTCCTGGGTTCAGGCAATTCTCCTGCCTCAGCCTCCTGAGTAGCTGGGATTACAGGCACGTGCCACCATACCCAGCTAATTTTTTGTATTTTTAGTAGAGACGGGGTTTCACCATGTTGACCAGGATGGTCTCGATCTCTTGACCTCGTGATCCACCCGCCTCAGCCTCCCAAAGTGCTGGGATTACAGGCATGAGCCACCGCGTCCAGCCAGCTATTTCTTTATAGCATGAAAAACAGACTAACACACAGTGAAAGTTCCACATAAGCAGGGATTTTTGTTGTTTTCCTAGCATTTAGAACAATACCTGGCAAATGGCAGGTGTTTGTACCAATCAGCTTTGGCTGGGATCCTGCTGAGTTACAAAACTCCCAAACTCTCCGTGGCTTACAGCAGCAAACATTTATTTCTTGCTTGCTATAGTGAACGGTAGCAACTCTTGTCCAGGCTGTGGGGTCGGTCCAGGTCTGCTCCATGTGTCTTTCTAAGCAAGGAACTCAGCTGAAGAACATGGAGGACATATAATTTTTTTAGTGGACAGCAGGAGCCCAAGAAAGCTAGCAGAACTTGCCATGCTTCTGCAAGCTTCTGCTAGGATCTGGCACACTGTCCTTTCCACCACTTCCATTCCCTTGGTCTAAGCAACTCATATGAACAAGCTCCACATAAATGGGGAAGGGAAATACACTCCTCCCCTGGGGAGCTGGGGGAAAGGAGAGTGAATATTTGCTGAGCCACGATAAAATCCACAATCGTGCTCAATAAATATTTGTTGAATGACTGTATGAATAAAATCTACATGTACTGATATGGGAAGATCCCTAACACATCTCATTAAGTGAAACAAGCAAGTTGCAAAGCAGTATATACACTATGATCCAATTTATAAACACACATACCAAAAATAGAACCATACACTGATATATGCACATATTTTTTCATAAATGCATAGAGAAGGGGCTGGAAGTGGATGTGCAGTATAACTTCTGGAAAGAGAAGTAAGATTGGGTAGGAGTCAAAGAAAACATTTGCTTTTTCATCATTTGAAAATGATTTTTACAAAAAAGTATTTGTGCTTAACTTATATGGTTTTCTTTTTAACCACTGAGAAAGAAAGAAAGAGAGAGAAAGAGAGAGAGAGAAAGAAAAGAAAGAAAGAAAGAAAGAAAGAAAGAAAGAAAGAAAGAAAGAAAGAAAGAAAGAAAGAAAGAAAGGAACGAAGGAAGGAAGGAAAGAAAGAAAAGAAAGAAGGAAGCAAGGAAGGAAGGAAGGAGGGAAGGAAGGAAGGGACGATGAGGCAACGTCCATTGTGAAGCTCCTCACGCAGTTCGAATTGGAAAAATGGCAGACGAGCAATTTGGAGGAAGGAAGTTAATGTCATAGTAAGAGTGACAAATTAATAACAAAATGTGCCCTAACTCTTATAATTGTTCAGTTACTGCTCTGACATTTTAAAAACATTACAACCTTTATGGTAAGTGCCTTTATCTGGCTTTTAAAATGATTATGAAATTACTTTGACAGTATCTTGCACTTACATTGTGTAAAAAGGAACATGTATTTAACCCATGCCATATAATAGTAGATATTCAGTGTTTGTTATACCAAATAAGTAAAAACCCTAGCAAGTCTATTAATAGTTTACTTATTTCCAGTTCACATAGGAACATCAAGTCTTAATGAAAAATAATATTCTCTAAAGGACATTCTTTATCTTGAATATGCTGCAATATGCCATATTTTTTTAAATTGGACATTCCTTCAACTTTCCATACCTTTCCCTAGAACTTAATGCCTTACCTGGATAGTCACAGATGTAAGCTTTCTGAAAGACAGAATCACTTTATCAAGTAACATCATAAAACATTTTTCTAAGGCTGTGCTGGTGGTCACTTTTCATAGCTAATATCTCAGCAACCACACAAAGAACCAAAAAGTTTGATGGCTGAGGACTTGTGAAAGTGTCCAAACCAATCAGTCCCAAAACTCTCAATGATAACCCACACGATGTATCCACACCATAGAACAAACACCAATTCTACTTCTCCCTCAAGAGAACAATAACTGGCCAGGTGCGGTAGCTCATGCCTATAATCCCAGCACTTTGAAAGGCCGAGGCAAGTGGATCACCTGAGGTCAGGAGTTCGAGACCAGCCTGGTCAACATGGCAAAATCCCGCCTCTACTAAAAATACAAAAATTAGCCGGGCGTGGTGGTGGGAACCTGTAATCCCAGCTGCTCGAAAGGTTGAGGCATGAGAATGGCTTGAACCTGGGAGGTGGAGGTTGCCGTGAGCCAAGATGGTGCCACTGCAACAGAGCAAGACTCTGTCTGAAAAAAAAGAAAGAAGGAAGGAAGGAAGGAGGGAAGGAGGGAAAGAGGGAAGGAAGGAAAATAAAATAGCAATGAATAGGTCATTTTAAAATTTGGTTTTTTAAGGAATCTTTATGGTGGTTCTTGCTGTTAACCATTTCTGTTTTGGGTTTGATTTTTCAAATTTGCAGGTAGGTTCCGAAATTTAAATTTGTTAAATTAGCGCCAGTTGAGCTCATCAGTCGGCTTGGCTCATGATAATCAAATTTATAGGAGGCTCACTTACAAATGAGATCATGGTCTCATATATACTAACCATACCATATACCTCCCAGAGCACCAGGGTCACCTGCTCTCTGTACTCCCTTGCCACTAAAGTAAGGTTGACAAGTGAAAACAATTGGCTGATGAATGCTAGATTCAAAAAGAGGGAATTGTATGGTTTTAACAAGGTTAGTAATTTGTGGTACCACAGTAAGTTCACTGCTCATGAAAATATCTGCCTGGCTTAAGGGGTCAGTACATCAGAGCCAGCCTCTTCCCGGATGATACTGGGAGGCCCTGAAAAACTATCCTTGTCAATGCCTCGTTAAGAGTTTAGTTCTCATGTTGGCCTGTGGCTACTAGGGGCCTTCCAATCACCAATTGATCTTGATAGCCATTAGCAGAGTTGAACTTTTAAGCAAAAAAATAAGTAAATAAAAAGTAAGTTAGTTGCTCATTCCTGAAACAAACATAGTGGCCAAAGGGATGAAATGTGCCGATTGTCCAAGCTTGGGATTCTCAACCGCCTCTAGGATGAGTCCTGCTCCCCAATAAATCATAAGTCCTGAGGAAGGGCAGAGCTCCGATGGAGAAGAACGAAGATGGGATGGTAGGCAAGCAAAGAAAAACAACAACAACAGCAACAATAATAATGATGGGTGCCCACTACACCAAATTTCTGGTTGTAATTCTTGGCCACACTCCCCTCACCAGCTCAGGGTCCCTTTCAGCAGGCAGGGTAGCATGGGCACCAATCACAGCACAATAATGAACTGTTGATTCTTTCTGGGAGACAAGAAAAAAACACACACTGAAACGGGATGTTGGAATAGGCTAATGGCTTGACTTCAACACTTTTAATACCCACCTTTCTGTTTGCTTTTTAGTCTGTTTTATGTTTTACCTAGTTCCTGTTATACCAGAAGCGCCGTATCCAGAAGACCATGTGACAACTTAGTAAAACAAATCGTAATTATGAAAGTCCTGTGTGCATTGGTTTAAGGATTAAAATGTCAAATTTTAAATGTTGATGGGTTCACATGATTTGTGCCTGAGGAAGACAGTAGAGTTAGAAGAGGCAGAGTTGTGAGAATCAAGGAGTCTGAGCCATGACACGAGGGACCAACTCCCAGCTAATATAAAGAGCTTGTCGCCTCACTGTTTGAGGCTAGAATTTGGGCAAGAAGAGAAGGAATTCTGTAACTGCAGTTACCAACTTGCTTCCAATTGAGGTTTCACCACTTGCTAGTAATGCAGCTCATGGCGAAGTTAATGAGAAGTAATAATGCCATTTCTTGAGCTAAATGTGTACCAAGTGCTTTAACCTTTAGGAGAACTTTGGAGGGAATGTATCATTAAATTCCTTTTATCAAACGCTACCAGTGGCAAGACACGTAATCAATTTAACAATAGTTTTATAGGGTAATGCTTTACAGGACATAAGCAGCCAGGTGCAGTGGCTCATGCCTGTAGTCCCAACATTTTGGGAGGCCAAGGCAGAAGGGTTGCTTGTTGCCAGGAGTTCCAGATCAGCCTGGGTAACATAGTGAGACCTCGTCTCTATTTAAAAAAATAAATAAATAAATAATTAGCCTAATGTGGCATGTGCCTGTAGTCCCAGTCACTGGGAAGGCCGAGGTGAAAGGATGGCTTACGTCTAGGAGGTCGAGGCTGCAGTGAGCTGAGATCACGCCACTGCACCACAGCCTGGGTGGCAGAGAGAGATCCTGTCTCAAAAAGAAAAAATATATATAATTATAAACACAACTCAATTTCAAACATTAAAATAAGAAGTGAAAGTAAAAGGCTGCTTAAAACACCAAAAAATGGAGTATTGCCCCATTTTACCTACAAGACCACTGAGGCTTAGCTAAAGAGTTTATGCCATTTGTCCATCCAAAGTCACACAGCTATTTGTGAATATGGAGCCAGAAATCTCATTCAGCTCTGTCTGATTTCCGTTCACCACGTTGTACCTTCAGGGTCACAGTTCCTTGGTTTCCTCATATATAAAATGAAAATGATAATAGACACCTCTCAAAATCATCACAAGAATCAAATGGTGTGTATAAAAACGTGAGTGCCTAGAGATAGCCGGTGTTTATTATTCTTTTTAACAATAAAACAACCAGAGACACGTGCCAAGTGAATAGAAAATAAGAATTTAAGGGAGATGGACTAGGCAAGATAGGATCCAGGCAGACTTTGAATTAAGCTGACGTCTGCTTGGGCAGGAAATTCTTATAAAAATCCTCTGGAGAAAAGGTCAGTCTTAGGACATAGAAAATCCATATTATAAACTTGGGCTTTGATTAAGCTCTAGGTGCCAAGTACCACATTAAGATTGCTCAAATAGCCAAGAACTTTGCCCAGACTCGCCCAAATTAAACAATGACTTTTTTCCAACTTTACTTGATAAGAATCAATCTCTTTATTAAACTGTTTAAACATAACTAAATGCAAAGTCAGAAGAAAAGACAGATGAAGTCTGAGCCAAGGTGGTGTAAATTCTGGATCAATTAGGTGCTTTTTTCCTCTCTATCCATTAACTGTCACCATTCCCAATCCCTTTCTTCTTTTTAGTCCTGTGCTCCACTTTATTTTCTTACTTTTATTTTTATTATTTATTTATTTATTAGACCCAGGGTCTCACTCTGTCACCCAGGCTGGTGTATGATGGCGTAATCATAGCTCACTGCAGTCGCAAACTCCTGGGCTCAAGTGATCCTCCTGCCTCAGCCTCCCAACCACGCACCACTTTAAAGACAAATTGCTTGGCAAGTGACACTGGTGTAAATGAAATAAAACAAAATAAAATAAGGTAAAGAAGACATGCGTATGTACTTAACTTGAGGCCAAGAGTCTTTTTTTTTTTTTTTTTTTTTGAGAAGGAGTCTCGCTCTGTCACCCAGGCTGGAGTGCAATGGTGCCATCTCGGCTCACTGCAACCTCCGCCTCCTGGGTTCAAGCAATTCTCCTGCCTCAGCCTTCTGAGTAGCTGGGGCTACAGGCATGCACCACCATGCCTGGCTAATTTTTTGTATTTTTAGTAGAGATGGGGTTTCACCATGTTAGCCAGGATGGTCTCAATCTCCTGACCTCGTGATCCACCTGCCTTGGCCTCCCAAAGTGCTGGGATTACAGGCATGAGTCACTGTGCCCAGCCAACTCTTTTCTTACTACAAGAGACACCCAATCAACTGACTCAATCTGTATTACTTGCTGTAATTACTTTCCTTCTCCTAACTTGCCTTTCTTACCGTTTCTAGTGCTGTTTTGCTTCTGTCCATTTAAAGAGACTGTACCCCTTTAAAAAGGATGGAAAAACCACACATGTTTCTGTCTTTCAAGGTTGTGCTCATTCTCTGGCATAATAAAATTTGCCGGGCTTTCTTTATGGTGGACATCTGTATCCATTTCCTAGGGCTCCTATAACAAATTAACACAAATTTAGCAGCTTAAAACAACAGAAATATATTCTCTCACGGTTCTGGAGGCCAGAAGTCAGCAATCAAGGTGGCAGCTGGGCCACCCCCCATCTGGAGTCTCTAGGAAGGAATCATTCCTTACCTCTTCCAGCTTTCTGGTGGCTGCTTGCATTCCTTGGCTTGTAGACACATTCCTTCAATCTCTGTCTTCACGTGACCTTCCCCTACACTTTCCTCTTCTTATGAAAGCACCTGTCATTGGATTTAGGGTCTATCCAGTAAATCTGGTATAATCTCATCTTGATATCCTTAATTACATATGCAAAGGCCCTTTTCCCAAATAAGGTCATATTCACAGGGGGTAGGGACTTGTACATATCTTTTCAGGGGCCACAATTCAATCCACTACAGCATCCAACTCAAAGAGTTATCACTTGTAATCTAATAATAATCACTTTTAATCTAATAATCTAGTAATTGATTTTCCCTCTCACTCTCTGTATTTTTTGTTATGAGTATGTGTTTTCTATATAATGGAATAAAAGAACACTTTTAAATGTACAATTATTTAATGTTTCCTAGTTTCCAATATTTGAACATCACTTAGGAGTTTATGAGTGATGTTCAATATCACTCCATCTATATCTTCTTAGATGCTCCCAGTGACTCACTGTGTGATTGGCCTAACAAACATTATCACTTGAGAGATACAGAATCTGAGCCTCAGAAACCTGTCCAAAATCTCTTGTCACTATAAATCTAGGTTTTTGAAATCATCTTTTCATTATACATCAGACAACAAAGAGTGACTTTTTTTTTTTTTTTTTTTTTTGAGAGGGAGTCTCACTCTGTTGCATAGGCTGGAATGCCATGGTACAGTCTCGGCTCACTGCAACCTCCACCTCCCGTGTTCAAGCGATTCTCCTGCCTCAGACTCTTGAGTAGCTGAAATTACAGGTGCACACCACCACGCCCGGCTAATTTTTGTATTTTGAGTAGAGACAAGGTTTCACCATGTTGGTCAGGCTGGTCTCGAACTCCTAACCTCGTGATGCACCCGTTTGGCCTCCCAAAGTGCTGGGATTACAGGCGTGAACCACCATGCCCGGCCAAGTGATTTTTTTTTATTATAAATACATACAGAACATACTCATCTTGAGTATTAACTTTGACAGAAGTGAGAAAACCTGTGCAGTAGCCAGAATGCTTATGTCCTCCACAAAACTCCTATGCTGAAATCCTAACCCTCAAGGTGATGGTGTTAGAAGGGCGGGGGTGCAGGGGTTGGGGAAGTGATTAAGTCACGAGGGCTCTGCCATCATGGGATTAGTGCCCTTATAAGGAGACCCCCAGAAAGCTAGCTAGTCCTTTCACCCACGTGAGGACATAGGGAGAAGACAGCCACCTACAAATCAGGAAACTGGCCCTCACCAGTCACCAAATCTGCCAGCACCTTGATCTTGGACATCCCAACCTCCAGAACTGTGAGAAATACATGTTGTTTATAAGCTACCAAGTTATATTTTATAGCAGCAGGAACTAAGACAACCCACTGGCATTTCGTCTTTAGGACTTCATTAGCTTACTCAATGCAATGGCATCTGACACATATTTGGAAAACATTTATTTGTAGTCATCTGGTCAAAACATAACTCTGACCGCTAGTAGCTCATTCTTACATAGTTCTGAAACAGTGGTGGTGTGTGAGTGGTTTTCATGAATATTTTCTCTCCTTCTGAAATGGAGGAGGACCTACCTATGTGAACCAGGGCTTCCAACGAAAACGGTAGAGCCATGTGGGCTTCAGGTAAATAGGTGGGCTCGGTTCAGTAGGAGGGACTTCCAGAAGGATAACCCAGAGAGGACCACTTTGCAGAACGCACAGAAGATGTGCTTCTAGAAGGACTGTGAGTGCTGGAAAGCTGGAATGAGGGTAGAAAATAACGACTATTACCGTTCCATGAACCTTGTAGAAAACAACATACAATTGTCCTGAGTAGTATAAATTTTTGACTACTCTGGAATGCAATATTTTTTCCAAGTGGGCAAACCCTTGATGGTGTTGATTCAGTTTTGTGTTGGCCTCTAATAATAACAGGAAAGTGGGAGATTTCTTACGGTAGGTAGCCCAACCATTCATCTAAAGATTTGGTGTGTCTGTGTGTGTGTGTGTTTACTTTGAAAGATTCCCATTTAATCATTTATATTGATTATAAATTGATAAATTTATTATCATTATATATCTTATGTAAAAGATGGTCCCATTTAATCATTTATATTGACTTTAAAGAAGCAAACAACATCTATGTGAAAAGTTAAATTTATCATGCGATACATTTAGAGATTGTTTCGGCAGTCTCCCATTTAAAAGAAAACAATGATTTGCCTAATCTCGATCACATCCAGTGTGCATGGAACAGATCACAGAACCAGAGATGAAATAATAGCACCTGCTAGGTCCTTTGAGAGGTACATATATTATGAGGGGGAAATTTCTTCAGGAAATACAATGCAGTGCACATCTCTGTGTGTTGTCTGTTCTCTGTGCCTCTCTCACTTCTTACTTTCCCTCCCTCTCTCTCTCTTTCTCTCTTCCCCCTTTCCTCCACCCCCCCTAAATGCAAGCCAAGAGGCTATGCAGACTCACCTGGCCTCCATTTCAGCAGTCTACACGTGCACAATGCCATTCCCTAGGATTTTTTAAGAAGAAAAAATGACTTCCTAAACACAAGACATTAGTTATTGTCACAGGTTGCAACCTAAAGGAAGTTTCTATAATGACCGTAAGCGTGCTCAGCAGAAAACCAGTTGCACTGGCTCCGATCGGGAAGGGGTATCGCAGAGTGATAGCAACACTTAGATCCTTATCATGAATACTGTTGGTACCTCATCCAAATCCTCTTTTCTGGGCCAGTACACTCGTTCCCCAGCTGCCAGGAATGGTGGTTGCTGAGAGCTCACAGCTGCTGTTCTCCAGAGAATTGCTCTTGGCCAAACGGAGGCATCTGGCAACAGAGATTACACCCTACCCTACTACGCCAAGACCGACCAAAGTCAATGACTGACTGGTTCCCCCGGTAGGAAGGCAGGCCCTTGCCTGAGGGCGTGACTGATGGTGTCGTGCCATCAAGTTGCAGAGTTCCCAGCAGGATCTGGCTGAAGCTAGTCTCCAGGTGAGACACTCTCCATTTTTTTTTTTTTTTTTTTTTTTTGAGACAGAGTCTCACTCTGTCACCAGGCACCAGGCTGGAGTGCAGTGGCGCAACCTCGGCTCACTGCAACCTCCGCCTCCTGGGTTCAAGCAATTCTCCTGCCTCAGCCTCCTGAGTAGCTGGGACTACAGGGGCGCACCACCACGCCCAGCTAATTTTTTTGTATTTTTAGTAGAGACGGGGTTTCACCATGTTGGCCAGGATGGTCCCGATCGCTTGACCTTGTGATCCGCCCGCCACCACCTCCCAAAGTGCTGGCCACTGTGCCTGGCCAATGCTCTCCTTTTTTAAGGGCTTTCCTCTGTTCTAGGCTTCTTCCCTCATTCTGTTCTCTTCAGAACACTCCCTCAATAAACACTTGCCCAAAAATTGCCGTCTAGGGTTCTGCCTTTAAGACCTTGGCGAACACATGTCTTTATGTGGATTGCAAGAGCAATCCTAGATAGCAGAAATGCTGCCTCTTCCCAACACTCCATCAAGAGGACCTGCATGCCACTCTGACCTCTGACTTCTACCCTAAGAGGGTTCTCCCTCTCCCTTACCCTTGTGGCCAGTGAGCACCAAATAAAGCCTCTATCTCCTCAGTGTTTCATCATTCCAAGTTCTCCCCAGTCACCAGGCTCTCTTGACTTCTAGGTAAATGTTACTTCCTCCTAACTTTTCTTCCTAACTTTAGGTCTATTAGCTACCTGCTGGTATCTTTCTGAATGACAGATACGATCATGTTTCTCTTCCTGAGAAACTCTCATTGGCTACCTTATTACTATCTGAGTGATAATAACAATAGCCACCCTTTACTATCTACTAAGTGACCTACATTCATTATCTTATCCTGTGGAGTAAAACTGCAACAAAGTTAGAATTTTCCCCCTTTTGGAGGGAAGAACACTGAGCTGAAGGAAGGCTGAGGAATTCACCTAAGGTCGCACAGCTAATAAAGGGAAGATCAGGAAAGAATTCTAGCTGACTTCAAAGCCATGCTCTTAATCTCATCACTAAGTTGCCTCTCAATAAAATCCAGACCCAGTATTCTGGCTTTCAAAGCCCTCTGTGGACGAGACCCAAAATAGGTTTCCCAGTTTATCTCCTGCTTTCCTTATACTCCTCATCCCAGCTATCCCAGGTAACCTGCCATTCCTCAAACACACTTTGAACATCCCTATGCCATACGCCGGCAGTCTTATCGGACTCAAAGGCCTTTTGTGCACACTTCTACCTATCACGTCTTTGTGGCAGACTGTATTTTCCAAAAATGGCTGCAACAATGTCTCCCATCCCACAATCTCTTCTACAACGTGACTTTGACCCTCCTCCCATTGAGAGGTGGGGCCCACGGTCCCTCCTTTCGAATCTGAGCTGGCCTTTGTGACTCTCTCATTTCAAGTAGAATGTGGCAGAATTGACGCCACATGGTTTCCAAGGCGAGGTCAGAAAAGTCCATGCAACGTTTGCCTGAGACCACCATGCCAAAGGGGCCATGTGTAGGCACGCCAGTTGGCACAGCAGCTCAGTAGAGCTCACGGCTGACCGCGGCTGTTGGTGTGCCATCTCAGACACTCAGCCTGAGGCAGGCGGATCACGAGGTCAAGAGATCGAGACCATCCTAGCCAACATGGTGAAACCCCATCTCTACTAAAAATACAAAAATTAGCTGGGCGTGGTGGCGTGTGCCTGTAATCCCAGCTATTCAGGAGGCTGAGGCAGGGGAACTGCTTAACCAGGGAGGCGGAGGTTGCAGTGAACCGAGATTGTGTCACTGCACTCCAGCCTGGCACCTGATGACACAGCAAGACTCTGTCAAAAAAAAAAAAAAAAAAAAAAAAAAAAAAAAAAAAAAAAAGACATCCCAAGCAGCAGCAACTGCTCAGCTGAGACCTTCCTGAATTCCTGAACTCAAAATTGTGAGCCAACTAAAATGACTCTTCAACACCACTAAGTTTTGGGGTAAATTATTACACAACCATAGCAATCATGATAGCTCCACAAACTTCCAGTGCCCTAATTAAATGCCATTTCCTGTAGGAAGCCTCTCTAGCAGGAATTTCTACCTTCTTTAAACACTCTTAGCAATCAGCTTCTCAAATACGTCACCTATTCCAGGTGTGTGCTTGTCTTTTCCGTTCATTTCACATATCTTGAGGTTAGGAACAGTGCAGCATTGATATTTCTTTATCTTTATATTCCATAACCACTAAGTCAGTGCCTGGTATCACGAAGACATTCGATAAATGTTTGTTGTCCTGCACTAAATTGGATAGGAAATATCTTATTCTCTACCAACAGGAGAAAGTTGCAAATCTCTAGGCTTAATGGAGCTGACAGCTTTTGCTGTATATCAGACTCAGATAAAAGAATAAAACTTACCAATAAAGAGTGAAAAACCTCTGTTAAATGGGAGAGATGGTACAGTGTCATGTCATTGAAAACAATGGGTTCCACCAGCTGAGTGAGAATGTCAGCTCTAGCACTTACTGGCTACGTAATCTTGGTGAGCTACCTCTCATCTGGGAACCTCACTTATCTTCTCTATAAAATGTATCAATACTACCCACTCCCTAGAGTTGTCCTGAGGAAAAAATTAGATAATTTTGTAAACCACTTAATTTGAAGCTTCAATAATAATCCCTCAATAAATGGTAGCTATTCATGTTATAGGTAGTGGGTCTACATTAAAATTCTTGGGACATCAATTTCATAGTTTCATTCTTTTCTACACAATGATTTGACACTTAAATAACTAAAAGCTATGTGTAACACTCCTTTTAAATATACCCACAGACCATGAATAATTCTTTCCCAGACCGTTTGTCCTGGTTTTTGTTGAAAAAAAATATGATCACCAAACCTACAGACCACAGAACCAAAATCGACTGTCCTAATTGGGTCACCTCTGTGCTGTGAGTACCTCCAGACAAAGGCCAGGCTTAATCACTCTCTCACACCACGGTAGTGCTCAGAGAAAGGAGGGTATCTTAAACTGGGTTTGGGTGCCAACTTCTGTTCTGATAATACTGACCTCAATTTGTTACCGGGGTAACTTGGACTGCAGATAATGCTCCCTAGCTAAGGACACTAGATGAGGCAAGACCCCAAAAGTGGCATATGGAAGCAAAATATGGACCCTTCCAAGTGATGTGCAGCTCCAGGGCTTAACAGTTACACTGTTGGATTCCAGGAGGTGCCATTCATAGAGAAGACAATGTAACAGCATCCCTTGTGTTATATATAAAGTATTGGTGCCACAAAAGAAGCAGCACTGGAATATAAGTTTTCTCAGCAAGGCAATTTACTTCTATAGAAGGGTGCATCTCACAGATGGAGTAATGGTGAGTGCACACGTAGACAAGAGAGGGGAAGGGGTTCTTATTCCTGATGTAGGTAGCCCCTACTGCTGTGTCATTACCTTATTGTCTAGTGTTAGCCTGCACAGTCTAGTCTAATTCCAATTGGCTATTTTAAAGAGAGCAGGGGTACGAGGGGGAGTGGTGGGATGGGTAGTTTGGTGGGAAGGACAGTTACAGAACAGGTCAGAGCAGGTGACCAGGGGTGACTCAGGTCAAAGCAGGTGACCAGGGGAACAGATGTGAACTACTGATTAGAACTGGTGGGAAAGTTGTTTTCCAAAACTAGAGGCAAGGGGGAGAAGAGCAGCAGGAAGTTAAACTTCAAAATGGAGAATTAAAGAATAAGAGAGCTGAACATACTGACATACTGATTCTTGGAAGAGAAACTTGGAGTTCACTCTAACACTTAATGTTGTACACTTTGGCCGCCTGGATCCTGGTGAATTCTCCGTGTGCTATGTGTGCCCTTACCCAATCTGCCTTCCCTATTGCTGAAGAAACAAAATTAGGAGGATACTTTATTCCTAATCTGCATCTTTAAGTTCTCTAAAGCGTGAAGTACTGAGGGATTCTTTATTCTAGGAAACAGGATAAATAATTTGTGCAATGATTATTTTATAAGACATGAAGATGTACTCTCAAATTATTATCTAACATGAAAGGCTCAAAACAGATCTAGTTTTCTTGGGTTTTTTTCATAACAGAAAAAACTATTTCAAGCTAAACTTTTCTTAAACAAATGTTAAAATTTTCCTTTCTCAAAAAATTCCCCTTCCTCCACCAAAACAAATAAGCAAATAAACTTGCTCATGGCCCTACCCATTATACAACATCAACACTTACGAGCAGGCCAGCAGTGGGGAAGATAATGAAAGAAGCTAATTTGAAACTTCCCCTAAAATGAGTTTAAACATAATGAGGGTTCTGGAAAAAAAACAATCCTTGGTTTTGTTGTTAATGTGTGCATTTTGTATTATGTGCAGGGATTCCTTTGGGTGGCTTAGACAATGCAAAGCCAACGCTGAAGTTTAAAGCTGAACTACACTCAAATAAACCCAGAGGCAATGTGCTCACAGAATGGAATCTCCTACCACTGAGGGTCTGGGAAGAGTTTGCTTAAGTCCATCCTGATTCCTTCTGCTCCAGCTTTTTTCTGTTTTTAGGTTGACCTCAGTGGAAATGGGGAAACTTCTCACCATCAAAACCCTTTTTTTTTTATTGGCTGTTTACAGAAGCCCCTGGGTGTACTGAGAGATGGAGGCATCGGGTGAGGTGGGGGTGGGGGGCAGGGAGGAGGATGTGGGAATCTTTGTTAGTGTAGTGGAATAGAACAATGTGAAGATGTGGTGAAAATTGGGGTTGCTGGCACGCGAAGACCAGGACCCCTTCTCCCAGGCTTCCTTCTTCTGCACTAAACCTACTTCCCTACCACTGAAACCTTTCATGGATTATGATGATAATTCATGAGGGTCCTCCAACAATAATAACCACCATTCCTCCTACTACCTTTTCAATACCCTTTACAGAACCCCTAGCAGGGACCAACACATGGAATCATCATAATAACTTTCCAAGATAGGTATTAATATTACTGTTTAACTGAAAATGCAACTGAGACTCGGAAAGATAAGATCACAGAACTGGAAGGTGGCAGAACTGGGATTGGATCCACAGTCTACTAGACCCGAAGGCCCAGAGCAGGCTGACCCTGGCTTCTGCAAACCATGTGGCCTTGATCAAGTTTGGACCCAGAAGCAGAATCTCCCTTATGGGTCTCAAATGCTTTCTTTTCATTTAGCTGAGAAAACCTGAGACACCAGTCCTTATATCGTATTATATCCTAAAATATACTAAGCCTGTCTCACCCGCCCCTTTCCCATGGCACTCCCCACCATCTACTTTTCATCACTTCGTGACAACCACAGCAAGTAGAAAGGCCATGTGGTCAGTGCCCACATGCCTGTTGAGATGGAAACATAACTTATTTAAGCAGACACGCATCCCTGTTCCTCTGGAAACAAAC
This sequence comes from Saimiri boliviensis, assembly GCF_048565385.1. Classification (NCBI taxonomy): domain Eukaryota; kingdom Metazoa; phylum Chordata; class Mammalia; order Primates; family Cebidae; genus Saimiri; species Saimiri boliviensis. The sequence goes on from NC_133470.1 coordinate 41,091,359, forward strand.
AATTTTTTTTTTTTTTTTGAGACGGAGTTTCGCTCTTGTTACCCAGGCTGGAGTGCAATGGCGCGATCTCGGCTCACCGCAACCTCCGCCTCCTGGGTTAAGGCAATTCTCCTGCCTCAGCCTCCTGAGTAGCTGGGATTACAGGCACGCGCCACCATGCCCAGCTAATTTTTTGTATTTTTAGTAGAGACGGGGTTTCACCTTGTTGACCAGGATGGTCTCGATCTCTTGACCTTGTGATCTACCCGCCTCGGCCTCCCAAAGTGCTGGGATTACAGGCTTGAGCCACCGCCCCCGGCTCAACAAACAATTTTTAAAAAGGGTATGGGTACACTACACCAAATGTCCCATCACCAAAATAAAATGCAGCATAGATTCATTGTTTCATTAATGTTTTTTTAAAATTGTATTTATTTACTTATTTAAGAGACAAAGTCACAGTGTTGCCCTTGCTGGAGTGCAGTGGCTCTTCACAGGCACTATCACAACTCACTACGGTCTCGAACTCCTGACCTCAAGTGATCCTTCAACCTCAACGTCCCAAGGAGACTGACACATGCCACCATGCCCAGCAGTTTCACTAATATTTGAGAGCAATTTGGATGATAAGGTTTTCCTTAACAATTTCTTACATTGCTAGGATGAGCCTAAATTGGTGCAGTCTCTATAGAGGGCAATTGAGCAATATCTACAAAATATATAAATATCACATGTGCGTACATCATTTGTCTTAGACTGAGCTTCCTAGAAACGGAGGCTGAGACAGGGACTCTGTACAGATGACTTATTGAGGAAATGTGCTCAGGAGAAACCTGCAGGGGAGCCAGGGAAGCAGGATGGCAGGTGAAGGAGCTAAAGCAAAATGTGTGTTTAGAAGCCTAGTCTCAGCCTGATCCCACAAGGAGCTCTTGAGTGAAAACTGCACCGCAGAAATTGTTTTGTCCAGAGACAAGAAGGCTGGGCTTTTACACCCATGCATCTGTTGGTCATTGGCCAAGGGCTTTCCCCAGAAGTGTGTGTAACTTTCTTTTGTTTGTTTTTTTTATTATTATTATTGTACTTTAAGTTCTGGGGTACATGTGCAGATCATGCAGGGTTGTTGCATAGGTGCATGCATAACCAGATGGTTTGCTGCCTCCATTCCCACTTTATCTATATCCAGCATTTCTCCTCATGTTATCCCTTCCCACCCTTCCCACCCTTCGCTGTCCCTCCCCAGCCCCCATCAACTGACCCCAGTGGGTGATGCTCCTCTCCCAGGTCTTCTTCATGACTAAAACACCAAAAGCAATGGCAACAAAAGCCAAGATAGATAAATGGGATCTAATTAAACATCAGCGCTTCTGTACAGCAAAAGAAGCGATTATTAATGTGTGTAACTTTCAAGACATCTCCAGGTCAGGCAGCAACTGTGAGCCAGTAGCAGTTCCCTAGAAAAGGAAGCAGCTGTGAGCTTTTAGCAACCAACATCTGTAGCAGCTGGAGAATAGGGATACCACCCTGTAAAAGATCTGGGCCAGCCGTCAACAATACCTACCATCATTTGACCCAGCATTTTCACGGCAAGTTTGTTCATCATGGTACTCTTTATAATATGAAAAGGCCCATTAACAAGCAACCAGTGAATTACATTGTGCTACATCCATACAATAGAATATTAGGTGAATGTGAAAAAAATAAGGAAACTGGACAGTCCCAGTGGCTCGTGCCTATAACCCCAGCACTTTGGGAGACCAAAGAGGGAAAATTGCTTGAGTCTAGGAGTTTAAGACTAGCCTGGGCAACATAGTAAGACCCCCGTCTTTACAAAAAAAATTTTATTTTCAATTAGCTGGGCATAGTGGCACATGCCTGCTGTCTCAGCTACTCAGGAGGCTGAGGCAGGAAGATCCCTTGAGGCACAGAGGTCAAGGTTACCATGAGCCATGGTCACGCCACTGCAATCCAGCCTGGGCAACAGACCAACACCCTGTCACCAAAAAAAAAAAAAAAAAAAAAGAATCTTTCCACATATAGATATGGAATTACTTTATATGAAAAAAGCAGGGTACAGAATATAATATGCACAGTATTTTATTATTTGTGTTTTCAAAAATATGTATGTATATATATGTTCTGTGTTAGCATATATATACATACACACACACACACACACACACACACACACACACATATATATATATATATATATATATATATATATATATATATGCATTTGCTTATATATGCTTAAATTAACCCTGGAAGGATAGATAAGAAACTGGAAACACTGGTCGGAAGACAGAGTGGGAGGGAGAGTTTTCAATGTATATCACTTAGTACTTTGTGAATTTAATATTCTATATCTTAGTCCATTTGGCTGCTATAACAAAACATCTTAGATTGGGTAAATTATAAAACAAACTTATTTCTTACAATTCTAGAGGCTGAGAAGTCCAAGATCAAGTCACCAGCAGATTCAGTTCTGGTGAGGGCTTCCTAATTCAAAGACAGCACCTCTTCCTGTGTTCTCACATGGCAGAAGAGACTAATACTGTGTTCTCACATGGCAGAAAGGCAAAAAGGGATGAACTTGCTCCATCAAACCCTTTTATGAAGGCATCAATCCCATCCATGAGACCGGAGCCCTCCTGGTCTAAACAAGTGTCAAATACCTCTTAATACCATTGATCTTAGGGTTTAAGTTCCAATATATAAATTTTGGAGGAATACATACATTCAGACCATAGCTCTATATTAATATATTACCTATTCCAATGAAATGAGTGAAGATGGATGAACGGATAGATACATAGATAGATAGATAGATAATTGATAGGTAGATAGACAGATAGATAATCGATTTGCTGTGAGACTTAGCCAAGAGCTTCTGCCACTTGTTTGACAACAACCAAAAGGACATTTAAAATCCCAATCATTGGCCGGGCGCAGTGGCTCATGCCTGTAATCCCAGCACTTTGGGAGGCCGAGGCAGGTGGATCACCTGAGGTCCAGAGTGTGAGACCAGCCTGACCAAGGTGGAGAAACCCCATCACTACTAAAAATACAAAATTTGCCAGATGTAGTGGTGCATACCTGTAATCCCAGCTACTCGGGAGGCTGAGGGAGAAGAATCACTTGAACCCAGGAGGTGGAGGTTGCAGTGAGCCGAGGTCTTGCCATTGCACTCCAGCCTGGGCAATAAGAGTGAAACTCCGTCACACACACACACACACAAAAAAAAACCTAACTCTTTTCCTATTCAGAAGTAAGTTGCTTCTCAATTTTTGCTAATATAGACCCCGCATTTTCTTTAACCAATAACCTATTGTTTTCTGATATGATATTTCAGATCTTCCTCCCATTCCTATTCCTCATATATCCCCATGGAAGTTTGATTTCTTTATCAAGATGAGATCAACCAGCTATTGGAACTGTAATAGACTCTCATTCTGAATTGAGCCAAGCTATGGTCCTAAGCTATAACTGAAGGCCAGCACTTACTAAAATGTATTCACCAGGGTGCTAATTCCATCACTTCAATGCTAACAAGTGTCTCAAGACAAAATGGCTGTGTAGCTAAATCAGTTTAGGTTAAATAGATGTCTGTGCTGCAGACTTTATCAGTGCCTTTAATGTTACCATGTGCATTTCTTTTCTTTTTTTTTTTTAAGAGGGAATCTTGCTCTGTCACCCAGGCTGGAGTGCAGTGGCACGATCTCGGCTTACTGCAACCTCTGCCTCTCGGGTTCAAGCGATTACTCTGCCTCAGCCTCCCGAGTAGTTGGGACTACAGGCGCATGCCACCATGTCTGGCTAATTTTTATATTTTTAATAGAGACGGGGTTTTACCATATTGGCCAGGCTGGTCTTGAACTCCTAACTTGGTGATCTGCCTGCCTCGGCCTCCCAAAGTGCTGGGACTACAGGTGTGAGCCACTGCGCCTGGCCTATCATGTGCATTTCAAATCTCCTAAAGATATAGAATTCCCCCCAAAATTATTTTATTGCAGAATTGGAGAAGGGCTCAGCTGGGAAGTTCTTGCTTAGAGTCTGTCAATGACTGGCTCAACTGAACTGGACATCCAAGATGGCTCGCTCATGTGGCTAGCAGCTTGGCTATTGGTTGGAAGTTCAGCTGGGCTGTCTACTGGAGCACTTCCATATGGCACTAATAGCATGGTTTGAAGGGTTTCAGGGTAGTTGGACTTCTTACACAGCACGTGCTTTTCCCACTGCATGTGTCCCCAAGAGAACCAGATGGAAACTACGTGGCTTTCTATGAACTAGCCTCAAAAATTATGCAGATCAGTTCTGCTGATTCTATTGGTTACAAATAAGTCACCGAGATCAGCCCAGGTTTGGGAGAGCAGCCATAAGACCCACCTGGGAATAGGTCAAAGAATTCACAGACATTCTTAAACTGCCACAATTCATTATCACTGCAATTGTACAGGTGAGACCCCAAAAATGCGTTTCACCAAAACAATTGAATCTATGCTGCTGAAAAGACAAAGCGGTAGTACAGGCATTTCAGCAGCGAATATGGTGTCTCCTTAAGGGCTTGGAAGATGCTATATAAACACGCATTGCCATTTAATCAAAGGCAGTGGTGGTTTCTGCATAAACCTGCTCTGGACCATGAATCATGCCTATCTGTCATAGAATCATGCCATGTGTTAACTGTGTGCTTCGTTGACTTTTGAAAATTGACGAATAACGCTGGTTTGAAGATTAATTATAGCGTAAAAGAAGGAAAGAGCTGTCAAGTGTTCTGTCAGTGTATTTGATAATCACATCATTTACAACTACGAAGGAACTGTAGCCTCTCTGATCAATTAATTTTACCATGCTTATGAAATTGAATTGTGTTTCCTTTTTGAAACTACAATTTGAGGGAATGAAATGATGCTCCACAGTTTACATTGACAAAAAAAAAAATTATTATTTTTTTTTTAGAGAGAGAGAGGATCTCATTCTGTCACCCAGGCCAGAGTGCAGTGGTGCAGTCACAGCTCCTTGCAGCCTCGATATCCTGGGCTCAAGCAATCCTCCTGCCTCAGTCTCTCAAGTAGCTGAGAGCACAGGTGCGTGCCACCATGCCTGGTTAATTTATTTTTATGTTTTGTAGAGGCTGGTCTGAAGCCCCTGGGCTCAAGTGATCCTCCTGCCTCAGCCTCCCAAAGTGCTGGGATTACAAATGTGAGTCACCGCCCAGCCCCATTAATCTTTAGTACAGGAATTTTGAGTCCTCTGTTTAGACTGCCAATATTACCTCAGACTTTCAATGAAATTTGCTTACAGAAGTAGAGTTGAACATCAAGATTTTTTTTTTTTTTCCTTGAGATGGAGTCTTGCTCTGTTGCCCAGGCTGGAGTGCAGTGGCACAATCTCAGCTCACTGCAACCTCTGCCTCCCTGGTTCAAGCGATTCTGCTGCCTCAGCCTGCCGACTAGCTGGATTACAGGTGTCTACCACCACACCTGGCTAATTTTTTTGTATTTTTAGTAGAAATGGATTTCATCATGTTGGCTGGGCTGATTTGGAACTCCTGAACTCAAGTGATCCGCCTGCCTGGGCTTCCCAAAGTGAGCCACCATTCCCCGCCTAGGTATTTTTTAAATGCTGACTTAATTTATCATCTGACGGAAAGAATAAAATACCAAAAGGATTTTATTTCATCAGGACACTGAATTTAAAATGAGACACTGCCCAGCCACTTGAGCATATTATGATGGTAAAATTTTCTGTCGGCATGTCTGAGGATCGTGTAGCCACTCCAAGTCAAGTACCTTCTCCCCAGTCCAGTAAAATGACATTAGCAGCAAAAGCTCAGAGTATGTGAGTAATGCATAATTAACACATTTTGAAAATCATGCAGCTAAGACAAGTAGATCTTTCCAAGCTCTTAATGTACAAGAAAGATTTTACATATTCAGTGAAGAGAGGAGAACAAAACAGGCTGGCTGAAGAAGAGATTTGGAAAAGGTGGGATAATTTTTTAAGTGAGAGGAAGGCGGGGGTCCTTGTCTCCAGGTTCTTGTATAAAATGGCAACTGGCTGCAGCGATAGGGGAGGCAAAGCGTTTTTGTCCTTTCTACCCAATGTGTGACTAATGATACTATTCATAGCCCAGCATCGACTAGGTGCAGTGGAGCAGGAGAGGACATCCTCGACGGGCAGGTCACAGAACAAAAAGCAGGGAACAGAACCAATGGGAGATGGGTAAGGGTTGCAGGGAGGGCTAGTTTAGTCCGGAAACCTGAAGTTATCAGAAAAATAAACCAGCCGGGCACAGTAGCTCAGGCTGGGCATGGTGGCATACGTCTATAATCCTAGCACTCTGGGAGGCCGAGGCAAGTGAATCACCTGAGGTCAGGAGTTCGAGACCAGCCTGGCCAAGAGAGGGAAACCCCGTCTTTACTAAAAATACAAAAAAAAAAAAAAAAAAAATTAGCTGGGTGTGGTGGTGCACGCCTGTAATCCTAACTACTCTGGAGGCTGAGGAAGGAGAATCGCTTGAACCCAGGAGGTGGAGGTTGCAGTGAGCCAGGATCATGCCACTGTACTCTGTTGCTCAGGCAACAGAGTGAGACTCTGCCCCCCCACCAAAAAAAGCCCCACAAAAACCTATGTTAAAACACTGCACATCACTTTCCGGAGGGGCTCTCGTCACTTTACTAAGAATGACCTGGCTCCACAATCTTGCACTTTCTTTGCTATTGAAGAGGTTACAGGGGGCATTACTCTGGATCATGTCAAAGATTCAGCGTATCTTAAAACTGGGGCTAGGTGCAGTGGCTCACACCTATAATCCCAACACTTTGGGAGGCTAAGGCAGGGGGATCAGTAGGTCAAGAGATCAAGACCATCCTGGCCAACGTGGTGAAACCCCATCTCTACTGAAAATACAAAAATTAGCTGAGTGTGGTGGAGCACATCTGTAGTCCCAGCTACTCAGGAGGCTGAGGCAGGAGAATTGCTTGAATCGTTGCGGTGAGCCGAGATCGCGCCACTGCACTCCAGCCTGGCAACGGAGTGAGACTCTGTCTCAAACAAAAACAAAAACAAAAACAAAAAAAAAACAAAAAAACAAAAACAAAACAAAACAAAACAAACTAGGCGGTACCTTAGAGATCATTTAGTTTAGCCGTTTTCATTTTAAGAGAAGTCCTCTGGCTCTCAATACATGACTACTTTCTTCTCTTCAAAGGTCCTTGGGCTCAATTGTTAGTTGTCAACTTGGTATGACTATTCCCACATCTAAAGTCTCTTCTGCAAACTCAATTTTCTCAGAGGTCACTATGAGCTCAAGATTCTTAGAATTGTCCATTATTTCCCACTGGGAAGTCAAATGGCCAAATGCCACAGTTTCCCAAACTTCTCCAGTTTTCACGTCGCTGCTGGAGAGTGGAGCATTGGTTGAATCATTGCTGGGCACTTAAGAATTGTGGTCATTTCCCAGAGAGCTTCTGAGAACCCCCCGTCCCAGTCCAATGGTTCGTGTTGAAAGCATCAGTGATTGTTTCTCTAGCCTTCCAGCTGCAGCCTTCAGACCCTACTCCCCGACTCCGCCATAATTCCTGTGATCCTCCAGGCCCTTTGTTTCCTGCAACACATACAATGGCCCCGTTTTCCTGACCAAACTCTGCCTTCCTGTCAAAGTTTGTCTGTAGCAGGAGGTGTCCAAACTCTCCCACTGAACACTGAAAACCAAGATTGCTATTCCGAAGCAGGGGTTGTGGAAATAACCTCCAGGGTGTGGGATGCAGTTGCGCCTGGCATAGGAGTGACAACACACTGTACCAAGGGATGCCCAAGAGACGTAGATTCACCATACCTCTTGATTGCAAGTATCAGAAACTCGTTGGAGCAAAAAAATACATAGGAGAGGTATTATAAGGACACCTAGGCGTCTCCTGGAATCTAAGGAAGTGTTAGTCAATCAGACTTCAGGAAAGGCAGAGAACAGAGCTTGAGGAAAATGGGGAACTCATGAATTCCTCTCTCCCCATCTCTAAATTTTGTTTCTTTCTGCATTTCTGCCTTGTTTTTCTCTTTCACTGCTGAAAGGTATTCTCTGACTCCCAAGCAAAATGGAATGAAGATTCTGGATTAGTTTGGGCAGAAGAAGCAAGTAGAGATAGATAGAAAGAGGGCAATTTCCCTGCACCAAACCCCTACTGGGGTCAAGCTCACAAAAATGTGAATGCAGCGTGTGCACAGAGGCCAGAGCCTCCGTCTGGAAAGAGAGCATGGTTGGGGCCCTGGTTAAAAGAGAAGTCTGAGGCCGGGCTTGGTGGCTCAAGCCTGTAATCCCAGCACTTTAGGAGCCTGAGGCGGGTGGATCACGAGGTCAAGAGATTGAGACCATCCTGGTCAACATGGTGAAACCCCGTCTCTCCTAAAAATACTAAAAAATTAGCCGGGCATGGTGGCGCGTACCTGTAATCCCAGCACTTTGGGAGGCCGAGGCGGGTGGATCACGAGGTCAAGATACCGAGACCACCCTGAGCAACATGGTGAAACCCCGTCTCTACTAAAAATACAAAACATTAGCTGGGCATGGTGGCGTGTGCCTATAATCCCAGCTACTCAGGAGGCTGAGGCAGGAGAATTGCCTGAACCCAGGAGGCAGAGGTTGTGGTGAGCCGAGATCGCGCCATTGCACTCCAGCCTGGGTAACAAGAGTGAAACTCCGTCTCAAAAAAAAAAAAAAAAAAAAAAGAGAGAGAGAGAAGTCTGAGCTGGTGCAGAATCACATTAAAAGATGCCACGGGTTCACCGTGGAAGTGATGGTTTCACTTTTCATGGACAATGGTTCTTGGAATCTATATGGAGTAACAAACCCAGGAAATAGAAGGCACGTGTGCCACTTGAATTCCATTTCCTGCTACTACAGGAGTGCCGCGTTGAAGCAACTACCAGACAGCTCAACAGAGAAAGAATGGAAGTGACAATAAAACAAAAGAAAAGGAAAACACATTCCAAATGAAGGTGCAAACAAAGATTCTAGAACAAACGAAGAAATCTCATGCTAAGGCAAAAACACACTACAGAATAAAAATTTGATATGAACTCAGTACATGTAAACCAATGTTCTGAGACAGAAAAAGACTTTAAAGTGATTATGTTTGGGGCTGGGCGCGGTGGCTCACACCTGTAATCCCAGCACTTTGGGAGGCCGAGAGGTCAAGAGATCAAGACCATCCTGGCCAATGGGGTGAAACCCTGTCTCTACTAAAAATACAAAAATTAGCTGGGCATGGTAGCAGGCACCTGTAGTCCCAGCTACCCAGGAGGCTGAGGCAGGAGAATCGCTCGAACCCGGGAGGAGGAGGTTGCAGTGAGCTGAGATTGTGGCACTGCACTCCAGCCTGGGCAACAGAGCGAGACTCTATCTCAAAAAAAAAAAAACAATTTTTTTTTTTTTAATAATTATGTTTGGGATGCTCCAGGAGATCAGTGAAGACAACCCATCTATTAAAAAGAGGGCAGGACTGTGAAAAGAAGTTTGCAGCTTTCTCAAACAACTTAGAACTACCATTCAACCCAGCCATCCCATTACGGGGTATATATCCAAAAGAAAATAAATCATTCTACCAAAAAGACACCTGCACTCATACGTTCATTGCAGCACTACTCACAATAGCAAAGACATGGAGTCAACCTAGGTACCCATCACTGGTGGATTGGATAAAGACAACGTGGGCTGGGCGCTATGGCTCAAGGCCCTATAATTCCAGCACTCTGGGAGGCCGAGTAGGGTGGATCACCTGAGGTCAGGAGTTCAAGAGCAGTCTGGCCAACAAGGCAAAACCCCGTCTCCACTAAAAATACAAAATTTAGCTAGGTGTGGTGGTGCGGGCCTGTAATCCCAGCTACTCAGGAGGCAGAGGCAGGAGAATTGCCTGAACCCAGGAGGCGGAGGTTGCAGTGAGCTGAGACTGGGCCAGTGTACTCCAGCCTGGGCAACAGAGTGAGACTCTGTCTCAAAAAAAAAAAGGAAAGAAAATGTGGTACATGTATACCATGGAATGCTATGCAGCCATAAAAAAGAACAAGATCATGTCCTTGGCAGCAATATGGATGCAGCTGGAGGCCATAAACGTTAAGCAAATTAACACAGAAACAGAAAACCAAATACTGCATGATCTCACTTATAATTGGGAGCTAAATATCAGGTACTCCTGTACATAAAGATGGAAACAATAGACACTGGGGACTACTAGAGGGAGGAGGGGGGCAGGGGGGAAGGGTTGAAAAACTAGCTATTGGATACTATGCTCACTTATCTGGGTCATGGGATCTTTACTCCAAACCTCAGCATCACACGCTATACCCAGGTAACAAACCTCTACTTGTACTCCCGAATCTAAAATAAAAGTTGAAATTATTAAAAAAAAAAAAAAAAAGAGAGAGAGAGAGAGAGGACAGGCTCTTTCCTCTCTCACTGGGCTTCTTCCCCATCCCCCAGGCTTCTAACCGCAGCCCCCAGCTTTTCTGAGTCTCCCAACACCCATGGACCCCCAACCCCCTCTCCGTTAAGGCCATTAGTCCCACATAGTGAGCCCAGAGCTATTCCTTTGCCTTTGGGGGCTCTGCTTGGCCATGGCCCCAGGAGGCCAGAGGCCCTCTTCTCTCTCTGGGTGCTAGGCTTGGTAAGTTCACTGCACTGTGCTCCAGATCCTGCTCTTGTCTGCCAAAAGCCATTTTGCAGAAGGTCTATTCTCCTGCTGTTTTGAGTGCTTTTTTTTTTTTTTTTTTTTTTTTTGTAGCCCAAGCTGGAGTGCAGTGGTGCAATCTCAGCTCACTGCAACATCCGCCTCCTGGGTTCAAGTGATTCTCCAGCCTCAGCCTCCCAAGTAGCTGGAATTACAGGCACCTGCCACTAAGCCCAGCTAATTTTTGTATTTTTAGTAGAGACAGGGTTTCACCACTATGGCCAGGCTGCTCTCAAACTCCTGACCTCAAATGGTCCACCCACCCGAGTCTCTCAAAGTGCTGGGATTACAAGTGTGAGCCACTGCCCCCAGCCGTGAGTGCTTTTTAAAAGAAGTTGGCTGGGTATAGTAGCTCACGCCTGTAATTGCAACACTTTGGGAGGCTGAGGCGGAAGGATGCTTGAGCTCAGGAGCTTAAGACCAGCATGGGCAACATAGCGAGATTTTGTCTCTACTGAAAATATTTCTTAAGATTAGGCGGACATGGTGGTGCATGCCTGTAGTCCCAGCTAATCTGGAGGCTGAGGCAGGAGGATCACTTGAGCCCAGGAGGTCAAGGCTGCAGTGAGCTGTGATTGCACCACTGCACTCCAGCCTGAGTGACAGAGTGAGACCCTGTCTCTAAGTAAGTAAGTAAATAAATAAATAAATAAAGTGAATTGCTTTTCTTTTATAGAGCAGTTTTAGATTTACAGGAAACACTGATCGGAAAATATAAAAAGTTCCCAAATGCCCCCTCTCCCCTACTATCACCATCCCCCTACCACTGACACATCAGCATCACCCAAAGTCCATAACGTACATGAGGGCTCACATTTGGTGTTGTATATCCTATGGGTTTGGACAAATGTATGTTACTTATGCATTACAATCATATGGAATAGTTCTGCTGCACTAAAAGTCCTCTGCACTCTGCCTGTTCCCTCCCTTTCTCTCCACTAGCCCCTTGCAACCATGTACCTTTTTACTCCCTCTACAGTTTTGCCTTTTCTGGAAGATCATATAGTTGGAATTATGCAGGAAGTAGCCTTGTCACATTGGTTTCTTTCGCTTAGCAATATGCATTTAGGGTTCCTCCATGTTTTTTCTGTGTTTGATAGCTCAATTCATTTTCGTGCTAATAATACTCAGTTGTCTGGATGTGCCACAGTTTATTTATCCACGCATCCACTGAAGAAGATCTTGATTGCGTCCAAGTTTTGGCAATTATGAATAAAACAGCTATAGACATTTGTGTGCACGTTTGTGTGTTATATGTAAATGTTCAACTCATTTGAGTAAATAGGAACATGATTGCTAGATCTTATATTAAGGGTGAGATTAGTTTTGTAAAAACCTGCCACGCTGTCTTCTAAAGTGACCATACCATTCTAAAGTCATCATCAACAATCAGTGAGGGTTCTTGTTGCTCTAAATCTTCACCAGCATTTAGTGTTATCAGTGTTTCGGATTTTTGGTCATTCTACTAGGCATGTGGTAGCGTCTCATTGTTGTTTTAATTTGCAAATTTCTTGATAACATATGATGTGGAGCCTCTCTTCAAATGCTTATTTGCCATCTGTACACCTCCTTTAGTGAGGTATCTTTTTTCAGGTCCTTTGCCTACTTTTTTTTTTTTTTTTTTTTTTTTTTTTTTTTTTAATATATATTTTTTTTTATTGCATTTTAGGTTTTGGGGTACATGTGATGAACATGCAAGATTGTTGCATAGGTACACACATGGCAGTGTGCTTTGCTGCCTTCCGTCCCCTCACCTGTATCTGTCATTTCTCCCCATGCTATCTCTTCCCACCTCCCCACCCCCCGCCCCTCCCCCATTTCCCCCCAACAGACCCCAGTGTGTAGTGCTCCCCTCCCTGTGTCCATGTGTTCTCATTGTTCAACACCCGCCTATGAGCGAGAATATACGGTGTTTGATTTTCTGCTCTTGTGTCAGTTTGCTGAGAATGATGGTTTCCAGGTTCATCCATGTCCCTATAAAGGACGTGAACTCATCGTTTTTGATGGCTGCATAATATTCCATGGTGTATATGTACCACATTTTCCCTATCCAGTCTATCATCGTTGGGCATTTGGGTTGGTTCCAGGTCTTTGCTATTGTAAACAGTGCTGCAATGAACATTCGTGTGCACGTGTCCTTGTAGTAGAATGATTTATAATCCTTTGGATATATACCCAGTAATGGGATTGCTGGGTCAAATGGAATTTCTATTTTTAGGTCCTTGAGGAATCGCCACACTGTCTTCCACAATGGTTGAATTAATTTACATTCCCACCAACAGTGTAAAAGTGTTCCTATTTCTCCACATCCTCTCCAGCATCTGTTGTTTCCCGATTTTTTAATGATCGCCATTCTAACTGGTGTGAGATGGTATCTCAGTGTGGTTTTGATTTGCATTTCTCTGATGACCAGTGATGATGAGCATTTTTTCATATGTTTGTTGGCCTCCTGTATGTCTTCTTTTGTAAAGTATCTGTTCATATCCTTTGCCCATTTTTGAATGGGCTTGTTTGTTTTTTTCTTGTAGATCTGCTTTAGTTCTTTGTAAATTCTGGATATCAGCCCCTTGTCAGATGGGTAGACTGCAAAAATTTTTTCCCATTCTGTTGGTTGCCGATTCACTCTACTGACTGTTTCTTTTGCCGTGCAGAAGCTGTGGAGTTTGATTAGGTCCCATTTGTCTATTTTGGCTTTTGTTGCCATTGCTTTTGGCGTTTTGGTCATGAAGTCCTTGCCTACACCTATGTCCTGAATGGTTTTGCCTAGATTTTCTTCTAAGGTTTTTATGGTATTAGGTCTGATGTTTAAGTCTTTAATCCATCTGGAGTTAATTTTGGTGTAAGGTGTCAGGAAGGGGTCCTGTTTCTGCTTTCTGCACATGGCTAGCCAGTTTTCCCAACACCATTTATTAAACAGGGAGTCCTTTCCCCATTGCTTGTTTTTGTCAGGTTTGTCGAAGATCAGATGGTTGTGGGTATGTTGTATTTCCTGTGAGGCCTCTGTTCTGTTCCATTGGTCTATATCTCTGTTTTGGTACCAGTACCATGCTGTTTTGATTACTGTAGCCTTGTAGTATAGTTTGAAGTCCGGTAGTGTGATGCCTCCCGCTTTGTTCTTTTTGCTTAGAATTGACTTGGCTATGCGGGCTCTCTTTTGGTTCCATATGAAGTTTAAGGTGTTTTTTTCCAGTTCTGTGAAGAAGGTCATTGGTAGCTTGATGGGAATAGCGTTGAATCTGTAAATTACTTTGGGCAGTATGGCCATTTTCAAGATGTTGATTCTTCCTAACCATGAACATGGAATGTTTCTCCATCTGTTTGTATCCTCTCTTATTTCGTTGAGCAATGGCTTGTAGTTCTCCTTGAAGAGGTCCTTTACATTCCTTGTTAGTTGTATTCCTAGGTACTTTATTCTCTTTGTAGCAATTGTGAATGGCAGTTCGTTCTTGATTTGGCTCTCTTGAAGTCTATTACTGGTGTATAGGAATGCTTGTGATTTTTGCACGTTGATTTTGTATCCTGAGACTTTGCTGAAGTTGTTTATCAGTTTCAGGAGATTTTGGGCTGAGATGATGGGGTCTTCCAGATATACAATCATGTCATCTGCAAATAGAGACAATTTGATTTCCTCCTTTCCAATTTGGATACCCTTTATTTCTTTTTCTTGCCTGATTGCTCTGGCTAGAACTTCCAGTACTATATTGAATAGGAGTGGTGAGAGAGGGCATCCTTGTCTAGTGCCAGATTTCAAAGGGAATGCTTCCAGTTTTTGCCCATTCAGTATGATATTGGCTGTTGGTTTGTCGTAAATAGCTTTTATTGTTTTGAGATACGTTCCGTCAATACCTAGTTTATTGAGGGTTTTTAGCATAAAGGGTTGTTGAATTTTGTCAAAAGCCTTCTCTGCATCAATCGAGATAATCATGTGGTTTTTGTCTTTGGTTCTGTTTATGTGGTGAATTACGTTTATGGACTTGCGTATGTTGAACCAGCCTTGCATCCCCGGGATGAATCCTACTTGATCATGGTGGATGAGCTTTTGGATATGCTGTTGCAATCGGTTTGCCAGTATTTTATTGAAGATTTTTGCATCTATGTTCATCATGGATATTGGCCTGAAATTTTCTTTTCTTGTTGAGTCTCTGCCGGGTTTTGGTATCAGGATGATGTTTGTCTCGTAAAATGATTTGGGAAGGATTCCCTCTTTTTGGATTGTCTGGAATAGTTTCAGAAGGAATGGTATCAGCTCCTCCTTGTATGTCTGGTAGAATTCAGCTGTGAACCCATCTGGACCTGGGCTTTTTTTGGGTGGTAGGCTCTTTATTGCTGCCTCGACTTCAGACCATGTTATTGGTCTATTCAGGGTTTCAGCTTCTTCCAGGTTTAGGCTTGGGAGGTTGCAGGTGTCCAGGAATTTATCCATTTCTTCCAGGTTTACTAGTTTATGTGCATAGAGTTGTTTGTAATAATCTCTGATGATGGTCTGGATTTCTGTGGAATCTGTGGTGATATCCCCTTTATCGTTTTTTATTGCATCGATTTGGTTATTCTCTCTTTTCTTTTTTATTAATCTGGCTAGTGGTCTGTCTATTTTGTTGATCTTTTCAAAAAACCAGCTCCTGGATTTATTGATTTTTTGAAGAGTTTTTTGTGTCTCTATTTCCTTCAGTTCTGCTCTGATCTTAGTTATTTCCTGTCTTCTGCTAGGTTTTGAGTTTTTTTGATCTTGCTCCTCTAGCTCTTTCAATTTTGATGATAGGGTGTCAATTTTCGATCTCTCCTTTCTTCTCATGTGGGCACTCATTGCTATATATTTTCCTCTAGAGACTGCTTTAAATGTGTCCCAGAGATTCTGGTATGTTGTGTCTTCGTTCTCATTGGTTTCGAAGAACATCTTTATTTCTGCCTTCATTTCATTGTTTATCCAGTCAACATTCAAGAGCAAGTTGTTCAGTTTCCATGAAGCTGTGCGGTTCTGAGTTAGTTTCTGCATTCTGAGTTCTAACTCGATTGCACTGTGGTCTGAGAGACTGTTTGTTATGATTTCTGTTCTTTTGCATTTGCTGAGGAGTGATTTATTGCCAATTATGTGGTCAATTTTAGAGTAGGTGTGATGTGGTGCTGAGAAGAATGTATATTCTGTGGATTTGGGGTGGAGAGTTCTGTAAATGTCTATTAGGTTTGCTCGTTCCAGGTCTGTGTTCAGGTCCTGGATATCCTTGTTGATTTTCTGTCTGGTTGATCTGTCTAATATTGACAATGGGGTGTTAAAGTCTCCCACTATTATTGTGTGGGAGTCTAAGTCTCTTTGTAAGTCATTAAGAACTTGCCTTATGTATCTGGGTGCTCCTGTATTGGGTGCATATATATTTAGGATCGTTAGCTCTTCTTGTTGCAGTGATCCTTTTACCATTATGTAATGTCCTTCTTTGTCTCTTTTGATCTTTGTTGCTTTAAAGTCTATTTTATCAGAGATGAGAATTGCAACTCCTGCCTTTTTTTGCTCTCCATTTGCTTGGTAGATCTTCCTCCATCCCTTTATTTTGAGCCTTTGTGTATCCTTGCATGTAAGATGGGTTTCCTGGATACAGCACACTGATGGGTTTTGGCTTTTTATCCAATTTGCCAGTCTGTGTCTTTTGATTGGGGCATTTAGTCCATTGACATTTAGGGATAGTATTGTTATGTGTGAATTTGATGCTGTCATTTTGATGCTACCTGGCTGTTTTGTTGGTTAGTTGATGCAGATTCTTGATTGTGTTGCTGCTTTTTTACCATTTGGTGTGTTTTTGGAGTGGCTGGTACTGGTTGTTCCTTTATATGTGTAGAGCCTCTTTCAGGAGTTCTTGTAGAGCAGGTTTGGTGGTGATGAAATCTCTGAGTGCTTGCTTGTTCACAAAGGATTTTATTTTTCCTTCACTTATGAAGCTGAGTTTGGCTGGATAGGAGATTCTGGGTTGAAAGTTCTTTTCTTTAAGGATGTTGAATATTGGCCCCCAGTCTCTTCTGGCTTGTAGGGTTTCTGCTGAGAGATCTGCTGTGAGTCTAATGGGCTTCCCTTTGTGGGTAACCCGCCCTTTCTCTCTGGCTGCCCTTAGCATTTTCTCTTTCATTTCAACCCTGGTGAATCTGACGATTATGTGCCTTGGGGTTGCTCTTCTTGAGGAATATCTCTGTGGTGTTCTCTGTATTTCCTGGATTTGAATATTGGTCTGCCTTGCTAGGTTGGGGAAGTTTTCCTGGATAATATCCTGAAGAGTATTTTCCAGCTTGGATTCATTCTCTTCATCACATTCAGGTACACCTATCAGACGTAGATTAGGTCTTTTCACATAGTCCCACATTTCTTGAAGATTTTGTTCATTCCTTTTTGCGCTTTTTTCTCTGTTCTTGCCTTCTCTTTTTATTTCATTGAGTTGGTCTTCGACCTCTGATATCCTTTCTTCTGCTTGGTCAATTCGGCTGTTGAAGCTTGTGCATGCTTCACGAAGTTCTCGTGTTGCGTTTTTCAGCTCCATCAATTCACTTATTCTCCTCTCTATGCTGTCCATTCTCGTCAGCAGTTCGTCCAATCTTTTTTCAAGGTTCCTATTTTCTTTGCGATGGGTTAGAACATGTTCTTTTAGCTCATTGTAGTTTCTTACTACCCATCTTCTGAAGTCTGATTCTGTCATTTCATCACCCTCCTTCTCCATCCGGTCTGGTTCCCTTGCTGGTGAGGAGTTGTGATCACTTTTAGGAGGAGAGGTGTTCTGGTTTCGGGAGTTTTCATCCTTTTTACGCTGGTTTCTACCCATTTTTGTGGGTTTATCCACCTGTTGTCTGTCTCTGTCCCAGGGAGTTGGAGCTTTATGAGTTTCCGTTGCACTACTGCCTTTTTTGATTTTTTTTTTTTTTTTCAGGTCGGACCCGCCCAGCTAGCAGCACGCCTAGCCTCTGCCTGCCCGCAGGGGCTTTGCTGAGCTGCTGTGGGCTCCGCCCAGCTGCCCTGAGCTCTTCCCTGTAGTCCTTTTTATATGGGCGTAGTTAGAACTGTCTGGGCAATGGTGGCCCCGCCTCTGTTATGGCGGACTCTCTCTGTTGTGGCAGGTTGCCTCGGCAACGGCGGGTTGCCTCGGCAACGGCAGCCTGCCTCCGTAGCGGTGGAGAGTCTCAGTAATGGCGGAAGCCCCTCCCCCACGGAGCCGGACCGTCCCGGTTCAGCTGTGCTTGGTCTGAAGGGCTCAACTCAGAGGGTTTCCAATTACTGTTTTTGTTTCCGTTGTTGTTGGGGGTGGAGGGGTGGGACCAACCGAGCCTGATCACCTGGCTCCCTGACTCAGAGTCTTTTCTTTTAAGTTGAACGACCCCGCGTTCCGGTCGCTTGTTGAAAAGGCGCCGGGATCTCCCGTGCTGCGACTCACGGAGTCGGCTCGAACCGCGGCGCCGGCTCCTGGCGGATTTTTTGCCTAGGAATCTCCTGGCCTGGCTCGCTATTTCAGATGAATGGGCTATTCTGCCGTCTCAAGGCTCTGCTCGCCAGCTAAGAGGGCTCCCAGACCAGTGGCTTTTGTACGGAGAACCGCAGCAACAGGGAGTGGTCACAGCAGCCGCGCGGGCGGAATCAGCCCCGCGGGGGCCAAAACAGCCGCACCGGCTGGGACTGCAACGCTGGCGACCCCTCTGCCTGGGTATCTCCTGGTCTGTGGGCAATAAGAGTTCGTCTGGAAATGCGGCGTCCACTCACCCTCTGCACTTTCACTGGGAGCTGAAGTCCTGAGCTGTTCTTAGGCGGCCATCTTGAAAGTAAGTTTTTTTTTTTTTTTTTTTTTTTGAGATGGAGTCTTACTCTGTCACCAGGCTGGAGTGCAGTGGCACAATCTCGGCTCACTGCAACCTCCGCCTCCCCAGTTCAAGTGATTCTCCTGCCTCAGCCTCCCGAGTAGCTGGGACTATAAGTATGTGCCACCACGCCCAGCTAAGTTTCGTATTTTCAGTAGAGACAGGGTTTCACCATATTGGCCAGGATGGTCTCAATCTCTTGACCTCAAGATCCACCCACCTCAGCCTCCCAAAGTGCTAGGATTACAGGCTTGAGTCATCATGCCCGGCTTGCCTATTTATAAATTGGATTGTTTCCTTATTGTTGAGTTTTAAGTGAATACTCTTTTATAACTACTGGTTTTTGAAAAACTGGATCTCTGGGTCCTTTCACAGCATTAACTATACGCCACCCCAGTGTGCCCTGAAATGTTTCACAGACCTTGAGTTGGGATTTTCTCTTTCTTTCCTGACTCTCACAGGAGCTTTTGGATCTGTGGATGTGGAGTGTGGAATTGCACAGGCCATCACTGGCAGGCTTGCTTCCAGGCCCACTTGTATTCTAGAGCTGCAGTCCATGCATCCTGACCCATCCTGCCGATGAAGTGACATTTGCAGCCACAATGCAATAGTACTTGTGACAAGCCATACAGTAGCAACTGCCAAGGCTTGTTTGCAGTCATGTCAAAATCCCACAGGACACAATTCACCTCTCTCTTCTGCATCCCGCATTAAATATATATATATATATATATATATATATATATATATCTGGACAAGAGGAGGTTGGGTGAGCAGAACAGCACCAAGACTACATCAGTTGCAGCAATGGGTCAGCTTACACTCACCCTCTTTGACCCAGACGCCAGGTGCTGCCATAGTTCTACACAGAGCTGCTGAATAACGCACAGGAAAAAGCCAGAAGTCTTCAACCTGGAAACAGGGTCAGAAGGATTATAGAAAAGATGAAACAGGCCAGGCACAGTGGCTCACACCTGTAATCCCAGCACTTTGGAAAGACTGCTTGAGCTCAGGAGTTCAAGACCACCCTGGACAGCATAGGAAGACCTCATCTCTACAAAAATAAAAATGTAGACATTAGCCAGGCATAGTGATGTGTGCCTGCAGTCCCTGCCGCTTGGGAGGCTTCAGTAGGAGGATCACTTGAGTTCAAGGGTTCGAGGCTGCAATGAGCTATGACAGCACCACTGCACCCTAGCCTGGGTGACAAAGTGAGACGCTGTTTCAAAAAAAAAAAAAAACAAAATAAACCAAAACAAGAAAGAATACAGGGCTTGATCAGTATGAACGATGTCTGTGATTAATCTGATTTCTTCATTGACTGATTTGGACTTGAAGCATCTGATGAGCTCATTACTGCTTCTCTGACCACAACGTATGGAGGATTTTACATTAACTTGAGAACCCTGCAGTTAGGAATAGCACCAGAATCTGATGATGACTTCAACAGAGAAAAATCACCAAAAAAGTAGAAGTTGAAGGGAGGTGGTGAGAATATAAACAAGAAAGTTGACACTTTCAACAAGGAAATGAAATGGACAAAGCTCAGGTTTTCCAGAGCGGACTTCATAGCCCCCAGTGCCGGTAAAGGGAAGAAAGAATGTTCTCGGGGCTTTAAGGAATCAAGAGGTTTGAGAAATTTCAGAAAGAAATGGGCCCAGGAAAAATGGGGACAAGGAGCAGAAGCCTGTGGGAATTGGGAGCACCTCCCACCCCTTGCTCTCAACTTTCTGCTCTGCTTCTGACAATAGCTTGTTTCAGGCGGCCACTGCCATGGTCTCTCTGACAGATTTGGACTTGAAGCAGCTGTTCGATGAGTCTCCAGAAGGAAGAGCCTTCTGTGATATGGATGATGAAAAGAATCCCTTAGGGTGGGATTGGCCTAGGAATTCAGAGTTCTCTTCTCTCCCAGAAGGCCTGCCAATGCCACTGAAGAAGGTCATTAAGGAGCTGCTTCAGGCTGCCAGAGCCGCTGAGAGAGAGAGCCAAAGGGAAGCCCTTCGCCCAGGTATGGGTGACATCCTATTGGACATAGAGGAGCAGATATGGAAGCTGAGTAGCCAGATTTGCTGCGAGGTGCGTGGCCAGCCATCTCACTCGATGCCTGCCTTGCAGCGAGGACACCCTGGTCAAACTTGCTCAATATCGTCATCTCTGTGAACTGTTGAGCGCATCTGAAGGAGCCTCTAGAGAAACTCAAAGAAGCCACTGGCAGGGCAATGCCAGAGCAGATGGCCACGCACCACGATGAATGCCAGGCATAGATACAAGCAAAGATTGCAAAGATGCTGGAGGAGGAGAGGGACACGGAATAGAGAGTACAGGGTTTTGTGGGTTTTGTTGTTGTTGTTTCGTTTTCTGGTAAGGAAAAAAGAAAGAAGAGCAGAGCCTGGAGAGATTTCCAGTGATGAAATCAAGGAGGTGCTCTGTGTGGTGGTGAAGATGAACCTGGAGGGCTGGGATCTGGAAGAAAACAAGACCCAGTGTGGAAGGGACTACGAGAAAGCTTGCCTGGGTGACAGAATGCACATTCTCTGACCTCAATCTGGGCGCATCCCAGGTTTCTGTGTAAGGAGAGCACACCACAGCGTTAAGTCCTCCACATTAATACTGAACAAGAAGAAAGTACTGGCGCCTTCTAAAGTCCGGGTGAAGAAATCATGGACTGAACTGCTGAAGAGGCTCTCGTGCCTTCAGCCCAAATTACCAGCCTCATTGTTTTGCCTCCAGAACATCAGGGAGGTCGGCACACGGGGAACTCAAACAAGATGCTCTCACGCAAGGCATCTGTCAGGAGCCTTGCTAATCCTGCTTTTCTCAATCTGGAAGACTCATTAAATAAAGACTTTAATGATTACTTCACCCCACTTGTTCAAAGCTGTGTCCAAGGAATGGGCTCTGTTGAGTATCAGAGCACGTGGGAACCCTGAACTCACACCCCTAGACCAAGCTTGTCCAATCCCAATCCATGGCCCATGGGCTGCGCGCACCCCAGGACGGCTTTGAATGCAGCCCAACACCCAACACAAGTTCATAAACCATTGAAAAACATTCTGAGATTTTTTTGCGATTTTTTTTTTTTTTTTTTAGCTCATTAGCTGTCGTTAGCATTAGTGTATTTTATGGGTGGCCCAAGACAATTTTTCTTCTTCCAAAGTATCCCAGGGAAGACAAAAGATTGGACACCCCTTCTCTAGACCCTTGGAAACACCTGCTATGGACTGAATGTTTGTGTCCCCACCCCAAAATTCATGTGTTGAAATTCTAATCCCCAATATGATAGTATTAGGAGGTGGGGCCTTTGGGAGATGATCAGGTCAGGAGGGTGGAGCCCTCATGAATAGGATGAATGCCCTTGTCAATGAGGCCCAGCCGAGTGTGGTGGTGCATGCCTGCAGTCTGAGCTACTTGGGAGGCTGAAGCAGGAAGACCACTTGAGCCCAGAAGTTTGAAACCACCCTGGGCAACATAGTGAGACCCTGTCTTAAAGAAAGAAAGGAAAGAAAAAGAGAGAGAAAGAGAGAAATTGAGAAAAAGAAAAAGAAAGAAAGCGGGGGAGGAGGAGAGAAAAGGCGAGGCCACGTGCAAGTGGCTCATGCCTATTATCCCAGGATGTTGGGAGCCCGAGGCAGGTGGATCACTTGAGGTCAGGAGTTCAAGACCAGCCTGGACAACATGGTGAAACTCCGTCTCTACTAAAAATACAAAAATTAGCTGGGTGTCGTGGTGCACACCTGTAATCCCAGCTACTCAGGAGGCTGAAGCAGGAAAATTGCTTGAACCTGGGAGGCAGAGGTTGCAATGAGCCGAGATAGCACCATGGCACTCCAGCCTGGGTGATAGAGTCAGATTCCATCAAAAAAGAAGGAAGGAAGGAAGAAAGGAAGGAGAAAGGAAGGAAGGAGGAAAGAAAGAAAGAAAAAGAAAGAAAGAAAGAAAGAAAGAAAGAAAGAAAGAAAGAAAGAAAGAGAAAGAAAGAATGGAAGGAAGGAAGGAAGGAAGGAACTTTCTAAAGCCCAATTCCTTTGGAGTATCACCCTCTAGCTCTCTGTAACCACCTCCTCAATTTCCTGGCTGAGTGGCCAGTGGCCGTGGAACAGCCCTCTGAGAAGAAAAACCCCAGGAGTTCTTTCTAGCGACAAAGAGCTCTCCTGTCCGGCTCCCCTCAGCAAAAGCTTTCCAGAGGAGCAACAGTCTAAATCGCAGCACCATGATTTGCCACAGACATCTTATGGGGACCCAGAACCCGGATCCAAGTCGGTCTTTTATGAACAATATCAACAGCACAAAAGCTTTGCTCCCACCTTCCACTCAGCTTCATTTGGCAGCAAGCTCTCAGACACAGTCTTCCTCCTCTGAGTCTCAATGTTCATTTCTCCAGGGCAGCCTCTTCAGGAGGCATTTTCAGCCCACCAGCAATAGTTTGCTTGAGAACGCAGCCCCATCCGCTACTTTCCTGAGCCATATGGCCAAACAGCATTCAGCCAAAATCCTCAGGACCATCTTACAAGTTTCCTTCCCTTTGCTGGCTCCCAACATAGGATTTCTTTTAGCAGCTCCTCCTCCAGAGCACCACTTCCTCCTGGAAACTTACTTCAGGCATACAGCTTCCCTCCACCGGACAGTCTCTGAACTGTTTCCCAGAAACTGACCGCAGTGGTTCAAATGAAGAGTTCAGTGATGGCAGCCAGGGAGGAACAGAGCTACTGATCTCATCCTTGAAACCCACCATGGTTAGCAGCCCAGTGCTTCTCAGAAAGAATTTGCCTGTCATGATGAAATCTTGCTGTCTGGCTGGGCGTAGTGGCTCACACATGTAGTCCAAGCACTTTGGGAGGTCAGGATGGGCAGATTGCTTGAGACTGAGAGTTCACAACCAGCCTGGACAACATGGCAAAACGCCATCTCTACTAAAAATACAAAAATTAGCCGGGTATAGTGGCACATGCCTGTGATCCTAGCTACTCAGGACATGGGGAAATCACTGGAGCCTGGGAGGTTGAGGCTGCAGTGAGCCATGATCATGCCACTGCACTCCAGCCTGGGTGACAGAGCTAGAAAAAAAGAAAAGAAAGGGGGAGGGAGGGAGAGAGAGAGAGAGAGAGACAGAGAGAGAGAGAGGAGGAAAGAAGGAAAGAAGGAAAGGAAGGAAGGAAGTAGGAAGGAAGAAATACTTGCTATCTTGAAAAATAAAAAAAGGGGGCCGGGTATGATGGCTTAGTCCTGTAATCCCAGCACTTTGGGAGGCCAAGGTGGGCAGATTATCTAAGGTCAGGAGTTCAAGACCAGCCTGGCCAACATGGTGAAACCCCCTCTCTACTAAAAATAAAAAAAAATTAGCCTGGCGTGGTGGCAGGCACCTGTAATCCCAGCTACTTGGGAGGCTGAGACAGGAGAATCGCTTGAATCCAGAAGGCGGAGGTTGCAGTGAGCTGAGATCACGCCATTGCACTCCAGCCTGGGAGACAGAGTGAGACTCTGTCTCAAAAAAAAAAAAAAAAAAAAAAATACAATTCAATAAAAAAATTAAATTAAAAAGGAACTTGCTTGGTTCCTTTGGGCTTCACAGCTAAATCACTGGACATCTGGTGGAGGGACAGATCTTAGGACGGAGAGAGTTCTAGGTTCAGGGGATAGGACCATGAGTGATTCTGAATTCCTACACTGTGGTAAATCAGTTTGTAAACCTATGTTTGAAGTCCACCAGATACCTTGGCATTTGGTCTGAGTACTTCATGGACTCCCATAGGCCAAGGGCTCCTTCTGGTTACAAAAGGATTCATGGAATGATCACGGTATTGGTTCCATCCTCACACTGGGTTTAACAGGACAGAAACCTGAACCAAAGACACAATGGAAAGACCTGGCCTTGTCTCTTGAAAAATACATTAGGAACACCTAGTGCATACTCATCATGGGGGAGCAATTTCTCCTCTAAACATGACAATAAAGCTGTCTTAGAGAAAGGACTTTTATGGATTCATCAATTGCAAGACAATTGCGATAGAATTTTTGAAGGCACTTATTTGGGCTTGGTTTTCAACATTACCATTGACTGCACTGAATAGAATGATACTGTTCACGGGATGTCATATCATAGGAAGACATAATTCCAATGCCTTTATGGTGAAAGAGAATTAGATAGCTCACATCCATTTCACCACTTGAAACACTTCTCGAAGACCTTTCTTAAAAGATATGTCTGTTTTTGAGGCAGAGACAGTTTTATTTAGTTGGGCTTTTTAGAGTTGCATTCTATAGATTTGTGACATCCCGACTTGAAGGTCACCAGGGCCCAGAAAGCCAAGTTTCCAATCCAACCAGAGTTCCGGTTTTTCCAGAGCTCATTCAGGTGGACCCTATTGCTCCAAAGCTCTTGTTGGTCAAATCTTCATTTCTTTATGAGCAGAGGTTACAAATGGTTCCAAGTCACAGACTGAAATGCCAATTTGCTTCATTCTTCAAAACCCCTTGGCAGGACCACAGTAACAGATCTCTAAGAAGCGTCTGTCATGTAGAAATAGGCCTTGAAGTCCTGGGACCCTCCATGCACTGGAGTATACATTAATTCAAGGCAACATACAGTGAAGCTTGGAGGATGGATCAAGATGAATTAGAACAGATATTCCAGAGCTTCCAAGTCACCAAGTTGTTCACTAAATACTGCATAACGGTTTCTAGAATTGTGCCTATGAAATTTGCACCACAAGGTGTGCTTGAACTGTCTGCTCCTGCTGAGTTAATTCAAATCTGTTAAGTGTAAACAGTATGTGGGTGAATTGTATAGTTATGTAATTTATGCAAATTCAGAATGTGATAGACTCTATAGAACAAATGACTCACTTTCTTCCACAAATAAATTGCAAGGGGAAAAAAGGGAAAGGAAACCTATAAACTAAAAGAAACTTAAGATTCATATTAACCAAGTACAATGTGTGAAGCTTGTTAGGATATTAATTTGAGATATAAACTCGTTGTTTTAATGCGCCAATGGGAAAAAATAGAACATTTACTGGATATTTGATGAAAACGGGAATTGTTTAATTTTTTTAAGTGTGATAATGATATTGTGGTTCTGAAGGAATGAAGGAATAAAGAGGGAAGAAAAGACAAGGAATTTGACTGGCCTTTGTCCTCAGTTACTGAGAGGTAACCTCTAGACCCTTGAAATTTCCCAAGTGATAGGAGTGTCTTTGTTAGGCATGGTGGACTCCTGAGCCCCCCACCTGATAGTTTAAGCTAATAGATGGCTCAGGGTGAAGCCTGGCCATGCCAGAAAGACCAACCATATAATTAGAAGGTTGGGGCTTTGAGACTCATAATATCAGCCTGCCCTGTGCGAGTAGGGTGTGGCTGGAGCTTGAGTTCAACCACATGGGTAATAATTCCATCAACCATGCCTACATAATGAACCTGGTAAAAACTCTGGACACCAAAACGTATGCAAGCTTCCTGAGTTGGCAGTAGTCTACATATGCATTGCCAAATCTCTATGCTGGAAGGCTCACACATCCCTGATGACACAGAAGCTTCATATTTGGAACCCTCCCAAGCCAGGATTCTTCTCCATGTGTCTCTTATAATTTGCAATCTTTGCCTGTAATTAACATGGCTGTGAGTATATTAGGTTTCGGTGAATTCTATGAGTCTTTCTCACAAATTATTAAAACTGAGGGTGGTTTTGGGACCCCCCCCCGGGCCCACCCCAACTTATAGTTGGTATCAGAAATCTTGGGCAGACATAACAGTGGAGGACTATGCCCTTAACCTTGAGTCTGGCTACTTCCAGGTAGAAAGAAAAGAGGTCCTGTCTTTGAAGATACATATGGAGGCATTTACAGATGAACTGGTATATCTTGGATCTGATGCAAAATTACGTAGGGTGTCGGGGAAAGGGAGTTGAGACATAGATTGGCCACGCGGAGTCACAGAAGATGAATGCTGGGAACATGAGAGTTCATGAAACTATGAAACTACTGTCTCTACTTTTATATGTGATTTATGTTTCCAAAATGAAAATAACAGTGTTCTATGCATTAAAAATATGGATCACTACCCTCCACTGTGTGGTAGACAGAATTCTAAGATGGCTTCCCAGATGCTAGGCCCATGGTATACACGCACCTTCACCCAATTATTCAGTCAAACACTAAGCTAGGTGGTGCTGTGAAGGAGTTTGGTGGATGAGATTAAGATCCCAAATCACCTGGCCTTAAGATAGGGCGATTATCCTGGGTTAACCTGACCAAATTAGGTGAGCCCTTTAAAAAGCTGGGACTGGCTGGACATGATAGCTCACGCCTGTAATCCGAGCACTTTGGGAGGCCGAGATGGGTGAATCACAAGGTCAGTAGTTCAAGACCAGCCTGGCCAAAATGGTAGAAACCCTGTCTCTACTAAAAATACAAAAAAAAAAATTAGCCAGGTGGTGGTGGACACCTTTAATCCCCGCTACTTGGGAGGCTGAGGCTGAAGAATCACTTGAAACTGGAAGGTGGAGGCTGCAGTGAGCCGAGATCGCGCCACTGCACCACAGCCTGGGCGACAGAGCAAGACTCCGTCTCAAAAAACAAAAAACACAAAGCTGGGACTTTTCCTCGAGAAGAGACTCATAGAGAGATCCAAAGCATGAGAGGGAGTCAGCACAAGGCATGTTTTTCCTTGCTGGCTTTGAAGATGGAAGGGAATGTGGATGGCCTCTAAAAGCCAAGAGGAGCCTGTGGCTAACAGCTGGCAAGGAAACGGAGACTTCAGTCATACAGCTAGAAAAACAAATTCTACCGCGACCATGTTAGTTTGGAAGAGGACTTCCAGTCCCAGATGGGCATGCAGACAGACAAGAACTTGATTTCAATCTTATGAGCTCCTCAGCAGAGCGCTCACTATGTCGTTGTGGCTGACTCCTGACCTACGGAAAAAGTGAGCTGAAAAATGTGTCCTGTCGTAAGATGTAAAGTTTGTGTTAATTTGTTATGCAGCAATAGAGAACAGACACAATCAATAAAAATCAATCCCAGTTAGGAAAAACAAACTTTTACAAATTTTTGGACCAAATTTAGAAAAATACATTTGTGACTGTGGTGCAGGGAAGGATTTCTTTTTCTTCTCCTCCTCCTCCTCCTCCTCCTCTTCCTCCTCCTCCTCCTCCTCCCCCTCCCCTTCTTCTTCTTCTTCTTTTTTTGAGACGGAGTCTTGCTCTGTCACCCAGGCTGGAATGCAATGTTGCCATTTTGGCTCACTGCAACCTCTGCCTCCTGGGTTCAAGCGATTCTCCTGCCTCAGCCTCCCAAGTAGCTGGGACTATAGGCACGTGCCACCAACCCCGGCTAATTTTTTGTATTTTTAGTAGAAACGGGGTTTCACCATGGTAGCCATGATGGTCTGGATCTCCTGACCTTGTGAACCGCCCACCTCGGCCTCCCAACGTGCTGTGATTACAGGCATGAGCCACTTTTTTTTTTAAGGTTACACAATTTATTTATCGAGAGCCTCCTTTCCCCACATTTGCAATCTCTAGGTCACTTTTTCCACTTGTAGATTTTTCGCACCAGCCCCAGAAAGATGGCTGGGGCAGAGGCACTGCATACTGTTCAATGAGACCCATAATGCGGCTGTAACTGTCTTCCTCATATTGCAAGAACACAGCTGGCAGATCCAGCTTCTCATACAGTGCTTTCACCTGGGCCACCTTTCTCAGCCTCCTTCTACCCGTAATTCTCCTATAGCATCTGGTACTGCTCCAGACACTGAACCACCAGCCAGCTGCATTTGTTGTCTTGGATGTCAGTACCAACTTTGCCGGTCACACTGGGGTCCCCAAAGAGGTCAAGGTAATCATCCTGAATCTGAAAGAACTCTCCCATCTCCAGCAGGATCTTCTTGGCATTGGCATGCTCCTTCTCGCTATCAATTCCCGCCATGTACAAAACATGGCTGCAGCCGGGCGCGGTGGCTCACGCCTGTAATCCCAGCACTTTGGGAGGCCAAGGCGGGTGGATCACGACGTGGAGAGATCGAGACCATCCTGGTCAACATGGTGAAACCCCGTCTCTACTAAAAATACAAAAAATTAGCTGGGCATGGTGGCACGTGCCTGTAATCCCAGCTACCCAGGAGGCTGAGGCAGGAGAATTGCCTGAACCCAGGAGGCGGAGGTTGCGGTGAGCCGAGATCGCGCCATTGCACTCCAGCCTGGGTAACAAGAGCGAAACTCCATCACACACACACACACACACACACACACACACACACACACACAAAACAAAACACAAAACAAAACAAAACCAAAAAAACATGGCTGCAGCTACACGAAGGTAGGAATAGAAAGCTGTCTTGTACTTGACAATAGATTTGTACCTCTTTTCAGTGAATCTGCCAAGATCCACATTGCCCTGGGGGGGGCTGTGGTGAGGTCCAGGGTCTGCCCAACCTCATTCTGATAGGAACTCTGCAGGAAAAGCTCAATCGGGTTCAGGTAATAGGGCTGCTCCTGGCAATAGAGCTTCAGCAGGCAGTAGATACATGCTTCCAGAAGGATAGCATCATTGATGGCATCCAAACCCACGCCCGGCTTCTGATACCAGCAGATCTGTCCCAGGCAAGTGAGGGATGAATCCATGATGTCATCTACCACCAGGAAGAAAGCTTGCAGCAGTTCCACACACCAGCCCACAGTCAGGGCTCGCTGGAGACACTCAGCATCCTGTTTCCCTGGCTCCTCCAGCTCCTGGAATGCTACTAGCACCATCAAATCCCGATGATACTTGCCTCCAATGGCATTGTACTCCAGGACCTCCTTGAGCCGAGCAATAGCATCTCCTGTCTCTGGGTGCCCCATCTCATCCTCAGCCAGCACCCTAACGATCTGGGAAAAGTGCTGAACAAAATCCTGCTTTTCTTGGGCATAAGCATCTGATTTCTGGTCTCCGTTCATTCTGAGAGAGGAGGAAAGGGCTCTGTTTCTGGATGTGGGTTCCTGCTCAGCCAGGATTTCTTAAAATACAAAAGGCACAAACTCTAAAGGAAAAGGTCAATAGATTCAACTATGCTAAAATTACATACTTCTGGACTATTAAATGCACCAAAAAAATGAAGTGAGAAATAAATCCACAGAGTAGGAAATGCTATTTACAACACATAAAACTTAAAAAGAATATTTTTAAGAACCTTGTACAAATCAATGGGGGGAAAAGAAGCCAATGAAATACAAATTGGTAACTCATAAAAAGGAAGCTTGAAAACCCAACAAATAGATGTCCAATATGACTATTCATCAGAGAAATGCAAATTAAAACAGTAATAAAATATAATTTTCCCACATTGGATGGACAAAAGCTAAAAGTTCAGATAATTCAGTTTTGGCAAGGACGCAGGGTAACAAAAGCTGTCATGTCCTGCCGATGAAAGTGTCAAATTGTATAGGCACTTAGAGAGCAACGTGATAATATCTAGCAAATTGAAGATGTAGCTAGGCATGGCGACTCACGCCTGTAATCCCAGCATTTTGGGAGGCCAAGGAGGGTGGATCATGAGGTCAGGAGTTCGAGACCAGCCTGGCCAACATAGTGAAACCCTGTCTCTATTAAAAATACAAAAATAAGCCCCAGGTGTGGTGGCACACGCCTATAGTCCCAGTGACTCGGAAGGCTTAGGCAGAAGAATCGCTTGAACCCGGGAGGCAGAGGTAGGTTGCAGTGAGCCGAGACTGTGCCATTGCACTCCAGCGTGAGTGACAGAGTGAGACTCCATCTCAATAAATAAATAAATAAATCAAATTGAAGATGTATAATCCCCTTGACCCTGCAGTTCTACTTACGGGAATATATTCCAGATAAAATCTTATACGTTGGCTCAGTGAAACAAGTACCATTGCAACATTATCTGTAATATGAAAGACTCCAAGCAACCTAAACGTCCATCGGTAAGACAATGATATTAATTAACTTTTCATTTTTATCAATTCTCAAAATGCTCCTTTCATCTTGACTGCCCACCCATCTGGAAATGATCTGGAAACATGAACTGTTTGTTACCACCAGCTCTAAGAGTCACCTGCCGTTCTCTGGATTGTTGTCGTCCTCAGAAAAATGTTTTTACTGACTGTGATCTTCAAAGAGGGCCTCTGAGCCAACAGGGATCAAAAGTGCCCAGTATATCGGGAAATGCACTTTTTCCCAAAAATGAAATGACTTGCTAAAGTGAGCTGGAAATTGCTGTGCCGAAAGAGAATACAGGTAATCCAAGAGATGCAAGTGAATGCTTCTAAACTATTGAGAAAGGACTCTTCTTTTGAAAGGTGCACCCCAGTCCACCTGAGAATTAATTTCATCTAATGAAGCTGAGCATAGTGAAGCTTAGTGTCTAAAAGCCAATCTGTGGATTCCTCTAAACATACTAGAATGAGGCATAATGTTCCACTCTTCAGAACACATTCAGCTTTGTAATCCCAGCACCTGAGGTCAGGTGTTAGAGACCAGCCTGGCCAACATGGCGAAACCCTGTCCCTACTAAAAAAAAAACACAAAAATTAGCCAGGTGTGGTGGTGGGCACCTGTAATCCCAGCTACTCAGGAGGCTGAGGGAGGAGAATCGCTTGAACACAGGAGGCGGAGGTTGCAGTGAGCCTAGATCGTGCCATTGCACTCCAGCATGGGAAACAAGAGTGAAACTAAACTCCATCTCAAACACGCGCGCGCGCACACACACACACACACACACACACACACACACAAACAGAAACAAACAAACAAAAAGAACACATGCAGCTTTTTAATTCACCTCCAAACTTTGCCATCTTCATTTTGGTTTTATTTACACCTTACTGAGGCCAGGTGTGGTGGCTCACACCTGTAATTCCAGTACTTTGGGAGGCCGAGACGGGTTGATCATTAGAGATCAGGAGTTCAAGATCAGCCTGGCCAACATGGCAAAAACCCCGTCGATACTTTTAGTAGCGAAATACAAAAAACAGCCAGGCATGGTGGCAGGCGCCTGAAATCCTAGCTACTCGGGAGGCTAAGACAGGATAATCGCTTGAACCTGGGAGGTGGAGGTTTCAGTGAGCGAAGATTGCACCACTACACTCCAGCCTGGGCGACAAGAGCGAAACTCCGTCTTAAAAAAAAAAAAATCTTATTTACACCATACTGTTTCAGATGGAAAATGTCTGAGTAAATTTGTCTGAATAATTGCATGAGATACCCTCAAGAAGATGCTTATGTATGAATTTAACAAAATAAAGAAACTGGAGAAAGGATTCTTTCGTTGTTCATTATCTATTCCTGACAAACTTGTACTTTTAAAGGGATTTTTATACCCATTCTAGATCCAATTTATATTTTAATTACATTGGAAGTTTATAAGGGAGTACACATTGGAAGCAGGTCTACATTGTATTATTTATAATTGTTCTTCTTGGATACTATCCAATGCCTTCCATTATAATAATTGACTAAATAGAACTAGCCAAGATACATTTTTCCATTTTTGCTGATAAATAGATACAATGGAGTGATATTTTAAAATTCAAACAATATATTTTCCTAAAATACTCCAATTGCAGTAATGCATGAGATGCTACAAAATGTATACGAGTTTGATTAATCGTTTTATGAATCATCATCACATAATTACCCAGATTTATCACTTTAAATTAAATGAAAATTATTTGTTGCAAGTTTGTGCAACTATGGAAGTGTTGACTTTTGTTCTCATTTGCTCAGTTTGAACCAAGCCACATCGTGACAGGCAAATCCATTTTCTCTTTGTGCTAATTATCCAAAAGCGAATTAAAGGTGCTTTTCATTTACCTAGTGTGCTAAACTCACTGGGATATAACACTAGGTGTACAAAATCAAAAACTGAATTGCAAAGTCAAAGCACTGAGCAAAAGCTCTAGATTTCTTCCATTCCAACCCTAAGGAGTTTAAACATAATGACCATTTTATCAAGCCAAGGAAGGCTTTCCTGCTTAAAGTAATCACTAAGCTGATGGCAATGGAGTGTCTAATTATAACAAATGGGTGAAAAATTAAAATAACAAAGAAGACCTTTTATGTGATAACCAGGGGGGAAAAATAGGCAATACCATGTCCTTAAGAAGTTAGCCAAGGAACAGGTGGGGCCACCCACAAAAGCCACTCTTTCAGCACCAGAGCCCTACTCTCAGGCACCATTTGCTCTCTTTTCTCCGTCATGTGTCCAAGATGCTGGCTGTCCCCTCCCCTCTGGCAGCCTCCACACAGGAGTTCACACCTATTTCTGTGCTCCGGAGATCATTCATTTGTGCCAAAGCATCAGAAACCACCTGGATTTTCTGAGATAGATGTAGAAAGTGCTTACATCATGACCCACAGAGCCAGCTCCATGTCTAACTACAGTATTTCTCTCTTTCAGGCCCCGCTTGCTCATTTTGCCACAAGAATGCCTCTTCCTGACCTCTCCCAGCAGGGCTCTGCCACCTCCCATCTTTTGCTTCTCCTGCTTTCTGCTACCAGATCTTGCCCAGTCCTTCGTATCTCTGCTGATTCTTGCATAAAGCCATTTAACCCTCTTACAAGTCCAAATCTGCCCCCCATCACTTGCTCGGAAACAAACGATTCTCCTTGTGTGGGACCCACCTCCTTAGGGTCTTGCGAGAAGTTACAAGCGGCAACAACAAAGAAAAGGTTTTTTGTTCTCTCACGTCTACCTACCTGGTCTGGCCACCTCATGGGAATCAGAAATAACGTAACCAAACTCAGGTTCAGCTGCTCACTGCTTAAAAAGCCAGACACACAAGAAGCAAGATTTGGTGGAAGGAAAGCAGGTTTATTCAAATGCTAGCAGCTTGGGGGATAGCCACACTCAAGTCTCAAAAAAGCCAGCTCAAATTCTCAGGCTGGCTCAAGCGGTTTTAAGGGAAAGGGGTACATAGGCTGCAAGTCCTCTTGTCATTTTCTGATGGCTAGCTTGAGTAATTGACCATCCAGAGACCTGGTTAGCATCATCTCGTTGGAGATCAGGTTACAGATTAACTGTGCACCAATTTCTTCTTGGAAGGGGGAAGATTGCAACTGCCAGTTCCACGTCATGCCTGGATTATTTCAAGATTAGCCTTTGGAATTCTGAAGCAAACAAGTAATTGGGTATATAGCAAGAAACAAATGGAGAAAGGGGTGATTTTTTTTTTTTTTTTTTGAGATGAAGTTTTGCTTTTCTTGCCCAGGCTGGAGTGCAATGGCACAATCTCAGTTCACCGAAAACCTTCACTTTCTGGATTCAAGCAATTCTCCTGCTTCAGCTTCCTAAGTAGCTGGGATTACAGGCGTGCGCCACCACGCCCAGCTAATTTTGTATTTTTAGTGGAGACGGGGTTTCTCCATGTTGGTCAGGCTGGTCTCAAACTCCCAACCTCAGGAAATCCGCCCTCTTTGGCCTCCCAAAGTGCTGGGATTACACGCGTGAGCCACTACGCCCGGTCAAAAGGAGTTACTTTTAGAGTAAGCTAACAACCTGGTTATACGGGTTACAATAATACATGTGAAAGAAACTTTTTAATTATAAAGCACTATATACTTTTTCTTGGTGATTATTTATTCCAATTCCCCCCTTTCTAGAGATGATACAACTGAAGGCCAAAGAGGTTAAATAACTTGCCCAAATATTTAATGGTAAAGATTGACTTTAATCCTGGTCTCTAACCCACTGTCCTATAATTCATTCCATTCACCTGAACTGCTTTGGGTAATGCACAGATTTCTGAAAACTTTGCTTTCCCTTTCTCCACTAATTTGGGATTAAATTGAGACCTTTCTCCTAGAGCTCTCATCACATTCACACACCAGCATGAGGTCATTCACACAGATCTTATTGTTGAGGAAATGGAAGGAAAGGCACTATTCAGTCTTCTAATTCATTCATTCAACAGGTATTTGTTGAGCATCTATTTGGCTCCAGGAGCTGTTTCTTTTTTCCTGCCTCAGTTTTATTTATACAAATAGCGCAGCGGTACCCCAGCCCCATGCAGACTGCAGCCCAGGGGGAGGAGGTTGGTCACACCAGTCCTTCTGTCCTCACGTTGGCAGACAGAGATCTCTACTCTGAAGCCTTTGTAAGGGCCTGGGCACCTTTGGGAGCCTGAGTTGGAACTGAAGCTGGAGCTGCAGCCTGGGCCTTGGTTTGATCCTTGGTCTTGGCCTTGGCCTTTGGCCAGCAGAGCCTGAGCCCCTTGACAATTCGGGGACGAACACGCTTCCCAAGCTTGGGTTAGGCAATGTAGGCAAGTTGATCAAGCTTGCAACTGACACCCCCCTTTGGGATCTTGGGCTTAACCTCCTTGGGCTTTACGAGGGCCTTGATGGCCTCGGCACGTGCACTCGTGGCCTTGGCATTGTTGGCCTGCGTCTTCTTTAGGCCCTTCTTGTGCTTCGTGGCAAAGCGCATGTTCCTCAGGAACTTGGGGTCCACCCCTTTAAGAGATTCGTATCTTTGTGATCGGGGTTTCTCGATACCATTTCTGTGCCACTTTCGGGACTGCTTGTGGTTCTTGGACTTGGCCATGTCTGCACCTAAGCCGCAGCTTCTGGGAGCTGTTTTAAACTCTGAAGACACAGCAGTAATCAAAATAGACAGAAAACCCTTGCCCTTATGGAACTTGCATTCTAGTGGGATGATGAACAAATACATAACGTATTTACCATGAACGATGTTGGCAAATGCTGGGGAGAAAAATAAGCAAGGGAAGGAGGATAGGGAGTGTCAGGGGGAAGAGGAAGGAAGTTGCCATTTTAAATAGGACGGTCAGAGAAGTCTTCCCTGAGGAGGTGACATTTTGCCAAAGACCTGAAAGACATGAAAAATCAAACCATGCGTCTATGGGGAGAAGAGCACTCCCAACAAGAGAAACGCCAGCGGCAAAGCCCTGCGTAAGAAGTAAGCCAGGTCTGTTGGAGGAGCAGCCAGTGTAGCAGGAACAGAATGAACAGGGGGAAAACAGCAAATGAGGGCAGAGAGGTGACAGGGATGTCATTGTGCAGGGCCTTGGGGACTGTGGAAAGTAGAAAAGCTCCTTTTTAATTTTCTTTCTTGTTAAACAATAAGTGTGCAACCAGGCACAGTGGCTCACGCTTGTAATCCCAGCACTTTGGAAGGCTGAGGCGGGTGGATCACGAGGTCAGCAGTTCGAGACCAGCCTGGCCAACACAGTGAAACCCCTTCTCTACTAAAAGTACAAAAATTGGGTGGACGTCGTGGCACATGCCTGTAATCCCAGCTACTTGGGAGGCTGAGGCAGAGAACTGCTTGAACCCAGGACGCAGAGATTACACTGAGCTGAGATCGTGCCACTGCACTCCAGCCTGGGCGACAGAGCTAGACTCTTGTCTCAAAAAAAAAAAAAAAAAAAAAGAATAAATGTGCTAGTAACTTTGTTAAGCCCTATGCTATGTAGCTGTTAGACATGCCATGCTTACAGACACGTAGTACATTCTATGTTCTTGTACTTTAACCAAGATGTCTGTGCTGGACGTGCTCACAGGCATGTCCCAGCTCTCCATTGCTTTTACCTCTTTAGAAAAGTTTTAAGTTGTTAGCCAATCTGGTTTTAGTTTAGATTGTGAGGTCTGACTCCAACCAACAAAGATCAGACACAGCAGTAAGGAGGACCCCAAATGTATAAGGAATCAATTTGTCTGTTTTCTTTTGTTCATTGTACTCTCATGGCACGATGGCTAGTGGGGGTACCCTTCCTGCAGCCCAGGAAGTGGAAATTGCATTCCTGAAAGATCCTTTGTCTCAGTGCTGATTTTTCTTTGCAGCACCGAACATCTATTTTCAACATCAATTTCCAAAAGGCGCCACAGTAAGGAATGTGGCCTTCAATCTGAGTGGGATGGCAGGCTGTGGGAGGGGTCTGAGCTGAGGAGTGGCTCCCACCCCCACGGGACTCCTTCTGTCTTCCCCTCCAGCACCACTCATTCCAAGTTTCAAGACAAGGGCTTCAAGTCATTTGGGTCTCGGTGGGAAGTTTAGGCACCACTTCCTCTTTTCTCTGGGATATCTGCACTTTGAGTCTGTCTTTTCTGGCAGAAAAAATAAAACAACCTAATTAGAGGACTTTTGAGGATCTGCGGGAGGTGTTTTCTAAGACCTCTGTGAGTCATATAAAGTCTCTTTGCAGAACAGGGAATGAAAAACCTAGGAACTATGAGGTTAGGAGAGCCTGCAGACCCA
Source organism: Saimiri boliviensis (assembly GCF_048565385.1). Taxonomy (NCBI): domain Eukaryota; kingdom Metazoa; phylum Chordata; class Mammalia; order Primates; family Cebidae; genus Saimiri; species Saimiri boliviensis. The sequence goes on from NC_133470.1 coordinate 41,128,093, forward strand.
GGCAGCTTTGAGGAAGTGAAGAAACGAGAAAACTCAGTCTAGAGACCAAAGAATTAATACCTGATACATGCATAGGACCGTCACACATGTTCAATAGTTGACAATTCTGTGTCCTAAGGACTCGGAGTAGACAGCATTAGCCTTGTCTATCGTATAACGAGGAAACTTAGGAACAGAGAGATTCCATGATTTGCCGTTAGTGTAACCACCCAAGGGGTTCACCTTGCCCGCCGCCTAGACAGAGTCGATTTCTCAAGACTGGGGAATTGTAATAGAGAAAATAATTCACGCAGAGCCGGCTGTGTGGGAGATGGGAGTTTTATTATTACTCAAATCAGTCTCCCGGAGCATTCGGGGAGCAGACTTTGTTTTGTTTTGTTTTTTGGTTTTTTGAGATGGAGTCTCACTCTTGTCACCCAGGCTGGAGTGCAGTAGCATGATCTTGGCTTACTGCAACCTCCACATCCCGGGTTCAAACAGAGTAAAAAAGAAAAAATAGAAAAGAAAAAAAAAATTCCAAAATCAGCCGGGTGTTTGTTGTGGATCAGGCCTGTAGTCCCAGCAACTTATGAGAATCACTTGAACCTGAGAGGCAGTTGATTGTGCCACTGCACTCCAGCCTGGGACACAGAGCAAGGCTCTGTCTCAAAAAAAAAAAAAAAAAAAAAAAAAAAAAAAATGCAGGTTAAAATGCATTTTGACACGCTGATATTAAAAATGAAAGGTACACCAGCTGTGATGGCACATGTTTGTAATCCCAGCACTTCGGGAGACAGAGGTGGAAAGATTGCTTGGGGCCAGGAGTTTGAGATGAGCATGTGCCACATAGTGAGACCTTGTCTCTCCAACATATATACATACATATATTAAATTTGTTGAATTAAAAGTAGTATATTAGTCAAATAGAAAATGAGGCTGAGTGCAGAGGCTCACACCTATAATCCCAACACTTTGGGAGGCTGAAGTGGGCGGATTAGCTGAGGTCAGGAGTTCAAGACCAGCCTGACCAACATGGAGAAACCCTGTCTCTACTAAAAATACAAAATTAGCAGGGTGTGGTGGTACATGCCTGTAATCCCAGCTATTCGGGAGGCTGAGGCAAGAGAATCACTTGAACCCAGGAGGCGGAGGTTACAGTGAGCCAAGATCGCACATTCTCTCCAGCCTGGGCAACAAGAGCAAAATTCCACCTCAAAAAAAAAAAAAAAAAGCAATAGGTAGTATAGTTCAGTGTCAAATCACCTGCTTTAAAGCAGTTTACCATATTAGCAGTGCCTCAATCTAAAGCATTTATTTCATTTGTGATGAGGACATGTGAGCACTTCCTAAAGCCACCCACAGAAGCCTGACATTGTTCTACGTTCATAAAATCCGATTCAACATAAAATGATTTGTGTGGATTACTTAGCACTATATTTAGCTGCCGTAACTAGAAAAGGATAGACGTTATGAGAGAACTATTTACTTATGCTTTCACTGCCATGAAAATTTAGTCTTTAGCCTAAAAAACTTACCCCCAGATTAAATTCTGCACGGACCTTGCAACTCAGTAAAATCAGACTGCATCTCATATCAAACACTATGTGCATAATTGAATTTTTGCAAACCTAATCATAATCTAAACCAAGAGTCGGTAAGCTTTTTTAAAAAGGACCAGATAGCAAATGTTTTAGGCTTTGCAGGCCATATGGTCCCCGTGGCAACTCTTCAGCTCTGCTGTTGTTGCGCAAAAGCAGCCATGGACAATATGTAAACAAATGGGCAGTGTGGCTGTGTTCCAATAAAACTTTATTTACAAAAACAGACAGCAGGGCAGATTTGGTCCACAGGCTATAGTTTACTGACCCCTAATCCAAACATACTAGAAAACAGCTTGTTATGTAAACTGAACTTGAAAGGAGTTTTTTCAAATTACATTAAAAAGTCCTTTCGTCATGTACTTCCCACATCCCCACCCCTGCACACTTTTTTTCTTTCTTTTTTGTAAATTGAACTTAGAATATTCGATATGCTGCAAACAAAGCAAATCCATACCAGATGTCACTATGACTCAAAGGACTCTTGAGCCATGATTTTGCTTAGTCTCCTAACGTGAAATAAATCTGTGCCTAAATTGTCTCAGAAAGATGGGAATTTACTGATCCACTTGCAGCTCTACAAGAAAGTTTGATCCCAAATTGCCTTAATAATCCATGTTATCCTCAAAATAAAATCATTTTTTCTTATGCCTAACCCCAACCTTCCCCACCTGTCTTCTGTAGAAAGAGTAAACATCCAGCTTTTCACTTCCTTCAGTATTAACCACCTCTGGATGATAATTCATTCACAAAGCCAGCCTGAGATCATCAGGATCACTTGGCTATAGGTAGCATCTCCCCTTGGAGAGCCCCTTAAAGCCACAAGTATTTTCATAGAGGCAGTGATGTCTTAGCATAATATCTGTAATCTCTTATGCCTCTTTTTTTTTTTTTTTTTTTTGAAACAGAGTCTAGCTCTGTCTCCTAGGCTGGAATGCAGTGGCGAGATCTCAGTTCACTGCAATCTCCAACTCCCAGGTTCAAGCAATTCTCTTGTCTCACCCTCCCAAGTAGCTGGGATTACAGGCACCTGTCAACATGCCCAGCTAATTTTTTTTTTTTTTTTTTTGAGATGGAGTTTCACTCTCGTTGCTCAGTCTGGAGTGCTGTGGCACAATCTTGGCTCACGGCAACCTCCACCTCCCAGGTTCAAGCAATTCTCCTGCCTCAACCTCCCGTGTATCTGGGATTACTTGTGTGCACACCATGCCTGGCTAAGTTTTCCATTTTTAGTAGAGATGGGGTTTCGCCATGTTGGCCATGACTGGTCTCCAGCTCCTGGACTCAAGTGATCCACCTGCCTCAGCCTCCCAAACTGCTGGGATTACAGGTGTGAGCCACCACACCTGGCTAATTTTTGTATTTTTAGTAGAGACAGAGTTTCACCATATTGGTCAAGCTGGTCTCGAACTCCTGACCTCAGGTTATCTACCTGCCTCGGCCTCCCAAAGTGCTGGGATTATAGGTGTGAGCCACTGTGCCTGGCCTCTTATGTCTCTTTTAGCAGACTTTTATCCCTACCCCCTTTCTCTCCCTGCAACATTCCAACTAGGTACAGTTTTAAAGCAATAGAAAAAAAGGGAGCTGGCACAGTGGCTCACACCTGTAATCCCAATTACTTGGGAGGCTGAGGCAGGAGGATCACTTGAGCCTAGGAATTGAAGGCTACAGTGAGCTATGATTGTGCCCCTGCACTTCAGCCTGAGTGATAGAGTAGGACCCTGTCTCTAAAAGAAAAAAAAAAAAAAAAAGAAAAGATTAAATGGCTAGTAAGCTAAAATGTGATCTTAAAATGTCCATTATTCATGAATTTTACATGTTTGGCTTCTTCTATAAACTCATGTGGGGAGCGTTGAGAATACAGTTGGCCTCTGAGAGAATTAGCAAACTCCACGTGGAAATGTAAGAGGCCACTTGTGGGAGAAATCTATCACAGATGGGCCTCCGTAAACCTGGCAGAGGTGGATTTACTGTGAAGCTTCAGGGCCTCTCACTGCATAGGCACCTTCCAAGGCTCTGAAATGAGTCCTAGCTGTATGTTCACACAGTCAGAAGTTTCTATAAAATTCACAAAAGACAGATAGTATCATTCCACTCACTTTATTTATTTATTTATTTAGAGACAGAGTCTCGCTCTGCTGCCCAGGCTGGAGTGCAGTGGTGTGATCTCGGCTCACTGCAAACTCCACCTCCTGGGTTCAAGTGATTTTCCTGCCTCAGACTTCCGAGCAGCTGGGATTACAGGTGCCCACCACACCCGGCTAATTTTTATATTTTAGTAGAGACGGAGTTTCACCATATTGACTAGGCTGGTCTTGAACTCCTGACCTTGTGATCTGTCCGCCTCAGCCTCCCAGAGTGCTGGGATTACAGGCATGAGCAACCGCGCCCAGCCTTCCAATCACTTGAGATCACTGTCTGTTTTCACTGCAACTTACTTTTCATCAGACTTTCCCTCCTGTAGAATGAAGTGGAGGGCCTGTGAACATTCTAAATAAACATTCCCTCCAAATTGGATTTACTTCAAAATTAATATTTACACTTGAATCTAAATTTTGATTAAACACACACACACACAAACACAAACACAAATCTCTGTGACTCTAGCCAGTGATGGATTTTTTTCTTAACGAGAGACCTTGTCCATGGCCGCCCCAACATGCACATACATATCAAAATGTCTTTGTATCCTGGTTATAACCTCAGAAAGGAAAAAGACCAAATGTGGTTGTAATATATTAGCTAGAGACTAAATCGATTGAACTGTGCCTGTTTGAGGAAAGGGTGACCCCAGGATGGGTTTAGTAGACTCCAGATTAGGAAAAGCAGCCCCAAAAGCCAGAAGTGGGCCATGTTTACCCAATGCTGGCTAAGAGGAGACACACACAGCCAGGATGAACAAGCCACTGAGAGATCATTCACCACCCCTCTGAATTCCACCCTTCCCATTCTATGTTATAACAATTCTATCTCCTCAAACACCCTCAACCAGAACCACGAGTCTCTGACAACTGAATCAGAATACCCGCAGGCTGAGAAGTGAATAATTTGGGATTCTGTCTCTTCCAAACATTGTTCCTCTCCTTCTGAGCACAATCAACACTGAAAACCTGGGCAGCCTGATCTTAGCAACCAGAGACCATCTTTTTTTTTTTTTTGAGATGAGTCTAGCTCTGTCTCTCAGGCTGGAGTACAATGGCACAATCTCAGCTCACTGCATCCTCCGCCTCCCATGTTCAAGTGATTCTCCTGCCTCAGTCTCCTTAGCAGCTGGGATTACAGGCACGTGCTACCATGCCGGCCTAATTTTTGTATTTTTAGTACAGACAGGGTTTCACCATGTTGACCAGGCTGGTCTTGAACTCCTGACCCCAGGTGATCCACCTGCCTCAGCCTCCCAAAGTGCTGGGATTACAAACGTGAGCCACAACACTCGATCAGAAATTTGTCACTTTTTTAAAAAACATGCTTACAAAAAAAAAAATTTGCTGCCACATCAAAGCTTCAGAGGATGAGATCTCCTTAAAATGAAAGATTCTTGGCTTCTCTAGACATCATGGAACCTCTGGGGTGCAGATAACATTCTCATCTTGTTTGAGCAGGTGGTTTCACAGGCGTATACTTATATAAAAATTCATTCAGTTGCACACATCAGACTTGTGCCCTTTACTGTATGTAGGCTACACTTCAATTTTTCAAAAGGCCTGGTACAGGGCAGTGTGCACAGAAGGTTTCTATCTGCCTAAAAAGGAGCAGGAAGATTTCTCTGTAAGTACACGCTTGGATAAGCATATAATCTATCTGGAATAATGCAAAAAAAACTGACAACATTGGTGGTTTGGGGGCACTTAGAAGGATATAGGAAGGATAAAGACTCATTTGCACTATATACCGTCCTGTGTGTGGTGAATTTTTACTATACAAATGGGTTTACCTATTTTAAAAATTAGTGACTAGAGGAAAAAGAAACACAAACTCTCAAAGTTCTCATGAATGTATCAAAATCAATCTAGTGAGTCGGTCAGTATTTGTGATACTCCAAGGGTGTGCAATGATGAGGGGAAGACTTTCTTTTTTGTTTTTTGAGACAGAGTTTCACTCTTGTCACCCAGGCCGGAGTGCAATGGCGCGATCTTGGCTCGCTGTAATCTCCGCCAAGCGGAAGACTTTCCGATACACTATTCCAGTTTCAGGAGAAATATGAGGATTTGCACTCCCTTTTGTCTCCACTGCAGTTGTTAGGACACTCAGCTAATAACAGCAGACAGGGATGAGGTTGGTGAGAACATGGTAAAGAAATAAACATGCATTCATAATTACCACGAATGAATAATTGTCATTGGATATGATTTTTTTTTTTTTTTTTTTTTTTTTTTTTTTTTTGAGATGGAGTTTCGCTCTTGTTACCCAGGCTGGAGTGCAATGGTGCGATCTGGGCTCACCGCAACCTCCGCCTCCTGGGTTCAGGCAATTCTCCTGCCTCAGCCTCCTGAGTAGCTGGGATTACAGGCACGCGCCACCATGCCCAGCTAATTTTTTGTATTTTTAGTAGAGACGGGGTTTCACCATGTTGACCGGGATGGTCTCGATCTCTTGACCTCGTGATCCACCCGCCTCGGCCTCCCAAAGTACTGGGATTACAGGCTTGAGCCACCGCGCCCAGGCCTTGGATATGATTTTTTATTTTTGCTTTTGTCTTTCAACCCTTTGCTTTTTTTCTATTTTTATTCTTCTCGAGTATGTGTATGACACCGAAAGTGGAGATGAGGTCCAGGTGTGGTGGCTCATGCCTGTAATCGCAGCACTTGGGGAGGCCGAGGTGGGCGGATCACCTGAGGTCAAGGGTTCCAGAGCAGCCTGGCCGATATGACAAAACCCCTTCTCCACTAAAAATACAAAAAAATTAGCCGGGTGTGGTGGCACACACCTGTAATCTCAGCTACTCGAGAGACTGAGGTGGGAAAATTGCTTGAACCCGGTAGATGGAGGTTGCAGTGAGTTGAGACTGCATCACTGCACTCCAGCCTGAGCAACAGAGCGAAACTCCGTCTCAATAAAAAGAAAAAAGAAGAAGGAGAAGAAGAAGGAAAGAAAGTGGAGATGAGAAATTTAGAGAAAATTATTCAGATTACGTAAAGCAAGATGCCTTCGGAATTAAGGAAGCCTATGCAAAAACTGAGAAAATACTGTAGAGGAACCCACACGCTTGTTTCAGACTCCTGTTCCCTTTCCTACCTAACTTCAGAGATGATGTGTTCATACTCTAGGTGGTGTTTTTGGGTGGCAGTTGTCATCTTGAAACCACTGAGTTATCCTGTTATTGGCAGATTTCAGACCACTTTGTAAGAAAATGCACAATTATTTTAGGTGTAAATGAGAAAGATGAGGCTGGGTGCAGTGGCTCACACCTATAATCCAAGCACTTTGGGAGGCCAAGGTGGGTGGATCATGAGGTCAGGAGATCGAGACCATCCTGGCTAACACGGTGAAACCCCGTCTCTACTAAAAATAAAAAAAATTAGCCAGGCATGGTGGCACACGCCTGTAGTTCCAGCTACTCTGGAGGCTGAGGCAGGAGAATCACTTGAACCCGGGAGGTGGAGGTTGCAGTGAGCCGAGATCACACCACTGCACTCCAGCCTGGGCGACAGAGTAAGACTCGGTCTCAAAAAAAAATGAGAAAAATTAGGAACAGAAAAAATTAAATGATGAGCATAAGATATCTCAGTAAAATAATTTCACAAGCAGAACAAGGGTTGTTAAACAAAAACCAGAAAAGCCTTTTCTTTCTTGAATTGTATTTTATTCTTTATTGTTATTTTTTTAAATCTCTGTCTGTCACCCAGGCTGGAGTGCAGTGGCACGATCTCGGCTCACTGTAACCTCCGCCTCCTATGCTCAAACGATTATCCTGCCTCAGCCTCCTGAGTAGCTGGGTTTACAGGTGCCCACCACCACACCCAGCTAATTTTTGTATTTTTACTAGAGACAGGGTTTCCCTATGTGTGCCGGGCTGGTCTCAAACTCCTAACCTCAAGTGATCTGCCTGCCTCAGCCTCCCAAAGTGCTGGGATTCCAGGCATGAGCCACCGTGCCCAGCCTTCATTTTATTTTAGATTCAGGAGGTACATGTGCATGTTTGTTACATGGGCATATTGTGTACTGGTGGGGGTGGGGCTTCTAGTGTATTCATTGCCCAAATACTGAAAATTTTACCCAATAGGTAATTTTTCAATCCTCCCCACTTGTGGAATCCCCTGTGTCTATTATTTCCATCTTTATGTCCATCTGTACCTGTTTTTAGCTCCCACTTATAAGAGAGAATGTCAGTATTTGATTTTCTCTTTCTGAGTTAGTTCACTTAGGATAATGGCCTCTAGCTTCATCTGTGTTGCTGCAAAGGACATGATTGCATTCTTATTTATGGCTGTGTAGTATTCCATGGTGTATATATACCACTTTTTTTTTTCTTTTGTGAGACAGGGTCTTGCTTTGTCACCCAGTAGCACAATCACAGCTCACTGCAGCCTCGATCTCCTGGGCTCAAGCAATCCTCCAACCTCAGTCTCCCTAGTAGCTGGGACTATAGACACAACCATACCTGGCCGATACTGGTTTTTAACTTTTAGTAGAGACAAGATCTCACTTTGTTGCCCAGGCTGGTCTCAAACTCCTGAGCTCAAGCAATCCTACCAGCCTTGGCCTCCCAAAGTGCTGGGATTACAGGCATGAGCCACCATGCCCAGCCCACGTTTTTTCTTTCTTTTATGCAGTCAACCATTGATGGACACTTAACGTTAGTTCCATGACTGTGCTATTGTGAATGATGCCACAATGAACATATGAGTGCAGGTGTCTTTTTTATAGTGATTTCTTTTCCTTTGGGTAGATAATAGTGGGATTGCTAGGTCGAATGGTAGATCGATTTTTAGTTCTTTGAGAAATCTCCATACTGTTTTCCATAGAGGTTGAACTCATTTACATTCCCACCAACAGTGTATAAATGTTTCCTTTTCTGTGCATCCACGCCAGCATCTGTCGTTTTTTGACTTTTTAACAATAGCCATTCTGACTGGTGTAAGATGATATCTCATGGTGGTTTTAATTTGCATTTCTCCAGCGATTAGTTATGTTGAGCACGTCTTCATGTGCTATTGGCTGCTTCTATGTCGTTTTTGAAAAATATCTGTTCACGTTCTTTGAAAATTTGGACCAAAAATGCCGTTTTTAATAGGGTTTTTTTTTTTTTCTTGTTGAGTTGTTTGAGGTCTTTGTAGACTGTGGATATTACTCCTTTGTCAGAGGCATAATTTGCAAATAATTTCTCCCTTTCTGTAGGTTGTCTGTTTACTCTGTTGATTATTTCTTTTGCTGTGCAGAAGCTTTTTAGTTCCATTTGTCTATTTTTATTTTTGTCGGATTTGCTTTTGGGGTCTTCATCATAAATTCTTTACCTAGGCCAATATCCAGAAGGGTTTTTCTTAGGTTATCTTCTAGGATTTTTATAGTTTCAGGTCTTTTGCTTTGGCCTTTCATCCATATGGGGTTAATTTTTGTATTTGGTGAGAGATAAGGGTCCAGTTTCATTGTCCTGCATGTGGCTAGCCAGTTTTCCCAGCACCATTTATTGATCAGGGTGTCCTTTGCCTATTGTTTATTTTTGTTAACTTTGTTGAAGATCAGTTGGTTGTAGATATGTAGCTTTATTTCTGGGTTCTCTATTCTATTTCATTGATCTATGTTACCATGCTATTTTGTTTAATATTGCCTTGTAGTAAAATTTGAAGTCAGGCAATGTGATGCCTCTGAATTTGTTCTTTTTGCTTAGGATTGTTTTGGCTATTCAGGCTCTTTTTGGGTTCCATATGAACTTCAGGATTTTTTTTTTTTTTTTTTTTTTTTTTTTTTTTTGAGATGGAGTCTTGCTCTGTCATCCAGGCTGGAGTGCAGATCTCAGCTCGCTGCAACCTCCGCCTCCCAGGTTCAAGTGATTCTCCTGTCTCAGCCCCCTTAGTAGCTGGGATTATAGGCGTGTGTCACCATGCCCGGCTAATTTTTGTATTTTTGGTACAGACATGGTTTCACCAGGTTGGCCAGCCTGGTCTCAAACTCCTGACCTCAGGTGATCCACCCACCTTGGCCTCCCAAAGTACTGGGATTACAGGTGGGAGCCACCGCGCCTGGCCACTAGCATCTTTTATTTCCAGAAAGTAGGCATGTGTATGCAGCAGTGCATATAAGTACCCAGAGAATCCATCCTTAAAACAGAATTTATAATCATTTAGGGGGAAGTGCACTGATATGTGTCATTTACTTCGAAATATGTCAAAAACAAATAAGATGGATAGAGCAATAAATAGATGGACAGATATATGATAAAAAGTAAGTTCAAGGCCGGGCGCGGTGGCTCAAGCCTGTAATCCCAGCACTTTGGGAGGCCGAGGCGGGTGGATCACGAGGTCGAGAGATCGAGACCAACCTGGTCAACATAGTGAAACCCCGTCTCTACTAAAAATACAAAAAATTAGCTGGTCATGGTGGCGTGCGCCTGTAATCCCAGCTACTCAGGAGGCTGAGGCAGGAGAATTGCCTGAACCCAGGAGGCGGAGGTTGCGGTGAGCCGAGATCGCGCCATTGCACTCCAGCCTGGGTAACAAGAGTGAAACTCCGTCTCAAAAAAAAAAAAAAAAGTAAGTTCAGTAAAATTTTAATTATAGAATCTGGGTGGTAGCTATGAGTGTTCACTGTAACATTCTTTCAACTTTTCTGTTTGCAAATATTCACAATAGGCCAGGAACGGTGGCTCACGCCTGTAATCCCACCACTTTGGGAGGCTGAGGTGGGCGGATCATGAGGTCAAGAGATGGAGACCATCCTGGCCAACATGGTAAAACCCCATCTCTACTAAAAATACAAAAATTAGCTGGGCAGGGTGGTGTGTGCCTGTAATCCCAGCTACTCAGGAAGCTGAGGCAGGAGGATCGTTTGAACCTGGGAGGTGGAGGTTATGGTAAGCCAGTATCATACCACTACACTCTAGCCAGGCAACAGAGCGAGACTCCATCTAAAAAAAAAAAAAAAAGAAAAGAAAGAAAGAAAGAAAAGAAAAGATAATATTTACAATAAAATGTTAGGAAAAAAGAATTTATGGATATTATCATAGCTGGAAAATCAAGATGTTCAATTCTCTTAATTATCTTACAGGGAAAAACAAAAAACAAAACAAAACAAAAAAAAACAGAAAAAGATCTTTGTCAAAGACCAGGAGAGGTGGCTCATGCCTGTAATCCCAGCACTTTGAGAGCCCAAGGCAGGCGGATCACTTGAGGTCAAGAGTTTGAGACCAGCCTGGGCAACACATTAAAACCCTGTCTCTACTAAAAATACAAAAAATTAGCTGGGTGTGGTGGCACCTATGTCCCCAGCTACTCAAGAGGTTGAGGTGAGAAGCTCACCTAAACCCAAGAGGCAGAGGTTGTAGTGAGTTGAGATCGCACTACTGCACTCCAGCCTAGGTGACAGAGTGAGTTCTTGTCTCAGAAATAAATAAATGAAGAAATAAATAATTTTAAAAATAAAGGGAAAAAAAGATCTTTGTCAGTACTGCCAGGGATATTCTTTTTCCTCCAAAATTTTGCTATTAAATCTCAGTAATCTAAGGCTGGGCGAGGTGGCTCATGCCTGTAATCCCAGCACTTTGGGAGACCAAGGTGAGCAGATCATCACGAGGTCAAGAGATCGAGACCATACTGGCCAACATGGTGAAACCCTGTCTCTACTAAAAGTACAAAAATTAGCTGGGTGTTGGGGCGTGTGCCTGTAGTCCCAGCTACTCGGAAGGCTGAGGCAGGAGAATTGCTTGAACCCAGGAGGCAGAGGTTGCAGTGAGTCGAGATTGTAGTACCACTGCACTCCAGCCTGGGCAACAGAGCGAGACTCCATCTCAAAAACAAACAAACAAACAAACAACTCAGTAATCTAATAACATGATAAAACTACCTGATAGTCATGAGGCAGTTATATATTGAGGTTGACTAAAGAAAGGGCTCAGGTTGGGCATGGTAGCTCACACCTGTAATCTCAGCACTTTGGGAGGCCGAGGCATGTGGATCACCTGACGTCAAGAGTTCGAGACCAGCCTGGCCAACATAATGAAGCCCTGTCTCTACTAAAAAAAGAAAAATTAGCCTGGCATGGTGATGGGCACCTGTAATCCCAGCTACTCAGGAGGCTGAAGGTAGGAAAATTGCTTGAACCTAGGAGGTGGAGGTTATAGTGAGTGGAGATCTCACCACTGCAGTCCAGCCTGGGCAACAAGAGCAAAATTCCATCTCAAGAAAGGGCTCAGATTCACTGATTGTTCCATTTTGTAGATGGAGAAACTAAGTACTGTGGAGATCATGCTCTGTATTTTTATTTATTACTTATTTTTAAATTTTTTTTAGAGACAGGGCCTTGCTCTGTCACCCAGGCTGGAGTGCAGTGGCATAATCATAGTTTACTGTTACCTTGATCACCTGGGCCCAAGTAATCCTCCCACCTCAGCCTCCTGAGTATCTAGAACTACAGGCATGTGCCACTACACCTGGCTAATTTATTACTATTATTTTTTGTAGAGACTGGGTCTCACCATCTGGCCCAGGCTGGTCTCAAATTCCTGGCCTCAAGCGATCCTCTCACCTCAGCCTCCCAAAATGCTAGGATTTTAGATATGAGGCACCATGCCCAGCCATAGTCTGTATTTTTAAAGAACTGCTTAACACAGGAATCTTTTCCAGTCTTAAATTTCAAGGATTCTGCTATTATTTTTGACCTTTTATTAATTAAAAATAATCTTGAAAATGATTTCCCCCTTAGGAGCTTCATTGCCTGATGAAATCAGAGATATTGAAATATCCAAGTTAAATCAGATACATCATTCTGTAAAAACCTTCCTGCCCTTAATAATAGTGACTGTTGCCTTTAAGCATTTCATTAGACCATAATTCAGCCCTTGTTTATTGAAACTACCATATGTCAAGAACTGTGTGTACAGTATCCACCCTTAAGGGCGTTGTAAATTGTAGAGGTTTATACCATGTGAAATGGCTATGCTGATGTCATCCTAAGATTTTTAGAATCAAATGACTCCATGGGTACAGCTAGGATCTTTGAGTTTAGTATTTTGCAAATTTTTTAAAAGTAGGTACAGAAAATTCTTAGTCACCCTAGAAATGCAAATGAAAACCACAGTGAGATACTACTGTATCCCCCTAGAATGTCCAAAATGTAAACATCTGATCATTCTAGTTGTTGGCAAGGATACGACCCTAATGGAACTCTCATGCATTGCTAATAGGAATGGGAAATGGCACAACCACTTTGGAAACAGTTTGTCAGTTAAAATCACCTGCCATACAACCCAGAAATTCCATTTCTGAACATTTACCCAAGATCAGTGAAAACGTCTAAACTGGCCAGGTGCAATGGCTCACACCTGTAATTCCAGCACTTTGGGAGGCCGAGGCAGGGAAATCACCTGAGGTCAGGAGCTCAAGTCCAGCCTGGCCAACATAGTGAAACCCTGTCTCTACAAAAATACAAAAATTAACCGGGAATAATGGCAGGTGCCTGTAACCCCCAGGTACTCGGAAGGCTGAGGTGGGAGAATCGCTTGAACCCAGGAGGCAGAGGTTGCAGTGAGCTGAGATCTCGCCATTGCACTCCAGTCTGGGCGACAGATCAAGACTTCATCTCAGAAAAAAAAATAAAAAGAAAAAAAGGAAACATGTCTAAACAAAGAGCTGTCTGCAAATGTTCAGAGTAGCTTCAGCAAAGGAGACAAAACCCAGCAGTATTTCTTATCTATTAACAGATGAATAGGTAAACCTGTGGGTGTGTTGATACTATGAAGTACCTCTCAGAAACAAAAAGGACCAAGCTACAAATACACCAACATTGGCCCATCTCAGAAACAAATTGTTCAATCTCACATAGCCACTCAGTCTTTGTGATATATTTTCCCACTGATGCAAGAAGTGACAGCCCATTTTACCATAGGCATGTGGTCTAAGAAGTAAATCTGTAAGCACTACAACTGTAGAATCCATTTCAGAACTATAAGGGAATTTTGAGATCATCTACCACAACTTACGAACCACAGTTAAAAAAAAAAAAAGAAAGAAAGAAAAAAACACCTGCTTAAACTGTACCAATTCTGCTTTTTGTCTTATTAAACCCAGAATGCTGAAACACAGTATTTTCATTAATTTGGGATCTTGCTATTCTTCCAGGTCTTTATCTGAAACACCAGTTTGCACTTTACAACATCGCCCATGTAGACAGCAGATTTTTGAGTCGGGATTTTTTTTTTTTTTTTTGAGACCAAGTCTCACTCTGTCGCCCAGGACGGAATGCAGTCGTACAATCTTGGCTCACTGCAACCTCTGCCTTCCAGGTTCAACAATTCTTGTGCCTCAGCCTCCAGAGTAGCTGGGACTACTGGCGCATGCTGCCACGCCTGGGTAATTTTTTTGTGTTTTTAGTAGAGACGAGGTTTCACCATGTTGACCAGACGGGTCTTGAACTCCTGACCTCAGGTGATCTGCCCACCTCAGCCTTCCAAAGTGCCGGGATTACAGGTGTGAGCCACCACGCACGACCTGGATATTTTTGATTTCCTCTTATTTCTACATCTGCTGCTTCCCATTTCTAGCCCCTGCCCTCCTCAGACCTCCCCTTCCCGCCTTTCCTATCATTTACCTTTGTTTCTCTAGAATTCTTTAGGATCTCTGCTTTGGTCACTTTATTTTTAAATTAAGAGCACTTCTTAACTCAATTTTTTGCCATTTCTCAGTCAATAAATGACCAACGCAGTCAGATTTTTGCTTATGTGTCTTATTTTTCTTTTTTAAATTTTAGAGACAGAGTCCTGCTCTGTCACTCAGGTTGGAATGCAGGGGCATGAACTGCAGTCTCAGTCTCCTGGGCTCCAGTGATCCTCCTGCAATATTGGGGTTCAGGGTGCCCTCAGGTCCCCTGAGAGGACGTTTTTCCAGGTTCTTGGTCTCCTGCCCTCTCAAGAATGAGAGAGGGGATCACGGCACAGGATGCAGTAAATGCCGGACTCAAAAGTGTTTGTAGAAAGTGATTTATTTAAAGAGAGAGAGAAATAGGAGAAGGAGAAGGAGAAAGAAACAGCTAACTCTCACCCTGAGTGAGAGAATCCAGAAAGATGGAATCCAGGCGAGGAAAGCAGCGTTCGCACTGAGTGGGAGGGAATAGAGAGAGATGGAGTTGAGGAGGGGAAGACAGGCTTCCACGAGAGAGGGTGGAAGGGGACTCCAGAGGGAAAATCCAGGAGAGAGAAAAACAGCTTCCACGAAGGGAGTGTTCGTGGAAGGGAACCCAAACATGGAGTCCGAAGGGCTGTGGAAGAAGGGGATTTTTTAAACTGGAGGAACCCCTACCTTCTCTAAGACCCCGGGCCAATGAAAGGAGTTCCTTAGAACTCCTGCTGGAGTGATTGACTCTTACTTTCCTCCCGTGCCCTCGAAATTCAAACATAAACCGTTAAATCTCCCAGATGGAGCGAGATGGGAGCGGGACATGGCGCTAGGAAGTTCTTGCCCTTAAAACTACGCCCCCTTGTGGACCCGGAAAGAGAACACCTTCCTTCCCTCACTCCTGCCTCAGCTGAGTAGCTGGGAATACAGGCACGTGCGTGGCACCAGGGCCGGCGGGGTTTTTGCTTATTTGGTTGGTTGGTTTTTGTTGTTTTGTTTTGTGTCTCTAGATATAAAAATTCTGTTTCTACAGGTTTTTTTGTTTTTTGGGTTTCTTTTGGAGATGGAGTCTCACTCTGTCACCCAGGCTGGAGTGCAGTGGTGCAATCTCAGCTCACTGCAACCTCTCCCTCCCAGGTTCAAGCGATTCTCCTGCCTTGGCCTCCTGAGTAGCTGGGATTACAAGTGTGCACCACCATACCTGGCTAATTTTTGCATTTTTAGCAGAGACGGGGTTTTATCATGTTTTTCAGGCTGGTATAGAACTCCTGGTCTCAGATGATCTGCCTGCCTCGGCCTCCCATAGTGCTGAGGTTATTCGTGTGAGCCACCATGCCCGGCCTGTTTCTACAGTTTTATATGCCTTGGTTCTTCTAACTCTTTTCAGAAAATGGCACATGAGTAGCATTAGTCATTAGAGTAATGAGTAAAAGAATTGTTCCAAATTCTAAATGAGTAATTATTCTAAATGAGTAAAAAAAATTCTTTTACTCATTACTCTAATGACTAATGCTACTCATGTGCCATTTTCTTTTAGTTTTACTGAATATCTCCATAATATTGTCACATAAAATATGTTTTCAAGCAACCCTCACTGAGAGAAGAGGATTACAAATTAAATTACTCCCCTAAGCAGCCAAACACTGACTTACTAGCCAGCTGATCCCTATTTGTTCATATTTTGTCAGTTTCTCTCTTTTTTTTTTCCTAGCTCCCTTCCCTCCCTGTCTGTCAGTTTCTCTTAAAAAGAGAAACTCTTTTTAACAGTGGACTATTGAAGCCCATTATTACCAGAGTCTATCCCCGCATCATCTAAATTCCTAATCAACTCTTGCTTTCCAGAAAACTAAATTACTTCTACTCCTGTCAACTGAACAGTTAACAATTTTGTTCCTCAGATTACCATAAACGATAAACTCTTCAGTCTTTGTTTTAAATTGACATTTTGACCAGGCACAGTGGCTCACACCTATAATCCGAGCACTTTGAGAGACCGAGGCAGGTGGATTATTTGAGGTCAGGAGTTTGAGACCAGTCTGAGACACCAACATGGTGAAACTCCATCTCTACTACAAGTACACACAAAAAATTAGCTGAGCATGATGACACGCAGCTATAATCTCAGCTACTCAAGGAGCTGAAGCACAACAATTGCTTGAACACAGAAGGCAGAGGTTGTGAAACGACTTCATTGGTCTGGAGTAACACCAGAGGTTCGTCGTCTCCTGACCACGGAGAACAAGGACGCAGACACACAAAGGGTGAGGTTGACAGCAGAAGTCTAATAGACAAAAGAAAAAGAACAGCTCTCTGCTGCAGAGACGGGTCCTGGAAAAACGGGTTGCCAAATCCATGGTGAAATTATAGATGACCCGGTGAGAAGGCAGTGTCTGAGTTATATAGGGGGCGAAAGACCGGTTAGACCAGGTGAGCCATTTGCATAGGGTGCAAATCTCTGGCCTCACCCACCCTAAACTTTTATTATGCGGGTGAGTTCTCTGCCTGAGCTGTGTCATGTTGCTCATTTCTTTATTACTGTACACATGGTAACAAAGAAAGGGAGGATAGAGCCTCCATGTTAGACATGCCTGACCCCCAGGTAGCACTTTGCTGTTGGCACAGCTGCCGGCATTCCCCATGCAAGCTTCCAGCTTGCCCATCTATGTTTACAGCTCTATTTTTCAGGCTGCTCTTTGTTAGAAAAAAATAATTTCTTGGGCTTCTTTTTATTGGGAGGGAAGCCTTGCCAGGGACTCTTTTGCCCTCACTATCTGCCTAAATAATTTCTATCTCCTGTATCACTTGAGCAGAGATCATGTCACTGCACTCCAGCCTGGGTGACAGCGTGAAACTCTGTATTCATAAATAAATAAATAAAGATATGCATTCAAAAGGATAAATATTTAAATGTTTCCGATGCTGACTGTAATAAATTATTGTACTTCTGAAGCAGAAATTATGTTCCTTTCCTCAATCTGAACAGTAAATATCAGGCTACATTTTCGCTCTAAAGCTTACATTAGTTTAACTTTTTAAAAAGTAGCTTATGGCCCAGCACGGTGGCTCATGCCTGTAATCCCAGCACTTTGGGAGGCTGAGGGGGGCAGATCATGAAGTCAGGAAATCGAGACCATCCTGGCCAACATGGTGAAACCCTGTCTCTATTAAAATACCAAAAATTAGCTGGTGTGGTGGCGCTCACTGTAGTCCCAGCTACTTGGGAGGCTGAGGCAGGAGAATTGCTTGAACCCGGGAGGCAGACATTGCAGTGAGCTGAGATTGTGCCACTCCACTCCAGCCTGGGCAACAGAGAGAGACTCGGTCTCAAAAACAACAACAGCAAAAAGAATCCTAAAGATATTTTACATTACCTAAGAAACAAGGAGTGTAGATAAATAAATAAATAAATAACATTTTATAATAAAAAATGGATTAGGGAATACTATTCAGCCATAAAAAGGAGTGATATTTGGATACATGCTACAACATAGATGGACCTTGAAAACATTATGCTTAATGAATAAACCAGAACAGAAGAACAAACGTTGTATGAATACACTTAACAGGAGGTACCTAGAATAGATAAATTCATAGAGACAAGAAAGCAGAATAGAGGTTGGCGGTGGGGGGTGCTGGGGAAGGAGGGAAAGGAGTGTTCTTGTTTAATGGAGCTGATACTGTGAAATATACATCTTGTCTTCCTAGTCCATTTGCTGACCTGCGGCTCCCAAATCCGTTGGAATCTCCGGAGTGATAAGTGTCTTTTATGCTAATTAGTTGACTGCTGGCTGAGAACTCCTGCATAGCTTTAGGATGGGAGCTGGTTTCACTGGAAAGACTAGGCATGATTAGGGGGCTGGAACTTTCAGTTTCATCCCCCAACCTCTGGGTAAAGGAAACCGGTTTGAGGTTAAGTTGATCACCAATGGGCAATAGTTTAATCAATCACGTATACATAATAAAGCCTCCATAAAACTCCAAAAGGACTGAGTTCTGGGAGCTTCCAGAGAGCTGGACACATGGAGGTTCCTGGATGGTAGTGCATACAGAGAGGGCATGTAAGCTCAGCACCCCTTACCACATGTCTTGCCCTACGCTTCTCTTCCATCTGGCTGTTCATCTGTATCATTTGTCACATCCTTTATAATAAACGGGCAAAGGTAAGTAAAGTGTTTCCTTGAGATCTGTGAGCCACTCTAGCAAAATAATCAAACCAGAGGGGAGAGTCATGGGAGCTCTGATTTGTAGCTGGTTTATCAGAAGTTTTGGAGGCCCAGACCTGTGACGGACATCGTGGGATTGAGCCCTCAACCTGTGGGATCTGACGCTATCTCATTGAATAAGCAGACACTCAGCTTGTGTCTGCAGAATCGCTTGTGGTATGTGGGGAAATACCCCCACACATCTGGTATCAGAAGTGTTGACTGTGTGAGAGTAGGCAAAACACTTTACTTTTTCAGTATCACAACAAATGGGTATAGAGTTTACATGGGGATGATGAAAGAGTTTTGGGTGTATATAGCGGTGATGGGTATTGATTCATATCAAATACATGTGAATGTATTTGATGCCTCTGCATTATACACTCAGAAATGGTTAAAATGATAACTATGATGTATATTTTACTACAATAAAAAATCAATTAAAAAGGATCCAGACAGCCAGGTGCGGTGGCTCACACCTGTAATCCCAGCACTTTGGGAGGCAGAGGCAGGTGGATCACCTGAGGTCAGGAGTGCGAGACCAGCCTGGCCAGCATGGTGACACCCTATCTCTACTAAAAATACAATTAGCCAGGCATTATGGTGGGCACCTATAATCGCAGCTACTAGGGAGGCTGAGGTAGGAGAATCACCTGAATCCGGGAAGAGGAGGTTGCAGTGAGCCAAGAT
The DNA here is from genome assembly GCF_048565385.1 of Saimiri boliviensis. NCBI lineage: Eukaryota > Metazoa > Chordata > Mammalia > Primates > Cebidae > Saimiri > Saimiri boliviensis. The sequence goes on from NC_133470.1 coordinate 41,147,326, forward strand.
CACACCATTGCACTGCAGCCTTGGCAACAAGAGTAAAACTCAGTCTGGAAAAAAAAAAAAAGGTCCGGCCGAGGTGGCTCATGCCTGTAATCCCAGCACTTTGGGAGGCCGAGGCGGGCGGACCATGAGGTCAAGAGATCAAGGCCAGCCTGGCCAACATGATGAAACACCATCTCTACTAAAAATACAATTAGGGTGGCAGGCGCCTGTAGTCCCAGCTACTCAGGAGGCTGAAGCAGGAGAATCGCTTGAACCCAGCAGGTGGAGGTTGCAGTGAGCCAAGATTGTGCCACTGCACTCCAGTCTGGATATAGAGACTCCATCTCAGGGGGAAAAAAGTATACAGACAAAAAAATGAATCAGGGCTTCTGGTCCAATGAGAACACATACATAACACTCCATTCATGTGACAGAAATTATACTTTTTTAAAAAAAGAATAAATAATGCTAGGCATGAACTTAGTAAGAAAAGTTCAAAACTATATGAGGAAAATGACAAAGTTCTTCTAAAAGACCAAAAGTACACTTGAAATCATGGAAAGACATACCATATTATGGAATAGGCAGACCTGACATCATGAAGGATGTCAATTAGTTCCAAGATTGTGTATACATTTACTGCAATCCCAGTAAAAATAGCATCAGATTTTTGTTTAATGGAGTTGGTAGTAGGGAGAACAAGTAAGCAAGAATGGAAACACCTGAAAAAGAAAAAGATGGGGCCGGGCACAGTGGCTCATGACTGTAATCTCAGTACTTTGGGAGGTCAAGGTGGGTGGATCATGGGGTCAGGAGTTTGAAACCAGTGTGACCAACATAGTGAAACCCCGTCTCTACTAAAAATACAAGAAATTAGCCAGGCTTGGTGGCGCATGCCTGTAATCCCAGTTACTCAGGAGGCTGAGGTAGGAGAATCGCTTGAACCCGGGAGGCGGAGGTTGTGGTGAGCCGAGATCGAGCCATTGTACTCCAGCCTGGGCAACAAGAGTGAAACACTGTCTCAAAAAAAAAAAAAGAAAAAAAGAAAAAAAGTAAAGATGGCAGCTAGCCCTATCAGATCTTTTTTAACACATTATTAACCCAAAGTAGAAAATAAGTATCTATGAGTCCATACTGATATAAATAAATGATTGATTGAATAAACAAACAGGGTATAAAAGACACATCTCACATGCAGTTATTTCATTTAATTTATGTGGATATTCTACCTTCAAGGAATTACAGCATAATTCCCCACTCTTTAAGTGTGGGCCTTGCATAGCGACTTTCTTCCAAAGAGTACAATACGCAGAGGAAAAAAGAGTAACTTTACAGTGAAGAAACCTGACAAACACTATCTCAGCCAAGAGCTCAAGGTCACCATCAGCAATGATAAAATCATATTGGTAATATACGATCTTGATATGAAGTGATGTACCACTGTGGGCTTCCTACCCCAAATTCATAAACCCACTCTAATCATGAATATCAGACAAATTCCAGTAAAGGGACATTCTGCAATATACCTCACCAGCACTCCTCAAAACTGCCAAGATCATCAAAAACAGGGTAAGTTTGGCTGGGCGCGGTGGCTCACGCCTGTAATCCCAGCACTTTGGGAGGCTAAGGCGGGTGGATCACCCGAGGTCAGGAGTTCAAGACCAGCCTGGCCAATATGGTGAAACCCCGTTTCTACTAAAAATACAAAAATTAGCCAGGCGTGGTGGTGATCACCTGTAATCCCAGCTACCCAGGAGGCTGAGGCAGGAGAATGACTTGAAGCCAGGAGGCAGAGGTTGCAGTGAGCCGAGATCGTACCATTGCACTCCAGCTGGGCAACAAGAGCAAAACTCCATCTCAAAAAAACAAACAAAAAAACAAGGCAAGCTCGAGAAACTGTCACAGTCAAGAGGAGCCTAGGGAGACATTGTATGTCATATGTACAGTATCCTGGATGGGATTCTGGAATGCAAAAGGGATACAAGGCAAAAACTACAGAGATCTGAATGAAGTATGCACTCTAGTTAATAATAATGTATCAGTATTGGCTCATTCATTGTAACAAATGTACCATACTAAATGTAGGATGTTAATAACAGGGGAAACTAGGTGTGCAGTGTATGAGAGCTCTCTTTCTTTTTTCCTTTGGTAACCCTAAAACTGTTCTAAAAAATAGTCTTTTGAGAAAAATGCTACTTGGAACATTTTTGTAGTTGTCACTTTGTGGCCTGTGCTAGAGGTTAACTGGGGAATAGACCTAGAAGTGTGGAATTGCCAGGTCATAGAATGACCTTGCTAGATACAGTCACATTGATCTTAAAATAGTACCAATTTTCATCCCCACCATCAGTGTACGAGAAATGTAATTCCACTCCACTTCCCCAATAACACATGCATCCTCATTGATTTTTACTATTTTCAGACTTTCAATTTGTTTGTAAATCTGCTAGGTAAAAACATGACATGAAGAGTTATTTTAAGTTGCACTTCTGTGATTTCTAGTAAAGCCATTTATCTTTCGTCATTTAGTAACCATTAGGGCTTCCTCATCTGTGTTTCCATGTTTTCTTACTCTGACCACGTTCCTATTTAGTGGATAATCTACTGTCATCTTCATTTTGATTTGTAGAAGTTGTTATATATTTTAGAGTATTTGTATATATGTGTGTCAAATATCTCCTTATAGCCTTGATTTTAAGCCTTGTTTATGGTGTCTTTTATGATACTAAACTTTTAAATATTGATACAGTCAAAATTATTATTGTTTGTTTCTTTATGGTGTTACCAGCTGCAAATCTGTATGGGTTTGCATCAGATTCAATCCTAGCCTCTTTGGAGGAAAGAATTTGACCAAGGGGCAGAAGTCGGTTCAAAGTAGAGGGAGAGAACAAGGCAAATTTTAGAGCAGGAGTGAGAGTTCATTAAATAAAGTCTTAAATCGGGAGTGAAAGGAAGCAAACTATACTCGGAAGACGGCCAAGTGGGCAACTTGAGAGATTCAAGGGCCCTATTTGGCCCTCGACATGGCATAGTTTTATACACTGGCATGGTTCTGGGGTTTGTGTTTCTTCTCCCTTGATTCTTCCTTTGGAGTGGGCTGTCCACAGGCATAGTGGCCTGCCAGCATTTGGGAGGGGCTGCATGCGCGGTGTGTTTACTGAAGTTGTGCGCGTGCTCACTTGAGGCATTTTTCCCTTACCAGTGGAGCAGTCCCAGAGAAAAGTCATGTACTGGTTAAACTCCACCATTTTGCCTCTTGAATCCACTTTGCCAACTCCTAAAATCTTATCAGGAAGCTGCTGATCATCAGCTCCAGATGTTTTCTGTGTATTGGGAGACTGCCTTTCCCAGGCACCGGCTGTGACCAATTGTCATTTTAGAGAGACAGTTAACAACCACTTGACCATCACCTGATGGTCTCCTGACATTCCTGGGGGTGAGACCTTCCCCTGCCCTGCTCTTGTCTGACTAGCTACCTTCTAGCAATGATATGTTGCTCCTTTGAAAAATCCATCCTGTTAAAATAATAAACATTCTCCTATATTTCCATCTGAAATGATAAATAAGATAATTTGTTTTTTAAAAAACATAAAGCCTCAATTTAAAGTGGAGTACTGGCACATGAGCATAACATCTAGAAGTGAACCCACTTGCACATGGAAATTTGGCATATAATAAAGGTAACATCTCAATACAATGGAGGAACGATGGATGTTTTAGTAAATTATAATTACATAACTTGTTAGCTAGATAGAAAAAGATAAAAAGGGATCTGATAAATTCCAAATAGAGCAGAAATTTAAAAGTAAAAAAATTAAACCATACAGGTCTAGAAGAAATCTTAGGTAAATTCTTTTATAACTCAGGAGTGTAAAAAATCATCCTAACTAGGACTCAAAATCCATTAGCAAGAAGGGAAAACGTTACTAAATTGGACCACATAAAAGTGAAAAAGAAAACTGCATGCTAAAATACATCATAAGTCCAAAAAAAAAAAAAGAAAAAGACAAATGGCAAATTGGGAAAATATATTTGGAAACTGCATCACAGATAAAGGTTTAATTTCCTTTAAGTATTTTTTTTTTTAAATAGAAAACAAAAAGGCCACCTACCCTCATAGAAAAAAAAAAAAAAAACGGGAAAGAGAAATGAACACACATTTCAAGAAAAAGAAATGCAAATTATCCTTAAGCTTATGAAAAGATGTTCACTCTCACTGGTAATAAAAGAGATGCAAATTAAAGTTACACTAAGATACCATTTCTCACCTATCAGATTGGCAAAATTCAACTTTAATAACACACTGGCTAAAGCTTCCAGTACAATGTTGAATAGAAGCAGTTAAAATAGACTTCCTGGTTTCATTCCAAATGTGCACACTATTTCATTATTAATATGATCCTAGCTCTAGGCTTTTTGTAGATACTTTTTATCAGATTGCAGAAGTTTCCTTCTAAGTTTGAGTCCATATTTTTTATCATAAGTAATTGTTTAATTAAACGCTTTTTCTGCATCTACTAAATGATAATGTGGCCTTTTCCTTTATTCTGTTAATGAGGCGAAATACATTGATGAGTTTTTTTATGTTGTATATTTAAGGCACACAACATGATGTTATGGGATAAATACACATAGTAAAAAGGTTACTACAGTGAAGCAAATTAACATATCCATCATTTTGCAGTTACCCTTTTTTTTCTTGTTTCAAGAGCAGCTAAAATCTACTCATGTACCAGGAATCACAAATACAGCACAGTTTTATTAATATTACCTATAGTCCTTATATATGCTACTTTGTATCCTCTGACCTATATCTCCCCATTTCCTTTCCCACCCCCAATCCCTACACTGTAATCACTGTTTTGTTCTTTATCTCTCTATATTTACATGTTGGAGTCTTTTAGATTCCCCATATTAGTTAGATCACGCAATATTTTTCTGTGTCTGGCTTATTTCACTTTGCATAATGTCCTCCAGGCTTATCCATGTTGTAGCAAATGGCAAGACCTCTTTGAGGGCTAAATAATAGTTCATTGTATATGGAAATATATACATATATTATCAGCTTTTTTATTCATTTGTCTATCAACTGACACCTAGGTTTTTTCATAACCTAAGTGAATAATGGCCATTGTGAATAACGCTGTAGGAATTCTGACATCTTTACAGCGTGATAATTTCATTTCCTTTGGATTTACATCCAGAAGAGGAATTGCTGGGTCATATGATAGTTCTATTTTTAATTTCTTTATAAACCTCTATACTGCCTTGCATAATGGCTGAACCAATCTACATTTCTACCAACAGTGTACCATTTCTTCACAACATTGACTGACTTTTTCTTCTCTTCTTTTCTTTTTTTTCTGAGTCAAAGTCTGGCTGTGTCACCCCGGCTGGAGTGCAGTGGCACCATCTCGGCTCACTGCACCCTTCACCTCCTGGGTTCAGGCGATTCTCCTGCCTCAGCCTCCTGAGTAGCTACAACTACAGGTGCCTGCCACCAGGCCTGGCTACTTTTTGTATTTTTAGTAGAGACAGGGTTTCACCATGTTGGCCAGGCTGGTCTCAAACTCCTGACCTCAAGTGATCTGTCCGCCTCGGCCTCCCAAAGTGCTGGGATTACAGGCTCACGTGAGCCACTGTGCCTGGTCAGTAAATTGTTTTTTGAAAAATTTATACAATTCATGCAAATTTTTATATCCTGACCTTTGTGTTCTAACTGCATCTAAAGTAACCAAACAGGTGATGAAGAAATTTTTTTTTTTTCCTAAAAAAACTCATGTTTATAAATTATTTATTCTAGCTAGGGATAATGGCTCATGCCTGTAATCCCAGCACTTTGGGAGGCTGAGGTGGGTGGATCTTGATGTCAAGAGATCAAGACCATCCTGGCCAGCATGTTGAAACCCCGTCTCCACTTCTAAAAATAGAAAAATTTGCTGGGCATGGTAGCGTGCACCTGTAGTCCCAGCTACTCGGGAGGCTGAGGCAGGAGAATCGCCTGAACTCGAGAGGCAGAGGTTGCAGTGAGCCAAGATCACACCACTGCACTCCAGCCTGGTGACAGAGTGAGACTCCATCTAGGAAAATAAATAAATAAAAATAAAATAAAAGGTCTTTAAAAACTGTTAACAGTGCTAGAAAACAGGTACCATTCACAGATGAAAAATTCTGTGAAGGCTGGTTGCGGTGGCTCACTCCTATAATCCCAGCACTTTGGGAGACCAAGGCAGGCAAATCACCTGAGGTCAGGAGTTCGAGACCAGCCTGGCCAACATTGCAAAAACCCCGTCTCTACTAAAAACACAAAAATTAGCTGGGTGTGATGGTGTACACTTGTAGTCCCAGCTACTCGGGAGGCTGAGGCAGGAGAATCGCTCGAACCCGGGAGGTGGAGGTTACAGTAAGCAGAGATAGTGCCACTGCATGCCAGCCTGGGCAACAGAGCATGATTCCGTCTCAAAAAAAAAAAAAAAAAAATTGTGACATTCAGGACATCTGAAAAAACGGATTGGAAGAGAAATAGGAAGACAGAAACCCACAGATCAGTCATCAGAAGGGTTCTTGTCAAAGAAGCCTTGGAGAAAGGGGGAAGGGGTCATATGGTTGCCTAATGTTCTGTATTTTCAAAACTTATCAGCATGAGTAGAGACAATTAGATTCCTTTCTCTCCACCATGCCCTTTTGTCCCTCACCTGAACAGAACTGCTGGCAGTAAAATCTAAGAATGTTTGTCTAAAGAAACTGGCTCCAAGGAGGGTGTCAAAACTGGAGTAAAACTGGCACTATTCCAGGGACAGGGAACAGGAAACACGAAACAGCTGCATTTGCATGGATTCCGGGGATTAAGACGTGGACATCCTTCAGGGCCACTGATCACAGTGCCTTTCACGCTTCAGAGATATTTGCAGGTTCCGGCTAAGGCTACAGTCCAGCTGAACTCACATAAACAGAACTGTAAGAAAGTTGCATCCGCCAGGCACGATGGCTCACACCAGCAATTCCAGCGTTTTGGGAGGCTGAGGTGGGCAGATTACCTGTTGTCAGGAGTTCAAGACCAGCCTGGCCAACATGGCGAAACCCCGTCTCTACTAAAAATATATATAAAAATTAGCCAGGCATGGTGGTGCATGCCTGTAGTCCCAGCTACTTGGGAGGCTGAGGCAGCAGAATTGCTTGAACCCAGGAGGCAGAAACTGCAGTGAGCCAAGATTGTGCCACTCCACTCCACATTCCAGCCTGCATGACAAAGAGAGACTCCATCTCAAAAAAAAAAAAAAAGTTGCATCCTTATTCAACAGTAGAGTGTTTGTCATAATAATGTGTAAAACTTCATAGGAATTTAATAAATTGGTAGACAAGAATGTGAAAAAGGTGTTATAGAGCTAACTCCACATCTACCATAATAGGAAGTTCAAGTCATTTATCATAATAGGAACTCTAAAAAATATGGTTTAGTAAATGCCAACAGAAACAACTATTATAATGTAGTTGAAACTTCTCTAGGGAAAAAGCCACTAAACTGGAGAGAGGTGAAACAGAGAAATGCTCCTTTTGTTTTCTTTTTTTCCTTTTTGAGACCGAGTTTTGTTCTTGTTGCCCAGGATGGAGTGCAGTGGTATGATCTCGGCTCATTGCAACCTCTGCTTCCTAGATTCAAGCGATTCTTCAGTCTCAGCCTCCTGAGTAGCTAGGACTACAAGCATACGCCATCACACCAAGCTAATTTTTGTGTTTTTAGTAGAGACAGGGTTTCATCATGTTGGCCAGGCTGGTCTTGAACTCCTGACCTCAGGTGATCCTCTTGCCTCATCCTCCCAGAGTGCTGGGATTACAGGAATGAGCCACCGCACCTGGCTGAAATGCTCCTCTTCTTTCGGCTTCTAAAGCATTTATCTGCTTTAATAAAAGCAACATAAAAAATTCAGAAAAGTTAAAAAGCCCTTCAAAATATCAGGAACTTATTAAACTCCTATTCTTTTTCTAACCATAGATTAATTATGTACTCACTGTAAAGACTTTGGACAATACAAAAATGTTGGGAAAAAAAGTGAAAATCCTGCATAACAATCTCTCAAAGATAACCACTATGAATATTTGTGTGTATATTTATGCTCACCTGGGTATTTCTTCCAAAACATGGAATCACATTGTTGGCAACCTGATTTATCACTAACATGTGGATATCTTCCTAGACCAATTTACACAGCTCTACATTGCTCTTAATAATTGTAGAGAGTGGCCGGGCGCGGTGGTTCATGCCTGTAATCCAAGCACTTTGGGAGGCCGAGGCGGGCAAATTGCCTGAGCTCAGGAGATCGAGACCATCCTGACCAACATGGTAAAACCCCGTCTCTACTAAAATACAAATATTAGCTGGGTGTGGTGGTGCATGCCTGTAATCCCAGCTACTCGGGAGGCTGAGGCAGGAGAATTGCTTGAACCCAGGAGGCGGAGGCTGCAGTGAGCCAAGATCGTACCACTGCACTCTAGCCTGGCGATACAGCAAGACTCTGTCTCCAAAAAAACATAGTAATAATTGTATAGAGCTGGGCACAGTGGCACACATCTGTAGTTCCAGCTACTCAGAAAGCTGAGGTGGGAGGTTTGCTTGAGCCCAGGAATCCAAGGCTGTAGTGTTTGATGATCACACCTGTGAAAAGCCACTGCATTCCAGCCTGGGCAATGTAACAAGACCCTGTCTCTTTAAAAAAATTGCATAGAATTCTATCATTTGAATATGACATAATGCAGTAACAGTAACAAAAACAAGGAGAGAAGACAGGCTCTATTGTCTTCATCTTTCATTATAGGGAACTAGCAGATACCTAAAGTTGGTAAATAAAGACTGAAAAATTAAAGTATAATATTTAAAATAAAGGCAACCACTAGAAAAACTAAAAATCTATTAGTAATCAAAAGAAAGGGAAAACAATGAATGGACACAAAATTCCTCTCCTTCCAGAGTGGACATTCAGTATATACTATCCAAACTTAGATAATAAAAGGAAGTCTATGAAATATATATTTTAAAAGATTTTTAAAATTATTTTTATTTATGTATTTATTTTGAGCCGGAGTCTCCCTCTGTCACCCAGGCTGGAGTGCAGTGGCACAATCTCGGCTCACCGCAACCTCCGCCTCCCAGGTTTAAGCAATTCTCCTGCCTCAGCCTCCTGAGTAGCTAGGACTACAGGTGCCTACCATCATGCCCAGCTGATTTTTGTATTTTTAATAGAGACAGGGTTTCATCATGTTGGTCAGGCTGGTCTTGAACTCCTGACCTCGTGATCCACCCGCACTGGCCTCCCAAAGTGCTGGGATTACAGGCATGAGCCACTGTGCCCAGCCATTTCTTTTTTAAATACAGATGGGGTGGGGGTGGGGAAGTCTTAATTTGTTGCCCAAGCTGGTCATGAATTCCTGCCTTCAAACAATCCTCCTGCCTCAACCTCCCAAAGTGCTAAGATTGCAGGTGTGAGCCACCATACCTGGCCTCAAAAAAAAAAATTTGTTTCTTAGTATTGGTTGTTCCATAAAAGGTAACAAGGATGGGCATTAATGTTATACCTTTCTGTTATCACAAATGTACCTACTATTATAAAGATATTCATAATGTATAACTGAAAGTACTACTTACTAAATAGGATATAAACTATGATTCAATTTTTATATAATATACACATACATGATCATGCACAGGAATAAAAAGACTCCAGGATCTGAACAATAAGTACCCGTAAGTATATCATAAACTTCCTATTCATGTTGATTTTTCTATAACGAACATATTTCATTCATATTATATTTGAAATAAGAAAACAAAAATCATCTATTTTTGTAAGGGGGTAATGAGATTATCATAAAATTAAAAATCAATCAAAATGTTCCTACGTATCTTTCAAAGCCTCTACCTCAAAATAAATATACTCCATATACCCAACTTTGTTTTTGTTTTTTGAGACAAGAGTCTCACTCTGTTGCCTGGGCTGGAGTGCAGTGGTATAATCTTGGCTCACTGCAACCTCCGCCTCCCGGGTTCAAAGAATTCCTGTGCCTCAGCCTCCCAAGTAGCTGGGATTATAGGCACCTGCCACAACGCCCAGCTAATTTTGGTATCTTCAGTAGAAACGGGTTTTTGCCACGTTAGCCAGGCTGGTTTCAAATTCCTGACTTCCGGTGATCCGCCTGCCTCGGCCTCCCAAAATGCTGGGATTACAGGCATGAGCCACCATGCCCAGCCTCTATATATTCAAGTTTTAATAAATCTTGCAAATTGCCTTTATGCCCTCAAACATAAACATCTCCATTTTGTCAAAGGCAGGCTACATAAGCTTTTCGCTGCAATCAAATCCCACGAAGTCTTTTTTGATGGAGCCTCTGATTCACTGGACTGCTACAGAGAGGGAACAGTTTTCTACAGGCTGACACTAAATCTGACACAGTAATATGCTTTTCACATACTTGATCACACATCACAATACTAACTGAATACCTACTGTGAGCAAAGCCACATGCTTTACAAGTGAGAAACTGATTAACACATACAACTGTTCCAAGTAGAATCCAACCTTGTGGGAGAAAACAGCATGGATAAGAGACAGAACAAGGAGCATTAACAGAGAGGGGACAGTGTGGAGAGTACTGTTAATATTCTGTACTTGCACACAAATATTTTCAAACATGACAGATACTTAGAAATGTATAGGTAAAAGTGAAGTGCTACCTTTTTCAGTTTTCAATCTATGTTCAAACTCTCAAAGTAGTTATCCCTACTACTCATTTACCACTAAGTCATATGCCACGTTCTCCTATATGATGTAACTTTTCATGTAGAATATTTATGTCTATTCCATTGAAAGCTCAATGGCAGAGATTTCTGTGCCCCCCACATTCTTAGTGTATCATGCACAGGCACTATATTTTCAGAAATGAACAAAATAATCCAGCAACTGGAGCTCTCCATAGCAGCCTGCCTCACTGTATCAGATAAGAGCATCATGCAAGTGTGGCACACAGAATGTGACCTGATCACACTCATGAATATTTGTCCCTTTTAATTCCACAGCAACAAAAAGCTTGGCAAGGCAGAAACAAATAAGAGCTCAAAGAAAACACAAGTATTTATGAGTAAAATCACTTCCTATTAAGAAAGGCTGAGTTTTATTTAGCATTTTATCTGAAGCACTAACGAGAATAAGGAAGAAACCAAAGATAGAGCCCACATTAAATTTTAAGGAGTCTCACGATAATGAAAGCATGCAGCCTGTAACCAAACTTAAAAATATGAAATGTCATATATTTACAATACACAAAATACGTTATAGCGACTTCTTATCAAAAGGAGATGGTCTGAATATCTGGAAAGACTTTCTAACATGAAGACTCTAACACATATTTTTCTGCTGCCTTTTCCAATTCCAACCTAGAACTCTATGGGCAAAACTAACAACACAGAAAGCTTTTTTGGGCAACGGAGCCTCTGAGGGAGTGTGATACCAGCCCTGAGAAACAACTGAACTGGCCTAGTGTTTAACCAATATAATGCTACCAAAAGCCTGAAATCTTGGTATTTACATCTAACACTAGATTAATCTAGAAGATAATTCTCTTCAAGCTACAATTTCACAATTATATTTTCTTAGAAATCACTGTTCATCAGAGGGTAAATTTATACTATACTACTAAGTATTTTAAAGTGACTTTGGCCTCTTGGTAATGAAGGGACCAAAATACTGATTTTTAGAAATGAAAAGCAGATGCATTCAAGGTTAATTAAACCAATCAGTGATCTAACTATATGTTACCCCAAAATAATTAATTCTGCCCAGACTGCCAGGATAAACAAACAAACAAATTAGAAGTTTACATATAAGAAGATATTTTTAAAACTACAGACATCAAAAAAGAAAAAAAAGCTTTAGATATGTTGTAGTATTTCCCTAGAAGAGCCTTTTTTGAAGTGTACAGTTATGGCTGGGCGCAGTGGCTCGCACTCGTAATCCCAACAGTTTTGGAGGCTGAGGCTGGCAGATCACCTGAGGTCAGGAGTTTGAGACCAGATTGGCCAACATGGTGAAACCCCGTCTCTACTAAAAAAAATAGAAAAATTAGCCAAGTGTGGTGGCACGCACCTGTAGTCCCAGCTACTCTAAAGGCTGAGGCTCGAGAATGACTTGAACCTGGGAGGCGGAGGCTGCAGTGAGCCAACATTGTGTCACTGCACTCCAGCCTAGGTGACAGAGCGAGACTCTGTCTCAAAAAAAAAAAAAAAAAAAAAAAAAAAAAAAAAAAAGAAATGCACAATTATTACACTTATAGCAAAGTAGTAACTCCAGGAAAAAAACAACATAAAAATTGGTATCATATTACATCAGCAGAGTCTGTTTAATATCTTTAATAATTATATAATTTCTAAAGCTTTCCACAAAAGGGTATTACAGTTTTTTAACTTATTACAAACATATCTTTAAAAAAAAAAAGTCAGACTTAATACTGAAGCTATAATACAAATTTTAAATTATTGACATATTTCATAAAACACAATGAAGAACATTTCATTTAAATAAAAAGAAAATATTTCACTAGGCAACAGATCCAACAAATTTCTTTTCTCTCCGTATCTACATCCAATATTGATATTTTATAGGCTAGTTTCTAAACAGATGCAAATTTTTACAAAGTGATGAAAGCCGTGTTTTGCTCAGGAATACTATGGTTCACATACCATATAGGTTATTTTACAGCAGATACTAGTTTGCCAAGCTTCAGATGGCAAAATGCTAAGTTGTGAATTCAGTATTGTCCAGCTAGTTGTTTCTCCTTGCCCTAAAGACTCTGGCAGCATGTACCGTTGAGAGACCGCCCTGTTGCTGCCACTTCTCTTCCCATAGTTGAATCCGCTACGGGAGAATATTCATATTCTTAAGATGCAAGTCCGAGCAAAAAGCCTCCCACAAATCCACTGGATATCACAATGTTCTGCTTGATAAATTCTGTTGCCTGAAACAAAGTTTCAACAAAAGCTCTTAATTGTGCTACGACATGGATGAACCTTGAAAACATTACGCAAAGTGAAATAAGGTGGACAAAAAAGGACAAATATCACATGATTCTGCTCATACGATTAGTCAGAAAGCAGAATACAGATCATTAAGAGCTGGGGAGGGTTTAATGGGCACAGAGATTGGGATTAGTGTTTAATGGGCACAGAGTTTGGGCTGATGAATAAATTCTGGAAATAGATAGTGGTAATGATTGCAGAGAAATGTGAATATGCTTAATGCTCCTGAATTGTACTCTTGAAACTGGTCAAACTGGTGCATTTTTGGTTATATATATTTTATAATAAAAAGATGCACATTTAATAAAAAAAAATAATTACTGAATCTAGAGCCAAGTAGCAGTTTCAGTTAAGTTCCTTAATTCAATAAATATTCAGCAAAAATTCCTGTGCACCTACTACTGCAGGTGCCAAATAGCATGCAAGGTCCTTACTAATTGAAGGAGCCTAGAGCACACAGTCATGCCCAGTAAGCTCCTTGGCTATTCAGACAATAAGTATATGGGCAGCAATAATCTCACAAGTAAAAAGAAATCTACCTACCTGTAAGGTAGATATAAATGTCCCATCATCAAGTTATTAACACAGATTATTTAATAAATTGCCCAGCAGGCACAATGGTCTTTATTAATAGTCCATTTAGCCAACAGAAAAAAAAATGTACAGGATCAAAACCAAAACAAATCACTTTGGTAAAATGCTTAACCAGAATAAAATCATGAGGAAGCCATTAGACAAAGCCAGACTGTGGGATATTCTGCCTAGAGGCTTCAAAAAATGTCAGTGCCATGAAAGATGGGGGAATAAAATTAACAGATGAAAGAACTGTTTATGAAAGAACTGTTTAAGACTAAATGAGACATTATAAACATAACCAAAAACAATATATAATTCTTTGGGGGAGGATGAAGGCGGGAACAGGGTCTCATTCTGTCACCTAGGCTGGAATGCAGTGGCACAATCGTGTCTCACTTACAGCCTCAATCTTCTCCCACCCTCAAGCAATCTTCCTACCTCAGTTTCCCAAGTAGCTGGGACTATAGGTGGATGCCACCACGCTCTAATTTTTCTATTTTCTGTAGAGACAAGGTCTCTGTTACCTTGTCTCTGAAAAAAAAAAAAAAAAAAAATTGTATATTTTTGTAGAGAAGAGGTTTTGCCATGTTGCCAGGTTGATCTCAAACTCCTGGGCTCAAGTGATTCCTCCTGCCTCAGCCTCCCAAAGTACTGGGATTACAGGTGTGAGCTACTGTACCTGGCATATAATTCCTCATTGGGGAAAAAAAGCAATAAAAGGTATTTTGTAGAAAAATATTAATATGAACTGTACATTAGAAAATACTGGCTGGGTGCGGTGGCTCACACCTGTAATGCCAGCACATTGGGAGGCTGACACAGGCAGACTGCTAGAGCCCAGGAGTTTGAGACCAGCCTGGCAACATGGGCAAACCTCGTCTCTACAAAAATGTAAAAATTAGCTGGGCGTGCATCTGCAGTCCCAGCTACTTGAGAGGCTAGGGTGGGAGGATCACTTAAGCCCAGGTGGCTGAGGCTGCAGTGAGCCGTGATCACACCATTACACTCTAGCCTGGGAAGCAGAGCAAGGCCCTATCTCAAAAAAAAAAACAAAGAAAATAAATATTATTATCTCATGTTACGTTTTTAAAAATTATTATTAATGGCATTTGGCCAGGCATGGAGGCTCACGCCTGTGATCCTAGCACTTGGGGAGGCTGAGGCAGGAGGAACGCTTGAGCCCATGAGTTCGAGACCTGTGCAACATAGCAAGACCCTGTCTCTACTAAAACTTTAAAAATTAGCTGGGCATGGTCATGCACACCTGTAGTCCCAGCTACTTGGGAGGATGAGGTGGGAGGATCATTTGAGCCAGGGGCATCAAGGCAGTAGTGAGCCATGATAATACCACTGCATGCCAGCCGAAGCAACACAGTGAGACAGAATGAGACCTGTCTGGGAAAAAAAAAAAAAAAAAATTTATTTCTAAAGTGGCAGGTGTCACATAGTTTAAAAAAAAAGGAGGGGGGTACTTAAAGTGTATAAGAGAACATCTGTACTCTTAGAAGATACATATTGAAGTATTTAAGGATAAAAAGTTATGACATCTTAGTTTGGAAAAAAAATTTATCTGTGTGTATCACCTACACATAGATAAAGTAAACACGGCAAATCATGAACAGTTTGGTGAATACATAAAGGGTATTTAGATATTCATTGTATTTGTCTTTCAACTGGCTTGAAATTTTTCAAACTAAAACGTTGAGAGAGTTAAGAGGATAAAACAAAAACTAAGGCAAGGAAGTATTCAATTCCATGTTAAACAGAGTACAAAAGGGTCAAATTACACGTGAAAACATTAATAAAATATATTAGTCATATTAATAAAACATATATGTTTTAAAACTGTCCTACCTCAAGGAAAAAAAAATGTGATCTTTTAAGTTTTACTACGCCTGTACATGTCCATGTATAAAGGCAGAGGAAAAATGTTGAAAAGAATGTTCTGAGTTTTTACAACAAGATCAAATCGAGCTAGAGATGGGCAGGAGAATCTATATTAACCACCAAAAAAAGAAAATAATGACTTATTTAAGTAGTGGTATGATTTCAAATTTTACTTAACACTTTAGATATATAACCAAAACCATCATTTTTTAAAAAGATAGTAATCCCCCCACCCCCCACCCCCATCACATTTTCTGTTAAGGGACGCCCATGAACTAAAAACAAGAGTCAAAATTATGTATCATCTTACTTCTTCAATTAAATTGTTGATTTCAGGTGCTGCTTTGTTCGCTCGTTTCTTAATCTGTCTTTTTGCTTTGTTTACATCCTTTTCAACCCTCTTCCAGTCAATCTGCACATAGCCACTATGACTAGCAATCTGCAAAAAACATAAAAATGATTAATACCAAACCAACTAGGTCGATGAC
The DNA here is from genome assembly GCF_048565385.1 of Saimiri boliviensis. Lineage (NCBI taxonomy): Eukaryota > Metazoa > Chordata > Mammalia > Primates > Cebidae > Saimiri > Saimiri boliviensis. The sequence continues at coordinate 41,163,319 of NC_133470.1, forward strand.
TAATCTAATAACCAAGAATGTATAAACACACAGATTTCAAGAAACCTACAAAACTTATAGCTAAGAAATCACTTTTTATCCACTAGTTTATTCATTTAACAGACACTAGTGCCTACCCTATGCTAAGGGAGACATAAGCCCTGACCCTCAGAGAGCTTCAGGTCTGTTAGGGAAAAGCATAAGTAACTAATGATTTAGATGTGATGAACGTGTTTAGTACATGATGAGAAAATAATTCCAAAAATTGTTTTTTAACTATACTATCATTCTTTCACACTTTTTGGAATAGGGAATTAAAAAGACACAGAGAGTATCTAGACTATATGGCTAATTTAAAAATACCTTTTAATTAAATAGATGTTTAATTATAAGGGATCATAAGCCAATCAGTTATTAGATCACTAAAGAAATTTAAGTAGCCTGATAAGTATTTGAATAGCTCTGACTCTTTATTTAAATTAAGAATACTTTCTGGCAATTGCTTTTGAAAGTAGAATGTAAGCCGGGCGCGGTGGCTCACGCCTGTAATCCCAGCACTTTGGGAGGCCAAGGCGGGTGGATCACGAGGTCAAGAGATCAAGACCATCCTGGTCAACATGGTGAAACCCCGTCTCTACCAAAAATACAAAAATTAGCCAGGCATGGTGGCACGTGCCTATAGTCCCAGCTACTCGGGAGGCTGAGGCAGGAGAATCACTTGAACCCAGGAGGCGAAGGTTGCGGTAAGCTGAGATCGTGCCACTGCACTCCAGCCTGGGTAACAAGAGTGAAACTCAGTCTCAAAATAAAGATAAAAAAGAAAGTAGAATGTAAAACAAGCTGCACTCTACACAAGTTTCATGTTATAAATCCTTTTAATAAAACTATAGCTAAATGCCTAACACAAGAAAAATTATCATACGATGCTACTGAGACTGCAATATCTGAACAGGAAAAACAGTGTATGTGCAAGCCAGTTCAGTAAGTCAGTGCCTCCAAATAATAAAACAGCCATATATGCCATCATAAATCACTTCTGTCAAGCTTATGCTTTCTTTGTAATTTTTTAGTGCAACAGTTTTTTTTTTTTTTTTTGGTCATCTGCACCCTGAATGAACACACTGACTTTTAGCCACACGGAAAATACTTTAAATAATAAAAATATCTGATTTTGCATAAACAGGTTGACTAGAAATCTTAGGTTCTATTTTGTCTGTGAAGGACTCCATAGAAGAATTTATCGGCATTTCTTCTCGTATTTATTCATCCACTATCACTTCAAACTCCAGCCTCAGCAAAGCAGTGGTGATCAAATCAAATGGCAAGTGAAAGCTTTATCTGGTAGCATTTGATATAGCAATTTGAGTCACAGGCATGGAGGTGATGATGAACCTTAGGAAAAGGAGCCTTTTCTACATATAAATTGAAAAGACTTTTTACCAGCTTCCAGTAAGTAATCAAAATAGTTGATTACTTTGAAGCTGTTGCAGAATTTTATGTTTTGCTGAATCTTTTTTTTTTTTTGAGACAGAGTTTTGCTCTTGTTACTCAGGCTGGCGTGCAATGGTGCAATCTTGGCTCACCGCAACCTCCGCCTCCTGGGTTCAGGCAATTCTCCTGCCTCAGCCTCCTGAGTAGCTGGGATTACAGGCACGCGCCACCATGCCCAGCTAATTTTTTGTATTTTTAGTAGAGACGGGGTTTCACCATGTTGACCAGGATGGTCTCGATCTCTTGACCTCGTGATCCACCCGCCTCGGCCTCCCAAAGTGCTGGGATTACAGGCTTGAGCCACCGCGCCCGGCGTTTTGCTGAATCTTAACATTTCTTCTTACTCAATCCAAAGCTTGTACAAAAATTTTTGTACAAAAATTTCATGTATGTATATGGCTATATTTTTTGTTTAGGACAAAAATATTATCTATGCCACCACTCATCAGCAACTTCCAATTCAACTGTCATTTTCAAGTCTTAACATTTTAAGTTACAAACACTTTTTATTAAAAGTTAATCTTCGGCCAGGCACAATGGCTCACACCTGTAATCCCAGTACTCTGGAAGACAGAGGCGGATGGATCACCTGAGGTCAGGAGTTGGAGACCAGCCTGACCAATGTGGAGAAACTCTACTAAACACACAACATTAGCCAGGCATGGTGGCACATGCCTGTAATCCTAGCTACTCGGGAGGCTGAGGAAGGAGAATCGTTTGAACCCGGGAGGCAGAGGTTGCAGTGAGCCAAGATCACACCACTGCACTCCAGCCTGGGCAACATGAGCAAAACTCTGTCTCAAATAAAAATAATAAGTTAATCTTCATGCCATGAGTTAAATTGGTAATAACATAACAACAAAAAAATACCTTAACTATATTCCCTGGGTGAGACCCCTTATCCACCACCTATCCCCAGCAAATGAATAAAGGAAACCATTTAATGACACAGAATTAAACAAATTCTCACAAATAGCATTCTATACACAAAAGATTTTTACATAGCCATTTGTCACTGATAAGAAATAAACTCAGCATTATCTGAGATAAAGATTTTGTATAGTTTAAAGAATCCTGTACGTTTTGGGGAAAAATGTCACACAGTTGCAGGAAAATGATAAACCTGAGATGCTAAAACACTAATGCCTCTTCAGGAGAAAACTTCCTCAACACCTCCAAGCAGTCAGAGCATCTTCACTCTGCTCTCTCAGCACTAAACACACCCTTCCAGCTCAGCAATGACCATATGGGCTGTGAATCTCTGTATCTCTGGAGTCCCAACTAATGCCAGATGAATGAGACATAGTAAATGAATGATAACAAAGACAGTGAATAAAGACTAAATCTCAAAAGCTGTATTAACCAACCTGGCTCAAATAATGACTCTTAGCAACAAAGTGGATGGGCTAGATTATCCCAAAGGGCCTGACCTACCATGTCTACTAAAGAGAATGATCTTTGATGCTGAAGTGATCTACCATAACTGAACAAATTCCCTTGAGAATTTGTTCCCTTGCAGGGAAAATGAAAAATATTGAGATGCTAAAGATATTAATGCCTTAAAAAAAAAAAAAAAAAAAAAGAGGGAGAGAGATGAGGTCTCACTATGTTGCCCAGGCTGGTCTCAGACTCTTGGCCTCAAGCCATCCTCCTGCCTTGGTCTCCCAAAGTGCTGGGATTACAGACGTGAGCCACAGCACCCAGCTGAGAAGTGCACTTCTGATCAAACCGAAGAATACCAGTCCAAACTGAGCATGCTGCTCCAGTACAGAGATGAACAAGGACAAGCAATCTGCCCCCAGTGGGGTTCAGGTACAACCAACCTAATCAACAAACACATACAGGACCCTACCCGGTCTTGTCCACACAAAATTCATCTGCAACTACAGGGAAATGCAAGCCAACAGACTGGGGAGGGAATGGGGCAGTGATACCTGCGTTTTGAACATCTGACTTCCTACAACACTAAAATAATTTAACAGGATTACGTAAAGTACTTTCATTAGAATAAAAGCTCCCAAGTTAAAAAAAAAAATGCCAGGGTGGGCGCTGCGACTCTTGCCGATAATCGTAGCACTTTGTGAGGCAGAGGCAGGCGGATCACCTGATGTCAGGAGTTCAAGACTAGCCTGACCAACATGGTGAAACCCCGTCTCTACTCAAAATACAAAAATTAGCCAGGCATGGTGGCACATGCCTATAATCCCAGATATTTGGGAGGCTGAGGCTGGAGAATTGCTGGACCCAGGGAGGCAGAGACTACAGTCAGCTGAGATCGTGCCACTGCACTCCAGCCTGGTCAACAGAGTGAGATATCATCTCAAAATAATAATAATAATAATAATAATGCCAGAGGGGGTGGGCATGGTGGCTCACCCCTGTACTCCCAGCACTTTGGAAAGCCAAGGCAGGCAGATCACTTGAGGCCAGGAGTTTGAGATCAGCTGGGCCAACATGGTGAAACTATGGCAATGAAACTAAAAATACAAAAAACTAGCTGGGTGTGGTGGCTCATGCTTGTAATCCCAGCTATGGGGAGGCGGAGGCACTTGAACTTGAGGGAGAGGTTGCAGTGAGCTGAGATCCCTCCACTGCATTCTAGTCTGGGTGACAGAGGAAAACTGTCTCAGAATTAAATAAATAGGCTGGGCACGGTGGCTCACGCCTGTAATCCTAGCACTCTGAGAGGCCAAGGCGGGTAGATCACCTGAGGTCGGGAGTTCAAGACCAGCCTGATCAACATGGTGAAACCCCATCTTAAAAAAAAAAAAAAAAAAAAGACTTTAAAAAAAAAAGAAAGAAATAATAATGCCAGAGGCTAGGTGCGATTGCTCACGCCTATAATCCCAACACTTTGGGAGGGTGAAGCAGGTGGACTGCTTTAGCCCAGGAGTTTGAGACCAGCCTGCCCTATGTGGCAAAATTCTGTCTCTACAAAAAAATACAAAAATTAGTCAAGCATGGTAGCATGCACCTGTAGTACCAGCTACTTGTGAGGCTAAGATGGGAAGATCACTTGAGCCTCAGGAGGTCAAGGCTGCAGTGAGCCATGGTCACGCCACTGCACTCCAGCCTGGGCCAGAGTGAGACTGTTTCCAAAACAAAACAAAACAAAACAAAAAAACAAAACCACATACACACCAGGCTTTTGGATGAAGATTCATATCAGCTAGAAAGCTCCAAACAGGTAGACGGAGCTTTTTGCATGTGAACTTCACCATATGCTGATTGCTGATCTAACTGGACTATTTCACTGCAGAAAATTCTACCCCCACCAACTCCTTATCTTTAGATCATTTTTCTTGGACTGGTCAGGATTGGATTGGTTGGATTTCCCAGAAAAGAGAAAGCCCCATCCACACGTCCACATGTTTAGAGTTTATTGAGCACTTTTAGTGCTCAATCCTTTCTTTCTTTTCTTTTTTTTTTTTTTTTTTTTTGGAGACAAACTTTAGCTCTTGCCGCCCAGGCTGGAGTGCAATGGTGCAATCCTGGCTCACTGCAACCTCTGCCTCCGGGTTCAAGCGATTCTCCTACCTCAGCTTCCCAAGTAGCTGGGATTACAGGCATGTGCCACTATGCCTGGCTAATTTTCCATTTTTAATAGAGACAGGGTTTCTCCATGTTGGTCAGGCCGGTCTCGAACTCCGACCTCAGATGATCCGCCCGCACAGGCCTCCCAAAATGCTGGGATTACAGGTGTGAGCCACCGCACCCAGCCTAGTGCTCAATTCTTAAATATGAGCAGACAACCAAGGATCATCAGACATGGAGGAAGGCCTTTAACTTGAAAAGTAGAGACCAAAATAAACAAGCAGGAAAGAACAGAGGAAAAAAAAAACTTAGACAAACAGGGACTTGGTAGGAAGAATCTTAAAAAAACACACACAAAGAAGCTTAATCATTTACGTCCTCAGAGAGATTTAAAAAGATGATGTACAACTGAAAGAGCTCTTAATGGCCAAAGCTGGCAAAATTTGAGCAATACAAGAGCATTAGATTATAACCCAAAGTATAAAATAAATATCCATGAGTCCATATTGACATAAATAAATGACTGAATAAATGAAAGAAGAGACAAACCTTCCAAAAGACTATTTCTTTTTTTTTTTTTTGAGACGGAGTTTCGCTCTTGTTACCCAGGTTGGAGTGCAATGGCGCGATCTCGGCTCACCGCAACCTCCGCCTCCTGGGTTCAGGCAATTCTCCTGCCTCAGCCTCTTAAGTAGCTGGGATTACAGGCACGCGCCACCATGCCCAGCTAATTTTTTTTTGTATTTTTAGTAGAGACGGGGTTTCACCATGTTGACCGGGATGGTCTCGATCTCTCGACCTCGTGATCCACCCGCCTCGGACTCCCAAAGTGCTGGGATTAAAGACTTGAGCCACCGCGCCCGGCCCCAAAAGACTATTTCTAAATAATTTATGTAGTTATTCTGTTCTCAGAAAGGTGGAGCATAATTACACACCTGAAATGTGGGCTATATACAGTGACTCCCTTCCAAAGAGTACAGTAAGAAGCCAGGTATGGTGCTTCACTCCTGTAATCCCAGCACTTCAGCGGGCTGAGAAGGGTGGATCACTTGAGGCCAAGGGTTCAAGACCACCCAGGCCAACATGGTGAAACGCTGTCTCTACTAAAAATATAAAAATTGGCCAGACGGTGGCATGCCCCTATAATTACAGCTACTCAGGAGGCTAAGGCACTTGAATCGCTTGAACCTGGGAGGCAGAGGCTGCAGTAAGCCAAGACGGTGCCACTTGCACTCCAACCTGGGCAAAAGAGTGAAACTCTGTCTCAAAAGAAAAGACAAACGGTACAGTATGAAAAGGGGGGAAAGCTGGTGGATCCTCTCACATGGGGATAGTGGGAATACTTTCTGGAAGGCTACTTGACAATAAAGAGGCTTAAATATGTATATTTATATGTATATGTATATGTGTGTGTATATACATATCTATATATATTTTTTGAGACAGACTTTCACTCTTGTCACCCAGGCTAGTGTGCAATGGTGCAATCTCAGCTCACTGCAACCTCTGCCTCCCAGGTTCAAGTGATGCTCCTGCCTCAGCCTCCCAAGTAGCTAGGATTATAGGTGCGTGCCACCATACCCAGCTAATTTTGTACTTTCAGTAGAGATGGGGTTTCACCATGTTGACCAGGCTGGTCTTGAACTCCTGACCTCAGGTGATCCACCCGCCTCAGCCTTCCAAAGTGCTGGGATTACAGGCGTGAGCCACCATGCCTGGCCTAAATATGTATATTTTTGCTTTGTCTTAAACAAGTGTGCAAAGATGCATATAAATGGCTAGTTACTGTAGAGTTGTTTGTAAAGCTGAAAAAATAAACTGCTAGATGAACATTCTGTGTAGATGCTAAGAATTGCATGTGGGACAGACTATTTGGATCAACACTTTGAACCTGCAGTCTATTAAGGCAGTCACTTCACACTAGCATCTGGTGATTTAAGGAAAACTTTCAGTCTCTGCCACTCTCTAAAAACCTTCTATCTTCGAATTAGAGAAGGCATTCAACTATACCAGCTCTCACAAAAACCTTGTTCTATAGATATGCAATTAAAATGGTTTCCAAGAATGTTACTGCTTCAGTAATATGATGCGTTTTTAAAAGTCTTATTGAAGGGACTGTCTTCTAACCATCGCATTGGTTCAAACAATGGGTTGGAGGAGGACAAGTCTCACATAATAAATACATTCCACCAATCTCTTCAAAAAAAGTATCCAAGTATTAGCCATTAAAACATTTTTTTTTTTTTTTTTTTGAGACAGAGTTTCGCTCTTGTTACCCAGGCTGGAGTGCAATGGCGCGATCTCGGCTCACCGCAACCTCCATCTCCTGGGCTCAAGCAATTCTCCTGCCTCAGCCTCCCTAGTATCTGGGACTACAGGCGTGTGCCACCATGCCCAGCTAATTTTTGTATTTTTAGTAGAGACGGGGTTTCACCATGTTGACCAGGATGGTCTCGATCTCTTGACCTCGTGATCCGCCCGTGTTGGCCTCCCAATGTGCTGGGATTACAGGCGTGAGCCACCGCGCCCAGCCTGCCATTAAAACATTAAAAAAAAAAAATACTGCTTACTCCATCCATGAAGGAAAAGCAAGCAACAGAATGCTAAAGTCACATTAAAAGAACAACAGCGGCCGGGCGCAGTGGCTCAAGCCTGTAATCCCAGCACTTTGGGAGGCCGAGGCGGGTGGATCACGAGGTCGAGAGATCGAGACCATCCTGGTCAACATGGTGAAACCCTGTCTCTACTAAAAATACAAAAAATTAGCTGGGCATGGTGGCTCGTGCCTGTAATCCCAGCTACTCAGGAGGCTGAGGCAGGAGAATTGCCTGAACCCAGGAGGTGGAGGTTGCGGTGAGCTGAGATCGCACCATTGCACTCCAGCCTGGGTAACAAGAGTGAAACTCCGTCTCAAAAAAAAAAAAAAAAAACACAACAGCTGGGCATGGTGGCTCCCAGCACTTCAGGAGGCTGAGGTGGGCAGATCACTTGAGCTCAGGAGTTTAAGACCAGCCTGGGCAACACAGCAAAACCCCATCAACTCTACTAAAAATACAAACAATTAGCCAGGCATGGTGGCACACCTTGCCTGTAGTCCCAGCTACTTGGGAGGCTGGGGTGGAGAAATCACATGAGCCCATGAGGTCAAGGCTGCAGTGAGCCAAGACTGCACCACTGCACTCCAGCCTGGGTGAACAGAGTGAGATTCTGTCTCAAAACAAAACAAAAACCTCAGTAAAATGATTAGAAGATAAAGTTGAAGAAATCTCCCAGAAAACAGACCAAAAAGACGGAAGTGAAAAACTGAAAAGATTATTAGTGTTCTGCCAAACCTAAGAAAAAAGAAAAGATTATTAGCCCAAGTGCACTGGCTCATGCCTGTAATCCCAACATTTTGGGAGGCCAAGGTGGGAGGACTGCTTCAGACCAGGAGTTCAAGACGAGCCTGGGCAAGATAGCGAGACCTCATCCTTACTTTTAAAACATAAAAAAAAAGTTTAAACCAAAAAATAAACAAAAATAAAGAAAATTAGACAACTGGTACAGGAGATCCATATAAATGGAACGACAGAAAAAAAAGATGGAAAAATTAAAAGAGCAGGAAATCATTAACTAAATAAATATACAGAAACTTTCCCCAAACTGAAAGGGCCCCCTGAGTTTCCAGCACAGTGGATGGAGGAAAATAGGCCCACAGTAAGGCACATCACTGGGAAAAATCAGAATACTGAGGACAAATAGAAAATCCTAGAAGCATTTACTGAGAGGAAAAAAAAAAACCCACACATGTAAAGGTTCAGAAATTAGAATTACTTTAGACTTTTAACAGCAATATTGGAAGTCAGAAAACAATGGCATAATATCTAAGCCCAGCAGCTATTAATAAATTATCAAACAAATGTGAGGATAAAATGAAGAAATTTTTAGATATGCAAAATCTCAAAAACTACACTTCCCGTCCTCATTTTCTATGAAAGCTAGTGGAGGATGTGTCCACCAAGAGAATATATCAAGACACAGGATCGGCCAGGTGCAGTGGCTTGTGCCTGCAATCCCAGCACTTTGGGAGGCCAAGGCGGGTGGGCTGCTTGAGCCCAGGACTTTGAGACCAGACTGGGCAACATCACAAGACCTCCCTATTATACCAAAATCAGCTGGGTATGGTGGCACATGCCTGTAGTCTCAGCTACTTGGGAGGCTGAGGCGGGAGGATCCCTTGAGCCCAGAAGGTGGAGTGTGTAGTGAGTGAGACTGCACGACTGCACTCTAGCCTGGGCAACAGAGCCAAGACTGTCTCAAAAAAACAAACAAACAAAAGACATAACATATAGGAAAAAACCGAAGACAAAAACCAAAGGGAATATCCAGAAGGTAACAAAGAGAGATCCCAGGATAAGAGCTGTATACCAGGCCTAGAACGCAAACAGGAGACAGGACTCTGGGACTAAGTTTGCCCAGAAGGTTAAACTGATGAACTATTTGATGCATACGACAACAATGAAAGGTGATTTATACAACCAGTAGTTGCCTAAAGAAATAACTGGCCGGGTGCGGTGGCTCGCACCTATAATCCCAACCCTTTGGGAGGCCGAGGCAAATGGATCACTTGAGGTCAGGAGTTTGACACCAGCCTGGCCAACATGGTGAAACCTCATCTCTACTAAAAATACAAAAATTAGCTAGGCATGGTGGTGTGCACCTGTAACCCCAGCTACTAGGAGGCTGAGGCAAGAGAATCGCTTGAACCCGGGAGGTGAAGGTTGCAGTGAGCCAAGATTGCACCACTGCACTCCAGCCGGGGCAACAAGAGCAAAACTTCATCAAAAACAAAAAAAGAAAGAAAAGAAAGAGGAAAGAGGAAAGAGGAAAGCGGAAAGCGGAAAGGAAAGGAAAGGATCCCAAACTTCCTAATAGAAATAATGGCCAAATAGAAGGGACAAGGCAGAAGAGAGCGGGAAGCCAAAAGCCTCCAGCACCCAGCACTTTGGGAAGGCCAAGATCTTCCCAAACATGACATAAATTCACAGGTTCAAGAAGCTCAGTGAACTCGATGTAATGAATGATCTAGCACAATTATGAATAACAACACTCAGATGATTGAGGGAGAGGGAAGAAAGCATTCAAGTATGTGCGCTTGGAAGGAGAGGTGTAGGGAAAACAAAACAGGCCAATAAATGATAGGTAAATTGTCCTATGCCATAATGGGAAGCCAACAGTTAACACCTAAAACTGAAAGGTCAAGAAATGTCAGTTAACTTGTTTAGGGAAAAGGAGAAAACTACCTTAAGAATCAGTTAAGAATTCAAAGTAGATGTCTCAAGAGATGGAAAAATGGGGGTAGTGAGAGAGGCAGAGGATTACTTTTATCTGTAACGAGCCTTGCCCAAGTATTTGGCCCTCTGAATTACATGCATGAATAACTCCAAAAAATTTTTTAAAAAGAGACTGTGTATTTTAAGATGGCAGTGTTATAAACATCCATTGGAAAACAATATTGTTACTAGAAAAGCTTTAAGTTTTAAATAAACTAATATTTATCTTTAAATACAAGAAAGGTCACAAAAATATGAAAGTGGGCCTAAAGAATATTAGGCAATTAGCCTAAAAGCCATTTGTTACTTTATCTTTCACTTTCCTTCTACTGAATTTTCAAGGTTAGTTTTATTTGTGGCAAAAACTGGTTTGAAGCAGATAGGTCCTGTGTTGTTCTGCCTTAAAAACTTCAAAGAATATGTGCACTAAAAGCAGAGAAGTGGGAGGTGGCAATGGTAAAATATGGATTTGAATGGTGCATACTGAGTGAACTGAAATGGACTTCTGAAAAACTGACATGCAGAGTGGATTAAAATATACACTTCTCTCCATTCTGTGAACATTTTAGGAAACTGTGCTTCAGTCCAGTACCCTTTTACGCTAACAGAAATGACAACTGAGTCTTCAAAATAGCTATAGAATAAAATATGCTCTTGATTCCATATAAACCCAAGTCAAAATCTGCTTAAGTAAAATTATCTGTACTAATGCTGGCATATTCATCCAAAGAACCAAATTTAGATATTTATCATTTTCTTTTTTATCTCTTACCACAAGTAATAAGCAAGTATTCTTAATAATGTCACCAAGAGAAAGAAAATATATATATTTTTAAAAAGGCTATTCAGTGAACAACTCAAAATCTGCTCTTCATACATACAGATCCAGTCCCTTTGTACTTAAAGTGATTATACTGGTTGTTACATGATCAACAGCTTTGGTGCTGAATTCAGATTTTGGTTGCTATGAACATCAATCATTTTTAAACTCTAGTACAACTGACAGTTCTCTGTATCTTTAAAAGTGCTGCTCACAACCACTCCTAGAAATTTTCAATTTTTGAATTTACTATATTTGATCTTCAAAGAATGATATTTTTGAAAAAATATATGCCAAACAGACATGAATGCCAGATAATGGCCTGATAAACATCCTCTAATGGCAAACATGAACAAAACCAAAACTTCAAATCCACCTGCCTCTCAGAAATAAGATTATAACTAATTTTTTTTTTTGAGACCAAGTTTCGCTCTTGTTACTCAGGCTGTAGTGCAATGGCACGAACTCGGCTCACTGCAACCTCTGCCTCCCGGGTTCAAGTGATTCTCCTGCCTCAGCCTCCTGAGTAGCTGGGATTACAGGCATGCGCCACCACGCTGGCTAATTTCTGTATTTTCAGTAGAGACTGGGGTTTCGCCATGTTGGCCGGGCTGGTCTTGAACTTCTGACCTTGAGGGATCTGCTTGCCTCAGCTTCCCAAAGTGCTGGGATTACAGCCGTGAGCCAATGTGTCTGGCAATGGCTGTCTTTTCAATAGCTGGGATCGAACTATGCTTAATAACTCAGAAATATTTAAATTATTATCTTTCAAGACAAAAGTCAGCTTTCAAAACTCATTGTAGCTATTCCATAAACTGATGCCTAAAAGAAAAATTTCACCTTCTATGTAAGCAAAGGCAAGTGCTTAAGACTCTGACATACCTGAAGGAGAAGAAAGCCACCACCTACTGCAGTTGCTGCAAGTTTTCCAACTTTCTGGAACAGAAATCCTGCACACCTTTAGTCAAAGAAATAACAAAAGATGAAAACAATCAATTATATTCTAAACCCTCTCTCTTCTACTTTTCATTGCTTTTCTAATAAAATCTTACAACTTCACATTTCTTTTGATCACATCTGTTACCTGCTCAAAAATCTCAATGTTTCCCCTTAGTTATATAGGCTAGTCAAAAATGCACAATCTAAAGTGTCTGTGATTTGCTTTAAAATAAGGATGGAGAGAAGAGGAGGGGAATTTATAGGAAAAAGGACCAGCTACTAAAATAATGACGAGTACGCAGGGGTTCATTACACTTCGCCTACATTTTTTTTTTTTTTTTGAGACAGAGTCTCACTCTGTCGCCCAGGCTGAATTCCAATGGTGCAATCTCAGCTCACCACAACCTCCACCTCCTGGGTTCAAGCAATTCTCCTGTCTCAGCCTCCCGAGTAGCTGGGATCACAGGAGTGCACCACCACACCCAGCTATTTTTAGTATTCTATTTTTAGTTTTCTATTTTTAGTAGAGATGGAGTTTCACAATGTTGGGCATGCTGGTCTGGAACCCCTGACCTCAGGTGATCTACTCACCTTGGCCTCCCAAAGTGTTGGGATTACAGGCGTGAGCCACCACGCCCAGCCCCTACGTTTGTATAAGCTGAAACCTCCCATAATAAAAGCAATTTGTTTTGCTTAACACAGCCAAGATGGTCCATACACATGGTCAACCCTCACCTCTACCTTAACCTTCTGCTCCAACCCCATTAACTTCCAAATAGGTCACACCTTTGCTCAAGCTATTAATCTCCCTGTTTCTAGGGGTTTCTGCCTAGCTCTGCCTATCTAAAGCTTTCCTACCCTTTCAGGTCCAGTTGTTGTTCCACCTCAATGACTATACTTGAGCCCACATTTCTAAAGGCCTCCTTATCTACATCTACCTATTTTTACATTAAACCTTTTTTGTGTCTCATCTACCCTCTAAGAGTGTCAGCCCCCCTACTTCTTTTGTGATTAATTCACTCCTTCAGCGAGCTGACACTCCCTTCAGCATTCTAGATCCATACTGTGCAAATGAATCCTGTATTTCTAACTCTAGCCTTCTGCACTGGGTTGAATGGTACCCGCCCCCAAAATTCACATCCTTCACCAAACCTCTTAAATGTGACCTTATTTGAAAACAGAGTTGGCCAGGCGTGGTGGCTCACGCCTATAATCCAAGCACTTTGGAGGCCAAGGCGGGCGGATCACCTGAGTTCAAGACCAGCCTGACCAACAGGGTGAAACCCCGTCCTAAAAAAAAAAAAAAGATAAAAGGAAAGAAAGAAAAAAAAAGAAAACAGAGTCACTGCAGATGTAATGACTTCAGATGGGCTCATACTGGAACAGGATGGGCCTTTAATCCAATAAAGACACAGAGGGAAGACACCCGTCAGGACAACAGAAGCAGACTGGAATAATATGTCTGTAAGCCAAGGAATGACAAGGATTGCTGGCAACCACCAGAACCTAAAAGAGAAACATAAAACAGATTTCTGCCCAGGCGCGGTGGCTCACGCCTATAATCCCAGCATTTTCGGAGGCCGAGGTGGGCGGATCACCTGAGGTGGAGAGTTCCAGACCAACCTGACCAACACAGAGAAACCCCATCTCTACTAAAAATACAAAAATTGGCCGGGCATGGTGGCACATGCCTATAATCCCAGCTACGCAGGAGGCTGAGGCAGGAGAATCACTTGAACCTGCGAGGTGGAAGTTGCAGTGAGCCGAGATCACACCACTGCACTCCAGCCTGGGCAACAAGAGCAAGACTCCGTCTCAAAAAAAAAAAAAAACAAAACAAAAAACGGATTTCTCGCGCTGAGCCTCCAAGAAGGAACAAACACTATTGACATACTGATTTCAGACTTCTAGCCTCTAGAACAGTGAGAGAATAAATTTCTGTTATTTTATTTATTTATTTTGAGATGGAGCTCGCTCTGTTGCCCAGGCTGGAGTGCAGTGGCGCGATCCTGGTTTACCACAACCTCTGCCTCCCAGGTTCAAACAATTCTCCTGTCCCAGCCTCCCAAGTAGCTGGGATTACAGGCACCACACCCGGCTAATTGTTGTATTTTTGGTAGAGACAGGGTTTCACAATGTTGCCCAGGCTGGTCTTGAACTCCTGACCTCAGGTAATCTACCCTAAATGTCTGAGATTTGCCTTAGCCTCCCAAAGTGCTGGGATTACAGACATGAGACACCACACCTGGCCTCCACAGTTCTATATACTTTATCTCCAAAACGTGATTTGACTGTCTTCTTTCCATTCTCAAGGTCAACATTACCTTGCTTCCAGACCATTCTAAGGGCCCTCTAATTGGTCTTGATACCTCCCATCTCTCCTAGCAATCATGCATCCTGATAATAGTTTTAATTTTTTTGTCATGATCAAAAGCCTACAGCTACCCACAGCTAAATAAAATCTCCTCAGCCTCCTATTAACGTCTTGAATTGGTCTAAATTGCTACCTGGTCAAGTTAATGCCTATTAACTGTTCCTCCTTAATATACACCACAATATCACATCAGTTTTACATCCTAAGAAAATTGCAAAAATTTACCACACTGAATAAAGTCATTGCAACAAATCACTTCTATTATTAAGAGTTCTATTATAGAGCGCCTGGACCAACACTGTGTGTGTGTGTGTGTGTGTGTGTGTGTGTGTGTGTGTGTCCTCTCTAGGTTTTACATCCACAATTTAACCAATCGGGGTACAAAACTTAAAGACAAAAAAATAAAAATAAAAAATTGCACAAATTAAAAAAATTCCACATAACTATTTGCACAGCATTTACATTACTTACATTGCATTAGGTGTTATAAGTAATTAAGAGATGATTTAAAGTATACGAGAGTGTGTATAGGTTATTAGCAAATATTATGCCATTTTATATCAGGTACTTGAGCATCCGCAGATTTTGGTAACCTATGCTGAGGGACGACTGTATTACTATAAAGAATGTGCCCCTCAATAGGGGAGTCAGCAACAAAGGCTCAGAAAAGGGAACAGAAAAAGCAGCCAGCAGTCACAATATTCCTTGGACTATGCTCCACAAGCATGTGTATTCATTGCTTGATGGCATCAGTCACTAAAATGAACCTATTTCCTGCTGCTCTGTCTCTAGCCTTTCCCAGCAAACTTCTGCGAAGGATGGGGCTTGGTCTACAAGGAGTTTGCTCTCCAAGGAGAAACCATGAAATGACTTGGTAATTCTATTTCTCAATTATTTTTTAGTCTGTTTTAAGAGTAGGCTTTAGGCACTGACTGACATTAACCAATCACTTACGGCACCAAATTGTGAGATTATTTAAGCAGAGAGCCATACCGTGAATTACAGGGCTAGAGGAACTAATCAGCCTATGGAGAATTACCTGAATGACCAGGCCCTGACAGGCATCTCTCTTTTTATTGCGGGCTTTTTTCCCCGCAGCAGCATTAATAAGTACATATCATGAATAAATACCGCACCTCTGCACCACAGAATCTTCACAATCAGTATTTCTATCATAAAATGGCATTTGCAAAAAGGCATAGGGGAGTGTGTCATTATTCCAAAGTGCATGTAAAACACAAATCAAAAAACTCATTGTTATACTTATCAAGTGGAAACATGTAAATATTTCCATTAAATCAATATAAGATGAACTTGTGAGAATCTAAGAAAAAATGCTTATGCACAAGTTAAGCACCCTCACTAACTCCAAAATTTCTCTACAGTCACTAACATTTTTAAACAGTGAAATTTGTTTCTGCCCCTTGTTATCTGGCTAGTCTTTTTATTATAAGAACAGAATTAGAGTCACGGTAGCCATTGTGTTATCACGTGGTCTGAAATGTTAACTGATCAGGCTGATGCTTATTAACCACTTCTTAATGGACGCCACAATATTACAAAGTAAGCAATCAGATCTTTAATTTCAACACAGAACTAATGTTCTACAGCTCTTTTCCAGAGTTATCATAATCTGAACGAGCCCACAAAAGAAAAACCCAGGATTATCTGTATCATCATCAATAATTTGTGCAGAGCATTTTTACACTGCTCTCTACAAGGCTGACAATACTAGAGGCCAGTTCTACCGTAGGAGTTTCTTAGGTTTTTTTCAGTAGTTAGCACTGAATGAAATGTAAAAATTTACATATAATTAACTCATATATTTCTTCCTATCTACTATCACTGAATCAGATCCACATTTGCTGAACATGAGAATGGGGAAAGCATATAAAGAATCAAAAGA
This sequence comes from Saimiri boliviensis, assembly GCF_048565385.1. Taxonomy (NCBI): domain Eukaryota; kingdom Metazoa; phylum Chordata; class Mammalia; order Primates; family Cebidae; genus Saimiri; species Saimiri boliviensis. The sequence continues at coordinate 41,179,674 of NC_133470.1, forward strand.
AGGGTGAGGAAAGAGGAGAGAACAGTGGTGGGCATGGGGGAGGGGATCACCAAAACCCAACAGGGAGTCTGGGAGTCTGTAGATTACACCAATTTTAACTCAGAGAAAAGCCTCTTCTGGAATTAACAGTGTAGACCCACTGAATGTGCACAGTGACTCTCACCCATGTTTGAAAGGACAGCAGTGTCAGGCCCCCAAATGAAATTTAATGAAAAAGACGTTGTTCTCACCAGCCAGTAACGCCACCCATTACAATCTGGGTAGCTACTGAGTATTTTTCTACCATAGGTCCCGAACTGTGGCCAAACACTCGATTCCACCACTGGTGTCTTCTTGCATACTCAGTTAAATCCAACACTTCGTAAGAGTCGTCATCACTTTCATATTCTTTAAAACAGCAAAATGGAAAAAATAAATGTAGAGTCAATCAAAAGTCAGAAATATCTAATACATCTTTTTAAAAATCTGTTACAACTCATTACTTTTGGCCTACAGCTAAAAATGCCCAGATGGAAACTACTGACTTTACTTAATTCCTGAGACCACGGCCTCAAGAGTAAAGGGCCCTGCAACAAGGACCCCCATCTGCTTTCTCAAAGGCCCAGGGACCGGCCTGGGGTCAAGAAGCCAGGGCCAACTCAGAATGACACAGTAGTGAGGGGTCACCCCCACTCCAAATCTTAGTAAGGTCAAGGTCAGTGCAGGGTCCATTTTCATCAGTGGGAGGAGTGGGGGTGGGGAGGGGTCCTCCTCTGAGAACTATCCTGGAGCCCAGCGAAATCACTTCAGAGTCTAGACGTTTAAAAAAAGAAAAATAATAATACATTTGAAGATGGAGATGATGGGCCAGCGGTGAAGGTAAGGCAGGAGGCAGGTAGGGCTGTGCTGGGGGTGGGGGGGTGGCTCTCCGCTTGAGTTCCGCAGAGAGGGGAGGAAAAAGTCTAACTCGAAGGGGCTGCTCAAAGGGGCTGCCTTAAAAATAAACAATAGAGCTCGAAGAATTCTAGGGCAGGGGAAGGAAGAGGTGCCATGGGAGCAAGGTCGAGAGCTGTGAGCCGCGTCCCAGATACCACTTCAGGCCCTGGCCGCTCACCTTGGGGAGGGGGGTTCCGGGTCGCCATGATACCGCCGGCGGCCAATTCTGTAGTGGTCCCCGCCCGCCCTCCTCTCCCTGGCACTTTAAGGGCCGCTCTAGGCCAGGATGGGAGTCTATGGTCTCTTTTTTCCTCCCCTTCCTACTCCTGGCGCGTAGTCCTGTCTCCGCCCCCGTCGCTCGGCGCAGGGCCTTCTGCCTTCTGCGCAGGCGCGAGACTCCGGAATGCCGGGGAGGGCAGGTCGGATCGTAGCCCCGCGAGAGCGTAGGGAATTTGTAGTCCGTTGCCTTCCGCAACTAGGGAGGGGGAAGGGGGAAGTGGGAGGGATCGCCCCCTCCTAGAATTTCCATAACCTGAATTTCATTATTTTGTTTTAAAGAGCCTGTGACTGGGCCGGGCGCAGTGGCTCATGCCTGTAATCCCAGGACTTTGGGAAGCCAAGGCGGGTGGATCACGAGGTCAAGAGATCGAGACCATCCTGGTCAACATGGTGAAACCCCGCCTCTACTAAAAATACAAAAAAATTAGCTGGGCATGGTGGCGCGTGCCTGTAATCCCAGCTATTCAGGAGGCTGAGGCAGGAGAATCGCTTCAACCTGGGAGACGGAGGTTGCAGTGAGCCGAGATCACGCCATCCAGCCTGGGCAACAGAGCAAGACTCCACCTCAGAAAAAAAAAAAAAAAAAAAAAAAAAGCCTGGTGCAGTGGCTCATGCCTGTAATCCCAGCACTTTGGGAGGCTGAGGTTGGTGGATCACCTGAGGAGTTCTAGAGCAGCCTGGCCAACATGGTGAAACCCTGTCTCTACTAAAAATACCAAAAATTAACCAGGTGTGGTGGAGCACGCCTGTAATTCCAGCTACTCAGGAGGCTGCGACAGGAGAATCACTTGAACCTGGGAGGCGGAGGTCATGGTGAGCCAAGATCACACCATTGCACTCCAGCCTGGGCAACAAGAGGGAAACTCCATCTCAAAAAAAAAAAAAAAAAAAAGAATACCCTTACCTTTCATGTCCACTCTTGGTGGTAATCTTCCCGCCACTGATCCATTCACTCTGATCATTTACTATAAATTCCCTGCTTTGTTCAGACTTGAGAACCATCACTCACCCCTATTGTGATAACTTTGTTTTTAAAGAAAGGGTATTGCTCTGTCACCAGGCTGGAGTGCAGTGGCGCAGTCATGGCTCACTGCAGCCTCAAACTCCTGGGCCCGAGAGATCTGCCCACCTCAGCCTCCAGAGTAGCTGGGTCTCCAGGCCATGCATCACCACTCCTGGCTCATTTATTTTTATTTTTTATGGAGACTAGGCCTCCGTGTGTTGCCTGGGCTGGTCTTGAACCTCTGGGCTCAAGCAGTCTTCCTGTCTCTGCCTCCCATAGTGCTGGGATTACAGACGTGAGCCACCATGCCAGGCTATATTGCAATAGTCTTGACACCTATTGCAATAGTCATGAATCTTCCTTACCATTTTAAGTGTCCCATAATTGTTTTTAAATTTAGACCCATCACTTGCACACTGTCAGAATAATTTTTTAAGAGTATTTTGAACACTCTACCAGAATTCACATGCTTGAGGAAATAGGCTTGTAAAAGATAAGAGAAACCCTATTTCAAGCCATACTTTTCTAAAGGCGCAAGGGCTCACTAGGGGACCAACATTTTTCTAATGCCCTGCTGCTTGAGATTGGAATCTGTTTACCTGCTCTCTCTCTCTTGAGTTCCTGCCAGGAATCCAAAGGAGGTAAAGAAGGGCCTAGAAACCTTGTAATTACTAACCTGGCAAGAGGACATAATTTTTTTTTCTTTTTTCAAGACAGAGTCTCTCTCTGTCGCTGAGGCTGGAGTGCAGTTTCATGATCTCGGCTCACTGCAACCTCTGCCTCCTGGGTTCAAGCGATTCTCTTGGCTCAGCCTCCCTAGTAGCTGGGACTACAGGTGCACGCTGCCACGCCCAGCTAATTTTTTAATATTTTTAGTAGAGACCTGGTTTCACTGTGTTGCCCAGGCTGGTCTCAAACTCCTGAGCTCAGGCAATCTGCCCATCTCGGCCTCCCAAAGTGCTGGGATTACCGGCGTGAGCCACAGTGCCCGGCCGAGGACATAATTTTTTAGCATCATTCTGGTTTGTTTTGAGACGGAATCTCGTTCTGTCACCCAGGCTGGAGTGCAATGGCATGGTCTTGGCTCACTGCAACCTCCACCTCCCCGAGTTTAAGTGATTCTCCTGCCTCAGCCTCCCAACCTCCCAAGGAGCTGGGATTACAGGCACGTGCCACCACACCCGGTTAATTTTTGTATTTTTAGTAGAGATGAGGTTTCACCATGTTGTCCAGGCTGGTCTCGAACTCCTGACCTCAGTGATCCACCCGCCTGGGCCTCCCAAAGTGCTGGGATTACAGGGGTAAGCTACTGTACCCGACCAGCATCATTCTTATTATTTAAATCCGACAGAGGAACAAGGTCAAGGTCGTCACTGAGAAACCCCATGGGATTATATGAATACAAAGCCATATTGACCACCAAGCAGCTAACCCAAGTCCACACAAACGAACCAAGAAACTTGTCTTGAAATTTCATTGCACCCACATCTGCTGTACAATTAAACAAAAGTCCTCTCAGTATTCATTTTAATAGAAAAACAAGGAATTCTGGTGTAAATTGCATTACTTAAAACATTGGTTTGCATAATTGCACTTGGCTTTTCAAATCCTGGCACTTTCTTATTATTTTTTAACAATATGCCCATTTATAAATATCATTTATTAATTACTTTTGCACCAACCTAATACATAGCTTGTGAGTTTATGTTTTGTCATTCGTTGACTGGGAGAGGAATTTTCCTATGCACATAAAATCCCTATAAACTGAATGGCTTACCTTCATTATCATTTGTATTACTCATCTTCCTTTATTTCTTACCATATCTCTGCAAATAATTAGCCTGTTAGCTTGAATTATGTTTTCTTTTAATTTAAAACTGATTGGAAAATCAAATTGTCTTTTGCTACGACCCAATATAATTTCACTATGTAGAGACTAGCAAGAGCATGAGGACAATTCTGGCAATCATTTTATTTAAATTAATGTTCATGGAGGTAGTTCGCAAAGTTAAGGGAAGAGGATGGAGGAGAAGACGACAAACTGTCTAAACATATAACTGAAAAAAAAACACAATTAAAATGAGGGCCTGGGCCGGGTGCGGTGGCTCACACCAGTAATCCCAGCACTTCAGGAAGCCAAGGCGGACCAATGACAAGTTCAGGAGATTGAGACCATCCTGACTAACACGATGAAAACCCATCTCTACTAAAAATACAAAATATTAGCCAGGCCTGGTGGCACATGCCTATAGTCCCACCTACTCAGGAGGCTGAGGCCGGAGAAGCACTTGAACCTGGGAGACAGAGATCGCACCACTGCACTCCAGCCTGAGCCGCAGAGCAAGACTCATCTCAAAAAAAAAGAGAGAGAGACTGGGCATCTCGGCTCACGCCTGTAATCCTAGCACTTTGGGAGGCTGAGGCCGGTGGTACACCTGACCTCAGGAGTTTGAGACCAGCCTAGCCAACATGGTAAAACCCCGTCTCTACTAAAAATACTAAAAATTAGCTGGGTGTGGTGGCAGGCACCTTGTAATCCCAGCTAATCGGGACACTGAGGCAGGAGAATTGCTGGAACCCGGGAGGCAGAGGTTGTAGTGAGCCAAGATCGTGCTATTGTACTCCAGCCTGGGCACCAAGAGCAAAACTCCCATCTTGAAATAATAATATTAATAATAAATGAGAGCCGGGCACGGTGGCTCAGTCTATAGTCCCAGCACTTTGGGAGGCTGAGGCGGGCGGAACACTTGAGGTCAGGAGTTCAAGACCAGCCTGACCAACATGGTGAAACCCTGTCTCTACTAACACAAAAATTAGCCGGGCGTGGTGGCAGGCGTCTGTAATCTCGATTACTCAGGAGGCTGAGGCAGGAGAATCCCTTGAACCCGGGAGGCACAGGTTGCAGTGAACCAAGATCATGCCCACTGCACTCCAGCCTGGGCAACAGAGCGAGACTCCCTCGCAAAGAAAAATAATAGTAATAATAATAATAAATGGGAGACTGAAGTATCTCAGGGTGAGGATATTAGAAAATTTAGACAATATAAAACAGGGTGGTCCAATGAATACACACACATTGAAATGTGTGTCCATTCTAAGGCAATTAAGTTCATTGTGTTCCTGATCCCAAGAAACAACATTTTATCCAGACATAATGGCTAATGACTATACAAAAATTTTAAAACATTAGTGTAACCGAACCTACACTCACACTATACCTCCTCAAATGCACACCTAAATTGAGAATGGGACCAAGAAATATGCCCCCTTCAAGATTTTAAATCAGACCCCGAAAGTGATTAAAGTGATTATTTCAGAAAGTTGGTGAAAACTTTTTGAATTGACTGTATAGTTCTATAAGATTTACTCTCGACAGGTGAGGTGGCTCATGGCTGTAATCCCAGCACTTTGGGAGGTTGAGGCGGATGGATCACCAGAGGTCGGGAGTTCAAGACCAGCCTGACCAACATGGAGAAACCCCGTTTCTACTAAAAATACAAAAATTATCCAGGCATGGTGGCACATGCCTGTAATCCCAGCTACTCAGGAAGCTGAGGCAGGAGACTCGCTTGAACCCAGGAGGTGGAGGTTGCAGTGAGTTGAGATTGTGCCATTGTACTCCAGGCTGGCCAAGAAGAGCAAAACTCTGTCTAAAAAAAAAAAAAAAAAAAAAAAGTTTACTCTCAATTGACTAAATAGAAATGATAGGTCTATTGTGAAAGTTAAGTAAGGACTTACTGCATGTTTATGTGTGTCAACGAAAAGAGTCAGACTCTGTAAAATGCTTGAAGAGTTTTATTCTTAGCCAAATATGTGTAACCATAGCCCGTGACAGTCCTCAGGAAGTCCTGAGAACATGGGCCCCGGGTGGTCGGGACGCAGCTTGATTTTATACGTTTTAGAAAGACGTTGAGACATCGATCAAATACATTTAAGAAATACATTGGAGGCAGGGCATGGTGGCTCATGCCTGTAATCTCAGCACTTTGGGAGGCCAAGATAGGAGCTCACTTGAGGTCAGGAGTTCAAGACCAGCCTGGACAACATGGTGAAACCTCTTCTCTTCTAAAAATACAAAAATTAGCCAAGCGTGGTGGCGAATGACTGTGGTCCCAGCTACTTGGGAGGCTGAGGCCGGAGACTCACTTGAATCCGGAGGCGAGGGTGGCAGCAAGCCGAGATTGCCCCACTGCACTCCATTTTTTGAGATGGGTGACAGAAATTCCATCTCAAAAAATACATACATACATACATACATACATGCATACATACATACATTGGTTTGGTCCAGAAAGGCGGGACAACTCAAAGCAGGGGCTTCCAGGCTATAGATGATTTTCTGGTTGACAATTGGTTGAGTTTATTTAAAGACCTGGAATTTATAGAAAGGGAATGTTCAGGTTAAGATAAAGACTACGGAGACCAAATTTCTTTTGAAGTCTTATAGTAGTGGCTGCCCTTAGAGACAATAGCTGACACAAATTTCCTATTCAGTTAATTAGGAGGGTTTAGAAGAAAAATATCTAGCTATGTTAATAGATATTTTTTTTTCTGAGATGGAGGTTTGCTCTTCTTGCCCAGACTGGAGTGCAGTGGTGCAATCTCAGCTCATTGCACTCCCCCTCCCAGGTCCCAGTGATTCTCTATTCTCAGCCTCTTGAATAGCTGGAATTACAGGCATGCGCCAACGTGCCCTGCTAATTTTGTTTTTAATAGAGACGGGGTTTCTCCATGTTGGTTAGGCTGGTCTTGAACTCCCAATTTCAAGTGACAAATTTTCATCTGTAAAGAATCTCAGCCAGGCTCAGTGGCTCACGTCTGTAATCTCAGCACATTGGGAGACCGAGGCAGGCAGATTATTTGAGGTTAGGAGTTCAAGACCAACCTGGCCAACATGGAGAAATCCTGTGTGTACTAAAAATAAAAAAACTAGCCAGACATGGTGGTGTGCACCTGTAATCCCAGCTGCTTGGAAGGTTGAAGCAGGAGACTCACCTGAACCCGGAAGGCAGAGATTGCAGTCAGCCAAGATCGCACCACTGCAGTCCAGCCTGAGTGACAGAGTGAGACTCCACCTCAAAAAAAAAAAAAGATGACAGCAGCCCTTTCCCAAAGCAGATGTCCTTTTTGCCTGGGGACTAGATTGCCTTTGTAGGACTAACATTAGCCACAGGATTAGAAATTATGATTTAGGAGTCATGCAGCTGAGGCTACAAGATTCTGACCCTCCCTAAACTACTCCCAAGATCAGTGCTGGAGATATTTTGCAGACCTTGCACTTGATGGAGCATCTAACACCACCCAGATTGATACACTGGCTCAACTAACCTTGTGGCCCCCATCCTGACTGACTCAGTGCGAGAAGATAACTTCGACTCCTTATGATTTCATCTCTGACCAATCAGCACTCCTGGCTCACTGGCTTCCCCAAGTTATCCTTAAAAACTCTGCTCCCTGACTGCTCTGGGAGACTGATTTGAGTAATAATAAAACTCTGGTCTCCCACATGGCCAGCTCTGTGTGAATCACTCTTTCTCTATTGCAATTCCCCTGTCTTGATGAATTGGCTCTGTGTAGGCAGCGGACAAGGTGAACCCCTTGGGTGGTTACAATATTTCTAGCAATATCTGCCAACTACAGAAATAAGCCACTTACCTATCAAGTAAATGGTATTTAGAATCAAATGGCTAAGGAGAAATGAGGAAGAAAATTTTTAAGAAACATTACTCTTAAAATGCCGTTAAATAAAATATATACACCAGTGCAGTGGCTCATGCCTGCAATCCTAGCACTTTGGGAGGCTGAGGTAAAACGATGGCTTGAGTCAAGGAATTCGAAACCAGCCTGGGCAACACAGTGAGACCCCATTTCTACAAAAAATAAAAATATTGTGCAGGCATGGTGGCAGGTGCCTGTAGTCCCAGCTGGACTAGGAGGCTGAGGTAGAGGATCACTTGAGCCCAGGAGGTTGAGACTGCAGTCATCTCTGATTGTGCCACTGCACTTTAGCCTGGGTGACACAGAGAGACCTTGTCTTAAAATAAATAAATAAAAATGAAAATAGAATAAAATTTATATGAGGCCTTTGGTTTGGACTGAACTCCTGCACTTGGACCAACAGACCAAACCAAAGTCAAGTCACTCATGTGGAAGTTCCATACCACCAAGCCAAAACTAAGTTGTTTATCTGCCTTCCAAGAAATCAGGGGGGAGAGAGAGAGAGAGAGAGAGAGAGAGAGAGAGAGAATAGCCAAGTCCCCAAACAGGACAGTTTTTAACCAGCATAAGGAAGTCCCCTCTGCTTTAATGTTTACGAGGAAAGTAACTTTCAAACTACAGATCTGTATTTTGTTCTCTGTATCTGCTTTCCTCAGCCAGGTTCTGTTTCTAAAGCCAACCTCCTCTGCTCAGCCCATCAGAACACTAAGTTCACTTTATATAATGAAAAGTGATTGTAGAATCACAAATTAAAGCCAATTATGATCTTTAAATTAGTTGCAATTTTGTTTTTTCAACAACGCCAAAGAATAGACCTTTTTATCTAAAGTGCATCCAGAACGTATCCACAAATGAATTAAAAGGCAATCATTTCTGTAAAGTCTTAGAGGGCTGAGAAAGAAGTTTTTAGTGATTTTCCCTTCTATCTTGGGGTAATATGCCCTTGTCATTACCTTAAGGAAGTTGGCTGTATAATGTATTTTTCTTTCTTTCTTTCTTTCTTTCTTTTTTTTTTTTTTGAGACAGAGTCTCACTCTGTCGCCCAGGCTAGAGTGCAGTGGTGTGATCTCAGTGCAACCTCTGCCTCCTGGGTTCAAGTGATTCTCCTGCCTCAGCCTCCAAAGTAGCTGGGATTATAGGCACCCACCACCATGCCTGTCTAATTTTTTGTATTTTTAATAGAGACGAGGTTTCACCATGTTGGTCAAGCTGGTCTCAAACTCCTGACCTCAGGTGATCTGCCTGCCTCAGCCTCCCAGAGTTCTGGGATTATAGGCATGAGCCACCACGCCCAGCCTGTATAACGCATTTTTCTGGTGTGGAGTTTTTCTTTCCCTTTAGTGAAAGAGCTGTCATTTTGTTGGCTGAGTGATGAGTGGTTTAATGTGTTAATTGTATACACAAACTTTACAAAGCACTATAACCCTCAGGATGTGTTCAAAAGAGTGTTTTTTTTTTTTTTAATTTCCCATTTTAAATGGTGTAAATTTTTTTCAGTCAGCATTAATACTTTTTTTTTTTAGACAGAATCTTGCTCTGTCACCCAGACTGGAGTGCAAAGGCATGATCTTGGCACTCTGCAACCTCCGCCTCCTGGGTTCAAGCAATTCTCCTGCCTCAGCCTCCCGAGCAGCTGGAACTACAGGTGTGCACCACCGTGCCCAGCTAATTTTTGTATTTTTTGGTGGAGATGGGGTTTCACCATGTTGACCAAGTTGGTCTCAAACTCCCAACCTCAGAGGATCTGCCTGCCTCAGCCTCCCTAAGTGCTGGGATTACAGGTGTGAGCCACCGCACCCGGCCTAATAAATACTTTGTGAACACTGGTATCTTCTCTAGATACCAGAACATAACTCCAAAAGTTTATGAGTAACTTATTTGAAAGAGAGAATATGTTCTCTTTAATCCGTAATAAAGCTATCATGATGCCCGATCATCCCTTCTTGATCTCTAGCTTTCCTCAAGGTCTTATTCTTTGGAAACCTCAATTGTTGAAAACAATTTAGTGACAATTGAGAAAAACAAAAAGCAGACAGAACAACAACCAGAACATTTCCCACACCCTGAACAATCTTACCTCCCCACCTTGGCTACACCTGTCACAGCCTACTAGATATCTACACCAGAATCATCTACACATTCACCCTCTCCAAAACAACTCCCACTTCTTTGAAGTTACCCAAAGGAACAAGAAAAAATTCAGGCTCGCCATATCCTTTCCCTTTCCTTATCTCTCGCAGGTAGACATCCTTTCCCTACCTGAATACCTGGAAACAATAGCCCCTTACAAGATAAAGCGTTTACAAAATAAAGCCTAAACTCCTGGCACACTGCAGTGGGTGGAAAACTTTGTTGTAAAGGGCCAGATACTATGGTCTTTGTCGCATATTCTTTTTTTCCCCAACAATTCCCTAAAGATGTAAAAGCAATTCTCTACAAGATTTGCTTTTACATCTTTAAGCGGACAAGACTCCACAAAAATGGGAGTGGGGCAAGATACTATGGTCTTTGTCGCATATTCCTTTTTTCCCCAACAATTCCCTAAAGATGTAAAAGCAATTCTCTATAAAGACTCCACAAAAATGGGAGTGGGACAGATTTGGCCTACAAGTCTTGGTTTGCTGATCCCTGTGTTGAGGAAAAGAGTCAAACTCTGTAAAATATCTGAAGAGGTTTATTCCAAGCCAAAGCCCTAAGCAGTTTCCTCCTTGAGTTTTTCTTAGTGATTTTGGGGGCCCAAGATATTTTCCTTTCACTAGGTACATTGGTTTGGTCTGGAAAGGAGGGTTAGCTCGAAGGGTGGGGAGGGAGGGAGCTTCCAGGTCATAGGGGGATTCAAAGATGTTCTAATTGGCAATTGGTTGAAAAAGTTATTATCTAAAAACCTGGAATCAATAGAAGGGAATGTCTAGGTTGTTAAGTGGTTGCTGAGACCAAGGTCCTTATTATGCAGATGAAGCTTCCAGGTAGCAGGCTTCAGAGAGAACAGATTATAAATGTTTCTTGTCAGACTTTTTTTTTTTTTTTGAGATGGTGTCTCGCACTGTCACCCAGGCTGCAGTGCAATGGTGCGATCTCAGCTCACCGCAACCTCCGCCTCCTGGGTTCATGCAATTCTCCTGCCTCAGCCTCCCGAGTAGCTGGGATTACAGGCACACACCGCCACACCAGCTAATTTTTTGTATTTTTTTTTTAAATTTTTCGTATTTTCTCTACGATAGGGTTTCATTATGTTGGCCAGACTGGTCTCAAACTCCTGACCTTGTGATCTGCCCGCCTCAGCCTTCCAAAGTGTTGGGATTACAGGCATTAGCCACTGTGCCCAGCCCCTTATCAGACTTTTAAAAGTGCCAGACTGTTAGATAATCTCTCCAGGATCAGAGAAAAGACCTGGAAAGGGAAGGGGATGCTCTAGAATGTAGACTTTCCCCACAAGAGACAGCTTTATAGGACTATTTCAAAATATGTCAAAGATATATTTTAGGATAAAATACTTCAGTTTCTTGGGTTTTTTTATTTATTATTGTTATTATTATTTTAAAGACCAGGTTTCACCATGTTGGTCAGGCTGATCTTGAACTCCTGACCTCAGGTGATCTGCCCACCTTGGCCTCCACAGTGCTTGGATTACAGGCGTGAGCCACTACGGCCCAGTTTCTTGTTTTTTGTTTGTTTGTTTGTTTGAGATGGAATCTCGCTCTGTCACCCAGGCTGGAGTACAGTGGCGTGATCTTGGCTCAGTACAACCTCCGCATCCCGGGTTCAAGTGATTCTTCTGTCTCAGCCTCCTGAATAGCTGGGACTACAGGTGTGCACTACTGCACCTGGCTACTTTTTGTATTTTTAGTAGGGACGGGGTTGCACCATGTTGGTCAGGCTTTCAAACTCGTGACCTCATGATCCGCCTGTCACGGCCTCCCAAAGTGCTGTGATTACAGGCATGAGCCACCTCGCCTGGCCTAAATGCTTCAATTCTTTTAGGGCCTCATATCAGTCATGTGATGCTATACTAGAGTCATGTTGGAATTTGGTGTCTTATTGCTACAGAGAGTCTGTTTGGTCAGTCTTAAGATCTGTTTTAATGTTTATGCTGGTCAGTTGTCCCTGAATTCCAGAGGGAGGAGCGTATTATAAGGCATGTCCTGAACTGTTTTTTCAGGTTAACTTTGGAATGCCCTTGGTCAAGAGGAGGGGTCCGTTTAGTTGGCTGCGGACTTAGAATTTTATTTTTGGTTTACACCTGGCATATAGAACGCTTCATAATTTCTTCTGATTGTGGTTTTGATGTATAAAATAAAAAAATAGAAATAATTAAAAATTGTTTTAAAAAAAGAACTCTTCATATTTTGGACCCAAATTACCAATCTGGTCTACTGATGCAGCTTGCTTTAAGATTCCTTCTCTTCCAGGCCTACTGAAATTACGAAGTTTTCTGAATGCACATTGTTTTTTCCAACCTCCATGGCTTGGCTCATGCTCTTTCCTCTATCTGAAAACAGTGGCTCTTATCTGTCTGGCAACACCCAGACATGCCTTTTTTTTTTTTTTTTTTTCTTTTCCTTTTTTGAGACAAGGTCTTTGTCGCCCAGGCTGGAGTGTCGTGGCATGAAGAAGAAGGCTCACTGTGGCCTCAGCTTCCTGGGCTCAAGGGATTCTCCTGCCTCAAGCCTCCCCAGGTAGCTGTGACTACAGTTACATGCCACCACACCTGGATAATTATTCGTATTTTTTGTAGAAATGGGAATTTGCTATCTTTCCCAGGCTGGACTCAAACTCCTGAGCTCAAGCAGTCTGCCCACCTCAGCCTCCCAAAGTGCAGGGATTACAGGCATGATCCACCACACCCAGCCCAGACACGTTTTAAGACGCATCTTAAATAGAAAATTCTACACTGTTTTTCTCTATTTCACCCAAAGACCTCCCTACCTACATTGTGTTGAATTTCAAGTGGGTAGTTCAGCATTTTGACTAAGCATTTGAATGAACTTTCGGATCAGCCAGGCGTTAAGTTCAAATTCTAGCTCTGGGCCAGGTGCGGTGGTTCACACCTGTAATCCCAGCACTTTGGGAGGGTGAGGCAGGTGGATCACAAAGTCAGGTGTTCGAGACCAGCCTGAACAACATAGTGAAGCCCCATCTCTACTAAAAATAAAAAATCAGCCGGGCGTGGTGGCACATGCCTGTAGTCCAAGCTACTCCAGAGGCTAAGGCAGGAGAATCGCTTGAACCCAGGAAGCGGAGGTTGCAATAAGCCAAGATTGTGCCACTGCACTCCAGCCTGCAACAGAGTGAGACTCCATCTGAAAAACAAACAAAACAAAAAACAGAATTCCAGTTCTTTCCTTCCTAGCTTTCTCTTTGGAAAAGGTGTGTAAACTAAAAATAAAATTCCAAGCACCACAGCGGACTGAACTGACCATCCTTCAGCTAAGAGGACTACAGAGTAAACTTGAAAACTGAGTTCTTAGCCATGATGGGATAAGAGATTAGCTATCACTCATTATACCCACACCCTGGGTAACCATAGTTAGGCTTTCTTCCCTAAAGGCTAAACAGAAATCAGCCCTTTCAAAGGACTCCACTATTGATTGATATCAACCAACCACCTGCCACTGCTCCTCCTGTTTCACCTGATAAGAGATCACTTGGCGGGCATGGTGGCTCACACCTGTCATCCTGGCACTTTGGCAGGCCAAGGTGAGCGGATCACCTGAGGTCAGGAGTTCGAGACAAGCCTGGCCAACATGGTGAAACCCCATCTCTACTAAAAATACAAAAATTAATCAGGCGTGGTGGTAGGCGCCTGTAGTCCCAGCTACTCAGGAGGCTGAGGCAGAAGAATTGCTTGAACCCAGTAGGCAGAGGTTGCAGTGAGCTGAGATTGCACCATTGCACACCAGCCTGGTTGATAAGACTGAAACTCCATCTCAAAAAAATATATCACTTACCATGGAGTGGCTCTGGCCAGTCTATGGACAATGCACAGTAAGGGTTTTCCTGTGCTCTGCTTCACCTTTTGAGGTAAGAGGGTCAAAAACTCCTACCTCAGATAATGCTGACACCTCCGTTTTTTGTACATGGGTCCCACAGGGAGGGATCAAGATCAATTGTGCATGCACAGGTTTCTCTCACACATATTCATGACCCGTCCTATAGTTTATTAAATATGTACATTTGACCACCCCATTCAGAATAAATTCCTGTTCCTTTTGCCCCTCCCTCAAAGTGTCTGTTTCTGGCTTTTGGCTGGAGACTATGCTTCCCAATCTATCAGAATGGCTACCCCACAGGCTGCAACCTTTTATGAAAAGTAAAACTCTCCTTTCCAAATTTATAAACATCATCATTTTCAGTTGACAGGTGTTAGCCTTTCTGAGTTTCAAGTTCCTCCTCTCAAAACTTAAAAAGATGAAACGAAGATACGATAATAAAAGCACGTACGTAGCGTTTTTAACATTGCTGATAATTAATATTCATTAAAGGTCAGCTTTTATTATTAAGTCATTTATTCATTCACTAAATGTTTATTGTGCATTTCCTTTTTTTTTTTTTTTTTTTTTTTTTCAGATCGAGTCTCGCCCTGTCGCCCAGGCTGTAGTGCAATGGTATGATCTTGGCTCACTGCAACCTCCGCCTCCCTGGTTCAAGCGATTCTCCTGCCTCAGCCTCCTGAGTAGCTGGAATTACAGGCACCCGCTACCACACCAGCTAATGTTGTATTTTTAGTAGAGACAGGGTTTCACCATGTTGGCCAGGCTGGTCTTGAATTCCTGGCCTCAGGTGATCCACTCGCCTCGGCCTCCCAAAGTGCTGAGATTACAGGTTTCACTATGTTGGCCAGGATGGTCTCAATCTCCTGACCTCTAGTCATGCTGGCAGCCCATTGGATGGTGCCCACCCAGATTGAAGGTGGGTCTTCCTCTTCCAGCCCACAGACTCAAATGTCAATCTCCTCTGGCAACACCCTCACAGATATACTCAGAAACATTACTTTATCAGCTATCTAGGCATTCTTCGATCCAGTCAAATTGGTACCTAATATTAGCCATTGCATACAGCAGGCGTCCGCAAACTTTTTACACAGGGGGCCAGTTCACTGTCCCTCAGACTGTTGGAGGGCCGCCACATGCTGTGCTCCTCTCACTGACCACCAATGAAAGAGGTACCCCTTCCTGAAGTGCGGCATGGGGCCGGATAAATGGCCTCAGGGGGCCACATGCGGCCCGCGGGCCATAGTTTGGGGACGCCTGGCATACAGCAACAAAATAAACAGATAAATATAGATTGTAATTAGTGTTGGGAAAGAAATGTAAAGGGCATAAGGCCTGACATACATAATCAATAATCTATTGGCAGTAAAAGAATGAAGTTCCAAATTTAATTTAGACGACTCTTTTGAGCTCTTTTGGCCTCCCTTAACTACAAAATAAGGATTAGATGTCTAAACTCACTTCCAACTCTCAATTCTCTTTTTTTGTTGCTGTTGCTGTTTTTGAGACTGAGTCTCACTCTGTTGCCCAGGCTGGAGTGCAATGGCACAATCTCAGCTCACTGCAACTTCTGCCTCCTGTGTTCAAGTGATTCTTCTACCTCAGCCTCACAAGTAGCTGGGATTACAGGCACCTACCACCATGCTCAGCTAACTTTTTGTGTTTTTAGTAGAGACAGTGTTTCACCATGTTGCTCAGGCTGATGTCGAACTCCTGAGCTCAGGCAATCAGCCCATCTCAGCCTCCCAAAGTGCTAGGATTACAGGTATGAGCCGCTGCGCCCAGCTCCAACTCCCAATTCTTTTTTTCTTTTTTCTTTTCTGTTTGAAATGGAGTCTCATTCTTTTGCCCAGGCTGGAGTGCAGTGGTGCAATCTCGGCTCACTGCAACCTCCGCCTCCCAGGTTCAAGTGATTCTCCTGCCTCAGCCTCCCAAGTACCTGGGATTATAAGCATGCACCACCATGCCTGGCTAATTTTGTATTTATAGTAGAGACAAGGTTTCTCCATGTTGGTCAGGCTGTTCTTGAACTCCTGACCTCAGCTGATCTGCCCACCTCGGCCTCCCAGAGTGCTGGATTACAGGTGTGAGGCACCGCACCAGGCCTCCAACTCCCAATTGTGTGTATAATATTCCACAGTCGGTTCTGGTATTCTCCACCTCCCTGCTCAAAGCACTAGTATTAGCAAGAACTCTAGAGATCCAAGCTACTCTCCTAAGGTTTCTGTTATGGACTAAATTGTGTCCCCTCAAAATGTATATGTGAACCCCTACCCACCAATAGAGATGGGGCCCTTTAGGACGTAATTAACATTAAATGAGATCATAAATGTGGGACCCGAATCCAATAGGACTGGTGCCCTTACAAGGAGAGTAAGTGCCACCTCATCAGTACCACCTTCATCTACCAGAGAGCTCTCCGTTTCTCCATGTAGTTCAAGCAATTCTCCTACCTCAGCCTTCCCAGTAGCTGGGACTACAGGAGCAGGCAACCATGCCCAGCTAATCTTTGTATCTTTTCAGAGACAGGGTTTTACCATGTTGGCCAGGCTGGTCTCGAACTCCTGACCTCAGGTGATCCACCCGCTTCGGCCTCCCAAAGTGCTGGGATTATAGGCGTGAGCCACCACACCCAGTCAAATGTCTGTTGTTTAAGCCAACTGCCTGTAATTTTTTTTTTATGGCAGCACAAACAGACTAACACAGTGCCTCAGCTCCTTTCTGCTCTCCGTGTGTTTAGGGATTCCCCAGGTATTAACCAGAAGTTCAAGTGAGGGGTTGGAGAAGAAAGGTCACACATACAGAAGCAAGAACCTCAACCCATAGAACTGCTACAAAAATCAAACAAGGGGCCAGGCACGGTGGCTCACGCCTGTAATCTTAACACTTTGGGAGGCCGAGGTGGGCAGATCACCTGAGGTCAGGAGTTTGAGACCAGCCTGGCCAACATGGAGAAACCCCATCTCTACTAAAAATACAAAAAGTAGCCAGGCATGGTGGCTCATGCCTGTAATCCCAACACTTTGGGAGGCTGAGGTGGGCGGATCACCTGAAGTCAGGAGTTCGAGACAAGCCTGGCCAACATAGTGAAACCCCGCCTCTACTAAAAATACAAAAAAATTTGCCGGGCATGGTGGTGTGTGCCTGTAGTCCCAGTTACTCAGGAGGCTGAAACAGGAGAATCACTTGAACTCAGGAGGCCAAGGTTTCAGCGAGCCGAGATCGTGCCACTGCACTCCAGCCTGGGTGACAGAAAGAGATTGCATCTCAAAAAAAAAAAAAAAAAAAAAAAAAAAAAAAAAAAAACAAACAAAATGCTATTTGAAAGTAGTCTTCTTGGACTAAAGTAAAAGAACTTTGCAGCTCTCTCTCCCCAAGCTTTCTCTGTCTCTGGAATCGAGGGCTTTTAAGGCTTCTTCCTACTTGGTGTCAAGGCTTACCCATTACTTGCATTTCTCTTAACTTTTCTGATAACCTCATTTCAAGACTCCAAATGGGCTTTCATCAGTGTCACCCTCATCTACCACTATAAACATTCATAATTCAAATCTCCACAACTGTTTTTTGTTTGCTTGTTTGTTTTTGAGATGGAGTCTCATTCTGTTGCCCAGGCTGGAATTCAGTGGCTCAATCTCAGCTCACTGCAAACTTTGCCTCCCAGGTTTGAGCAGTTTTCTTGCCTCAGCCTCCTGAGTAGCTGGGATTACAGGTATGTGCCACTATGCCTGGCTAATTTTTGCACTTTTAGCAGAGACTGGGGTTTTACCATGTTGGCCAGGCTGGTCTCAAACTCCTGACCTCAGGTGATCCACCCACCTTGGCCTCAAGAAGTGTTGGGATTACCGGCATGAGCCACCGTGCCCAACCTCCACAAGTGTTTCTTGAAGGGGGAAGGGGGACTAGTAATTACTAATTTCCAGAAGACACCTTGGCCACCATGTAAGTAAATTGACTCCCCTCAAACCATATCAGCATTCCAGGAGGGAGAAAGCCTGTGCAGAACTTATTTTGTAAATGAACTTGTTCCACCTTAATCCTAAAACAATGCGGCCCACTCACCCCACATTTACCTGATTTTAAATGTCCTAAGTGATTCTTCAAAGGACTGAGATAATCAGGCCTGGCACAGTGGCTCACACCTGTAATCCCAGCACTTTGGGAGGCGAAGGTGGGTGGATCACATGAGGTGAGGAGTTCAAGACCGGCCTGGCCAACATGGTGAAACCCAGTTTCTCCTAAAAAAAATTCAAAAATTGCCGGGCGCGGTGGCTCAAGCCTGTAATCCCAGCACTTTGAGAGGCCGAGGCAGGTGGATCACGAGGTCAAGAGATCGAGACCATCCTTGTCAACATGGTGAAACCCCATCTCTACTAAAAATACAAAAAACATTAGCTGGGCATGGTGGCGCGTGCCTGTAATCCCAGCTACTCAGGAGGCTGAGGCAGGAGAATTGCCTGAACCCAGGAGGCGGAGGTTGCGGTGAGCCGAGATCGCGCCATTGCACTCCAGCCTGGGTAACAAGAGCGAAACTCCGTCTCAAAAAAAAAAATTCAAAAATTACCGGACGTGGTAGTAGGTGTCTGTAATCCCAGCCACTCTCGAGGCTAAAGCAGGGAGAATTGTTTGAACCTGGGAGGCGGAGGTTGCAGTGAGCCGAGATCGTGCTACTGCACTCTAGCCTGGGCAACAGAGCAAGACTCCAACTCAAATTAATTAATTAATTAATTAAGGACTGAGATAATCAGTTGCTATTGAGCAAAGTGTGGTAAAATTCACACTGCATATACTAGTACACTAGAGTGTAAACAGGTACAAATTTTAGTAACGTGAATATACAGTCTTAAAGATGCCTGTGTCTCTTGCCTCAATAATCTCACTTAAAAATCAATGCCAACACTGGGCACAGCAACTCATGCCTGTAATGCTAGTACTTTGGGAGGTGGAGGCAGGAAGATCACTTGAGCCCAAGCATTTGAGACCAGCCTGGGAAACACAGCAAGACCTTGTCTCTCAAAAAAAAAAAAAAAATTATAAAGAAAAATCACTGCCAGCCAGGCAAGGTGGCTTATGCCTGTAATCCCAGCACTTTGGGAGGCCAAGGCAGGTGAATTACCTGAGGTCAGGAGTTCAAGACCAGACTGACCAACATGGTGAAACCCCGTCTCTACCAAAAATGCAAAAATTAGCCAGGAGTGGTGGTGCAGGCCTGTAGTCCCAGCTGCTTGAGAGGCAGAGGTAGGAGAATTGCTTGAACCCAGGAGGTGGAGTTTGCAGTGAGCCAAGACTGCGCCATTGCATTCCAGCCTGGGTGACAAGAGCGATACTCCATCTCAAAAAAAAGTATTGCCTAAGCAAAAAACAAATCCAAATTGTGTCACATTTTGAGTTACTATCAGCAAGGGACCTATTAATAAAGGCAGAAGGCTGGGAAGGGTAGAGGAGCAAAGTAGACATAAATAGCAAGTACTCCACTCTGCAGTCAATGAACTATTTCTACAAGTTCCAATGGAATAAAGAATAATTTAGCTACTGAATTAACTTACTCAATAATATTTATTACGTTTTCCTATATGCAAAAGACAGGAATGTCAAATTATACTGATCATTTATATCTCTAATGCTAACGTTAACATAATGATTCTTGTGAACCACACACATAGCATTGCTAATATTATCTAACTATTTTTCAAGTTACAATATTCTGGGATGGAAAAGGGAATAACCTGCGTTGGAGAATGGTGGTTGAAGAAGACAGGCGCCCGAGGAAATAAATGCAACAAAATACAAAGCCGAATTGTCCTGGTTCTCAGGAGTAGATAGTACTGGCAGAGAAATTAAACTCACACTGCCTCATCCTTCCTTCCAAAAAAGCAGGATTCTAAATGACCCAAGACCAAAAAAAAAAAAAAAAAAAAAAAAAAAGACCAAAAGCCATTGTGTGTTATTATAACCAGAAAACACCAGAGCATGAGAGAGAATTCATTTTTCAAAGAGAAGCACAGAAGGCAGAAGACGGGGTTAATAATAATGTCATCCAATTATTTAACAAAAGGAAGCTGTGCTCAGATCGGTAAACAGGCTACTATTAAAGAGTAGACAGAGGGGAAAAATGTTTACATGAGTCAGAGATGGTGGAAATAACCCTCACTCAGATACAATTCCTTAAAGTTATAGGCAATATTGGCCCCAGCACCTGTCTGATCACAGGCTTTCCAAAGGTCATTGGTGGGTTCCAGGAAAACTCTTTCTGTGGCTTTATGCTTTCTGGCTAATTTTTATATAACTAAACACACTTCCTCAGGGTACTAAAAAGCAAACACGTGGCCAGAGCAGTCAGCCCTGAGTATGTGAGGAGACGGGAAGGCTGCCAACAGCCCCATTCCCTGATGTAAGTCTTCCTGCCCGTAAGCAGATTTCAAAATAACATTTCTCACTCCAAAATATCTACCGCATTCTGACAGTTCTTGGATGAGTAGAAGTGGATCTATCTGTTCCTTGAGGGTAGTTTGAGAGTATCTCTCTTGCAGAAGTTTTGTTTTCTTTTGTTTGAGACGGAGTTTCGCTCTTATCGCCCAGGCCGGAGCGTAATGGCGCAATTTCGGCTCACCACAATCTCTGCCTCCCAGGTTCAAGCAATCCTCCTGCCTTACTCCCTGAGTAGCTGGGATTACAGGCATGCGCCACTATGCCTGGCTAATTTTGTATTTTTATTAGAGATGGAGTTTCTCCATGTTGGTCAAGCTGGTCTTGAACTCTCGACCTCAGGTGATCCGCCTGCCTTGGCCTCCCAAAGTGCTAGGATTACAGGCGTGAGCCACCGTGCCTGACCCCTTGCAGAAGTTTTGAGACCCTACTACATTTAATGAGAAAACATCCAGAACATAAGCCATTAAAAACAAACAAGTAAAGAAGACCAGTCTTTACAGCAATTTGCTCTGCCCTAATCACCATCAGATGACCCATTAGAATCCCCAAATTAATCATTTTTTGGCCGGGTGCAATAACTCACACCTGTAATCCCAGCACCTGGCGAGGCCGAGGCAGGAGGATTACCTGAGGTCAGAAGTTTAAGACCAGCCTGGCCAACATGGCAAAACCCTGTGTCTACTAAAAATGCAAAAATTAGCCAGGCATGGTGGTGCTGGCACCTGTAATCCCAGCTAGTCTAGAAGCTAAGGCAGGAGAATCACCAGAAGCCAGGAGGTAGAGGTTGCAGTGAGCTGAGATCATGCCACTGAACTCCAGGTGACAGAGTGAGACTCTGTCTCAAAAACAAACAAACAACAAAAAAACTCTTCACTCCTGATTGTGTCTATGGACTTTTTTTTTATTTTTTATTTTTTTTATTTTTATTTTTTTTAAGAGATGGTTGTCTCACTATGTTGCCCAGGCTGGTTGCAAACCCTTGGCCTCAAGTGATCCTTCTACCTTGGCCTCCCAAATTGCTGGTATTACAGATGTGAGCCACCATGCCCGGCCAACCTTGGCTTTTATGAGAAACAATAAAAAACATTTAATACTGGTGGTTTTCAATTACATTAACCTGATTCCCAGCCATGGAGTTTTTGGGATTTTTGAATTAGCTCTTCTGAGCTCAGAAAGCTTTGGAATTGCTAAACACGACCTCAGCAGCCAGCCAAGGGAAATCTCCAAAGACAGCTCCCTACAGGCCCAGGAAGTATCTGCAGGGCCAGGAGCTAAATTAGATGATGCCCTACCCAGAACTGGCAGCCAGTTCACTTCCTCTGGATTTCAACTCTTCCCCAAATTGTTTTCTTGTCGTTGTTGCCGTTTAAGCCCTTGTCGTCTCCGTTTGGAAGAGTAAACGTTAGACAGGAAATTGGCCTAAAGACCCATGTAACCTGAATGCCTTTCTCTCACTTAAAAGGGGATCCAGGCGAGGCGCCATGGCTCACACCAGTAATCCCAGCACTTTGGGAAGCCCAGGCAGGTGGATCACATGAGGTCAAGAGTTCGAGACCAGCTTGGCCAATACTGCAAAATCCCATCTCTACTAAAAATACAAAAATTAGCTGGCAGTGGTGGCACACACCTGTAATTCCCCCTACCCGGGAGACTGAGGCATGAGAATTGCTTAAATCCAGAAGGCAGAGGTTGCAGTGAGCTAAGATCGCACCACTGCACTCCAGACTGGGCAACAGAGTGAGGCACTGCCTTTAAAAAAAAAAAAAAAAAAAAAAAAGATTACTCGAAGAATGTTAAGTTAAAAAAAAAAAAAAGAAAGCCAGGCGCGGTGGCTCAAGCCTGTAATCCCAGCACTTTGGGAGGCCGAGGCGGATGGATCAGGAGGTCAAGAGATCGAGACCATCCTGGTCAACATGGTGAAACCCCGTCTCTACTAAAAATACAAAAAATTAGCTGGGCATGGTGGCGCGTGCCTGTAATCCCAGCTACTCAGGAGGCTGAGGCAGGAGAATTGCCTGAGCCCAGGAGGCGGAGGTTGTGGTGAGCCGAGATTGTGCCATTGCACTCCAGCCTGGGTAACAAGAGTGAAACTCTGTCACAAAAAAAAAAAAAAAAAAAAAAAGAAAGAAAGAAAGAAAGAAAGAAAGAAAGAAAGAAAGAAAGAAAGAAAGGAAAATGTAAAATAGGAACTTACTGGCTGGGCGCAGTGGCTCACACCTGTAATCTCAGCACTTTGGGAGGCCAAGGTGGATGGATCACCTGAGGTCAGGAGTTCCAGACCAGCCTGGCCAACATGTGAAACCCTGTCTCTACAAAATACAAAAAATTAGCTGGGTATGGTGGTTCACCTGTTGTCCTAGCTACCCAGGAGGCTAAGCCATGAGAATCGCTTGAACTCTGGAGGCAGAGGTTGCAGTGAACTGAGATCATACCACTGCAATCCAGGCTGGGCAACAGAGAGAGACCCCATCTCAAAAAAAAAAAAAAAAAAAAAGATATTTTACTGGCATTACCAATATATCAAAGAATTAAAAAAGAAAAATTCATTCCACATCTCCTAAACTCTGGGTACCTTATTTCTTACCAGGGCACATACTTCCATATGGAAAATCACTCTTCTGTCTTTCTACATAGTACTCATTTTTTCACACGTGATGCTGAAAAACACAAGTTAATTATTTGCAGAGTTTTTACTTTTTTTGCAACACTCAAAGTCAGGAGGTTGGTTTGTTTCCTGTCGGTTGTTTTCTAGGAATGGTTAGGAATAAACTTGCGGTGCCAAAAAAGAAATTGGACTTGAATATAAATTTTCTCAGCAAGGAAATTTACTTCTATAGAAAGTTGCATCTCACTGATGGAGCAATGGCGAGGGCACTCCTGAAAAAGGGAGGGGAAGGGGTTCTTATCCCTGACACAGGTAGCCCCTGTTGCTGTGGTGTTCTCCTATTGGCTAGGATTGGACCACGCAGTCTAAGCTAATTTCAATTGGCTATTTTAAAGAGAGCAAGGGTATGAGTCAGAGTGGCAGGGTGAGCAGTTTTGGCGGGAAAGACGGTTACAGAATAGGTGACTAAAGGTGACTCAGGTCAGAGCAGGTGACCAGGGGTGACTCAGGACGGAGCAGGTGGCTAGGATGAGTCAGGGCTCTAAATATGTGGGTAGGGAGGGGGATGCATGAGGGGACATGCGGTGCAGGTAACCAGGGGGACAGATGTGAACTACTGATCAGAGCTGGCGGGAAGGTTGTTTACTGAAACTAGGTGCAAGGAGACAAAAGGAACGAGGAAGTTAAACTTTAAAATGGAGGACAAAAAAAAAAAACAAGGAAACTGAACATACTGACATACTGATTCTTTGAAGAGAAACTTGGAACTCACTGTATTTAACAGAACACAGCTGGGTGTGAATTGGCATCAAGTTGAACCTGCTCTATGAATAAGGAGTTTGTACTTAAAGACCAATCAACATATTGCCCCAGGTACACCTCTCATTTCAGCAGGTTACATCATGCCTCATAAAATAACCACTAGTGAAGAAAACATCTCTTCTCCTGTAATTTCATTTCTCACTTATAATCAGAACAAGCTGTCATCCAGCCCTTTCCCTTTGTATCTGTGTGACATGTTTGCTAAGTGCTGAGTCATACTTGGCACTTCAATGGTTTTAGCTCACTGCAAAGCAAAATATCAACCTAGCGCATGACATGATTTTTGCCTATAGCTAATTCTGCTTTTTCTTTGAGCAAAATGTATACCATCAATTTTGAGTTTGATTTTACAAGCATCCAGAAGTAGCATGATTTATATTTGTGTTTGCTGCAAGAAGGGCAACTTTGAATCACACCACATTAGGTGGGTCTCCTCTCTATCGTTAGTCATAAAATTAGTCATTTGCATAATGGGAAGCATTATTTTATGCTCGTTTTGAGTAAACACAATACGTTTACCAGAAAGGTCACTCTGTTTGATTTGAAATGGCAGAAGTTTCAGTGCCTACATTCCAGTATTTAACAAACTTACGTAAGAGACTAAACCCTGCATGGGGTTTAAGTAGATCGCAGATCCAATAAAAATCTAATTTTTAGATCTTATTCATCCAATTCACACTTTTTCAGCTACTTGTCAGAAATCATCACAAGCAGATTCTCTTATATGAGCATTTACAGACTCATAGTATAAATCAGACGGAAGCCCTGTTGACTATATCGATGCCATTATTTTAAGCTGGAGCATGTACATCATGATTTCCATCACTACCTTTCAATAAACCACTTGTGAGTCATTGACCCATTTCTGTGAATTGTGGATTCAACATAACAACAAAATAACTGGAAAAAATGCAATTTTTTTTTTTTTTTTTTGTGACAGAGTTTCACTCTTGTTACCCAGGCTGGAGTGCAATGGCGCGATCTCGGCTCACCACAACCTCTGCCTCCTGGGTTCAGGCAATTCTCCTGCCTCAGCCTCCTGAGTAGCTTGGATTACAGGCACGCACCACCATACCCCACTAATTTTTTGTATTTTTAGTAGAGACGGGGTTTCACTATGTTGACCAGGATGGTCTCGATCTCTTGACCTCCTGATCCACCCGCCTCGGCCTCCCAAAGTGCTGGGATTACAGGCTTGAGCCACCGCGCCCGGCCTGGCAGTTTACTTCTATAGAAGGGTGTGGCATAAGGATGGAGCAATGGTGGCCGAATGCTTGGACAAAGGGCCAAGGGAGTACTTATGCCTGATGGGGTCACCCTTACTGCTGTGTTGTTCCCCTGTTGGCTAGGGTTAGACCACACAAGCTAGACTAATCCTGATTGGTTATTTTAAGAGAGAGGGGTCCCAGCTGGGGTGGCAGGGTGGGTGCTTTGGTGGGAAGGACAGTTACAGGCGGGTCAGAGCGGGTAGCCAGAGGTGACCTAGGTCAAAGAAGGTGACTGGAGCAGGTGACCAGGATGAGTCAGGACGGAGCGGGGGTGCTGGGGGAACAGATGTGAACTACTGATTAGAACCGGTGAGGAAGGTTGTTTACTGGAATTACAAG
Organism: Saimiri boliviensis; assembly: GCF_048565385.1. Taxonomy (NCBI): domain Eukaryota; kingdom Metazoa; phylum Chordata; class Mammalia; order Primates; family Cebidae; genus Saimiri; species Saimiri boliviensis. Next base: position 41,205,039 of record NC_133470.1, read on the forward strand.
GAAGTTTTACAATAGAGAATTAAAGAATAAGAGAGCTGAACATACTGACATACTGATTCTGTGAAGAGAAACTTGGGATTCACTATAACACAAATATACGTAGCACTGATCTTAGGAGCAGTTTAGGGAGGATCCAAATCTTGTAGCCTCCAGTTTCCTGACTCCTAAACCAGAATTTCTAATCTTGTGGCTAATTTGTTAGTCCTACAAAGGCAGCCTAGTCCCCAGGCAAGGTTTGTTTTGGGAAAGGTCTTTTATCCTCTTCGTTTTAAAGTATAAACTAAGTTTTTCCCACAGTTAGCTCAGCCTATGCCCAGGAAGGAACAAGTACAGCTGAAAGGTTAGAACCAAGATTGTCTCTTTCACCTTCTCAGTCATCATTTTGCAAAGGCAGTTTCAATGTCTCCCTAAAATGTATGAAAGCAAGCTGTACCCCGGCCACCTTGCGAACATGTCATCGGGTCCTGCTAAGGCTGTATCATGGGTGTATTCTTAACCTTGCCAAAATAAACTTTCTAAATCGATTGAGACCCATCTAAGATACTTTTGGGTTCACACAACTCTCAAAGCAAGTTTTTTTTTTTTTTTTTTTTTTTTTTTTGAGACGGAGTTTCGCTCTTGTTACCCAGGCTGGAGTGCAATGGTGCGATCTCGGCTCACCGCAACCTCCGCCTCCTGGGTTCAGGCAATTCTCCTGCCTCAGCCTCCTGAGTAGCTGGGATTACAGGCACGCGCCACCATGCCCAGCTAATTTTTTTGTATTTTTAGGAGAGACGGGGTTTCACCATGTTAACCGGGATGGTCTCGATCTCTTGACCTCATGATCCACCCTCCTCAGCCTCCCAAAGTGCTGGGATTACAGGCTTGAGCCACCGCGCCCGGCCCTCAAAGCAAGTATTTTATTTTTTGACACGGTCTTGCTCTGCCCCCAGGCTGGAGTGCAGTGGTGTCATCTCGGCTCACTGCAACCTCCGCCTGCCTGTAATCCCAGTACTTTGGGAAGCCGAGGTGGGCAGATCACCTGAGGTCAAAAGGTCGAGACCAGGCTGGCCAACATGGTGAAACCACGTCTCTTCAAAATACAAAAACATTATCTGGGCATGGTGGTGTGCCTGTAGTCCCAGCTACCCAGGAGGCTGAGGCAGGAGAATCGCTTGGACCCAAGATGTAGAGGTTGCAGTGGGCTGAGATCTCACTGCACTCCAGCCTGGGTGACAGAGTGAGACTCGATCTCAAAAAACAAAACGAAACACCTCTCTCTCTTTTTATTTTGAATTTCTCATCCCTGTGATAATCTGAAGAAAAAAAAAAAAAAGCTCTCTTTAATTCCCGGTCTTTGAGTAAACAATCTGTAAATGGAATACCTACGTTTCCAAAGGGCCAGTGTAAATTTTTTTCTTTTTGAATTGTGAAACAAAGAACGTCATTTTTCTTTTCTTTTTTTTTTTTTTTACATGCTACATGCTCAACAACTCCCTGGAAAGGAGATATTCTGTTTTTATGGTTACTATAAAAGGCACGGATTAGTACTTCATTGGCCTAACTTGGATCATATGCTCATCCCTGAACCAATCAATGGGGCTGAAGGGATGAAATATGCTAATTGATCAGGTCTGGTCTTCTGTTCATTTTGGAACCAAGGGAGTGGGGAGGGCTATTTTCCTGAACTGAGAATAGAGTAAGCTGTTTCCTTGAAGTCTAATCAAGATGCTCATGCAAAGAAGGACACTCCTGCTGGGCAGACAAAAATAACAGAGGCTCAGAGAGATAAAATAACTTGCTCAAGGGCCATAGAGCTTTAAGCAGTAGGTTTTTTTTTTGTTTTTGTTTTTGTTTTTGTTTTTTTCAATTTTGCTTTGAGCTTGGACAGACTATCTCAGCATCTTTTTTTTTTTTTTTTTTTTTTTTTTTAGAAAGAGAAAAAGAATAATAAGAAAAAGAATAAAGAAGAGGAAGAAAGAGAAAGAGGAAGAGGGAGAGAGAATAGGGGTATTGCTTTGTTGCCCGGGCTAGAATGCAGTCTAAATATGGGTATGCCTATAATTATCCTTAATAATGGAGACATGAAAGAAAATGAGGGAAGAGAATAACAAACAAGGAGCCAACCAACATTTCGTTTAAACTTCTAAGTTGATATGATGTGGTACTGATAAGAGTGTATATTTTGTGTAAAGTGGAGAGTTCTATAAATGTTAATTACGTTTACTTGTTCCAGATCTGAGTTCAAGTCCTGGATATCGTTGTTAATTTTCTGTCTCATTGATCTGTCTAATATTAATGTTGAAGTCTCCCACTATTATTGTGTGGGAGTCTAAGTCTCTTTATAAGTCTTGTATGTCTGGGTATTCCTGTATTGGGTGCGTATATATTTAGGACCTTTAACCCTTCTTGTTGTTGCATTGATTCTTTTATCATTATATAATGTCCTTCTTTGCTTCTTTTGATCTTTGTTGCTTTAAATACTATTTTATCAGAGGCAAAAATTGTAACTTCTGCTTTTTATTTATTTATTTTTGCTCTCTGGTTTGTTGGTAAGTCTCTCTCCATCCTTTGTTTTGAGTCTTTGTGTATCCTTGAATGTGAGATGGGTCTGGATGCAGCATACAGTTTTAGTTTTTTGTCCAAATTGGCTGTCTGTCTTTGAATTGGGGAATTTAGTCAATTTAAATTTAGAATTAATAATAATATATGTGAGTTTAATACTACCATTTGCCCATTAGTTGATATAAATTCTTCATTATATTAATGTTCTTTACTTTTTGGTATTTTTTAGAAAGGCTAATACTGTTTGTTCCTTTCTATGTGTAGTGGTTCTTTCAGAAGCTCTTGTAAAGCAGGCCTGGTGGTGATGAAATCTCTGAGTGCTTGCTTGTTCACAAAAAAACTTCATTATTCCTTCACTTATGAAGCTTAGTTTGGCTGGATGTGAAATTCTTGGTTGAAAATTCTTTTCTTTAAGGATGTTGAATATTGGTCCCTACTCCCTTCTGGCTTGTAGGGTTTCTGCTGAGAGATCTGCTGTAAGTCTGATAGGCTTCCCTTTGTGGGTAACCTGACCTTTCTCTCTGGCTGCCCTTAGTATTTTCTCCTTCATTTCAACCCTGGTGAATCTGACGATTATGTGCCTTGGAGTTGCTCTTCTTGAGGAATATCTTTGTGGTGTTCTCTGTATTACCTGGAGTTGAATATTATCCTGCCTTACTAAGTTGGGAAAATTTTCCTGAATAATATCCTGAAGCATATTTTCCAGCTTGGATTCATTCTCTTCGTCACATTCAGGTACACCTATCAAGCGTAGATTAGGTCTTTTCACATAGTCCCATATTTCTTGGAGACTTTGCTCATTCCTTTTTATCCTTTTTTCTCTAATCTTGTCTTCTTGTTTTATTTCATTGAGTTGGTCTTCGACCTCTGATATCCTTTCTTCTGCTTGATCAATTAGGCTGTTAAAACTTGTGCATACTTCACATAGTTCTCGTATTGTGATTTTCAGCTCCATCAATTCACTTATTTTCCTCTCTAAATTTTGTGTTCTTGTTGACATTTCGTCAAACCTTTTTTCAAAGTTCTTAGTTTCTTTAGATTGTGTTAGAACAAGTTCTTTTAATTCACAGAAGTTTCTTATTATCCACGTTTTGAAGCCTGCTTCTGTAATTGGAACCCACTCGTTCTCCATCAAGCCTTGTTTCGTTGCTGATGAGGAACTGGTATCCCCTGCTGAGGAAGAGGCGTTCTGATCTTGGGTATTCTCAGCCTTTTTTGACTGTTTTCTTCCCTTCGTTGTAGATTTATCCATCTGTGGTCTTTATAATTACCGTCTTTGTAATTGGGTTTCTGAGTGGACGTCCAACTTATTGATTCTCAGCGCCGAAATCTGAGCAACCCACTTCACCGACTAAATCAGCTAAGATTGATGGTGCTTTTCTGACTCTGCACCGAGAACCGACGCTCTGAGGCCCCGGCAAAACCGCCTCGCCGGTCACAAGAGTCGCGCTGGCGACCCGTGGGGCTCCTCCGCTGGGAATCTCATGGTGCGTGAGCAACAAGAATTCATGTGAAGGTGTGGTGTCCTCTCGTTCTTTGCGTTTTCACTGGGAGCTACATTCCCGAGCTGCTAGTGATCAGCCATCTTGGATCAAGAACGTCATTTTTCAAAATACAGCAGGTATACATAAAACGACATGGTTTGGTGCTTAACACAATTTTCGTAGCCATAGTAGTGCAAATACTTAATTGAGCTAGCTAAAATGACAGTGTAACTATACTAGAAAAACAGTGCAATGGCGTGGGAACTTTGCTTCTGTAAAAGGGAGAAATCTCCTATTATAGAAGGTTCCAATGACTGCAGCAGCATGAGTGACCCAGACCATACCAACAGAAGGACTGGCTAGCAAACCCACTGACAGGAGAAGTAATAAATCGTTGTCTTGTTATACTGTTTTTTTTTTGAGACGGAGTTTCGCTCTTGTTACCCAGGCTGGAGTGCAATGGCGCGATCTCGGCTCACTGCAACCTCCGCCTCCTGGGCTCAGGCAATTCTCCTGCCTCAGCCTCCCGAGTAGCTGGGATTACAGGCGCGTGCCACCATGCCCAGCTAATTTTTTGCACTTTTAGTAGAGACGGGGTTTCACCATGTTGACCAGGATGGTCTCGATCTCCACCCGCCTCGGCCTCCCTAAGTGCTGGGATTACAGGCGTGAGCCACCGCGCCCGGCTCATATACTGTTTTCAAAAGATTTGCTTCCCAGAAATAGATAACGAAAACAGTGAGTTACTGGCATAGTGAAGCCACTTCAGAGAGCATGGACTTTGTGTTTTTTTTGGTCACAGAGTCTTGCTCTGTTGCCCAGGCTGGAGTGCAGTGGTGCAATCACTCAACTGCAGCCTCAAAGAGCCGGGCTCAAGTGATCCTCCTACCTTAGCCTCCCAAGTAGCTGGGACCACAGGCATGAGCCACCATGCTCGACTAATTTTTTTTTAGTAGAGATTGGGGTGGAGGGGTCTCACTATGTTGCCCAGTCTCAAACTCTGGGGCTCATGTGATCTTCCTGCCTCAGCCTCCCACAGTGCTGGGATTCTAGGTGTGAGCCACTGCACCCAGCCACAGAGAGTATGAACTTTGAATTCAGACTTGGGTTCAACCTAGTTCTTTTTTTTTTTTTTTTTTTTTTTTTTTGAGATATAGTTTCACACTGTCACCTAGGCTGGAGTGCAATGGGACAGTCATGGCTCACTGCAACCTCCACCTCCCAGTTCAAGCGATTCTCATGCCCAGGCGTCCCCAAACTTTTTACACAGGGGGCCAGTTCCCTGTCCCTCAGACCGTTGGAGGGCCCCACATACTGTGCTCCTCTCACTGACCACCAATGAAAGAGGTGCCCCTTCCTGAAGTGTGGTGGTGGGTGGATAAATGGCCTCAGGGGGCCGCATGTGGCCCATGGGCCGTAGTTTGGGGATGCCTGCTTATGCCTCAGCCTCCCAAATAGTTGGGATTACAGGCGTGCAATACCACACCCAGGTAATTTTTGTATTTTTAGTAGAAATGGGCTTCCTCCATGTTAGTCAGGCTGGTCTCGAACTCCTGACCATGTGATCCACCCGCCTCAGCCTCTCAAAGTGCTGGAATTACAGGCGTGAGCCACCGTGCCTGGTCTCAACCTAGTTCTTTAACTTACTATATGACTTTAACTTTGCTATATGACCTTGGGCAAATTCCTGAAATTTGCCAAGCCTGATAGCATTGTTATGCAGATCAAAAGAGTTTACCAGCTTACCTGCATTGTGCTAAGAACAGTGCCCAGCACATAGTAAATATATAATTTGGGTCAGACGCGATGGCTTATGCCTATACTCCCAGCATTTTGGGAGGCCAAGGTAGGTGAATCACTTGAGGTCAGGAGTTCGAGACCAGTCTGGGCAACATGGTGAAACCCCATCTCTACTGAAAATACAAAAAATTAGCTGGGCATGGTGTCACACATCTGTAATCCCAGCTACTTGGGAGGCTGAGACAGGAGAATCACTTGAACCTGAGAGAGGGAGTTTGCAGTGAGCCGAGATGGTGCCGGTGCACTCCAGCCTGGGCAACAGAGCGAGGTTCCGTCTCAAAAAAAAAGTATCCAATTTGTATCTTCAAGTTAATATTCAAATAGTATTGGAAGACTAATATTAGTCATAACCATTGTCATGGCACATAAATAATAATTCATGGTGGGTGTCGTTACATCTCTTCTGAACTTTTGCAGCCCTCTACTTGTTTCTGTCCCTCCTGCAGCTGTTCTGTTGCCATTATTTGCATATGTCATCTCCATGCTAGATTACAAACTTCTTTACAGCAGGTTGTGTATCACTCTTATTTATGTTTCCCATTGTGCAAGGCTTCAATATTTGTGTGTTAAGTTATGTTTGTAAAATAGGTCATTGATCATAACATTACAGTTGCTTCTGTGGTGAAAGCCCATTACATTGAGAACAAATGTTAACAGCCTTTCTTTTTTTTTTTTTTTTGAGACAGAGTTTCGCTCTTGTTACCCAAGCTGGAGTGCAATGGCACGATCTCGGCTCACCGCAACCTCCGCCTCCTGGGTTCAGGCAATTCTCCTGCCTCAGCCTCCTGAGCAGCTGGGATTACAGGCACGTGCCACCATGCCCAGCTAATTTTTTGTATTTTTAGTAGAGACGGGGTTTCACCATGTTGACCAGGATGGTCTCGATCTCTTGACCTCGTGATCCACCTGCCTCAGCCTCCCAAAGTGCTGGGATTACAGGCTTGAGCCACCGCGCCCGGCCCAACAGCCTTTCTTATAAGAGAGAATACAATCGTTTCTTGCCTTCCTTCTTTTTTTCTTTCTTTGTGTGTGTGTGTGTGTGTGTGTGTGTGTGTGTGTGTGTGTGTGTGTGTGTGTTTTGAGACGGAGTCTTGCTCTGTTGCCCGGGCTGGAATGCAGTAGCACCATCTCTGCTCACCGAAACTTCTGTCTACAGAGTTCAAGTGCTTCTCCTGCCTCAGCCTCCAGAGTAGCTGGGATGACAGGCACATGCCTCTGCGCTCAGCTAATTTTTGTATTTTTAGTAGAGACGGAGGTTTCACCTTCTTGGCCGGGCTGCTCTTGAACTCCTGACCTTAAGTGATCCGCCTGCCTTGGACTCCCAAATTGCTGAGATTACAGGCATGAGCCACTGCAGCCAGCAAGTTCTTGCCTTCCTTTAATTGCAATAAAAAATACTGTACTGAATTAAGTAGATAGCCACTTAAACTAGCAGCTGGTCCAACAACAGATTTCTTCCTTCAACAGAGAATTTTTTTGTTTTTCTTTTTGAGATGGAGTCGTGCTCTGTCACCTGGGCCAGAGTGCAGTGGCATGATCTCAACTCACTGCAGTTTCCCCCTGTCGGGCTCAACTGATTCTCCTCCCTCAGTCTCCCGAATAGCTGGGATTACAGGCATCTGCCATCACACCTCCTGATTTTTGTATTTTTAGTAGAGATGGGGGTTCACCATGTTGGCCAGGCTGGCCTCAAACCCCTAACCTCCAGTGATCAGCCCACCTCGGCTTCCCAAAGTGTTGGGATTGCAGTCGTGAGCCACCATGCTGGCCAAGAATTATTAATTTATTAAATAATTGTTTCCCTTTCTGTCAGTGGAGCTATATGCTAACAATTTATAATGTGGTATGATATTTTTTATATTTCTATATCTAATTCAAATTACATAAGATGTGTTTCAAATGTTTATAAGTAAAAATTTATTTCTCTCATCTATAAAAAAGAGTATATTAACATACTCATGAAGAAAAGTTGAAAAACAATAGAATTTTAAATCAGAACTGACATTGTGTATTATGCTGCATAGTGTCAACAGATGTAATAAACATACAAAATATGAATTCCATTTTGTCACTCTGAGTTTCAGATTGTAAACAAAAGAATGCTGTATTTGTCTCCTGAGAAGACAATAGTAATGCTTGCCTTATTAGGATAAAGAATTACATTCCTATACAAAGGAGAAATGAAATTAAAACTCAAATACAAAGCAAAATTCAGATAAATTGATTCCACATTTTATGCCAATGCAAGCATAGCTTGTTATATTGCACTTAGCTTTAACGTACTGTGCAGACATTGTGTTTTTTTACAAATTGAAGGTTTGCAGCAACTTTGCTTTGAACAAGTCTATCAGTGCCATTTTTCCAACAGCATGGTTTCACTTTGTGTCTTATTTTGGTAATTCTCAAAATATTTCAAACTTTTTTTCATTATTATTATATCTGTTATGGTGATCTGTTGGAAAAGGGTTTATAACATCGGGAAAAATTCTCACTGAGACAATGGATCACTGAGCCAGGCTAGTTTACTTCCTGCAGGAAGGATACAACTCATCAGCAGTCTTGCCACGAGAGCACACCTGAACAAAGGAGGGGCTTTTCCCCTTTTGCTCGGCACTTCTCCTTCCTACCACCAGATGAAGAAGGACATGTTTGCTTCCCCTACTGCCATGATTGTAAGTTTCCTGAAAACTTCCCAGTCATGCCAAACTGTGAGTTAATTAGACCTCTTTCCTTTGTAAATTACCCAGTCTTAGGTATTTCTTGATAGAGGTGTGAGAAAGGACAAATACATTTATATTTTCTATTAGATACACTCTTACTTTTCTTATTCCTGTGATATCTGATTATATAACTTCATGTCCTTTGTACAGAATATATTTATTTTTAGATTTCTTCTTATGTTTCAGATTTTTTTTTTAACAAAACAAGCAAATCTTTAAGTTTAAGGTCTCTTTGATTCTCACCCTAGTTGTGGTAGACACAATTTAGGATAGGCCTCCATAATTTCCACCTCCTGGTATTCTTACCCTTCTAGATTTCCCTTGAGTGTAGGTGAGACCTGTGACTTGCTTCTAAACAATGGAACATGGCAAAGGTGAAGGGATGTCACTCCTGTGATCACATTACATTATATAACTCCAACTTGCTGACAGACTCTCTGTGTGCTGGCTTTGAAGAAGCAAGCTGCAGGGAATCCTACAATCATGAAAAATTGAATGCTGCTAACAACTGTGGGAATGTAGAAGAAAATACTTCTGTAGTGAAATATCCAATTAAAAGCTTTGTCAGCTCGGCACTGTGGTTCACACCTGTAATCCCAATGCTTTGGGAAGCCGAGGTGGGAGGATCACTTGAGCCCAGGCGTTCGAGACCAGCCTGGGCAACATACCAAGATCCTGTCTCTACAAAAATAAATGTAAAAATTAGCTGGGCATGGTGACATGAGCCTGTAATCCAAGCTACTCAGGAAGCTGATGTGGGAGGTCGTGGCTGCAGTGAGATTTGATGGCATCACTGCCCTTCAGCCTGGATGACAAATCAAGACTGTGTCTCAAAAATAAATACACAAAAATAAAAGCTTTGTGAACACCTTGATTGTGGTTTGTGGGACCCTAAGCAGAACATCTAGCTAAGCAATGCCCCGACGTCTCATACAAATTACGAGACAATAAATGTGTATTGTTGTAAGCCACTAAATGTGGTAATTTCTTATGCAGCAATAGAAAACTGCTGTAGATTTTCTACTTGGACCAGGGTGCTGTTGTAACATATACCTTAAAAATGTGAGAATGGCTTTGGAATTGGGTAGTGCATAGAGGCTGGAAGAATTTGAAGGAGGATGACAAAGTTGCAATCACCTTGAAAAGGATGTTAGCAGGAATCTAGACTTTGAGGATGCTGCCGGCGAGGCCGCAAATGGAAGTGAGGAACATGTCATCGGAAAGGAGGAAAAGGGATCTTTGTTATGTGGTGGCAGAAAGCTTATGCAGTTATGTGGAAAGGAGAATTTGTAAGAGACAGACTTCGATATATAGCCAAGGAGATTTCTTTTTCTTTTTAGATAGAGTGTTGCCCTGTCACCCAGGCTTGAGTGCTGTGGCATGATCTCGGCTCACTGCAAACTCTGTGTCCTGAGTTCAAGTGATCATTCTGCTCAGCCTCCTGAGTAGCTGGGACTACAGGCACATGCCATCATGCCCGGCTAATTTTTGTATTTTTATTAGAGATGGGTTTTACCATGTCGGCCAGGCTGGTCTCAAACTCCTGACCTCAAGTGATCCGCCGACCTCAGCCTCCCAAAGTTTCGGGATTGTAGGTGCGAGCCACTGCACCCAGTCATCCAAGGAGATTTCTAAGCAAAGTATTTAGGGTACCTCCTGTTTACTTGCTGTTTATAGTAAAAGATGAAGAAAGAGTCCAGCACGGTGGCTCACGCCTGTAATCTCAGCACTCTGGGAGGCCAAGCCTGGGCAACAAAGTGAGACTCCATCTCAAAATAAAACAAAACAAAAGAAAATAAAAATAAATAAATAAATAAAATATGAGGAAGGAGATAAATTGAAGGGAAAACTGCTAAACAAAAAGGAACCAGGATTTGATGTTTGGGAATTTCTGAGCCTATGCACATGGGAAAAGAATACATTCAAGAAAATGTGGTTCAGAGAAAAAGGTGAGGGTCTTCCCGTAAAGCTTTTTGCTAGAACAACAGTAACATCAAAAGATCAGAATATAGTTATGCAGATGGGCATAGTGGCTCACGCCTGTAATCCCAGCACTTTGGGAGGCCAAGGTGGGCGAATCACAAGTTCAAGAGATCGAGACCATCCTGGCCAACATGGTGAAACCCTGTCTCTAGTAAAAAAAAAAAAAATTAGCTGGGCATGGTGGCGTATGCCTGTAGTACCAGCTACTCAGGAGGCTGAGGCAGAAGAATCACTTGACCCAGGAGGCGGAAGTTGCAGTGAGCTGAGATCACGCTACTGCACTCCAGCCTGGTGATGAAGAATATTATTTGTCACTCAGTGACAGGGATACATTCTGACAAATGCAACATTTGGCAATTTTGTCATTCTGTGAATATCATAGAGTGCACTTACACAATCCTAGATGGTTTCACCTTCTACACACTGAGGCTACATGATATAGCCTATTGCTTCCAGGCTACAAACCTGTACAGCATGTGACTGTACTGAACTGTACTGAATACTGTAGGCAATTCGAACACAGTGGTAAGTGTTTTTGTATCTAAACATGGAAAAGGTATTGTAAAAATATACAGTATTCTAAACTGATGGGACTACCGTCTTTTTATTTGTTTGTTTGTTTTTAGAGATGAGGACTTGCTCTGTTACCCAGGCTGGAGTGCAGTGGTGTTATCATAGCTCACTGCAGCCTCAAACTCTGGGCTCACGTGATTCTTCCACATTAGCCTTCAGAGTAGCTGGGATTACAGGTGTGTGCCCCCATGCCCAGAGATTTTTATTTTTATTGTTTCAGAAACAGAGTGTCACTATGTTGCCAGGGTGGTATTGAACTCCTGGTCTCAAGTGATCCTCCCACCTCAGCCTCCTAGTAGCTGGGATTGAAGGGATGCCTAGCTGGAACCACCGTCTTTTTTTTTTTTTTTTGAGACAGAGTCTCACTTTGTCACCCAGGCTAGAGTGCAGTGGCCCAATGTTGGCTCACCGCAACCTCCACCTCCCGGGTTCAAGTAATTCTCATGCCTCAGCCTCCCAAGTAGCTGGGATTACAGGCGCGCACCACCATACTTGGCTAATTTTTGTATTTTTTAGTAGAGACGGGGTTTCACCTTGTTGGTCAGGCTGGTCTCAAACTCCTGACCTCAGGTGATCCACCGACCTCAGCCTCACAAAGTGCTGGGATTACAGGTGTGAGCCACCGCACCCAGCCTACCACCATCTAATATACAGTTCATCTTTGATCAAAATGTTATGCAGCACATGATTTTATTCAACTATACAAAGGGCCTTTTTTTTTTTTTTTTTTTTTTTTTTTTTTAAGATAGAGTCTCCCTCTGTTGCCCAGGCTGGAGTGCAGTGGTATGATCTTGGCTCACTGCAACCTCCGCCTCCCAGATTCAAGTGATTCTCCTGCCTCAGTGTCCTGGGTAGCTGGAATTACAGGCATGCGCCACCACGCCTTGGCCCCCAAAGTGCTGGGATTACAGGCGTGAGACACCGTGCCCAGCCTCCATCTCCATTCCATTATTGATATACATTTAGTTGGTGTCTTCTTTCTTTCTTTCTTTCTTTCTTTCTTTCTTTCTTTCTTTCTTTTTCTTCTTTCTTTCTTTCTTTTCTTCTTTCTTTCTTTCTCTCTCTCTTTCTTTTTTCTTCTGTTCTTTGTTTTCCTTCCTTACTTCTCTTTCTTCCTTCCTTCCTTCTTCCTCTCTTTCTTTCTTTCTACAGTGTTTTAATCTTGAAACCACCATTGAAAAATTGTAACTGAGACCGTGAAAGAGATTTGATCTAACCAACTCCAGCTTGCTTCTAACCTCCAAACTGTCCTTGTTCATTCCTGGGCATAGGCTGAACTAACTGTGGGAGGAGCTAGTGTATCTTTTAAAACAAAGACGATAGTAGTCCTTTCTCTATACAAACCGCCTTCTTGCCTGAGGACTAGGTTGCTTTTGTGGGACTAAGAAATTAGCCGCAAGATTAGAAATTACGGTTTAGGAGTCATGCAGCTGGAGTCTACGAGATTCTGATCCTCCCTAAACTGCTCCTAAGATCAGTGCTACTTATATTTTGCAGCCCCTACACTTGATGGATCAGCTGGCATCTCCCATATCGATAAACTGGCTCATCTGACCTTGTGGCCCCCACCCAGGAACTGACTGGGTTCAAGAGGACAACTTCAATTCCCTATGGTTTCATCTACCTAACCAATCAGCACTCCTAGCTCAGTGGCTTCCTTCACCCACCAAGTTGTTCTTAAAAACTCCAATCCTGGCCAGACGCAGTGGCTCATGCCTGTAATCCCAGCACTTTAGGAGGCCAAGGGGGGCAGATCACCTGAGGTCAGGAGTTCGAGACCAGCCTGGCCAACATGGTGAAACCCTATCTCTACTAAAAATACAAAATTAGCCAGGCATGGTGGCGCATGTCTGTAATCCCAGTTACTTGGGAGGCTGAGGTAGGAGAATCACTTGAACCCGGGAGGCGGAGGTTGCCATGAGCCAAGATCCTACCATTGCACTCCAGCCTGGGCAACAAGAGCAAAACTCCAACTCAGAAACAAAACAAAAAAAATAATTCTGATCCCCAAATGCTTGAGGAGACTGATTTGAGTAATAATAAAACGCTGGTCTCCTGCACAGCTGGCTCTGTGTGAATTACTCTTTCTCTATTGCAATTCCTTTGTCTTAATAAATCGGCACTGTCTAGGCAGTGGGCAAGGTGAGCCCATTGGGCAGTTATGCTCTGTCACCCAGGTTGGAGTGCAGTGGTTTGATCATGGCTCACTGCAACCTCCATCTACCAGGCTCAGCGATCCTCCTGCCTCAGCCTCCCAAGTAGCTAGGACTACAGGCGTGTGCCAACATGCCTGGCTAATTTTTAATTTTATTGTACAGACAAAGTTTCACCATGTTGTCCAGGCTGCTGTCAAACTTCTGGGCTCAAACAATCCACCTGCTCGGCCTCCCAAAGTGCCAGGATTACAGGTATGAGCCACCACACCTAGTGGGTGTGTGTATTTTTTTTTCTTTTTTTTTAATTGCATTTTAGGTTTGGGGGTACATGTGAAGAACATGCAAGATTGTTGCATAGGTGCACACATGGCAGTGTGATTTGCTGCCTTCCTCCCCATCACCTATATCTGGCATTTCTCCCCGTGCTATCTCTCCCCAACTCCCCACCCTACCGTCCCTCCCCTATTTCCCCCCAACAGACCCCAGTGTGTGATGCTCCCCTCCCTGTGTCCATGTGTTCTCATTGGTGACCCGCCTATGAGTGAGAACATGTGGTGTTTGATTTTCTGTTCTTGTGTCAGTTTGCTGAGAATGATGGTTTCCATGTTCATCCATGTCCCTACAAAGGACACAAACTTATCATTTTTGATGGCTGCATAATATTCCATGGTGTATATGTGCCACATTTTCCCTGTCCAGTCTATCATCGATGGGCATTTGGATTGGTTCCAGGTCTTTGCTATTGTAAACAGTGCTGCAATGAACATTCGTGTGCATGTGTCCTTATAGTAGAACGATTTATAATGCTTTGGATATAGTTTGTATTTTTTTTTGAGTATTGCAAATGAACAGATATATAAATGATTTTTTTTTGAGACAAGGTCTCACTCTGTCACCCAAGCAGGAGTGCAGTGGCAAAATCTCGGCTCACTGCAACCTCTTCCTCCCAGGTTCAAGTGATTCTCATGCCTCAGCCCCCCGAGTAGCTGGATCACAGGCATGAGCCATCATACCTGGCTAATTTTTGTATTTTGAGTAGAGACAAGGTTTCACTATGTTGGCTAGGCTAGTCTCAAACTCCTGGTCTCAAGTGACCTGACCCGCTTGGCCTCCCAAAGTGTTGGGATTATAGGCATGAGCCTTCTTGCCTGGACTTTTTCTTTGCAACTCTGTATTCAATGATGTCAGTGGCTAGAAATCAGCCACAGTGGTAGTATTCACACCATAGATATTGGCAAATGCTAAAAAAGAGAACTTTTTATCCCTGCAGAGAGATAATGATTACATATTTACTAACACACTACTGCATATCCTTGTGTTTATGTAAAATATTTTTCTAGGTTATAGTCAGAGAAGAAGAATTTTTAAATCTTAGGATATTAGCATTTAAAATTTTACTATATGTTATTGAATTGTCCAGGGAAGTGTTTGTACCATTTTATATTCCCACCAGCAATGGGAAAGTTCATGATTTTTCAAATCTTCTCCAATGCTTGCTATTTATTTTTATCAAACTTTTGGCTCTGACCTAGTATCATTATTTGGTTTTTGTTTATTAGTAACAGCCTTATTGAGATATAGCTGACATATAATAGACCGCACTTGTTTAACCTGTACAAAACTGATAAGTTTATATATATATATAGGCACCCATAACATCATCACTATATCAAGACAAGCAATGATAAGTTTATATATATATATAGGCACTCATAACATCATTACTATATCAAGACAAGCAATAATGAATATATCTATCATCCTTGAAAGTTTCCTTGTGCCCCTTTGTTATTCCTCTGTCTTATTCCTTTCAGGCTGCTATAACAAAAATACCATAAACTCGGTGGCTTATAAACAACAGAAATATTTTTCTCACAATTCTAGAGGCTGGAAAGTTAAAGTTCAACGCACCTGCTGATTCAGTGTCTGGTGAGGGCCCATTCCTCCTAGAGGACACCTTCACGCTGTGTTTGCACATGGTGGAAGGGAATTGTGCATTTTCAATAGCATGCAAGATTGATATATCCTATCGGGCCGAATTACGAACTAGTTATTGCCTTTATTTGGATGCATATGAATCCCAAGTGGACAAGAGGTGTATTTGTGATGGTTAGTTTTATGTATCTACTTGACTGGGTTAAAGTATACCTAGATAGGTGGTAAAACATTATTTCTGAGTATATCTCTGAGGATGTTTCTGGAAGAGATTGACATTTGAATCAATGGACTGAATAAGGTGAGTAAGAAAGATCCATTCTTACCAACGTGGGCAGGCATCATCCAATCCATTGAAGGCCCAGATAGAACAAAGAGGTAGAAGAAATTAGAGAGAGAGAGAGAGAGAGAGAGAGAGAGAGAGAGAGAGAGAGAGATTGTACCACTGAACTCCAGCCTGGGCAACAGAGCAATCATACACACACACACACACACACACACACACACTCTCGCACACGCACGCACGCACACATGCACTATGTTGCCCAGGCTGGTCTGAAACTCCTGGGCTCAAGCTATCCTCCCACCTCTGCTTCCCTAAGTGCTGGGATCACAGTGTTAGCCACTGCGCCTGGCCTAGTTCATTTTTTAAATTGTTAACTAGTATTCCATTATATGAACATACTACAATTTGTTGATCCATTCACATATTCATGGTTAGTAGGGTGATTTCTGGCTTTTGGCTATTACAAGTAAAGCTGCTATGTATAAGTCTTCTTGTGGACATAAGCTTTCATCTCTCTTGGATAGATACCTATGAATGTTGTTACTGGATCATGGGCATATGTTGAATTTCCTAAGACATTGCCAAACTTTTTCAAAGTGGTTATATAATTCGACATTGTCACTGGCAGTGTACGAGAGTTCCAGTTGCTTTGTCCTTGTCGACACTTGGTATGGCCAGATTTTTTTTTTTTTTTTTTTTTTTTTTTTTACATTTTAGACATTACAATGTGTATATAGTGATATCTCATAGTGGTTTAATTTGTATTTCTCTACTGAATAATAATTATTTGATTTTATTTTTGAGACAGAGTCTCACTCTGTTGTCCAGGGTGGAGTGCAGTGGTGTAATCATAGCCCACTGAGGAGCTGTGATTACAAGCATGTGCCACCATGCCTGGCTAATCTTTCGTTTCAGTAGAGACGAGATCTCAGTATTTTGCCCAGGCTGGTCTCAAACTCCTGGGCTCAAGTGATCCTCTTTCGTTGGCCTCCCAAAGTACTGGGATTACAGGCATGAGCCACCATGCCCAGCTGATTTTTTTTTTTAGATGGAATCTCACTCTGTCGCTCAGGCTGGAGTGTAGTGGCACGATCTTGGCTCACTGCAACCTCCAACCCTTGGGTTCAAATGATTCTCCTGCCTTAGTCTTCCGAGTAGCTGGGACTACACCCACATGCCACCCCACCTGACTAACTTTTGCGTTTTTAGCAGAGATGGGGTTTCACCATGTGGGACAGGTTGGTCTTGAACTCCTGACCTCCTGTGATCCACCCACCTTAGACTCCCAAAGTGCTGGAATTATAGCCATGAGCCACCACACCTGGTTTGATTTTTTTTTTTTTTTTTTTTTTTTTGAGACAGAGTTTTGTTCTTGTTACCCAGGCGTGAGTGCAATGGCGCGGTCTCGGCTCACCGCAACCTCCACCTCCTGGGTACAGGCAATTCTCCTGCCTCAGCCTCCTGAGTAGCTGGGATTACAGGCACACGCTACCATGCCTAGCTAATTTTTTGTATTTTTAGTAGAGACGGGGTTTCACCATGTTGACCAGAATGGTTTCGATCTCTTGACCTCATGATCCACCCGCCTCGGCCTCCCAAAGTGCTGGGATTACAGGCGTGAGCCACCGTGCCTGGCCGATTTTTTTTTAAAGACAGAGTCTTGCTCGGTCACCGTGGCTGGAGTGCAGTAGTGCAATCATAGCTCATTGCAGCCTCCAACTCCTGGGTTCCAGTGATCCTCCAACCTCAGCCTCTGAGTAGCTGAGACAACAGGCACAAGCCACCACTGCCAGCAACTAAGAATTGTAGATATCTTTTCATGTACTTATTTGCCATCTATATGTCTTCTTTGGTGAAGTATCTGTTCAGACCTTTTTTCTATTCTTTTTTTGATTGTTTGTCTACTTATTATTGAGTTTGGGAGTTCCATATAAACTCAGAATACAAGTCCTTATCAGATAAGTGGTTTCCACATATTTTCTCCTAGTCCATGCCTTGTCCGTTCCTTCTCTTAATAGTGTCTGACCAGAAATTCTTAATTTTGATGTATCCATTTTTCCTTTTTTGGATTGTGCTTTTGATGTACTATCAAATAAATCTTTGCCTAACCCAAGATCACAAATATTTTTTCCCAATTAACTGCCAGAGGGGGAAAAAAGAAGATACATTAGATAAAAGACAGTTGAAGATTGTCCTTAAAGTTTAATTGTATATCCAGTGAAAATACCTTTCAAAATTAAGGCAATGTAAAGACTATTTTGGACATACAAAGCCTGAAATAATGTGTTACCAGCAGATTTGCACTAGAAGAAATGTTCCAGCCTGGGCGACATGGAGAAACCCTGTCTCTACAAAAAAAAAAAAAAAAAAAAAAAAAAAACAGAAAAATTAGCCAGGCCTGGTGGCACGTGTCTGTAGTCTCAGCTACTCAAGAGGCTGAGGTGGGACGATCACTTGGGCCTGGGAGGTGGAGGTTGCAGTGAGCCAAGATCAAGCCACTCAGTCCAGCCTGTGCGATAGAGTGAGATTCTGTCTCAAAAAAAAAGAAAAAACAAAAAGAAAGAAAGACAGAGAAAGAGAGAGAGGAAGGAAGGAAGGAAGAAAGAAAGGTAGGAAGGAAGGAAGGAGAAA
The DNA here is from genome assembly GCF_048565385.1 of Saimiri boliviensis. NCBI lineage: Eukaryota > Metazoa > Chordata > Mammalia > Primates > Cebidae > Saimiri > Saimiri boliviensis. The sequence continues at coordinate 41,223,151 of NC_133470.1, forward strand.
GAAAGAAACGGAAAGAAGGAAAGAAAGAAAAAGAAAAAAGAAAGAAAAGAAAGAAAGAAAAAGAAAGGAAGGAAGGAAGGAAGAAGGAAGGAAGGAAAGAAAGAAAGAAGGAAAGAAAGAAAGAAAGAAAGAAAAGAAAGAAAGAAAGAAAGAAAGAAAGAAAGAAAGAAAGAAAGAAAGAAAGAAAGAAAGAAAGAAAGAAAAATATTAAAGTCCTCCAGGCAGAAGGGAAATGATACCAGATGGAAATCTGGATCTGTACAAACTTATAAGGAACACACACTATATATATGGGAGTATATTATTTTTCTATCGTAACAAATTACCACAAATTTGGTGGATCAAAGCAACACAAATTTATCATTTTACAGACCTGTAGATCACAGTCTGACGTGTGTCTCCCCAAGCTAAAATCAGGGTACTAGACGAGCTATGTTCTTTCCTGGAGGCCCTAGGGAAGGATTTATTTCCTTGCTGTCTGTCAGCTGAGGAGGTTGCCCTAAACCTTTAGAGTTCTGTGGTCCTTGCGCATGACCTCCTACATCTCAGAATCTTTCTCACACTTCCATCAATCTGACTCATTCTTTCACGTCCTTCTTCCACTTTTAAGACTTGTGTGATTATAGTGGATTTACCTAATGAGCCAGAATAATCTCCCCATCTCAAAGTCCATGATCTTAATCACATCTCCAAGGTCCTCTTTTTTGTTTTTTTTGTTTTTTTGTTTTTTTTTTTTTTTTTTTTTGAGAGTCTCCCTCTATTGCCCAGGCTGGTGTACAGTGGCATAATCTTGGTTCACTGCAGCCCCTGCCTCCTGGATTCAAGTGATTCTCCTGCCTCAGCCTCCCAAGTAGCTGCGCTACAGGCACGGGCCATCACGCTTGGCTAGTGTTTGTATTTTTAGTAGAGTTGGGGTTTCACCATATTGGCCAGGCTAGACTCGAACTCCTGACCTCATGATCCACCCACCTCGGCCCCCTGCAAAGTGGTTGCATTACAGGCATGAGCCACGGTGCCCGGCCTCCAAGGTCCTCTTGCCATGGAAAGCAACATATTCCAGGAATTCTGGACAGACTTGAGATCTAAGAGAAAAAAAAAAGAAAAAAGAAAAGCAACATATTCACAAGTTCTAGGAATTAGGATGTAGACATCTTTGAGGGATCGTTATTCTGCCTGTCACAGTAGTAAACATAAACTACCATTTCCTGATTATTTAAGTAACTTTAAAAGATAATTGACTGTTTAAAGCAAAAATAAAAACAATATCTTATGGAGTTTATAAGATGTAATGGTTAAAAAAAAAATGTAAAGGTAAAAAATATGATAACAATAGCACAAAGGCCTAAAGGGGAGAAATAGAAGTGTAATGTAAACTCTTTTCCTTTTCTTTTTTTAATTTACATTTTTAAATTTTAGTAGAGATGGTGATATGGTTTGAAATTGTGTATCCACTCAAATCTCATTTCGACCTTTTTTTCTTCTCTCTTTTTTTTTCTTTTTTAAAACTCTGCTGAAGAATTTTTTTTCTTTTTTTTGGGAAGGAGTTTAACTCTTGTTGCCCAGGCTGGAGTGCAGTGGCATGATCCCTGCTCACTACAACCTCCATCTCCCAGGTTCAAGCAATTCTCCTGCCTCAGCCTCCTGAGTAGCTGGGATTACAGGCATGCACCACCACGCCTGGCTAATTTTTTTTGCATTTTTAGTAGAGACGAAGTTTCACCATGTTGGCCAGGCTGGTTTCAAACTCAGGTGATCTGCCTGCCTCAGCCTCCCAAAGAGCTGGTATTACAGGCGTGAGCCACCATGCCCGGCTCATGTCAAATTTTAATCCCCATTGTTGGAGGAGGGGCGAAAGATGACTGAATAATGGTGGTGGATTTCCCCCTTGCTGTTCCCATGTTAGAGAGTGAGTTTTCAGGAGACCTGGTTGTTTAAAAGTGTGTGGCACAGGCCAGGCACGGTGGCTCAAGCCTGTAATCCCAGCACTTTGGGAGGCTGAGGCGGGTGGATCACGAGGTCGAGAGATCGAGACCATCCTGGTCAACATGGTGAAACCCCGTCTCTACTAAAAATACAAAAAATTAGCTGGGCATGGTGGCACATGCCTGTAATCCCAGCTACTCAGGAGGCTGAGGCAGGAGAATTGCTTGAACCCCGGATGCGGAGGTTGCGGTGAGCCGAGATCGCGCCATTGCACTCCAGTCTGGGTAACAAGAGCGAAACTCTGTCTCAAAAAAAAAAAAAAAAAAAGAAAGAAAAGTGTGTGGCACCTCCCACCTCTCTCTCTTCCTCCTGCTCCAGCCATGTAAGACATGCCTGCTTCCCCTTCACCTTCCATTATGACTGTGAGTTTCCTGAGGCTTCCTCAGTAATGCTTCCTATACAGCCTGCAGAACCATGAGCCCATTAAACCTCTTTTCTTGATAAATTACCAAATCTCAGGTAGTTCTTTACAGCAGTGCGAGACTGAAGATGGGGCTTAGGCTATGCTGCCCAGGCTGGTCTTGAGCTTTTGGGTGCAAACGATCCTACCTCAGCCTCTCAAAGTCTGGGGATTACAGGCATGAGCTACTGTGCCTGGCCCAAAGTTCTAATACTAAACATTAAGTAGTATAATAAGTTAGAGATGTTGCCAATTTTAGCTAACAAATAGATGTCCTTCTGCAGTTTTCCTTGTATTTATGAATGAGAACTTGTGTAGTTTTCTATCAATAAAGGGAATGTGTAAGGTCAAAAAGCATGTGCTCATTTATCTTCAACAGACAGGACAGGTGCAGTGGCTCATGCCTATAATCCCAGCACTTTGGGAGGCCAAGACACAAGGATCACTTGAGCACAGAAGTTCAAGACCAGCCACGGCAACAAGGTGAGACCCCGTGTTTACAAAAAATTTAAAAATTATCCAGGTGTACTAATGTACACTGTGGTCCCAGCTACTTGGGAAGCTGAAGTTGGAGGATCACTTGAACCCAAGAGGTCGAGGTGGCAGTGAGCCAAGATCATGCCATTGCTCTCCAGCCTGGGCAACAGAGTCAGACCCTGTCTTGAAAAAGAAGAAGAAGAAATCTCACTAGAAATTGCCAAACTGCTTGTATTCATTTACATTTTTATTAGCAATGAATGAGACTTCCTGTTTTATCATGACAGCACTTGGTGTTTTTAGACTGCTAACTTTCGTCAACCTCATGGATATGAATATGTCATTTTGTTTTACATATTGTGCATCTTTTCATGTTCTTTCATATACTTATTAACCACGCAGGTTTCCTTGTCTGCTAAATGCTTATTGTCCTTTTTTTTTTCTTTTTCCTTGGGTTTATAGAAGTTCTTTACATACAGTCTGTATACTAATGTTCAGTCAATTATGCATATTGAAAATGTGTTGGAAAGCCAGGCACGGTGGCTCACACCTGTAATCCCAGCACTTTGGGAGGCCGAGGTGGGCAGATCAAGAGGTTAGGAGTTCGAGACCAGCCTGACCAACATGGTGAAACCCATCTCTACTGGAAATACAGAAATTAGCTGGGTGTGGTGGTGCATGCCTGTAATCCCAGCTACTCGGGAGGTTGAAGCAGGAGAATTGCTTGGACCCGGGATATGGAGGTTGTAGTGAGCCGAGACTGCGCCACTGCACTCCAGCCTGAGCAACAAAGTGAGACTCCATCTCATAAATAAATAAATAAAAGCCAGGTGTGGTGTCAAGCACCTGTAGTCCCAGCTACTCCAGAGGCTTGAACCCAGGAGGTGGAGGTTGCAGTGAGCTGAGATCGCGCCACTGCACTCTAGCCTGGGTGACAAAGGGAAACTCAGTCTCAAAAAAAAAAAAAAAAAAAGAAAAATTGCTGCCCATTAAACTGTGACATAATGCTTTGTTGCCATTTGAATTGTTTATTTATACTCATTGTAAGAGCTCCTTTAGCCTTATTTAGATATATACTTTCATCATATTTTTCGTGTGTGTTCATAAACACGAAAATGTATGTGAAATAAATGGGTTAAGATATTTCTAAAACTTCTCGACATTCAGAATTTGACTTTTCTGAATCACTATAAACTTCAATATCCATGTTTTTCTACACAATAATAGCCTCTGTGCCATCGACGACATTGGTAATGCAACATTTATTATAAGAACAGTTCATCCACTGCTGTTTGAAATGTTCTTCCCAGACTCAGTAACAAAACATAGTTCAGCTTCACTTACTGTGTATATCTTCCTGTTTTAAGCCCTATAAAGCTCTTGACTATTCTTGGTAGGAAAATATGCATCTTCAGACTGGGCACAGTGGCCCATGCCTGTAATCCCAGCACTTTGGGAGGCTGAGGCGGGCAGACCACAAGGTCAGGAGTTCAAGACCAGCCTGGCCAACATGTTGAAACCCCGTCTCTACTAAAGATACAAAAAATTAGCTGGGTGTGGTGGCATGCTCCTGTAATCCCAGCTACTCTAGAGGCTGAGGCAGGAAAATCACTTGAACCCGGGAGGTGGAAGTTGCGGAAGGTTGCAGTGAGCCGAGATTGTGCCATTGCGCTCCAGCCTGGGTGACAGAGTGAGGACTCTGTCTCAAAAAAAAAAAAAGAAAGAAAGAAAGAAAGAAAGAAAGAAAGAAAGAAAGAGAGAGAGAGAAAGCATGCAAATTTAGTCATTCTTCTGATAACATAGATTTGCTTCCTTGATATCAAATTTATGCCTGCTTCTCTGTTTCTGTGCCTTTCTGCACAAACAATAAATTTTTACTTTAATAGTAAATCACAGTATTACCATTTTCAGACATTTTAAGCAGCTATTAAACACATAGGTCAAAAATGCACATGACTTAATTGAAGCAACAAGAATATGAACAGCTATGGCCAAAAGTTTACCCAGGCTTAGGCAATGACAGCTACAGTACAATCTATCCTAGAGGGTAAGGTGTAATAAAACATTGCCTGTGAGAAAGTTCTGGAGCCAGTTTTAAAAATGTTTAAACTGTTTAAACTTCTGATGAACAATGGTATTTGTAGCAGAATTGTTATCTTTTAAAAACGAAGTTATAGCCAGGATTGGTGGCTCACGCCTGTAATCCCAACACTTTGAGAGGCCGAGGTGGGCAGATCACCTGAGGTCAGGAGTTTGAAACCAGCCTGGCCAACATGGTGAAATCCCGTCTCTACTGAAAATACAAAAATTAGCTGGGTGTGGTGGCGTGCACCTGTAATCCCAGCTGCTTGGGAGGCTGAGGCAGGAGAATCACTTCAACCCGGGAAGGGGTTGCAGTGAGCCGAAATCATGCCACTGTACTCCAGTCTGGGCAACAGAATGAAACTTCATCTCAAAAAAAAAAAAAAAAAAGTTAAAACTTGGCTGGGCACAATGGCTCACACCTGTAATCCCAGAACTTTGGGAGGCTGAGGCAGGTGGGTCACCTGAGATCAGGAGTTTGAGACAAGCCTGACCAATATGGTTAAACCCCGTCTCTACTAAAAATACAAAAAGTAGCCGGGTGTGATGGCGAGCTCCTATAATCCCAGCTACTCGGGAGGCTGAGGCAGGAACATTACTTGAATCCGGGAGGCAGAGGTTGCAGTGAGCCAAGATCACGCCACTACACTTCAGCCTGGGCAACACAGGGAAACTTTTTCTCAAAAAAAAAAAGAAGTTAAAACTTATAAAAGTTTACTTGTTGAAAGAAAAAGTTAAGGCCGAGCACGGTGACTCACACCTGTAATCTCAGCACTTTGGGAGCCAGGCAGGTGGATCACAAAGTCAGTGGTTTAAGACCAGTCTGGCCAACAAAGTGAAATCCAGTCTCTACTAACAATACAAAAAGTAGCCAGGCGTAGTGGCGCGTGCCTGTAGTCCCAGCTACTCGGGAGGCTGACGCAGGAGAATCAATTGAATCTGGGAGGCAGAGGTTGTGGGGAGCTGAGATCAAGCCACTACACTCCAGACTGGGCAACAGAGTGAGACTTCATCTCAAAAAAAGAAAAGAAAAGAAAAAGTTGGGCCAGGCCCCGTGGCTCACACTTGTAATCCCAGAACTTTGGGAGGCTGAGGCAGGCAGATCACTTGAAGTCAGAAGTTCGAGACCAGCCTGGACAACATGGTGAAATCCCATCTCTACTAAAAATACAAAAATTTAGCTGTACAGTGGTGGTACACATCTGTAATCCCAGCTACTCAGGAGGCTGAGGCAGGAGAATCACTTGAACCTGAGAGGTAACGGTTGCAGTGAGCCGAGATGATTGTACCACTGCACTTCAGCCTGGGTGACAGAGGGAGACTCTACCTCAAAAAATAAGTTAACTTGTAACCTCAAAACTGTAAAAGTCCATTATAGGAAACTAAAATTATTAAAATGTAAAAAAGGAGTTAGTTACATAATTCTTAAATATCATAAATGGAGATTTAAAGTGACTTTTTTGTCTTTTCATAATGTTTTGTTTATTTTCTTTCTTTTTTTTTTTTTTTTTTTTGCTGTTAAAATATTATGTGCCTGTGGGTTTTTTCGGTTTTTTTTTTGTTTTTTTTTTTTTTTTTTTTTTGCTGAGACGGAGTCTCTTTCTGTTGCCTAGGCTGGAGTGTAGTGGCACAATCTCAGCTCATGCCACCTCTGCTTCCCAGGTTCAAGTGATTCTCCTGCCTCAGCCTACCAAGTAGCTGGGACTATAAGCATATGCCACCACACCCAGTTAAACTTTGTAAAATGCTATATTATTTTGACCAGGATGGAAGCAGCTAAAATTAAAAAAAAAAAAAAGTAATAAAATAGTATATTTTACATGATTGCATTTTATAACTGATTATTGGGTTTCGGAATATTACTATTATTTTATATAGTGATCATGTATTCAGCAACTCTGCTAAACTAATTCTAAAGATTTGCCTAGTTTTCTATGTAGACAAATCATGTTGTCTAGAATTAACAGCACTGGGTCTCTTCCTTGGCAATTTATGCTTCCTAATTACTTTTCCTTTCTTATTACATTGGCTAGGACAGCTAACACAATTTGGAATAAATACAATTATCATGGGTACATTTGTCTTATTTAAAATGTTAATATGGCCGGGCACAGTGGCTCATGTCTGTAAATCCAGCACTTTGAGAGGCCAGAGCTGGCTACCCACTTGAGGCCAGGAGTTTGGAACCAGCCTGGCCAACATAGCAAAACTCTAGTGTCTACTAAAAATACAAAAACAATTAGCCAGCCATGGTGGCTCATGCCTATAGTCCCAGTTATTCAGGAAGCTGAGGCAGGAGATGGAGCAGAACCCAGGAGGCCGAGGTTGCAGTGAGTGGAGATCACGCCATTGCACTCCAGGCTGGGTGACAGAGCAAAACTCTGTCTCAAAACAAAACAAAACAAAACAAAAAAAGTTAATGTTTATTTATTTTCAGCATCAAACAGGAATTTTGCTCTAGGTTTTTTCAGATACCTTTTTCAAGGTAAGGCCATTTCCTACATTCTCAGTTTGCTGTAAATTTTAATCCTGAATTAGTGATGAATTTTATCATATCTCTTTTTCTATCTACTAACATGACCCTGTAGTTCTTTTTTAAAAAACATTTTAGCCGGGCACAGTGGCTCACGCCTGTAATCCCAGCATTTTGGGAGGCCAAGGTGGGTGGATCACGAGGTCAAGAGATCGAGACCATCCTGGTCAACATGGTGAAACCCCGTCTCTACTAAAAATACAAAAAATTAGCTGGACATGGTAGCGTGTGCCTGTAATCCCAGGTACTCAGGAGGCTGAGACAGGAGAATTGCCTGAACCCAGGAAGGCAGAAGTTGCGGTGAGCCGAGATCGCACCATTGCACTCCAGCCTGGGTAACAAGAGCGAAACTCCATCTCAAAAAAAAAAAAAATTTTAGGCCGGGCATGGTGGCTCACACCAGTAATCCCAGTGCTTTGGGAAGTCAAGGTGGGCAGACCACCTGAGGCTGGGAGTTCGAGACCAGCCTGGCAAGCATGGAGAAACCCATCTCTACTAAAAATACAAAATTAGCTGGACATGGTGATGCATGCCTGTAATCTCAGCTACTTGGGAGGCTGAGACAGGAGAATCACTTGAAACTGGGAGGCGGAGGTTGCAGTGAGCCAAGATCGCACCATTGCACTCCATCCTGGGCAAGAAGAGCAAAACTCCATCTCAAAAGAAAAAAAGAATTTTTTTCTTTTTTAGAGACGGGATCTCACTATGTTGCCCAGGCTGGTCTTGAATTCCTGAGCTCAAGGAATCCTTCTACCTCAGCCTCCCAAACTGTTGGAATTACAGGTGTGAGCCATCATGGCTGTCTTAGTTCTTCTAATCTGTTGATATAGTTAATTCTGTTGGTAAATGTTCTGATTTTCAATGCATCTTGTACTCCTGCCATAAATTTTACCTAGTCATGTTATAATTTTTTTATTCAGGATTGCATTTAAATCGTCATTATTTTATTTCAAATTTTGGAATTTGCAATTAGATGTAAAGTTAGTCTATAATTTTCTTGTTCCTCATAAAATATATTAAATAGCTCTCTCTTTCTATTCTTTGATATAGCTTGCATAAATGAATTTCAAGGATTTCATAAAACTCACCTGTAAAACTATCTTAACCTGGGACTTTGATGATTTATGATTTATTACCGATTAAATTTCTGCCCATGGTTATTAATCAGTCTCCTCATGTCTTCTATTTCCTCCTTTTTTTTTGTGACAGGGCCTCCAGGGCCTTGCTCTGTCACCCAGCCTGGTCTGTTTTCTTGGATCAACTTTGGAGGTATATATATATATAATTAATATGTTAATTAAATATATATTTAATTATTCATTTAATGTGTTCTTTATTGGCACAAATTTGTTAACAGTGTTATCTTATTATTTTGGAATTTCTACATTAATTTAGTAATAATTGCTTTTTATTACTAATTTTCTTTTACTCATTCTTTTCTTGATCAATCTTGCTAGAGATTTATTTCCGTAAATTTGTGAAGAAAATTTTCCGTAAGTATTTTGCATGAAAATATTGTCTGTTTTTTCCCTAGGAATTTATTTTGTTATTTCTAGTATCTATATTGATGTTTTCTAATTTAAAAAGTAATACTTGCTCCGTATTTTAAGAGTAATTAATATGTTGAATGTAGCAAGTGACCTATTTGCTTATCATTAGCTTTGAAAGTATGATCTTATAATACATATTGTCTTACACCTTGCTATTATCTTGTGTGATATTTCCTTTTTCAAATAAAGGTATTTTACTTAGAGCCAGGAAGTTATTAGCTTTCTTAATAATAATTTAAACCTGAACAAAATTAACTAATCTAACTTGTTATTTTTGCTACAGACATTAACCTTTGACATTACATTCAGGGTGAATCTTACAATGCATGTAAACATTTAACTCTGCTGTTTTAATTTGCAGAAATGAATAATAAAAGACTTTCTTTTTCTTGGATTAGCTTAATAACAGCTCATATTTCACCCTTAAGTATATTGGTTTTGAATGTAATCCTCTTTGTTTTTAATGTAGCTACATTTTTTCATCTTAAAAATCTCACGCATAAAAAACGATGAGTTTGTGTTCTTTGTAGGGACGTGGATGAATCTGGAAACCATCATTCTCAGCAAACTGACACAAGAACAGTAAACCAAACACCGCATGTTCTCACTCATAGGCGGGTGTTGAACAATGAAAACACATGGACACAGGGAGGGGAGCATCACACAAGGGTCAGTTAAGGGGGGCGGCTAGAGGAGGGATAACATGGGGAGAAATGCCAGATATAGGTGATGGGGGGATGGAGGCAGGAAACCACTTGTTATGTATGTACCTATGCAACAATCTTGCATGAACTGCACATGTACCCCAGTACCTAAAGTACAATTAAAAAAAAAAAATCTCATGCCTGTTATCCCAGCACCTTGGTAGGCCAAGGTGTGTGGATTGCCTGAGGTCAGGAGTTCAAGACCAGCCTGGCCAACATGGTGAAATCCCATCTCTACTGAAAATATAAAAAATTAGCCGGGCATGGTTGGGGGGCACCTGTAGTCCCAGTTACTCAGGAGGCTGAGGCAGGAGAATCGCTTGAACCCAGGAGGCGGAGGTTGCAGTGAGCTGAGATCATGCCACTGCACTCCAGCTTGGGCAACAGAGTGAGACTCTGTCTCAAAAATACATATATGTATATGTATTTCAGCCAGACTTGGTGGCTCATGCCTGTAATCCCAGCACTTTGGAAGGCCGAGTCTGGTGGATCACCTGAGGTTAGGAGTTCGAGACCAGGCTGGCCAACACGGTAAAACTCTGTCTCTTCAAAAACATACAAAAAATTAGCCAGTTTGACAGTGTACACCTGTAATCCCAGCTACTCAGGAGGCTGAGGCAGGAGAATTGCTTGAAACCGGGAAGTAGGGGTTGCAGTGAGCTGAGATTGTGCCATTGCACTTCAGCCTGGGTGACAGAGCAAGACTCCGTCTCAAAAAAAAAAAAAAAAAAAAATTACATTTCTCTTTTCTGGTTTGAAAGCTCCAACATATGCTCCACGGACATCTGTCCTAGCTCTTCCAGAACAAGGGCCTCAGGTCTTTCTGTTTATGAATCTTCAGCCTCTGCACAATGCCTGGGTTATTACGGATGATGACATTATTGATAGCCACCATCCACTGAACACTTGCTGTATTCTGGGCACTGTGCCAACTGTTTTGCATGCATTATTAAAATTTGATGAAACCATTTATTTATTTATTTAAAATTAGGCTCTTTTATAACAGAAAGTAGAATGACGGTTGCCAGTGACTGTGGTAAGGGGAAAATGGACAGTTGTTTAAGTGGGTACAGAGTTTCAGTTTTAAAAGATGGAAAAGTGGGCCAGGCATGGCAGCTCATGCTTGTAATCCCAGCACTTTGGGAGGCCAAGGTGGGCAGATCACGAGGTCAATACTTCGAAACCAGCCTGACCAACATGGTGAAACCTTGTCTCTACTAAAAATACAAAAATTAGCCGGGCCTGGTGATGCCTGCCTGTAGTCCCAGCTACTCAGGAGGCTGAGGCAGAAGAATCGCTTGAACCTGGGAGGCGGAGGTTGCAGTGAGCAGAGATCTTACCACTGCACTCCAGCCTGGGCGACAAAGGGAAATTTCATCTCAAAAAATAAAATAAAATAGATAAAAAATGGAAAAGTTTGTGAGATCTGTTGAACAACGATATGCATGTATTTAACATTTTTATACTGTACTCTTAAAAATGGTTAGGATGGTAAATTTTATGTTATGTGTTTTTTACCACAATAAAAATTTGTTTTTTAAATCAGGCCCTCTTAAATCAAAACCACAATGAGGTTTTACCTCACACCTGTTGGTATGACTATTATTATCGAAACAAAAGAAAATAATTGTTGGCAAAGACATAGAGAAATTGGAATCCAACTGGTGATGGGAATGTAAAATTTTTTAAGTGCTAAGGAAAACAGTATGAAGTTTTCTCAAAAAAATTAAAAATGGAACTACCACAGACTCCAGTAATCCCATTTCTAGATATATATCCAAATGAAACAAATTCACTATCTTTTTTTTTTAATACAAAAGTTTATTCTTAAATGTACAACAGCTCCAAGACAACACTTAATTCCAGCTATAGGTGGCAAAAGATGCTATGGCAGGGAATACAGATGTTTAAATATGGATGAAATAAAGGGTCACCATCTCCTCAGGGACAAGGAACAGCTTACTTTTTGCCAGATTTCTTAATTCCACCTGTGGCCAGGCGCCCCTTCCCCGAGGCCTTTGCTTTTAGCTCTTCGAGTTTCTTCTTGAAAGCCTTATCTTCCTCGTCCATCTCCTTGACCTGCTTCTTGGGCTGTTTCAGGGGCTTCTTCTTGCCACCTTCCCAGCCGGACACGGCGCCTGCCGCCCCTTTCCCAGACCCTGCCACCGGACTCATTATCTTAACTCTTACGGTCCTCTGCTTTACCAGCTACGTTATCGAAGAGCATCAAATTCGTTATGTCAAAGAGATATCTGTACTTTCAGGTTCATTGCAGCATTATTCACAATAGTCAAGAGGTATGTATTGATCTATTCTCACACTGCTATTAAAAAATAACTAGGTGGCTCACGCCTGTAATCCCAGCACTTTGGGAGGCCAAGGAGGGAGGATCACCTGAGGTCAGGAGTTGGAGACCAGCCTGGCCAACATGGTGAAACCCCATCCCTACTAAAAATACAAAAATTAGTCTGGGCAGGGTGGCTCATGCCTGTAATCCGAGCACTTTGGGAGGCCAAGGCAGGCAGATCACTTGTGGTCAGGAGTTCGAGACCAGCCTGACCAACATGGTGAAACCCCGTCTCTACTAAAAAAACATAATAATAAAAATACAAAAATTAGCCAGGTGTGGTGGCAAGGGCCTACAGTCCCAGCTACTTGGGAGGCTCAGGCAGGAGAATCGCTTGAACCTGGGAGGCGGAGGTTGCAATAATTCCAGGTTGTGCCACTGCACTCCAGCCTGGGCAACAAAGCGACACTCCATTTAAAAAATAAATAAATACAAATTAAAATACAAAAATTAGCCAGGCGTGTTGGCACATGCCTGTAGTCCCAGCTGCTTAGGAGGCTGAGGCAGCAGAGTCACTTGAACCTGGGAGGCAGAGGTTGCAGAGAGCTAAGATCACGCCACTGCACTCCAGCCTCGGTGACAGAGTGAGACTCCATCTCAAAAAAAAAAAAAAAAAAAAAATAGCCAGGTGTGGTGCCAAGCACCTGTAATACCAGCTATTCAGGAGGCTGAGGCCGGGGAGATTACTTGAGCCCAGGAGGTTGAAGCTGCAGTGAGCAGTGATGGTGCCACTGCACTCCAGTCTGGACCACAGAGCAAGACCTTGTTTCCAAAAAAAAGCAAACTTAGCAGTCAAATGATGTACTTTGAAATCTGTTCAGGACTGTAGAGTGGTTAAGGAGGAGACATCACCTTTTTGTTACAGCAGCATTCTCTGAATTGAGATTGGAGCTGGAAGAGGAAAATGAGCAAAGATTGAACTGGAGCCACAAGACGTTTTCCAAGGGTATGAGAATTCTTACAGAGGCAAAGGCCAGGAGGGGAGGCGGGGTACTACTTGGAGTGAAGATTGGAAAGGAATTGAAGGGTTACTGTTGACTCTCAGACTTTCAGCAAAGGACTTTCTAGGGAATGATCACTTCTCCCCAGGATTCACGGGGAGAAAGGAATCAGGTCTCCCTCTTGTGTGGAAATTTTGCCTTGGAGAGCAAGAACTGTGCGTAGCCTGTGTGTGTGGGGATTTGGAGGTGGGCAGGGGCAGGAAAGGGAGCCGCCTAGAGGCTGCCATCATTAAACAGGGAGCACAGAGCCTCTCTTCTGAGGTCCCACATCTTTGAAATAGCAGTAAGAATGAGCTTTCAATCCTTCTGCCTCAGCCTCCCAAGTACTTGGGACTACAGGCGTGCACCACCACACCCAGCTAATGTTGTTTATTTTTTTTGTAGAGATGAGCTCTCACTATGTGGCCCAGGCTGGTCTCTAACTCCTGGGCTCAAGTAATCTACCTGCATCAGCCTCCCAAAGTGCTGGGATTATAGGCGTGAGCCACCACATCCAGACAAAAAACCATTCTTCGCTTGCTACATTTTCAGGTCACAAAAAGTACATTGAATTGTAGGCAAGTTAGTAAAGGTAACCATTTATCTAGAACGGAGGATTGTGTATTGAGGCTTTCTTCATGAAGAAAGCAGAAGGAGCCAAGTGTGGTGGCTCACGCCTGTAATCCTAACACTTTGGGAGGCCGAGGAGGGCGGATCACGTGAGGTCAGGAGTTCGAGGCCAGCCTGGCCAATATGGTGAAAACTCATCTCTACTAAAACTACAAAAAATTAGCTGGGCCCACGTGGTGGCATGCACCTGTAATCCCAGCTACTTGAGAGGCTGAGGCAGGACAATCGCTTGAACCAGGAAGGCAGAGGTTGCAGTGAGCCGAGATCATGCCACTGCACTCCAGCCTGGGCAACAGAGTGAGACTGTCTCAAAAAAAAAAAAAAAAAAGAAAAGAAAAAGAAAGAAAGAAAAAAGAAACAAAGAAAACAAAAGCAGAGGGGGTGCTAACAGTTTTCAAGTGCCAGGTTAAGTGTGTTTATGTTCATCCTCCTTTGATAAAAACACCAAACCTCTCTGAATATCATCCCAAAGTTCCATGCTTCTAATTTACGGTAACATTTAGTCAACTCCCAAATAACATACATCCTTGTCAGATTATGTTTTCTCATTTCCATGCCAACATTTTTTGGGTGCCCATCCAACCTGATACATATAAATCTTCATTTCCCATTGGAATGTACCCAGAAATATTCAGCATTAATGGATCATTTGTTCATGTCTTATGCTAAAACTTGTTTAAGATGAGTAGGTGTCTTGTTCTGTCATTAGAGAGACCGTATGTTAGCACAGCCATATGGGGAGTGTTTTTATTCTTTTAAGAGTTCAAAACAGGGCATCTCCTAAGAAGCCTTAATTGCGTGTCCAAGTACAACATAAAAGCAAAACAATAACTGATGTCCTAGTCATGCCAAACAGCTATTTATTTTAGTCCATTTATTTCCAACATTACGTTTAATGTCTAAAAGCAAAGCAAAACAAAACAAAGCAGAAACTAATTTTACTGTATACAGCTAGACACTATAATCTTGGTGCCTAAGAAAATGATACCTCTGTATTCTTGAACTCCTGAGTTCAAAGCTATCTGCCCACCTCAGCCTCCCGAAGTGCTGGGATTACAGGGATGAGCCAATGTGCCTGGCTAATGCTTGCATATTCTGAGCACAATAGCGATTCTAGGCAGGGCACAGTGTCTCACGCCTGTAATCCCAGCACTTTGGAAGGCCGAGACAGGAGGATCACTTGAGCCCAGGAGTTGGAGACCAGCCTGGACAACTTGGTAAGATCCTTTCTCTAAAAAAAAATAAATAAATTTTTTTTTGAGACAGAGTCTCACTGTTGTCGGCCAGGGCTGGAGAGCAGTGGTGCAATCTCTGCTCACTGCAACTTCCGCCTCCCAGGTTCCAGCAATTCTCCTGCCTCAGCCTCCTGAGTAGCTGGGATTACAGGCCTGTGCCACCACCCCCAGCTAATTTTTGTATTTTTAGTGGGAACGGGTTTCACTATGTTGGCCAGGCTGGTCTGGAATTCCTGACCTAAGGTGATCCACCCGCCTCAGCCTCCCAAAGTGCTGGGATTACAGGCGTGAGCTACCATACACTTCCAGTTATTCACAATTGATTTGTAGAGGTGGAACTTCTGGGTCCGGCACATTGGCTCACACCTATAATCCCAGCACTTTGGGAGGCCGAGACAGGTGTATCACAAGGTCAAGAGATCGAGACCATCCTGGCCAACATGGTGAAACCCCATCTCTACTAAAAATACAAAAATAAGCCGGGCATGGTGGCGCATACCTGTAGTCCCAGCTTCTCTGGAGTCTGAGGCAGGAGAATCCCTTGAACCCGGGAGGCAGAGGTTGCAGTGAGCTGAGATCATGCCGCTGCACTTGAGTCTGGCGACAGAGAAAGGCTCCGTCTCAAAAAAAAAAAAAAAAAAAAAAAAAAGGAAAAAGAAGTGGAACTTCTGGGCCAAACTGTAAACATATTTGCATTTTTGCTAGTTATTGCCCCTGCCCCTGCACCCCCCTCCACTGTTTTAACACATTAAGCCCCACATAAAACTCTTGGTATAATTTCAGTGTTGTGTTCTTACCATCTGCACAGTGATCCTAGTGCACTGGACTACTCAAGGGGATGACGTTGGTGTCACCTCTGGGAAGGACAGGCAGGCATGACCACCAAGGGCACCACTTGCCTGCCCTCCTTCTCTGTCAATGTCACTCTCCTCAGAGCCTTTGTGAGGCCCCAGAGGTTGCTCCCCAGGGAACCCTAGCAGTGCTTCATCCACTCCTGCCCTCTCTCTAGTGTCTTAGAATGATCTCACATCATCAAAAAGCATCTCTTACATCCCCCCGAGGCCTTCTCTGAAGATTTATAAATAATCCACCACAAAGTTTTAATGACATCATGAATTACCGAATGGGGATTTCAGTTAAACACTGCTTTACCCAAAGGACTAAGCCTAATGGTGGAAATTTCCATACCCAAGGCAAGCCTAGTGACAAGTCACTGCTCTGCAGAGAGCCTTTGCTTATGCTCCACTGACACCCACTCTGTCCCATTCCCCCAAGGCAAGATGTTGAGTGTTCCCCTCCCGGACTCTTTTTTTTTTTTTTTTTTTTGAGACAGAGTCTTGCTCTGTTACCCAGGCTGGAGTGCAGTGGGGTGATCTCAGCTCACTGCAATCTCTGCCTCCTGGGTTCAAGCGATTCTCCTGCCTCAGCCCCCTGAGCAGCTGGGACTACAGGCACGTGACACAATGCCTGGCTAATTTTTTGTATTTTTAGTAGAGACAGGATTTCACCATGTTGGCTAGGCTGGTCTCGAACTCCTGATCTCAGGTGATACACCACCTGCCTCAACTTGCTGAAGCTGGGATTATAGGCATGAGCCACCGTGCCCAGCTGAATGAGATCTAATTTAACTGACTCCATCTTGCTTCTAACCTCTAAGCTTTCCTTGTTCATTCTTGGGCATAAGCTGAATTAACTTTGGAAGAACCTTTAAATATAGCTTATAGTTTAAAACAAAGACGGTAACAGCCCTTTCCCAAAGCAGACCTCCTCTCCTGGGGACTAGATTGCCTTTGTAGGACTAACATTAGCCATAAGATTAGAAATTGTGGTTTAGGAGCCATGCAGCTGAGGCTACAAGATTCTGACCCTCCCTAAACTACTCCCAAGATCAGTTCTTGAGGTATTTTGCAGACCCTGCACTTGAATAAACTGACCATAACCCTATCAGAAAACTTTCATTCAGTGAGTTGACCTTATTAAGAGTTTAGACTTGGCCAGACACAGTGGCTCACACCTGTAATCCCAGCACCTTGGGAAACCAAGGCAGGAGGATCGATTGAGCCCAGGAGTTCAAGACCAGCCTGGGTAACATAGCAAGGCCCTGTCTCTACAAAAATTAGCCAGACGTGGTGGAGCACACCAGTATTCCCAGCTACTAGGAAGGCTGAGGCAAGAGGATAATTTGAGCCCAGAGGTCAGGGCAGCAGTGAGCTGTTATTGTAACTGCCTAATGGGTAATTACAATCAGATCCATACACTGGCTCATCTGATCTTGTGACCCGACCCAGCAACTGACTTAGCACAAGAAGACAGCTCCAACTCCCTATGAATTCATCCCTGACCAATCAACACTTCCAGTTCACTGGCTTCCTGTCACCCACCAAGTTGTCCTTAAAAACTCTGTTCCCCTGGCCAGGTGCAGTGGCTCACGCCTGTAGTCCCAACACTTTGGGGGGCCAAGGCAGGCAGATCACGAGGTCAAGAGATCAAGACCATCCTGGCCAGCATGGTGAAACCACATCTCTACTAAAAATACAAAATATAGTTGGGCGTGCTAGTGCACGCCTAAAGTCCCAGTTACTCTGGAGGCTGAGGCAGGAGAATCACTTGAACCCAAGAGGCAGAGGTTGCAGTGAGCTGAGATCATGCCATTGCACTCCAGCCTGGAGACCGAGCAATACTTCATCTAAAAAACAAACAAACAAACAAAAAACCTCTGTTTCCTGATTTGATTTGAGTAATTTGAGTAACAATAAAACTCCGGTCTCCTGCAGAGCCAGCTCTTCGTGAATTACTCTTTCTCTATTGCAATTCCTCTGTCTTGATGAATCGGTTCTGTCTAGGCAGCAGTCAAGGTGAACCCACCGGGCAGTTACAATAACGGATCGCTGCTGCCTTAACCTCTGGGCTCAAATTATCCTCTTGACTTAGCCTTCCTAGTAGCTGGGAATACAGATGTGCTCCACTGCGTCTGGCTAATTTTTGTAGAGACAGGGCCTTGCTATGTTACCCAGGCTGGTCTTGAACTCCTAGGCTCAAGCGATCCTGCCTTGGCTTCCCAAAGTGCTGGGATTACAGCTGTGAGCCACTGTGTCTGGCCAAGTCTAAACTCTTAATAAGGTCAACTCATTGAATGAAAGTTTTCTGATACGGTTATGGTTAGTTTATTTAAAAGAAAGAGCCTCAGGCCACTCTCTTTCACCAGGCTCCAGGCTGTATTTCTATTGCTCAGTTTAACAATCCAGGACTTTTCTCAATATGAGTAGAGAATAAGGAAGCAGGTCATGCATCCCTTGTGTAAGCCTATGGTTAGAGAAGCCTGTGAGGGGCCTGGCGCAGTAGCTCACACCTGTAATCCCAGAACTTTGGGAGGTCAATGTGGGTGGATCACCTGAAGTCGGGAGTTCGAGACCAGCCTGGCCAACATGACGAAACCCTGTCGCTATTAAAAATACAAAAATTAGCCAGGCATGGTGGTGCATGCCTGTAACCCCAGCTACTTGGGAGGCTGAGGCAGGAGAATTGTTTAAACCCCAGGAGGCAGAGATTGCAGTGAGCTGAGATCACCCCTGCACTGCAGCCTGGGTGACAGCAAGACTCCGTCTCAAAAAAAAAAAAAAAAAAAAAGAGTTAGATCTCATTTACTGTCTCAATCATAATTTTGCAAGGGCAGTCTCATTATCACTCCACTGCACTTCCACTTGGGCGACGGAGTGAGACCCTGTCTCAAACAAACAAACAAAGTTTAGATTTGATGACTGGTCAATCAGCAAATATTTGTGGGGCAAACCTTCCACCCAAGAGACACAGGAGCCAATGAATTAATTCATTCCTCTTTGTTGTCTCTGTTTCCTGCCTCAGCTTCCTCCTGCTTCCGCCATCCAGAGAAGTCCTGAGACAGAGTTTATGGGGCTTCTCTAGGGCACAGTCCCACAGACTGAGCAATTATATTGCACGTAGAGACGGCCAGCTTGATAACACATCATTGCATTGGCTCTCCATCCTTCTCTGCTTTGCTCCCCCAATGGGGAAACAGCATATATGCCCTCTGCCTCAGGCTTTGCTTTCTGAGGAAATCAATCTAGGATATAAAAAGAAAAAGGAGTGACAGGAGCTATAGTGTAGCTAAAATCTCTGATTCTAATTGAGAAAGGCTGATAGAAAGAGAGGAGGAGTCAGACAGTGGTGAGCAATGATTCAGAGTAGAATATGGCTCAGCATAGACTCAGAGAAGGATATAGGTCAGACAGCCCCCTTAGGCTGGGAAGCATCAACAGCCCTTTTGTGTTAAAAATTCAAAAAGGGCCGGGCGAGATGGCTCACACCTGTAATAATCCCAGCACTTTGGGAGACTGAGGCAGGCAGATCACCTGAGGTTGGGAGTTAGAGACCAGCCTGACCAACATGGAGAAAGCCTGTCCCTATAAAAATACAAAATTAACCGGGCATGGTAGTGCATGCCTGTAATCCCAGCTACTTGGGAGGCTGAGGCAGGAGAATAGCTTGAACCCAGGAGGCAGAGGTTGCGGTGAGCCGAGATCTCATCACTGCACTCCAGCCTGGGTGACAGAGCGAGACTCTGTCTCAAAATAATAATAATAATAAAACTGGGGGGATGGCATAGTAAAAAAAAAAAAAAACTATAGATGTGTTCAAAATAAATATAAGAAACAAAAAATTTACAAATTATAATTTTGTTGCAAATGTTCTTAATGATTGAAAAGAAAAAAAAATACTGTAGAAAAATCAGTGAAAGACATGATCAGAGGGTTCACCGAAAATGAAAAACAATGAATCTCAAGCATGAAAAATGTTGAACTTCACTCACAACAAAGGAAATGCAACTGACCAGTACACTGAAATACCATGTCTTGTTGAGCAGACTGGCAAAAATTCAGGTTTGAAAATGCTCTCTGTCAGTGAGCCTGTGGGGAAGTAGGCATTCTCATTCATTGCAGTTGGAGTGCGAAATGATGTAGCCCCTATGGAGAGGAATTTGGTCATATTTAGCAAAAAGGCAAATGCATTTACCGTTTTTGATCCAGCGATCCCACTTCTTGAAAACATCTGTAAATTATACCTGAACAGATTTGAAACAATATGCACAAGGTTATATGCTGGGCATTATCTGTACAAACAAAAGTTGGGGAACAATTTGAAGAACTGATTGAAGAAACCATTGTACAGGCACAGACGGATACTATTCAGTCCTCAAAAAAAAATCAAAGCAGGAGGAAGATCTCTGTATTAATACGTTTATCGTGACTGTTGTAACAAATTACTATAAACTTGGCGGCTTAAGACAACAGAGCTTTATTATCTCACAGTTCTGGAGGCCAAAGTCCAAAATCAAGGTCTCAGCAGGGTTCATTCCTTCCGGAGGCTCCAAAGGAGAATCTGTTTCATGCTTCTCTCCTTGCTTCTGGTGGCTGGCTGCCTGCAGTCCTTGGCATCCTTTAGCTCGTAACTGCGTCAGTCTAATCTCTACCTCCATCTTCACGCGGCCTTCCCCTTTGTCTCAAATCTCCCTCTCTTTTCTTTTATAAGGACATTCCTAATTGGCTTTATGGCTCACATTAATCCAGAATGGTCTTGTTGATCTTGTCTTTTTTTTTTTTTTTTTTTTTTTTTTTTTTTTAAGACAGGGTCTGTCCGTGTTGCCCAGGCTGGAGTGCAGAGGCACAATCTCGGCTCACTGCAACTTCCGACTCCTGGGTTCAAGCGATTCTCCTGCCTCAGCCTCCCAAGTAGCTGAGACTACAGGAACATGCCACCGCACCCGGTAGACGACGAGTTTCACCATGTTGGCCAGGCTGGTCTCTAACTCCTGACCTCAGGTGACCCTCCTGCCTCAGCCTCCTGAGTAGCTAGGACTAGAGGTGCATGTCACAATGGCTGGCGACTTTTTAAAAATTACTTTTTGTAGAGATGGGGTATTGTTATGTTGTCCAGGCTGGTCTTGAATTCCTGGCTGCAAACAATCCTCCTGTCTTGACCTCCCAAAGTGCTGGGATATAGGTATGAGCCGCTGAGCCTGGGCAAAATCAAAACCTAACTGAAATATTTTTTTTTTTCAAATCCTAAAATTGAAAACAAATTTGAACAAATGAACCTAATTCTATGTCAGGTAGTATCACTGCACAAAGAAAAAATTTAGTTTATATGATTATTATAATATTGAAATATAGTATATCCTTATTGGTACATATTCTAAGATAAAAAGAATTGCAAACACATCTTTAACTTCATTTTATAATTTGTTATTAGTAATATCTATATTGTTTAAAAATTTTTACATATATTGTAAGATGGAGCAAATTATATTAACATTATTAGAAATCAAGATTTTCAGGCTTTGTGCAGTGGCTCACACCTGTAATTCCAACACTTTGGGAGGCTGAGGAGGGAGAATTTCTTGAGGCCAGGCATTCAGGACTAGCCTGGGTAACATAGCAAGACTCTATCTCTGTAATAAAAATAAAAATAAAAGTAATTTTTAAAAAAGAAATCAATAATTTCCGTGTAAAAAAAAGATATACAAGTATTTTGCATATCCTGGTATATCTTTCTTGTAGATCTTTTCTTGTCTATCTTAGTTTGTATATCTAAAAATAAGCTTTTGCATTTTAATTAGAAATATACATAATAAAAGAAAAACAGAAAATGAATGAAACTAAAAGCTGTTTTTTTGAAAGGATCAATGGAATTTAAAAAATAAAAAGTAACTAAAAAACAAGATCAACAAAACTGAACCTTTCCATTTCATCTGTATTAACACATATATTGGAATAAAGCTTCATAGGACCTCCTTATTAGCCATTTTTTTTTTTTTTTTTTAGACAAGGTCTTGCTCTGTCACCCAGGCTGGAGTGCAGTGGCATGGTCTTGGCTCACTGCAACCTCTGCTTCATGGGCTCAAGTGATTCTTCTGCCTCAGCCTCCAGAGTAGCTGGGACTACAGGCACAAGTCACCACCTCTGGCTAATTTTGTTTATTTTTTCGTAGAGACGAGGTGTCCCTATGTTAACCAGGCTGGTCTCTCGAATTCCTGGCCTCAAGTGGTCCTCCCACCTCAGCCTACCAAAGTGCTTGGGATTATAGATGTGAGCCAGCACACCTGGCCTAACTAGACAGGATGTCTGTGTTATCACAGATGTCTGTAGGCGCTATGGTGATGAACACTCCTTGATCTCTGATACTAGTTTTTTGTTTTTTTTTTTTTTAAATCTTCTCTCTCTCTCTCTCTTTCTTTTTTTTCTCTTTCTTTCTTTCTTTCTTTTCAACAATTCTGGTACATTTTTTTCCAGAAGCAAGGAGATCCTCAGATATTAATGGGGCTTCAGAAAAGAGGTTTTCATTTAAAAAGAAAAAAGATTAATGAAGGCATATTGAAAAGATAAATGGACTAGATTGAAGAGGCTCCCACTGATTAAATTTGTGATGATTTGAGCATAAAAAATAATGAATATAATTGAGCAAAGCATATGAAATTAAAAAAAAATACACTAGAAGCCCAAAACCACACCAAATCTTATTTTTCAACATGAGAATTAATTATTATGCATACTCTTAATTCTGAAAATTGGTTATTAAAGTAGACAATCTAAGCACTTTTTTGCCTTCTCAATAGGAACCGTATTTCATACGTAATAAAATGGTCTTAGCTGTAAAGGAAACTCTTCTTTTCTGAAGACTGCCTGCTAATAAATGGAGCAGAAATGATAAAATTGGAACAACCCCCAGGCCGGGCGTGGTGGCTTATGCCTGTAATCCTAGCACTTTGGGAAGTCGAGACAAGCAGATCACTTGAAGTCAGGAGTTCAAGACCAGTCTGGTCAACATGGTGAAACCCCCATCTCTACTAAAAACACAAAAATTAGCCAGGCATGGTGGCAGGTGCCTATAATCCCAGCTACTTGGGAGGCTGAGGCACAAGAATTGTTTGAACCCGGGATGGGGAGGTTGCAGTGAGCTGAAATCACACCACTGCATTCCAGCCCGGGCAACACAGTGAAACTCAGTACCCCCCGAAAAAAAAAATGGGAACAATCCCCATTTTGCTACCCTCAGTGAAATAATTGATTCAGACAAAATTTATCAATGAGTGTTAAAACTACTATACAAAACCCATTACATCTTCCCTACGTCATGGAAAACTGAATGTTCCCATGGCACTAAGTATGACTCCACAGATAACTTCCTGATTGAAAAGTAAAAACTGTCAACATTGTAATAAAAAGATTTAGGGTGTAGGGAAAAATCGTGAAAGACTTTGAAATGGATCAAAGATTCTATTCTTCAATGGAAAATAGGCGTTGTCCAGGTCATTTCATTCCATTGGGTCTCTGGGCCTTTCGTTATTTTTGAGCTATTTTTCAAGCCTGTAAGTTGTAGAATATTGAGAACAATGCAAATGATTCATATCCTTAGAAAACTTCAAATTGTCTAGTAGAGACATAGTTGATTATTGCCCTATGGATATTGATCAATTTGAGCAAATTCATTTTAACTTTCATTCAGCCTGTCTATGTATCTGCTCTTTGGATTTTCCTTTAAACCAATTGTAAGATCTTACTGGTTTCCTCACTAATTAATTAGCTCAATAACATCTTTGACACATGTTTATTTTGTATTTGTTTGAGAGCCCTGAGCTTACCCTTTTTTTTCTTCAGCTAAGATTGCTAAGGATTGCTCTTTTCAAAAATTGTCCTTTAACAAGCAAAAAACACCTTAATTCAGTGAACGAAGTTAGCATCACCAGTAATAGACACATTTTTAAAATGTACCACCTGGTTGGGCGCAGTGGCTCACACTTATAATCCCAGCACTTTGGGAGGCTGAGGTAAGTACCTGAGGTCAGGAGTTTGAGACCAGCCTGATCAACATGATGAAACCCTGTCTCTACTAAATAAAAAGGTTAGCCGGGAGTTGTGGCACGCACCTGTAATCCCAGCTACTTGGGAGGCTGAGGCAGAAGAATCCCTTGAACCTGGGAGGTGGAGGTTGCAGTGAGCTGAGATTGTGCCATTGCACTCCAGCCTGGGCAGTAAGAGCAAAACTTCATCTCAAAAATAACCCCCCAAAAAAGTGCCTCCTGATGTGATATATACATATAAAGCATACATCACTATATAGTATTCTTTTTTTTTTTTTTTTTTTTTTTGAGATAGTGTTTTGCTCTTGTTGAAGTGCAATGGCTTGATCTCAGCTCACCGTAACCTTCGCCTCCCGGCTTCAAGCGATTCTCCTGCCTCAGCTTCCCGAGTAACTGGGATTACGGGCATGCACCACCACGCCCAGCTAATTTTGTATTTTTAGTAGAGACGGGGTTTCTCCATGTTGGTCAGGCTGGTCTCAAACTCTCGACACCAGGTGATCTGCCCGCCTCGGCCTCTCAAAGTGCTGGGATTACAGGAGTGAGCCACCGCACCTGGCTACATAGTATTCTCAATCAAGCTGTCAAATCTAACTTCCTCTTTACAAATTAATTGCAAGAAGAGAAACAATCTGAGTGTTATGACAGAAATAATTATACAAAGTTAGAATGTGAGACATGCTACAAAATATTTGATCATTCTCTTCCAAAAGTCAATGTCATCAAATAAGAAAAAATAAAGTCTAAATTTTAAAGGGCTGAAGAAATATATACAAAAGACAGTCAATGATTCTTGACTGAATTCTTACTGTTAAAAAAAAAAGCAGCTATAAAAGGTAATTTTTAAGCAATTGGAGACATTTGCAAAGAAAACAGGTATTAGAGAATAGTAAATTATTGCTCATTTTCTTACATTTATGCTATTGTTGTGGATACATAGGAGAAAGTTATTTATTTAGAGATTGCTATGGTCTGAATGTTTATGTATCCCCAAAATTTATATGTTGAAATCTTTTTTTGAGATGGACTGTCACTCTGTCACCCAGGTTGGAGTGCAGTGGCACAATCTTGGCTCACTGCAACCTCTGCCTCCTGGGTTCAAGCAATTCTTCTGCCTCAGCCTCCTGAGTAGCTGGGATTACAGGTGTGCACCACCACGCCCAGCTAATGTTTGTACTTTTAGTCAAGACGGGGTTTCACCATTTTAGTCAGGCTGATCTCGAACTCCTGACCTCGTGATCCACCCACCTTGGCCTCTCAAAGTGCTGGGATTACAGGCGTGAGCCACCGCACCCGGCCATATGTTGAAATCTTAAACCCCAATGTGACGGTGTGAGGAAGTGAGATTTTTGGGAGGTGATTTGGCCATGAATACTCCACACTATAAGGGATTAGTGCCTTTATAAGAGGCTCCACAGAGCTCCCTTTCCTTTCTACCATGTGAAGACACAGCAAAGAGATGGCTCTCTATGAAACAGGAAGAAGGCCCTCACTGAATCTTCTCGATCTTGATCTTCTTGATCTCACAGCCTCCAGAACTATAATGAATAAATTTCTGTTGTGTATAAGTCACACAATCTACAGTATTTTGCTAGAACAGTGCAAAGGAACTAAGAAAAACAATTTTTTTTAGTAATCTCCCTCTATCACCCAGGCTGGAGTGCAGTGGCACGATCTCAACTCACTGCAACCTCCACCTCCCGAATTCAAGCAATTCTCCTGCCTCAGCCTCCCAAGTAGCTGGGATTACAGGTGTGCACCACCATGCCTGGTGAACTAAGACAGAAATAAATGTTAAAGTTTTTAGGAGTGAAGCATCACGATATTTGTACTTTAAAACAGTACAGAAATGAAGCAAATATGGCAAAAGGTTAATGATTTTTCAAACTAGTTGGTAAGTACAAGGATGTTCAATTTCCTGTTCTTTCTGCTTTCTGCTTTTCTGTTTTGCTTTTTTTTTTTTTTAAGAGATGAGGTTTTACTATATGACCCAGGCTGATGTACAGTGGCTATTCGAAGACTGCATAGCACACTGCAGGCAGCCTTGAATTTCTGGGCTCAAGTGGGCCTCCTGCCTCAGCCTCCTGAGTAGCTGGGACTAACTTTGCTCTATTTTTGAAATACTCATAACAAATAATGAGAATAAAATGTATCCTTATGTGTGGAGGCCCCATGGACAACTCACTGAAAACATTGACTTACAAAGGTAGCTTCATTCATATTTGTTTCCTTTTTGTTATTCAACCTACACAATACCCCAATTTCATAATGGAACTTTAAGAAAATTAATGATGATCAGACCTGGCACAGTGAGTGGCTCATGCCTGTAATACCAACACTTTGGGAGCCAAAGCAGTCGGATCACAAGGTCAGGAGTTTGAGACCACCAGCATGGCCAACGTGGTGAAACCCCGTCTCTACTGAAAATACAAAAATTAGCCGGGTGTGGTGATGGATGCCTGTAATCCCAGCTACTCCAGGGGTTGAGGCAGGAGAATCGCTTGGACCTGTCCCTCTGCTTCAGGGACGTCCAGATTGGTGACATCGTGACAGTGGGCGAGTGCCGACCCCTGAGCAAGACTGTGCACTTCAATGTGCTCAAGGTCACCAAGGCCGCTGGCACCAAGAAGCAGTTCCAGAAGTTCTGAGGCTGGACGTCGGCCCACTCCCCACAATCAAATAAAGTTATTTTCTCATTCCCAGCCATAAAAAAAAAAAAAAAAAAAAAAAAAAGAGGTCACAGTTAGCCAAGTCCGCAGCACTGCACTTCAGCCTGGGAGACAGAGAGAGACTGTATCTCAAACAAAACAAAACAAACAAACAAAAAAGAAAATGAAAGTGATCAACTCATAATGACATAATAATCTGTATTCAATTTCATTAATAACTTTCAAGTGATACTCCCATCTAACAGCAACCTAGTGACAGGAGTGGTGGTGGTGGTGGCCTATTAATTCCTGAGTACCAAATAATTAAATGAAAATTCATTATTTTTGTTTTTTTTTTTCTGTCAACTCTGAAGAAAATTCTATTAAATTAGGCAAAACGTATGTATGTAAAAAGTTTCAAGTGAACTGCTCCTCAGACTCCGATAAGTCATATATAGCCCTGGGGCTCCAGGGTATTATTCAACCACATAATTGTAATAGACAGAAGAAATACAGGCACTGGAAGATCAAATATTTTATTTATTTATTTATTTATTTTTTGAGACAGAGTCTTACTCTGTTACCCAGGTTGGAGTGCAGTGGTGCAGTCTTGGCTCACTGTGACCTCCACCTCCTGGGTTCTAGCGATTCTCATGCCTCAGCCCCCTCAAGTAGCTGGGATTACAGGCACCCGCCACCACACCCGGCTAAGTTTTGTATTTTTAGTAGAGAGGGGGTTTCACCTTGTTAGCCAGGCTGGTCTCAAACTCCTGACCACAAGTGATGCGCCCACTTCGGCCTCCCAAAGAGCTGGGATTACAGGTGTGAGCTACCACACCAAGCCTGAAAGATCACATCTTATAGCTAGCAGCAGAATTGAAATTAGAATATTTAAGTATTGTGAATACCAGGTGTATTTATTACTCAATGGCCCTCAACAGGTGGGTCCCCACCTAGTGAACACTTGGACATGTGTTACAGACGGGAATGTTTTGGGTTGTCATAATGTCTGAGAGTTGCTTATGGCAATTAGTACCTAGAGGCTATGTATGCTAAAGAGCTGCAATTTCAGACAGTCTCACGAAATAAAAAAAACAAAACCAAACAAACTGTCCTAATCCAAATGCTACTAATTCAACTTCCCCCACGACATCACCACGCACTGAGAAACTGCTACCCAAATACAACTTAATGTTCATTTGGCTGATTAAAGGCACGATGTAATAAAAGAAAATTCAAAACAGACAAGAAAAAGTACAATTATTTTTTAACAATTGATATTTTTAAGAATCAAATTTCACTCCCACTGATAGTTGTTTCCTTTTTGTATTAAACTCTACTTGGATTTTTAAGTCAAACATCAAATGGAAGAATTGTGACATCCTCAAGTACACAGAAGAAATCTTGAGATTAAAAATAATTCACATGAAACTTATGTTGGCATAAGCTGAGAACCAAAATTAAAATGAACTAAACTAATTTACTAAGGAACAAAAGCAATAAAACAAACAAAAACAAATTTTTTTTTTTTTTTTTTGAGACAGAGCCCCATTCTGTCGCCCAGGTTAGAATGCAATGGTGCAATCTCAGCTCACTGCAACCTCCGCCTCCCAAGTAGCTGAGATTACAGGCGACCGCCATCACGCCTGGCTAATTTTTTTGTATTTTTAGTAGAGACAGGGTTTTGCCATGTTGGCCAGGCTGGTCTCGAACTCATGACCTCAGGCGATCCACCCACCTCGGCCTCCCAAAGTGCTGGGATTACAGACATGAGCCACCGTGCCTGGTCACAAAAACAAAATTTTAAAAACCAATATAGTGAACTCATTGGACTTCAAAGTGAAACTCCTTTTGTTTTCCAAACTCTGCAAACTGGAAGGGAAAAAAGAACCGTAATATACTCAAAACAAACCAATATTTGATTCTTTTCAAGACCATCTCAGTGAACAGTATGTGTGAAAGAGCTGTGGTTAATTGAAATCCATGACTGTACTATATATTGCAGACCTCTGTACTTTTATTTTATTTTTATTTTTTGAGACAAGGTCTCTTTCTGTTGCCCAGGCTCCAGGCTGCAGCCTCACTCTCCCAGGATTAAACAATCCTCCCACCTCAGCCTCCTGGGCATCTGGGACTATAGGTACATGCCACCATGTCTGACTAATTTTTTAATTTTTTTGTAGAGACAGGTCTCACTATGTTACCTAGATTGGTCTCAAAACTCCTAGGCTGAAGTGATCCTCCCTCCTCAGCCTCCCCAAAGTTCTGGGGTTACAGGCACGAGTCACTGCACCTGGCCTTCCTTACTCTTAATGGTAATATAGCTGTCACCTTTTGCTCTTATCTTACCAACCAGTGTTTAGCAGATATACTTTAAGTGATCTTAGAGGTAAATATATGGAAACAGAGAATGAATAAAATGTCACAGAATACACTTTGTGGTCCTGAAATGCTGTGAGATGTCCATTAATTTAACTCTTGGCTGAGTACCTGCTACGTGCCAGATTCTGTCTGGCACTATAGTAGGTACTAGAAATAAAGTGTCATTTTCTCCCTCTCTTTCTCTCTCTTTTTTTTTTCTTTCTTGAGACAGAGTTTCTCTCTTGTACACCAGGCTGGAGTGCAATGTCACATTCTCAGCTCACTGCAACCTCCGCCTCCAGGGTTCAAGCAATTCTCCAGCCTCAACTTCCTGAGTAGCTGGGATTATACTCACCCTCCACCACGCCCGGCTAATTTTTATATTTTTAGTAGAGATGGGGCTTCACCATGTTGGCCAGGCTGGTCACGATTTCCTGAACTCAGGTGATCTGCCCACCTCTGCCACCCAAAGTGCTGGGATTACAGGTATGAGCCACCACGCCCAGCCAAAGTGTCTTGACAATAAGACATTTGACAGTCTTATGATATCATGGACAAAATGTAGAAATATGAATGGCATTCAAGAAGAATTAGGTAAATTTGTAATTGATTAGATAAGGATACTAACAGGATTTTTTGGTTTGTTTGCTTTGAGACAGAGTCTCGCTCTGTTGTCCAGGCTGGAGTGCAGTGGCCCAATCTTGGCTCACTGCAACCTCCACCTCCCAGGATCAAGTGATTCTCATGCCTCAGCCTTCTTAGTAGCTGGGATTACAGGTTCTCACCATCATGCCTGGCTGATTTTTGTATTTTTAGTAAAGATGGGATTTCACCATATTGGCCTGGCTAGTCTCGAACTCCTGACCTCAAGTGATCTGCCCACCTCAGCTTCCCAAAGTGTTGGGATTACAGGCTTGAGCCACCATGCCCACCCTAAATGAGTCTTAAGTAATGAATTAACACCAACTAAGGTGAGAATCTCTAATGTCATATCTACCCTTGCTCAGTTCTCTTCAGCATTTTTACTGACAATTCAAATGAAGATATGAAGACATTTTAAAATCATAGGGTTAGGGAGTATAAAGCTCAGAAGGACCATATTGGCCGAGACCATCCTAGCCAACATGGTGGAATCCCCATCTCTACTAAAAATATAAAAATTAGCTGGGCGTGTTGGTGTGCTCCTGTAATCCCAACATTTTAGGAGGCCAAGATGGGCAGATGGCCTGAGATCAGGAGTTCAAGACCAGTCTGGTCAACATGATGAAACACCGTCTCTACTAAAAATGCTGAAAAAATTAGCTGGGTGTGGTGGCATGCTCCTGTAATACCAGCTACTCTGTAGGCTGAGGCAGGGGAATTGCTTGAACCAGGGAGGTGGAGGTTGCAGTGAGCCAAGATTGCACCACTGCACTCCAGCCTGGGTGACAGAGTGAGACTCCATCTCAAAAAAAAAAAAAAAACAGGAGTGAGAGCCAAGATGGCTGATCACTAGCAGCTCAGGATTGTAACTCCCAGTGAAAGCACAGAGAACGAGAGGACACCACACTTTCAGATGAATTCTTGTTGTTCACGCACCAGGAGATTCCCAGCAGAGGAGCCCCACGGGCCACCAGCGCGACTCTTGTGACTGGCGAGGTGGTTTTCCTGGCGCCTAGGAGCAGTGGTTCTTGGTGCAGAGTCAGAAAGGCACCATCAATCTTAATGCCGCTGATTTAGCCGGCCAGTGGGTTGCTCAGATTCCGGTGCTGCGAATCAACAAGTTGAACGTCCACTCAGAAACCCAATTACAAAGACGGTAATTATAAAGACCACAGATGGATAAATCTATAATGAAGGGAAGAAACCAGCCTAAAAAGGCTGAGAATACCCAAAATCAGAATGCCTCTCCCTCTACAGGGGATCCCAGTTCCTCATCAGCAACGGAACAAGGCCTGATGGAGAACGAGTGTGTTCCATTAACAGAAGCAGGCTTTAAAAGGTGGATGATAATAAACTTCTGTGAATGAAAAGAACTTGTTCTAACCCAATGCAAAGAAACTAAGAACTTTGAAAAAAGGTTTGATGAAATGTTAACAAGAATACACAATTTAGAGACCAATATAAGTGAATTGATGGAGCTGAAAAACACAACACGAGAACTTCGCAAAGTATGCACAAGTTTTAACAGCCAAATTGATCAAGCAGAAGAAAGGATATCAGAGGTCGAAGACCAACTTAATGAAATAAAACAAGAAGACAAGATTAGAGAAAAAAGGATAAAAAGGAACGAGCAAAGTCTCCAAGAAATGTGGGACTATGTGAAAAGACCTAATCTACGTTTGATAGGTGTACCTGAATGTGACGAAGAGAATGAATCCAAGCTGGAAAATATGCTTCAGGATATTATTCAGGAAAATTTTCCCAACCTAGCAAGGCAGGACAATATTCAACTCCAGGTAATACAGAGAACACCACAAAGATATTCCTCAAGAAGACCAACCTCAAGGCACATAATCGTCAGATTCACCAGGGTTGAAATGAAGGAGAAAATACTAAGGGCAGCCAGAGAGAAAGGTCAGGTTACCCACAAAGGGAAGCCTATCAGACTCACAGCAGATCTCTCAGCAGAAACCCTACAAGCCAGAATAGAGTGAGGGCCAATATTCAACATCCTTAAAGAAAAGAACTTTCAACCCAGAATTTCACATCCAGCCAAACTAAGCTTCATAAGCGAAGGAAAAATAAAATCTTTTATGAACAAGCAAGCACTCAAGAGATTTCATCACCACCAGGCCTGCTTTACAAGAGCATCTGAAAGAACCACTACACATAGAAAGGAACAACCAGTATCAGCCTTTCTAAAAAATACCAAAAAGTAAAGAGCATCAACATAATGAAGAATTTACATCAACTAATGGGCAAAACAGCCAGCTAACATTAAATGGCAGTATTAAACTCACATATATTATTATTAATTCTAAATTTAAATCGACTAAATCCCCCAATCCTAAGACACAGACAGGTAAATCGGATAAAAATCCAAAACCCATCAGTATGCTGCATCCAGACCCATCTCACATGCAAGGATACACAAAGACTCAAAACAAAGGGATGGAGAAAGATTTACCAGCCAAATGGAGAGCAAAAATAAATAAACAAGCAAAAAGCAGGAGTTGTAATTTTTGCCTCTGATAAAATAGTCTTTAAAGCAACAAAGATCAAAAGACGCAAAGAAGGAAATTACATAATGGTAAAGGGACCAATGCAACAAGAAGAGCTAACGATCCTAAATATATACGCACCCAATACAGGAACACCCAGATATATAAGACTTATAACGAGACAGACTCCCAAACAATAATAGTGGGAGACTTCAACATTAATATTAGACAGATCAATGAGACAGAAAATTAACAACGATATCCAGGACTTGAACTCAGATCTGGAACAAGTAAACCTAATTAACACTTATAGAACTCTCCACTTTAAATGCACAAAATACACACTCTTATCAGTACCACATCACACCTACTTACAGGTTTAAATGAAATATTGGTTGGCTGCTTGTTTGTTATTTTCTTCCCTCATTTTTTTTCATGTCGCCATTATTAAGCACAATTATACACACACCCATTTTTAGACTGCATCCTAGCCCAGGCAATAAAGCAACACCCCTGTTCTCTCTCCCTCTTCCTCTTTCGCTTTCTTCCTCTCCTTTATTCTTTTTTAAATTTTATTATTCTTTTTTTCTCTCTCTCTTTCTTTCTTCCTTAAAAACAAAACAAAACAAAACAACAACAAAAAAAGACGTGAGAGCAGTCATAAAACAGCATATTGGCTGGGTATGGTGGCTCACACCTGTGATACCAGTATTTTGAGATTACAGGCTGAGGCAGGAGATCACCTGAAGACAGGAGGTCAAGTCCAGCCTGGCCAACATGGTGAAACCCTGTCTCTACTAAAAATAAAAATAAAAAACTTATCTGGGCATGGTGGCAAGCACCTACCTGTAATCCCAGCTACTCAGGAGGCTGAGGCAGGAGAATTGCTTGAACTCTGGAGGCAGAGGTTGCAGTGAGCTGAGATTGTGCCACTGCACTCCAGCCTGGGGAACAAGAGCGAGACTCTGTCTCAAAAAAAAAAATAATAATAATTTTATTTATTTGCCATAAATAAAATTATTGTGACTAATTTTGTAAGAAAAATATGAGGTGGTTCATTAGTTTTTTAAAACCAAGTTTGTTGTCATAACAATAAATTGCCTCTATTTAAAGTATAAGTTTTAAGGCCGGGCGCGGTGGCTCACACATGTAATCCTACCACTTTGAGAGGCCGAGGCGGGTGGATCTCCTGAGATCCTGAGTTCAAGACCACCCTGGCCAACATGCCTAAAACCCGTCTCTAATAAAAATATAAAAATGAGCCGGGTGTGGTGGCACATGCTTATAGCTCCAGCTACTCAGGAGGCTGAGGCAGGAAAATTGCTTGAACCTTGAGGGCAGTGGTTGCAGTGAACCAAGATTGCACCACTTCACTCCAGCCTGGGCAACAGAGCAAAGCTCCATCTCAAAAAAAAAAAAAAAAAAAAAAAAAAAAAAAGTATATGTTTTGATATATGTATATGCCCCTAAATTCATGTCTGCCCTCAAGGTAATGGACATGTCTATCCCCCCGTGGTGGTCTCTCCCTCTTCTCCTTGAACCCCCATCTGCTTTCTGTCACTACAGATTAGCCTGCATTGTTTAGAATTTAATATAAAAGGAATTATATGGTGTGGATTCTTTTTGGCTTGGTCTTTTCCATGTAGCATAATGATTTTGAGATCCACCCCTGTTGCAGTGTCTATCAGTAGTTCTTTGTTTTTTATTGCTGAGTAATATTCTATTGTATGAATACATTACAATTTGTCTGTTGATCTGTTGATGGACATTTGGTTTGTATTCAGTTTTGGGCTATCACAAAGAAAGCTGCTATGACCATTCATTAAAAAAAAAAAAAAAGGTGGGGGGTTCCCTGTATACCCTGTGACTAAGGTAGAATCATTCAGGAAATATGAGGTTCTTAAATCCTATGTCTGGGTCTCGGTCTAACTATACAAACACATCCTGAGGGGGAAAGCCACCTTCTGACTTCAGCTCAATTTACCTGATATAATAAACCTACCACCTTTATTTGAGTAAGTGACTTTTCAACCTTGGGGAGAATTTAGAATGATATGATGAAGTAAATAGCCATAGTAATAACGCTTTGTATAAACTAAAAACAATTTCTTTGTATGTTTAAGAGAATCTAGCATTTTAAGAAACGTGTTAGATTAGCCTTAAGCAATTGATTTTGACTTACTTCACATCGAAAAGTATACGAGATTTTCTTTTCTTCTTCTTTTTGTTTTTTTTTTTTGAGATGGAGTTTTGCTCTTGTTGCCCAGGCTGGAATGCAGTGGCACGATCTTGACTCACTACAACCTCTGCCTCCCAGGTTCAAGCGATTCTCCTGCCTCAGCCTCCCGAGTAGCTGGGATTACAGGCATGTACCACCATGCCCGGCTAATTTTGTATTTTAAGTAGAGACGGGGTTTCGCCATGTTGCACAGGCTGGTTTTGAACTCCTGACCTCAAGTGATCCACCCACCTCGGCCTCCCAAAAGAGATTTTCATAAGTGTATTAACAGTATTGAAATGTTTATGAGAGTTCAAGATTCAACAAATTTATGGGCTTAATTTATCATCTAGAGTAATTTAACTAACTGGTAGAATTTTGTTTGTTAGGATTATACTTATGCCTTGTCAGGCATTTGAAGGGCTTGAAAAGTTCCAATATATTAAATTTACAAGTGTAGTTTAAAAAGGGAATTAAATAAGTTTATAAATGGGATTAATTGTTTAAAGTGATTTTAATCTGTTTGAATTGTGTTGACTATTAATCAAAGAACAAATGAAAGTAATTGCTCTTATTTTATACAATTACAAGATTTATAAATAGCATAACTAATAATATTCATAAATTGTTTTTAACACTTTAAGAAAAACTAAGTATGCAAGTTAGAAATTGCATATTACTGGCCAGACGCAGTAGCTCACGTCTGTAATCCCAGCACTTTGGGAGGCTGAGGCAGGTGGATCATGAGGTCAGGAGTTCGAGACCAGCCTGGGTAACATGGTGAAACCCCTTCTCTACTAAAAATACCAAAAATTAGCCAGGCATGGTGACACATGCCTGTAGTCCCAGCTACTCAGGAGACTGAGGCAGGAGAATTGCTTGAACCCAGGAGGTGGAGGTTGCAGTGAGCCAAGATCACACCACTGCACTCCAGCCTGGTCGACAGAGCAAGACTCTGTCTCAAAAGAAAAAAAAAAGAAATTACATATTACTATAAAACCCAACTAACTATAGGTAGTCCAAGAGACCCCTGGGTCATTAACAAACTTCGATTGACATACCTTCTGTTATGTCACCTTGGGATGAGCTTCAGTATCCTCATCTGGAAAATTCCTAGAGTGTTCGTGAAGATGATTAAATGAGATAATATGTCCCAATCACTTAGTCCAATATCCCTCATAAGGTTTCACTTGACAGATCATTCTATATTTAAAAGCCTTCAAAAATATGGATTTAGGCTGGACGTGGTAGCTCACGCCTGTAATCCCAGCACTTTGGGAAGCTGAGGTGGGCAGGTCACTTGAGGTCAGGAGTTTGAGACCAGCCTGGCCAACATGATGGAAACCCATCCCTACTAAAAATGCCAAAAAAGAAAAATTAGCTGAGCATGGTGGCAGGCACCTGTGTTCCCAGCTACTCAGGAGGCTGAGGCAGGAGAATCACTTGAACCCAGGAGACAGAGGTTGAAGTGAAAAGAGATCACACCACTGCACTCCAGCCTGGGTGACACAAGGAGACTCTGTCTCAGAAAAAAAAAAAAAAAAAAAAAGAATTTAAATATGTGGATTCACTGTCAGGTGGAAGAGGAGCCAAATACATTCTGCAATGCCCTGCAGAATGGAGCTGGCAATCCTATGAAGATGGAGACTATGACAATACAGGCCTACGGATGCTGGGTACTTAACTTCATTCCAGGCACTGAAATGAGTGCTTTACATGGATCATTTCATTCATTCGTCACAATGTACTGGTCATTGGGGTTTGATCAGAGAAGCAGAGCCACTGTGAGTTAAATGAGAGATTTAGCGGCCGGGCATGGTGTCTCACTCCTGTAATCCCAGCACTTTGGGAGGCTGAGGCAGGCAGATCACCTGAGGTCTGGAATTCAAGACCAACCTGGTTAACATGGCAAAACCCCATCTCTACTAAAAATACAAAAAATTAACTAAGCGTGGTGGCGGGCGTCTGTAATTCCAGCTTACTCGCAAGGCTGAGGCAGGAGAATTGCTTGAACTTGGAGGCAGAGGTTGCAGTGAGCCGAGGTCGCGCAATTGCATTTCAGCTTGGACAACAAGAGCGAAACTCCACCTCAAAAAAAAAAATTAGCTTAAGGATCAGACCTTACAAATATTGAGAGCTGTATAGTTTATGTATAGCTCTTGCTTCCTTTTTTTTTTTTTTTTTTTTTTTTTTTTTTTTTTTTGAGATGGAGTCTTGCTCTGTCACCCAGGCTGGAGGGCAGTGGCGTGATCTTGGCTCACTGCAACCTCTGCCTCCCGAGTTCAAGAGATTCTCCTGCCTCGGCCTCTTGAGTAGCTGGAATTACAGACGTGCACCACTACACCTGGCTAATTTTTGTATTTTTAGTAGAGACAGGGTTTCACCATGTTTGTCAGGCTGGTCTTGAACTCCTGACCTCGTGATCCACCCACCTTGACCTCCCAAAGTTCTGGGATTACAGGCGTGAGCCACCGCGCCCGGCAGCTCTTTCTTCTGCATCTGGTTTTGGACTTGAAGTCAGCATCTCCAGGAGTTGGGAAGGATGTTGGATTTAAAGTGGAAGAGAGCGAGAAAGAGCTAAAACTCTCATCTGTCTCTCATCAGAACTTACATTGGTCACATTGGTATCACATTGGAATCTTCATCAATCTCTCACTGTCTCTAAGCCTCTGACTTTAAAGATGCCAGTGACCTGTAGAGGAGCTGGCACATTTCACAGAACTTCATATAGAGTTGGTTCAGGATCCAAAGATGCTGAAGAAGAGCCGTCTGGGGCTGGAAGAGATGGAGGCCAAGTTGGTGCCCTACATGAATCATGCGAACCAGGTCTGTGCTGATGTAGGGAAACTACAGCAGCAGCGGCCTGATACCCTACTTCCTGCCTGACTTTTGCCCTCCAGTTTCCCCTGTGATCAACTCTAACCCAGACCAAACAAGGAAGGGAATTCTGGAAGTCTTTGCTCCAATTTAGCTAAGTTGACATAATGCAAAGCTACCATTATCCCCATTTTACAGAGGAACAAACTGGCTTAGAAGGTTAAATAACTTGCACAAGAGCACACAGATGGTAAGTGGGAGAACAGCAACCTGAACAAAGGCAGTCAGAATCAGAACCAGGATGTTGATCACTGCCCTCTACTGCCTCTCCCTAATGTATGAAAAGTAGAAGAAAGCGGCCAGGCTTGGTGACTCACGCCTGTAATCCCAGCACTTTGGGAGGCCGAGTTGGGTGGATCGCCTGAGGTCATGAGTTCGAGACCAGCCTGGCCAACATGGCAAAGCCCCCTCTCTACTAAAAATACAAAAAAATTAGCGGGGCATAGGGACATGTGCCTGTAATCCCAGCTACTCGGGAGGCTGAGGCCGGAGAATCGCTTGAACTCAAGAGGCAAAGGTTGCAATGAGCTGAGATCATGCCCCTGTGCTCTAGCCTGGGTGACAGAGCAAGACTCTGTCTCAATAACAACAAAAAAAAAATTAGAAGCAAGCAAGTTTCAGCTCAATGGCAATATGACCAGCTTAGCAGGAGGAGCTCGCCCACAGTGGAACAAGCTGCCTTGCCGAGTAGAGGGTTCCCTGTCCTAGATGATGCTCAAACACAGGCTGGGTGGCCATCTGTCAGAGATATTACACAAGAGGGAACCCACTGGGAGGCAGAATGAACTATGTGGCTACTCACAGCACTTTCAACTCCAAGATTCTATGTTTCTAGAACATACAGTTCAAGGCAAGGGCTGGAACTCACAGTGTACAAGGAACACAACAGAAGGGACGGAGAAGAAGACAGAAACACTCAAGGGTGGGCTAGAAGGAGACTCAGCCAAGCTGTGCCAAACAGTGCCAAAATCCACTGTGAGAAAAATAAAAATTATGGTCAAACCAAGAAAGAATTGTTTTTCACACACAGGGTGCCACATTAAAAAAAAAGAAAAACAACAACAACAACTCTTTAGTGGTGTTTTTTGTTTTTTTTAAATTCCATTAATTGATTTGATCTCACTGAATTGACCGGCCATTTTTGTTGTTGTGTAGGTGTGATCTTTAAAAGACCTGTGGAAAGGCCAGGCGTTGTGGCTCACACCTGTAATCCAAGCACTTTGGAGGCCAAGGCAGGCGGATCTACTGAGGTCGGGAGTTCAAGACCAGCCTGACCAACATGGTGAAACCCTGTTTTTATAAAAATAAATAAATAAATAAATAAATAAATAAATAAGACCCGTGGAAAGACTGCAAATTAAGACATGCTTTCCATCGAATCTTTAAAATGAAAGTTTAATCAATCGGAGGCATGACAAAAAGTTTGAAGCGAATATCCAAATCTTTCAAAGAATGGCTTAGAAAAGAATTTTCACATTTGAATCTCTGCCAACATAAACACATAATAGTGAACCTTATGTCTTGGTTACAGTTTTAAAAATTAAAAGAAAAAGACAGTGACTACTCCAATGTTTCTGTAGCAGATGCAACCTGATAGCATCTTTCCAAAGCAGATATTACAATAATTTTCTTTTCTCCCCTCAAATTCTACACAAGCTGGTTCACCAACTATGCAAACTGGAGGTCATAGAAAATCAAGGTAAAGGCGTTACATGAAATTGACTTCTCATCAAGAAAACTACAAAGCTGTAATGTTTATGAAATAACAATTAAAATCTCAAAGCCAATAGATAGAAATGAAATCCCATGAGAAGGATTATTGCAGTGTGGCAGATATCTCTCTCCACCCTTCTCTGCCTGCCCTCTACCCAGGTGGCTGACTTGAATGGGGCACAATTAGTGGGAATCACTGTTCTCTGGTTTCCAGTGGGATTTAGCCAATGAGCAGTCCCAGAAGATCAGAGGGAGGAAGGAGAGTCAAGTAATAGTATTCATCCTCCTGGCATTCATCTTTCAAGGTCACCATGGGCAACAGAAGATAGTGTTATTTATTTGTTTGTGTGTTTGTTTATTTATTTTTGAGACTGAGTCTTGCTCTGTTGTCCAGGCTGGAGAGCAGTGGTGTGATCTCGGCTCTCTGCAATCTCTGCCTCCCGGATTCAAGTGATTCTCCTGTCTCAGCCTCCCTAGTAGCTGGGGTTACAGGCATGCACCACCACGCCCAGCTAATTTTTGTATTTTTAGTAGAGACAGGGTTTCACCATGTTGGTAAGGCTGGTCTCGAACTCTTAACCTAAGGTGATACCGCCGTCTCAGCCTCAAGCAGTGCTAGGATTACAGGCGTGAGCCACCACACCCACCCAGATAGTGTTGTTCTTAAGGCGTCTCTCGCTCTCTCTTCAACTCTTTCTCTTTCTCATCCCATTGTCAGTATACATGGTAAAGGCTCTCCACTGTTAAAAGACTCAGGGAACTACACTCTCCCCTGTGGCCTCCCTACTTCCTGCCTCACACCTTTGTAAGCAGTCAGTTTATTAAACCTTTCTCAAATTATGTTAATTAGAGAATGCCTTCTGTTTCTTGCTTGGCTCCTTACTAATACACACAGAACCATTAAAATACTAGTAATTGTCAAATGTCAACATTAATGCTATGTCCACCATTTTCAGAAAGTTAGATTCTCATGTTTCTTTTTTTAATGTATTTTAAACATCTTTTCACAAAGATTCTCACATTTCTCCTTCTGAAAATTCTAATTATGAGTGAGATGATTACATCTAGTGTTTGGTGTTGTTAATATTTCACATTCTGGAGCCAGAATGCCTGGGTTGGATCTCAGCTCTGACGCACACCAGTTGTGTAATTTGGGCAAATCATCTAACCCAGTGATTCTCAACCTGGGGGTAGTTCTGCCCCACAGGGAACATTTGGCAATGTCTGCAGACATTTTGATTGTCACATCTGGGGTGGAGGGATGTTATTATGGCACCTAGTCATGGGTAGACAACAGAGATGCTGCTAAACATTATTCAAATGCACAGGACAGTCCCCCACTACAAAGACTTATAGGGTCCGAAATGTCGATAGTGCCAATAGGTTGAGAAACCCTGATGTGACCCTTCCGTGCCTCTGCTTCCTAATCTATAAAGAGTAGCTAACATCAGCATATACCTCATGGGATTGTCTGAAGGTTCAGTAAGCTAATACATGCAAAGCACTTAGAACAATGCCTGGGATATAGTATGTGCTCAATAAATGCAAGCTGACATTGTCATCTTCACCATCATTATCAGGCTCTCTAGATCTCCTAGTACAAAAGAGGACTTGCTAAAAGGCAGGCAGTTAGAAATTCGTTATGAAAGACAATTCACTAAAGCACTGCAAAAGCAGTGATCTTGCCAGGCGTGGCGGCTCACACCTGTAATCCCAGCACTTTGGGAGGCTGAGGCGGACAGATCACCTGAGGTTGGGAGTTCAAGACCAACCTGACCAACATGGAGAAACTCTATCTCTACTAAAATATAAAATTAGCTGGGTGCAGTGGCAAATGCCTGTAATCCCAGCTACTCAAGAGGAGGCTGAGGCAGGAGAATCACTTGAACCTGGGAGGCAGAGGTTGTGGTGGGCCGAGATCGTGCCATTGCACTCCGGCCTGGGCAACAAGAGCAAAATTCTATCTCAAAAAAGAAAGAAAGAACCTGGCAGGGAAGATACCATGATCACAAAGGTGGTTTTCCCAGGGCGAGGCTTATTCATTGCACTCCGGATGTGCTGACCCCTGTGATTTCCCCAAATGTGGGAAACTCGACTGCATAATTTGTGGTAGTGGGAGACTGCATTGGCACTTTCCCTTGGTAAAAATACATACATATATATATATATATATATATATATATATATATATATATATAAAATTAAAAGAAAGAAAGGAGAGATCTTGTCTGACTTTATTCTACTGTATCCTCAGTACCTTAGTTTCTAGCATATATTTTATTTGTTGAATATATTGCACTAGCTAGAATTCCTTACACACACACAGTAGGTGCTCAGTGGTAGCGGTGGCAGTGGTGGTTATCATGGATTTCATGACAGAATGTCTTTTGAGCCTGAAAACAAGAACCAGTGGGTATCTTCTTTCAATTTCTTGCTCAAATCTTTTTAATTTTGTTCAACAACTGTTCAACAACTCAAGGCCAAGAAGAAACTCACAGATAAGTTACATGATTTCTAAAATTGCAGAATGCATATTTATATTTTCCACATATTTTTAAAAGGTATTGATTTAGAATGATCCTAAGTAGCACTTAAAATTTTTTTTTTATTTTTACCTTGCTTCAGTCCAACGAAAGAATTGGAGTTGGATGACAATGTCTAAAAATTAAGCAAGATGTTAAGGTAAAAGGGAGAATGAGGTTAGAAAAAAATAGACGAAGCAAAGAGTTAGGTTAGAACCTTCCACAATACCCTGTAAGAATCCAGCCCCCTGCTGGAAGGTCACAAATTTGGCAGGTAAATGCAGAGAGTGACAGCTGATCCATCACGTCTTTTGCACATTCATACAGTAAAAAGCTACAAGGAAAGAACAATTATTCTTTGTAATGAAATGTGAAAGTTCTCCCTACGCAGAGGATACTGAAATGAAATTAATCTCTTCAGTGGTGTCTTTATAGGGAAGTCAATGGTTTATAGGCTATTCTTTATAATGTCCTGCAGTGTATACCAAAGGTATGATGCTAAAGCACAGTCCAATGAAAGCAACTCTACAAAAGGGTAAAACCACGCAGTTTGGGTATAAATCTTTCTAACAGTCTCCCCTAGTCCTGGGCTAACAGAGCGCTGTAAGGAATGGCCAGATAGGATATCCACAGGACAGTCCTTCCTGAGCTGAGCTGCTCACACACAAGCTCAGGTACAGCCGTACCTGGGCGGGATGTTCTGGACGGCAATCAAGCTAACACAGCTTGTGGAAATTGAGGGGCTTAATGGTGACAAAACATGTTTCACATTTTTGAGGTATTTTCTTGTGCCAGTCATTGTCTCAAGGTTCTTAGAAATATAAGTCATTAGGGCCGGGTGTGGTGGCTCATGCCTGTAATCCCAGCACTTTGGGAGACTGAGGCAGGTGGATCACTTGAGGTCAGGAGTTCAAGACCAGCCTGGCCAACATGGTATACTACAAATATAAAAATTAGCCAGGCGTGGTGGCGGGTGCCTGTAGTCCCAGCTACTCAGGAGGCTGAGGCGAGAGAACCGCTTGAACCCAGAAGGTGGAGATTGCAGTGAGCTGAGATTGCACCATTGCACTCCAGGTTGGGTGACATTGAGACTCCCTCTCAAAAAAAAAAAGAAATACCAGCCATTAAATCCTTAAATCCTACAATTTCACGGTGGGAGTATTATTAGTAAATCTCCCGTTTTGCAGATGAGGAGACTGAAGAGGTAAAGTCAATACTTGCAAAATGTTATCAAGTTAATAAATGACAGTACAAGGAATTGGGCAGAGGCAGTTCACATGCATGAGGTCTATATCACATACAGCATAGGAATCGCCCCCACACTTTATCAAGTGGTCTAGGCCTCCAAGATCAACCCAATCCCACTTACCCCAAAGAACATTGGCATTGAATTGAGCCCACATCAATCTTTCACTCAGTTTATTTATTTGTTTGTTTATTTTTTGGACGCAGAGTCTTGTCGTGTTGCCCAGGCTGGAGTGCAATTGTGTGATCTCAGCTCACTGCAACCTCCACTTCCCAGGTTCAAATGATTCCCCTGCCTCAGCCTCCTGAGTAGCTGGGATTACAGGCACACGCCACCATGCCCAGCTAATTTTTATCTTTTTAGTAAAGATGGGGTTTTGCCATGTTGGCCAGGCTGGTCTTGAACTCCTGACCTCATGATCCGCCCACCTCGGCCTCCGAAAGTGCTAGGATTACAGTGGCATGAGCCACTGAGTCCAGCCAGTTTATTTCAAGAAAATCTGCATGGACTGCAGGGCAGCAAGGCAATTGCTGCTGCTCTCAGACAACAGTCCCTGCCTTCAAGAGGCAAAATGGGATCCCCAGACAATGCAGAGACCCCAGAATCTAAAAATCTAACTCTTAGATTAGTATCCCAAACAGGAAACGACAGAAGGAAGACCTAGGTGAACGAACGCTATTGCATCGGGGGGCTCCACATACAGGAGGGGTCTCCAGGTGGCCTGAGAGAGAAGGAAAGAAGGGAAAGAAAGGGGAGCAGAGAAAGCCAGAACGACATATGGCACGGTGCCAGGAACTATCCTAAGTGCTTTACACATATTAGCATATCAATGTTCACCACCACCACATATGAGGTAGGGATTATTATCATTCACTTTTTTTTTTTTCTGAGATGGAGTTTCACTCTTGTCACCCAGGTTGGAGTGCAATGGCGCGATCTCGGCCCACTGCAACCTCTGCCTCCTGGGTTCAAGCAATTCTCCTGCCTCAGCCTCCCGAGTAGCTGGGACTACAGGCGGGCACCACCATGCCCAGCTAATTTTTGTATTTTTAGTAGAGACGGGGTTTCACCATGTTGACCAGGATGGTCTCGATCTCTTGACCTCGTGATCCACCCGCCTCGGCCTCCCAAAGTGCTGGGATTACAGGCGT
Source organism: Saimiri boliviensis (assembly GCF_048565385.1). NCBI lineage: Eukaryota > Metazoa > Chordata > Mammalia > Primates > Cebidae > Saimiri > Saimiri boliviensis. Next base: position 41,266,826 of record NC_133470.1, read on the forward strand.
GAGCCACCGCGCCCGACTATCATTCACCTTTCATACGAAGAAAGTAAGCACAGATGGGTTAAGCAACTTGACCAAGTCACATGGCTAATGATAGGCAGTCTGTCTCCAGAGTCATTGCTCCTAGTATCTATCCTGTACTGCTTCTCTAGAAGGAAAGCACCCTGCAGTGGAGCAGGCAGAAATGGTGATGGCAAAGTGAGTAAAAGCCAAGATAATGGAGAGCCTTGGAAGTCAGATTAAGGAGTTGCTAATTATGGATGCTGTAAAGGGCAGAAAGCCAAGTGTCAGGAGGGCTTCAGGCCAGAAGATCCCCAATATGGGTACCCTGCTATTGGGTCCTGGGGTCATGGGAACTATTGTTACATAACAAACCATCCCCCAAATTAATGGCTTAAAACAGCCATTTATTTGTTCACGATTCTGCAATTTGCTTAGAGATTGGCAGGGATGACGTGTCTCTGCTCCATGTGATGTTATCCGGGGTCAGTCATATGGCTATACTGAATTGGAAGCTTGGCTAACACTGGAACATCCAAAATGGCCCCAGTCATGCCTGGCGCCTCAGCCTGGGTGGCAGTGGTGGCTGGACACCTGAGCTCTTCCCTGTCTGACCTCTCTCTCTTCCTCCATGTGATCGCCCATCATTCAAAAGTCTAGCCCAAGTGTCTTTATGTAACAGCCGGCTTCTGAGAGGGTGACAGCTGAGGGTACCAAGTTTCTTCTGGTCTAGGCTTGGAATTGGTACAGCATCACTGTAACGGCCTAAGGGTTTCACCTTGCCCGCTCCCTAGACAGAGCTGATTTATCAAGACAGGGGAATTGCAATAGAGAAAGAGTAATTCACACCCAGCTGGCTGTGTGGAAGACAGGAGTTTTATTATTACTCAAATCAGTCTCCCTGAGCAATTGGGAGTGGTTTTTTGTTTGTTTGTTTTTGGAGTCTTACTCTGTCACCAAGCTGGAATGCAGTACCATGCGATCTCAGCTCACTGGAACCTCCACCTCCCCGGTTCAAGTGATTCTCCTGCCTCAGCCTCCCGAGTAGCTGGGACTAGAGGCACGCACAACCACGTCCAGCTAATTTTTGTATTTTTAGTAGAGACAGGGTTTCTACCATGTTGGCCAGGATGGTCTCGATCTCTTGATCTCGTGATCCGCCCACCTCGGCCTCCCAAAGTCTTGGGATTACAGGCAGGAGCCACCACACCCTGCCAGGGGAGCAGAGTTTTTAAGGACAACTTGGTGAGTGGAAGGAAGCCAGTGAGCTGGGAGTGCTGATTGGTCAGGTCAGAAATGAAATCACAGGGACTCGGACCTGTCTTCTTGTGCTGAGTCAGTTCGTTGGTAGGGACCATAAGATCAGATGAGCCTGTGTATCAATCTGGGTGGTGCCAGCTGACCCATCAAGTGCAGGGTCTGCAAAATATCTCCAGCACTGATCGTAGGAGCAGTTTTAGGGAGAGTCAGAATCTTGTAGCCTCCAGCTGCATGACTCCTAAACCGTAATTTCCAATCTTATGGCTAATGTTAGTCCTACAAAGGCAATCTAGTCCCCAGGCAAGAAGGTGGTCTGCTTTGGGAAAGGGGTGTTATTGTCTTTGTTTTAAACTATAAACTATAAGTAAGTTTCTCCCAAAGTTAGTTCAGCTTACCCTCAGGAATGAACAAGGACTGCTTAGAGCTTAGAAGCAAGATGGAGTCATTTAAGTTAGATCTCTTTCACTGTCTCAGTCACAATTTTGCAAAGGCATTATTTCTGCCATATTCTATTGCCCAAAACAAGTCCTAAGGTCAGCCCATTTTTAAGGGGAGGGAAGTAGACCTCACTACTTGATGGGAAGGGCAGCAGACACATAGGGGTATGGGCTGGATTGTTAGCAGCCATCCTGACAAACAGTCCAGCACAATGACACCAGAGAGCTCTGGTTTGTTGCTCTTGTTCTCCCTCTAATGCTCTGTCATCAATGACATGATCTCGGTAGATCCCCAGATTTACTGAAGGACGTCATATCAACATTTCCTATGCACTTACTCTCATCCAAATGACATGTAAGCTAAGGAAATGGCATATCCAGGGTGTCATCAGGGAAAATCATTTTAGACAGTAAGTCATTTTAGATATCGCCGTGGTCCCATGGGAAAGAACCCTGCTCAGGTCAAAGAGAACCAGAGCACCAAAGGTCACCAAGTATTCCATGGCTTGAGGTGATGGCACACTGCGAGGACTCTAATTTTCCTCCAGGACATGAGTGGGTAAACTGGGACCCTGTGGCAAAATCTTGCCATTTGAGCACAGCCATATTCATCCAACTACTGTTTATGGCTGCTTTAGCACTTAAACAGCAGAGTTGAGTACAGAGACTGCATGGTCAATAACACCTAAAATATGTGGTCGGGCGGGGTGGCTCATGTAATCCCAGTACTTTGGGAGGCCGGGGTGGGTGGATCACCTGAGGTCAGGAGTTCGAGACCAGCCTGGCCAACAAGGTGAAATCTCATCTTTACTAAAAATACAAAAACTAGCCAGGAATGGTGGTGTGTGGCTGTAATCCCTGCTATTTGGGAGGCTGAGGAGGGAGAATCACTTGAACCCGAGGGGCGGAGGTTGCAGTGAGGTGGAGGTTGTAGTGAGCCGAGATTGCACCATTGCACCTGGGTGACAGAGTGAGACTCCGTCTCAGCAACAACCACAATAAAGGGCTGCTCCTTTACAGAATAAGTTTGCCAGGAATGGCACTAGGGATAATGGTCAGTAACTGTACTCTTTCTCATACTTACTTTATTCCCAGAAATCACATTGACCCCAGGGCTCACATTTTAACTGGCAGTAATAGGCAATTCTTGGGCGAGTCCATGCAATTCCTTGAACAGGCAAGAGAATGTAAAGCTTTCAGCAATAAAATGTTAAGGTGCTTTTAAAGTCAAACTAATTTGTGCCCTTAGCACCTTTAGAACCTATTTTCAAGCCTTCACTGGCATACTCCATCTACGCAAACCTCACATTCTTCCCAGAGCAGAGCTGCAGTAGATGTTGTATGCTCAGAGATTGTTTTTTTAAAATCATTCAGTAGGCAAATTGGTCATCCTCGGCAGCTAATCACTGCCAATTCACAATCAAGACAACCCGACAGAGCGCTCCAACTCTCCTAACCTAGTAGTACTTGAACTTTTTGAAAATTTCAAGGTAATTACAGAGGCCTGCCCTTTTGCCTTCACTTGCTTGTATACATGGAAGACTTTCAAAATACCTACTTTTAAAAGTACATATAATAATGTAAAATTGTGTTGTTTATGAGAAATGACTTTGACCATGCTTTCATACACAAAATCAAATCAGAATTAAAGCCAACATACTGTTTGCCTGGAGCCCTTGAAGTTTTGCTCCCATTCGTATCAAGAATATATTTTTGAAATTTTAAGCTTAAAAAGCATTCAGCTCTTTCCTTTCACTGCTGCGGCAGCAACCATGAGTATGCTCAGGCTTCAGAAGAGGCTTGTCGCTAGAGTGTCCTCCACTGTGGCAAGAAGAAGGTCTGGTTGGACCCTCTGAGACCAATGAAATCGCCAGTGCCAACTCCAGCCAGCAGATCTGGAAACTGATCAAAGATGGACTGATTATCTCAAGCTTGTAACTGCCCATTCCCAGACTCCATGCCAGAAAAACACCTTGGCCCACTGGAAGGGCAGGCACATGGGCGTAGGTAAGTGAAAGGGTACAGACAATGCCTAAATGCCAGAGAAGGTCAGTGACGTGCATGAGGAGAAGGAGGATTCTGCACAGGTTGCTCAGAAGATGCCGTGAATCTAAGATTGATCACCACATGGATCACAGCCTGTACCTGAAGTTGAAGGAGAATGTGTTCAAAAACAAGCGGATGCTCATGGAACACATCCACAAGCAAAGAGCACCTCCAGGCCAAGAAGGAGGAGATCATCAAGACTTTGTCCAAGGACGAAGAGACCAAGAAATAAAATCTCTCCCTTTGTCTATACATACTGGCCTTTGTCATTTCATAGATCAGCTGTTAAATAAAACAAGCCTGTGTCTGCTTGAAAAAAAAAAAAAAAAAGCTTTCAGCTGGGTGCAGTGGCCTACACCTGTAATCCCAGCACTCTGGGAGGCTGAGGCGGGCAGATCATTTGAGCCCAGCTGGGTAACATGATGAAACTCCTTCTCTACTAAATATACAAAAAATTAGCTGGGCGTGGTGGTGCTCACCTGTAGTCCCAGCTACTTGGGAGGCCAAGGTAGGAGGAATGCTTAAGCCAAGATTTTAGAGACTGCAGTGAGTTATGATCACGCCACTGCACTCCAGCCTGGGTGATAGAGACCCTGTATTTAAAAAAAAAAAAAAAAAATTTAAAGGCCAGGTGAGGAAGCTCATGCCTATAATCCCTTTGGGAGTCTGGGGCTAGAGGATCGCTTGAGCCCGAGAGTTCAAGACTAGCCTGGGCAGCATAGCTAAACCCTGTCTCTACAGAAAATTAAAAAATTTGCTGGGCATGGTAGTGCATGCCTGCAGTCCCAGCTACTTGGAAGGTGGAGGCGGGAGGATCACCTGAGCCCAGGAATTAGAGACTACAGTGAGTTATGATCATGCCACTGCACTCCAGCCTGGGTGACAGAGCAAGACCGTCTCATAAAAGAAAACAAAAAGTTTTTAAACACACATACCCACTGACCCAGCAATTTCAATTCTAGAATTTTTTTCCATAGTTCGTGATATGGTATAATTCAAGATTATTCACAGCAGAATTGTTTGTAATAGCAGGAAATCATAAGTAACCGAATACCCATCAATAAGGGACTGGTATTGTTATCAGTAGAAGATGTCCAGGTTCTTGGCTTCTTGAACAAAGAATTGGACAAAACTCACAATATGAAAGTAGTCAGCCATAGACAACACATAAACAAATAAGCAAGATTGTGTCACAATTTAATTGCAGTACATCTCCACGATGGATTAAAAAAAAAAAAAAATAGAGAGAGGCTGGGCACAGTGGCTCATGCCTGTAATCCCTACACTTTGCCTGGTGGCTTCTGGCTAGCTTCAGGCAATGGGGGAAGGGCAGGCACTTCCCCTTGGCAGGGAAGCCAAGGTGGGCAGATCGCCTGAGGCCAGGAGTTCAAGACCAGCCTGGCCAACATGGTGAAACTCGTCTCTACAAAAATACAAAAATTAACTGAGAATGATGGTGGGTGACTGTAATCCCAGCTACTCAGGAGGCTGAGGCAGGAGAATCACTTAAACCCAGGAGGTGGAGGTTGCAGTGAGCTGAGATCGTGCCATTGCACTCCAGCCTGGGCAACAGAGTGAGTGAGACTCTGTATCGAAAAAATTAAAAATAAATAAAAGGAATAGGAGAATTTTTAGAAAATCTTATATAGAATTCCAGGATTACTGCTAAATGAAAAAGCAAAGTGTTGGCTAGTGTATATAATATTTTATAATTTGTGAAAAAAGCAGAAGGGAGAGAATAGATACAATTTGCTTCTATATGCATGAAATATGCTGGAAAGTCACACACAAGAAACAGATCATAGTATTTCGTTCAGAAGAAAATTAATAAAGACATTGGTTACACAAGTGATAAAGAGTTAAGACACCAAGTAGAAGATTATGAATTAACCTTGAAGTTATTAATAGCAAGAAATGACTACCAGCTTTAGGGCTGAAGGAACACAGGGAGGAGGTGTTACCAGATCCCAGAAGCTGGTCCAATTCAGCAATAGTAGAACAATGGTGGGGGCTGCCCAGAGGGGAACTGGAGCCAAGAAGTTGCAGCAACTGTGGGAAACCCTACACAAAGCATGAGGAGAGAGAGAGAGACAGACGAGAGAAATATCTTGGCTCTGCCTTCCTTGCACCCTCCAGTCTGTATAAGTGCCTGCCCTTCCCCCACTGCCTGAAGCTAGCCAGAAGCCACCAGGCAAAGGAACCTGGGAAATGAAGTTGCCTGCAATAGAAAGCAGAGCTGACAAAGAGCAGGGAATGCATTTGTGAAGAAACAGGCAAATACATGACAAGCCCAGAAGGAACTATGTTGACCTGGGAGACAGCAGTGGCAGGGGCATGTTTTAATGTTACCCTCTTGTGCTTCCTGAATTGTGAACCCTGTGAATATATTGCCTATTAAAATAAGTATAAATAAAACAAAGAATATGTGAAATAAATAGATGCCTAATGCAGTGTACTTTTTTTATTAGAAGAGAATTCAAAGAAATGTCAAGCTAGGAACAACTGAATGATCACTATCAAGGGAATGGTGAAAGGTATGGTGCATATGCACAATGAAATAACACACAGCTATTGAAATGAATGAGTCATAGAATACCTATGAAAAGACACACAAGAAAGTGGTAGTCGGGCGCAGTGGTTCACGCCTGTAATCCCAGCACCTTAGGAGTCCAAGGTGGGTGGATTGCTTTAGGTCAGGAGCTTGAGACCAGCCTGGCCAACATGGTGAAACTCCATCTCTACTAAATACAAAAATTAGCCAGGGGTGGTGGCACATGCCTGTAGTCTCAGCTACTCAGGAGGCTGAGGCAGGAGAATCACTTGAACCCAGGAGGCAGAGGTTGCAGTGAGCTGCAATCGTGCCACTGCACTCCAGCCTGGGTGACAAAGTGAGGCTCTGTCTCAAAAAAAAAAAAAAAAAGTGGTGTCAATTTATGCCCAAGGGGAGATGAGCAGATGGGTGGTTGTGGGACAGATGAGAAGACTAGATGACAAGGAAGACCCACAGTGAAACATTGTATGCCATTTTGCATTTTCTGATTTTGGTACCATGTGTATGCAATGCCCATTCAAAATAGGAATCAAGATTTTTTTCTGCCCCTTACCCTTTTTTTGAGACAGGATCTTGCTCTGTCACCCAGGCTGGAGTGCAGTGGTACGATCCTGGCTTACTGCATTCTCAACCACTTGGACTCAAGTGATCCTCCTGCCTCAGCCTCCTGAGTAGCTCAAACCACAGATGCACACCATCATGCCCGGCTAATTTTTTCCCCTAAAAAAATATTTAGGCTGGGTGCAGTGGCTCATATCCGTTAATCCCAGCACTTTGGGAGGCCAAGGCGGGTGGATCACAATGTCAGGAGTTTGAGACCAGCCTGGCCAACGTGGTGAACCTCCGTTTCTACTAAAAATACAAAAATTAGCCCGGCATGGTGGCGGGCACCTGTAGTCCCAGCTACTCAGGAGGCTGAGGCAAGAGAATCTCTTGAACTCAGGAGGCAGAGGTTACAGTGAGCCAAGACCTCGCCACTGCACTCCAGGCTGGGTGACAGAGTGAGACTGAAAAAAAAGAAAAAAGAAAGAAAGAAAGAAAAAGAAAAAAAAAATTAACCAGTCGAGCATGGTGGCTCACGCCTGTAATCCCAGCACTTTGGGAGGCTGAGGCGGGCAGATCACCTGAGAATCACTTGAACCTGGGAGGTGAAGGTTGTAGTGAACCAAGGTCATGCCACTGCACTCCAGCCTGGGCAACAAGAGCAAAACTCAAAGAAAAAAACATTAACTGTGGTAAAATGCATATGACATAAAGTTTGCCATCTTTATTATTTTAAAGTATACAGTCCAATGCTGGTAAGTACATTCATATTGTGCAACCAATCTTCAGAACTCTTGTTTTGCGAAACTGAAACTGTACCCATTAAGTAACAGCTCCCCATTCTGCACTGCTCCCAGCCCCTGGCAGCCACCATTCGGTTTTCTGTCTGTATAAACGTGACTATTCTAGGTATCTCATATAGCTGGAATAATACAGTATTTGTATTTTTTCTTTTTCTTTTTTTTTTTTTTTTTTTTTTTTTTTTGAGATGGATTTTCGCTCTTGTTGCCCAGGCTGGAGTGCAATGGCACAATCTCAGCTCACTGCAACCTCTGCCTCCTGGGTTCAAGCAATTCTCCTGTCTCAGCCTCCCAAGTAGGTAGGTTTACAGGCGCCAGCCACCACACCTGGCTAATTTTTTGTATTTTCTGTAGAGACAGAGTTTTACCATGTTGGCCAGGCTGGTCGCGAACTCCTGACCTTAGGTGATCCGCCTGCCTCAGCCTCCCAAAGTGCTGGGATTATGGGCGTGAGCCACCCCACCCGGCCAGTATTTGCATTTTTTGTAACTGCCTTATCTCACTTAACGTAATGTCCGTCAGGTTCATCCACGTTGTAGCGCACATCAGAATTTCCTTCCCTTTTTTTTTGTTGGTAGAGAGAAGGTCTTGTTCTCACCCAGGCTGGAGTGCAGTGGCACAATTATAGGTCACTGTAACCTCAAATTTTTGGGTTCAAGCAATCTTCCTGCCCCAGCCTCCTGAGTAGCTGGACCACACCTTGCAAATTTTTTAAAATTTTGTGTAGAGATGGGATCTCCCTATGCTGCCCAGGGCGGTCTCAAATTCCTGGACTCAAAGGATCCTCCCACCTCAGCCTCTCAAAGTGTTGGGATTACAGGCATGCACCACCACACCCAGCCCCTTCCTTTATAAGGCTGAATGACATTCCATTGTATAGATAGTCCACATTTTGTTTGTGCGTTCATTCATTTATGGACACTTGAGTAGCTTCTACCTTTCTGGTTATAAGAAATCGAGATTTTTAGAAACGAAGTTTATGCTTAAATTAACCATTCTTCTCATGGTGGAAATACTTACAACATGGGACTCTTTCCATGGCATCAGATGACCTGAGTGACTTCTGTGGAACAGCCAGCCAGAGAAGCTGCCATTCTCCTACAACCAACTAAGGTCTACAGAGGGAGTTTCAAATATCTTTCCTGAATAGGCCATTAGTCACAATACTAGATGGAAAGAATCCACCAATCAACAAAATGCTTCAGAGTTATTAAATGAGGACCACACTCACTGAATCATATTATGCAACCCTGAAAATGACAAACAATGCAAAGGTAAAGCATATAATAATGAAGACTTTAGTCCGGGTGCAATGGCTCATGCCTGTAATCTCAGCACTTTGGAAGGCTAAGGTAGGAGGATCACTTGAGGTCAGGAGTACGAGACCAGCCTGGCCAACATCATGAAACCTCATTCCCTAATAAAAATACAAAAAATTAGCCAGGCATGGTGGTGGGTGCCTGTAATCCCAGCTACTCGAGAGGCTGAGGCAGGAGAATCACTTGAATTTGGGAGGTCGAGGCTGCAGTGAGCTGAGATTGCGCCACTGCACTCCAGCCTGGGGGACTGAGTGAGATTCTGTCTCTCTATATATATGACATTAGAACTCTAATATCAGAATTCTAATCTTGAGAATGAATAAGACAAGACTGTTAAATGATTTTAGTGAAAAGCGATTTTTCTGATTTCTATTTCTGCCCTACTCGTGTGAGTACTCACTAAGTTGTTTATTCTCTTAACCCTCCACCTTCTACAGGTAGACATTTCCTCCCTGACATTTATTAGAGTGGACATATGAAAAGTTACATTAATTTACAGTTTGAATCAGAGATTTAAAAATATTCTTTCACAATTCTGAAATGAAATCAGAGGCCGGGCATGGTGGCTCATGCCTGTAATCCCAGCACTTCGGGAGACTAAGGTGGGCGGGTCACTTGATCTCAGGAGTTTGAGACCAGCCTGGCCAACATGGTGAAACCTTATCTCTACCAAAAATACAAAAATTAGCCATGGGTGGTGGCGTGCGCCTGTAATCCCAGCTACTCCGGAGGCTGAGGCAGGAGAATCGCTTGAACCTGGGAGGCAGAGGTAGCAGTGAGCCAAGATTGGGCCACTGCGACAGCAAAACTCCATCTCAAAAAATAAAAAATAAAATAATCAGAGACTTTCTTATACTTAATGCTAAATATTTTAATAATGAATATTTTTGGAAAAGTAACAAAACGGAATGTACAGCATGATACCAATTTAGGGAAAAAAAATATATATATATATGCATACACAGAAGAAAGTGCTTCAAGGTCAGAAACTGAAATCCTTAGGTCGATGGAACAAAGAGGGATCTAAAGACAGAGGGATCTGGACATTGGGTTGGCACGTTACCACAGGCATCAGAGAAAGAGGCCAGAGGGGCCGGGCACAGTGGCTCACACCTGTAATCCTAGCACTTTGAGAGGCCAAGGCAGGCAGATCACAAGGTCAGGAGTGAGCCTGGTCGAGATCAGCCTGGCCAACATGGTGAAGCCCTGTCTCTACTAAAAATATAAAAATTAGTTGGGCATGGTGGCAGGTGCCTGTAATCCCAGCTACTCAAGAGGCTGAGGTGGGAGAATCGTTTGAACCCGGGAGGTAGAGGTTGTAATAAGCCGAGATTGTGCCATTGCACTCCAGCCTGGGTGACAGAGCAAAACTCCATCTCGAAAAAATATAAATAAATTAATAATAAAACAGAAACAGAAAAGATTTGACGGGGAGAAAAAGTGGGTGCAAAACTACAGATCAGTAGACCCAAAGTACATCAAATAATAGAACAACCTAATGGAAAGGATAAAATGAATCTGTTTAAAATGATTAAAGACATAAATGGAAGCACTGTCATCCATAAGAAAGAACAAGTCGCTATTTTAAAAATAACCAACAGATTTTGAACCAAATTGGTCTCCTAGAAATGAAATATATAAATATTGAAATCTAAAACTCAGTGGACTTTTATATCATATTTAACATTGCTGAAGAGAATTACTGAACTGGAGAACATATCTGAAGAATTTATTCAAAATGCAGCACAACAAGATAAAAAGATGGAATACATGAATTATGGAGTATATGAAAAGAGGTTATGATATATCCAGGATAGAATGAGATAGTTAAATATATCTCTAACAGGAACTCCCCAAGGAGAAACTAGGAAAATTGTGGGGATAGTGGGATGATGGAGAATTGACATTTTAAAACATAATGGCTGACAATTTTTTCTGTATTGATTTAAGCCATAAGTTTCAGTTTTAAGAAACACATTCATACCAAGCAGGGAAAATAAAAATAAATCCAGACCGGGTGTGGTGGCTCATGCCTGTAATCCTAGCACTTTGGGAGGTCAAGGTGGGTGGATCACTTGAGGTCAGGAGTTCGAGACCAGCCTAGCCAATATGGTGAGATCCCCATCTCTACTAAAAATACAAAAATTAGCCAGCTATGGTGATGGGTACCTGTAATCCTACCTACTCAGGAGGCTAAGGTGGGAGGATCACTTGAACTCGGGAGGTGGAGGCTGCCGTGAGCTGAGACCATGCCACTGCACTCCAGCCTGGGCAACAGAGCTATGTCTCAAAAAAAAAAAAAAAAAAAAAAAAAAAAAACTAAAATAAAGTAAACCAAAACTTAGACACATTACAAATAAACAGCAATTACTAAAGTTAAACAGAAGCTCTTAAAAGCCATTAGAGAGAAATGACAGCACATCTTTAAAAAACAAGAATTAAATTAAAAAGAGATATTGCATCAGCGACATTTGAAGCCAAAAGATAATGAAATAACATTTTACAGGACTGAGAGACAAGAGCTATCAGATTGGAATTCAATATCCAACTAAATCATCATTTAGTCCAGAAGATTAAATAAAGATATTTTCAGAGACTGAGTTTACCACAAACAGATCCTTGCCGAAAACAAAGCCCCCTAAGATGTTATCAAAGATGAAGAGGGACATTTCACAACGATAAAGAGGTCAGTTCATCAAAAAGTCATAAATCCTAAATGCATATGCACCAAATAGCAAAGCTTCAAGTTACATGAAGAAAACCCGAGAGAACTTGAAGGAGAAATAGAAAAATTCACAGTTATTATGAAAGATTTCAATACTCGTCTCTCAATAATTGACAGAACAAGCAGACAGAAAATCAGTAAAGATAGAGGAGAATTAAATGCCATCAACCAACTTGACATAATTAACATTTATAGAACCTTCTACCCAACAACACATTATTTTCAAGTGCACGGGTTAAGAATCACCAAGGTAGATGATACGTTATGTCATAAAATAAGTCTCCATAAATTTAAATGGATTGTAATCATACAGCAGGTGTCCTCTGACCACAATGGAATAAAATTAGAAACCAGTAGTAGAAAGATAACCAAAAGATCTCCCAAATATTTGAACACTAAACATACTTTAAAAAAAAAAAAAAAAAAAAAAAACAAAAACCCATGGGTCAATTGAGAAATCAAAAGGACATTCTAAATAAATGAAAATAAAAATAAAGTATCATATTTGTGGAATGCTGTTAAAGCAGTGCTTGGTAAGACATCCACAGGTGGCAGAAAGAGGGTGAGAGAACTATTTGGGGTCTTTCATAAGGGCACTAATCTCACTCACGAGGGCTCCACCTCCATGCCTCTCAAAGACCCCACCTCCTAGTACCATCACGTTGAGGACTGAAACTTCAACGTATGAATTAGTGGAGACAAACATATTCATTTTATTGCAATGAAGATAAACTAAAATATTGCCCTGAGCTTTACTGTCTGAGTAAATTATTTTAAAGGAACATTTAACAATTCTCTAATATTCTAGCTGATGTGTGCTTTTTGACCCTGTTTGTACTATACCAAAATAATTATTTTGGTGGGAAACAAGACAAAAAGTTTCATCATTTGGCATGGTGTAAATCAAAAAGAATGAAGATGTGTCGGTTTTGAAATATTTTGTTACACAACATTAAAAGATGAAAAATAATCAACACTTGTATATTTTTTGTTTTGTTTTATGTTTTGTTTTTTGAGGCAGAGTCTTGCTCTGTTGACCAGGCTGGAGTCCAGTGGTGTGATCTCAGCTCACAGCAACCTCTGCCTCCAGGGTTCAAGCGATTCTGCTGCCTCAGCCTCCCCAGTAGCTGGGATTACAGGTGCACTCCCTCACGCCCGGCTAACTTTTGTATTTTTGCTATAGATGGAGTTTCACCATGTTGGTCAGGCTGGTCTCGAACTCCTGACCTCATGATCCGCCCACCTCGACCTCCAAAAGTTCTGGGATTACAGGTGTGAGTCACCTCGCCTGGCCACTTGTATGTTCTTTACCATGAAAAAATAGAAATTAACATTGGTCTTGGTGGTTTTATTCTTTCAGAACAAAATAAAATATTCTAATTTAACTGAAGTTTCATCCTCTTCTGCTACCCTTTTCCATTCCCAAGGAAAGACAATATCCTGAAGTTGGTGTGCATCATTTTCATACATATATGAATTTACTGAAAAATTACTATTGTTGGATATTTATTTATCCATTCCTAAATTGATGGAAGTAAAATTTATTTCCACTTTTTTTTCACAATTACAGTGTTGCAATAAACACATGTAGAAGTTTACTTAGTCACATGTGGGAGAGTTTCTCCAGGGTGGATATGAACATGTGGAATCTTGGGTTATTGGATAGACACATAATTGACATCGCTATGTATAGTCAATGGGTTCTCCAAATTACCCACCTAAAAGGTCTTATAGCTCTGTATCCTCACCATCACTCAGTGTTATCAGATATGAATATGTTTTCCATTTTTGCCAATCTGTTGTGTGTAAAACACTTCATGGTAAAATATTTTGTGTAAGTGTGTGAGGGAGATGGTATCTCACGCTGTTGCCCAGGCTGGAGTGCGGTGGTGCGATCTCAGCTCACTGTAGCCTCTGCCTCCTGGGTTCCAGCGATTTCCTGCCTCAGCCTCCCAAGTAGCTAAGATTACAGGCATGCACCACCACACTCAGCTAATTTTTGTATTTTTAGTAGAGACAGGGTTTCACCATGTTGGACAGGCTGCTCTCAAACTCCCGCCGTGGCCTCCCAAAGTGCTAGGATTAGAGGCGTGAGCCACCATGCCCAGCCCTGGTAAAATGATATTTGAATTATATTTCCCAGATTATAAGAATATTTGATCTTTGAACATATTTCATATGTTACTCATTTGGATTACCCTCTGTGAATTTGCCCATTCAAACCTTTTGGCCATTGTTTTATTCGACTGAGTGTCATTTTCTTACTGATATATTATTAGCATTCTTTCTATGTTGAGATTACCAGTCTTCTGTTAATTAGATGTGTTACAAAAATATTATGCCAGTCTGCATCTTGATTTTGTTCTTTCTTTTTAAGACAGGGTTTCACCATGTTGGTCAGGCTGGTCTTGAACTCCCGACCTCAGGTGACCCACCTGCCTTGGCCTCCAAAGTGCTTGGATTATAGGCATGAGCCACCACAAGCAGCCTTGACTTTGTTCTTAGGCATCATCTGTTTTTTTCCTGTCTCTTATAAAAACTTTTTAAAGTAGAGAATTTCAAATATACAACAAAGTAGAAGGAATTGTATAATGAACCTTCGGCACCCGTCACTTAACTTTAACAATTATCACAGCCAATCTTGTTTGATTCATACCCAGCCTACTCCCCAGCCATCCTCTCAACCCCCACACCTCACCAATCCCTCTCCTTGCTTCCTGGTTATTTTGAAGTAAGTTCCAGATATTATATAACTTCATAAATATTTCAGTATAAATATTTTCAAAGGTAAAAACTTTTTTAAAAACATTATGTGCTTGGTTTGTCATTTTGTTTTTGTGTCTTCTTCATATAAAAGTTAAAACATTTTTAAAAACAGTCTAACATATCAAAACATTTCAAAGTTTTGCTTTTCACAGTGAGGTCTTTAGTTAACCAGAATTATTTCTTTTTTGGTACAGAATGAGGTTTGATTGTAATGTTAAAATTTTTTTCCATATCTAGCAAATTCTTTCAGCACCCTTTAATGAATAGTTCATCCTTTTTAGACTTTTTTCTTTTTTTTTTTCTTTCTTTCTTTCTTTTTTTTTTTTTTTTTTTTTTGCCAATAACAGTTCTAATTACTGCAGCTTTATAATAGGCTTAATATCTGAAAGACAAATCTTCCCTTCTCCTGTTTAAGATTGCAAAGGCTATTCCTGGTTCCTCTACCTTTTTTATGGATTTTAGGTTGAGATGGTCAAGTTCCCTGAAAGACCCTGTTGAGATTTTTGACTGAAATTACAATAAATTTATAGATTAACTTTGGGAGACTGTATAGCTTTATGATGCTGCAAATTTTCATGTACAAATATGGTATAGCTTACCATTTATTTGTCACCTTTTATATCTTTCATTAAAATTGTAGATGTTTCTGGCCAGGTGCAGTGGTTCATGCCTGTAATCCCAGCATTTTGGGAGGCCGAGGTGGGCAGATCACCTGAGGTCAGGAGTTTGAGACCAGCCTGATAGACATGGAGAAACCCTATCTCTATTAAAACCACAAAAATTGGCTGAGTGTGGTGGCAAATGCCTGGAATTCCAGCTACTCAGAAGGCTGACGCAGGAGAATCACTTGAACCTGGGAAGTGGAGGTTGCAGTGAGCCAAGATCATGCCACTGCACTCCCGCCTGGGCAACAGAGTGAGACTCCATCTCAAAAAATAATATAAATAGATAAATAAATAAACAATAATTTTCTTTATGAAAATCCTATGAGATATTTTTGTTAAATTTATTTCAAAGATTAAACTTAAGAGTTTCTGCACAGCAAAAGAAACAATCATTAGAGTGAACCAGCAACCAATGGAGTGGGAAAAAACTTTTGCAATCTACCTATCTGACAAAAGCGTAATATCCAGAATTCACAAAGAACTAAAGGAGATTTACAAGAAAAAGACAAACAAACCCATTCAAAAGTGGGTGCATAAGATATGAAGAGACACTTTTCTAAAGAAGACATTTAGGAGGTCAACAAACATATGAAAAAATGTTCATCATCACTGGTCATCAGAGAAATGCAAATCAAAACCACATTGAGATACCATGTCACGCCAATTAGAATGGCCATCATTAAAAAAAATCAGGAAACAACAGATGCTGGAGAGGATGTGGAGAAACAAGAACACTTTTACGCTGTTGATGGGAGTGTAAATTAGTTCAACCATTGTGGAGGACAGTGTGGCGATTTCTTAAGGACCTAGAAATAGAAATTCCATTTGACCCAGAAATCCCATTACTGGGTATGTACCCAGAGGATTATAAATCGTTCTATTATAAAGACATATGAAGCCGGGTGCGGTGGCTCAAGCCTGTAATCCCAGCACTTTGGGAGGCTGAGGTGGGTGGATCACGAGGTCAAGAGATTGAGACCATCCTGGTCAACATGGTGAAACCCCGTCTCTACTAAAAATACAAAAAATTAGCTGGGCATGGTGGCGCGTGCCTGTAATCCCAGCTACTCAGGAGGCTGAGGCAGGAGAATTGCCTGAACCCAGGAGGCGGAGGTTGCGGTGAGCCGAGATCGCGCCATTGCACTCCAGCCTGGGTAACAAGAGCGAAACTCTGTCTCAAAAAAAAAAAAAAAAAAAAAAAAAAAAGACATATGAACATGTATGTTCATAGCAGTACTGTTTACAATAGCAAAGACCTGGAACCAACCCAAATGCCCATTGATGATAGACTGGACAAAGAAAATGTGGCACATATACACCATGGAATACTACACAGCCATAAAAATGGATGAGTTCATGTTCTTTGTAGGGACATGGATGAATCTGGAAACCATCATTCTCAGCAAACTGACACAGAACAGAAAATCAAACACCGCATGTTCTCACTGATAGGCAGGTGTTGAACAATGAGAACACATGGGCACAGGGAGGGGAGCATCACACACTGGGTTCTGTTGGGGGGTTTGGGGAGGGACAGCGGGGGATGGCGAGGTTGTGGAGGGATAACATGGGGAGAAATGCCAGATATAGGTGACAGGGGATGAAGGCAGAAAACCACATCGCCATGTGTATATGATCTGCACGTGTACTCCAGAACGTAAAGCACAATAAAAAATATTATTTCAAAGAAATTTCCTTCCCTAGCTATTTTAAATGTTATCCTTTTTCAAATTACATTTTAGTTTTTTGATGCTGGTATAGAAGAAGGTACTTGGTTTTGTATTTGAATTTTACATCTAACAACTTTATTGAGCAATCTCATTAGTTCTAATAGTTTGCCAATTCTATAAAGATAATTATATCATCTGCAAAAAACAAGTTTTGTTTCTTATATATTTTAATTATCTTTATTTTCCTAACTCACTGGCAAGAATCACTAATACAATATTACATAAAGTAGTGATAGTGGAGGTCCTTTTGTGTCTTCTGTTTAAAGGGAGTATCTATAAGGCTTTGTGTAATAGGGTTCAATCTGAGAAGCAGAGCCATTAGGAGATACATATTTTTTATGTATTTGTTACAGAAATTTGACCTTACACAATGGTAAGAGCTGGTTAAGCAGTCTCTCTGAGGCTTTGTGCTGGAGCTTGAAGTCCACAGTGGGGAGAGGAAGATAGATGTGAAGTGGGGAAAGATTTAAGGAAAAGATCAAATCCATAAGCAAAAGCTGGAGCCCATGAGGACTGTTGGAAACTTGTATCAGCTCTTGTCACTTCTGACCTTGATGGTCAGGGCTCCTTGTTATACACACCTTGCCCAGGCATCAGAAAAACGCCACCAGGTAAGGAACCATGATCAGCTGAGGAGCTTGCTGAAAGCAAAAGGAAGATGTGATGGGTAGTGGAAGAAGATATAAACACCAGCTATGACGACGTTGTAGAACAAGGACTGTGATAGTTATGAGTATTTCTTCCTTACTTAAACGTGAAGGAGTTATATATATCAGCCAATTTTTTTTTTTCTTCCCCTCTGGGTCTTAGCTACAAGAGAGCTCAGATCACCCTCCCCCACCCCAGTATTATTATTGGAAGAGTTGTGCTCTCCCCTTTTTTCTCAATCATTTTCCTCATTATTGCATTTGTCTCTTTTTGTTAACTAATTCATATAATTTTTTTAGGGGGGAAGAATTAAAGTAGAAATCAAATAAACAAACAATGATTCTAGTAGTAATCAGTTTTTGAATATTTCATTTATTATTTATTTTCCTTTTTCCTTTTTTTTTTTTTTTTTTTTGAGAGGGAGTTTCACTCTTGTTGCCCGGGCTGGAGTGCAATGGAGCAATCTCAGCTCACTACAACCTCTGCCTCCTGGCTTCAAGTCATTCTCCTGCCTCAGCCTCCTGGGTAGCTGGGATTACAGGCATGCACCACCATGCCCCGTTAAATTTTTGTATTTTTAGTAGAGATGGGGTTTCTCCATGTTGGTTAGGCTGGTCTCAAACTCCTGACCTCAGGTGACCTGCCTTCCTCGGCCTCCCAAAGTGCCGGGATTACAGGCGTGAGCCACCATGCTCGGCCTTATTTTTCTTTTTACATAATATACACTTATAGTGGTGCTACACATTTTTTCCTTGGGAACATTATATGTAATAACGATAAAACAGTGGCTGAAGGAAGTTTTTCTTCCTAAAGGAGATTTATCAGTCAAGATTAAATCAGAGAAGCAGAACCACCAAGAAAAAAACATATATATATAAAATATACACGTTATATATGTGTGTGTATATATATATATATCACATATATATATATGGGCATATATGAATTTGCTACAGAGATTTAACCTTAGTTGGTTAAAGGAGCTGGCAAAACAGTCTCTGTAAGGTTACTGTCTTCACACCTGATGCTGGAAATTCAAGTCCACGAGGCAAGCAGTCAGCAAGGGAAGATGGATGTAAAATAAGAAAGAGCAGAGGTAAGTCCGAGCCCACAGGGACAAGCTGAAGCCTGTGAGAACCAACTGAAACCCGTGTGTATTAGTCTGTTCTCATGTTGCTAATAAAGACACACCCGAGACTGGGTAATTTGTAAAGAAAAGAGGTTTAATGGACCCACAGTTCCACATGGCTGGGGAGGCCTCACAATCATGGTGGAAGACAAAGGAAAAGCAAAGGCACATCTTACATGGTGACAGGCAAGAGAGTGTGTGCGTGGAAAGTCCCCTTTATGAAACTATCAGATTTCATGTGACTTACTCACTATTATGAGAACAACATGGGAAAAACCTGCCCTCATGATTCAATTACATCCCACAGGGTCCCTCTTATGAAACGTGGTGATTATTCAAGGTGAGATTTGGGTGGGGACACAGAGCCAAACCATATCAGCAGATTAGTTATTGTTGTCCCTGACTTTGATGGAGCTTGGTAGCTACTGCCTCACACCAACAGGGCAAACCAAAAGAAGACAAGTGACAATACGTGTGAGTTACAAAATAGCTGCTGTTTCACTTCCAGCCTCCAAATCTCAGAGAAGAACCTCTGTTATGGCTCCCACTAATTGGAAACACACAAGAAGAGGAATATGAGGAAGTGTGGATCAGCTCAGGCAAGCCAACAAATTACAACCCCATCACAAATGCTTTGTTGTTGTTTTTTTGCTTGTTTGTTTTTTGTTTTTTTGAGATGGAGTCTCACTCTGTTGCCCAGGCTGGAATGCAGTGACATGATTTAGGCTCACTGCAACCTCCACCTCCTAGGTTCCAGCAATTCTCCTGCCCCAGCCTCCTGAGTAGCTGGGATTACAGGCCCCAGCCACAACACCTGGCAAAATTTTGCATTTTTAGTAGAGGTGGGGTTTCACCATGATGGCCAGGCTGGTCTCGAACTCTTGACTTCAAGTGATCTGCCCACCTTGGCCTCCCCTCCCAAAGTGCTGGGATTTCAGGTATGAGCCACTTCGCCCTGCCACTTTGTTGTTTTTTAATAGCAGCTTTATTGAGGTGTAACTTACAATAGAATGTGCCCATTTTAAGTGTACAATTTGATGACTTCTGATCATTGTTATTAATTATAAGCCTATAACCAGTAACCACCGGCACAGTTAAGATATAGAACATTTCCATCCTCCATTGAAAGTTCCTCATGCCTTTTTGTAGTTAATTCTTCTCTTGCCCTCAGCCTCAGGCAACCATTAGTCTGCTTTCTGTCGGTATAGATTAGATTTGGCTGTTCTGAAATTTCATGTACATGAAATCATATATCTGTCTGTTTTCACTCGGTTAAATAATTTTGAGTTTCATATATGCTGTTGCATGTATCAATAGTTCATCCCTTTTATTACTCACTAGTATTCCATGGCATAGATATATCACAGTTTGCTTACCATTCCCCTGTTAATGAACATTTGACTTATTTCCACCATTTGGCTATGACGAATAGAGTAAATTCATTTATAAGAGCATTACATGGACATATTCTTTTTTTTTTCTTTTTTCTTTTGTATAAATGCCTATGAGTGAAATTCTTGGTCTATTCAAATATTTTGCCCATTTGTTATTGTTTGTTATTGTTTGGTTTCTTATTGTTCTTATAATTGAGTTGCAAGAGTTCTTTGTATGTTCTGGATACAAATTCTTTGTCAGATATATGAATCATAAATAGTTTCTCCTAGCCTGTGGCTTGCCGTTTTATTTTCTCCAAGATGTGTTTCAAATAGCAGCAGTTTTAAGTTTTGAAGTATAATTTGCTAATTTTTTTTAATGATTAGTGCTTTTTGTGCCCTATGCAGTATTTTCTTACCTCAAGGTGTATAATTTTCTCCTATGTTGTCTTTTATACATTTTATAGTTTAATTTTCACACTTAGATCCATCATCCATTTGCAGTTAATTCTTATATATGTGGTGAGCACTGAAGTCTATTTTTAAAACATGGATAGCCCGGAGTCAGTGGCTCACTTCTGTAATCCCAGCACTTTGGGAATCCAAATTGGTGGATCAGTTGAGGTCAGGAGTTCGAGACCACACTGGCCAACGTGTGAAACCCTGTCTCTACCAAAAATACACAAATTAGTTGGGTGTGGTGGCCGTCACCTGTAATTCCAGCTACTCAGGAGGCTGAGGCAGGAGAATTGCTTGAACCCAGGAGGTAAAGGCTGCATTGAGCTGAGATTGCACCACTGCACTCCAGCCTGGGTGACAGAGCGAGATTCTATCTCTAAATAAATTAATTAATAAAACAAAAAATATGAACAATCAGTTGTTCCAGCATTAACTTGTCACTTGTCTCAAAGATCAATTGACCGTATATGTGTAGTCCTATTTCTGGACTCTATATTTGGTTCCATTGATCTACATGTCTGTCCTTAGGCCAATATTGCACTACCTTCATAGCTGTAGCTTAATCATAAGTACTGTAAGACCTCAAAATTTATTCTTGTTTTCCAAAATTGTTTTGGCTATTTTTTGTCCTTTTGTATTTTAAATCACTTATCAGATACATTTTAAATCACTTATCAATTTCTATTAAAAAGCCTGCTAAGATTTTGATTGAGATTACATTGAATCAATAGATGAATTTAAGGAGAATTTATATCTTAACAATATTGAATGTACCAAACCAGAATCATATTATTTCTCTTTAATTATTTATGTCTTCTTCGATTTCTCATAATAATGTTTTACCATTTTTAGTGCAGAGGTTTTGCACATTTGTTACTTTTATTCCTACATATTTCAGTTTTTTGTTGCTATTTATAAATTGTAGCTTTTAGAATTTCAATTTCTAATTGTTTATTGATAGTCCATGGTCTCTGTTCTTATCTTTATTAATTCCTTTCTTTCAGTTTCTGGGTTTTTTTGTTTTGTTCTGTTTTTACTTTGTTTGTTTGTTTGTTTTGAGATGGAGTCTCTGTCACCCAGGCTGGAGTTGCAATGGAGCCATCTTGGCTCACTGCAACCTCTGCCTCCCAGTTTCAAGCGATTTTTGTCCCTCAGCCTCCCGAGTAGCTGAAATTACAGGCGTGTACCACCATACCCAGCTAACTTTTTTGTATTTTCAGTAGAGATGGGGTTTCACCATGTTGGCCAGGCTGGTCTTGAACTCCTGACCTCAAGTGATCTACCTGCCTGGACCTCCCAAAGTGCTGGGATTACAGGCATGAGCCACCATGCCCAGCTTCTTTCACTTCCTTTGGATTTAGTTCGCTCTTCTTTTTCTAACTTTGAATAGGTGGAAATTTAGATCATTGATTTCAAACCCTTCTCTTTTTTTTCTAAAATAAGCATTTATACCTATAAATTTCTCTCTAAGCACTGCTCTGACAGCACCCCACAAAACTGATATTTTATTTTTATTTTTATTCATTTAGAATGTTCTTTGGAGAATCTCTTTTGGAGGATACAATGAAAGCATGGCAGTTTGACAGCCCTCACCAGAACCCAACCATGCTGGGACTCTACTCAGACATCCAGTCTCCAGAATTGCGACAAATTTCTGTTGTTTAAGCCACCTATCGTACTTTGTTAAAGCAGCTCAGACTAAGACATCATCTAAACATTTGCCTTGGCATTTATTTATAAGAGCCTAGAGTCTCCTGAATGTGTCATTATAAAACAATTTCAGGCCGGGCGCGGTGGCTCAAGCCTGTAATCCCAGCACTTTGGGAGGCCGAGGCAGGTGGATCACGAGGTCAAGAGATCGAGACCATCCTGGTCAACATGGTGAAACCCCGTCTCTACTAAGAATACAAAACATTAGCTGGGCATGGTGGTGCGTGCCTGTAACCCCAGCTACTCAGGAGGCTGAGGCAGGAGAATTGCCTGAACCCAGGAGGCGGAGGTTGCGGTGAGCCGAGATCGCGCCATTGCACTCCAGCCTGGGTAACAAGAGCGAAACTCCGTCTCAAAAAAAAAAAAAAAAAAAAAAAACAATTTCAGTTTCAGGCCTAGACTTAGCATCCAGTTCAACATCCAAATAGATCAGAAGTTTTCCCAATAAACAGACCACAAATAAAAATACAGATGGAAAATGTCTAGGGTAGCAGGTAGGGTGACCCAGAAAAAAATCATTTTATTATTGCTGTTTGAAACAGTTCCAAGACAATGCTGTCGTTTAACATTAATTTTGAATATTGTCGTGTTTTATGTTAATTTAAGAAACAATTCTTTAGAATGGCTATGATCCATTTGAAGAAAACACCCATGGAGATTACTGGAGCCCCATCCAGTACCAGGTCTTAAGAATCCTCGGCATAGATTGGAATCACTGAGAAGAAGGTCTCTTGTGCAATTATACTGTACAGACCAGCATTCTCAAGTACCTTTATTACAGTTTCCCCCAGCTGGTAAAATATTCTTTCCTCCATCCTCTACATGCATAAACACTCAACCTAAGCGAATTTTGGCTTTGCAATATCATGATCAAAGAACAAGTGGTAAGGCCATAAAAGCATTATGTAGAGTCCCAGGAATATGTCTCTACTCATGCCAGCAGAGATTTCCTTCCAAGATCTCAAACCCAGTTGCAGGCTTAGTGAGGTTGTCCTAAAATGTGAAATACACATCGGATTGGCAAGATATGAAATGTATCACAGATTTTTCCTTCTTCTTCAGAATTATAGCTCTCAGAGAGGAGGAAGACAAATGCGACATGAGCTCTGAATTATTCTTTTTTATTTATATACTTCAGCAGTTCATTGTTGCCTTATCTCCTGGAGGTTGAAACTAATGAGAGGCTGAATAATTTCATGTAAGTCAAGAAAATGGAAATTGGATATGTTTGGAGTAGCCGTTATATAAAATATGGCTGTTTTTATTACTTTTAACTTTTGTATGGTAGACTATCTTGTTGATTCAATAAAAAAATTTACGAAGGTGAATAAGTAATGTTTGTAAGTTTCTCTAAGCTCCTTGGATGAAAGGTGCTATATAAAACCAAAGTATACTGTGTTGCATTATTATTTTATTTCATAAGCTCTGCAGCATAAAAAGCTGCAAATAAAATCTCCCACTGGGTTGGGGAAGATGATTATTATCTTCCTACTCCTGGAAACAGATTTTCAGGCTTTTGTGAAAGCGGCAACTCCTGTTTTTTGTTGCGGCACAAGTTTTGTATGCTCACAGGCAGATATTGACAGGTCAAGTTTCCTATGAGTTGTGTGGACAGCATGCGTGTGTGTGTGTGTGTGCGCGCGGGCGCGCGCGCGCGCGCGCACATGCAGTGGGCATGTACATTCAAATGGGAAATAAATCATGCAAAGGATGAAGCAGACATTTGATTAGGTGTCAGTCTATGTCGATACTTATTTTTGATGCTAGTGCATGTTGCGTTTCTGAAATTGGTACAATATTTTCAAAGTAGGCAATTTAAGAGGAACTTATTTTCGGGGTCCAGAAAGTGAAAAGAAAAATTTGTGCTTTGTCATCTTGTGACGGCACTGAAATTTATATGTCATGCTCCAGAATTCAATCGCTCCACAAAGATAAATTGAGTGCACTGACGAAATTCTCGCATCATAATCCCAAACTGTGTTTGATGAATTAGGATGTTTAATGAACGTTTAATAGCTTGACTGCATTCAGGAGGTGATGAAGGGAGGCAAAGTATATGTGCATCAAAAGTTTAAAAACTACAAAAGATGGTAGTATATGTCAAAACATGCAAAATGAGTCATCTGAGGAGTAAAGATGGGTATTCAGAGGCAGGAGAGGCAGCCAAAAAATCAGAGGTGAATGTGACAGCAGTGTCATTAGAGGGACTGGCTGCTGGAATAGAATTTTCAGGGAGACAAAGAGGGAGGCGAGGTTGGAAATTTAGCTTGATAATACAACAAATTGAAATAATATCCTAAATAGCTCTCCATTTTCTCTCTCAATTATAATTATCTACAATTGTTTTGTCCTTGATTTAAATCTACAAATATGAATATGCCTGCTGCCCAGGATGGAGACACACAGTTGGTCTTGCTTTTCCAATAAATACAAAAGAATAGGCAATGACACGCATCTTGGTGGATGAGGATAACATTTAAAATATTTTATTTTGCAAGTTTTTATCCTAACTCTTCATCCCACAGGCTCACATCGCTGTCAGCAGCCCCGAAACACTTTAGATGGTTGCTGTATCTCTCTCTATTTCTTTCCATCTTAACATCCTGGATCGGCTGTCAGCCGTCTTGAAAGTTTGATTTAAAGCAAAATCGAACAGATGTGGAAAAATGGAAACCCTCATACATCGCTGGTGAGAATGTAATGGTGCAGCCACTGTCGAAAACACTTTGGCAGTTCCTCAAAATAGTAAATACAGCGTTATTAAATACTACACAACCCAGAAATTCCTAATGATAAACTCAAGAGAAATAAAAACATGTTCACACAAAAACTTGTACATGAATGTTCAGAGTGGCATTATTAATAGTAGCCAAAAAGCAGAAACAACTCAAGAGTCCATCAACTGATGAATGAACAGGTATAAAAAGCAAGAAGTATTGATATGTGCTACAACACAGATAAACCTTGAAAACATGTTAAGTGAAAAAAGCTAGTCACAAAAGACCACATAGTGTATGACTCCATTTCTATAGAATATATAGAAAAGGCAAATCTATAGAGATGGAAAGTCATTTAGTGGTTGCCAAGGCCTGGGGAACATGGGGAGTTGGACAATGGGGAATGACTGCTAAAGGGCTTTTTTGGGGGTGATGAAAATATTCCTTTTCTTTTTTTTTTTTTTTTTTTGCAATGGAGTCTTGCCCTGTTGCACAGGCTGGAGTGTAATGGTGCAATCTCGGCTCACTGCACCCTCCACCTCCCCAGGTTCAAACAATTCTCCTGCTTTAGCCTCCTGAGTAGCTGAGATTACAGGTGCCTGCCACCACGCCTAGCTATGTTTCATATTTTTAGTAGAATCGGGGTCTCACCATGTTGGCCAGGCTGGTCTCGAACTGTTGACCTCAGGTGATCCACCCATCTCAGCTTCCCAAAGTGCTGGGATTACAGGTGTGAGCCACCGCGCCTAGCTGAAAATAATCTAAAATGAGATGGTAGCAATGGTTGCACACTGTGAATATGCTCAAAACCAATGATTTGTACACTTTAAGTGGATAATTTGTATGTTATATGAATTGTATCTCAATAAAGCTGTTTTAAAAATCAAACACAGTAAGATTTTTTTTTAAAAGCTTTTGTGGCCTTTTTGCTGTTGTTTAGCTCTTCCTCTTGACAGTCTTGTGCTCCTGCTTATGGCCATGCAATGGCTGTTATTTTATGCCCTGAGTAATTTCTCTGGACCACATATTTTGACTCTAGGCAGTTCTGGAATTTTCTTGTCAACTTTTCTTTCTTGACGGCGTCTCATTCTGTCGCCAATGCTGGAATGCAATGGCACAGTCAAGGCTCAAAGCAGTCTGGACCTCCTGGGGTCAATCGATCTTCCCACGTCAGCCTCCTGAGT
Organism: Saimiri boliviensis; assembly: GCF_048565385.1. Classification (NCBI taxonomy): domain Eukaryota; kingdom Metazoa; phylum Chordata; class Mammalia; order Primates; family Cebidae; genus Saimiri; species Saimiri boliviensis. The sequence continues at coordinate 41,292,885 of NC_133470.1, forward strand.
AGTTGGAACCACAGATGTGCACCACCATGTCCAGCTAATTTTTTAAATTTTATTTATTTATTTATTTTTGTATTTTTAGCAGTGGCCTGCAGCATTTTTTATTTTTTTTTTTATTTTTTGTAGAGACAGGAGTCTCCCTATGTTGTCCAGGCTGGTCTCAAACTTCTGGGCTCAAGAGATCTGCCTACCTCGGCCTCTCAAAGTGTTGGCATTAAAGGTATGAACCACATCACCCAGCCATTGGTGGCTATCTTAAGCTTTGATTTCTCTTCTGCATCAAATGATAAAAAGGAAACAACTGTGCTGTTATAAATTCCTCTTTATGCTTAGAAATAGAAATTGGTTTCTTACCAAATGTGATATCAGGGAAATGACATCATTTTTTAAACTGAAAAGCCAGTGTTTCTGATAAGAGCTGAGAGTTTATTCTTCAAATGAGATAAGGCCATAAAACTATGTGTGTGTTTCCTAAAACGAACTCACTAGAATGTACATTTCCAAGAAGTTCTAGCACTTTCCAGGTAGTCTCTTTGTGAGGCTTTTCGTTAATGCCAAGATTGAGAAAATTATTGCACACTGAAACTCTTATATTGTTATATTTTCTTCCAAATCCACGATACGTGATTTTTAAAACACACTGAATGGCAATACATTTCTGTCCTTTAATGGTGATTTAATTTTTGGAAGTAGTCAAAAGTCACCCATGTTTGATAAATAGGCCAAAGGATCAATCTGGAGAGTATTTCTTTAATGTCTAAAATGAAATATGACTCTAGAGTAATGAAATTTTTCAGGATAACTCAAACTAAATTTGAAGGCACTCAAAAAATATGAGTTTCAAAAAATAATTGGAGTAGTGGTAATATTATTGGAATAAGCCTCTGGCTTCTCACCAGACACAATGCCAGGGATTTTACACAGATTATTCCAATAAATCCTTCCAATAGTTCTGCAGGGTAAAAATTATCCCCATTTTACTGATAAGGAAATAAGGTTGGAGAAGCTCAACCACAGGCCCAAGTAAATCCAGCTGTGTTGAGGCAGAACCGGTCCTCAGATCTGCAACCTGCTGACTCTTGATGGGGCTGGAAAACCAAACATGGCATATTCTCACTTATAAATGGGAGCCGAACAATGAGAACACATGGACACAGGGAGGGGAACATCACACACTGGGGCCTGTGGGGAGGAGGTGCAAGAGAAGGGAGAGCATTGGGATAAATACCTAATGCATTCGGGGCTTAATACCTGGGTGATGAGTTGCCATGGCACACATTTACCTATGAAACAAACCTGCACATCCTGCACATGTACCCCAGAACCTACTTTCTCTCTTTTCTGTTCTTTTTTTCTTTCTTTTTCTTTTCTTTCTTCCTTTCTTCCTTCCTTTCTTTCCTTCCTTCCTTCCTCTTTCTCTTTCCTTCCTTTCCTCCCTTCCTTCTTTCTTTCTTTCTTTCTTTCCTTATTTATTTACTTATTTTGAGACAGAGTCTCCCTCTGTCACCCAGGTTGGAGTGTAGTGGCCAAATCTCGGCTCACCGCAACCTCCGCCTCCCTAGTTCAAGTGATTCTCCTGCCTCAGCCTCCTGAGTAGCTGGGACTACAGGCGCCCACCACCGCGCCCAGCTACTTTTTGCATTTTTAGCAGAGATGGGGTTTCACCATGTTGGCCAGGCCGGTCTCAAACTCCTGAACGCAAGTGATTCGTCCACCTCGGCCTCCTAAAGTGCTGGGATTACAGGAGGGCACCACTGAGCCTGGCCCTGGAACTTTAAATAAAATAAAACGTAAAAAAATTTAAAGTAACTTTGCTTCATTCTCAGAGTGGTTTATAGTTTTTATTTTCTATTTCTACATGCTGTGTGCATGTCCAAGCTGGAAATTGGGCCAAGTCTTCCTCAAAGATCTGGGACTTTTCTGCCCCCTTTTTTTTTTTTTCACTCTGTCACCCAGGCTGGAATGCAGTGGCGTGATCTCGGCTCACTGCAACCTCAACCTCTGGGGCTCAAGTGATCCTCCTACCCCAGCCTCCAGAGTAGATTGGATTACAGGTGCAAGCCACCACACCCAACTAATTTTTGTGTTTTTAGTAGATATGGTGTTTTGCCATGTTGCCCAAGGTGGTCTTGAACTCCCACCTTGGCATCCCAAAGTACTGGGATTACAGGTTTGTGCCACCACGCCCAGCCCCCAGCCTCCTCTTTTATCCCCTCATTTCAGATCTAGAACTACATATTGAGTTTAACTTCGCAAAGTTTGAGCACAGCGCCTTTCTCTTATAATAACACCAAGAATTTCTGATTTACCCTGTGTCTAAATTACCACAAATTCAAAGTCAGTGGAGTCCAAATTAATGAGGACTAGCAATGTTTCCTTTCTGAGCTCCCGCAGTCCCTCATGCCACACATCATCCAACGCTGAGCTTTTTAGCTTATAAAATCTGAAAACATAGCTTGAGGGAGCAAGGCCATAGAAAAGTATCAGGAGGATAATGTTAACACCTGTAATAAAATTAAAACCATGACTATAACTAGGGGAACTGTCCATCCATGAAATGAACATATTAGTGTAAATGAATTAAGAATTAGAAATCAATGAGCTCTATTAATTGAGTTGATTCTTGTAATCTGGTAAAATTCAAATCGCATCTTCTTTTTATCGGCCCATGGACTGCCTGAATGAACACCACTAGAACCTTTGGAAAGCAAGACTAAAAATAAACCAATGCTTAAAAACTTTCAGCAGGGCCACACTGAGGCCAGCTTAAACCACCACTTGGCTTTAGAGATGTGGGTTCCTAGAATTAGTAATAGTGATAATAATAATGACCTCTTACATAGTACTACTGTATTAGTCTCTTCTCACGCTGCTAATAAAGACATACCCAAGAATGAGTAATTTTTTTTTGAGATGGAGTTTCAATCTTGTTACCCACCTGGAGTGCAAAGGCACAATATTGGCTCACTGCAACCTCCGCCTCCCAGGTTCAAGTAACTCTCCTGCCTCAGCCTCCCGAGTAGCTGGGACTACAAGCATACGCCACCACACCTGGCTATTTTTGTATTTTTAGCAGAGACAGGGTTTCTCCATGTTGGTCAGGCTGGTCTCGAACTCCTGACCTCAGGTGATCCACCTGCCTTGGCTTCCCAAAGTGCTGGGATTATAGGCATGAGCCACCGTGCCTGGCTGAGACTGGGTAATTTATTTATTTATTTATTTATCTATTTTTGAGACGGAGTTTCGCTCTTGTTGCCCAGGCTAGAGTGCAATGGCGCGCTCTCAGCTCACCGCAACCTCCGCCTCCTGGGTTCAGGCAATTCTCCTGCCTCAGCCTCCTGAGTAGCTGGGATTACAGGCACACGCCACCATGCCCAGCTAATTTTTAGTATTTTTAGTAGAGACGGGGTTTCACCATGTTGACCAGGACGGTCTCGATCTCTTGACCTCGTGATCCACCCGCCTCGGCCTCCCAAAGTGCTGGGATTACAGGCTTGAGCCACCGCGCCCGGCCGAGACTGGGTAATTTATAAAGGAAAGAGGTTTAAAGGATTCACAGTTCCATATGGCTGGGGAGGCCTCACAGTCATGGCAGAAGACAAAGGAAGAATGTTTTACAGGGCGGCAGGCAAGAGAGAAATGAGAACCCAGCAAAAGAGGATTCCCTTTAAAAAACCATCAGATCTTGTGAGACTAATTCACTAACCATGAGAACAGTATGGGGGGAACCGCCCCCGTGATTCAATATCTCCCACCTGGTCCCGCCTACAACTTGTGGGGATTATGGGAGGTACAATTCAAGATGAGCTTTGGATGGGGACACAGACAAACCATATGAACTACATATGTGCCAAGTAGTGTGATAAGTTTACTCAATCTTCACAGTTGTGCCGTGGGTGCCATTATTATCCTCTCCATTTTACAGGTGAAGAGATCAAGGCACAGTTCAGTGATTTGCTCAGGGTCACACAGTAAGTAAAGAAACTAGAATTTAAACAGTTCTAAATCATTACACTGTACTGCCTGTCTTCATGCTATGCTGCCTCTAATGTGAAGTGGCTTGGCAGAAAGGACAGGGCTAGCAATGAAGGACAGTCTTTTTCGTGGGCCAGAAAGATGTTGCCTGGCAGTGTATTCATAAGCTCATCAGAAAAAAAAAAAAAAAAGGAAAGTGTAAATCTTCAAACACAGATAATTGGAACAATTTGCCTTCTAATGAGGGGGAAAAAACAGACTTTGGGGGGCATCACATTACTGTTCCCATCTCTTTCTCCCTTGCTAGATTCATATCCTTTGCCTGGTAACGTCGCAGTTCTTCCCGTCAGAGGTGGAGTCTGTTTCTCCACTCCTAAGCTTCAGGCTCAGCCATGTAACTCACTTTCGCTAAAGGGATATTAAGCTAAAGTGATGCGAACAGGAGCTTGAAATGTGCTTGCGCAGCTGGGTTGCTTTTCCCCTCGCTTGCCATCGCCGTGGGAATTGGCATGTTCTGGCAAGCCTGCTGGTTGAAGGAGGATGAGCAATGTGTGTGGAGCAGAGCGGCTCCCAGCCCGGGCTTCCAGCCAACCCCAGCTGAGCCCAGCCCATACCAGCTGACCCCACAGCCAACCTGCAGATGTGGGAGTGCAAATTAATGAATGTTGTTTTAAGCCACCAGGTTTTGAGGTGGTTTATTTTTCAGTAAGAATGTGGCAATCACTGAAGAATAATCTACTCCATTGCTTTTCTGCTTGACATACCAATTCCGCCCACCCGTAAACACACCCAGGCACATTCACTTATATTTAATTATAGTAAATTCCCACAGCCCTCTTTGCCTCCTCCATCACCTTTCTCGTTATTGTGGCTTTTACTACCACACTCACTTTTTTTCTTCATAACACTTTTTTTTTTTTTTTTTTTTTTTGAGACACAGTCTTGCTCTGCCGCCCAGGCTGGAGTGCAGTGGCACAATCTCAGCTCACTGCAACCTCCACCTCCCAAGTTCAAGCAATCCTCCTGCCTCAGTCTGCCAACTAGCTAGGATTACAGGTGCCTGTCACCATGCCCAGGCAATTTTTTTATTTTTAGTAGAGACCGGGTTTCACCACATTGGCCAGGCTGGTTTTGAACTCCTGAGCTCAAGCGATCCCCCCATCTTGGCCTCCCAAAGTGCTGGGATTCCATAGTACTTTTGACAAACTTCTGTCTGATCCACAACCACCTCTGTGATTGGATAGGTGGCACTGGGACAGTGGAGATAACACAGCTGATCGCCCTTCCTTTCTACTCTTATGCACACTGTGATCTTATTGATTAAAATAGTACAAATGAGCCAGGCGCAGTGGACTGAGGTCAGGAGTTCAAGACCAGCCTGGCCAACATGGCTAAACCCTGTCTCTACTAAAAATACAAAAATTAGCCAGGCATCATGATGGGCACCTGTAATCCCAGCTACTTGGGAGGCTGAGGCAGAAGGACCGCTTGAACCTGGGAGGCAGAGGTTGCAGTCAGCTGAGATTGCGCTACTGCACTCCAGTATGGGTGACAGCAACTCTGTCTTAAAATAATAATAATAATAATCATCATCATCATCCAAATGAGTATGTCCAGGAGGAAAACAAGCCAGTTTTCAAAAGCCAATTCTCTTAGTTTGATTTATAAAGTGATTCTAGCGGGCCATACGTGATTTCCAACTAGTCTAGATTTAATCAATGGCTACCCATCCTGTTTCAGTAAAAGTGCTCATAGCAGTCATCTACATGTTGGTGGAAAGTTCTCTTTCAAAAGGTTATTGTACTTAAGTCGCTCTTCCAAAAGTATTTACATTATTATATTAAAATTAAAATTAATTATATTGAAATAATTTTAAATATACTCAGAAAAGTTGCTAGAATAGTATAATAAAATCCCAAACATCCTTTACTCACATTTAGCAATTAACATTTTGCCACATTTGCTTTATCATTGTCTTTTTTTCTGTATTTTTCCTTTTTTTACCTTTATTTTATTTTATTTTACTTTATTTTACTTATTGAGAAAGAGTCTTGCTGTGTTGCCCAGGCTGGAGTGCAGCAGCATGATCACAACTCACTGTAGCCTCTGCCTCCTAGACTCAAGCCGTCCTCCCACCTCAGCCCCCCAAGTAGCTGGGACTACAGGTGCGCACCACCGCGCCCGGCTATTGTGTGTGTGTGTGTGTGTGTGTGTGTGTGTGTGTGTGTGTGTGTGTGTGTTTTGAGACAGAGGGGTTTTGTTGTTGTTGTTGTGTTATGTTGTGTTTGTTTTCCTTTTTTTTTTTTTTGTTTCCTTTTCTAGGTAAAGGGGGGAAGCAGTGTGCCTTCTTTAGTGTGTTCTGATAGCCATGTGTCACTATGCACTGCTTTGTGTCTTTACGTCTCCTGTTGCACACTTTTATAGTATGCGGTTTTGCCTAATAAAGCATTTTCATAGCAAAAAAAAAAAAAAAAAAAAAAAAAAAAGCGCAGAGACTCAGGCTGCGGGAGGTTGAGCCAATCAGAGGGACGGCCCGAGAATGGCATGGTGATGGAATGCAGCTGAGAGGTCTGACAAGATGTACCAGGTCCCACACTGTCACTGGACCGGGATGGGACCCTGGTACGGCTTCACCCCGGTGGCCCTGGTCACGGTCTGCTATCCACTTGTCGCCGCTTTCCTCTTCTGCATCCTCTTGTGGGGTGCCCTCGGTGAGCTCGGCCATTGGCGGGGCAGTGCCCCAGCGCTACCTGTGGCGTTTCTGCATCGGCGCCTCGCTTCTTGATGGCCTTTGCCTACAGGAACAACTACCTCAGCTGCGCCTCCCCACGTTCCTGCTACCGCCCACTCTGCCCCATCAACTTCGGACTCAATGTGGAGAACCTCGCGTTGCTAGTGCTCACTTACATCTCCCCCTCTGAGGACTTCACCTTCCACGAAAACGCTTTCATTGTGTTCATCGCCTCATCCCTCGGGCACAGGCTCCTCACCTGCATTCTCTGGCAACTGACCAAGAGGCACACAGTAAGTCAGGAGGATCCCAAGTCCTACAGCTGGGAACAGTGGCTCTTCATCGTCAACTTCATCTCCTTCTTGGCGCTGGCTGTCTACTTCCGGCACAACATGTATTGCGAGGCTGGAGTGTACACCATCTTTGCCATCCTGGAATACACTGTTGTCCTAACTGACATGGCGTTCAACATGACGGCCTGGTGGGACTTCAGGGACAAGGAGGGGCTCATAACGTCTCAGCCTGAGAAACAGCAATTCCAAACCCTTTAGTCCTGATTGGGAGGCAGCCCACTGCCCAGAAACAAGAAACAAGATGCCATTCTGGCCTTCCCTACCCTACATCCTCTCTTTGCCTCACTGAAGATGGGGGAAGGGTAAGAAGGGCATACGCCAAGGCTCACCCCAGTGCGGCTGGCTTCTCCTCTCCACCCCTCATATGGGCATAGGGGTCCTCAAGCAACGTCACCCTTACCTGAGAGGCCCCAAGAAGCTGAGCTGGCAGAGACCTCCAACATTTGGTGCTTAAAAAACATCCTGAGGTTCATGACCACCATCCAGTTTCTGACCTTTACATAGCACCTTTCGCGAAGGTCAGGAGCCCCCCAGCAGTGGCTGCTCCCCGAGAACCACAGCCGTAGCTCTCCATGGGGTCATTCTTTTCTTTTTCTTTTTCTTTCTTTCTTTTTTTTTTTTTTTTTTTTTTTTTGAGACAGAGTCTTGCTTTGTCACCCAGGCTAGAGTGCAGTGGCCCGATCTCAGCTCACTGCAAACTCCACCTCCTAGGTTCAAGCAATTCTCCTGCCTCAGCCTCCCGAATAGCTGGGATTACAGGCACCCGCCACCACACCCGCCTAGTTTTGTATTATTACAAGCTGTTCTCCTGCCTCAGCCTCCCAAGCAGCTGGGACTACAGGCATGCACTACCATGCCTGGCTAATTTTTGTATTTTTTAGTAGAGACAGAGTTTCGCCATGTTGGCCAGGCTGGTCTCGAACTCCTGACCTCATGATCCACCCGCCTCAGGCTCCCAAAGTGCTGGGATTACAGGCATGAGCCACCACACCTGGCCAACTAACATATTTCATGGTCTACTGTGCATATCCAGGCCTGTGGCCACAGTCCCCTGCTAAAGCTGCTCAGGTGTTCTAGTCCCGACTTCACCTTTTTGATGTGGTGTGTGCCGCAGGGTATGTACCCTTCCCTAGCTAAGCATCAGCACGTCTGTGTGTCTGATGGAGAATGGGTGAGCTGTATGATTTCCAAGGGCTCTACCAGTCTGTTGTTCTGATGTCATCGGGTGGAGGTGGTGGTGTGTACCTAAAGGATGACCAACCTCCTACAGAAAAAGTACCAGCACAGCATATATTTTCTTCTCTCTTCTGAAAGTTCTGACTTATAGACCCCTGCCCTCCTTTGCAAAGGTATGGCATACAGGGGTGAGGTGCAGATCCCTACCCTAAAATGGGCTCCCTGCTATCTCCTGTCTTCCCTACTGCTTCAAACCCTAAGTTTTGGTTGTGCATTTTATTTTAAAGGAAAAAAATTTTTTTTTTTTGGACAAAAAAAAAGAAATTCATTTTTGATGGAGTTTCACTCTTCTTGCCCAGGCTAGAGTACAATGACAACCTCTGCCCCCCGGGTTCAAGGGATTCTCCTGCCTCAGCCTCTCAAGTAGCTGGGATTAGTTGCCCACCATCACGCCTCGCTAATTTTTGTATTTTTAGTAGAGATGGGGTTTTACCATGTTGGCCAGGCTGGTCTCGAACTCCTGACCTCAGGTGATCCACCCGCCTCAGCCTCCCAAAGTGCTGGGTTTGCAGGCATGAGCCACCACACCTGGCCTAGACAGGGTTTTGCCATGTTGTCCAGGCTGGTCTCGAACTCCTGGGCTTAAGCAATCCCTCCCACCTCAGTCTCTCAAAGTTCTGCGATTACAGATGTAAGTCACTGCACCCGGCCTTTTAAATTTTTTTTTAACCATTTGGCAGGAAACTGCAGACATCATGTTCCTTTCCCCCTAAATTCTTCAGTGTGCATTTCCCAGGAACGAAGACAGTCTCTTACATAATCACAGCGCAATTATTACAATCAGAAAATGTATTGATGATGTAATGATATTATCTGAAATATAATCCATATTCAAATATTGCCAATTGTCCCAGTAATATTCTTTATGGCATTTTTTCCTCTTCCCTGATCTAGAATCCAATTCAGGATCACAGATTGCAATTAACTGGCATCTGTCTCTCTCTCTCTCTCTTTTTTTTACTTTTAGAGGCAGGGTCTTGCTCCCAGGTTGAAGTGCAGTGGCATAATTCTAGCTCATTGCAGCTTCAAACTCCTGGGCTCAAGCAATCCTCCTGCCTCAGCCTCCCAAGTAGCTGGGACTATAAGCATACACCACTATGCCCATCTATTTTTATTTTTATTTGTAGAGACCCGGTCTCAGTATGTTGCCCAGGCTGGTCTCAAAGTCCTGGGCTCAACAGATCCTCCCACCTCAGGGAACATCTCTTTAGTCTCGTTTAATCTAGACCAGCTCCTTAGGCTTTCTTTGTCTTCCGTGACATTACAGTTTTCTTTCTTTTTTTTCAGGCAGAGTCTTGCTCTGTCACCCAGGCTGTAGTGCAATGGTACAATCTCAGCTCACTGCAGCCTCTGCCTCCGGGGTTCAAGTGATTCTCCTTTCTCAGCCTCCTGGTTAGCTGGGATTACAGGCACACACCACCATGCCTGGCTAATTTTTGTATTTTTAGTAATACGGGGTTTCACCATGTTGGCCAGGCTGGTCTCGAACTCCTGACCTCAGGTGATCCACCTGCCTCTGCCTCCCAAAGTGCTGGATTACAGGCATGAGTCACTGCTCCCGGCCGACATTAATATTTGTCCTAGTACAAGCCAGTTCTTTTGTAGAATGTCTTCCAATTTAATATTGAGATTTCCCCACAGTGAGATTCAGGTTATACATTTTTAGCCAAAATACTACATAGGTGGCAATTACATTTTAAATGTGATTTCTATGTGTGATGAAAACAATATTTAATATATTTTTCCCTCTGACTACATATAAGTCAGATGTAATATAAACGAGGAAGAAGTTCAGTGTGCTACTGACATTTGAAGCCAATATTATTTCTCTGTGGTATACTTATTGTAATATAAGAGAATAGTATATTTTAACAAGAGCATACTGTAATTACTGTCATGCAGAAATTACAAGAAGATTTTGGCTCAATATGAAAACTTTCTAACTTTTAGACCCACATAAAGATGGCTTCAATTTTATGAACTACTTAACTCTGAATAATTCTACTAGGGAAGGCAGAGACATCATTTAGGCATTAGACAAGGACTGAACTAAATGACTTCTAAGGTACTTCGTAATTCTGGTCTGGGTTCCAGAAAGCGTGAAGTCTCGACTCACTTCAGCTTTCTAAGTGCTGGCAAGGATCTCACTCTTTGAATGAACAGGAAATTTTGTACATCAAGAGTCTACACGTCATGTGAAAAGATGCTCAATTTCACTCAAAATTAAAGAAATGTAAATTAAAACTATGCTAAGATAGCATCTTTTACCTACAAGATTGGCACAAATCTAAAAGTTGAATAACACATTCTGTTGGTGAGGATGTTGGGGAGCAGACATTTTCATGTATTGCTGATGGGAATGTAAGCTGATAGAGAAACTCTTTGGAAGGTAATTTAGCCACAGCTATCAAAATGATAAATTCATTTACCCTTAAGTGAGCAATTAAAGTTTAGGGAATTCATTCCACAGATATACATGCATTCGTGGAAAATGACATAAGTACAAGGTTACTCAATTCAGCACTGTTTGTGACTGCAAAAGATCAAGAACAATGCAAACGACCATCAATAGGAACTGGTTCAGTAAATGTTTACATATTCATCCAATGAAACACTATGCAGATGTTAACAACAAGAGGGAGAGAGAGTTCTCTTTGTACTGATTTAAAAAGAACTCTGAGGCCGGGTGCGGTGGCTCACACCTGTGATCCTAGCACTTTGAGAGGCCAAGGTGAGTGGATCACCTGAGGTCAGGAGTTTGAGACCAACCTGGCCAACATGATGAAACCCCATCTCTATTAAAATACAAAATTTAGCCAGGCGTGGTGACACACACTTGTAATCCCAGCTACTCCGGAGGCTGAGGAAGGAGAATCGCTTGAACCCAGGAGGTAGAGGTTGTAGTGAGCCGAGATCACGCCACTGCATGCTAACCCGCGCTACAGGAGAGAGATTCCTTGTCAAAAAAACAAACAACAAACAAAAACTCTGAAACACAGTAAGTGTAGGCCAGGTGTGGTGGCTCACACCTTTAATTGCAACACTTTGGGAGGCCAAGGCGGGTGGATCACCTGAGGTCAGGAGTTCGAGACCAGCCTGGTCAACATGGTGAAACCACGTCTCTACTAAAAATTAAAAAACTTAGCCAGGCATGGTGGCGAATGCCTGTAGTCCCAGCTACTTGGGAGGATGAGGCAGGAGAATCGCTTGAACCCAGTAGGTGGAGGTTGCAGTGACCTGAGATTGTACCATTGCAATCCAGCCTGGGGGACAGTATGTAGAGCAGTTTTTACAGTGTTCTGTCTTTGGTATAAAGTGGGGAGGGGGGCTAAAAGTTTATACTCACATTTGCTTTCATGTCAACACATAAACTAAGAAAAGTAGTAAAGGAGATGTCTTGGCAGATGAGGGACAAGGTTGAGCAAGAAGCTTTTTACTGTATATCCTATTGTACTTTCCAATTTCTTTGTTTGTTTTTGAGGCAGACTTTCATTCTGTTGCCCAGGATGGAGTGCAATGGCACGATCTTGGCTCACTGCAACCTCTGCCTCCCAGGTTCAAGTGATTCTCCTTCGTCGGCCTCCCAAGTAGCTGGATTACAGGTCTCTACAGGTGTCACACGCCTGTGTCACACACCGGGTTTCGCCATGTTGGCCACGCTGGTCTCAAACTCCTGACCTCAGGGGATCCACCCTCCTCAGCCTCCCAAAGTGTTGGGATTACAAGCATGAGCCATCACGCTCAGCCAGTTTCAAGTTTTTGAATCATAAGACTACATTACCTATTCAAAAACTAAATTTAAAATAAATAAACAAGCCAGGTGCAGTGGCTCACACCTATAATTCCAGTACTTTGGGAGGCTGAAGCAAGATGATTGTTTGAGGCCAGGAGTTATAGACCAGCCTGGGTAACATAGCAAGACCCTATCTCTACAAAAAAGAAAAATAAATACATAAACAGAATGAACAGAAAACGGTAAAACAAACCAAAATGAGAAAGAATTTGTTTCCCTTCCTGTCTACTGGGAGTTATGGATTCCAGAGAAAATTTCCTAGCATTTATGTATTTTTCTTTATTAAATGTGACTCACAGTGGCCGGGCGCATGGCTCACACCTATAATCTCAGCACTTTGGGTGGCCGAGGCAGGTGGATTTCCTGAGGTCAGGAGTTCAAGACCAGCCTGGCCAACATGGTAAAACCCGTCTCTACTAAAAATACAAACATTAGCCATTAGCCAGGTGCAGTGGCACGTGACTATAGTCCCAGCTACTCGGAAGACTGAGGCAGAAGAATTGTTTGAACCCGGGAGGCGGAGCTTGCAGTGAACCGAGATCGTGCCACTGCACTCCAGCCTGGGCGACAAAGACTCCGTCTCAAAAAAAAAATTGTGACGGACAAGTATCAGAAGACATTCTCATTCTCAGCAGTGTTAGAGAGAAAGAGAGAGAGAGAGACAGATGCAATTTTTTTTCCCAAGATACGAAATCTCCATGCATTTATAGAAGCGTGGTGGTGCTCTAAACAAATGCCTTTGGATTCCTGTTACATTTTCTATGAGCCCCCACCCCCAGCTTCTGTGTGTGGCCTGCACCTGTGACACTCTTTGGAGGCCTAAACTTGGGCTGCTAGAGCTACTTTGCCTACTTGTATAGAGAGCAAGGAATGCCTAAGAGTTTACTTCGCCTCAGGCAGCCTTAACCAATGACTGACCGGACCTGTGCAGCTAGGAAATTCCAGCTCCTTGCCTCTGCAGCTTGGAGGTATAATTTGTTTCAGAGCTTTCCACGGGATCAAGCTGAGGCTGGGACTTGGCTTGAGAGTGCAGTCTTATTTGCTTCTTCCATTTTTCCATGTCTTCCCTCTTCCACTCCATTATCTCTTATTGGTTTCTCCTGGGAGTACTTCCTTACTAAATCATTTGTATTTGAATCCAGGTCTCAGGATCCCGGTCTGGAGAACACGACCAAAGCCATATGATTTATTGGACTTGGAATGGCTGTCACATGACATTCAAATTTGATTTTTCCTAAAAGATAGATTCGAGAAATTAAGATATCATTATCGTCAGTTCCAACCCCACCTTTCATACATTGCTAATACCCCAGATTATACCTCATTACACAATTACTTTATGATGCATAATAATTTTAATGCCTTGCTTCTAGGAGCAAATGGGCTTTCCCACACACCTAACCATATTATCAATTTAGTTAATGTAAAAGTTTTGTCCCTAGGGACTAGTATTTGAAAAGACTGCAAATGGAATCTACCAAGTTTCAGGTAGACCAAGCTGGAGTAACAACAACAAAAAAAAAACCCTCCTGTATCATCTTGGATTATCTGTAAAATCTGTAAACCTCCTGAAGCGTGAGATCAGATTACTCTTATCATTATTTTTACCTGCCTACCTGAAGATGCTATCAAACCTCAAAGTAGAATGTGGCTGATTTAACAACTACATGTTTGCATTTTCCCTTAAAAAAGCTCATTTTCTCAAATATAACCCATCTCTGAACTTACAAAAGGACCAGTTTCCTGAGCAAATATTTCTATTTCCTCCTTCCCCATAAACATCACCTAAACATCTAGAATCTTTCTCTTTTTTTTTAATTTTTTTTTTATTTTTCCACACATTAAAAAAAAAAAAAAAAGAACCGCAATTAGACATCTAAACTCTTTCTATAGGTAAGTGCTTTGGTCAAATGTTTACTCATTTAAGAAGCATCCACAAGGCACCAAAAGTCAGAGAGAATAGTCTTGCCCTTTTCAGGCTTACAGTATGAGACAAAAGGGATTAAGATTTAGATTAGGGGCTGAGTGTGATGGTTCACGCCTATAATCCCAACATTTTGGGAGGCTAAGGTGGGAGGATTGCTTGAGCCCAAGAGTTCGAGACCAGCCTGTGCAACACAAGGAGACCTTGTCTCTACAAAAAATGTAAAAATTAGCCAGATATGATGGTGGGTACCCGTAGTCCCAGCTACTCAGGAGGCTGAGGTGGGAAGATCGGGGGCCCAGGAGGTTGAGACTGCAATGAGCTGTGATCACGTCACTGCGCTCCAGCCTGGGCAACAGAGCAAGACTCAAAAAAAAAAAAATTACATTAGGCATCTGCAACCTACAGCCTATGGGCCAAATCTACCTGTTTTTGTACTGCCCCATGAGCTGAGAATAATTTTTACATTATTATAATTTATTTTATTTTTATTTATTTATTTATTTTGAGACGGAGTCTCTCTCTGTCGCCAGTCTGGAGTGCAATGGCGTGATCTCAGCTCACTGTAACCTCTACCTCCCAGGTTCAAGTGATTCTCTTGCCTCAGCCTCTCGAGTAGCTGGGATTACCGGTGACCACCACCACACCCGGCTAATTTTTGCATTTTTAGTAGAGACAGGGTTTCGCCATGTTGGCCAGGCTGGTCTGGAACTCCTGACCTCAGGTGATCTGCCCACCTTGGCCTCCCAAAGTGCTGTGATTACAGGTGTGAGCCACCATGCTCGGCCTGTTTATTTATTTATTTATTTATTGAGACACAGTTTCACTCTTGTCGTCCAGGCTGGAGTGCAGTGGTGCGATCTCAGCTCACTGCAACCTCCACCTCCCAGGTTCAAACAATTCTCCTGCCTCGGCCTCCTGAGTAGCTGGGATTACAGGCGTGCACCACCACAGCCAGCTAATTTTTGTATTTTGAGTAGAGACGGGTTTTCACTATGCCGGTCAGGCTGGTCTTGAACCTCAGATGATCCACCCACCTCGGTCTCCCAAAGTGCTGGGGCTACAGGCGTGAGCCACCATACCCAGCCCTAATTTTTATATTATTACGTTGTTAGAAAAAGATTAAAAGAATATTATTTTGTGATATGGAAAATTTATGTGAAATTCAAATTTCAGTGTCCATAAATAAAAAGTTTTATTGGCTCACAGTCTGACTCAATTGTTTCCATATTTTCTAGGGCTGCTGTCACACTGCAAAGCCTCACTGAGTAGTTGCAACAGAGACAATATGGCACTCTGTGGTAGGCAGCATAAGGGCCCTCCTCAGCCTTCTCCCTGGAACCTGTGAATATATTACCTTCCATGGCAAAAGGGACTTTGCAGATATAGTTAAGGTTACAGACCTTGAGATAGGGAGAGTGTCCCGGATTATCCAGGTAGGCCCTATCTGATCCTATGAGCTCTTAAAAGCAAAGACCTTTCTCCAGCGGGAGTTAGAGAGATCCAAAGCATGAGAAGGATTTGAAGTGCTGTTGCTGGTTTGAAGATGAAGCGGGGGCAATGTGACAAGGAGCACAGGCTGCCTGAAGGAGCTGAGAGAAGCTGACAGCCAGCAAGGAAATGAGGGCCTCCAGCCACAGTGAACTGGATTCTGCCAGCAACCCGGCTGATTTTGGAAGCTGATGCCCTCCCCAGAGCCTCCAGAAACTGAGGCTCTATCAACACCTTGACTTTGGTCTTTTGAGACACTAACCAGCTGAGCCCACAGTGTTAGACTTCCAACCAAAGAAGTGTGAGGTTATAAATGGGTGTTGTTTTAAACCTCTAAATTTGCAATAATTTGTTACAGTAGCAGTAAGAAACGAATGCACTCTCAAAGCCTAAATTATATGCTATCTGGCCCTTTCCAGATAAATTTTACCAAAGCCTGATTTGGATCCTTGTTACTCAAATTGGGGTCCTCAGGCCGGCAGCATCGGTATCACCTGGGAGTTTGTTGGAAAGGCAGAATCTCAGACCTCACCAAGACCTACTGACTCTGAATCTGCATTTTAACAAGCTCCCCAAGGGAGTCTTTTGCACAGAAAAATCTGAGAAGCACTGGTCTGGAGTTCATCTTGCTGTTGTCTTAACAGCTAGAGTCCACTGGTACAATCTCAGCTCACTGCAACCTCTGCCTCCCGGGTTTAAGCAATTCTCCTGCCTCAGCCTCCCGAGTAGCTGGGACTATAGTCACGCAGCACCAGGGTATCATCATGTTGGCCAGGCTGGTCTCAAACTCCTGACCTAAAGTGATCTGCCCGCCTCGACCTCCCAAAGTACTGGGGTTACAGGCGTGAGCCACCGTGCCCAGCCCACTTGTATCTTGATATCACCTTCTTCTCTGTGTCTCTAATTATCCTCCATAGTGTCTTCACAGTGTCTCAAAATGGGGAAATGAGCAAAGGGTAAAGGGTTTTAAGGCATGGGGTGGGTGATTGGGAGAAGACTCTCACAAGGCAGAGTATTGGTTGAGATTGGGCAGAGATCGTGACATAATCGATCTGGATTAGACTGCCCGGCAAGGAGAGCCTGAGTGGTCACTTAGCAGCCTGGGTTTCCACAAAGATAAGCTCTGTCTTCTGTGCAATGAAAACTTGCACGCAAATACGGTGTTTCTAGCCACTGGTACCTCAACAGAACTGGGCTTGCCTGACAGCTTTCTGAGGGTTGTTTGATGGGAAAAGATGAGTTTGAACCAGGATCTAGGCTAACGGAGGAGGAAGCTCCAAATTGTTTCTTGCTTTGATTCTGCATTTGGTTATCCAGCCCAGCTATGTCTTTCCCTGCAATACAGCAAAATTCCTGCCTCTCATTCTTCAGTTGGCACCACTAATATATTAGATGCAACTGCAGAAGAAAAAAATGTATGCCCTATCCACTTATTTATAGGCACTGCTTTATATTAAATTGTTTTCTTATTTATGATCCTTTTTTTCTACTGAAACATATTCTTCCTTGGTAAGGGACTTTGTCTTGTTCACCATTCTGGCCCTAGAACTGTGACTGCCACAAATTAAGGGCCTTATAAATATTTGTATTGCCATTTGGACAAATATATTAAACTACTGTAAGATATATATGGATATAGCAGTCAGGCAGATAAAGTCTCCTGCTCATGTATGTCTTACTAGTCAAATAAGTCAATTTCTAGATAAGATCTATTAAAATACAACTGATTATGATAGTAAGGGTTTGGTGGAAGAGAAAGACAATAATAGAAGTTTGAATTAGAAATATATATCATTCAGTTACTATTTTATTCTTAGAAGATTTAAGGTAGGGTGCACCGTAACAGCATCTAAACTGCAGGATAAAGATAAACTTCTGAAACCAAATCATTTATAATACAGGCTATTTTTCATTATAAAAATGGAAGCTAGGTCACACGATCCTGGTTGAAGCAGCCAGTATATATTAAAGCAGAGAAAATTATCATGATGATTGGTTTTAATTTAGCACAACTGTGTCTTTAATAAATGAAATTTTCTCTTTAAAGAAATCTAAAATATCTTGGAGAGGTTGTCAAGAGAGGAGAGAGCTAAGCTTTGCAGGAAAAAAAGATAGAACGACGTTCTTATGGGGAATTCTGAAGAGTATTAAAATTGACTAATTCATTAGAAGGGCTTTTTGTGAGCTTATTAAAGGTTCTTCATTATTGTAGCTCTTCTAAAAGAGCTTAAAGGACTTTTTCTTTCTTTCTTTTTTTTTTTTTTTTTTTTGAGACAGAGTTTTGTTCTTGTCAATCAGGCTGGACGACAGTGGTGCCATCTCTGGTCAACTGCAACCTCCACCTCCCGGGTTCAAGCAATTCTCCTGCCTCAGCCTCATGAGTAGCTGGTACTACAAGCACACACCACCACGCCCAGCTAATTTTTTGTATTTTCAGTAGAGACAGGGTTTCACCACGTTGGCCAGGCTGGTCTCGAAGTCCTGACCTCCATTAAGCTGCCTGCCTCAGCCTCCCAAAGTGCTGGGATTACGGGTGCGAGCCATCCCGCCCAGCCTAGAGGACTTTTTAATGCAAAATAAACTATACATCTTGTTTCCATGTTTCCCAAATACCTGACCTTTTGAGCATAGAATAAGTAGATATAAAAAGCATACATATTTTCAGCTTGCTCAGTGATTTTAAATGTTATTTTATATGATTCAGATAACAGCAATTTGTTTATGGCTATTTCGTTTCATAAAATCGTTATATCAATATTTTTATTAGTGTGCAAACATTTTATTAACTTCCAACATACTCTTAAGTTGATCATGCAATTAAGTCCTTCTGTTTAGCAGGACCAATCATAATTTCATCATTTTTTTGACACTATGGCTTAAAGTAAAACGGTGTAGATACAAAAAATGGGAGGGGGGAGATTCTTTTTCTTCACTGGATAGTTGCTGTTGGGTCAGCTCCTCACAGTATCTGATGCACTTCTTAAAGCTATTTAAAAACCAATCTTAAGTACAAACCTTGCATCTTCCCTTAAAAAGGTTTCAATTTATATTCCCCCAAACGATATACATTCTTCATCCATTCATTATTTAAAAAGTGGGTACAAAACTTGGAGATGAAGCAAAAGATGAGTGTAATATCCTTTCAATATTGCCTGGAGAAGAAAGCTCACCCAAGGATTATTTAGGGCAATGTACCTTATTTGCTCACTCTATCATTAGTTAAAGGTCAGAGACTTAGCGAAGTTACATAAAAACTTAAAGAATTTTGTCCAGTAGAGATGCAAATCATTTCTGTCTGGTAGAAAAAAAAAAAAATCCAGGCCAGAGCGCAATGGCTCACGCCTGTAATCCCAGCACTTTGGGAGGCAGAGGCAGGCAGATCACCTGAGGTCAGGAGTTCAAGAGCAGCCTGACCAACTTGGTGAAGCCCTGCCTCTACTGAAAATACAAAAATTAGCCAGGTATGGGGTGGGAGGGGGTGCCTGTAATTCCAGCTACTCGGGAGGGTGAGGCAGAGAATTGCTTGAACCCAGGAGGTGGAGGTTGCACTAAGCTGAGATTGCACCACCACACTCCAGCCTGGGCAACAGAGCAAGACTGTCTCAAAAAAAAAAAAAAAAAAAAAAAAAAAGAAAAGAAAAGAAAAGAAAAAACGGCGGGGCGTGGTGGCTCACACCTGTAATCCCAGCACTTTGCGAGGCCGAGGCAGATGGATGATAAGGTTAAGAGATAGAGACCATCCTGGCTAACGTGGTAAAACCCTGTCTCTACCAAAAATGCAAACATTAGCTGAGCATAGTGGCACATGCCTGTAGTTCCAGCTACTCGGGAGGCTGAGGCAGGATAATTGCTTGAACCGAGGAGGCGGAGGTTGCAGTGAGCAGAGATTGCGCCACTGCACTCAAGCCTGGCAACAGAGCGTGACTCCGTCACAAAAAAAAAAAAGAAAAGAAAAGAAAAGAAAAGAAAAGAAAAGAAAAAGAGAATTCCAAAGGTTATATGTTTTTTCCCTGTAGAAAAGTTTTGTATCTAACTCAATCATTTTACCCTCATATTCCTTTATTAAATTGCCTGTGTGTGCCGAGATCCTCACAAGTACTTCAAACCAGTCTTAATATTCTACTGGTTCCTGAATAAATTAATGAGTGGAATAAAATCTTTGGCATATGTCCATTTTACATATGCATAAGCGTCATGATTTTACCTTTTTTGGAAATTACACCTTAGTACCACTTAACACCTCGTACCCCCTCCAGCAGGCAAGTATTGTGGACTACCCCATGGGAAAGAAAGCAGAACAGAGAGAACTTCAATATGAAAAACAAAATGAAAAATCACGGAAATCAAGAAAAACATACCTTCAGTCTTTGAAGAGAAAAAAAATAAATCAATCACCATAGAAACCAACGTTTCTATGGTGGTAAAAATGACCTTTATTTGGTCCTTATTCTGTTCCTGTTATTGGGGAAAGAAAAGGCACTGGGTTCAAGAAATGGGAAAGAATAAGGGGAGGCATTGTTTGTGAAGAAGAGGTATTTGATTTTCAGATTGGATTGCAGATTTTTTCTCTCACTGAAACCCGTGGGATCCCTTAGCTGACAGGCCGAGGGCACTTCATTTCCTTTTGCTCATTAAAAAAAATGCTAAGTCAAACCAGGCACGGTGGCTCCTGCCTGTAATCCCAGCACTTTGGAGGCTGAGGTGGGCAGATCACATGAGACCAGGAGCTCAAGACCAGCCTGGCCAACATGGTGCAACTCTGTCTCTACTAAAAATACAAAAATTAGCGGGGCGTGGTGACAGCCTTCTGTAATCCCAGCTACTTGGGAGGCTGAGGCAGGAGAATCGATTGAACCCAGGAGGCGGAGGTTGTAGTGTGCCAAGATGGCACCACTGCACTCAAGCCTGGGCAACAAAAGCGAGACTCCATCTGAAAAAAAAAAGCTAAGTCATCACTTAATTTCCTGAGATCCGAGATCCAACTCTTATCTCCTTGCTCATTCCCATTTCCAAAGGTCACCCACGTCATATTTCAGGCTTGAACAAACACCTAGTTATTACCTGCTAATGTCAAAACGAGTGGGGACAAGCTGTGTTTCCCTGCTTCCAGGAAATCACAGTAGCAGTCAGGGAGAAAAAAGAAGCGGAGTGGAAATAGATCAGTGGAGACCAGAGGGACAGCCAGAAAGCTCTACTGGGATTTGTCTGAGACTGAGAGTACCTAAGTCTACCATGAGAAAAGACGGCAAGGGAATGGCAAATTTCAGCCTGAGGAATAAACACAATAGGCTGAGGTCCAGTTGGGTTTTCAGTTATTTTCTAAGAAATTAGCCTATGGATTAGGTAGACTTAGTCTATTTTCTGCTGCAATAACAGAATATCGCAGACTGGGTAATTTACTTTTTTTTTTTTTTTTTTTGAGACAGAGTTTTGCTTGTGTTGCCCAGGCTGGAGTACAATGCTGTGATCTCTGCTCATTGCAATGTCTGCCTCCTGGGTTCAAATGATTCTCCTGCCTCAGCTTCCTGAATAGCTGAGATTACAGGTGCCCACCATCACGCCCAGCTAATTTTTATATTTTTAGTAGAGACAAGTTTTCACCATGTTGGCCAGGCTGGTCTCAAACTCCTGACCTCAGGTAGGTAACACCCTCCTCGGCCTCTCAAAGCACTGGGATTACAGGCCTAAGCCACCATACCTGGCCTACTTTTTTTTTTTTTTTTTTTTTTTTAATGGAGTACAGTGGCTCGATCTCTGCTCACTGCAACCTCCGTCTCCCAGGTTCAAGGGATTCTCCTGCCTCAGCCTCCCAAGTAGCTGGGATTACAGAAGGCTGTCACCACACCCAGCTAATTTTTGTATTTTTAGTAGAGACAGAGTTTCACCATGTTGGCCAGAGTGGTCGTGAACTCCTGACCTCAAGTGATCTGGCTGCCTCCGCCTCCCAAAGTGCTAGGATTACAAGTGTGAGCCACCTCACCCGGCCAAAATGGGTACTTTATGATGAAGTCCAAATCAAGGGCCAGCATCTGGTGGGCACTTTTTACAGCATCATCCTGTGGCAGAAGGGCATAGAGAGGGCAAGAGAGAGGCAAAAGATGACTAAGGTCATCCTTTTATACAGAACTAATTGCAGTGATAACAGCATTAATCTATTCATGAAAGCAAAACCCTCAGGGACTAACCACCTCTCATTAGGCTCCACCTTCCAACGCTGTTGCATTTGGGATTCAATTTCCAACACATGCCTTTTGGGGAAACACATTCAAACCATAGCAGCTACCCTAACCCTAATAAGATTTCTTTGCTTCTTTTTTTTTTTTTTTTTTTTTTCTGAGATGGAGTCTCCCTCGGTCACCCAGTCTGGAGTGCAGTGGCGCAATCTTGGCTCACGGCAACCTCTACCTCCTGAGTTCAAGCGATACTCCTGCCTCAGCCTCTCCGAGTAGCTAGGACTACAGGCACACACCGCCATATCCACATAATTTTTTTTGTATTTTTACTAGAGACGGGGTTTCATCATGTTGGCCAGGCTGGTCTCGAATTCCTGACCTCAGGTGATCCACCCACCTCGGCCTCCCAAAGTGTTGGGATTACAGGCATGAGCCACCGTGCCTGGCCTAAGATTTCCTAAGCCTTGTACCATTTGTTCATTTAGCAAGCATTTTCCGAGGAGGCCAAATTGTATTTTTTTTAATTCTTCCAATTAGTGAGGGGCAATAACACACTCTTTTTTTTTTTTTTTTTTTTCTTTCAAAACGGAGTCTCACTCTGTTGCCCAGGATAGAGTGCAGTGGTGTGATCTCTGCTGACTGCAACCTCCACCTCCCAGGTTCAAGCAATTCTCCTGTCTCAGCCTCCCAGGTAGCTGGGATTACAGGTGCCCACCACCATGCCAGCTAATTCTTGTGTTTTTAGTAGAGGTGAGGTTTTGTCATGTTGGCCAGGCTGGTCTGGAACTCCCGATCTGAAGTGATCCAGCCACCTTGGCCTCCCAAAGTGCTGGGATTACAAGTGTGAGCCACTGTGCCTGGCAAAATTTCCCTTTTAATAAGGACACCAGTCATATTGGTATAGGGCCTGCCCCAGTGAGCTCGTTCTAACTTGATTGCCTCTGTAAAGACCCTATCTGGAAATAAGACCATGTTCTGAGGTACTGGAAGTTAGGACTCCAATATATCTTTTCTCAGGGGGCATGACTCAACTCATAACAACATCTGTCGTATTGACTGAGCCGATTGTTCACTGTCTGCCTTTTTTTTTTTTTTTTTGAAACGGAATCTTTTTTTTGAAACAGAATTTCTTTTTTTTTTTTTTTTTTTTTTTTTTTTGAGACGGAGTTTCGCTCTTGTTACCCAGGCTGGAGTGCAATGGCGCGATCTTGGCTCACCACAACCTCCGCCTCCTGGGTTCAGGCAATTCTCCTGCCTCAGCCTCCTGAGTAGCTGGGATTACAGGCACGCGCCACCATGCCCAGCTAATTTTTTGTATTTTTAGGAGAGACGGGGTTTCACCATGTTGACCAGGATGGTCTCGATCTCTTGACCTCGTGATCCACCCGCCTCGGCCTCCCAAAGTGCTGGGATTACAGGCTTGAGCCACCGCTCCCGGCTCCAGAATTTCTTTCTTTCTTTCTTTCTTTCTTTTTTTTTTTTTTGAAACAGAATCTCGCTCTGTCGCCCAGGCTGGAGTGCAGTGGCATGATCTTGGAGTGCAGTGCTGTGATCTTGGCTCACTGCAACCTCCGCCTCCTGAGTTCAAGTAATTCTCCTGCCTCAACCTCCGGAGTAGCTGAGATTACAGGCACGTACCACCACGCCCAGATAATTTTTGTATTTTATGTAGAGATGGGGTTTTATCATGTTGGCCAGGCTGGTCTCCAACTCCTGACCTTAGGTGATCTACCCACCTCAGCCTCCCAAAGTGTTGCGTGTGAGCCACTGGGCCCAGCCTCAGCCTCTCATTTCTCACCTCTTGGTCTTGTTCTGTGCCCAAAGAGGCTAATCTCTACAGATGAAATTAATGGATCCCTCCGGCATCCAGTTGTGTTGAGCCTCTAGGAAGCACTAGCAGAAGATCAGAGGTCAGAAGGAGAGAGAAATTTGGTATTTATTTGCATCCTTTCAGGTGTAGTAAAGTTTCCCACTGTTACTAGGCTCTGAAGATGCCAGCCTCTCTTTTTCATTCTTCTTAACCCTACTCACATCTTCAAAGCAGTCTGTTTATTAAATGCCCTTCAGCAAAGTCCTTTGATATGACATCAATTCCTGGGAGCACCCTGACTAATACTTTGACATACAACAGATTTTATAAAGTTGGCAACTATGTGTTAAAAAATATATATCCCAAACATTGCAAATAAGGCAAAGGGAAGGAGGCATGTCCTTTCAATGTCACACTGGGAGCATTAGATAACAGAATTATTTAACTCTCTAAAAGACTGTATCCGTGTTTGACTTTGCTATTTACTTTTTGATTAGAGCCCAAACACTGTGAAGTTATATGTTAACTCGAAGATAATTTCTCTCTGGCAGAAAAGATACCCCAAAGGTTATGGTTTTATTGCTCTATGACTCATTAATCAGTTCTGTATTTTACCTAACCCCTTATTCGAACACTCTTTTCTATTAATGCCTATAAATAGCCAGTTCATTAAATGCTCTTTGAACCAGCTTTATCATCTCACTGATGCCCTCACTAATACATTGAATAACTCTTTTATATGTTTATTCCACATTTAGATGCGTTTTTTTCTGAAAATTATGTTTTGACATACTTCACACAGTTTTACGTTGTATGTTTTATACCATATCAGCAACTAATTCCACTCAACCATTCCCCAGATATTGGGGATTTAGGTGGTTTCCAGTCTTTAACTATTATAAACAAGCTTCGCTGGTCATATTCACTTTTAACTGGATTTTCCCATGCAGGCAAATGTCTATGGGAAGGAGACAGTATCAGTTTGCCCTGGGCCTTCATCTCCTATGCTCAGGATGGTCCTGCCCTCCCTTCCTTTCCTGTCCTCCCTTCATCCATTCCACTGCACCCCCACCACAGCCACCAAGATGTCCTTCTGGGACTTACAGCCAGCTTGAGGCACAGTCATTAAGCCTGAGCATACTCTTTTTCGTTGATTTTTGTTTTTGAGATGGAGTCTCGTTCTGTAGCCCAGGCTGGAGTGCAGTGGCACGATCTCAATTCACTACAACCTCCACCTCCCAGGTTCAAGCAATTCTCCTGCCTCAGCCTCCTAACTATCTGGGATTACAGGTGCACACCACCACGCCTGGCTAATTTGTTGTATTTTTAGTAGAGACCGGCGTTTCACCATGTTGGCCAGGCTGATCTTGAACTCCTGACCTCAAGCAATCCACCCGCCTCAGCCTCCCAAAGTCTGAGCGTACTCTTTTCAAAAAAAAAAAACAAATTTAAAGGGTACAAAGTGCAGTTTTGTTACATGGATATACTGCATAGTGGTGGAATCTGGGCTTTTAGTATAACCAACACCTAAATATTGTACCCATTAAGTAATTTCTCATACTTCATTCCCCTTCCATACTCACCCTTTCAAGTCTCCAGTGGCTATTATTCCACACTCTGTGACCATGCTGAGCACACCCTTTGCTAAGAATATCACCTGGCATGTACTGCGTCTTTGCTATATATAGACACTGTTGAGTGCCTGATATGCATGATCTCTTTGGGTCCTCATGACTACTAGTCAGCCAAGCCCTGTTGTTATCTCCCCTTTCTCTATATAAGGAGGCTAAGTTGGGATTTAAACCCAGGTCTGACCATAAAGGCTGTGCTCTTAAGCACTGAGACAGAAATTGACTAGATATGTATTGCATACCTGGGTGAATGAATAAATGAATGGTCAAAACCCCCCTGAGAGGGCTCTGCTGGAGGACCAGAATAGCAGAATCTCACAAACTGGGCACAGTCCTAGCTGGGGCTGGCTTCTCAGGCTTCTTCTTGGCTCCTCTATTCACCGACGCCTACATATTCTGCTGACCTGTCTTCTAACACAGGGGCTGGCAAACTTTTTCTCCAAAGAGCCTGATAGTCAATATTTTAGGCTTTGTAGGCCAAACATAGTCTCTGTCACATATTTTTTTTAACCCTTTAAAAATGTGGGTCAATGCTGGGCACAGTAGCTCATGCCTATAATCCCAGCACTTTGAGAGGCCAAGGTGGGCAGATCACTTGAGGTCAGGAGTTCGAGACCAGCCTGGCCAACATGGTAAAACCCTGTTTCTACTAAAAATACAAAAATTAGCTGGGCGCTAATGGCGGTGGGTGCCTGTAATCCCAGCAAATTGGAAGGCTGAGGCAGGAGAATCTGTTGAACCCAGGAGGCAGCGGTTGCAGTGAGCTGAGATTCTCCACTGCTCTCCAGCCTGGGTGACAGAGTGAGACACTGTTTAAAAAAAAAAAAAAAAAAAAAAAGACAGAGTTTTGCTCTATTGCCCAGGGGAGTGCAGTGGTGCAATCTTGGCTTACTGCAGGATCGACTTCTCCAGCTCAAGCGATACTTCTGCCTCAACCTCCCAAGTAGTTGGGACTATGGGCACATGCCACCACATGCAGCTAATCTTTTAAATTTTTAGTAGAGACGAGGTCTCACTATGTTGCCCAGGCTGGTCTTAAACTACTGGGCTCAAGTGATCCTTCCATCTCAGGTTCCTAAAGTGCTAGGATTACAGGCATGAGCTACCATGCCCGGCCTATTTGATTCTTTTTAGTAACTGCCAGTTTTCTCCTAAAATTCATAATTCTTTCTTTTTTCTTTTTTCTTTTTTTTTTTTTTTTTTGAGATGGAGTTTCACTCTTGTTACCCAGGCTGGAGTGCAATGGCGCAATCTCGGCTCACCACAACCTCCGCCTCCTGGGTTCAGGCAATTCTCCTGCCTCAGCCTCCTGAGTAGCTGGGATTACAGGCACGCGCCACCATGCCCAGCTAATTTTTTGTATTTTTAGTAGAGACGGGGTTTCACCATGATGACCAGGATGGTCTCGATCTCTTGACCTTGTGATCCACCCGCCTCGGCCTCCCAAAGTGCTGGGATTACAGGCATGAGCCACCGCGCCTGGCCATAATTCTTTGTTTTATCTCCTGAACATAGGAAGAATAATTAAAATATGTGTCTCAGCTGGGTGTGGTGGCTCATGCCTGCAATCCTAGCACTTTGGGAGGCCAAGGCAGACGGACCACGAGGTCGAGAGTTCAAGACCAGCCTGGCCAATATAGCGAAACCTCACCTCTACTAAAAGTACAAAAATTAGCCAGGCATGGTGGCACATGCCTGTACTCCCAGCTACTCAGGAGGCTGGGGCAGTAGAATCGCTTGAACCCACAAGAAAGAGGTTCTAGTGAGCTGAGATCTCAGCACAGTACTCCTGTTGGGCAACAGAGCAAGACTCCATCTCAAGAAAAAAAAAACTATGTCTCATAATTCTAATATTTGTAGCCAGTGTGAGTCTTTTTCTATTTTCTATAACTTCTGCCATTTTTTTTATTTATGGCATCTTTCCTTCTTTTGTGTCTCATTATTTCTCATTGGATGCCAGACATTGTATCTGCAAAATTGTAGAAGTAATTTGATGCATCAGTGTTCTCTTCCTCCAGTGATTTATGCTTGCTTCAGTATGGTGTCTGGGCATGCCAGCAGTTTGAAAAGTACAGCAGCACTAACATACTGGGATTTGCTTAATCCAAGTTCAGTGATTTAGATGATTTCAGGCTGAGCTGTAGCCCCTTGGGAGAATCTATTTCTGGTTATAAGATGTAGCTCTTTGGGATAAAGATTCAAACCTTCCCTATGTCCTGCACAGGTTCCTTAGCTTGGCCAGCCTGTGAAAAGCACTACTTGGCCTTTGCACCTCTCAGCTTCTCTGCTGGAATTAGGATAAATGCCCAAGGGAAAAGCAACTTCCTGGGCTTCTTTCTTCTCCTAGATCCTGAGCAGAAAGATCTAGTTAGCTCTCTAATGCCTTCACTAAGACTTTGTCTATTTCATCCAGCTTTTCTACTTGCACTTGGGCCAAATCACCTAGTCCACCATTCCAGAAGCGGGAGTCCAGAGAAAAATTCTCAATGCAAAGGAAATTGGACCTTATCATTGAAAGAAATATTTTAAAAGAGGCTTATATCATCCTTCAAAAATCCCAAATGAGATAGCTCATGCAAACAAAGAAAACCCACCAACACATGCTTGTTATTTTTGTTTAAATTTCCTACTATAGTATATTTCAATATGCAACAATTGCTGAAGTCTTTAAAAAATAGAAACATTACTAGGTTATATTAATTATCTATATTGCAATATACTCTAAAATCAACAAAGATTGACTGTATAATTTGAGGTCCTTGTAGAAAAATTAAAGTTAAACAAAACAAATGAAAATACATTCCTTTGTGAAACCTAATTTTGAACGGTAATTTTAACAGATTCCTGAATTTTAAAAGATTAAACATTCTTTATTTTTTTAAAAAAAAGGATTCCATATTAAAGACCATTTTTTTGTCTATTCTGCAAATAAAGGCTATTCATATATTCTCCAGTCTTGCTATACTGCCTGGACAGGTTCTGCATCATAAAGTCCTTTTCTTTGTGCACAAGTATAAGTGGGCTGTTCTAAGGATATAACAAGACTTCCCCTTTTTTTTTTTTTTTACCCAATAATTCACTCATTTTCTTCCAATACTTTTTTTTTTTCCGAGACGGAGTTTTGCTTTTGTTGCCCAGGCTGGAGTGCACTGGTGCAATCTCAACTCACTGCAATCTCCGCTTCCTGGGTTCAAGCGATTCTCCTGCCTCAGCCTCCTTTGTAGCTGGGATTACAGGTATGCGCCACCATGCCCAGCTAATTTTTTGTATTTTTAGTAGAGATGGGCTTTCATCATGTTGGCCAGGCTGGTCTCAAATTCCTGACCTCAGGTGATCCACCAGCCTCAGCCTCCCAAAGTGCTGGGATTACAGGCGTGAGCCACCGCACCCAGCAAATTTTTTAAAATGTTATACTCTCTTTATTTTTTTCTTTTTTGAGACGTCTCATTCTGTTGCCCAGGCTGGAGTACAGTGGCATGATCTCGGCTCACTGCAATCTCCACCTTCCAGGTTCGAGCAGTTCTCCTGCCTCAGTCTCCTGAGTAGCTGGGATCACAGGCGTGTGCAACCATGCCTGGCTGATTTTTGTATTTTTAGTAGAGACAGGGTTTCACCATGTTGGTCAGTCTGGTCTCAAACTCCTGGCATCAGGTGATCCACTCGCCACAGCCTTCCAAAGCCCTGGGATTACATTTGTGAGCCACTGTGCCGGCCAAAATGTTATGCTCTCTAATGTTACTGGGAATAAAAAAGAAACACTTACCTTCATTCCCAAATCCAGGTGAGGCCCTAATTAAGGAGCAGTGTTAGTCATGCAGCTCTTGGGCACTCTCCAGCAGGGGCACCCACAGGACGTGGGAAGGAAGCCACACAGTTTTGGCCCAGCAACTGCTTACTCTACCCGCTGCCTTGTTAAGGCTAAGATAGAAGCTGTTACTTAAGGTCAGTGACCTCTTTCTCCTGACCTAGCCCAATGATTGGCAGGAGGATTATGGAGGGCGAACCATGCCAATCTTCAGGGGAACTATTTCCAGCCCTATGGCCATCACCTGTCTGCCCTCATCTCCACTACCTATTGTTTCTGAATCTGATATACTGGCCAAAGTGGGTGAGTATGGGCCTTGCCAGGTAACTGATTTGCTAAGCCTCTCTTGTCTGATTTTTTTTTTTTTTTTTTTTTTTTTTTTTTTTTTTTTTGAGACAGAGCTTTGCTCTTGTTGCCCAGACTAGAGTGCAATAGCATGATCTTGGCTCACCGCAACCTCCACCTCCCAGGTTCAAGCGATTCTCCGGCCTCAGCTTCCTTAGTAGCTAGGATTACAGGCATGCATCACCACGCCCAGCTAATTTTACATCTTTAGTAGAGATGAGGTTTCTCCATGTTGGTCAGGCTGGTCCCGAACTCCTGACCTCAGTTGATCTGCCCATCTCGGCCTCCCAAAGTGCTGGGATTATAGGCATGAGTCACCACGACCAGCTCTTGTCTGATCTTTTATGGTTTTCCTTCTACTGGGCATTCTTTCTTCTGGTCTATATTTCTCTGATCATTTTAAGATGAGCAGAAGTTTTCTAAAAACTTCCCCTTTCTCCAGCATCTATGTGATAGGTCATACCATCTGCCATGTGACACACACTGTCCTGTGTCTAGATAATGTGGATTTGCAAAAACACCACTCTGGTAGACAAGAAGAAGTGAAGACCTGAAGCACTGTTCCAAATATATGCTTTCTTTTTTTAGTACTACTTAGATTCTTGTTTTTTCCATTTTAAAGGTAAATTTATATACAGTAAAATTCATTCTCTTTAGTGTACAGTTCTGTGAGTTTTCATAAATGCATACAGTCATGCAATTACTACTATAATTGAAATATAGAAGAGTCCCAGGATCCCAAAGATACTCTCAGACCCCATTCTAGTCAACCACTCCCCCTATTCCCAGCCTTTGACAACTACTTATCTGTTTACTGGCCCTGTATTTTTGCCGTTTCCAGATTGTCATATAAATAGAATCATAGAGTATGTAGATTTTTGTGTCTGGGTTTCTTCATTTAGCGTAATATATTTGAGAGTCCTCCAGGGTTTTCTTTTCTTTTCTTTTCTTTTCTTTTTTTTTTTTTTTTTTTTTTGAGATGGAGTCTCGATCTGTCACCCAGGCTGGATCTCAGCTCACTGCAACCTCTGCCTCCCAGGTTTAAGCAATTCTCCTGCCTCAGCCTCGTGAGTAGCTGGGATTATAGGCGCCTGCCACCATGTCCAGCTAATTTTTATATTATTTATTTATTTATTTATCTGAGATGGAGTTTCACTCTTGTTGCCCAGGCTGGAGTGCAATGGTGTGATCTTGGCTCACTGCAACCTCCACCTCCCGGGTTAAAGCAATTCTCCTGCCTCAGCCCTCCAAGTCGTTGGGATTACAGGTTTGTGCCACCTCCCCCTCTAATTCTTTGTATTTAGTAGAGACAGGGTTTCATCATGTTGGCCAGGCTGGTCTCGAACTCCTGACCTCGTGATCTGCCCACCTCAGCCTCCTAAAGTGCTGGGATTATAGGCGTGAGCCACCGCGCCCGACTGATATTTTATCTATCTATCTATCTATCTATTTATTTATTTATTTATGACAGACTCTCGCTCTGTCACCCAGGCTGGAGTGCAATGGTGTAATATCTGCTCCCTGCAACCTCCACCTCCCGGATTCAAACCATTCTCCTGCCTCAGCCTGCGGAATAGCTGGGATTACAGGCATGCGCCACCACGCCCAGCTAATTTTTGTATTTTGAGTAGAGACGAGGTTTCACCATGTTGGCCAGGCTGGTCTTGAACACCTGACCTCAGGTGATCCGCCCGCCTCAGCCTCCCAAAGTGATGGTATTACAGGTGTGAGCCATAGCACCCAGCTGAAAGCCTTGATTCTTAATATGAATATAGTTACATCTATTGTTTTACCCTATAATACATAAAAACAGTTTCAAAATTACGACATCACTATCACTTCAATAATAAAATTACTGAGGAAAATTTAAGACTTCTTTGTAGTTTTGTCTTTATAATATATTTCACTTAGAATATACAGTCAGAGTACTGTGCACAAGTCACTGAAAATAACTCTTTTTTCCTCTGGGTAATGTTACTGATTTGATATACAGTTAGGTTCATTTGTTTCACTTTTTTTTTTTAAATTTTGGAGTTTGCTTTATATTCCTTTTTACATTAATATAATTTTGAAATATGCAAAACACAATCCTAATGGAGAATTTTAACAGGCCTATTAGAAACTAATAAATTAAGACCAGTAAGGATATAGAAGAATTGGACAATACAATTAACAAGCTTGAGAAAGCTGGCTACCCAGCTCATTTTATGCAGTTAATATAATCTTGATACCAATAATAAAAAAGCAGAGTAGGGAAAAAGAAAAGTATAGGCCAGGCCAGGCGCAGTGGCTCATGTCTGTAATCCCAACTCTTTGGGAGGCCAAGGCAGCTGGATCACGAGGTCAGGAGTTCAAGACCAGCCTCGCCAAGATAGTGAAACCCAGTCTCTACTAAAACTACAAAAATTAGCCATGCCTGGTGGCAGGCACCTGTAATCCCAGCTACTTGAGAGGCTGAATCAGGAAAATCGCTTGAACCTGGGCAGCAGAGGTTGCAGTGAGGCAAGATTTCACTAGTGTACTCCAGCCTGAGCAACAGTGAGACTCCGTCTCAAATAATAATAATAAATAAATAAATAAATAAAAGTATAGGCCAATCACTGTTACAAAGACAGGTACACAATAAGAAAATTAGCAAACCGGCTGAGCCCAGTGACTCACACCTGTAATCCCAGCACTTTGGGAGGCCAAAGTGGGCAGATCACCTGAGGTCAGGAGTTCGAGACCAGCCTGCCCAACATGGTGAAACCCTGTCTCTACTAAAAATACAAAAATTAGCCAGACGTGGTGACATGCGCCTGTAATCTCAGCTCCTCCAAAGGCTGAGAAGAGTTGCTTGAACCCAGGAGGCGGAGGTTGCAGTGAGCCAAGATTGTGCCATTGCACTCCAGCCTGGGGCAACAAGAGCAAAACTCCATCTCAAAAAAAAAAAAAAAAAAAAGGAAAAAGAAAGAAAGAAAAGAAAATTAGCAAACCAAATCTAGTAGGATGTGCATAGTTAGATAGACAGATATTTGATAGCTTAATAGATAAACCGATACATCAAGAGGCAGTATGAGATGCAAGTTGAGGCAATAGACTCTGAAGTCAAAATGCCTACCTTTGTATCTCAGGTTCACCAATTATAATCTGTATCAACGTGAGCAAGTCTGTTAATCTATCTTTGCCTTAGTTTCCTCATCTGCAAAATAGTCATAATAATAGTACCTACCTTATAGTTTTGTTGTGAGGCATCAATCAGTTAATATATGTAAATACTTCACATGGTGAATGTTATGGAAGTGTTGGCTGCTGTTATTTTTGCTATTTTTATTATTGAAGAACATCCTATCCATAGAGTGGCCGTGGTTCATGGTCCCTAAGCAAAAGTTAACCAAACTCAAGGTTCAGGGTACCGTCCTCCAGATGGCCAAGTCTGCCCAAGACTTCTGAGATCAGATGAGATCGGGCGCGTTCAGGGTGGCTTGGCCGTAGACTGCCCAAGACTTCTAATACCAACTTCAGGGAGTTTGCCTTTCTGCCAAGTCAGTGGAAATTGTCCCACAAGACTGCCCTCATTTCAGTCCTCAGCTGCAACTTTGGGGTTCCCCAGAGCTACTCTCACTTCAGAGCAGCTGGCTACAAATTCTGGGGTCCCCACAGACCTCCGAGGTTCAATAATTTGCTAGAAGGGCCCATAGAACTCTAGAGGAAAGTACTCAGCATAGGATTACTGTCTTACAGTAGTGAAAGGATACAAATGAGAGCCAGCCAAAGGAAGAGATATACAGGGTGAAATCTGGGAGAGTCTCAAACACAAAGCTACTGTCATTTTCAGAGATGTGTTATTCTCCCAGCATCAAAATGTGACAATTGCCAACCAGGAAGCTCACCTGAGCCTTTGCAGTCCAAAGTTTTCATTGAGACTCTATCACACACTGCCCATGTGGCCTATCTTTAGACTCCGGCCCTTCCCGAAGGTCAGGGTGAGTTTAGTTTCCTGTTCTTCTGGAGGTCAGAACTGGTATGGCATGGCTCAAAGCCCCCATCATAAATCACATGGTTAGATCATAGCCAAAGCCCTGGGACAAATAAAGACATTCCCATCAGGCAGGATATTCTAAAGGCCTAGAAATCACCTCCCAATAGATGAGGGCAAAGGCTAAACTGCTCTTTGAGTAAAGTTAATTCTTCACTACCAGGCTCCCAAATCCTTTTTAGCCTTAGTCACACTTCCTTAGCTCCTGTGATAGATGGGCATGATAATGGTCTCCCATAAATCACATCTCCCTACCGCCCAGCCATTACACTTTGCAGTGAGATGTTGCCACTCCTTCATTCAAAAGGTAACATCTGTTTCTCCACCCGCTTGAGTCTAAGTTAGCCATGTGACTTGTTTTGACCAATAGAAGGTGTTGAAAGCAGCACTGTGCAACCTCAGAGACTAAACCTTGAGAGCCTATTCAGTTTCACCTCTCTTCTCTTAGAACACTATCTTGAGACCACTGTGCTGATAGGAAGCTGGGTCAGCTCCTGGAGTAAGAGAGGCCCTGTAAAGGAGAACCAAGTTACACCACTCAACAGCCAGTGCCAACTCCTTCAATGTTTCAGTGAAGCCATCTTCCCCCAGTCATTCTTCCAGCTGACTGCAATCACATGAAGGATCCCACACCAAACCTGCAGAAGAACCACCCTATCAACCTACAGAATCATGAGACATAACTTGTTGTTTTAAGCTACTAGGTATTGAAATAATTTGTCACATAGCAATAGATAACTGTTAACTTATAATGAATTGGCATTTCTGTGGGGAAACACCACAGTCTGTTCCTCTCAACGCTAAAACTAAAAAACTGAAATTGTTTCAAACTTTTCATTATAAGGAAGAGCCCTGAGTGGAACACCTATGTGCAAAAAGTTTAGTCTGCATTTTTAGTTATCTCCTTGTGAAAACACCCTTGGTCAGCGGCTCCGCACGGTAGCTCATGCCTGTTAATCCCAGCACTTTGGGAGGTGGAGTGGGTGGATCACGAGGTCAAGAGATGGAGGCCATGCTGGCCAACATGGTGAAACCCCGTCTCTATTTAAAAATACAAAAATTAGCTGGGCATGGTGGAGCACACCAGTCATCCCAGCTACTAGGGAAGCTGAGGCAGGAGAATTGCTTGAAACTGGGAGGCGGAGGTTACAGTGAGCCGAGATCGTACCACTGTACTCCAGCCTGGCAAGAGAGAGAGACTCCATCTCAAAAAAAGAAAAGAAAAGAAAAGAAAAAAAGAAGGAAACCCCCTTGGTCAAGGAGCATGGATATTTCTTTTTTTCTTCTTCTTTTCTTTTTTTTCGAGATGGAGTCCTGCTCTGTCGCCTAGGCTGGAGTGCAGTGGCACCATCTCAGCTCACTGCAACCTCTGACTCCCAGATTCAAGCGATTCTCTTGCCTTAGCCTCGTTAAGTAGCTGGGATTATAGGCGACTGCCACCACTCCCGGTTAATTTTTTTTTGTATTTTTAGTAGAGACGAAGTTTCTCCATGTTGGCCAGGCTGGTTTCCAACTCCTGACCTCAGGTGATCCGCCTGCCTGCTAGGACTAGAGGCATAAGCCATCCTGCCCGGCCAGAGCATAGATATTTCTAGAGCTTTTTCTACATACTTCCAAAATAATTTCCAGACATCATACTGAATCACATTCTCTTTTTCTTTTTCTTTTTTTTTTTTTTTTGAGACAGAGTCTCTCTCTGTCACTCAGGCTAGAGTGTAGTGGCGTGACCTCGGCTCACTGCAACCTCTGCCTCCCAGTTTTAAGCAATTCTCCTGCCTCAGCCTCCTGAGTAGCTGGGACTACAGGCCTGTACCACCACGCCTGGCTAATTTTTTTTATTATTTTTATTTTTAGTAGAGACAGGGTTTCACCATGTTAGCCAGGATAATCTGGATCTCCTGACCTCGTGATCCTCCCGCCTTTGCCTCCCAAAGTGTTGGGATTACAGGCATGAGCCATCATGCTCGGCCTTTTTTTTTTTTTTTTTTTTAAGATGAAGTCTCGCTTTGTCGCCCAGGATGGAGTGCAGTGGCACAGTCTCCACTCACTGCAACCCCCACCTCCCAGGTTCATGCGATTCTCCTGCCTCAGCCGCCTGAGTAGCTGGGATGACAGGCATGCACCATGACATCCAGCTAATTGTTTTTGTATTTTTAGTAAAGACAGGATTTTACCAGTTGGCCAGACTGGTATTGAACCCCTGACCTCAGGTGATCTACCTGTCTTGACTTCCCAAAGTGCTAATATTACAGGCATGAGCCACCATGCCTGGCCTGAATCACATTCCCACCAGTTGTGTATGAGAGACATAAGGGTATGTAAC
The DNA here is from genome assembly GCF_048565385.1 of Saimiri boliviensis. Taxonomy (NCBI): domain Eukaryota; kingdom Metazoa; phylum Chordata; class Mammalia; order Primates; family Cebidae; genus Saimiri; species Saimiri boliviensis. Next base: position 41,328,490 of record NC_133470.1, read on the forward strand.
AGACTTGATGTAAATATATAACAGAAAAATGATGGGAACTTCCCATTGAAGGCAGAGTGCTAAAACCCTACTTCTTGAAATCTGCCTCAACCTACTTGTAAGGCTAGCTCAGATGACACCAGGGTGCTGAATAGGTGGAAGGCTTCAGCTGAGTGCTCCAGCCAATACCGTGTGTCCAGAAGGCAATGCAGTATAATGGTTAGGAGAGGGCCGGGTGCCGTGGCTCATGCCTGTAATCCCAACACTTTGAGAGGCCAAGGCGGGCAGATCACCTGAGGTCAGGAGTTTGAGACCAGTCTGACCACCATGGTGAAACCCCATCTCTACTAAAAACACAGGCATGTGGTGGCGCATGCCTGTAATCCCAGCTGCTCGGGAGGCTGAGGCAGGAGAATCGATTGAATCTGGGTGGTGGAGGTTGCAGTGAGCTGAGATCGCACCATTGTACTCCAGCCTGGGCAACAAGAGTGAAACTCTATCTCAAAAAAAAAAAAAAAAAAAATGAAAACAAAATGGTTATGAGAGAAGGTTCTGGAGCCAGGATGCCTGAGTTTAAATACTGGCTCTATCTCATACAAAGCTTCTTAATCTCTCTAAGCCTCAATTTGCTCATCTCTAACATGGGAGTCTGGGCACGGTAGCTCACATCTGTAATCCCAACACTTCGGGAGGCTGAGGCAGGAGAATCAGTTGAACTCAGGAGGTGGAAGTTGCAGTGAGCCGAGATCGCACCAATCACTCCAGCCTGGGCGACAAGAGCCAAAACTCCTTCTAAATACATAAATAAAGTAAGAGTAAAATGGAACTAATATTAGTATCCACCTCTTAGACTTGTGAGGATTAAATGAACTAATACATGTCAATTAGTTAAAATAGTGTGTGGCACTCGTAAGTGTTAGCTATCATTCTTATTCTCTATATGTTTGCAAACTTGGCACCATATAGGCAGGCCTTTAATGAAGACTATTTTCCTCTCTCCTGGTCATGAGGAAATGCCAGTAATGGACAAAAGGAGAGATTTAAGAAGCCTCACTGATTTTGAAAGTCAGAGCCGAAAGGGTGCATAACCCTCCACGCGTTCCTCCTTGACTCAAGGTGGTGTGTGGTCGGTCAGTGTACTCTCAGGGCTTGGGGGTAGGGTTGGGGGTGGGGGTCAGACTGAGCATTTGGCTTGGATTACTTAGAAAAAGGAAGTCTGATAAGGCAGATTTCTCTATGGACTCCTGCTATAGCCTCTTCCTCTTTCGGTTAGGCAGCAGCATTTCCTTAATCACACGGCTTGAGAGATACCAACTCCCCATTAAACACATGAACAAGGCCGCTTCTCAGTTTTTCCCTCTCATGTCAGGCCCTCACTCAGTATTGCAGTAGTAGCTCAGAGGGTTCTCACACAACTTCCACAGTTTCTTGTACTGAACTGGAGTCTTTTAGCTGCCGATAACAACAGAAAGCCAATTGGAGTCACTTGTGCAAAAGAAGATTCATTGAAAGGACAGTGTGGGCCGCTCCTGGAATTAGGAGATTTGCTAAATGAACATGAGTCACAAAAGCAAGATCAGGACGGCTCCAGGGACCTCACAGATTGAAATGAAGTTCTTCAGAAGCAGTAGGCTCATCCTGTATTCTGTCCTCTGTGCTTCTCTTCGTGTGCCTGTGACATGTTCTCAAATCAGCTTTTTCCCAGAGGCTGAGACAGCCCTGGCAGCTCCGCCTCACATCTACAATTTCACCACCCCATAGGAAAGTGGCCTCTTTCCTTTGTTTTAATTAAAATTCTCCTAGGGGGCAGGCACAGAGGCTCACGCCTGTAATCCCAGCCCTTTGGGAAGCGGAGGAGGGCAGATCACCTGAAGTCAGGAGGTCAAGACCAGCCTGACCAACATGGCTAAAGCCTGTCTCTACTAAAAATACAAAATTAGCTGGGCATGGTGGTGGGCACTTGTAATCCCAGCTATTTGGGAGGCTGAGGCAGGAGAATCACTTGAACCCGGGAGGCAGAGGTTGCTGTGAGCCAAAAATGATGCCACTATACTCCAGCCTGGGCAATAAGAGTGAAACTCCATCAAAAAAAAAAGAAAGAGAAAGAGAAAAAGAAGGGAAGGGAAGAGAAGACAAGACAAGACAAAAGACAAGACATAAATAAAATAAAATTATCCTGGGAGAGGGAGGCCCATCTCAGGTCACAAGCTCATCCCTGCCCTCATCTCTGCTCAAGTCCCACTGCTATTGGCCACAGATCAAGTCAGCTTGGCAGGTGCCACCTCTGACCAATCACTGTGGCCAACAAGATGGGACCTGTAAGAAGATGACAATTCCTCTCAACACTGTGGTTAAAGGGACATCTGCTAGAACAAAGCAGAGTCTTGTATCCAGAAGAAAGGAAGGATGTCAGGCAAACAGAACAAATGGATAACCCTACACTCTCGTTAAAGACAAAATTTAACCTTTGCGACCACATACTCATCAACGCGACTTCCACAGTCATTTCGCATGAATATTCATAATACAGCAGTCCTGATTTAAGTAACTTTAGAAACTAATATTAGAAAATGTTTTCACATAAGTAATCCTTCTAGAAAACTGAACTTTATCCCCTTTGAGTGCCAAAGCATGTATTCCTTAGTTCTTTTTTTTTTTTTTTTTTTTTGAGACGGAGTTTCGCTCTTGTTACCCAGGCTGGAGTGCAATGGCGCGATCTTGGCTCACCACAACCTCCGCCTCCTGGGTTCAGGCAATTCTCCTGCCTCAGCCTCCTGAGTAGCTGGGATTACAGGCACGCACAACCATGCCCAGCTGATTTTTTGTATTTTTAGTAGAGACGGGGTTTCACCTTGTTGACCAGGATGGTCTCGATCTCTTGACCTCGTGATCCACCCGCCTCGGCCTCCCAAAGTGCTGGGATTGCAGGCTTGAGCCACTGTGCCCGGCCTTAGTTCATTTTTTATAAAGTCTCTCTAATATATGGTACAAATCATTTTTCCTACTTTTATAAAAAGAGTGTCCTGAACCAAATTTAACCTTTACTTGCCCTACTAGATATCAGTGAAGTTCTCCTGGACTACTGAGGTATATAGAGCCATTTAACCCAAGCCAGAGGCACCAGGCTGTACATGTTTTGAAATTTTTGTGTGTGACAATTTTGCTCTGTTGCCCAGGCTGGAGTGCCGTGGCGTGATCTCAGCTCACTGCAACCTCCACATCCCAGGTTCAAGCAATTATCTCTGCCTCAGCCTCCTGAATAGATGGAACTACAGGTGTGTGCCACCATGCCCGGCTAAATTTTTTTGTATTTTTAGTAGGGACAAGGTTTCAGCATATTGGCCGGGCTGGTCTCAAACTCCTGACCTCAAGTGATCTTCCCCGCTTGGCCTCAGGAAGTGCTGGGATTCCAAGTGTGAGCCATCACGCCCCGCCCACCTCTTGATTTCTGATGTCAGTTTCAAGTGTTTGGCCTCATATTCTCATATGTTTCCCACTGCTGACACTGCCCATCTCTAACAACTCTGTCCCTTAAACACCCCCCCACCCCCACCTGGCTTATTTGCTAATTCTCATCTACCAAGGATTGGGAAATCAGATGACCAAAAACATTACAATATTGTGTAAAATATTTGCAACTTCCGAAGCTAGAATTTACTGCTCCGTGAAGTCGTAGCCTCTGAGTGAAGACTAGGAACTGGTCTATGAATAAAAGAGGAGCGCTCTTTAACACTTACCCAGGTATTTCTAGGCACTTGTTATGTTCTTTCCCGTGTTCATGCTTCAGTTCACTGATGTTTTCTAGATGGTTGAGTTACCTAAAGTATAATTTTGTAATAACTGAGGTATTTCTTTACTTCTTCATGTGATCTCTTTGCTAGTTTATAATCTCTTCATTTTTAAGCATTCATTTGTCTGTGAGCGCTCCCTCGGCTAACTATTTTAGGCCATTTCCAACAAGTCAAAAACCTGGACCCCCTTTAAATCAGTAAATGAATATGCCAGGGAGGGGGGTTGGAAATAGCATTAACATTTACACTGACCCAGCGCCTTCCTGACACAGAAAGAGAAAATTACAGAAGACATTTTCAGTAGATAAATCACTATGAAAGACTGTGATTTCAAAATGAACAGTGGGCAGTGCTGGATCCTGAAAATTGATGAAAGTACTTCCTTGTGAGGAAGAAGGCATGTAACAAAAACTGACATGGAATTGAGAAAAGATCTGAATTCAAACACACCAGATCTTGCTTTTACCGCAGATAATAAAAAGAAAAAAACCCAGCCCACTTCTCCACTGAAAACTTAATCTCCAAAAAGAGCAAGTCTGGCTCTGTTTCTGCATGGGTAAACAACAATCCAATTGGTCAATTCAGGGAAAAATAAAACTGATTATATGGCAATATTAAGTAGGTATTCCAGTTACTTTGATTGCATAATAAGCCTTCCAAAATCTTAATGGCTTAAAAAAGCACAGGGCACGGTGGCTCTCGCCTATAATCCCAGGACTTTGAGAGGCCAAGCCAGCTGAATCACCTGAGGTCAGGAGTTCAAGACTAGCTTGGCCAACATGGTAAAACCCCGTCTCTACTAAAAATACAAAAATTAGCTGAGCGTGGTGGCATGCACCCGTAGTCTCAGCTACTCGCGAGGTTTAGGCAAGAGAATTGCTTGAACCTGAGAGGCAGAGGTTGCAGTGAGCTGAGATCGTGCCGCTCCACTCCAGCATGGGCGACAGAGTGACTATCTTAAAAAACAAAAGCAGCAATTATTTTGCTCACAAATCTACAATCTGGGCAGGACTCAACAGGGACAGCTCATCTTTGTGCCACTCTGTCAATGGGTGATTCCAAGGCTAGCTAGACTTGGCATTAGCAATGGTTCCAAGGCTGGAATCTGGAATCACCCAAGACTGGCCCACATGTCTGGCAGTTAAAGCCAGAAAGACTCAAGCGATTGGTGGCTGGAACAACTGGAGCTCCCTGGGCATGTCTCCCTATCTCTGTGTGGTCCCTCCATGTGGCCTCTTCAGCATGGTGGCCTCTGGGTAGCCAGATTTCTTATAGGATGGCTCTGGGATCCCAAGGCAGGAGTCTCAAAAGAGCAAAACCCTGGCACAAGGTGTCACCTTTTATGACCCAGCATCAAGAATCGATGTCACTTCCTGTACATTCTCTTCATTAGAAACAAGTCACCAAAGACCAGCTCACATTCAAGGGCAGGGAATAGACTCCACTACTTTGGTGGCTGTAGTGTCCAAGAATTTGTAGAAACTTTTTTTTTTTTTTTTTTTTTGAGATGGAGTTTCTCTCTTGTGGCCCGGACTGGAGTGCAATGGCATGATCTCGGCTCACCACAACCTCCGCCTCCTGGATTCAAGTGATTCTCCTGCCTCAGCTCCCCAAGTAGCTGGGATTAAGGCATGCACCACCATGCCCAGCTAATTTTTTAATTTTAGTAGAGACAGAGTGTCTCCATGTTGGTCAGGCTGGTCTCAAACTCCCGACTTCAGGTGATTCGCCCGCCTTGGCATCCCAAAGTGTTGGGATTACAGGTGTGAGCCACTCATGCCTGGCTGTGGAAATATTTTAAAACACCACAGTGGGCAACAGATATTGCTAGGTCAAGCTTCTTCTTTTTTTTTTTTTGAAACAGAGTCTTTCTCTGTCACCCAGGCTGGAGTGCAGTGATGTGATCTCGGCTCACTACAACCTCCGCCTCCTGATTTAAAGCGATTCTCCTGTCTCAGCCTCCTGAGTAGCTGGAATTACAGGCATGCGCACCACTATGCCCAGCTAATTTTTATATTTTTAGTAGAAACAGGGGTTCATCATGTTGACCAGGCTGGTCTTGAACTCCTGACCTCAGATGATACACCCGCCTTGGCCTCCCAAAGTGCTGGGATTACAGGCGTGAGCCACTGCACTCAGCCTAGGTCAAGCTTCTTAATAGGGCCGCTCCAGACCTAGTTTCACTCCCTCCCAATTATTCTAATGAGCTACTAACCCTTTCTGGCGTCTTCCCAAATGCATCAAGTTGTGTGGCTGTGCTGATCAGGTGCTTATTTTTGGATGAATGTGAGACAGGGGAAGAAAAGGAAGAGAAGAGGTGACTGGGTTTAATTAGTGACTATCTTTTCCCAGAGGCCCGGCAGTGAGGAAGCTCCACTGAGAGAAGCATTGCCTTGTAGCAAGTTTGGGTTTCATCAGAACAAAATCCCCAGAGCCAAGGATTAGGCAGAAGCTGCTGCGGTGACAGCTTCAGAGAACCGAGCCTGAGAGAGGAATTGAGAAACTCTGGGTCACAGAAAGTGCCCCAGGGTCACCGAGTAGCCCTTCATATTCAATTACATTAATGACATAGAAAATAATGTTTTAAACAAGATTGCTCTAAAAATAAGAGCAATCATGATAAATGCTTTAAAGTCATTAGTCATTTTGGGCTTTGTGAAGTGTAAATTCCACATAAATTTCCTCATTTTCTGTTCTATTATGATAGAACTTCTGATTACTTTGCTACTGAATGGCAACAGAGGTCATTGCCAAGTTCATTTTTAAGAAGGAAATTGGGACAGTTTTGGAAAAGATGACATGCTATGTTAGGGGAGGCATAGCTGCTTGCAATGGCGATTTTCATTGTTCAGGGTGAATTACTGGTTTCTTCATGAGTTGTCCCTGATACTCTAACTAGAAGTAATTGCTCCTTTTTCTTCACTCTTAAAGCATAACGATCACACCTTTATTTCACATTTGTTCTCTTCTGGGTGCCATTCATCCTGAATTTGAGTGTTTGTTCTGCATTTTGCTGTCTTTTCATATCCTTACCCTATTCTCCACCCTCACTCCACAATTGTACACTCTGGAGCATTAAGAGCCATTTTGTTGAATTTTTAGCTCCTAAAGCACCTAGCATGCTGCCTTGTATGTATATTTTTGTTGAGGAGTGAATATATGAAAACATATAGAAACCTCAACATAAAAAAATAGGAGGACATATGAACATCACACCCATAACCATGAAGGATGTCTCTCCTAAACAGAGAAGACTAAGAAAAAATACAATAAAAGCACATAATCTTGTTTATCTACTGTATGAAAAACTATTCAATATCACCATCTATCTATTTTGATGAGCATGTGCTTGGTGTATCTTAGTGGGCCTACATCAATATTTGCATCATTATTATCAGGAGAGAATAGATTTTTAATATTTTGTAGCAATTTTATGACCATCTCATTTGAAAATTGCATAGATATTATGAGAGACTCATTGTTTTAATAAGCAAGATTTATGGAAGACATTTCTAGTATCAGATGAAGAGGAGCCTCATCATACTTTCCTTGTAAATGACTTTTCATATTGCCAAGTCAATTATTACGGTTCTGAGACACTGAACCCAGAAAAATCATTTCAGAGTCAGGAATGCTTGATTTGTAAGATAGGAAGCTAATGAATGTCTTTCCTTCGAATTATCATCCAAACCAAAGATAGACCAGCTATTAACTTTTGCAGGGAAGAGGACTCAAAGGCCAGTGAAGTAAGACTAATCCTTTGCCTCCTGGGCAGGAGGCTGATTGTCCAAGTAAGAAAGCAAATCGTGGGTTTCATGAGAGGAACAATACCACTCACTCCATGAACAGAAGATGGATAGTTTGGCTTTTTTGAGGTAATGGGGCACCAACTGCATGGCGGTGTAACGTTGAGCAAGGGGAATAAGAGCCTGCTTCTGTGTGCCTGGATCATGGTGATGGCCATTCTAGCTCAGTGCAGGTAGGACCACATTGCTCATTGCTCCCATCCCCCTCTCCAAGAGCCAGACTGCTTGCTCTCTGATTTTCTACTCACAGAAATATTCTCACTCAGGCCAGGCATGGTGGCTCACCACTGTAATCTCAGCACTTTGGGAGGCCAAGGTGGGGCAGATCACCCAAGGTCAGAAGTTCAAGACCAGCCTGGCCAATGTGGTGAAACCCCATCTCTACTGAAAATACAAAAAAAATAGCAGGTGTGGTGGCACACACCTGTAGTCCTAGCTACTCGGGAGGCTGAAGCAGAAGAATCCCTTGAACCCGGGAGGCAGAGGTTGCAGTGAGCCGAGATTGTGCCACTGCACTCCAGACTGGGTGACAGAGCAAGACTCCATCTCAAAAAAAGAGAAAAAGAAATATTCTCACTCAACTATTATGCAAATGGAAGAATCCTACCTTCTACAAGGGACAAATACTTTTGCTCAAGAGTTAAGCACCTCTGGGAGAAAAGAAGAGGGGCAAGCAGATGTCATTCCTCTCCATCCTTGTGAGATGGGCAGTGAATCGATGGTAAGGGGAAACTGAGAAGATCATCCTGAATTTGAGTGTTTGTTCTGCATGCAACTTGCATTGGCCTATGTCTCCCCTCCACCCCCGCCACAGCAAAGAAGAACCAGCGTTTATTATGGCAATGAATAAAACTCCCGGGTTCAATTGATTCTCCTGACTCAGCCTCCTGAGTAGCTGGGATTACAGGGGCCCACCACCACGCCCAGCTAATTTTTGTATTTTTGTAGAGACAGCGTTTCACCACGTTGGCCAGGCTGGTCTTGAACTTCTGACCTTGGGTGATCCACCCCACCTCGGCCTCCCAAAGTGCTGGGATTATAGGTGTGAGCCACTGCGCCTGCCCAAAGCCCTTATTTAGAGAAGCCAAGAAGCATTGGAGCTCAAGGCCTGTCCATGTCAGCTGGAAGTAAGGGATAAGACACAAGATACAAAAAGCATCTACCACAGCTCCCTAGAGCAGCCTTAGCAGACCAAACAAACATAGCCCAGAAGTGAATTGACCAGATAAGCTCACAATGGCATATAGTTGAAATGCTCATTCTGGCTCTGCTGTTCCTAATAGAAGCCAAAGTTTGCCAACAAAGGGATTTCCCACCTCTTCTCCAAGGAAACGGTGCCTCATATATTCTTTTTGGCCTTTGTGTCAGTGAGAGTTGCCTGAATCAGCAAATGTTGATTGAGCAATTTAGTCCCAACTTATTTATTTTCCCTTGCCTGTCTGCAATGTTTGGGGTAACTGAGATTTTCTTGTGAAATGTGTATTTCTTCCTTTGTTTACCCTGTCTAGACTGTAAATTCTTTGCCAACAGTCTTACAGTAACATCTGTCTTACTCATCTCACTGTATCTCCGGTGCACAGCACAACGCCTGCCTGCCATTTAGTAGTTTCTTAGTAAATATTGTTGAACGAATGAATGAATGAACACATGAATGAGTGGAGAAATAATATTGTATCTCATTATGATCCTCTATTCACCATTTCTAATCCCTTAAACATCCCAATGGCTTCTATCCATCTTACAGAATTCCTTTTTCCCTTTGATAGTTTATTCCTAGTGTTTGGTGGCAACCTCTGCCACATCACTCTAAGACCTCAGTTCACAGTCAACCTACACCTGGGAACTAAGAACTGGGGTGGGAAAGGATGTTAGTCAGAGAGTTATAAAGAGTCAGGGATCACCTGAGTTCAGGAGATCAAGACCAGCCTGGCTAACATGGTGAAACCCCATCTCTACTAAAAGTACAAAAATTAGCCAGGCAAGGTGGCGGGTGCCTCTAATCCCAGCTACTCAGGAGGCTGAGGCAGGAGAATCACTTGAACCTGGGAAGTGGAGGCTGCAGTGAGCGGAGATCATACAACTACACTCCAGCCTGGGTGACGGAGTGAGACTCAGGCTCAAAAAAAAAAAAAAAAACTGGGATCCTTGAGGGAGAGACTGGTTGGTGAAGGGAGCTGCTGATTGCCTGCCTAAGGATAACTGTGATGATGATGAACTTGGCAAAAGTAAAGGACTGCTTGATCCCATCGTCTGGACCCGATGAGTTTGTATGATGGTCTAAAACTGGAGATTCTCTTCTAAATCATACAATAGAAAATGACTTGGCCAGGCGCGGTGGCTCACGCCTGTAATCCCAGCACTTTGGGAGGTTGAGGCAGGTGGATCACCTGAGGTCAGGAGTTCAAGACCAGCCTGACCAACATGATGAAACCCTGTCTCTACTAAAAATTAAAAAAAAATAGCCGGGTGTAATGGCAGGCACCTGTAATCCCAGCTACTTGGGAGGCTGAGGCAGGAGAATCACTTGATCCCAGGAGGCAGCGGTTGCAGTGAGCCGAGATCAAACCATTGCACTCCAGACTGGGTGACAGGGTGAGACTCCGTATCAAAAAAGAAAAAAGAAAAGAAAAGGAAAGAAAATGACTCAAGTGATGATTTATTCAATTCTCCCAGAGATGGTATATAACTAGCTCCATTCTAGAGAGACTGGAGAGAAATAAATTTATTGCACGTGTTAAATAAAATTGTAACAAATTTAGTTTAAAGACCTAATTGGCTTTTATTAGTGATTCATGAATTGAGCAGCATCTCATCTAAATGATTTAGAGAAGGTACTGCTGAGCTAAGCAGATGAAGTTGACTTTATAGGCAGAAAATAGCTGAAGAAGCAGAAACAGAAGTCAAAAAGGGGATTGGTTCTTTCAAAGTTATTTTCCTTGTAGCACTATAACAGAGGGGCCTTTCCTATCACACTGGCTCAAGTAAATTAGGTCCCTTTTGATTGGTTGCCATGAATCTCCTGGTTTTTTGTGGGAGTTTTTTGGTCGTTTCTTTATTTGTTTGTTTTTGAAAACTGGTTCACTTTAAAGTCCAGCTATGTAGCATCTAGCAAAAGTCACTCCAATCTGGTTTGATCCGATCTGTTGGGCCTAGCGTAGGAGTTCAGTCCAAAACAATGGCTCCTCTAAATTTCATTTAACACCTACAATAGATGCTGTATTAGTTGGGGTTCTCCAAAGAAACAGAGCCAATAAGAGATATACAAATATGTAAGAAAAGATTTATTATGAAAATTTGCTGCCTGCAAGCTGGAGAACCATGAAAGCCAGTGGTGTAATTTGGTCCAAGCCCAAACCCCCAGTCTGAGGACAAAGGCTTTGAGAATCAAGGTAGAGGGGTGGTGCTGGTGTAAGTTTCTGAGCCTGAAGCCCAACAACCAGGAGCCCCAATGTCCAAGAGAAGAAGATAGATGTTCTAGCTCAAAGAGAAAGAGAATTTTCCCTTCCTCCAAAAACCTTTTTGTTCTATTTAGGCCCTCAACAGAGGGGATACTGCTCACTCACATTAGTAAAGGCAGATCTTTTTAATTTTATTTTTTTTATTTCTGAGGTCTTGCTGTGTAATCCAGGCTAGAGTGCAGTGGCACCATCTTGACTCACTACAACCGCCACCTTTCCGGTCCAAGCTATTCTCCTGCCTCGGCCTCCTGAGTAGCAGAGATTACAGGCGTGTACCACCATGCCTGGCTAATTTTTGTATTTTTAGTAGAGACAGGGTTTCATCATATTGCCTAGGCTGGTCTCGAACTCCTGAGCTCAAGCGATCAGCCAGCCTGGGCCTCCCAAAGCGCTAGGATCACAGGGGTGAGCCACCGCCCCAGCCCGGCAGAGCTTCTTTATCTCAGTCTACCAATTCAAATGCTAATCTTCTAGAAACACCCTCATAGACATACCCAAAAATCATGTTTTTACCAGGTATCTGGGCATTCCTCAGGCTGACACGTAAAATCAACCGTTACAGATATCTTAGGGTTTGATTCTCACAAGACCCAAGCTGAGAAAGTCTGGTCTATAGTAAAATTTGCTTTTTGGTAATAAACACTGCCTTCTCACCTTCCCAAATGTGACAGGCATAGCTATGTTTATACATAAATCCAGGTGATTGAGACCACACAGGCCACACCACTTCCAATCCCCAGTGCTATATCATGACCATTCACCAGATCATGAGCTTTTCTTTCTTTCTTCTTTTTTTTTTTTTTTTTTTTTCTTTTTTGAAATGGTGTTTCACTCTTGTTACCCAGGCTGGAGTCCAATGGCACAGTCTTGTCACTGCAACCTCTGCCTACCAGGTTCCAGCAATTCTCCTGCTTCAGCCTCCCAAGTAGCTGGGATTACAGGTGCCTGCCACCACACCCAGCCAATTTTTGTATTTTTAATAGAGATGGAGTTTCACCATGTTGACCAGGCTGGTCTCAAACTCCTGACCTCAGGTGATCCACCCACCTCGGCCTCCCAGTCTTGGGATTACAGGTGTGAGTCACCCCCCCCAGGCCAATAAACTTTTCCAAAACTCACCTTTCAACAGCTACCAACACTTTATCATATGGTTGAACCAAAGTGCCTCCAACTGCTTTCCTGCTGTTGGACATCCTTGCTGCCTCGAATTATTCACAAAGTTTTTTTTTTTTAATTATGATTTTAATAAAAATCCTGGCAGCAGTGTGGAATTTGGATCAGATAAGAGACTCAAGACCACTTAGCCAGCTATTGCAATGGCTTAGAATAAGATCATGAGCTCCTGAATCCAGATTGAGGCAAAAGGAATAAAATGGAATGGACCAAGCCAGATTTGCAAGAAAAAGACATTTTGGCACTTTGAAATATTCAGATGTCTGTTTTGCTCCACGCCCGTAACTTTCCAAATTTAGTTTTATGTCATGGTCACCTAAACAAGCTCTTAATTTTTTTTAACGAATTAAACTTTTTAGAGCAGATTTGGATTTATAGCAAAATTGCACAAAAGCTATGGAGATGGCCAGTCGTGGTGGCTCGTGCCTGTAATCCCAGCACTTTGGGAGGCTGAGGCGGGTAGATCATGAGGTCTGGAGTTTGAGACCAGCCTCACCAATACAGTGAAACCCCGTCTCTACTAATATATATATATATATATGTATATATATATATATATACAAAAAAAAAATTAGCCAGGCCTGGTGGCATGTGCCTGTCATCCCAGCTACTCAGGAGGCTGAGGCAGGAGAATCCCTTGAACCCAGGAGGCAGAGGTTGCAGTGAGCCAAGATCACACCATTGCACTCCAGCCTGCGCAACAGGGCGAGACTCTGTCTTACACACACACACACAAAAGGTGCAGAGATTTCTCACATACCCACTGCCCCTACACAAATAGAGCCTCCCCCATTATTGACATCTGACACCAGAGTGGTATACATCTGTTTCAAGTGATGAACCTACATCACATCATTATCTCCCAAAGTCTACAGTTTACACTGGATTTTGCTCTTGGTGCTGTACATTCTATGGGTTTGGACCAATGTGCATTAGACATGTACCCACCATTATAGTATCATACAGAGGAGTTTCATTGTCCTAAAAATCCTCTGTGCTCTGCCTTTTCATCCTCCACCACCCCACCCCCAACCCCTGGCAATCATTGATCTTTTTACTGTCTCCATACTTTTGCCTTTTCCAGAATGGAATGATACAATTCTAGTTGGAATCATACATTTTGTAGCCTTTTCAGATTGGCTCCCTACAGTTAGCAATATGTATCTAAGTTTCTTCCATGTCTTTTCATGGCTTGATAGCTCATTTCTTTTTAGAGCTGAATGGTATTTCCTTGTATGGATGTACCATAGTTTATTTATCCACTCACCTACTGAAGGACATAGTGGTCGCTACCAAGTTTTGACAATTACAAATAAGCTGCTATAAATATTCATGTGCAGGTTTTTGTGTGCCCATAAGTTCTCTACTCCTTTGGTTAAACATCAAGCAGTACAATTGCTGGATCATATGGTAAAAGTATGCTCAGTTTTGCAAGAAACTGACAAACTGTCTTCCGAAGTGGCTGTACCATTTTGCATTCCCACAAGTAATGAATAAAAGTTTCTGTTGTTCCACATCCTTGCCAGCATTTGGTGTTATTAGTGTTCTAGATTTTGGCTATTCTAATAGGCACTTAGCGGTATCTTGTTGTTGCTTTAATTTGCATTTCCCTGATGTAATACAATGTGGAGCATCTTTTCATATGCTTATTTGCCATTCTTAATTTTTTTTTTTTTTTTTTTTTAAGACAGAGTCTCACTCTGTTGGCCAGGCAGGAGTACAGTGGCTCCATCTCAGCTCACTACAACTTCCGCCTCCCAGGTTCCAATGATTCTCCTGCCGCAGCCTCTGAGTCGTTGGGATTACTGGCATGCACCACCACACCCTGCTTATTTTTGTATTTTTAGTAGAGACGAGATTTTGCCATGTTGGGCAGGCTGGTCCGTCTTGAACTCCTGACCTCAAGTGATCCACCCGCCTCCCAAAGTGCTGGGATTACAAGCATGAGCCACCGTGCCTGGCCTCATTCTTAATTCTTTAAAACTTGCCTCTTGAAATTTAACAGGGCACTCTGATTCCATGCAATCGTTTTTTCTCGATTTTCCCCCTAAGCAAACAGTGACCCTGGAAGGGTGTTTGCTGTCAATGGTTCTGCCCATTGCACTATCTGGAGTGAAGAAAGGTCTGAAGGCAGCTGACCCTTTAGGGATGCTCTACCCTTGGGTGTCTGCTCTGAGGACATGTGGCAGGTGGCATTCTTCCACTGGAAACGAAAGGTTGCTGCTTCTCACAGAATTATTCACATGAAATTGAAGAAAAAAAAATTATTGTCTTAGAATTTTATGATTTTTTTCCCATACAGAAGGGCATCACTCTTACCAAGACAGAACCTAAAAGCTTAGGTCTCTAACCGTTTTCCTTAAGAGAATATCTTCAGATCTGAGAGTCAAGAGTCTGGACTGGGGATATGTTTACTTGATTTTTCTCTAATACCAATGTTTCTAAATTCAAATTCAGAGGTGCTGATTCCTGATATTTTGGAGATATATATATTTATCTCAAAGTAAAGACACTTGCCTGCATTGGATGCCTAGGCAAGATTCTAAAATGTGCCTTAACACCTTGCCAAGCAAATAACACAAGCCTCATAGTAAATTCAGAAATCTGCTTTGCTCTCTTTCGGGTGAATGCTTCAGTCAAAACAGATTGCTTTTTTTGAGCATTCTAGAGTTTGGTTGCCATCAGTTTCTCTCTTAGTTCTTCAGCCTTGAGACCCTCCCTGAAAGCAATAGACTTATAATGAAAGGGAAAACCAATTCTTCCAGACCCCCAGTTGCTTATTTTTCTGTTAATTGTATTGCCTTCCTTCCAAGGGGGGGAATTGCATAAAAATCGATTATCCCGGGCGGGCGCAGTGGTTCACGCCTGTAATCCCAGCACTTTGGGAGGCCAAGGCAGCCAGATAACCTGAGGTCGGCAGTTCAAGACCAGCCTGGCCAACATGGTGAAACCCTGTCTCTACTAAAAATACAAAGATTAGCCAGGCATGTTGGCTCATGCCTGTAATCTCTGCTACTTGGGAGACTGAGGCAGGAGAATCGCTGCAACTTGGGAGGCAGAGGTTGCAGTGAGCTGAGATCATGCCACTGCATTCCAGCCTGGGCAAAAGAGTGAGACTCTGTCTAAAAAAAAAAAAAAAAAAAAAAAAAAAATGATTGCCTCTCTTTTCAAATGTTAGAAGCAACAAAGAATTCTCTCATTGAGTGAGGTGAGCTCTAAAAGAATATCCAGCTCCAAAGGTCTGTGATTTTTCAAGTCTATATTCAAGTTTTTATGGAAATAGTTTTATTTATCAATAACAAAAGTAAACTCTTTTTTTCTCCCGTTTTTTTTTTGTTGTTGTTGTTGTTGTTGTTGTTGTTGTTGAGATGGAGTCTGACTCTGTAGCCTAGGCTGGAGTGCAGTCACGCGATCTCGGCTCACCGAAACCTCTGCCTCCTGGGTCCCGGTTCAAGAAATTCTCCTACCTCAGCCTCCCAAGTAGCTGGGATTACAGGCATGAGCCACCATGACCAGCTAATTTTTGTATTTTTTAGTAGAGAAGGGGTTTCACCATGTTGGCCAGTCTGGTCTTGAACTCCTGACCTCATGATCTGCCCGCCTCAGCCTCCTAAAGTGCTGGGATTACAGGCGTGAGCCACTGCACTGGCCTGATTTTCCTTCTACAGCAGTCCTCCACTCCTGAATGAGTCAAGATGAGCTGTTAATTTCACAGGAAAGCCACACTTAATATCTCAAGTCCAAGGTGATCACAGCAAAGCAGAAACTAGGAAGATTGTTGAAGTAATGTGACAGAAACCTAGAACAGAGAAAATGGTAATAAGCCCTTTGATTAAGAAACAAGAAAGAGGATATAAAAATGAGAAGAGCAAACTGTGTAATGAAATCCAGAAACTTTATTTGGTCAGTGAAGTAAAAACACAAATAAATTTGAGACATTAAATTCACCACCTAGGCCTACAGAGAACTACTTTTCAAATGTCAGCATATTTTGCTATCTTACTTTTCCTGTATCACTGGGACATGGGGTCCTGGAAAACCTCATGTCTTTCAGCAGAGATGCCCTTTAGTTGTGACTAGCAGAAGCCTATCACGAGGGAACGTTGCCACCTACTCCTCTTGTTCCCTTCATATCTTCCTCTCTTTCTTTTTCTTCTTCTTTTTTTTTTGAGACAGAGTCTCACTCTGTCACCCAGGCTGTAGTATAGTGGTGCGATCTTGGCTCACTGCAACCTCCACCTCCTGGGTTCAAGTGATTCTCCTGCCTCAGCCTTCTGAATACCTGGGATTACAGGCATTCGCCACCACGCCCGTGTAATTTTTGTATTTTTAGTAGAGATGGGGTTTCACCATATTGGCCAGGCTGGTCTCGAACTCCTGACCTTGTGATCCACCCACCTGGGCCTCCCAAAGTGCTGAGATTACAGGCATGAGCCACCCCGCCCGGCCCATATCTTCCTCTCTCTGTATTCTTTGACTCACAATTACAATTCTGTAAAAAGCAATGTGGTCTAGTGAAAAGGGTAATGACCGAGAGTTAGGAAACTTGTTCCAGCCCTCCCTGTGCTAAGAACCCAGGGAGTAGTCTCAAACTTGTCACACACAGTGGCTTTCCTCTTTAGTAAAATAAGGGATTTAGTCTAGATTATTCTATAATTATTCCTCTCTCTTCCATATAGACATCACTCTGAATTTAGAACTCAGGATCAACGAAACAAATGAGATTCTGAGCTATTCAGAAGTGCTCTCTGTTGGAACTAAAGCTCTCATGGGTAAGAGACAAGAATTTCTGCATCCAGTCTAAAGCACACATGCTGCACCTGGCAATGTGTTCAAGCTCATTCTGGGAATTGGTCTGATGGAATCCTGATGGGCCTGATATGTCACTTATCTGTAGAGTGATCAGCCTATTGTGTTGGGGCCCTGGGTTGGGGTCCAAAGCTAACAAAGCCCTCTTTAATGCATCCTAATGAGCTTAAATGTTAGGGACAAGAGCCTCCCATGTGCTTCCAGTGGCCATAGCAGCTATCTAGGCTCCTTGAAAGTAGGCAAGAGACTTATGACCTATGGTGTTCCCTCCTGATACTAGTAAGTTAAGACTCTCCAGTATCATCCTTATCATAAGCAGCAGGAAACGTGAACTGGGCTGTTTAGTAATGGAAACTATAATTCACCAAGAGCTTACAATCTGGCAACATGCTGAGTACGTTATGGGGCTTAATTCTCACAGCAGGCTCTTCAAGTCAGTAGTATTTTTATCCTCATAATACAGATGAGGAAACTGAACGTAGCAGGGCTTCTGAAACTCCCCTAAGCTCATACAACTGGTAAGTGGCAACGCTAAGATTTCAATCAGGGACCCTGATACCAGAGCCAATATTACAAAAAATAAAAACAAACCAAAAAACATTTTATTTTAACTTAGTTTCAAATTGCAAGAACAGTATCAAGAATTCTAGGCTGGGCGTGGTGGTTCATGCCTGTAATCCCAGCACTTTGGAAGGCCAAGGCAAGTGGATCACTTGAGGTCAGGAGTTCAAGACCAGCCTGGCCAACATCGTGAAACCCCATCTCTACCAAAAAATACAAAAATTAGCTGGGCATGGTGGCATATGCCTGTAGTCCCAGCTACTTGAAAGGCTGAGGCAGGAGAATTGCTTGAACCCGGGAGGTGGAGGTTGCAGTGAGCTGAGATGGCGCCGGTGTACTCCAGCCTGGGTGACAGAGTGAGACTCTGTCTCAAAAAAAAAAAAAAATCTATATATCTTGTACCCAGATTCTCCAAATGTTAGCATTTTAGCATAATTTGCTCTACCCTTCTCTTTGTGTGTATATATTATATACTTATATAATACATATGTACATGCATATATATTTATATGTGGAATATATTACATACATACATAATATATATAATCTTTTTTTTAACCATTTGAGAGTAGATTGCAGACATGAAGCTTCTTTACTCCTAAATAATTCCATGTGTACTTCTTAAAAACAAAGACATTCTTTTACATGAACACAGTGTAATTGTCACAGTACTGTCAATGAATATTGAAATAATACCATTGTAAGATCTTCCGACCTTATTTAGATTCTGCCAATTCTTCCAATTAGATATGTTACAGAAAAAAATCTTCTGGCTCAGGATCAAATCTGTGATCACACATTGCATTCAATTGTCACATTACTTTAGTCTCTTTTAACTTTGAGTATTTCCTCAGTCTTTCTTTGTCTTGGTGATCTTGACAAGTGATTGTCAAGTTATTTTACAGAATATCCCTTCAATTTGGTTTGTCTGATGTTTCCTCTTGTTTAGATTCAGATTATCCATTTTTGGCAGGAGTGCCACGAATGTGATGTTGTGTCCTCTGTGCAGCATATCAGGAGGCACGTATCAGTTTATCCCATTACTGGCCATATTAACTCTGATCACTTGATTAAAGTGGCATCTGCCAGTCTGTATTCCCCTTGGCAATGAGTCTGGTGCAGACAGAGCCCATGCCCTTAACCACTACTCTATAGAACTACCTCTGGCTCGCTCCTGTAATCCCAGCACTTTGGGAGGCTGAGGTGGGCGAATTACGAGGTCAGGGGATCGAGACCATCCTGGCTAACATGGTAAAACCCCGTCTCTACTAAAAATACAAAAAATTAGCCAGGCATGGTGGCCTGTATGTAGTCCCAGCTACTCGGGAGGCTGAGACAGGAGAATCACATGAACCTGGGAGGCGGAGGTTGCAGTGAGCCGAGATCACACCACTGCACTCCAGCCTGGGTGACAGAGCAAGACTCCATCTCCCAAAAAAAATAAAAATAATAAAATAAAATAAAGAGAACTACCTTTAGGCAATCAGCACTGTGCTAGTCATTGAAGATACAAAGAGCCTTGAAGGAATTCTCTTGACAGAGAGCTTACAATATTATTGGAAAGACAAGCATGTGATATATTACTTCGGCATCCATCCACAAATTGTCCTGAGTCCCACAGACAATTAGAGTTAGAGGAATTCAAGGATAGAAGTGACTTTTGAGGACTCAGGGCTCCCAGAGGAGCAGCGGTTGGGAAACTGCTCTTGTTAGGGAATTAGAAGGGAAGATGGGTTTGGCTTCTGGTCACTCAGGACTGTGCAGGGCCATAGGTGGGAAGAGCAAAAACAGTCTGGGCACTGACTTAGGAGGGTCACAACAGAGTACCATTGTCTCATACAAGAAGACCCTGGCAGCCATTTTTGGGGGTGGCTGGCAGCATGGATAGGGTGACCAAAAGAAAGCCAGGCCAGGCGCGGTGGCTCACGCCTGTAATCCCAGCACTTTGGGAGGCTGAGGCGGGCAGATCACCTGAGGTCGCAAGTTCAAGATTAGCTTGACCAACATGGAGAAACCCCGTATTTAAAAAAAAAAAAAAAAAGGAAAACCAGAAGTCTGATTTCAAAGCCCCTTGGGAGTCAGAGTGTGATGAGATAGCAAGTAGAGTGGCCTGGACCCAGAGTAGCTCAGAAAAATCTGGCTGATTAACTCCCTAAATCCTGGGCTCTTGTTTCAGCAAGTTTTAACAGCACCAAGTAGCCCTGCCATACATGCTCTGAAGGATGTGTTCACGGTATTTCCAGGGCCAAGGCCAAGGCAATTTGGCAAGAGCAGCACTTCTTTGTGGAGGAATAAGGTGAACCCAAGTAGGAGAGATAGATGGGGAGTCATTGGGAAAGACTCACATGCTCCGTTAAGGAATTATTTGCACGATCTTAGCCTAGGGACTCTATCTCGTGTACATACAACAAAGTGAAAGAGTGAGAGTGTGGAATCCTGTCTGATTTCACTGGCTACTCCTAAATGCCAATTAGAATCTTTTCACAATCCTATTTCGTCTGCTTCTATAGTAAGAATAGGAATTGGCACTTCTCTGAAGTACCCCTTGCCTCTAATCTGGTTCAGAATTAAAGTGCTCTCATTAAATGGAGACCTCATTATATTCTCTAATCTACAACACAATCATAACGCAGTGATTACCTTGAATTATTATTGCACATACTTCCACCCACTTATTATTATATGTCTCTGTACTTTAATTATGTTTCAATGAATATAATTCCATACCCTTCAATACTTAAATAAAATTCACTTTAAATATAACTGCATGCCTGTAATTCTCTGTAAATGTGAGTGCTTGCACTGCAAATAATAAAAATTAGTACTATTCTGGAGGCTGAACAAACTAAGCCATGCCTGAAAGAAATCAGTTGGCATTTTAATGGAATTTTAAAACATCGAAATTTGTTACCACTTTATTTTTTCAAAAACACGTTTTAAGAGGACGATTTTTGTAGCTGTCACAAAAAAATAATCTTTGGAAGGAAACCGCAATTCTCTGGAGGCTTTTGTTGTCTACCAACCACTTCACCAGGGAATTTATTCCAATGGTGAATTGATTTCTTTTTTAACTGCAATGAGGTTTATTTGTTTTTTTGTTGTTGTTGTTTATTTATTTATTTACTTACTTATTTGTGGCCATGCTTCTGAAAGAAATTTTCCAGACAGTTCAATGAGTCAAAGTGAAATTTCAGAATCAATAACCAGGTAACTGGCATTAAAGCCTTCTCACTGCTCTACCCATCAGCACAGGCATTCTTGTTACCCAGGAAAAAGAGTGACATTAATGCTTCTATTATTTCTGGTGCACACTGTTAGGAAGCCATATACGCCCTTATTTTTGCCAAGATATGTTTCAGAAGAGACTGTCTTCAGAGAATTTTTTTGAATTCTGTTGTACTTACTAGTATAGCTGTAACACATGCATATGCTTTGGTTGGTATTTATTTCAAACACATAGTCAATAATATCTTGGACTGAAAAGTAATCATTGTGATAAATTAGTTCATGACCTCATGCCATGAGACAATGTTCCGAAGAACTAGAGAAGTGACATTCCTCTTTCATTTCTAGTTTCTGATTTTAAAAGTAGCAGATTACTGGGCGTGGTGTCTCACGCCTATAATCCCAGCACTTTGAGAGGGCACAGCAGGTGGATCACAAGGTCAGGAGTTCCAGACTAGCCTGGCCAATGTGGTGAAACGTTGTCTCTACTAAAAATACAAAAATTAGCCAGGCGTGGTGGCGTGCGCCCATGGTCCCAGATACTTGGGAGGTTGAGGCAGAAGAATCACTTGAACCCGGGAGGTGGAGTTTGCAGTGAGCCGAGATCATACCAGCGCACTCCAGCCTGGGCAACAGAGTGAGACTCTGTCTCAAAAAATTTTAAAAAAAGTAGATGATGAGTTAGAGGCCTCAGGAACAGGTTTGTTAAGAGGAGAGAGAACTAAAACCAAAAGCCATTTTGATCATCTTTGATAGGGAGTAAACACAGCATAGGTTTTATAAACCCTCAGGCTAGGTAAACTCTTCAAGTTTAATCGCAGTCCCTATTGTGAACTATTCAAAACTCATTGTCCAGGAAGAGTGCCCCACTATTATCACTGCTGGAAAGAATCAATATTATTAAAATAACCGTTCTTCCTGAAAAACATATTTGAAAAGTTGGCCACACAAGTCCGTGGAACAAGTCAAGCCATTATATAAATTGGTTACTGAAGTTTTATCTCAAAAGAAGGGAAATAGGCCGGGCATGCTCACGCCTGTAATCTCAATACCTTGGGAGGCCGAAGCAGGTGGATCACCTGAGATCAGGAGTTCAAGACCAGCCCGTCTCCACTAAAAATATGAAAAAAAAAAAAAATAGCGGGTGTGGTGGTGGGCACCTGTAATCCCAGCTTCTCAGGAGGCTGAGGCAGGAGAATCGCTTGAACCCGGAGGCGGAGGTTGCAGTGAGCCAAGATCGCTCCATTGCACTCCTGGCTGGGTGACACAGTGACTCTGTCTCAAAAAAAAAAAAAGAAAAGAAAAGAAAAGAAAAAAGGTAAATGTAGCCCTTGGTGACACAGTGAGTAAATCTCCCAGATACCATATTTGAGTATAGTTCTCTTCTCATGTTAACTCCTTAGCTACAGTTCCTTTTTCATGGAAATTCTTCCAACTCATCTACCCATTTATCATGGCAATTGAGCCTATGTCATTATTTCACTTCATTACCTTGACTTTTGCCTAAAGGAAAAAAAACACAGAAAACCAGTAATCATGGATCACTGTAAAAATCAAAGGCAGGGATTGCCACTTCCAGCAGGACAAGGTAAAGTGTCTGCAGCCCCTTTTGCAGAGAATCATAAGTGAAGCATTATTTTTTGCACACTTGATATTAGCCAAAAGGCCGAGAAGTGATGAAATATTATTTTTTAAAACAATCTTTCAAAGACTCTGGAAATGATATTAAGGGCATACCGCAAATAAAGACGCATTTATTCAAGAAAATCTTGAATAAATTTATTCAAGAAAACTCAGTAAGCTTCTGTGGTATTTAGACCAAGATCTGTTTCCCTCCACCATCCCAGCTCAGCAAGATAGAAACTCCATTCCAGACTTCTAAAGCCAAGAATACAGGGTTCCCAGTTTCCCCACTCCCTAGCTCCTGGTCAGAGGGATAGCTGGGAGGGGTTGGATGTGGGACTTTTTCATCTTGTCCTCAGCTACCTGCAGCTGAGACTATTCTGAATAAATGCAGCCAAGATGTATGGGTTTTCTTCTTCCGCCAGCCCCGCTTTGTGCATTGGAAATTCTACCGTCAGTGAAACATGGCTGAGAATACGGAGGCCTCGGTTGCCCTTGCCCCAGCTTATAATATGCCCTTTTTTTTTTTTTTTTTTTTTTTTTGAGACGGAGTTTTCGCTCTTGTTACCCAGGCTGGAGTGCAATGGCGCGATCTTGGCTCACCGCAACCTCCGCCTCCTGGGTTCAGGCAATTCTCCTGCCTCAGCCTCCTGAGTAGCTGGGATTACAGACACGCGCCACCATTCCCAGTTAATTTTTGTATTTTTAGTAGAGACAAGGTTTCACCATGTTGACCAGGAGGGTCTCGATCTCTCGACCTCGTGATCCACCCGCCTCGGCCTCCCAAAGTGCTGGGATTACAGGCTTGAGCCACCGCGCCCGGCGTCCCAGCTTATAATATGGTAAAGGTTCCTGGTGGGGAGAGGCAAACTAAGAAGACCTGAAGCCACTGCCCTCCCACACCAAGTACTCAGGTCCTAAAGCTGGGGTGTCATTCAGAGAGAAACACCCTATTTCCACCTGCAGTTCTAGAGCCAAGACTCAAATTTTGCCTGAGGGTAGAGACGAGATACACAACTGAGAGCTCTGAATCGCCTTCCAAAGATACTGACTTCTGTTTGCAACAGAGTGAGGAGAAGTTTAGGCCTAAGGGTATTCTCAAAACTAGTGGAGATTGTGGTGAAAGGCAATTGGATTAATTGGTAAAACCATTAATCATTGGAGATACAGGCTAAACTGCAGAAATCACCCCCATGATCCAATCGCCTCTGTTAGATATAGTGAATCCCAAGTTTCTCTTCAAAGAATCAGTATGTCAGTATGTTCAGCTCTCTTATTCTTTAATTCTCCATTTTAAAGTTTAACTTCCTTGTAGTTTCAGTAAACAATCTTTTCCACCAGTTCTAATCAGTAGTTCACATCTGTTGCCCCGGTTCCCTGCTTTGTCCTGACTCATCCTGGTCACCTGTCCCAGTCACCTGCTCCAATCACCTGCTCTGGTTACCTGCTCTGTCCTGTTCTGTAACCATCCTTCTTGACAAACTACCCACCCTGCCACTCCAGCTCATACCCCTGCTTTCTTTAAAATAGCCAATCAGAATTAGCATAGACTGTGCAGTCTAACCCTAGCCAATAGAGGAACGACACAGCAGTAGCAACTACTTGTGTCAGGAATGAGAACCCCTTCTCCTCCCTTGTCCAGGTGTACACTCACCATTGCTCTGTCTGTGTGACACACCTTTCTATAGGAGTAAATTGTCTTGCTGAGAGAAGTTATATTTGAGTGCTACTTCTTTTGTGGCACAGAAAATTTTACATATAACACCTCCAGCCAGGCCCCACCACCAACACTGGGGATTGCAATTAGACGTGAGATTTAGGGACACACAGCCAAACCATATCAAGGTCCAATAATACAATTATATACATATCATTTTATTCAATTGCTTTTAAAATCAGTTAGAAGGAGAAATATGCATTCATATGATCTTTTAGAGTTATATAATTACCTTTCCCAATGCTCTTTGGTTTTCACGTTTGTGGATTTGGATTACTATCTGGGTCACTTGCTTTCCACCTGAAAAAATTCCCTTTAGTATTTCTTGTAAGGTGGGTCCAATGGCAGCACATAACTCTTTGGTTTTGTTTATTTAGAAATGCCTATATTTCACTGTCACATGGAGATTGTGCCTGCTTCCTCTTCACCTTCTGCCATGATTGTAAGTTTCATGAGGCCTCCACAGCCATGCCTCTTGTATAGTCTGCAGAACTGTAAGTCAATTAAACTTCTTTCCTCCATAACTTACCCAGTCTCTGAGATGTCTTTGTAGCAGTGTCGGAATGGACTAAAGCAATTACCCTAAGCCAAACAAAGATACTACGAGAGAAGGCCAGGCCAGGTGTGGTGGCTCATGCCTGTAATCCCAGCACTTTGGAAGGCCAAGATCACCTGAGGTTGGGAGTGTGAGACCAGCCTGACCAACATGGAGAAACCCTATCTCTACTAAAAACACAAAATGAGTTGGGCATGGTGGCATGTGCCTGTAATCCCAGCTACTTGGGAGGCTAAGGCAAGAGAATCACTTGAAATCAAGAGGCAGAGGTTGTGGTGAACCAAGATTGCACCATTGTGCTCCAGCCTGGACAACAAGAGTGAAACTCTGTCTCAAAAAAAAAAAAAAAAAAAAAAAAAAAAGAGGAAGAAGGCCACAGATCAATATCCCTTAGAATATCAAAGCCAAAAATCGAAACAAAATAGTAGCAAACTAAATTCAGCAACATATAAAAATAATTCTATATCATGACTAAATGAGATTTATTCTAAGAATGTAAGGTTTAACATCTTAAAATCAGTTAATATAATAACATGCCATATCAACGCAATAAAAAACAAATATAAATGATCATTTCAGAAAAAAAACACAGCTAACATCATCATTCGTTGATGAAAGACTGGCTGCTTTCTTCCATCAGGCACAAGTCTGCTCTAGCCATTTCTACTCAATATTGTACTGGATGTTCTAGCCAAGGCAATTATAAAAGAAAAATAAGAAAAATAAATAAATAAATGACATCCAAAACAGAAACAAAGAAGTAAAACGATCTCTTTTCAGAGACAACACGTTTGAGTCCAAAAAAAATCCCAAGGAATTCATTTTAAAAAACTTATAGCTAATAAAAGACTTCAATTAGATGGCAGGATACAAGATCAATATACAAAAATTAATCGTATTTTTCTATACTTGTAATGAACAATCTGAAATTGAAGTTATGAAATAGTTTAATTTACACTACCATTAAAAAGAATAAAATGTGGCTCATGCCTGTAATCCCAGCACTTTGGGAGGCTGAGGCGGGTGGATCACAAGGTCAGGAGTTCAAGACCAGCCTGGCCAACATGGGGAAACCCATCACTACTAAAAATACAAAAATTAGCTGGGTGTGGTGGTCCGCATCTGTAATCCCAGCTACTCGGAAGGCTGAGGCAAGAGAATCTTTTGAACCCGGAGGCAGAGGTTGCAGTGAGTCCAGATCACACCACTGTACTCCAGCTTGGGTGACAGAGTGAGACGCCATCTCAGAAAAAAAAAAAAAGAATATAATGCTTAGAAATAAATAATTTTTAAAAGTGCAAAATTTTTACTGTGAAATCTATAAAACAATGTTGAAAGAAATTTAAGATACAAATAAATTGGAAAACATCTTACGTTCATGCTGATTTTCCAGTAAATTATGCTGAAACAGCTGGATATACACAGGCAAAAGAATACAGTTAGATCCTTAGTTCACATTGTGTATAAAAATTATCTTGGCTGGGTGCAGTGGCTCATGCCTGTAATCCCAACACTTTGAGAGATCGAGGTGGGAGGATCACTAGGTCAGGAGATTAAGACCATCCTGGTTAACACTGTGAAACCCCATCTCTACTAAAAATACAAAAATTAGCCAGGCATGGTTGCACACATCTGTAGTCCCAGCTACTTGGGAGGCTGAGGCAGGAGAATTGCTTGAACCCAGGAGGTGGAGGTTGCAGTGAGCCAAGATCACACCACTGCACTCCAGCCTGGGCAACAGAGCAAGACTCCTGTCTCAGAAAAATGTGTGTATGTATATATATAAAATATGAGTTAATATTATAGACTCTTAGAAGAAAATACAGGAATAAACCTTCACGACCTTATATTTAGCAATGAATTCTTAGTTATGGCACCAAAATCATGAGCAACAAAAGAAAAAAACAGACAAATTGGACTTCATCAAAACTAAAAACTTTTGTATTCCTAAAAAACACCACCAGAAGGCAAAAAGACAACACACAGAATGGGAGCAAATCTCTTCAAATCATCTATCTGACAGGAAACCTGCATCTAGAATATATGAAGCACTCTTACAACTCAATAATAAAGAGACAACCCAACTTAAAAATGGGCAAAAGATCTGAACAGACATTTCTCCAAGGAAAATATGTAAGTAGCCAATAAACACATGAAGATATGCTATCATTAATCATTAGGGAAATATAAATGCAAACCACATCCACTTGGATGGCTATAGGCAAAAAGTCAGCTAATAACAAGTACTGGCAAAGATGTAGAGAAAATGGAGCCTTTGTATGTTACTGGCTAGATTATACCATTTAGCAGCTGCCTTGTTAAAAAATTTGGCAGTTTCTCAAAATGTTAACCACACCATTATCATAGGGTCCAGCAATTTACTCCTAGTTATTTACCCAAATGAAATGAAAATGTACATCTACACAAGAACTTGTACATGAATGTTCATATCAGTATTATTCATAACAGCCAAAGGGTGCAAGCAACCCAAATGTTCATCAGCTGGTGAATGAATAAACAAAATGCAATATATCCATATGATGGAATATTAATTGGTCATGTAAAGGAATGGAGTACTAATACATGCAATGACATGGATCTACCTGAAAGATTATACTGAATAAAAGAAAACAGTCACAAAAATTGCATATGGTATTATTTCATTTAGATGAAATTTCCAAAATAGGTAAATCTATAAACACAGAATGTAGATTCGAGGTTTCTATTTATTTATTTTAGACGGATTCTTGCTCTGTGGCCAGGCCTGCCTCAGCCTCCTGAGTACCTGGGACTACAGGCGCACGCCTCCATGCCCAGCTAATTTTTTGTATTTTAGTAGAGACGGAGTTTCACCATGTTGGTTGGACTCCTGACCTCATGATCTGTCCACCTCAGCCTCCCAAAGTGCTGGGATTACAGGCATGAGCCGCCATGCCCAGTCAGACTAGAGGTTATTTAGGGCTGGGGTAGGGGATATTAGAAAGGAGAGCAATAGCTAAAAGGTACAGGATTTCTTTTTGAAGTTATAAAAATGTTCTAAAATTGACTGTAGTAATGCTTTCATACATCTGTGAATATACTAAAAAACTAAAAATTGTATACTTTAAATGGGTGAGTTGTGTGATATGTTATTTATATTTCAATGAGGCTGGTAAAAATCAATGGCAAACGGCCAGGTGCAGTCGCTCATGCCTGTAATCCCAGCACTTTGAGAGGCCAAGGGGAGTGGATCACCTGAGGTCAGGAGTTCAAGACCAGCCTGGCCAGCATGATGAAACCCCATCTCTACTAAAAATACAAAAATTAGCCGAGCATAGTGGTACATGCCTGTAATTCCAGCTACTCAAAAGGCTGAGGCAGGAGAATCACTTGAACCTGGGAGGTAGAGGTTGCATTGAGCCAATATTGCACCACTGCACTCCAGCTTAGGCAACAGAGCAAGACTTCGTCTAAAAAAAAGCAAAGGCAGGCCGTGCACAGTGGCTCATACCTGTGATCCCAGCACTTTGAAAGACCGAGGCGGGCAGGTCACAAGGTCAGGAGTTTGAGACCAGCCTGGCCAATATGGTGAAACCTCATGTCTGCTAAAAATACAAAAATTAGCTGGGCATGGTGACGTATGCCTGTAGCCCCAGCTACTCAGGAGGCTGAGGCAGGAGAATTGCTTGAACCTAGGAAATGGAGGTTGCAGTGAGCCGAGATCGGGTCACTGACTGCACTCCAGCTAGGGTGACAGAGACTCCATCTCAAAAAAAAAAAAAAAAAAAAAAGAGCAAAAGGAAATGTCATGGTACTTCAGGAGAATTTGGTGATCTATGTAATGCATAGATTTGTCACAGTGAGCAGCAACACACACAGAAATCCTGAAACTAATTGGTCAGAGTGTCTTAGTTCATTCATGCTGCTATAAAAATTCCTGAGATAGGCCGGGCATGGTGACTCACACCTGTAATCCCAGCCCTTTGGGAGGCCAAGAAGGGCAGATCACCTGAGGCTGGGAGTTCAAGACCAGCCTGACCAACATGGAGAAACTCCATCTCTACTAAAAGTACAAAATTAGCCTGGCATGGTGGTGCATGCCTATAATCCCAGCTACTCAGGAGGCTGCGTCGGGAGAATTGCTCGAACCCAGGAGGCGGAGGTTACTGTGAGCCAAGATCCCACCATTGCACTCCAGCCTGGGCAGCAAGAGTGAAACTCTGCCTCAAAAAATAAACAAATTAAATAAATAAATAAATACCTGAGAGTGGGTAATTGATAAGAACAGAAATGAAAAAAAAAACAAAAACAAAAAAACAAAAAACAGACCAGAAATATATTCCTTATAGATGTGGACACCAGGAAGTTCAAGATCAAAGTGCCAGTAGATTCAGTGTCTGTAAGGGCTGTTCTCTGCTTCCAAGATGGCACCTGGTTGCTGCAAGCCCTTTTGACTTAATCACTTTCCAAAAGTACTCACCTCTTAATATCATTACCTTGGAGTTTGGGTTCCAACATATGAATTTTGAAGACATACATACATTCAAACCATAGCACTGAGTGTGCTCTGGGAACTCATCTCCCTACTCCTCTTCTGCCACCAGAAAATATATCACTTGTTTATATGCCCAGCTTTTATTAAACTTTTAGTTTTATTTCTTTTATTTTAAGATAGGATCTTGCTCTGTCGTCCTAATTGGAGTGCAGTGGCACGATCATAGCTCACTGCAGCCTTGAACACCTGCATTCATCAATCCTCCCACCTCAGCCTCCCAAGAAGCTGGGACTTCAGGTATGTGCCACCATGCCTGGCTAATTTTTGTTATTCTTTTATCTTTTAGAGATAAATTCTCTCCACTATGTTGCCCAGGCTGGTCTCGAACTCCTGGCCTCAAGCAATCCTCCTGCCTCAGCCTCCTGAGTAGCTGAGGTTATAGGTATGAAACACCACACCCAGTTAAACTTTTAATTTTCAATAAATCACTTGATTTTGGTGGTGGGAACACATAGGACTCTTGAAACTCCTGTCTGACAAGGTAGTCAGATATAAATAGCCTTTATAGGGTCCAATAATACAATCCCAGAATTTGTGAATAAGGTCAAATAGAAGTCACCCTGTGAGTGAAAAATCAACATAAAGTAAATCAGCTTAGCCGTGTGTATAAGTAGCCTAACAGATGGTTTATAAATGTGCTGTTGATAGAGATACTTGGAAACCATCAGAGTCAGATGCAGTAAACAAAGACCAGGCCAGTAAGGCTGAGGGGTCACATCCCTGAGACAGGCTCTGCGTTCTCTGCAAGCCTTTCTATTTCTCATCAGAAGGCCACATTTGTATGACTTAGTCAGTACACTCTCTGCACTCCTGGGTTAGGCCTCTGATCTACCCAGCGACTTTCTCTTATCATCCTTTGGCTTGTCATTTCCTATCTTTCAGCTCCTGTACCCAGTTTGGGTCACACCTCTATGTTAATTACTTTTGCCTTTTGAAGTGAGCTTGACATCTTATGCAGATTTTTGCAGCACCCCACCCTCAGCCCAGATCTGGTCTTAACACTAATAGCCCATCCTTGTCTTGCTCTGATACCTAATGCGTATGGAGCAATGAGGAAGTATCCTAAGGACGGCCTTCCTGGAATGTGAATAATCCATACAACAGTTTTGTTTAAAGTAAATGATGAATCAATAGAATGGGGATATTCTGCATGCAGTGTAGGGAAAAAAAAAAAAAAAAAGAGCCAAGAGCCAAAGATTTGTGGAAATTCAGGATGGTCCGGAGATGAGCTCTTCTCCTGACTGTTTGCCCCAGGTGTTCTGAAACTTTTGGCAAACATGGCTCTGGAGAGGGAATGGTTCTGTTAGGTGATGGTAACCTTTATGACAGTAGCCATTTTAATCATGTGATTTCTTGTAGTCTGATTCCCATGCTCACCCAATAATCATCTGGTGGTATAGTCATTTGACCTCCCAGATACCCATTTCTTTTCTCTTCTTTTTTTTTGAGACGGAGTCTCACTCTGTCACCAGGCTGGAATGCAGTAGTGTAATCTCGGCTCACTGCAACCTCCGCCTCCCAGGCGATTCTCCTGCCTCAGCCTCCGGAGTAGCTGGGATTACACATACGCGCTACCACGCCCGGCTAATTTTTGTATTTTCAGCAGAGACGAGGTTTCACCATGTTGTCCAGGATGGTCTCAAACTCTGACCTTGTGATCCGCCCGCCTCAGCCTCCCAAAGTGCTGGGATTACAGGTGTGAGCCACCACGGCCGGTCACCAGGTACTCATTTCTACAAGGAAAAGAATGTGCTGACCAACCCTCAGTAGTCCTGATTACTTGATGTTCTGTTTCTTACTATAATTTAATAAATTGGCATTTTGGCCTCTAGTAAGCTAGTAGTCTCCCGAATTTAATTGGCTCTGTGTTCAATGCTGAACTCCAGTGTCCTGGCCTCCAAAGCGAATTCTATCACCCATCAGAAAGACTCATCAGCCTTTCTGAAGTTTCTATTAAATGCAACCACTGTCATTTCATGAGGAATGCAGTCTAGTGGGTTATAAACTAAATGCCAGGAAGGCATGGACTCAGAGTGATTTATATATCTTGGAAGGAAAGAAGTGGGAAATAAAGAAACTTCAAAGAGTAAATATTTGAGCTCTTAAAGGGTTTTCATTTGGCTTAATGATTTGAGAATCGTTTTTCTAATTATAAAAGTAATACATGTTTAATGTTGCAAAATGTGGGTAACATAGAAAAGCATAAATAGAAAAAAAATTAAAAGATGATTATAATTTAGACAGCTGAAGAAGTGGAGGTATTCTTTTCTGAGGACTTGCAATCAATTTTTCTGACATAGGCTGCCCTCAATCACTCAAGCCCAGACCAAAAACTCACTGACATACCAGAGTGGGCTGAATTCCAATAAAGGCAAAAATTAAAGCTTTGGCTTTATGTGGATTGATTTCTGAGTTCAAACCTGTTATCTCATTTTTCCTCTAATAATAGCCCATAGACCCACTGTCATCAGAACCACCTGGGAGGCTGGGTGCAGTGGCTCACGTCTGTAATCCCAGCATGTTGGAAGGCCGAGGCGGGTGGATCACTTGAGGTCAGGAGTTCGAGACCAGCGTGACCAACATGGTGAAACCCCATCTCTACTAAAATACAAAATTAACCAGGCGTGGTGGCACACACCTGTCATCCCAGCTACTTGGGAAGCTGAGGCAGAAGTAACGCTTGAACCCAGGAGGCAGTGGTTACAGTGAACTGAGATCGCACCATTGCACTCCAGCCTGGGCAACAAGAGTGAAACTCTGTCTCAAAAAAAAAAAAAAGAAGGCCGGGCGCGGTGGCTCAAGCCTGTAATCCCAGCACTTTGGGAGGCCGAGGCGGGTGGATCACGAGGTCGAGAGATCGAGACCATCCTGGTCAACATGGTGAAACCCCGTCTCTACTAAAAAATGCAAAACATTAGCTGGGCATGGTGGCGCGTGCCTGTAATCCCAGCTGCTCAGGAGGCTGAGGCAGGAGAATTGCCTGAGCCCAGGAGGCGGAGGTTGCGGTGAGCCGAGATGGCGCCATTGCACTCCAGCCTGGGTAACAAGAGCGAAACTCCGTCTCAAAAAAAAAAAAAAGAAAAAAAAAAAAGAAAAGAAAAGAAAAGAAAAAAGAAGGCCAAGCGAGGTGGCTCACACCTGTAATCCCAGCACTTTGGGAGGCCAAGGCAAGCAGATCACAAGGTCAAGAGATCAAAAACATCCTGGCCAACATAGTGAAATCCCATCTCTACTAAAAATACAAAAATTAGCTGGGCGTGGTGGTGGGCATCTGTAATCCCAGCTGCTTGGGGGGCTGAGGCAAGAGAATTGCTTGAACCCAAAAGGCAGAGGTTGCAGTGAGCCGAGCAAAGATTGTGTCACTGCACTCCAGCCTGGGGACAGAGACTTCGTCTCAAAAAAAAAGTAAAGAAAAAAAAAACAACCGCCCGGGGAAAACTTGTTGAAAATTCAGATTCCTGGGCCCCTAGGCATTTTGGCCTCTAGTAAGCTAGTAGTCTCCTGAATTTCATTGCCTCTGTGTTCAAAGCTGAACTCCAGTGTCCTGGACTCCAAAGCAAATTCTATCACCCATCAGAAAGACTCACCAGCCTTTCTGAAGTTTCTGTTAAATGCAACCACTGTGATTTCACGAAGAATGTAGTCTAGTGGATTACAATGACCTACTGAATAAAACTGATGACCTACTGAATGAAACTCTCTGAGGGCGGGACAAATAACGTACTTCTTCGGTGATTCTTATGCACGCTAGCATTTGGGAGCCACTTTGACAAAAGCTTTTTGGAGTGGTGAAAATGATGGTTTGGTGATGTGAAATATGGGTACTTTAAGACATATCTGAGGGATTTGGAACCCTTGTGCATTACCAGTGGGAATGTAAAATGGTGAAGTGGCTATGGAAATGATATGGATATAACTCAAAAAATTAAATATAAAATTACTGTGGGAGCTAACAATCCCACTTCCGGGTATATAGCCAAAAGAACTGAAAGCAGGGACACAAAGAGATATTTGTACACCGATGTTGTTAGCAGCATTATTCACAATAGCCAAAAGTTGAAATCAAGCCAAGTATCCATCAACAGAGGAATGAATAAACAGGAAATGTGGTATGCAGACCGGGCGCAGTGGCTCACGCCTGTAATCCCAGAACTTTGGGAGGCCGAGGCGGGTGGATCACAAGGTCAAGAGATTGAGACCATCCTGGCCAACGTGGTGAAACACTGTCACTACTAAAAATCCGAAATTACCTGGGCGTGGCAGCGTGCACCTGTAATCCCTGCTACACAGGAGGCTGAGGCAGGAGAATCACTTGAGCCCAGAAGGCAGAGGTTGCAGTGAGCCGAGATCACACCACTGCACTCCAGCCTGGTGACAGAACAAGACTCCATCTCAAAAAAAAAAAAAAAAAAAAAAAAAAGTAGTATGCATTTGCATCGGAATACTATTCAGCCTTAAAAAGGAAGAAAATTCTAGCCAAGCGCAGTGACTCATGACTATAATCCTAGCACTTGGGTGGCCAAGGCCGGCAGATCATCCGAGGTCAGGAGTCTGAGACCAGCCTGGCAAACATAGTGAAACCCCATCGCTACTAAAACTGCAAAATTAACCAGGTGTGGTGGCATGTGCCTGTAGTCCCAGCTACTCGGAAGGCTGAGGCAGGAGAATCACTTGAACCCAGGAGGTGGAGGTTGCAGTGAGCTAAGGTTGTGCCACTGCACTCCAGCCTGCGTGACAGAGTGAGACTTCATCCAAAATAAAAAAGGAATGAAATTCTGACACATGCTACAATGTGGATGAACCTTGAAGATATTATGCTGTTGAAATAAGCCAGATACAAAAGGACAAATAATGTATGATTCCACTTATATGAAGTACACAGAGTTTGACTGAATTTGCCTAAATTCATAGAGATGAAACGTAGAATGGTGGTTGCCAGGGGCTGGAAGCAGGGCAGAATAGGGAGTTCGTGTTTAATGGATGTGGAGTATCATTTGGGGAACACAAAAGAGCTCAGGGATGCATGGTGGTGACCGTTGCACAGTAATGTAAATGTGCTCGATCCCATAAAACTATACACTTAAAAACTGGATAAAATAACTTTTTTTTTCCAAAACGGAGTCTCACTCTGTCGCCCAGGCTGGAGTGCAATGGCTCAATGTTGACTCACTACACCTCCGCCTCCCGGGTTTAAGCGATTCTCCTGCCTCAGCCTCTCAAGTAGCTGGGACTACAGACACCTGCAACCACGCCTGGCTAATTTTTGTATTTTTAGTGCAGAGCGAGTTTCACCATGTTGGTCAAGCTGGTTTCAAACTCCTGACCTCAGGTGATTCACCCACCTCGGCCTCCCAAAATGATGGAATTACAGGCATGAGCCATTGTGCACAGCCTAAAATGATAACTTTTAACTTTTTTTTTTTTTTTTTTGAGACAGTCTGCCTCTGTCACCCAGGCTGGAGCGCAGAGGTGTGATCTCAGCTTACCGCAACCTCCGCCTCCCAGGCTCAAGCGAATCTCGTGCCTCAGCCTCCCAAGTAGCTGGGATTACAGGCACTTACCACTATGCCCAGCTAATTTTTCCATTATTTTTAGTGAAGACAGTTTCACCAT
Source organism: Saimiri boliviensis (assembly GCF_048565385.1). Lineage (NCBI taxonomy): Eukaryota > Metazoa > Chordata > Mammalia > Primates > Cebidae > Saimiri > Saimiri boliviensis. Next base: position 41,363,335 of record NC_133470.1, read on the forward strand.
GTTGGCCAGTCTGGTCTCGAACTCTTAACCTGAAGGGATTCATCCATCTTGGTCTCCCAATACACTGAGATTACAGACCTGAGCCAGCGCACCCAGCCACTTTTAACTTTTATAGAGTTATGTATATTTCATTCCAGTTAAAACACACACGTGTGCACGCGTGCACCTGCAAGCAACAATTCCTTTGCTTTGCCTGAAGTGGAAATCAAAATGGCCAAAAAGGCTCTCACCAGGAAGCAACCACAGAAGTGTCGGCCAAGTTCAAGCTCAGATGCAAAAGGTTATAGCTATCTCACAAAGTATCTTGCATCTAGCCTTAATGGAAGACAAGGGCTTCCAGTTTACTTTACATTGTGATTTAAAGTGTTCAGCAAACTAGCACAAAAACAGAAAGCCAAATACCACATGTTCTCACTCATAAATGGGAGCTGAAGACCAGGCCCAGTGGCTCATGCCTGTAATCCCAGCACTTTGGGAGGCCGAGGCAGGTGGATCACCAGAGGCCAGGAGTTTGGGACCATCCTGGCCAACATGGCGAAACTCCATCTGTACTAAAAATACAAAAATTAGCCAGGCATGGTGGCGGGTGCCTGTAATCCCAGCTACTCGGGAGGCTGAGGCAGGAGAATCACTTGGACCCAGGAGGTGGAGGTTGCAGTGAGCCGAGATCTCGCCACTGCACTATAGCCTGCCTGGGTGACAGAGTAAGACTCTGTCTAAAAATAAATAAATAAAAATTTTAAAATACTGGCCAGGTGTGGTGGCTCACATCTATAATCCCAGCGCTCTGGGAGGCTGAGGTGGTGGATCGTGAGGTCAAGAGGTCAAGACCATCCTGGCCAACATAGTGAAGACCCATCTCTACTAATAAATAAATAAATAAATGGCAGTCAAATGATGAGAACACATGGACACATCGTGCGGAACAACACACACTGGGGCCTGTCGGAGGGTGGGGTGGTGGGGGGAAGGAGAGCATCAGGAAGAATAGGTAAAGGATGCTGGGCTTAATACCTAGGTGGTGAGATGATCTGTGCAGCAAACCACTACGGCACATATTGACCTTTGTAACAAACCTGCACATCCTGCACATGTACCGCTGAACTTAAAATACCAGTTGGAAGAAAAAAAATTGAAGTGTTCATTTAGGGCTGCAAATCTAGGTTTTGTTAGTGAAAAGTTACCAATGTCCCTGATTAGCCCAGCATGACAGGAATTACAGTCCTGAGCCCAAAGCAGAAACAAAAGCCAACAAAAGATTTCTGTCTTTTCCTAGTATTTGAAAACCTTAGCTGACAGTTATATTAAGCTGGAAATACTTATGTCTTCTACTAAAAAGCCCTAGATTTAGAAAGCGAATGTTGTTCTCAGGGCAGCATTGGTTGATGCCAATCCATATTTTCCCTCTTCTTTACGTTGGGAAACTGACCAATTTTACTATATAAAAGGGGCAGATTCAAGTGGTTTGCAAGCTATTTAGAGTAACTTTTTGACAAGTGTAGGCTGCTTCAGCAAAAAGCTTGGGAAGGCTGGAGGCAGAGTCATTGGAGAAGTTTTAAACTCAATAAATCATAATACAATCTCACTAAACACTCTGAATTATGGATTTCTGAGACTTGAGATTTATTTTTTCAAATGCAGGAAGTTGGCTGGGCACGATGGCTCAAGCCTGTAATCCCAACACTTTGGGAGGCTGAGGTGGGCAGATCACCTGAGGTCAGGAGTTCGAGACTACCTTGAACAACATGGAGAAACCCTGTCTCTATTAAAAATACAAAATTAGCCAGTTGTGGTGATGCATGCCTGTAATCCCAGCTACACGGGAGGCTGAGGCGGGAGAATCACTTGAACCCCAGAGGCGGAGGTTGTGGTGAGCTGAGATGGCTACAATGCGCTCCAGCCTGGGCAACAAGAGCAAAACTTCAGCTCAAAAAACAAACAAACAAAAAACCCAAATGCAAGAAATTAATAAGTGGCAAACCATGCCACAGTAGATCATGGCAGACCTCCTTTAACGAAACGATGCAAATCTAGTTTTGTTTTCAGGATCTGCCCTTATTTTCAGATCCAAATATCCCTCCAAATTTGTTGAACCATATTCCCCTCTTCCTTTTTTTTTTTTTTTTTTTTTTTTTGAGACAGAGTTTCACTCTCGTCTTTTTTTTTAACTTTTATTTTAGGTTCGGGAGTACACATGAAGGTTTGTTACATAGGTCAACTCATGTCACTGGGGTGTGCCATACAGACTATTTCATTACCCAGGTATTAAACCTAGTACCTGATAATTATTTAATTATTTTTTCTGATCTTCTCCCTCCTCCCACCCTCAAGTAGACCCCAGCGTGTGTTGTTCCCCTCTTTGTGTCTATGTGCTCTCATCATTTAGCTCCCACTAATAAGTGAGAACGTGTGGTATTTGGTTTTCTGTTCCTGCATTAGTTTGCTAAGGATAGTAGCCTCCAGCTCCAACCAGGTTTCTGCAAAAGACATGATCTTGTTCTTTTTATGACTGCATAGTATTCCATGGTATATACGTATCAAATTTTCTTTATCCAGCCTATTATTGATGGGCATTTAGGTTGATTCCATATCTTTCTTACTGTGAATGGTGCTCCAATGAACATATGCATGCATGTGTCTTCATGACAGAATGATTTATATTCCTCTGGGTATATACCCAATAATGAGATTGCTGGACCAAATGGTAGTTCTGTTTTCAGTTCTTCAAGGAATCCCACACTGCTTTCTGCAATGGTTGCACTAATTTACACCCCCACCAACAATGTATAAACGTTCTCTTTTCTCCAGGACTTTGCCAGAATCTGTTATTTTTGACTTTTTAATAGTAGTCATTCTGATTTGTGTGAGATAGTATCTCATTGTGGTTTTGATTTGCGTTTCTTTTCTTTTTCTTTTTTTTTTTTTTGAGATGGAGTTTCACTCTTATCGCCCAGGCTGGAGTGCAATGGAGCGATCTCGGCTCACTGCAACCTCTGCCTCCCAGGTTCAAGCAATTCTCCTGCCTCAGCCACCCAAGTAGCTGGGATTACAGGCACCTGCCACCATGCCTGGCTAATTTTTGTATTTTTAGTAGAGACAGGGTTTCACCATGTTGGCCAGGGTGGTCTCAAACTCCTAAACTCAGGTAATCTGCCCACCTCGGCCTCCCAAAGTGCTCAGATTACAGGTGTGAGCCACTATGCCCGACTTAATCCTTTTGTTTTTGAGGAATGGTTTCACTCCTGTTATCCAAGCTGGAGTGCAATGGTGCAATCTGGGTCACTGCAACCTTCACCTCCCGGGCTCAAGCAATTCTCCTACCTCATCCTCCAGAGTAGCTGAGACCATAGATGTATTCTATCCCACCCTGGCTAATTTTTTTTTTTTTTTTTTGAGACAGAGTTTTACGGTGTTGGCAGACTGGTCTCGAACTCCTGACTTCAAGTCATCAGCCCGTCTCAGCTTCCCAAAGTGCTGGGATTACAGGTGTGAGCCACTGCCCCTGGCCGGGTTTTAAAAATCTTTTCTTTCTTATTACATACAACGTTGCTCAGCCCATCTCTAATTTTTAAAATAAAAATAAACTAAAAACTCCTATATATATATATACCTCCTCCTCACATCTACCTACATTGACAGAGGATTTGCTATTGCTCTTTTATTCTTGAAAAGATCACTGAAGGACTCAAGAAGACATGCCCATCCTTTCCAGAAAGTTCGACACTCTGTGGACATCTGAGTCAAGCTCTGGGATTAGAGCTCCACAACTTTATCCCTATCTTAACCTTCAAGCCCTTGATTAACCAATCCATGTTAAAAGATACATGGGCTTGTCTGTTGGTCATCTCCAAGACTCCCAAGTCCTGTATTCACCTGCTAAACAGGAAGAATATATCAGGTACCATGTTTTATAGTAGGTGCTATGCACAAATTCAAGAAAGCGACTGATGTCTGTGTTTGGAAATCCTCAGGTTCATGATAAATCTTGAGTATTTAATCTGTTGGTGTTTTTGTTTTTGTTTTTTCTGGTCTGTGGTAGGCTGAATAATAGTCTCCTAAAGACATCCCACCCTAACCCCTGGCACCTATAAATATGTCATGTTCCAGGGTAAAAATGGACTTTTCTGGTGCGATTAAGGTTACGGACTTTAAGACAGGGAATTTATCCTGAATTATCTGAATGGGCCCAATCTAATCACACAAGCTCTTAAAAGCAGAGAGCTTTCTCTGGCTGGAAGCAGAAGAAAGATATGGGCAGAAGTCAGAGAGATTTGAAGCATAACAGGGACTCGACCTACTATTGCTAGAGAGAGCCACATGGAAAGCATGAAAAGGAAGGCAGGCAGCCTCTAGCAGCAAAGACTGACAGCCACCAAGGAAATGGGGATCTTAGTTCTTAAATCACAGGAAAATAAATTCAGCCAAAGTCCAAATGAGATTGAAAGTGGATTATTTTCCAGAACCTCCAGAAAGGCTTTGCCAAAACCTTGCTTTTGGCATTGTGAGACCCTAAGCTAAAGACCCGGTTGAACCATGCTATTCCCAGACTTTTGACCTACAGAGCTATAATAAATGGATTTTTTTGTTTATTTGTTTGCTTGTTTTTTAAGGTGGAGTCTCACTCCGTTGCCCAGGCTGGAGTGCAGTGGCACCATCTCGGCTCACTGCAACCTCCACCTCCCAGGTTCAAGCGAGTCACCTGCCTTAGCTTCCCGAGTAGCTGGGATTACAGGCACGCACCACCATGCCCGGCTAATTTTTTGGATTTTTAGTAGAGATGGGGTTTCACCGTGTTAGCTAGGATGGTCTCCATCTCCTGACCTTGTGATCCACCCGCCTCGGCCTCCCAAAGTGCTGGGATTACAGGCATGAGCCACTGTGTCTGGCAATAGTCTTGTAAAAGTTAAAATATATTCCAATTTAAGGACTCTATATACTGTCTATTGTCATCTTTGTGTGTGAAAGGGGATGAGAATATGTAAGGCGACTTTAAAGTGATATTGATAGGTCGTTCTGAAATACAGAGAAGCTTAAGATTCCAATCTCATTATGCAAGGTGGCAGTTTTCCTCTTCCCCATTCCAACAAAATCAGAGCCTATTGAAATGTAATCCAAGCCAGACAGAAATTAAGAGGCAGGGTTAAGAAGGGTTCCCAGAAACACAAAGCAGCCAGTTTGCAGGCAGCCAATTTCAGAGGTCAATACATTGACTGCAGAATACGATTTTTAGATCATCATATTCTGCTTCAGGCTTTGATGTGGTCAGAGAAAAGAAGCCACAAAGAAATACATCGGGGCGCCCTAATGATGTGTAATATGGGCTGTGGGTGGCCCAAACCCACAGAGATGCTTCCCCGTTATTACTAATAATTGCTTAGCATCATTGGATGGCTGCCTGATGCGTCTGAGATCATTTGGGGAATAAAAATGTTTTGAACACTGACATAGAAGCAAATTTTTCTAATCTGTGTTGTTTTTATGATGTTACTTGTATGCACGTTGTGACCAAACTCCTGTTTGCTTTGGTTTTTGAGATTTCTCAGGTAGGCATTAAGAAAGATGCATTCAATTGTTTGAAATGTTTATTGAAAAATACAAATACCCTGATATGCCCTGTCCCAGAAGCCACGTTGGAAAAATCCTACGAAATAAAATTAAATTGATACAGAAGTATATTTCTGTAGTCTATAATTCCAAGTATTCCCGGTGAGGGTAAGACTAGACACAAAGTTGGAACATATTAAATAGATTGTTTATTTAAAGTGTTAGGATAGATGATCATATAATACAATTCCATGTGAGACAAATACAAGCCTATTAAGATTATGCATGCAACAACCAAACCTGAAATAATCAGATTTCCGAAATGTATTTGAAATAGAATTGCCATTATTGTTTTTGTATCACATTTATAACTTTGCACTACTTTCAATCTCTGCTATTGCCTTTAGCCATTGTAATATTAGTAAGTAGCAGCTTCAAAAAACATATTGCATTAAAAAGGAAAAATCATAATTTTACTATGGGGAAATATGGAGGTTACTTTCTTAACCAAGTAATTCAAGGTAACATCATCAATAACAGGACAAGCTGCCTCCTAATATGCACTAAGAAGAACACAGCATTGCTTCTCTGGTGTTTTCTGCTAAATATGCACAATATAAGCACGACTATAGTTCCAGCTACTCAGGAGGCTGAGGTGAAAGAGTGGCTTAAGCCCAGGAAATCGAGGCTGCAGTAAGTCACTGCACTCCACTCTGGGCAACATAGCAAGACCCCATCTCTAAAAGAAAAGAAATATACAAACCTAAATTGAGGGATATTCTATTAAACAACTATTATTATAGTACTACTTTTAAATGTCAATCTCATGATAGACAAAAAGAAAGTGAAGAAATTGTTCCAGATTTTAAAAGTTTAGAGAGCATCTGGCTGTCTAAAGTGAGATATGATCCTAGATTGGATTCTATATCAAAGGGGGAAAAAGCTGCTATAAAGAACATTATCGGGGGCTGGACACGGTGGCTCACACCTGTAATCCCAGCACCTTGGGAGGCCGAGGTGGGCGGATCACCTGACAAACATGGAGAAACCCCGTCTCTACTGAAAATACAAAATTAGCCAGGCATGGTGGCGTGCACCTGTAATCCCAGCTACTCAGGAGACTGACGCAGGAGAATCACTTGAACCTGGGAGGCAGAGGTTGCAGTGAGCTGAGATCTTGCCATTACACTCCAGCCTGGGCTACAAGAGGGAAACTCCATCTCAAAAAAAAAAAAAAAAGAGAGAGAGAGAACATTATCGGGACAACTGGCAAAATTTGAGTTTGTACTGTGTACTAGATCATAGTATTGTAGCAATGTTATATTTTCTCTCTCTCTCTCTTTCTCTCTCTCTCTCTCTCTCTCTCTTTAGATGGAGTTTTACTCTTATTGCTCAGGCTGAAGTGCAATGGGACGATCTCGGCTCACGGTAACATCTGCCTCCCAGGTTCAAGCGATTCTCCTGCCTCAGCCTCCCAAGTGGCTGGGACTACAGGCATGCACCACCATGCCTGGGTAATTTTGTATTTTCAGTAGAGATGGGGTTTCTCCATGTTGGTCAGGTTGGTCAAACTCCCAGCCTCAGGTGATCTGCCCGCCTCAGCCTCCCAGAGTGCTGGGATTACAGGTGTGAGCCACTGTGCCCAGCCAATATTACATTTTCAGAATTTGATTATTTTGCTATGGTTATGAAAGAGAATGTCTCTGTTCTTTAAAAAAAAAAATACACTTTGAAGTTTCAAGAAGAAAAAGGGGCATGGACTCTGTGGCCACTCTCAAATGGTTTACAAAACTAATAATAATAACAAAACAATAATATGTATATGCGTATATATAGAAAGAGAACAAATATGTGTTGCAAAATGTTAACAATTGGTAAATCTAGGTGAAACATGTACCCAAGATCTTTGTATTAATTTTTCTAAATGAAATCCATCTGTAAATTTAAATTACTTCCAAGTAAAAAGTTAAAATGAAATGAAACAAAAGACAAACCTAAGAAACACGGCAATCATGACAATTCTGAGACGTCAACTCTACACCTTCCTCAAAAGCAGGTAACTCTTAGTTCAATTCAATTAAACTGTATCAGGTTAAATTTGTGCATAAATATTTTACGCCAAGTTAATATCAACTCCTTATCAATGCCCTCCTTGCTTTCTCACCAACAAATATTACGCCAGGGGACATTGCTGGAAGGAAAGACCACATTGAGCTGAACTATTGACCTTCTGAGAGATTTGCACTTCCTCAAAGCAACACAGCAGGGTCGAAGCAAGCAGACAGGATTACAAGCTGTTTACACCCCAATTTCAGGGCCACTCTTAAGCGGAACTGACCTAGAAACTAAGATGTATTCATGGAGACTTCTACCAGACGACTCCCCAGAAAAGACCGCATACCAAACTTTTCGTTAAGAAACGGGTAATTCAACTCTCTTTTTCCACTACTGTTATTGCTAGTGCAGAAATATAACAATGTTAGCTCTATAAAATTGAATTCTGCTTATTTAGATAAGGCAAAAGGTAATGCCATTTCATTTTAAGCAATTCTGCTTTTAAATAGGACGTTTTAAAATAGCTTCTTCCTTAAAAAGGAAAATACAATGTGTACATTTATACAATGGCAAATAGAATTTTCTATTACAGAATTCATATCTCAATTATTGTCAATGAATGTGCACAGTCTAGATAGCATATTTTAAGTTGGCAAATAGAATGTGCCAGAGAAATACATTATACCTTAAGACTTCAATTTTCCCTCAACCTATTTATGACAGATACAGCTAGCCAACAAAAAGAAAAGGAATAAAAATATAGAAAAGGATCCTATTCCTTCTCACTCCGCAGTCCTCACACTCATGATTCTCCTGGGGATGAGTTATAATTGCCTCCTGGGAGGGAGAGAAAAGAGACATGAAATCCGGCTCTGATTGTGTAAGAGATTGCTAATCACCAAGACAACAATAATCACAGGGCTAAACTACAAAATCCAGGGACCACAGCAAATGAGTCAGCAGCAATTATTGAACAGCCAAAAAGTCAGCTTCGTCTGGGAAAATGTATTAGGGTTTCATGACCCTAAAGGAAATGGGGCTTTCTTTAAAGCATTTTTTCAAATACTTTAAAAAGAAAGGAAGCATTCCTTTGCAAAGTCTTTACTGCTTAAGAAATCGTTTTAAAGATTCAGCACCAATGTTAGGTTTTGTATCAATTTTTTATTCAGCAGCATATTATTTTGTAAAATTTCAAACCTTCAGAATCGTGCAATGAACACCCGTATATTCTCTATCAAGATTCGCCGAGCACATTTACTCTCTCCCCTTTCCCCATATATATTTCTTTTCTTTATTTCTCTTTTTTTCTTGTTTCTCCTTACTCCCCTTCTTTCTTGCTTTTTCTAAACCATCTGAGAATTCATTGCAGATATTATGAGAATTCAATCCTAGTATCTCAATGTGTAACTTTTAAAAATAAAGACATTATCCTATATTATTCTCCCATACGTTTCATTATTTCTCCTTGTCTTCCTTTCTTTTCCTGAACCATCTGAGAACTCATTGTAGATATTATGACACTTCAGTCCTGATATTTCAATATGTATCTTTTAAGAATAAAGACATTATCCTACGTAACCACAATATTGTTATCACATTTGCAAACTTTTTTTTTAATAGACAGAGTCTTGCTCTTTCACCCAGGCTGGAGTGCAGTGGCACAATCTCAGCTCACCGAAACCTCCCCCTCCCAGGTTCAAGCGATTCTCCTGCCTCAGCCTCCTGAGTAGCTAGGATCACAAGCATGTGCCACCATGCCCTGCTAATTTTTGTATTTTTAGTAGAGACAGGGGTTCATCATGTTGGCCAGGCTGGTCTCGAACTCCTGACCTCGGGTAATCCACCGGCCTCGGCCTCCCAAAATGCTGGGATTACAGGCGTGAGCCACTGTGCCCAACCACATTGATGTTTTTGAAAGACTCCAGGCCGATTGTTTAGTAGTTTTGGCATACATTTTTTGGGGAAAAAACTAAGCCCCAAAATAAATTTAAAATGGAATGGATTGGTAAATTTTTAGTTGTATTCAAAGCCCAGCTTTAGCTGTGACTTGGAGCAAGTTTCTTATCTTCTCCAAGACTCAATTGTCTGATTTGTTAAATGGGAATAATAATTCCTATTTTACAAGGCAGTTACAAGGATTATAAATTGGTGCAATCTCTCCAGAAACTAACTTTATCACCTGTATCAAGAGTCTTAAACATGCTTTTATTTATGGATCCAGTAATTCTGCTTCTACCAATTTATCCTTACAAAATGATCAGAGATACTGGCCAGGTGTGGTAGCTCATACCTGTAATCCTAGCACTTTGGGAGGCTGAGGTGGGCAGATCATCTGAGGTCAGGGGTTCGAGACCAGCCTGGCCAACATCATGAAACCCTGTCTCTACCAAAAATACAAGAATTAGCCAGAAATTTCTTGAACCCAGTAGGCAGAGGTTGCAGTTAGCCAAAATCACGCCACTGCACTCCAGCCAGGGCAACAGAGCTAGACTCTGTCTCAAAAAAAAAAAAAAAAAAAAAAAAAAAAAAAAAAAAAAGATCAGAGATACAGACACAGATGTTTAGGCAGTGATGGTCATTACCATGAGGGTCAGGGTAGTAGTTGGGTGAACTGTGCTACATCTTCCATCTCCTCCCTTATCAGCCTTGGGCTCCTTGCCCTCAATACTCATTGTTAACACTTAAAGGCTACCCTGTGTCCAGCACTGTACTGAGTTACAGAGTGTTACGGCAAGCTTGAAAATCATGCCTCGAGCTGAGCGGATGGCTCATGCCTGTAATCCCAGCACTTTAGGAGGCTAAGGCGGATCACCTGAAGTGAGGAGTTCGAGACCAGCCTAGCCAAGATGGTAAAACCCTGCCCCTACTAAAAATACAAAAAATTAGCCAGGCTGAGGCAGGAGAATCACTTGATCCTGACAGGCGGAGGTTGCAGTGAGCTGAGATCAAACCACTGCACTCCAGCCTGGGCAACAGAGCAAGACTCCACCTAAAAAAATAAATAAATAAATAAAAAATAAAAAAGACATGCCTTGGAGGAGCATTTGACAAGAAACAAAAGTAGGATTTCATGAGGAGGTCTGTGTGTAACATGAGAACCCAACTTTGTTTTATGTTTAAAGAAATACAATATAGTTTTACTCTGGGTAGTGCAATTTGGGGCAAATTTTGTTTATGATGACAAAAACAGGAAAATCTGCACACAAATTTTGTGCTGGTATGTGCCAAACCCTGTGCTTGCAACAAATGATTTGGAACAAGTCAATTCCACTTGACTTTCCAACCATATTCCACAGTCCGCTCATCAAGTCAACTCACAGTCCACACAATTCCACTCATGGTTGATTGGGAATACCTGGTCTTATGGCCGCTCGTAGAGAAATGCAGAAATTGGAAATGTAATTCCTGATGGACCAGATACTTCCATTTATAACTCTATATAAAAAAGAAGAGATTTGGAGCGGGCGCAGTGGCTCACACCTGTAATCCCAGCACCATGGGAAGCTGAGGCAGGCAGATTGCTTGAACCCAGGAGTTCAAGACCAGCCTAGGCAACATGGTGAAATGCCATCTCTACAAAAAATACAAAAATTAGCTGGGCAGGCTGGGCATGGTGGCTCATGCCTGTAATCCCAGCACTTTGGGAGGCCGAGGCAGGCGGATCATTTGAAATCAAGAGTCCGAGACCAGCCTGGCCAATGTGGCAAAACCCTGTCTCTACTAAAAATACAAATAAATAAATAAATAAATAAATAAATAAATAAAGGGCGCAATGGCTCACACCTGTAATCCCCAGCACTTTGGGAGGCTGAAGCAGGAGAATCACTTGAACCTGAGAGGCGGTGGTTGCAGTGAGCAGAAATTGCACTATTGTTGCACTCCAGCCTGGGCAACAGACCAAGACTCTGTGTCAAAAAAAAAAAAAAAAAATTAGCTGGGCACAGTGGCATGTGCCTGTAGTCCCAACTACCAGGAAGACTGAGGTGGGAGGATCACTTGAGCCCAAGAGGTTGAGGCTGAAGGGAGCCGTGATTGCACTACTGCACTCCCGCCTGGGTGACAGAGTGAGACCTTGTCTCAAACAAAATAAAAATAGAGATATATTTAATAGATAGCTAGTCATCTCTGTCACATCATACAATTTATTTTTGGGCCAGGCACAGTGACTCACACTTGTAATCCCAGCACGTTGGGAAGCTGAGGTGGGCAGATAGCTTGAGGTCAGGACAGGGTAATTTTTTGAAACCAGCCTGGCCAATGTGGTGAAATCCCATCTCATTACAAAAAAAATTAGCTGGGAACGGTGGCACATACCTGTAATCCCAGCTACTCAGGAGACTGAGGCAGGAGGCTAGCTTGAGCCTGGGAGGCAGAGGTTACAGTGAGCCCAGATTGTGCTACTGCACTCCAGCCTGGGTGACAGAGTGAGACTGTCTCAAAAAACAACAAAAAAGAAAACCAAAAATCTATTTTTGTCTGATTTTTTTTTTTAATTTAAATTATACAGAGTCTGTCTCTGTCACCCAGGCTGGGGTGCAGTGGAGCGATCTCGGCTCACCGCAACCTCTGCCTCCCAGGTTCAAGCAATTCTCCTGCCTAGGACTCCTTAGTAGCTGGGATTACAAGTGCCAAACATCATGCCTGACTAATTTTTGGATTTTTAGTAGAGATGGTGTTTCACCATGTTGTCCATGTGGTTCTCGAACTCCTTGACCTCAAGTGATCCACCCACCTCTGTCTCCCAAAGTGCTGGGATTATAGGAATGTGCCACCATGCCCAGCTAATTTCTTTTTTTTTCTTTCTTTCTTTCTTTCTTTTTTTTTTTTTTTTTTTTAATTTTTAGTAGAGGCAGGGCTTTGCCATGTTGTCCAGCTTGGTCTCGAACTCCTGACCTTGGGTGATCTGCCTGACTCAGCCTCCCAAAGTGTTGGGATTACAGGCATGAGCCACTGCGCCCAGCCCTTATCTGATATTAATACAACTACTCACATTTCTTTTGGTTAGTATTTGGTACTAAAATATCCTTTCTTAACCTTTTAATTTCAATCATTCTGAGGCATTGTACCTACAGGTAAACAGCACAAACCTAGATTTTTACTTTATTTCTATTCTTTTTTTTTTTTTTTTTTTTTTTTTTTCAGAGACAGAGTCTTCACTCTATCCCCCAGGCTGGAGTGCAGTGCGATCTCGGCTCAAACCCTGTAATCCCAGGGTGGCTCACACCTGTAATCCCAGCATGCTGGGAGGCTGAGGTGGGCAGATCACCTGATGTCAGGAGTTCGAGACCAGCCTGGCCAACATGGTGAAACTTCCCATCTCTATTTTTTAAAAAATACAAGAATTAGCCAGGCATACTGGTAGTTACCTGTAATCCCTGCTACTGGGGAGGTCGAGGTAGGCGGATCATCTCAGGTCATGAGATCGAGATCAGCCTGGCCAACATGGTGAAACCCCTCTACAAAAATAAAATTAGTCAGTCATGGTGGTGGTGCCTGTAATCCCAGCTACTGGGGAGGCTGAGGCGGGAGAATCACTTGAACCCAGGAGGCAGATGTTGCAGTGGGCTAAGATCACACTGTTGCACTCCAGTCTTGTCAGCAGAGTAAGACTCCGTCTCAATAAAATAAAAATCAGCTGGGTGCGGTGGCTCACATCTTAATCCCAGCACTTTGAGAGACTGAGGTAGGCGGATCACCTGAAGTCAGGAGTTTGAGACCAGCCTGACCAACATGGGGAAACCCCGTCTCTACTAAAAATACAAAATTAGCTGGGCTTGGGGGCACATGCCTGTAATCCCAGCTACTTGGGAGGCTGAGGCAGGAGAATCGCTTGAATCTGGGAGGCAGAGTTTGCAGTGAGCCGAGATCGCGCCACTGCACTCCAGACTGGGCAACAAGAGCAAAACTCCATCTCAAAAATAAATAAATAAATAAAAGATAATTCATCTAGGTATTCGATTCTACATTAACAGTTATTTTGCTTTCCCTCTTTACAGGTATAATTAACTGTCTTCTGGTTTGATTTTGATTTTTTTTTTTTTTTTAGGCAGAGTCTCTCTCTGTTGCCTAGGCTGGAGTGCAGTGGTGTGACCTTGGTTCATTGCAACCTCTGCTTCCCAGATTCAAGAGATTCTCCTGCCTCAGCCTCCCAAGTAATTGAAATTATAGGCATGCGCCACCACGCCTGGCTAATTTTTGTATATTTTTGTATTTTTAGTAGAGACAGGGTTTCACCATGTCGGCCAGGCTGATCTTGAACTCCTGACCTCAAGTGATCCACCTCCCTAGGCCTCCCAAAGTGCTGGGATTATAAGAGTGAGCCACTTACCTTTGTTTGTTTGTTTGTTTGTTTGTTTTCTGAGACAGAGTTTTGTACTGTCACCCAGGCTGGAGTGCAATGGTGAGATCTTGGCTCACTGCAACCTCCACCTCCCAAGTTCAAGCGATTCTCCTGCCTCAGCCTCCCAAGTAGCTGGGATTACAGGCACCCATTACCACACCGGCTAATTTTGTTGTATTTTTAGTCAAGAAGGGGTTTCACTGTGTTGGCCAGGCCAGTCTCGAACTCCTGACCTCGTGATCCACCCATCTTGACTTCCCAAAGTGCTGAGATTACAGGCATGAGCCACCTCACCTGGCCCTGACTGTTGTTATACAGTTTCATTACAAGTCTAGGGGTATACATTTTTATTAATGTTCTCTAAGCTCATTGTAGCTCTTCAACATGAAGATTCACATCTTTAACTAATTCTAGAAAATTCTCGGCTCGGCTCAATGGCTCACGTCTGTAATCCTAGCACTTTGGGAGGCCAAGATGGATGGATCACAAGGTCAGGAGTTTGAGACCAGCCTGGCCAATATGGTGAAACCCCGTCTCTACTAAAAATACAAAAATTAGCTGGACATGGAGGCTGAGGCAGGAGGATCGCTTGAACCCAGGAGTTGGAGGTTGCAGTGAGCTGAGATATGGCCACTGCACTCCAGCCTAGGTGACAAAATGAGACTCTGTCTAAAAAAAAAATTTCTACCACTACATATTTGCATATTAACTTCCCCCATTCTTTATGTTTTCTCCTTCTGGATATTTACTTAAATGTATATAAATTGTCTCATTGCATCCTCAATGTCTCTTATCCTCTCATATTTTCTGGCTCTATCTCTGAGTGCTGAATCCTATGCAGTTTTTTTCCAATGTTTTCTTCCAGTTCACTAGTTCTATCTTCAGATCTATCCAATCTTTTTAACCCATTCATTAAGTGAGTAATTTCAATAATTTTTCTTTTTTTTTTTTTTGAGCCAAAGTCTCACTCTGTTACCCAGACTGGAGTGCAGTGGTGCAATCTCAGATCACTGCAACCTCCACTTCCTGGGTTCAAGCTATTCTCCTGCCTCAGCCTCCCGAGTAGCTGGGACTACAGGCTCCCGCTACCATGCCTGGCTAATATTCCTCAACCTCCCAAAGTGCTATGATTGCAAGTGTGAGCTTCTGCAGCCGGCCGAATTTTTCATTTCTAAAAGTGTTACTTGGACCATTTTGCAAATCCATTTGATTATTTTTATGTACATTTTAATGTACTTTTATGTTATTTGCTCATATTTGTAATTGTGTCTTGTATTTCTTTCAACAGTTTAACTTTTTTGAGGAGACAACTGGATGACTGTGGACTATGGTTGGATGATTTTTCTTTTCAAAAATATTTTATAGAATTGATAGATAACATTGTGTGTTTTTATTACGTAAATGGTTTTGTTTGTTTCTTTTGAGACAGGGTCTCACCTTGTCACCCAGGCTGGAGTGCAGAGGCGCCACCTTGGCTCACTGCAGCCTTGGCCTCCCAGACTCAAGTGATCCCCCTGCCTTATCCCCCCAAGTATTCCCCCATGACCACATGACCAGCTAAATTTTTATTTTTATTTTTTGAGACGGAGTCTTGTTCTGTCTCCCAGACTGGAGTGCAGTGGTGTGATCTCCGCCCACTGCAACTTCTGCCTCCCGGATTCAAGTGATCCTCCTGCCTCGGCCTCCTGAGTAGCTGGGACTACAGGTACCCACCACCATGCCCGGCTAATTTTTGTATTTTGCGTAGAGACGGGGTTTCACCATATTGGCCAGGCTGGTCTCAAACTCCTGACCTTGTGATCCACCCTTCTTGGCCTCCTAAAGTCCTGGGATTACAGGCGTGAGCCACTGCGCCTGGCCCTAATTTTTGTACTTTTGACAGAGAATGAGTTTGGCCGTGTTGCCCAGGCTGGTCTTGAATTACTGGGCTCAAGCTACCTGTCTGTCTGGACCTCCCAAAGCACTAGAATTACAGGTGTGAGCCCAGTCCACCATGCTCAGCCAACATAATGTTTTAAAGTGCATATACACTGAGGAATGGCTGGAAATGAGACTTTCCGATGTATCTCTTTCGAGGCCTTTTCAGACCTATTGAATACATTAATAAAATTAGATTTAAAACAACTTTTTAAATATATTAATTGGTTTGAATTTGCTATAATATCTGAATTTCAGGAGGGTGCATTTCTGCTGGTTTTTGTTTCCGCTGACTCTAGTTTATAGTGTCTTGTTTCTTCAATGTTTTCTAATTTTATATTGGCTTTGGCTTTGATGAGCTTCATTTGCAGAAATCCTAAGGAATCTGAATCTAGTTTACGGGTTTAATTCCTCCAGAGAGAATTTCTAGTATCTCCTCTCAAGTATCACAAGGTGTTATGAACCCAGGACCATGTTAAATGAAGTTTCCTGGATTTTGTAAGTGCTATGGTTTGAATGTTTGTGTCTCCTCCAAAACTCATGTTGAAACTTAATCTCCAATGCAAGAAGTGGGGCCCTTTAAGAAGAAGTGATTAGGCCATGAGCGTTCACCCTCATGAATGCACTAGCACCTTATGAAAGGACTTAAGAGAGCAAGTTCATCTTTCCTGCTCCATGAGGAAGCAGCATTCATTTCCTCCAGAGGATGCAGTAATGAAGCACCATCTTGGAAGCAGAGAGCAGCCCTAACCAGACACCAAACCTGCCAGCACCTTGCTCTTGGACTTCTCAGCCTCCAGAACTATGAGAAATAAATTTCTATTGTTTATAAATTACCCAGTCTTGGGTATTTTGTTATAGCAGCATGAATGAACTAAGACAATAGGTATATATATATTTTTTGAGACAGAGTCTTGCTGTGTCGCCCAGGCTGGAGTGCAGTGGTACGATCTCAGCTCACTGTAATGTCTGCCTCCCAGGTTCAATCAACTCTCGTGCCTCAGCTTCCCAAGTAGCTGGGATTACAGGCACTGCCACCACGCCCAGCTAATTTTCGGATTTTTTTTTTTTGTAGAGATTGGGTTTCATCATGTTGGCCAGGCTGGTCTTGACTCATGACCTCAGGTGATCTGCCTGCCTCAGCCTCCCAAAGTACTGACATTACAGGCGTAAGCTACCATGCCTGGCCAATAGGTGATGTAAATTCAAATTCTAACCACATATGAAGGCTGTAAAACCAACTCAAGTCTTTCTAGAGAAGACTTTTTTCACCACTTAGAGAATTGAGACAAACAAGAGGACTTGTTTTCTCCCCTTGCTGCAAGCAGACTATTTTTCTTTTTTTGTTATTTTTGTTGTTTTTTGCGATTTTTTTTTTTTTTTTTTTTTTTTTTTTGAGACGGAGTTTTACTCTTATTGCCCAGGCTGGACTGCAATGGCACGATCTCAGCTCACTGCAACCTCCCCCTCCCTGGTTCAAGAGATGCTCCTGCCTCAGCCTCCCAAGTAGCTGGGATTACAAGCATGCACCACTATGCCTGGCTAATTTTTTTTTTTTTTTTTTTTAGTAGAAATGGTGTTTCTATATGTTGGTCAGGCTGATCTCGAACTCCTGACCTCATGATCTGCCCATTTTGGCCTCCCAAAGCGCTGGGATTACAGGCGTGAGCCACCACGTCCCACCAGTAGACTGTTTTTCTGGCCTACTATTTCACTAGGCTGTAGTTCTTAGACAGTCCTGATTTCATGTGAAGCTGCAGTTCCAGCATCCCCCACCCCCTTGTGTGGGCCCAGAGCCCTGTGTGCTGTGCTGGGTCCCTGTGCAGACACTGAAAAACAGAGTTCTGCTTTCTTACAGCAGCAACTCCAAGTGGTTTTGGGGCTTACCTATCACTTTGGTTTCTATTTTATGTTCCATTTTGGTTCCTGGAGATTTGCTTTCTTGGGCTTGTCTTTTGTGGGAAGTAGAAAAGTTCCTCTTTAAAGTTTCCTTTCTTGTTAAAGAATAAATCATAAGTGTGCTAATAACTCTTTGTTAAGCCCTATCCTATGTAGCTGTTAAACATGCCATGCTTACAGGCACGTAGTACATTCTATGTCCTTGTATGTTAACCAATTTATAGTGCTGGACGTGCTCACAGGCATGTCCCAGCTCGCCATTACTTTTACCTGTTTAGTAAAGTTTTAAGTTATTAGCCAATCAGGTTTTCTTTTAAATTGTAAGATCTGGCTCCAGCCAACGGAAATCAGACACAGTGGTAAGGACAACCCCAAATACATAAAGGATAAATAATCTGTTAGCTTTTCCTTTTTCATTGTACTCTCGTGGAAAGATGGCTAGTGTGAGTACCCTTCTGCAGTCCAGGAAGTGAAAATTGCTTTGCTAAAAAATTTTTAGTCTCAGTACTAATTTTTCTTTGTGGCACCGAGCATCTGTTTCCAACATATTTTATCCACGATTTCTAGGTGCCTTGTTATGGCAAGGTTTATTGCACTATTTAATCTTTCGTATTATTTGAAGTAGAAAACCCAAGCTCCTCTCATCTTTACAACAACTCTACAAATTAAGTGCTATTATTCCCATTTTCTTACTGCAGAAATTGAGGCTCTGGCAAGATAAAGGTCACATGGTTCTATCATGTAGTAGAGCCTGAATGTAGACAATTGGATACAATGAGTTCTAAATTACAAAGAATCAGTATGTCATTATGTTCAGTTATTTATCCTTCATTTTATAGTTTAACTTCCTTGTAGTTCCAGTAAACAACCCTCACCGGTTCTAATCAGTAGTTCACATCTGTTCCCCCAGGCCCTGGCTCCGTCCTGACTCATCCCAGTCACCTGCTCCAGTCACCTGCTCCAATCACCTGCTCTGGTCACCTTCTCTGACCTAGGTCACCCCTGGCTACCTGCTCTGACCCACCAGTAACCGTCCTTCCCGCCAAACCACCCACCCCCCAGCTTGGACTCCTGCTCTCTTTAAAATAGTCAATCAGGATTAGTCTAGCGTGTGTGGTCTAACCCTAGCCAATAGGGGGACAACACAGCAGTAGGGGCAACTCCCGTCAGGCATAAGTATCCCTTTTCCTCCCTCGTCCAAATGTGTGGTCACTGCCTTGCTGAGAGGATTTATCTTCTAGTGCTATTTATTTTGTGACATTGGAATTTTACTTATAACAGAACCCAGTACTATCTGGCACCAAAATTTATGATTATTTAAACACTAATCTATATTGTCTCTTACTATACTCTAATTGTTTGTGTATTTTTTCTTTTAGAAATGTTAATTTTATCTATCATCAGAAAAAAAACTTTTAAAAGTACTGTAAGTGGGAAAATATATCCCTTGTATATAAAATGAGTTTATTTATTCAACCTGATAAGCTCTGCTATCGACAGCTAGGCCAAGGTCAAATCTGTGAAGTACCACATGGGATGAACCGAATATTTTCCTATACATAAATAATAAACAATACCCGAGCCAAGGTATTATATTTTCCATTTTCCTTTACTTAGTTGTGTTTACCTTTTCTCTAGGGTCCTGTCATTTTCTCCACCAGTCTCTCCCCAGGCTGCTACTAGCTCTAAATAGTAGTAATAAACATGAGTGTGTTCCTGCTACACTTTTGGCAAGCAGGAAAGTCTTCTTGGATACAGTGGATGTAGAGCTTATCTGTCTAGGTTGTTGATTAGAAAAGCATGCTGGAGGACATGTAGACCTTAATGAAGTCTAAATAGATTACACCTATTGCTTCTCCAGGATCAGCATGACATGGCACTCATAATAGAAAATAGAATAAGCCTGGCACACTGGCTCACCACGGGATCATAATGCTAGCCACACACTAATTTTTGCTTTATTAAGTGCTGGAAAATGTATTGGTTCATAGTTTGTTCTGGTGTTTTCCCAAGCATCTAGATGTCTATAATTACTTGAATTTATATATATATATAAATTTTAATATGCACACACAGACACATATGGGCACATGCAAGCAATATGCCATTTCCCAAGCTGCAGGGTTCCTCCTGGGCTCTGAAAAATAAGATCTCTGAAGTCTCTAATGAAATTCACCAAAACCACCAGACGCTGTGCCTCACGTCTGTAATCCTAGCACTCTGGGAAGTGGAGGCGGGTGGATCACCAGAGGTTAGGAGTGCAAGACCAGCCTGGCTACTACGGTGAAACCCTTTCTCTACTAAACATACAAAAAAAGTAGCCGGACGCGGTGGTGAGCTACTCAGGAGGCTGAGACAGAAAAATCGCTTGAACCCAGGAGACAGAGGTTGCAGTGAGCCGAGATCACACCACTGAGCTCCAGCCTGGGCAAAAGAGCAAGACTCTGTCTCAAAATAAAAGAAAAAAAAGAAATTCACCAAACCTTAATTTCCTTCAGATGTATATAATAAAACCTTGCTAATTTTGTTTTGTGCTGAATCCTCACTATAAATCCGATTATTTCTGTAAAGAGGGCCAGGCGCAGTGGCTCACATCTGTAATCCCAGCACTTTGGGAGGCCAAGGTGGCTGTATCACGGGGTCAGGGGTTCAAGACCAGCCTAGCCAAGATGGTGAAACCCTGTCTCTACTAAAAATACAAAAATTAGCCAGGCATGGTGGTGGGTGCCTGTAATCCCAGCTACTAAGGAGGCTGAGGCAGAGAATTGCTTGAACCCGGGAGGCAGAGGTTGCAATGAGCCGAGATTGTGCCACTGCATTCCAGCCTGGGTGACACAGTAGTATTTTAGATAAGTAAAAGTGAACTTATCTAAGAATCTGTCCAAGTACATTTAGTCCAGAAGATAGTCATTCTTTCATTCATGTATACATACATGTCTGCATTCATTCATTTCACACACATTTGTTGAGTGCCTACTATATGTCAGGCCCTGTTTTACTTGCTGGGGATGCAGTGATAATCTTTTTAGATGTGGTCTCCACACTCACGGAGTAAATGATCTAATGTGGCAGTTAAGTAAGAAAATAAATGAACCATTTCGGATAGTTATAAATTATATCAAGTATTTAAAAGAGGGGATAAATACAGAGTGGTTGGGTTGGGGGAGGGGTGCTACCTTAAATAGAGTTTTTCAGGAAAGTTGGCTAAGAAAGATTTCAGAATCTGGACCATCACTGTTTTTTATTCTCTTTCTATGTCACTGACTGCTTCTTCTCAATCTTGTATGATGATTTTTCTTTATCTTTTCGACATCCAGATATCAGAGTGTCCCAGAGCTCATCCCTGGACTTCTTTTTGATCTTCACTCACTCCCTACGTGACCTCATTAAGTCCCTTGATTTACAACAACTTCTGTACTTTATCCTTAAATGGGCAATGTATATAGAACAGTAACATTTGCCTAAGAAATGGATACGGTAGAATACTAATATATATAATCAAGAACAGTGAACAGTCTGAGATTTTACCCTACGTGCAATCTAACAAGTTAGGCTGCCATACTTCTATGGGATTCTGGCAGAAGACACAAGCTCTTTGGGTCAGAGACAAAGGCATTTATTATTTACAGCAATAGCAATAATCAGAGTATCAGCGTTTGAGCCACCTCTCCAAGCCCCAATTCCTAAAGGCTGACATGAAGAAAATCAGGTGAAGCCTGCATATGCAGTGGGTTTGCATTACAGGAAAGAAACCCTGAGCTTAGAAAGTCTGAATCTATCTGTACCCCAATAACCTAGGGAAAAACAGAAGAAAATCTGAATCTTTTATAATGAACAGTAAGCATGTCTGCCTTACATTCCAAAGGAAGACACTATCTCTATCTACCGGGTTTGTTAGCTTATACAAACATCCCTAAAATGATAGTCCAGAACAAAAGGAGTCAGTGACTCTGTTCGAAAGATATGTAGAAATGTGAGAGGACCACAGAAAATTGTCTCTCAACATGTATTTGCTTACATTTTTTAAATGGAAGGATAAGCAAAAACATTTTTAAGTTACCTATTTATAGAGAGGGAACAGGGTAGGAGGGACAAGGATGGAAGCCACGCTTCTCCAAATATACTTCGTTTTGTATATTTCATTTTGAAACCATCGATTTTACCTAATTAGAAAACGAAATTAACATTTTTAAAAGCAATCCCTAAAAACTGAAAACTGCGTGAAACAAATGAAACCAATTATTTATCAAAGTAGTAGAATAACTGCACAGAGAACAGTTATTTCAATTTATTTTTAAATATGGTGATTTGGCCAGGCACAGTGGCTCATGCCTGTAATGTCAGCACTTTGGGAGGCCAAGGCAGGAGGACTGCTGGAGCCCAGGAATTTGAGACCAGCCTGGGCAAGATGATGAAATCTCGTTTCTACCAAAAAACAAAACAAAACAAAAATTAGCCAGGTGGGCCAGACGAGGTGGCTTATGCTTGTAATCTCAGCACTTTGGGAGGCCGAGGTGGGTAGATCACCTGAGGTCAGGAGTTTGAGACCAGCCTGACCAACATGGAGAAACCTCATCTCTACTAAAAATACAAAATTAGCCGGGCGTGGTGGCACATGCCTGTAATCCCAGCTACTCAGAAGGCTGAGGCTGGAGAATCGTTTGAACCCAGGAGGCGGAGGTTGCAGTGAGCTGAGATCGCGCCATCGCACTTCAGCCTGGGCAACAAGAGGGCAACTCCATCTAAAAAAAAAAAAAAAAAAAATTTAGCTAGGTGTCAGTCCCGGCTACTCAGGAAGCTAGGGTGGGAAGATCACTTGAGCTGGGAGGTCAAGGCTGCAGTGAGCCATGATCGTGCCACTACACTCCAGCCTGGGTGACAGAGATCTGTCTAAAAACAACCCAAAATACAGTGATCTCTCTAAACATTCTTCGTAGGATATACTCTAAATGCAAAAGGAAACCCAAAAGTCTTAAACGCTTTTCAGCAATCGTGTTAGTGGTAGTGTCCTCAGTATTCTCAGACTGTTTCATGTAACATGTTGATGAAATTGGAAGCTGAAATTTTTGGTATGAGAGAATAAATAGAGATACAGATTTAATATCAAAGGGGTTAAGCAAAACTCTCTAGTTTGTTTATTTATTTATTCTTCTTTCTTAAGCTGCTATATGTTTGTCTATTAGTAAAAACTCTCTAGTTTCAAATTTTATAAAGTATTATACATGAACTCGTGATGCTTTTTATCTTTATTTTTAAAAAAATCTATTTCCAAGCTCTAACACTGAAAAAGCATAAAAGCAATGACGGATCCTGTAGCAAAGAATGCCCAGATTGTGGTGTCCAAATACTATTTCACACTAGAAAAGACCAGAGCTCATTGAAGAAATAGCTGATTCTGGGTCTAGGGTAGGAAATATACAAGACAGGCTTGAAATAACTTGTCGTACTAGAAAGTAAGGAAGCTATCAAAGACTGCTGGGAAAGTGTCAGAAGAATTAACATGCCAATTTACAGGAACTCCCACTGGCCAAAGATTTGAGCACCAGTAGGAATTGCAATTGCATAGAATGAAAACATGTTGGTATATTTAAATTCATGAGTTCGTGTTAAGATATATTTTTTAAAAACTACTCATTGGTCATCTGAACATAATGTTAGGGAACTCATCATTTTGCAAATTGGTCAATAAACAGAGAGAATCAAGACTGATCACCCTACCAATGCCATCTGCATGCTGAAGATTCCTAAATTTTCTTCTCTAAACTTAACCTCTTCCACGAATTCCACACTTACATATCCACCTACCTATTCAAGATCTCCAGCTAGGTGCAGTGATTCACACCTATAATCCCAGCACGTTGTGAGCCCAAGGTTGGCAAATCGCCTGAGGTCAGGAGATCGAGACCAGCCTGGCCAGCATGGTGAAAGCCCGGCTCTACTAAACATAGAAAAATTAACGAGGTGTGGGGGCAGGAGCTTGCAATCCCAGCTACTTGGGAGCTGAGGCAAGAGAATCGCTTGAACCCAGGAGGCGGAGGTTGCAGTGAGCCAAGATGGCACCATTGCACTCGCACTCCAGCCTGGGCAACAGAGCAAAACTCCGTCTAAAAAAAAAAAAAAAAAAAATCTCCAATTGAATATCTAATGGCAATGTCTAACTCAATGTGTCCCAAACTAAAATCTTGATTCTCCTCTTGTCCCAAATCTGCTTCTGTCAGTATTTTCTTTCTCAATAGAATGAGCAAGGCTGCTTGTTTACACCAAAAATCATTAAAGTGTTCCTTGATTCCTTTCTTCCTCCCACATCCCACATCTAATTTATAGCAAATATTGACTATTCCTTTTAAGTATGTACAAAATCAGTCCTCTCCTCATTATTTCCTCTATTCTCACAGTGGTCCATGCTCCTGTGATTGGCTTACTGCATGTAAGGTCATGTCTCTGTAAGATTACAGCACTACTTGCTCAAAACTCTCCCATTAGGCCAGACACAGGGGCTCATGCCTCTAATCCCAGCACTTTGGGAGGCCGAGACTGCAAGATGACCTGAGGCTCAGAGGTCATTGCCACCGTACTCCAGCCTGAGTGAAAAGAGCCCAGGTTACAAGAACAAAACCCTGTCTCAAAACAAAAACAAAACAGACCAAAAAACCTCTCCAATAACATCTCATGTCACTTAATATAATTGAGTAAAAGGCAAAGCCCCCCACATATGTAAATAAAGAGGTAACCAGAAGAATGAAAACTGAAAGGAAAAACAAAGGCCCAGGATGATTTAGCCACATCCACTGACTGATTATTAGAGGTGTACAGAGACCTAGTCATTCCTTTCCAATTCAGGACAACTCCAAAGGGCCACTCTAGCAATAGAGAACCCCCAAGGATTGCATGAGGTATTTATTGTGTCCACATGGCAGCTTAGCTTCTCCCTCTGCCCAGGCCTGGCTGCTCCCCAACCTCCCACAGCTATTGATACTAAGGGTACTCCCTAACTAATACCCCACATGCTAAGCTCTATCTGAGAAACTGCCTGATGTGGTAGCCATATTCCCTTCCCCAGCCCCTCCAGGATACTTTTTTTTTTTTTTTTTTTTTTTTTGAGACACAGTTTCACTCTGTCGCCCAGGCTGGAGTAATCTTGCCTCACTGCAACGTCCACATCCCGGGTTCAAGTGATTCTCCTGCTTCAGCCTCCCAAGTAGCTGGGATTACAGGCATGCACCACCATGCCCATCTAATTTTTGGAATTTCAGTAGAGATGGGGATTCGTCATGTTAGCCAGGCTGGTCTTGAGTTCCTAAGCTCAAGTGATCTGCCTGTCTCAGCCTCCCAAAGTGCTGGGATTACAGGCGTGAGCCACTGCGCCTGGCCCCATTATGATAATTTAATTGCAAAAAGCAGGCCATCGCTATCCACTTGGACCAGGAGAACTTCCACTCCAGAAAACCCCCTGCCCTTAAGAGTGAAAAATCCTTCCTCTTTTGAAACGTCCCCAAACTGTTCCAACCAAGGACAGCCAGATACACCTGAAGATCAGTTAGGAAGTCTTCTCACTTCCAAAATTCCCAACCGTAAGAGAACACTTGCCAATCAGAGACCATCTCAGTATTTCCTCTTTTTACTCTATAAAACATACTCTTTAAGACCCTTGAATCCCAGCTGAAGCACAAGTGATGGCAGATGGGTTCCCTTGAGGCAAGTTTATGAATAAAGAGCTTTTGTTAATTTTGTCTCAGACTTAGTTTTGTCTTTGACACATCTCAGAGTCGGCTTCCCAGTAAACCCAAAAGGCAATAATATATCTACTTATATGCTTATGGTCTGTGTCCCTCTCACGGTTCCCTGCAAGTAGAGGTTTTGTAGGGTCCCCTTCCGACTCTCCAGTTGCTAGACCAGTGCGTCACACTGGAAACTGCTCAATAACCATTGGCGGGATGAATGAATGAAATGACACTTAAGACCTGAATGGTAAGGAGCTAGCCAGCCAGGCAAAGATCTTATTATGGAAGAACATTTTCAGTGTTGAGAACAGGAAATGGAATTCCACAAAGAGCTCTTTCCTTTCTTTTTCTGTTCCACTTCTTCACCACTGTAATTTAGTCTTTGGGACAGTTAAAAGTTTTGTAGCGTTGTGTTTGTGTTTGTTTGTTGTATATGTTAGATATAGTGAACCCCATGTTCCTCTTCAAAGAATCAGTATGTCAGTATGTTCAGCTCTCTTATTCTTTAATTCTCTTTTAAAGTTTAACTTCCTTGTAGTTCCAGTAAACAACCTTCTCCACCAGTTCTAATCAGTAGTTCACATCTGTTCCCTCATTCCCCCGCCTCCATCCTGACTCATCCCGGTCCCCTGCTCCAGTCACCTGCTCCCATCACCTTCTTTAATCTAGATCACCCCTGGCTATCTGCTCTGACCTGCCCCTAAATGTCCTTCCCACAAAACCACTCCAGCTCGGACCCCTGCTCTCTTTAAAATAGCCAATTGGGATTAGTCTAGCTTGTGCGGTCTAACCCTAGCCAATAGGGGAATGACACAGTGGTAGGGGTGACCCCCATCAGGCATAAGTAACCCTTCCCCTCTTTGTCTGGGTGTGTGCTTGCCATTGTTCCATCTGAGAGCCACACTCTTCTATAGAAGTAAATTGCCTTGCTGAGGAAATTTATATTTGAGTGCTACTTCTTTTACAGCATCGAAAATTCTACTTAACAACATTTGTTCATTTGTATCCTATTTCTTCCCACTCCCATCTTAAGATCACTTAATTTTTACAAGTTTAGCCAGTATCACACACCTCCCTCCAGACCAATGTCTAATTCGTCAATGTTGTGTTTATACTGATGCAGCCTTTATAGGACCTAAGTTGATGCCCTTCCAGTATTTACTACTCATCTTCCTCAAAATACTTATTTGCAGGAGGTCATGGTGGTTGATATAAACTTGACTTTCAGGAGGTTAGTGTCGATCAGGAATTTGTTTCATAATTATCTGAGGGAAGACTCCAGCATCTCTCTTGGTCTATAGCGCTGTGGGTAGAGGGAGACTCATCAGAATCACCTGGGGAGTCTCCCCCCAACACATTCATCCCCTCTTCTCTCCCCTTCACTCCTCATACACATTCTCTGTAGAGCCTGGCTATGTGTATTTTGTTTTCCGGTTTTATTTTTGTCTTTTGCTAAAGTAGAATTTGCACATGGTTAAAATATCAAATACTATAGAACAGCTTCTCTCCCCTTTCCCCCTAGAGTTCTGCCTTTATCTGTTCCTCCCTGAACTCTTTGATTTTTCTGAGCTTTATCTCTGTATCTCTAAATAATCTGCTTATCCTGCATTTTATTTTATTTATTTTTGAAACGGAGTTTCACTCTTGTCACTCAGACTAGAGTGCAATGGCACAACTTCAGCTCACTGCAGCCTCTGCCTCCCATGTTTGAGCGATTCCCCTGTCTCAGCCTCCTGAGTAGCTGGGATTACAGGATCCTGCCACCACGCCTGGTTAATTTCTTGTATTTTTAGTAGAGACGGGGTTTCACCATGTTGGTCAGGCTGATCTCGAACTCCTGACCTCAGGCTATCCACCCGCATTAGCCTCCCAGAGTGCTGGGATTACAGGCGTGAGAGACAGCTCCTAGCCCATTTTTACATATTATCTATCCACTTGCTGGCATGACAGATGAGAATTTAGCTCAATTACACACCCCTCCCCCATCACTTCTTCCTCTTCAAATATGGTTAGAGCATATTTTTAGTTCTTTCACTGATTTTTCTTTGTGTTCCTTTACTTTGAAAGTTGTAAGCTTTCCAGCTGGGCACCAGGGCTCACATCTGTAATCTCAGCACTTTGAGAGGCTGAGGTGGGTGGATCACCTGAGGTCAGGAGCTCAATACCAGCCTGGCCAATGTGGTGAAACCCTATCTCTACTAAAACTACAAAAATTAGCTGGGTACAGTGGTGCATGCTTGTAATCCCAGCTACTCGGGAGGCTGAGGCAGGAGAATTGCTTGAGCTCCGGGAGGCAAAAGTTGTAGTGCACCATTATACTCCAGCCTGGGCAACAGAGCAAGACTCTTTCAGAAGGAAGGAAGGAAGGAAGGAAGGAAGGAAGGTAGGAAAAGGAAGGAAGAAGGAAGGAAGGAAGGAAAGAAGGATGGATGTAATCTTTCCCCTAAATGGCTGGTGATCCTTTATTATCATATTTAAGAATGAGGCACTAGAAAAATGAGTTATGAACTGTGGGTACTTAGGTAGGTCTTGCTGACTTACCAAATCTCATCCACTTTAGGGTGAATAGGCTATAGTCCTGGGAACCCCTAAATGCTAGAAGTCATCATCTTTGCATCCAGGAGCTAATGTTGCTTTTGCCCTTCACTGTCCTGCTTCTCCCTAGGCCATTTGCTAAATTTATTTAGAGAGCAACCTGCCAATTTTTAATTTTTCATTATATCATTATTGCTACTGTTGTTCATCTTTCTTTGATGCTCGATGCCTGACTGCCAGACATTCGACATGAAGCGGCCGGGTGCAGTGGCTGACTCCTGTCATCCCAGCACTTTGGGAGGCCACAGGAGACCGATCACCTGAGCTCAGGAGCTTCAGACCACCCTGGGCAACACAGCAAAACCTTGTCTCTACTAAAATCCAAAAAATTAGTCGGATGTGGTGGCGCACCCCTGTAGTCCCAGCTACTCCGGAGGCTAAAGCGTGAGGATTGCTTGAGCTTTGGAGGTGGTGGTTGTAGTGAGCCAAGATCACACCACTGTGCTTCAGCTTGGGCTACAGAATGAGACTCTGTGTCAAAAAATAAAAATAAATCCTGCATGAAAGTATGAAAGAAGGATGAGGAAGTAACACTTCCTCCCCACAGCAACTTGGTAGTGCCCCTATTTTCACCTCCTCTGACCCTGGTGTCGCTCAGCTGTGTCCTTGGCTATAGGCCATGATGCACATGTTCTAGGCCACCGGGCCCTCTTCCTCACCATATTAGTCATCAGCCTTCTATTGGCTTTCCTCTCCCCGGAATTTGTGAAATCCCTCATGCACAGATATTTCCACCATCACCACCACCACCACAGGCTCCTGACTGCCTATGATCTCTTCTTAGTTACTGGCTTATACTTTTGTTCCCTGCTCCTTTATTATCATTTTAATGGGGCCTCAGGAGGGATAGGAAATAAACAGATGTGCTCAGTCCACCCTTCTGAGTTGGAAGTTTGCCACATATTTTAACTTCAGCATGTTCAGTTTGAAATGCACATTTTCAAAGCTCTCAGGAGGTGGTTCCAATAACCTCCATCCCTCACACTCCCTTGGAGACTCCCTGTTGACTTGAATACAGTCTGATCCCCCCACTTTCCATCTCTGCTGGCTCACAAAAAGGTACCAACATCCCCCAGCTGGTCATAAAGCTGAGTTGATTCCTTCTTTATCCTGAATCCCAACATCTAATCCACCAGCAAGTTCTGTCATTTCTATCATTAAAAGCATCTCGTGGGCAAAAAAGGAAAAATTACAAGCCAAACTGACTAAAGCTAGAGATTTTTTTTAATCCTAATTAAAATTTTAGAAGTGTTAAAAAAAAAAATAGCACACTGTGACCCAAATGGTTTGATTCCAGAAATGTCAGAATGATTCAATATTAGGAAATGTACCAAAACAATTTATTATATTAATAGATCAAACAAGTAAAGCCATATAATTTTATTAATAAATGCTAAAAAGGCATTTAATAAAATTCAACATTCATTCTTTGTTTTAAAATCTTTATAAAACAGAAAGTAAATGTAAAACATAGCATGATAAAAATATGTTATAGGCCAGCTCAGTGGCTCATACCTGCAATACCAGCATTTTGGGAGGCTGAGGTGGGAGGATTGCTTGAGCCCAAGAGTTCAAGACCAGCCTAGGCAACATAGTGGGACCCCATCTCTACAAAAAAAAAAAGAAAGAAAGAAAGAAAAAGAAAGAAAGAAAAGAAAGGAAAAGAAAATTATCCAAGCATGGTGGCACACACCTGTAATCCCAGCTACTCAGGAGGCTGAGGTGGAAGGATTACTTGAGCACAGGGTTGGAGGCTGCAGCAAGCTATAATCATGCCACTGCACTCCAGCCTGGATGATGGAGTGAGACTCTGTCTAAAAAAAAAAAAAAAATGGCCTTCGACTAGAACTTAGCATTCACTACTATCTCCTTCACTGGAGCCAAGAGCACTCTATAGATTTTTTTTAAACTATTCTAAAATTCATATGGAACCAAAAAAGAGCCCAAATAACCAAAGAAATCCTAAGCAAAAAGAACAAAGTCAGAGTCATCACACTACATGACTTCAAATTATACTATAAAGTCCCGGTAACCAAAACAGTGTGGTACTGATACGAAAGCAGACACATAGACCAATGGAACAGAATAGGAAATTGGGAAATAAAGCCACACACCTACAACCATCTGATCTTCAACAAGGCTGACAAAAACAAGCAATGAAGAAAGGAGTCCCTATTCAATAAATGGTGCTGGGTGCTAGGATAACTAGCTAGCCATATGCAGAAGATTGAATCAGAACCCCTACCTTTCCCCATATACAAAAATCAACTCAAAATGGATTAAAGATTTAAATATAAGGCTTCAAACTATAAAAATCCTGGAAGTTGGCCAGACTCGGTGGCTCATGCCTGTAATGCCAGTCCTTTAGGAGGCCAAGGCAAGTGGATCACCTGAGGTCAAGACTTCAAGACCAGCCTCACCAACGTTGAGAAACCCTGTCTCTACTGAAAATACAAAATTAGCCAGGTGTGGTGGCGCATACCTGTAATCCCAGGTACTCAGGAGGCTGAGGCAGGAGAATTGCTTGAACCCGGGAGGCGGAGGTTGCAGTGAGCCCAGATCGCACCATTGCATTCCAGCCTGGACTATAAGAGCAAAACCCAATCTCAAAAAAATAGAAAAAAACAAAAAGAGATCCTGGAAGACAACTTAGGAAATCTTCTCGACACTGGCCTCGGCAAAGAATTTTTGGCTTAGTCTCCAAAAGCAATTGTAATGAAAACAAAAATAGACCAGTGGGACCTAATTAAACTAAAGAGCTTCTGCACAGCAAAAGAAACCATCAACAGAGCAAACCGACAACCTGCAGAAGAGGATATTTGCAAACTATGCAGCTAACAAAAAGCCTAATATCCATAATCTATAGGGATCTTAAATCCACAAGCAAAAAACAAACAAAAAAAAACCATTAAAAAATGGACAACGGGGTCGGGCGCGGTGGCTCACGCCTGTAATCCCACACCACTTTGGGAGGCTAAGGCAGGTGCATCATGAGGTCAGGAGTTCGAGATCAGCCTGGCCAATATAGTGAAACCCCATCTCTACTAAAAATACAAAAAAATTAGCCGGGCATGGTGGCAAGCGCCTGTAGTCCCAGCTGCTTGGGAGGCTGAGGCAGGAGAATCGCTTGAACCTGGGAGGTGAAGGTTGCAATGAGCCAAGATCGCACCACTGCACTCCAGCCTGGGTGACAGAGTGAGACTCCATCTCAAAAAAAAAAAATGGACAAAGGACAGGAACACAGGAACAGACACCTCTCAAAAGAAGACATACATGCAGCCAACAAACATATGAAAAAATACTTCCACATCACTAATCATCCTAGAAATGCAAATCAAAAAAGTACAGTGAGATATCATCTCACAACCAAAATAGTTATTATCAAAAAGTCAAAAAACAATAGACAATGGAGAGGCTGTGGAGAAAAGGAAAGGCTTATACACTGTTGGTGGGAATGCAAACTAGTTCAGTCACTGTGGAAAGCAGTTTGGAGATTTCTCAAAAAACTTAAAATAGAACTACCGTTCCACCCAGCAATCCCACTACTAGGTATATATGCAAAGAAAAATAATTTATTCTGTCAAAAAGATACATGCACACGTATGTTCATTGCAGCACTATTCAAAATTGCAAAGACATGGAATCAACCTAAATGTCCATCAAAAACAGACTGAATTTTTTTTAAAGTGGTACATATACACCATGGAATACTATGCAGCCATAAAAAAAACATGATCATGTTTTTTGCAGCAATATGGATGAACTGGACGCCGTTATCCTATACAACCTAACACAAGAACAGAAAATCAAATAGTGCATATTCTTACCTATAAGTGGGAGTTAAACACTGAGCACACATAGACGTAAATATGTGAACAATAGACACTGTGGACTACTAGAGGGTGGAGGGAAGGGGGTATGGGTTTCAAACACGACCTATCAGGCTGGGCATGGTGGTTCATGCCTGTAATCCCAGCACTTCAGGAGGCCAAGGCGGGCAGATCATGAGGTCAGGAGTTCAAGACCAGCCTGGCCAAGATGGTGAAACCCCATATCTACTAAAAACAGAAAAATAAGCTGGGTATGGTGGTGAGAGCCTGTAACCCCACCTACTCGGGAAGCTGAGGCAGGAGAATCGCTTGAACCTGGGAGGTGAAGGTTGCAATGAGCCAAGATCGCACCACTGCACTCCAGCCTGGACGACAGAACAAGACTCCGGGGGAAAAAAGAAAAAAACAAAAACAAAAAACCTATCAAGTACTATGCCCACTACCTGGGTAACAGGATCCATACTCCAAACCTCAGCATCACTCAATTGCCTCGTGTAACATACCTGCACATATACTCCCTGCATTTAAAATAAAGGTTGAAAAATTCTAATGCCTATTCTTCATTAGTACAGTGATAAGAAAAGAATAAAAGAATACATTATGGGCCGGGCTCCGTGGCTCACGCCTGTAATCCCAGCACTTTGGGAGGCCAAAGTGGGTCGATCACAAGGTCAAGAGATCGAGACCATCCTGGCCAACATGGTGAAACCCCGTCTCTACTAAAAATACAAAAATTAGCTGGGCGTGGTGGCACGCGCCTGTGGTCCCAGCTACTCGGGAGGCTGAGGCAGGAGAATCGCCTGAACCCAGGAGGCGGAGGTTGCAGTGAGCCAAGATTGCGCCACTGTACTCCAGCCTGGTGATAGAGCAAGACTCCATCTCAAAAAAAAAAAAAAAAAAAAAAAAAAAATTATGACCAAGGATGAAAAATTTCTGGGGATACTTCTCTGCAGAATTCACAGAGGAAAAAAAAGTTCTGAGGATGGACGGTGGTGGTAGTGTTACCCACGCAACAATGTAAGTGTACTTTGTGCCATGAAACTATACACTTGGAAATGATTAAAATGGTAAATTTTCTGTCATGTATATTTGACTACTATATATGTGTGTGAATATTATGCCCAAATTCCCATAATGCTTGTTGCGGAAACACTGGAAACATTCTCATTTGAGACTGGAATAAGACAAGGATTTTCACTGCCATTGCTATTATTTAACCTTAACCTGGAGATGCTAACTAATGTAATTTCACAAAAAAAGTAAGTTAAAGGTATAAAATTGGATATCAGAAGGTTAAAATTTTTACTACTGGCATTTGATACAGTTGTATACTTGGAAAAATTAAAAGAAGGCCTATTGGAGGAAGAGATCTCATTTACATAAGCCACGAAAAAGATAAAATACCTAGAAATACACTTAAATTTTGGGGCAGGGAGAACCGACTCTCACCGTGTTACCTAGGCTACAGTGCCGTAGTGCGACCTCTGCTCACTGCAACCTCCGCCTCCCAGGTTCAAATGCTTCTCATGCCTCAACCTCCCAAGTAACTGGGACTACAGGCGTAAGCCACCACACCCAGCTAATTTTTGTATTTCTAGTAGAGACAGGGTTTCGCCATGTTGGTCAGGCTGATCTTGAACTCCTGACCTCAGGTGATCCACTCACCTAGGCCTCCTACAGTGCTGGGGATACAGGCATGAGCCACGATACCTGGCCAAAATACACTTGAAATGTTTGCATGTTCTATACGAAGAACAATTTTACATATGCCAAGGACACAACAGACATTTAGAACAGAAAGGAATAGCATATTTTTGGATAAGAAAAAAATTAACATCATAAAAGTGGTTCATTTTCTCTACATTAATCTGTAACTTTAATGTGAGCCCAATTTAAAAATGCTAACAGGATTTCCTCTGAATCGAGACAAGCTATTTTCTAGAGTTCATGTGGGCAAAAAAGAATAATCAAGTCGGTCGCTCATGCCTGTAATCCCAGCTCCCCTAGAAGCTGAAGCTTGTGAGTTGCTTGAATCTGGGAGATGAAGGTTGCAGTGAGCCAAGACTGCACCACTGCACTCCAGCCTAGGGGACAGGACAAGACTCTGTTCTCAAAAAAAAAAAAAAGACAATTTTTTTTTCAAAAGAAGATAAAAGACAAATCGTTTTACAAAATATTAACATTTTGTATGTTAATATAAATATAAATTTAAATTGTTATTTAATAAAAAGCTATTGCAAGGTAAAACCATGTGATAATGAGGCATGAACAGACACATCACTTCAACAGAATAGAAGGTCCAAAAATGAGACAATTGCCCACAGAAATTTAGTATATGATAAAAGTGACATGTTGAAGTAGTATGGAAATGTTGGGTTACCCAATGAATTATATTAAAACTACTGGTGAGGATGTAGTGGTTTCATAACCCTTGCCTAATACGAATGGATCCAAGATTTTTGTTTTCGAGACAGAGTCTCACTCTGTTGCCCAAGCTGGAGTGCAGTGATGTGATCTTCGCTCACGGCGACCTCTGCCTCCTGGAGTCAAGTGATTCTTCTGCCTCAGCATCCCATGTAGCTTGGACTACAAGGCACCTGACACCACCTCAAGTGATTCACCCGCCTTGGGATCCAAGATTTAAATGTCAAAAATGGAACCATAAATATACTAGAAGGAAGCACACCAGCACTCTTATACTGGCAGAATGGCCTAAGTTGGCCCAAAACTTAGAGCCACAAAAGAAACAATTGAAAGCCAGGCACAGTGGCTCATGCCTATAATCCCAGCACCTTGGGAGGCCGAGGAGGACAGATCATGAGATCAGGAGTTTGAGACCAGCCTGGCCAACATAGTGAAACCCCATTTCTCCTAAAAATACAAACATCAGCTGGGCATGGTGGCATGCACCCATAGTCCCAGCTACTTAGGAAGTTGAAGCAGAAGAATAGCTTGAACTCAGGAGGCAGAGGTTGTGGTAAGCCGAGATCACACCACCACACTCCAACCTGGGCAACAGAGCAAGACTCCATCTCAAAAAAAAAAAGACTGATCTTAATGACTGAAAATTAAATATTTCTATATGGCAAATTCCACTAAAAGCAAAGTCAAAAGACAAACGAATTGGAAAAAAATGATTGCAACTCAAATGACATATATAAAGGGCTTCTACAAATCAAGAATAAATACCATTAGCATGAAAGAAAAATTGGTGGAGGCTACAAGCAGTCAGTTCACAACAGAGGAAATACAAATGACCTTATTATTACTATGATTTTGTGTGTGTGCGTGACAGGATCTCACTCTGTTGCTCAGGGTGCAGTGCAGTGACACACACAATCTCAGCTCACTGCAACCTCCCTCTTTCTCCTGGGTTCAAGCGATCGTCCTGCCTCAGCTGGGATTACAGGTGTGTGCCACCATGCCCAGCTAATTTTGTAATTTTTAGGAGACACAGCGTTTCATCATTTTAGCCAGACTGGTCTTGAACTCCTGACTTCAGGTGACCAACCCGCCTCGGCCTCCCAAAGTGCTGGGACTACAAGCATGAGCCACCACCCCCCACCTACAAATGACTTTTAAATGCATGAAAATATATTCAACTGTCTCATAATAAGAGAAATACATAATATGACACTGAGAAACTTTTTTCATTTATCCAATTTATTAGCTCTAAAAAATTGATAATCCAGTAATTGGCAAAGATGTGTGGAAACAGGCTCACAAGCATTGCTGGTTGGGACTGTAAATTGGTATGACATCTGGGAGGGACAAGTGACAATGTCTGTCAAAATTATAAATGTACCCAGCAATTCCACTCCTAGCAATTTATTCTACAGATACTCTCACACATGTACAAAATGGAAAATGCAGCATTGTTTGTAACCACAAAAGCTAACAAGCTAAATAAACGTCCCTCTGTAGGAAACAGGTTAAAACAAAAATCATGGTACATGCTTTTCGTGGAACACTATGCAACCACTCAAATGAAGGAGGAAGCTGTTTAGATACCAATATGGAGTGATCTCCAAGATCTATTGTTAAGAAAAAAGCAGTGCCAAGCACGGTGGCTCACGCCTGTAATCCCAGCACTTCGGGAGGCTGAGGCAGGTGGATCACGAGGTCAGGAGATCGAGACCATCCTGGCCAACATGGTGAAACCACGTCTCTACTATAAACAAAAAAAAATACAAAAAGTACAAAAAAAAAAAAGAAAAAAAGCAATGTACAGAATACTATATTTAATGTGCGACCATTTGTGAAAATGTGCTTGTTTGCATATCAAAAAAACTCTTCATAAGAAACTGATACAATTTGTTGCTTTTCGTTTGTTTATTTTTTCACAGTCTCACTCCATTGCCTAGGCTGGAGTGCAGTGGCACAATCTCGACTCACTGCGAACTGTGCCTCCCGGGTTCAAGTGATTCATATGCCTCAGACTCCTGAGTAGCTGGAATTACAGGCGCCCACCAACCACGCCAGGCTAATTTTTCTAATTTTTGTATTTTTAGTAGAGACAGGGTTTCACCATGTTGGCCAGGCTGGTCTTGAACTCCTGACCTCAGGTGATCCGCCTGCCTCAGGCTCCCAAACTGCTGGGATTACAGGCGTGAACCACCACGCTTGGCCAATTTGTTGCTTCTTGAGAAGAGAACCAGATGTCTGGGTAGAAGGGAGACTTTCATTCTATTTCTTTCGGTACCTTTTGAATTTTGAATTTTTCTAATTTTTGTATTTTTAGTAGAGATAGGGTTTCTCCATGTTGGCCAG
Organism: Saimiri boliviensis; assembly: GCF_048565385.1. NCBI lineage: Eukaryota > Metazoa > Chordata > Mammalia > Primates > Cebidae > Saimiri > Saimiri boliviensis. The sequence continues at coordinate 41,400,006 of NC_133470.1, forward strand.
GGTGGTCTTGAACTCCCAACCTCAGGTGATCTGCTCACCTTGGCCTCCCAAAGCGCTGGAATTACAGGCGTGAGCCACCACGCCCGGCCAGGAAATCCTTTTCTTTTCTTTTTTTTTTTTTGTCAGTGTATTATCTATCCAAAAAGAAATTAATAAAGTAAATCTCTAATTGGTCTTTTTCTCTCCATCACCAGCACCACTTCTTTTTTCTCTCTCTCTTTTTTCTTTCTTTCTTTTTTTTTTTTTTTTCTTTCTTTTTTTTTTTAAGAGACAGTGTCTCTCTATGGAGGATGGAGGGCAGTGGCTATTCACAGGGGGAATCTCACTACTGATCAGCACAGGAGTTTTGACCTGCTCCATTTCAACGAGGGCCAGTTCAGCCAACCTTCTTAGGCAACCTGGTGGTCCCTGCTCCAGGAGGTCACCATTATCAATGCCGAATTGTGTTCAGGCCAGCATAGTGCACCACAGTCCAGAACTCCCGGACTCAAGCCATCCTCAGCTTCTGCCTCAGCTTCTGCGTAGGTGGGACTACAGGCTCACTCCACCATGCCTTGTGACTGCCACATCTGTTTTCCTAAAGACTGTGTGACTTAAAGGGCTCTTTTTGCAAGGAACCTCCCCTATCTCTACTGTCCCTTAACTGTTCTTTCCCATTGCTATACTCAATGTTATATCCAGTAAGTGCTAGGAAAGTAATGAACAATCTGTAATTATAGACATCATTTTGTTTCCTTCATTCATTCCTGGTCACCTGTTTCCCTCTCCCAAGAGGACAGAAAATTCTTTTTTGTTTTGTTTTGGTTTTGAGACGAAGTCTTGCTCTGTTGCCCAGGCTGCATCTTGGCTCACTGCAACCTCCACTTCCCAGGTTCAAGCAATTCTCCTGCCTCAGCCTCCTGAGTAGCTGGGATGACAGACGTGTGACACAACACCCAACTAACTCTTGTATTTTTAGTAAAGATGGGGTCTCACTCTGACACCCAGGCTGGAGTGGCATTATCTCGACTCACTGCAACTTCCACCTCCCAGGTTCAAGCGATTATCTTGCCTCAGCTTCTCGTGTAATTGGGACTACAGGGATGTGCACCACCACGCCGGCTAATTTTTGTAATTTTAGTAGAGATGGGGTTTCGACATTTTGTCCAGGCTGGTCTCGAACTCCTAACCTCAAGTGATCCGCCCGCCTTGGCCTCCCAAAGTGCTGGGATTACAAGCACAAGGGAGCAGGTGGCACCTGGTTCTCTTTTCCTTTTCATGTCAACTTCCTTGTAAGATTTTTAAGACCTCGGCCAGGGACAGAGGCTCACACCTATAATCCTAGCACTTTGGGAGGCCAAGATGGCTAGATCACCTGAGGTCAGGAGTTAGAGATCAGCCTGAAAAACATGTTGAAATGCCCTCTACTAAAAATACAAAATTAGTCGGGCATGGTGGCGCATGCCTGTAATCCCAGCTACTCAGGAGGCTGAGGCAGAAGAATCGCTTGAAGAGGGAGGTGGAGGTTGCAGTGAGCTGAGATTGTGCCATTGCACTCCAGCCTGGGCAACAAGAGCAAAACCGGGTCTCAAAACAAAAACAAAAACAAAAACAAAAACACCTCAGGCCACTCTCTGTGAACTCTTTTTCAATCTCTAACAGGTTTTAAAAACTTTAAAGACATGTAACCTCCACCCAGAGAGGAACTAACCTGAATTAACTTGGATTTATTGAAAATAACAAAAGATGTGTAGAATACATGTCAAATCAGCTTCTTGCCCATCATGAGAATCATCAAGCCTCAATTTACTAGATTTAAAATAGACGGGGCCAGGCGTGGTGGCTCACGCCTGTAATCCAAGCACTTTGGAGGCCAAGGCGGGAGGATCACCTGAGGTCGGGAGTTCAAGACAAGCCTGACCAACATGGTGAAACCCCGTCTATTAAAAAAATAATAATAAATTTTAAAAAATAAATAAAATAAATAAAATAAAATAATAATAAATTAGACGGATTTTTTTTTTTTTAAGACAGGGTCTTGCTTTGTTGCCCAGACTGGAATATCATGAGTGGCCTGATTATGGCTCATTGCAGCCTCAACCTCCCAGGCTCAAGCAATCCTCCCACCTCAGCCTCCTGAGTAGCTGGGACCACAGACGTGTGCCACCATGCCCAGCTATATTTTTTACATTTTGGGTTTTTTTGTTGTTGTTGGTTTGGTTGGTTTTTGTTGTTGTTTTTTGAGACAGAGTCTCACTCCATCACCCAGGCTGGAGTACAGTGGCACGATCCCAGCTCACTGCAACCTCTGCCTCCCAGGTTTAAGCAATTCTCGTGCCTTAGTCTCCAGAGTAGCTGGGTTTACAGGTGGACATGACCACGCCCGGAGAATTTTTGTATTTTTAGTAGAAACGGAGTTTAACCATGTTGACCAGGCTGGTCTTTAACTCTTGACCTCAAGTGATCCACCTGCCTCGGCCTCCCAAATTGCTTGGATTACAGGCATGAGCCACTGCAGCAGGCCTAACTTTTGGTAGAGACAGGGTATCACTATGTTACCTAGGCTGGTCCCAAACTCCTGGACTCAAACAATCCTCTGGCCTCAGACTTCCAAAGTGTTAGGATTACAGGCGTGAGCCGTTACTCCAAGCCCAACTGATCAATCCCATGTCTAGTGCCCTGAACAAATATTTAAGTGTTCTGTGTTTACATAATCCAAGATTGGCTACAGATAGTGGACCTCATCGGTTAACTAAATCCTATTTCAAAAAGCCCTTTTCAGGTTTATTAAATCTTTTGCAAGGGAGTAGAAATTTCTGCTACCAATCTGCTTAACTTTGCAAAGACCCTCTATGCCTTGCAAAATTTTGTAGGCTGAAGAGGCCTTCAGATTCAACTACCTCAGTGGATCTCAAACTCTGATGTGGTAAGAAGCAGCTGCAATTGGCAGATTAGTCAGACTCAGAGACTCTGTAGGTCTGAGCCCAGGAATTTTCTTTTTTTCTTTTTTCTTCTTTTTTTTTTTTTTTTTTTTTGAGACGGAGTCTTACTGTCGCCCAGGTTGGAATACAGTGATACGATCTTGGCTTACTGCAACCTCCACTTCCCAGTTCAAGCAATTCTTCTGCCTCCGCCTCTCATGTAGCTGATACTACAGGCACACGCCACCATGCCCGGCTAATTTTTTGTATTTTTAGTAGAGACAGGGTTTCACATTCTGGCCAGGCTGGTCTCAAACTCCTGACCTCATGATCCACCCACCTCAGCCTCCCAAACTGCTGGGATTACAGGTTTGAGCTGCTGCGCCTGGCCAGAAGATTCATTCTTGATTGCATCAATGGCTGAGAGTCCCAGGGTGATACATCCAGTGATATCTGCAGTCATGATGCAGCTGCTCTATTGTTAACAATGGAGTTGGCTCCATTTGCTTGTATTATTCTGCTGCAGAGCATAAAATATATTACACCGTTATGCAGGTATCCCTCAAATAAAAGAATGCATGCATTCCAACAAAGTGTGCTGTAAATTTAGATTAAATGAATCTGACTTTCCCATTGACTTCGATTATAAAATCAGAAATTCATACTGCAGGGGTGGGAAAAATTGGTCCTTGGATGTATTACATTTGTACTTAATAATGCAGCAGCGCCTGTAATGAGACATATTCAAAGGGAAAACAATAACTCTCTGATAAAATATTAACAATAATGCACTTGGACTGAGTATCAGTCACATTATTTTAAAACCACTGCAAGTAGAACTGTAAAACAGTGCCAAATTCTTGAAGCCTGATTGATTGTCTGCTTCACATGTGGTTTCCAAGAGGCAATCAGCTATTAAACTTCCACAGTTTAACAGTCTCAAACAGAAAAATACTTCTAACTTTATGTCCAAAGGAATTGTTTTACCTTTTTTTGCTCCATTCTGGGATGGGGAAAGGATATGAGTGTTTTTCTGCCTTTGAAACTTTTATCTTGTGGCTGGAAAACAGGGGTGACCTAGATGCATTCACTGACTCATTCATTCATTCGCGTGAATGTCTACTATGTCTCGGGCACTCTGCTAGTGGCTGAGGTTAAGAAAATGAAATGCAAATTTCTGCTTTCAAGGAAAACAACAGGAAAGCAATTAGGCTATGGTGCTCAGATAGAGTTTAGCACAAAATACTACTGCAGCCCATACATAGGAAGTGTACTTAATACAGACCTCTGAAAAGTGATGCCAGACTTGAACATTTAATAGAAGACCTTGAACTGGTGACCTTACTCATTTTCAGTGAGTGTTTTTTTGTTTTCTTTTGTTTTTGTTTTTTGAAATGGAGTCTCTACTCTGTCACCCAGGCTGGAGTGTAGTAGCATGATCTCGGCTCACTTTAACCTCCACCTCCTGGGTTCAAGCAATTCTCCTGCCTCAGCCTCCCAAGTAGCTGGGATTACAGGCATGTGCCACCACACCCGGCTAATTTTTGTATTTTTAGTAGAGATGGGGTTTCACCATGTTGATCAGGCTGGTCTCAAACCCCCAACCTCAGATGATCCGCCTGCCTCAGCCTCTCAAAGTGCTGGGATTACAGGCATGAGCCACCACACCTGGCCTGGCTTTTCTTGAAAAACCAAATGATCTGACAATATTAGGAATGCATTCCCAGATGGCAACATTTGGTCGAATTGAATAGTGGCTGTCCCTTTTTAGAACGGCTAAATGTTCACTAGCTCACAACAATCCCCACTACTACCTTTGTTGCCCCAACATTGGGAAGGATAATCAGCTGTCATTTATTATCACACTTAAACTGTCGTTTTTCTTGTAGTAGAGAACTCCTTCTCTGAACCTACGTCTCTATATGAAGTAGAAAAATGAAAAATAGATCCAGATGTGCACCTATTTCAAGAAAATGAGAGTGAGTATGTTACTTTTATTTGGCCTTTGCTCATTACATTAGAGTCTGAAACTCTTGTTCTTTTTTTTTTTTTTTGAGACAGAGTCTTGCTCTGTTGCCCAGGCTGGAGTGCAGTGGCGTGATTGATCTCAGCTCACTGAAACCTCCACCTTCTGGGTTTAAGCGATTCTCCTGCCTCAGCCTCCTGAGTAGCTGGGATTAGGAGAATACCACCATGCCCAGCTAATTTTTGTATTTTTAGTAGAGACGGGGTTAGGCCACATTGATCAGGCTGATCTCAAACTTCTGGCCTCAAGTGATCCTCTCACCTCCCCCTCCCAGAGTGCTGGGATTACAGGCATGAGCCACTGTGCCCGGCCTGAAACTCCTGTAAGAGCCAGTAGGAATTAGTCAAATGGAGAGTGAGAGAAGGAGGTAGGAGAAGCATAGGGAATAGCATGTGCAGAATAATGAGTGCGTGGCCAGTGCATAACACTGCAGATGACTCAGCATGACTGGGGCGTGAGGGCATTTATGACGGAAAAGCAAGAGATGAGCCTGGAAAACGTCTAAGCCAGTCCTCTTCCAGCACAAAGCTCTGTGACTAACAGCTTGGAGGGGATGATTCCATACCAGCCCGTGCCTACTTCTTCTTCCCAGACAGTGAACACCAAGGCAAGCACATATTGTCTACTTGATTTGAGTTCTAAATAACATTGCCAGATAAAATACAGAATGCCCAGTTAAAACTGAATTCAAGCCAGGCGAGTTGGCTCACACCTGTAATCCCAGCACTTTGGGAGGCTGAGGCGGGCAGATCACCTGAGGTAAGGAGTTCGAGACCATCATGGCCAATATGGTGAAACTCTGTCTCTACTAAAAAAATTAGCTGGGCATGGTGGTGGGCACCTGTAATCTCAGCTACTCAGAAGGCTTAGGCAGGGGAATCACTTGAACCCAGGAGACATAGGTTGCAGTGAGTCGAGATCGCACCTCTGCACTCCAGCCTGGGCAACAAGAGTGAAACTTCATCTCAAAAAAAAAAAAAAGAAAAAGAAAGAAAAACACTGAAGTCAGATAAACATTGAATAATTTTTAGTATAATATTTGGGACATATTTACACAAAAAATTATTCATTGTTTAATGAATAATGAAATTCGAATGTCACAGGGTGTCTTGTATTTTTATTTGCTAAATCTGCTGACATTTAATAGCTAGGTTCTATCAGAGCTACACCATTTTTTCTAATTTGCCTCTATTTCCATATTAGAACACAGTGGTCAAATTATTACTGTAAATTAACGATGTCCCCAGACACGCCAAAATAAACCTTAGCATGACAGTGGAAAATCAACCAATTCTCCTTGTATTGATCTACTTCTTGCCATATGCCACCAACCTTCTTTAGATATTTTAAGTCTCGTCCATCATGCACTCAACACTATGGCATGGAGAAATTACCAAGGGAGTCTCTAAACTATTGGTGACCTACATGGGAAAGAAAGAAGTGGGGGCCAGGTGTGTTGGCTCACGTCTGTAATCACAGCACTTTGAGAGGCAGAGGTGGGTGAATCAAGAGGTCAGGAGTTCGAGATCAGCCTGACCAACATGGTGAAACCCTGTCTCTACTAAAAACACAAAAATTAGCCATGTGTGGTGGTGGTTGCCTATAATCCCAGCTACACGGGAGGCTGAGGCAGGAGAATCGCTTGAACCCAGGAGGCAGAGGTTGCAATAAGCCAAGATGGCACCACTGCACTCCAGCCTGGTGACAGGGCGAGACCTATCTCAAAAAAAGAAAAAGAAAGAAAGAAGTGGACAGGCGAGGAGAAGATATGAAGACTCTAAAACAAAGACCAACTCTCTGAACTAGTCTCATGAAGCCAGAGAGACATCACCAACTTCTAAAGATATTAGGGTCTAAACAAGAAATGAATTTGAAGATTTTAGTAAAACTTTGCATACATATTAATATATTATATACCCAAAATATGACTTAGTTAGGAACAAATACTTTTTTTCCTACAATTTTTCAAAACCCATTCATTTATTTATTGACACAGGGTCTCATCTGTCGCCTAGGCTGGAGTGCAGTGACACAATCTTGGCTCACTGCAACCTCTGCCTCCCAGGTTCAAGCATTTCTCTTGCCTCAGCCTCCCAGATAGCTGGGATTACAGGCGCACAACACCTTACCTGGCTAATTTTTGTATTTTTGGTAGAAACGGGGTTTCACCATGTTGGTCAGACTTCAAAACCCTGTTATATGAGGATGGGCCCGGTATTCTACAATAGAGTAATCCATTCTGCAATGGAGTGAAAAAGCAAAGAAGAATAGGAGAGAATATTCATATGTAGCAATTGCTTCTATTTTTAAAAAGAAACAATGAGGCATCATCAAAACCAATTTTCAAGTAACTCATAGGGGAGGAAAGGGTAATGATAGAACTAGATCTTTCTGAACACATCTTGTTTTGTAGATTTGACTTTGGAAACATGCAAATGATTTGCATAATTTAAAAATTATATCAAGAAGAAAGGCACTCCCTAAATATAAAAAAGAAATGAAACAAATGAATCTGATGAACCTGATTAACTCTGCCAGAATCACAGAGAATTATTTTAAATGTCTTTAAAACAGTGTTTTGGAGGTGGTACTTCTGGAACAGCAGAGTGAGGACCTCCACAAATCTGTGCTTCCACAAAGGCAATGAAAACAAAAGCAAAAATTATCAAAATCAATTTTTTTCGGAACTTTGGAAAATTCATCAAAAGCTTACTACAATTTGAAGGGCATGCATTCGGAAAAATTACTGACTCAGTAAGAATAATAAGTTTGTGAATATTTAACTTGTCATATTCCCGTCTATCTCTCCTCAGCATCTGCGGAACACCTGGTCCAGCAACAGCAGAAGACATGTTCTTCTCAAGCACACGTGGAACTTTCTATAAGGTAGACTATATGTTATGTAAGGCAGATCATAATACGAATCTCAATGCATTCAAACAAAGTGAAATCATGTAAAGTATGTTCTCTAACCACAAGGAAATGAAAATAGAAATTAATAGCAGAATAAAATTGAGATATTCACAAATATATGAAATTAAACAACACACTCCTAACCAACAGTGAGAAGAAATCGGAAGGGAGATTATAAAATACTCTTAGATTAATGAAGACTGGCCAGGCATGGTGGCTCACACCTGTAATCCCGGCACCTTGGGAGGCCGAGGCAGGCAGATCACCTGAGGTCAGGAATTCAGGACCAGCCTGGCCAACATGGCGAAACCACATCTCTACTGAAAATATAAAAATTAGCAGGGCATGGTGGCGGGCACTTGTAATCCCAGCTACTTGGGAGGCTGAGGCAAAGAATTGCTTGAACCCAGAAGGTGGAGGTTGCAGCGAGCCGAGATTTCTTTCTTTTGTTTTTTTGAGAGAGTCTCACTCTGTCGCCCAGGTTGGTATTCCAGCCTGGGTGACAGAGTGAGACTCTCTCAAAAAAACAAAAGAAAGAAAGGAAACCCAGTGCCCAGACTGTGCTCTCTAAATCTACCTTTCATTAAAAGGAGCCAGAGCTTTTTGAAGAAAGAGCTGATTTCAGGACTGGGATAGAAAATTTTCAAGGTTAGCCTGAACACTTTGTGTTATAGTGTTATAGCAAAGGAAGCTATCAAAGACTACTGAGATCTTGCCAAAATGACACAGGAACCAACTTCAAGGCATTTCCATTGACCAAACATGGAACAGTTTGAGCATCAAAAGAATATAAAGGGTTAAAGCATTAAATATGTCAAAATCCGTGCATCATATTTTATACCTCTAATTATTTTTGGCAAATCGTTATGGGATAATAACATCAAAAAAATGTTAAACAGGCCGGGTGTGGTGGCTCGCGCCTGTAATTCCAGCATTTTGGGAAGCTGAGGCAAGTGATCACCTGAGGCCAGGAGTTTGAGACCAGCCTGGTCAACATGGTAAAACCCCCTCTCTACTAAAACTACAAAAATTAGCCGGGCGTGGTGGCCTGCGCTTGTCATTCCAGGTTCTTGGGAGGCTGAGGCAGGAGAATCACTTGAACCAGGGAGGTGGAGGTTGCAGTGAGCCGAGATCATGCCACTGCACTCCAGCCTGGGCGACAGAGTAAGACTCTGTCTCAAAAAAATAAAATAATTCTAGGCTGAGTGTGAGATTTGTGCCAAAATCAAAAAATAAAATAAAATAATTCTAGGTAATAAATGCTAAAGGAATGCTAGATTTTGGATGTTATCATTCTGCAGCCCCCAACGAAGTCATGGATCTAGACAATAATCATCAATGACTGCTAAACCCATTAGGTGAAAGGTTGTACCACACTAATGGGACGTAAACTCTCTGGTGAGTCTTAACATGACAGAAAGTGAAATTGTATCATATATCCTAATCTTGGTACTGCTGTGAAAGGACTTTGCAGAAGAAATAAAAATTCCAAGTTAGGTAATCTTAAAATACAGAGATTTATCAGAGTCCTTATATGATACAATGGGAGGTACACAGGACCACCTATGTAATATTTGTACCAAAAGAATCAAGCCTGAGACCCGGTGCGGTGGCTCACGCCTGTAATCCCAGCACTTTGGGAGGCCGAGGCAGGTGGATCACAGGGTCAGGAGTTCGAGACCAGCCTGGCCAACATGGTGAAACCCTGTCTCTAGTAAAAAATACAGCGATTATAAAAATCAGCTGAACATGGTGGCGCGTTCCTATAATCACAGCTACTCAGCAGGCTGAGGCAGGAAAATTGCTTGAACCAGGACCTGGGAGTCAGAGCTTGCAGTAAGCTGAGATCTTGCCACTGCACTATAGCCTGGACTACAGAGTGAGAGTTCATCTCCAAAAAAAAAAAAAAAAAAAAAAAAAAAGAATCAAGCCTGAATCTAACAAAGCTTCCATAGGAATATGTGAAAATATGGGGATAGGGCTAGAGAAACATGTTAAATGACACCACAGGACGGAATGAGCCAAATGTAGAACATAAGAAATATCTTAATGACCCAGAAAGAGACTTAACAAGTTTATCAACTAAATTAAATTGTGTAGACCGAGGTTGAATTCTGATTCAAATTGACCATAAAATTTTTTTGAGACATTTGGGGAAAGTTGAACACAGATGGGATATTAAGACATTATAATTACTTTTTTTTTCTTTTTTGAGATGGCGTCTCACTCTGTCGCCCAGGCTGAAGTGCAGTGGCTTGATCTCAGCTCACTGCAACCTCTGCCTCCTGAGTCTCCTGACTCAGTTTCCTGAGTAGCTAGGATTACAGGCACCTGCCACCATGCCTGGCTAACTTTTGTATTTTTAGTAGAGACAGAGTTTTGGCTGGTCTCAAACTCCTGACCTCAAGTGATCTGCCTGCCTCAGCCTCCAAAAGTGCTGGGATTACAGGTGTGAGCCACCATGCCCGGCCATTAATTACTTTTATTAGATGTAATAATGCTATGGTGGTGGTGATACAGGTTATGGAGAAGGGAGAAGAGGAATTCTATTGAGGGATAAGAAATGATTACTAGGAAGAATGACTGTTTCAAGAACAAAAATTAACTTGTAAATAGTTCTCTTTGGAATTTAAATAATCCCTGGAGACAGTCATTATCTTGAAAAAGGCTCTGTTCAGATGTGGTTACATTGTTGGGCTTCTTTTCTGCAATAGGCAATGAGGTAACAGAGAGAGGAGTGGGAACAGTTATCCTCCTTGCTGGATCAGTTCTATCTTTATATAAATAAGAGAAAGTCTCTTCCAACACTTGTTGATCTCTAAGCGTTTTTATTTGAACTCATTATACCAGTGTTGGAGATGGGTTTATAACATCGGGAAAAAATCCTCACTGAGACAATGGATCACTCAGCAAAGCTAGTTTACTTCCTGCAGGAAGGATAGAACTCATCAGCAGTCTTGCCACGAGAGCACACCTGAACAAAGGAGACAGGGACATTTATAACTTCCATAACCTGACACAATCGCCCTACTGCTGTGTCCAGTTTCCATTGGCCAGAACGGGACCTCACATTCTATGCTTGACCTGATTGGCTAAAAGCTTGGAAATTTCCTGAATAGATAAGGGGAAACAAGACGAGGAAGAAGACAAGGAAGAAGAAGAAGCTAGTCAGAAGGTCAGGAGGGTTTCCAAATAAGGAACGGCATGCACCAGGGTTTGGAGCTTGCTCAGTCCTATTCAGACATGCCGGAGCAAATCAAGGTAGCTGATTTAAGATGTAGCTGATTTAGAGAATAGATATACATGGCTATCTGTTTATGCTAATAGCAGATGATGGCCATAGAGCAAGAGATTGTAACTCCTCTCCTTGTAATGTGGTCTAAGATATAAACTTTGAAGAAGTTTCCCATCTCTCACACCAGGAAGCCATATTTTGCAATGAAATACTTATTTCCTTCAGTGGTTATCATTTTTCTAAAGTCCCTATGTTGGATACAATGAATTCTAAGTTTCTCTTCAAAGAATCAGTATGTGCCAGGCGTGGTGGCTCATGCCTGTAATCACAGCACTTTGGGAGGCCGAGGCGGGCAGATCACAAGGTCAAGAGATCTAGATCATCCTGGCCAACATGGTGAAACCCCGTCTCTACTAAAAAATACAAAAATTAGCTGGACGTGGTAGCGCGCGCCTGTAGACCCAGCTACTCGGGAGGCTGAAGCAGGAGAATTGCTTGAACCCAGGAGGGAGAGATTGCAGTGAGCCGAGATTGCACTACTGCACTCCAGCCTGGTGCCTGGCTACAGAGCAAGACTGTCTCAAAAAAAAAAAAAGAATCAGTATGTCAGCATGTTCAGCTCTCTTATTCTTCAATTCTCTATTTTAAAGTTTAACTTCCCCGTAATTTCTTCTCCACTGGTTCTCATCAGTAATTCACATCTGCTCCCTCCCCCACCCTCCATCCTGACTCATCCTGGTCACCTGATCACCCCTGGCTACCTGCTCTGACCCATCCGTAACCGTCCTTCCCAAAACACCCACCCTGCCACTCCAGCTCAGATCGCTGGTCTTTTTAAAATAGCCAATCGGGATTAGTCTAGCTTGTGCAGTCTAACCGTAGCCAATAGGGTACAACACAGCAGTAGGGACGTCCCCTGTCAGGCATAAGTACCTCTTCTCACCTTGTCCAAGCATGCAGCAGCCATCATTGCTCCATTCATGTGCCCTGCACCCTTCTGTAGAAGTGAACTGCCTTGCTGAGAAGATTCATCTTTGAGTGCTATTTCTCTTGCAGCATCGAAATTTTACTTATAACACCTATCTGTTACAAATACTTACTGAAGCTTTTATGGGTGAAATGATGGTGTCTGGGATATATCTTAAAATATATATTTTATGGGTGTCTGGGATATATCTTAAAATATCCAGAGCAAAAAAAGGAAATGGGAGTGGGATAAACAAAAAATGGTAAAATGTTGATGATTGTTGAAAGTGAATTATGAGTCATATTTTTGTGTATGGCTGAAAATTTTCATAATATAAAGTTTCTAAAACAAAAACCAAAAGAAGCCTTTCAGTCATCATGTGTATTCGTGCAAACCAAAAAGCGTCCGAGACAGATCTTAATCAGTCTGGAGGTTTATTTTGCCAAGGTTGAGAACACACTCAGGAAAAACAAACACAAGTTGCAGTAGGATCTGTGGCCTGTACTTTTTTCTAAAGAGGGTTTTAAGGACTTCTATATTTAAAGGGGAAAGAGCAGGCAGCAGAGGAAGGAGGAAACAAGGAGGAGGCGGAGAGTAGACAGAGGCAAATCATTCTTGAGAGGCTTTGATTAGAGCTCACTGAATCCATATTTTACATGTGAAAAGAGAGAAGTAGGGGCAAAAGTCAATTATGCATTCATCTTGCACTCCATAAATCTGCATTTTACAAAAGATAAGCATGTGAAATTACAGGTATCTGTTGGGGAATAAAAGGAAGGCAGAGCTTTTTGTCATTTGTTTTTGTTTCTTTTGTGACTCAGTTCCCGTGCTTAACTTTTCCCTTTGGCACAGTGAGTTTGGGGCCCAAGATTTTCTTTCCCTTTCACAGTAGATACTAAGAAAGATTATTACATTTTTTTAAATCCTGCTAAGAATTTTGTCACCACTGCTTTCTCCTGGGCTCTTAGGTCAATGCGCGGTTAAACGTGACTAAGTGTGGTCTTTTCCTGACTACGGTGCTCAGACAACTCATGTGCCTAACACATGGTAGGGACATTGTTCTTTTTTTTGTTTTGTTTTGAGACAGAGTTACACTCTTGTTGCCCAGGCTGGAGTGCAATGGCGTGATCTCTGCTCACCGCAACCTCTGCCTCCCAGGTTCAAAGCGATTCTCCTGCCTCAGTCTCCCAAGTAGTTGGGATTACAGCCATGTGTCACCATGCCTAGCTAATTTTGTATTTTTTAGTAGAGACAGGGTTTCTCTATGTTGGGCAGGCTGGTCTGGGACTCCCGACCTCAGGTGATCCACCCACTTTGACCTCCCAAAGTGAACCACTGCACCTGGCCTACAGGGACATTGTTCTTAAATCAGATACTCAAAACACTACATGTAAAAAAAATTTATAAATTTAGCTACAATAATATTAAGAATTTCTATTCATCAAAAGATATTTTAAAGGAGAATTAAAAGATAACACAAAAATAGGATAAAATATTTATATAAGGAACAACTATGCAAGAATAAGGGAATAGAGAAAGGACTGTCTTTCCAACAAACGATGCCAGGAAAACTGGATATCCACATCTAAAAAATTGAAGTTGGTCCCCTTTTTCTACCATTTACAAAAATTAACTCAAAATGGACTAAAGATCTAAATGTAAGATCCAAAAACAGATTAAAGACCTAAATGTAAGGCCCAAATTTATTAAACTGCTGGAAGAAAACAGTGGAAAAGCTTCATGACATTGGGTTTGGCAATGACTTCTTGGATGTGACACCAAAAGCAGAGACAACAAAGAAAAAATAAACAAAAGAGACTCTATTAAACAAAAACTTCTAGGCCAGGTGTGGTGGCTCATGCCTGTAATCCCAGCACTTTGGGAGGCTGAGGTGGCAAGATCACGAGGTCAGGAGTTCAAGACCAGCCTGGCCAACATGGTGAAACCCCGTCTCTACAACAAATACAAAAATTAGTTGGGCATGGTGGCGTGTGCCTGTAATCCCAGCTACTCAGGAGGCTGAGGCAGGAAAATTTCTTGAACTGGGACCCAGGAGGCAGAGGCTGCAGTGAGCCAAGATGAAGCCACTGCACTCTAGCCTTGGCTACAGAGTGAGACTCTGTCTCAAAAAAAAAAACAAAAAAACAAAAAAAAAAACAAAAAAAAAAACTTCTGGCATCAAGGACACAATCAACAGAGTGAAAAGGAAATCTATGGAATCGGAGAAAATATTTGCAAACCATGTATCTGATAAAAGGTTGATATTTACAGTATAAAAAAAAACTCGCCGGGCACGGTGGCTCAAGCCTGTAATCCCAGCATTTTGGGAGGCCGAGGCGGGTGGATCACGAGGTCGAGAGATCGAGACCATCCTGGTCAACAAGGTGAAACCCCGTCTCTACTAAAAATACAAAAAGTTAGCTGGGCATGGTGGTGCGTGCCTGTAATCCCAGCTACTGAGGAGGCTGAGGCAGGAGAATTGCCTGAGCCCAGGAGGCGGAGGTTGCGGTGAGCCGAGATCACGCCATTGCACTCCAGCCTGGGTAACAAGAGCGAAACTCCGTCTCAAAAAAAAAAAAAAAAAAAAAAAAAACTCAGCAACTCAAAAAACAAATAACTGGATTAAAAAGATGGCGCAGTGGCTCACGCCTGTAATCCCAGCACTTTGGGAGGCCTAGGCAGGAGGATCACCTGAGGTCAGGAGTTCTAGACCAGCCTGGCCAACATGGAGAAACCCTGTCTTTATTAAGAATACAAAATTTGGCTGGGCGCAGTGGTTCACACCTGTAATCCCAGCACTTTGGGAGGCCGAGGTGGGTGCATCACCTGAGGTCAGGAGTTCAAGACCAGCCTGACCAACATGGAGAAACTCTGACTCTACTAAAAATGCAAAATTAGCGGGCCATGGTGGTGCATGCCTGTAATCCCAGCTACTGGGGAGGCTGAGGTAGGACAATTGTTCAAACCTGGGAGGCAGAGGTTGTGGTGAGCTGAGATCATGCCATTGCAGTCCAGCCTGTGCAACAAGACTGAAACTCCATCTCAAAAAAAAAAAAAAAAAGTTAGCCAAGCATAGTGGTACATGCCTGTAATTCCAGTTACTTAGGAGGCTGAGGCAGAAGAATTGCTTGAACCTGGGAGGCAGACGTTGTAGTGAGCCAAAATCATGCCACTGCACTTCAGCCTCAGTGACAGAGCAAAACCTTGTCTAAAAAAAAAAAAAAAAAAAAAAACCAGGCCGGGTGCAATGGATCATGCTTGCAATCCCAGCACCTTGGGAGGCTGAGGCGGGCAGATCACCTGAGGTCAGGAGTTCCAGACCAGCCTGACCAACATGGTGAAACCCCATCTCTATTAAAAATACAAAAATTAGCCAGACGTAGTGGCTGGTGCCTATAATCCTAGCTACTCGGTAGGTTGAGGCAGAAGAATTGCTTGAACCCACGAGGCAGAGGTTGCAGTGAGCTGAGATAGTGCCATTGCACTCCAGCTTGGGCAGTAGAGTGAGACTCTGTCTCAAACAAACAAACCACAAAGCAGGGCAGGGTGGCATTATAGTCCCAGCTAGTCAGGAGGCTGAGACAGGAGGCTCCTGAGCTCAGGAGTTCGAGGTTGCAGTGCACTATAATCGTGCCTGTGACTAGCCACTGCATTCCAGCTGAACAACATAGGGAGACCCCATCTTTTTTTTGAGACGGAGTCTCTCTTCATCACCCAGGCTGGAGTGCAGTGAGCTATCTCGGCTCACTGCAACCTCCACCCCCTGGCTTCAACTGGCTCTCCTGCCTCAGCCTCCTGAGTAGCTGGGACTACAGGTGCGCGCCACCTCGCCCAGCTAATTTTTTATTTTTAGTAGACACAAGGGTTTTACCATGTTAGTCACACTGATCTCGAACTCCTGACCTTGTGATCCCCCCACCTCAGCCTCCCAAAGTGCTGGGATTACAGCTTGAGCTGGCTCGAGAAATCCCATCTTTAAAAAAATAATTAAATAACAAAATAACAAATGCTGGCAAGGATGTGGAGAAACTGGAACCCTTGTGCACTGTTTGAGGGAATGTAAAATAGGACAACCACTATGGAAAACAATATGGCAGTTCCTCAACAAATTAAAAATAGAACTACCAGCCAGGTGCGATGACTCATGCCTATAATCCTAGAACTTTGGGAGGCTGAGGTGGGCGGATCACTTGAGGTTCAAAACCAGCCTGACCAACATGGTGAAACCCCGTTTCTTCTAAAAATTCAAAAAAATTAGCTGGGCATCGTGGCAGGTGCCTGTAATCTCAGCTACCAGGGAGCCTGAAGCAGGAGAATTGCTTGAAGCCAGGAGGCAGAGGTTGCAGCAAGCCAAGGTCACACCACTGCACTCCAACCTGGCCAACAAGAGCAAAACTCCGTCTCAAAAAAAAAAAAAAAAAAAAAAAAATCTCTTTGAGACTCTGCTTTCAATTATTTTGGATAGCTAGCCAGAAGTGGGATTGCTGGATCATACTTTTGTAGAAGCCCAAATTCAGGCTTGTGTACCTGATGTGTAGCTGATGGCAAACACTGACACACAGGTGCTTGGAGTTAGAGAAATACTTACTCAATGTGGCCAAAGTGAGAAGGTGGAAGAGCAACATCTCTCAAATCTGCCTTCACAAAAAAGAAGCAGCGGCAAGTTTTTATGCAGCTAGACGGTAAAGGAGAGGGCGTTTCAGGGAATTGAGGGAGGAAAATCTGTGTTTCTTCAGTCTTAGGTAACACCTTGAGTAACCGGACTTCTGGGGGTCAGCAGCTGTTCACAATGTCCTTTACAGGCATTCATTTCTTCTGCAAACTTTTTTCATGAACCTGAAGTTATCTCTTCCTGCTTGACAAAGAAACAGTACATCAGCAGTTTATAATTATATTGTGGGAACAAGGAATTTGGGACAAACAGCAAGTGGCCAACCTGTGTGTAAGCAAGCACGGGCCTGACCAGAATGTTCATTATTTTAGTCACTGAAAAATGCTGGGGTGCTAAAATCTCAAAACCTAACTTGCACAGAAGGCAAGATGAGATTGGCATGGCCTTATTTGTTTTTGTTTGTTGTTTTGTTTAATCTTTTCTTCTTTCTTTTTTTTTAATTTTTTTTTTTTAAAGATAGGGTTTCTCCGTGTTGGTCAGGCTGGTCTGGAACTCCCACCCTCAGGCGATCCACCCACCTCGGCCTCCCAAAGTGCTGGAATAACAGGCTTGAGCCACCATGCCCGGCTTGTTTTTCTGTTGTGGTTTGGTTTTGGGTTTTTTTTTTTTTTTTTTTGGCCTGACTCAGGATTTACAAACTGTAACGATGACGGTGACAGCAGTTGTTTGGAGCAAGCATCACTCCAAGTTCTACGTAGTTCCCTTCTTGTTTCCCAGGCTGGAGTGCAATGGCACCATCTCGGCTCATCGCAACCTCCACTACCTGGATTCAAGGGTGAGCCACTGCACCCGGTCTGTTTTTTTTTTTTTTTTTTTTCTTTAATAGTCATTCCAAATATCGTGAGATGCATTTTTTTTTTTTTTTTTTTTTTTTGAGACGGAGTTTCGCTCTTGTTACCCAGGCTGGAGTGCAATGGCACGATCTCGGCTCACCGCAACCTCCGCCTCCTGGGTTCAATAAATTCTCCTGCCTCAGCCTCCTGAGTAGCTGGGATTACAGGCACGCGCCACCATGCCCAGCTACTTTTTTGTATTTTTAGTAGAGACGGGGTTTCACCATGTTGACCAGGATGGTCTCGATCTCTTGACCTCGTGATCCACCCGCCTCGGCCTCCCAAAGTGCTGGGATTACAGGCTTGAGCCACCGCGCCCGGCCGTGAGATGCATTATTACAGGAAGTCCCTTGCCTTCCTAAAAGCCACCCCACTTCTAAGGAAAATGGCCCAGTCCTCTCCCAAGTCCACACAGGGGAGATGATAGCACTGCTTCTGTGTAAATTATGTAATGCAACATTTTTTAAATCTTTGCCTTAATATTTTTTTATTTTGAACTATCAGCCTTTGTGACCCTCCGCTATTTGTCCCTCATTGAGATATATGAAGGCTTTTAGTCTCCCTGGGAGTGGGCGGAGGCAGCCAGTCCTGTACACTGACTTAAGACCAGTTGAATAAAAGTGCAGACCTTAAACAAAATTAAAATAGGTCAAGCACGGTGGCTCACCCCTGTAATCCCAGCACTTTGGGAGGCCGAGGCGGGCAGATCACAAGGTCAGGAGATCGAGACCATCCTGACCAACATGGTGAAATCCCATCTCTACTGAAAATACAAAAATTAGCTGGCCGTGGTGGCACGTGCCTGTAATCCCAGCTACTACAAGGCTGAGGCAGGAGAATCGCTTGAACCTGGGAGATGGAGGTTGCAGTGAGCCAAGACCATGCCATTGCACTCCAGCCTGGGTGAACAGACTTTGTCTCAAAAAAATAATAAAAACTAAATAAATAAAGTATTTTTTAAAAAACAAGCAAAGTAAATGTTAAAGAATGCATACACAGGCCAGGCGCGGTGGCTCATGCCTGTAATCCCAGCACTTTGGGAGGTGGAGGCAGGCAGATTACCTGAGATCAGGAGTTTGAGACCAGTCTGGACAACACAATAAAACCCCGTCTCTACTAAAAATACAAAAATTAGTCAGGCATGGTGGTACGTGCCTGCAATCCTAGCTACTCAGGAGGTTGAGGCAGGAGAATTGCTTGAACCTGGGAGGTGGAGATTGCAGTGAGCTGAGATCACACCACTGTACTCTATTCTGGGCGACAGAGTGAGACTCTGTCTCAAAAAACAAGAAAAATGCATACACAGAAGTAAAACTAGTTTTAAAAAAGCGAGGAACAAGAGGGACATATGATTAGAGAGGCAAAAGTGGGGAATTTTTTAAAGATACTTTTTTTTTATTGCATTTTAGGTTTGGGGGTACATGTGAAGAACATGCAAGATTGTTGCATAGGTACATACATGGCAGTGTGGTTTGCTGCCTTCCTTCCCCTCACCTGTATCTGTCATTTCTCCCCATGCTATCTCTTCCCACCTCCCCACCCCCCCGTCCCTCCCCCATTTCCCCCCAACGGACCCCAGTGTGTAGTGCTCCCCTCCCTGTGTCCATGTGTTCTCATTGTTCAACACCCACCTATGAGTGAGACCACGCAGTGTTTGATTTTCTGCTCTTGTGTCAGTTTGCTGAGAATGATGGTTTCCGGGTTCATCCATGTCCCTACAAAGGACACAAACTCATCATTTTTTATGGCTGCGAAATATTCCATGGTGTATATGTACCACATTTTCCCTATCCAGTCTATCATCAATGGGCATTTGGGTTGGTTCCAGGTCTTTGCTATTGTAAACAGTGCCGCAATGAACATTCGTGTGCATGTGTCCTTATAGTAGAATGATTTATAATCCTTTGGATATATACCCAGTAATGGGATTGCTGGGTCAAATGGGATTTCTATTTTTAGGTCATTGAGGAATCGCCACACTGTCTTCCACAATGGTTGAATTAATTTACATTCCCACCAACAGTGTAAAAGTGTTCCTATTTCTCCACATCCTCTCCAGCATCTGTTGTCTCCAGATTTTTTAATGATCGCCATTCTAACTGGTGTGAGATGGTATCTCAATGTGGTTTTGATTTGCATTTCTCTAATGACCGGTGATGATGAGCATTTTTTCATATGTTTGTTGGCCTCCTGTGTGTCTTCTTTTGTAAAGTATCTGTTCATATCCTTCGACCACTTTTGAATGGGCTTGTTTGTTTTTTTCTTGTAGATCTGTTTTAGTTCTTTGTAGATTCTGGGTATCAGCCCCTTGTCAGAGGGGTAGACTGCAAAAAATTTTTCCCATTCTGTTGGTTGCCGATTCACTCTACTGACTGTTTCTTTTGCCGTGCAGAAGCTGTGGAGTTTGATTAGGTCCCATTTGTCTATTTTGGCTTTTGTTGCCATTGCTTTTGGTGTTTTGGTCATGAAGTCCTTGCTTATGCCTGTGTCCTGAATGGTTTTGCCTAGATTTTCTTCTAGGGTTTTTATGGTGTTAGGTCTGATGTTTAAGTCTTCAATCCATCTGGAGTTAATTTTGGTGTAAGGTGTCAGGAAGGGGTCCTGTTTCTGCTTTCTGCACATGGCTAGCCAGTTTTCCCAACACCATTTATGAAACAGGGAATCCTTTCCCCATTGCTTGTTTTTGTCAGGTTTGTCAAAGATCGGATGGTTGTAGATATGTTGTATTTCCTCTGAGGCCTCTGTTCTGTTCCATTGGTCTATATCTCTGTTTTAGTACCAATACCATGCTGTTTTGATTACTGTAGCCTTGTAGTATAGTTTGAAGTCCGGTAGTGTGATGCCTCCTGCTTTGTTCTTTTTGCTTAGAGTTGACTTGGCTATGTGGGTTCTCTTTTGGTTCCATATGAAGTTTAAGGTGTTTTTTTCCAGTTCTGTGAAGAAGGTCATTGGTAGCTTGATGGGAATAGCGTTGAATTTGTAAATTACTTTGGGCAGTATGGCCATTTTCACGATGTTGATTCTTCCTAACCATGAACATGGAATGTTTCTCCATCTGTTTGTGTCCTCTCATTTCGTCGAGCAGTGGCTTGTAGTTCTCCTTGAAGAGGTCCTTTACATTCCTTGTTAGTTGTATTCCTAGGTATTTTATTCTCTTTGTAGCAATTGCGAATGGCAGTTTGTTCTTGATTTGGCTCTCTTTAAGTCTGTTACTGGTGCATAGGAATGCTTGTGATTTTTGCATGTTGATTTTGAAGATACTATTTCTTAACTTGGGTTTTAGTTACAGAGGTGTTCCCTTTGCAATTATTAATATTATTATTATTATTATTATTATTATTTTAAGATGGAGTTTCACTCTTATTGCCCAGGCTGAAATGCAGTGGCTCAATCTCGGCTCACTACAACCTCTGCCTCTCGAGTTCAAAGGATTCTCCTGCCTCAGCCTCCCAAGTAGCTGAGATTATGGGTGTATGCCACCGTGCCCAGCTAATTTTTTTTGTATTTTTAATAGAGACTGAGTTTCATTATGATGGCCAGGCTGATCTCGAACTCCTGACCTCAGGTGATCTGCCCTCCTTGGCCTCCCAAAGTGCTGGGATTACAGGCGTGAGCCACCATGCTCAGCAGTAATTATTTTTTAAAGTAAATAATTGTTGTTGTTGTTGTTGTGAGACATGGTCTCGCTTTGTCACCCAGGCTGAAGTGCAGTGGTAACAAACAGATGACTGCAGCCTCGACTTCCTGGCCTCAAGGAATCCTCCCCCTTCACTATCCCGAAGAGCTGGGACATCAGGCCTGTGCTACCACACCCAGCTAATGTTTAAATTGTTTGTAGACAAGGAGCTTTCACTATATTGCCCAGGCTGGTCTTGAACTCCTGGGCAAAAAGGATCCTCCCACCTCAGCTTCCCAAAGTGTTGGGATTACAGCCATGAGTCACTGTCCCTGGTCAAAAACATAAAATAATTCATATAAAAATTTACCTAAGTTGCTAGATATGAAAACAAGATGCAAAAATCAATTGCATTTCTTTTTTTTTTTTTTTTTTTTTTGAGACAGAGTTTCGCTCTTGTTACCCAGGCTGGAGTGCAATGGCACAATCTCGGCTCACCGCAACTTCCTCCTCCTGGGTTCAGGCAATTCTCCTGCCTCAGCCTCCCAAGTAGCTGGGATTACAGGCACGCGCCACCATGCCCAGCTAATTTTTTGTATTTTTGGTAGAGACGGGGTTTCACCATGTTGACCGGGATGGTCTGGTCTCGATCTCTCGACCTCGTGATCCACCCGCCTCGGCCTCCCAAAGTGCTGGGATTACAGGCTTGAGCCACCGCGCCTGGCCTCAATTGCATTTCTAGATGTTAGCAACAGACATTTAGAAAATGAAGTATTTAAGATATATCATTTTATAATATCATCACAATACATGAAGTACTAAGGACTAAATCAAACAAAGTACGTGCAAAAGACAGCAGTGTCAACTCATGGAAGACCTTGAATGTCATGAATTGGATTTACAGAGATATTCCCTCTATAATTATGCGTTAAATGGTAAGTTTGTGTGGTTTATACATACACCAAGGTGATGAGGGCCTTAATTAGGTAAACTGCAGTGGAGATGGAATTTTCATCAACTGAGAGAGAGGAAATCAGAAAGGGTCGTTAGAGATTTGAGGAGGCAGAAAGCGGGTATGAATCAAATCAGCGAGTCGAAAAGCAAACTGATGAAATAGATGCAGTGGCACTGCAAGGCTCTGCTGCCAAGGGCTCCACCACCTAGACTTAGTGGTGATGTATTTAAAATGAGACCACTTGTCACAACTGTGTATTTTTCCCCAACCATGCTCAGGTATGAAGGCAGGTTTACCAAGAGTTGGGTTTTTGTCCCCCAAGTACCACAGAGGACCATGCATCAGGGCTTCACCTTTTTGTTGTTGTTGTTGTTGTTTTGTTTTTGGGTTTTTTTGTTTGTTTGTTTGTTTTTTATTTTTTGAGACAGAGTTTCACTCTTGTTGCCCAGGCTGGAGTGCAACAGCGCGATCTCAGCTCACTGCAGCCTCCACCTCCCGGGTTCAAGTGATTCTCCTGCCTCAGTCTCCAGAGTAGCTTGGATTAAAGGCATGTGCCACCATGCCTGGCTAATTTTTTGTATTTTTAGTAGAGATGGGGTTTCTCCATGTTGGTCAGGCTGGTCTCAAACTCCTGACCTCAGGTGATCTGCCCGCCTCGCCCTCCCAAAGTGCTGGGATTACATTCGTGAGCCACCGTGCCCGGCCCATGTTTTTAATGCACGAGGAAGAGTGACTGTAGTGCAATTGCTCAGGTTGCAAAGATTCAGGATTTTTGAAGGCACAGGAGAAGTCAAATGCTCTGTAAGCAGCAAGAAAGGGTGAGGAGACCCTATAACCCGTCATCAAATCCAGTGGTGAGAGGGGTGGGGGAGAGAAATCACTTGTACTCCTTTCTCTAAAGGGCTGCGGGTGGCTCATGCCTGTATTCATGGCAATTTGGGAGGCTGAGGCAGGAGGACCTCTTGAGCCCAGGAGTTTGAGACCAGCCTGGACAGCATGGTGAAACCCCATCTCTACTGAAATTTTTTTTTATTGAGACTAAGTCTCACTCTGCCACTCAGGCTGGAGTGCAGTGGTGCATTCTCCACTCACTGCAACCTCCACCTCACGGGTTCAAGTGATTCTCCAGCCTCAGCCTCCTGAGTAGTTGGGATTACAGCTGTGCGCCAAAATTCTTGTATTTTTAGTAGAGACAGGGCTTCACCATGTTGGTCAAGCTGGTCTCAAAATCCTGACCTCGTGATTCGCCTGCCTCAGCCTCCCAAAGTGCTGGGATTACAAGCGTGAGCCTCTACTGAAAATTTAAAAATCATCCAGGCATGGTGGCTCACGCTTGTAGTCCCAGCTATTCAGAAGGCTAAGGTGGGAGGATCACTTGAGCTCAGAAGTTCCAGGCTGCAGTGTAACTATAGAGGATACAGCAGAATCTCTGCTGGTGACTGAGGTTCAGAGATGAGGTTCATCCTGATGATCTCTGAGGAGAAGGTAGGTCATCAAAAGGAGTTACAACCTCTTTCTCGGAACTGGTCTGGTCTAAGGTGATGAGGGCTTGAATGACGTCCATGGCAGTAAAGTAGGGAGGCAGACATGGATGACAGTCATTGAAATGGTACAACCAGCGTGATTATAAAACAAAGAAAAATAAAATGTGGGCCAAGCGTGGTGGCTCATGCCTGTAATCCCAGCACTTTGGGAGACCGAGACAGGTGGATCACTTGAGGTCAGGAGTTCAAGACCAGCCTGTCCAACATGGTGAAACCCCATCTCTACTAAAAATACAAAAAAAAAAAAAAAAAAAAAAAAAATGAGCCAGGCATGGTGGCATGTGCCTGTAATCCCAGCCACTCGGGAGGCCGAGGTGGGAGAGTCACTTGAACCTGGGAGGTGGAGGGTGCAGTGAGACGAGATTGTGTTCCAGCATGGGAGACAGAGCAAGACTCCATCTCAAAAATAAATAAATAAATAAAAGAACAAGGTCATATCTTTGGGGGAACATGGATGAAGCTGGGGGCTATTACCTTCAGCAAACTAATGGAGAAAGAGAAAACCAAATCCCACGTTCTCACTTATAAGTAGGAGCTAAATGATGAGAACTTATGAACACAAAGAAGGAAACAACAGACACTGGGGTCTACTTGAGGCTGGAGGTTGGGAAGAGGGAGAGGAGCAGAAAAGGTAACTACTGGGCTGGGCATGGTGGTTCACGCCTGTAATCTTAGCACTTTGGGAGGCCCAGGCGGGTGTATCACGAGGTCAGGAAATCGAAACCAGCCTGGCTAACATGGTGAAACCCCGTCTCTACTGAAAATACAAAAAATTAGCCAGGTGTGGTGGCACATGCCTATAATCCCAGTTACTTGGGAGGGTGAGGTGGGAGAATTGCTTGAACCCAGGAGGCGGAGGTTACAGTGAGCCAAGATCGCGCCACTGCACTCCAGCTTGTGCAACAGAGCAACACTCCGTCTCAAAAAAAAACAACAACAACAACAACAAGATACCTATTTGATACTAGGCTTATGACCTGGGTGGTGAAATAATCTGTACGACAAACCCCTGTGACATGAGTTTACAAATGTAGCAAACCTTCACATGTACCCTTGAACCTAAAAATTTAAAAAAAAATAGTCTAAGGTGAATGCAAATAAAAAGCCCATAATGCAATACTTCTGCCCACACTCCAGAAAAAATACAATGGCAAAGAAAAATAATACCAAGTGCTATTGTCATATGCTGCTGGTGAAAGTACCAATTGGTACAACCACTGGGCAGTATTTGCTAAAAATAAACATGACCAGAACGCTGACTCCACTCCTAGGTATAATACATCACCACAGCAGTATTTTTTTTTTTTTTTTTTTAAGACATGGTCTCGCTCTGTCACCCAAGCTGGAATGCAGTGGCATAGTCACAGCTCACTGGAGCCTCCAACTCCTAGGCTCAAGTGATCCTCTGGCCTCAGCCTCCCAAAGTGCTGGGATTACAGGCATGAACTATCCCATCCAGCCCATACCTGCACTTTTCATAAAAGCCTTATGTGAAAAATAACTTTGATGTCGGACTTGATAAATAAATCTATTTAATTAATTCATATTAAGTAATGAGAATGATGAACTACAACTATGCATAACACGATTGATTTTCACAAACATAATATTGAGCAAAAGAAGCCAGACTATAAAAAATAATACATACTACATGATTCCATTTATATAAAGTAGAAGTTGTGAGAGTGCGGCCCATGGGTTGGCCACCTGGTTTTTTTGTATTGTTTTGTTTTTGGTTTTGATTTCTGAGACAGAGTTTTGCTCTTGTAGCCCAGGCTGGAGTGCAGTAGAGTGATCTCGGCTCACTGCAACCTCCTCCGCCTCCCTGGTTCAAGCGATTCTCCTGCCTCAGCCTCCCGAGTAGCTGGGATTACAGGCGTCCGCCACCACGCCTGGCTAATTTTTTGTATTTTTAGTACAGACAGGGTTTTGCCATGTTGGGCAGGCAGGTCTCAAACTTCTGACCTCAGGTGATCTGCCTGCCTTAGCCTGCCGAAGTGCTGGGATTACAGGCGTGAGTCACCGTGCCCTGCGGCCACCTGTTTTTGTAATTAAAGTTTTATTGGAACACAGCCACGCTCTTTCATGTGTGTACTGTCTTTGACTGCTTTAATGCTACAACTGCAGAGTTGAGTAGTTGTGACAGAGGCCATCTGGTCTGCAAGCCTAAAATGTTTGTTATCTGACTCTTTTTTTTTTTGAGATGGAGTCTCACTCTGTCACCCAGGCTAGAGTGCATTGGCGCAATCTCAGCTCACTGCAACCTCTGCTGCCTGGGTTCAAGCGATTCTCCTGCCTCAGCCTCCCGAGTAGCTGAGAATACAGGGGCCTGCCACCACGCCTGGCTAATTTTTTTTGTATTTTTACTAGAAACGAGGTTTCACCATCTTGGCCAGACTGGTCTTGAACTTCTGACCTTGTGATCCACCCGCCTAGAGGCCCCAAAGTGCTGGGATTACAGGCGTGAGCCATCACGCCTGGCCTGCTATCTGACTCTTTAAGAAAAAGTTGGCCAACTCTTTGGTTTTAATTTTTAAATCAACCTTATTGAGACATATTGACTTTCAATATATTACGCTCATATTAAGTGTACAGTTTGGTGAGTTTTGAAAAATGTATACATCCTTGTAACCACTACCTCAATCAGCCAACTCTTGATATAAAGTTCAAGAACAGGCAAAATTCATCTATGATGCTAGAAGTTAAGATAATGTCTAGGACCACAGAACTCATAAACATTATTATGAGTTAGTTCTTTCCTCAAAGTCATTAAAGAAATTTCACCTAGAGCACAGAAGTGACAACTATTACAAATCAGAATTTCTACCCCTTTAGTCAGGCGCGATGGTTCACACCTATAATCCCAGCACTTTGGGAGGCTAAGGCAGGTGGATCACTTGAGCTCAGGAGTTTGAGACCAGCCTGGCAACATGGTGCAACCCATCTCTACTAAAAATACAAAAAAAAAAAAAAAAAAAAAAAAATCAGCTGGGTGTGGTGGCACACACCTGTAGTCCCAGCTACCTGGGGGGCTGAGGTGGGAAGACCGCTTGAACCTGGGGGGTTGAGGCCGAAGTGAGCTGAGATCATGCCACTGCACTCCAGTCTCGGGGGAAAAGTGAGAGAGACCCTGTCTTAAAAAAAGAAAAAAAAAAAAGATTGTCTCATTTTTATTCACTAATATTGTGTACATCACTGAAACCTCCTTGAGACAGGTTTCCATAGACATGCTTGTAAGGATTGTAGTAGGGGTAAAATATTAATTCAGAAAATAAAAAGTGTCTCTGGCCGGGCACAGAGGCTCAAACCTGTAATCCCAGCACTTTGGGAGGCTGAGGCAGGCGAATCATCTGAGGTCAGGAGTTCAAGACCAGCCTGGCCAAAGTGGCGAAACCCTGTCTCTACTAAAAGTACAAAAAAAATAGCTGGGCGTGGTGGCACACACCTGTAGTGCCAGCTACTCAGGAGGCTGAGGCACGAGAATTGTTTGAATGTGGGTGGCAGAGGTTGCAGTGAGGTGAGATCGGGCCACTGCACTCCAGGCTGAGTGACAGAGCGACTACGTCTCAAATAAATAAAATAAAATAGTGTCTCCGTAAATCCGAAACTAAATCGAGCTATAAATTTCATCTATGACAGTGAGTTATTGTTTTGACCAGTGGTTCTCAACAAAAAAAGATTTTGCTCCCCACCCCACCCCCAGGAACATTTAGCAATGTCTGGAGACATTAGTTGTCACAAGTTAGGGTGGAGGGATGCCACGGGTATCTAGTGCGTAGAGGCCAGGGACGCTGATGAATATCCTACAGTGCACAGGACAGCCCTTTGCAGTAAATCATTATCCAACCTAAAATATCAACTGTATTGGGGTTGAGAAATTCTCTTTTGATGAAGGTTAAACACAAAAATTTAGGGTGTCTAGAAGAAAAAAATCTGATATAAAAAAAATAATTGCCGGGAGCGGTGGTTTATGCCTGTAATCCCAGCAGTTTGGGAGGCCGAGGTGGGCAGATCATGAGGTCAAGAGATTGAGATCATCCTGGCCAACGTGGTGAAACCTTGTCTCTACTAAAATTACAAAAATTCAGCCTCAACCTCCTGGGCTCAAGCAGTCCTCCCACCTCAGCCTCTCCAAGTAGCTGGGACTACCACCAAACCTAGCTAATATTTTTATTTTTTGGAGAGACAGGGGTCTCACTATATCGCCCAGAATGGTCTTGAACTCCTGGACTCAAGTGATCCTCCTACCTCACCCTTCCAAAGTGCTGGGACTACAGGCATGAGACACCATACCCGACAATAAATTTAAATAAGGCTAGTATTGGATAGCACAAGACTAGGGCACTGACTTAGAGACAAACTCCTTTTTGCATCACTATTTGAAGGTTGTTACCAGTTGTATGATTTTGGCAAGTTATTTTATTTCTTTGTGCCTTCATTTTCTCATCTGTAAAATGAGGCTTAGAGTACAAGTAGGTCAAAAGGTTGTTGTTGGCACAGTGGCTCACCCCAAGCACTTTGGGAGGCCAAGGCGGGTGGATCACCTGAGGTTAAGAGTTCAAGACCAGCCTGGCCAACATGGTGAAACCCCATTTCTACTAAAAATACAAAAATACATGATGACATGTGCCTGTAGTCCCAGCTACTCGGGAGGCTGAGGCAGGAGAATCACTTGAACCCAGGAGGCAGAGGTCGAAGTGAGCCGAGATCATACCAGTGCACTCCAGCCTGGGCAACAGAGCAAGACTCCGTCTCAAAAAAAAAAAAAAGTTTTTTGTGAGTACCGAATCACAAGTATGTGTAAAGCACCTATAACAAAAGCCTGCTACATATAGGTGCTATGTAATTATGAAATACATATTGCCGTTATTGTTTTTTATTATTATTATTATTACAATATACTATGTGTAGCCTCTTTTTCACAATCCTCTGGTGGCTCTCAATTTCCTGTGACAGGAAATCTAATTATAGTATCATGATACACAAAACCCTTAAACATCTTCTCCCTTCCTACCTCTCCAGTATTATTTACTCCTGTTTTCTGAGCCCAGACCAAATAGTTTATAGACCCAAATAAATCTTGGTTTGGGCTGGGCACAGTAGCTCGTACCTGGAATCCCCATTTTGGGAGGCTGAGGTGGGCAGATCACTTGAGGTCAGGAGTGTGAGACCAGCTTGGCCAATATGGTGAAACCCTGTCTCTACCAAAAAATACAAAAATTAGCTGGGCCTGGTAGTGCATGCCTGTAATTCCAGCTACTCAGGAGGCTGAAGCAGGAGAATCGCTTGAACCCGGGAGGCGGAGGTTGCGGTGAGCCGAGATAGTGCCACAGCACTCCAGCCTGGGTGACAGAGTGAGACCCTGTCTCAAAAAAAGAAAAAAGAAATCTTGTTTTGGAAGATTCTGTGACTTTTGTTTTGTGTTATTTGTTTTTAAATTGTGAAATATTTCAAACATGAAAAGTACAAAGAATAATATATCAAACATCCGTATACTCGCTACCATTTTGCCTTAATTGCGTTAGATTATTTTTTAGCCTCTGAGTATCTTTTTAACTTTTTTATTATGGACAATTGTGAACATACACAAATGTAGATAGAATATTGCAATGACTCTCCACCACCCAGCTTCAATAATTATCAACATTTTATCAGTATTGCTGTTCCAGATTGTTTAAGAAAATTAAACATGACAGATGCAGTTGAAAGTAAAAATTTAATCACGAATTAATTTTGAAATGTTCTTTTCTGCATCTATTGGACTGATATATTTTTGAGTGTTTTTTGTGGTTTTTTATTTTATTTTTTTTCTGTTTCTTTGTTTGGGGGATTTTTTTTTTTTTTTTCTGCCAGTGTCTCACTCTGTCACCCAGGCTGGAGTGCAGTGACACAGTCATAGCTCACTGCAGCTTCAAACTCCTGGGCTCAAGCCATACTCCCACCTCATAATCCTGAATAGCTGGGACTACAGGTGTGTGCCACCACACCTGGCTAAATTTTTATATATTTTTTATAGTAGAGATGGGGTCTCGCTATGTTGCCCAGGCTGATTTTTTTTCTTTTAGTGTGTTATTTTGGTGCATTATATTAATAGATTTCCTGGGCCAAGCGCAGTGGCTCACGCTTGTAATCCCAGCACTTTGGGAGGCCGAGGCGGGTGGATCATGAGATCAGGAGTTTGAGACCAGCCTGACCAACATGGTGAAACCCTGTCTGTACTAAAAATACAAAAAAAAAATTAGCTGGGCGTGGTGGCGGTCACCTGTAATCCCAGTTACTCCAGAGGCTGAGGCAGGAGACTCGCTTGAACCCGGGCGGCAGAGGTTGCAGTGAGCTGAGATTGTGCCACTGCACTCCAGCCTGGGTGACAGAGTAAGACTCTTGTCACACACACACACACACACACACACACACACACAAAGATTTTCTGATGTGTTCTTTGCATTCCTATTTGCATTCCTATGGTAAACTTACTTGGTCACTAATTATTATTATTATTTGTGTATATTATTAGATTTGAGTTTATTTAGGATTTTAACATCACTATTCATAAATAAAATTGGTTTATAATTTTCGTTTTCCATATTATCCTTATCCTGCTTTGATATGTTATACTAGCTTCATACAATGAGCTGAGTATTACAAATAATATATATTCCCCATTTCTTAGGCATAAAGTTTTACACTAAATATTTTCTCAAGTTTGTTGGTTGTGTTTTACAAAACATCTAAATTCCATATTCAACCCGTATATCCTATTTATTTATTTATTTCTTGAGACAGAGTTTCACTCTTGTTGCCCAGTCTGGAGTGCAATGGCACGATCTCAGCTTACCGCAATCTCCGCCTCCTAGGTTCAAGCGATTCTCCTGCCTCAGCCTCCCGAGTAGCTGGGATTACAGGCATGCACCACAACACCCAGCTAATTTTGTATTTTAGTAGAGAAGGGGTTTCTCCATGTTAGTCAGGCTGGCTTCAAACTCCCAACCTCGTGTGATCTGCCTGCCCCAGCCTTCCAAAGTGCTGGGATTACAGGCGTGAGCCACCTTGCCCAGCCTCTATATATTTATTTTTATATTCTTACTATTTTCTAGTTTGTGTAATCTATCAATAAAAATCGTAAGAGTGGCCAGGCGCGGTGGCTCACGCCAGTAATCACAGCACTTTAGGAGGCCAAGGAGAGTGGATCACGAGGTCAGGAGTTCAAGACCAGCCTACCCCACATGGTGAAATCCCGCCTCTACTAAAAATACAATAAAAATTAGCCGGGCGTGGTGGTGGGCTCCTGTAATCGCAACTACTCAGGAGGCTGAGGGAGGGAATTGCTTGAACCTGGGAAGCAGAGGTTACAATGAGCTGAGATCCCATCACTGCACTCCAGCCTGGGCAACAGAGGGAGACTGTGTAAGAGTTTTGTTAAAATCTCACAATATCATTATGGATTATAAGTTTCTCCTTGTAATTCTGTCAGTTTGAACCTATGATGTTAGTTGAATAAGAGTTCTTGAAGCAATGTCATCTCTTTATTTTTAAACTTTCTATGTTGCTTTGTTTAGCTCGGGTTTTTATAAGCTGTGTATAGCTGGATTTTGTTTTATTTACTTGATTCGATAGTCTTTGCCATTTGTGGGGTTCATCTGTAAACATTTTTTATGATTACCAATTTCGTCTTCTTGTATTTGTTTTCTGTTCATAATCCTTTTTCTCTTGTTTCCCCTTCCTCTGCTACTTTATATAGATTACATTTCCTTTTTTTTTTTTTTTTTTTTTTTTTGAGACAGAGTCTCACTCTGTCACCAGGCGCCAGGCTGGGCAGTGGCGCCACCTTGGCTCAACTGCAACCTCCGCCTCCCAGGTTCAAGCAATTCTCCTGCCTCAGCCTCCCGAGTAGCTGGGACTACAGGTGCGTGCCACCACGCCCAGCTAATTTTTTTTTTTTTTTTTTTTTTTTTTTGTATTTTTAGTAGAGACAGGGTTTCACCATGTTGGCCAGGATGGTCTCGATCTCTTGACCTTGTGATCCACCCGCCTCGGCCTCCCAAAGTACTGGGATTACAGGCGTGAGCCACCGTGTCCGGCCTTATACAGATTACATTTCTATAATTTTTGGGATTATCCTTAATGTTTACATTCTTTTTTTTTCTTTTCTTTTTTTTTTTTTTTTTTTGAGACAGAGTCTTACTCTGTCACCGGGTGCCAGGCTGGAGTGCAGTGGCGTGATCTCTGCTCACTGCAACCTCCACCTCCCAGGTTCAAGCAATTCTCCTGCCTCAGCCTCCTCTGTCACCCAGACTAGAGTGCAGTGGCACGATCTCAGCTCACTGAAACCTCCACCTTCTGGGTTCAAGCGATTCTCCCACCTCAGCCTCCCGAGTAGCTGGGACTACAGGCGCTAGCCACCATGCCCAGCTACTTTTTGTATTTTTAGTAGAGACAGGGTTTCACCATGTTGGTCAGGCTGGTCTCGAACTCCTGACCCCAGGTGATCTGCCTGCCTCAGCCTTCTAAAGTGCTGAGATTACAGGCATGAGCCACTGCGCCCTGCCTATGTGTAATTAAGTGTACCTTTTTGTAACAAAATTTAAGGTTATTCAATCTTTTTATTCCCTCGTGAACGTAACACAGATCTTAACTCTCTTTAACAATCTGTCGAATAACTTATTTCTCCCCAGTATTTACTTTTCTTTTTTTTAAGACGGAGTCTCTCTCTGTCACCCAGGCTGGAGTGTGGTGGTGGGATCTGAACTCACTGAAACTTCTGCATCCCAGGTTCGAGCAATTCTCCTGCGTCAGCCTCCCGAGTAGCTGAGATTACAGGCACCTGCCACCACGCTCAGCTAATTTTTTGTATTTTTACCTTTTAATTATCTATTTATTTACTTCTTTATTTTTTCTGAGACAGAGTATTGGTCTATCACGCAATCTGGAATGCATTGGAGCGATCTTAGCTCACTGCAACCTTGGTCTCCCGGCTTCAAACAATACTCCTGTCTCAGCCTCCTGGGTAGCTGGGATTACAGGTGCCCGCCAATTTTTGTATTTTTAGTAGAAGTGAGATGTCACCATGTTCCCCAGGCTGGTCTCGAATTCCTTACCTCAGGTGATCTGCCCGCCTCAGCCTCCCAAAGTGCTGGGATTACAGGTGTGAGCTATGGCACCTGGCCTAATTTTCTGTATTTTTAGTGGAGATGGGGTTTCACCATGTTGGCCTGGCTGGTCTTCAGCTCGTGACCTCAAGTGAGCCACCTGCCTCCACCTCCCAAAATGATGAGATTACAGCCATGAGCCACCGTGCCTGGCCCCAATATTTACTTTTAAAGTAAATATTACTCATACTATTATTTTTTAGTACAAGTTGTTTTCTCTTTTTGTTTGTTTGTTTTATTATTTTTAATACAAGTTGTTTTCCTTGCAGGTGTGAGCCTACTGGCCTCAATGTTTACTTTTATAAAGTATATATATATATATATATATGTATTAGATGGAGTCTCGCTCTTGTTGCCCAGGCTGGAGTGCAGTGGTGTGATCCTGGCTCACTGCGAACTCTGTCTCCCGGGTTCAAGTGATTCTCCTGCCTCAGCCTCCCGAGTAGCTGGTACTACAGGTGCCCGCCACCACATCCAGTTAATTTTTGTAGTTTTAGTCGAGACAGGGTTTCACCATATTGGCCATGCTGAACTGCTGACCTTGTGATCTGCCCGCCTTGGCCTCCCAAAGTGCTGGAATTACAGGCATGAGCCACTGCGCCCAGCACTATCACTTCTTTTATTGAGAACATTCAATATCCTCCTTCTAGCTATTTAAAACTATATGTTATTGCTAACTACAGTCATAGTACAGTGCTATGGAACTCTAGAACTTATTCCTCCTATCTAGCTGTAATTTTGTATCCTTTCACAAATCTCTCCCTATCCCCTCTTCTTTCTACTCTTCCCAGCCTTTACTATCCTCTCTCTGTTCTACTTTTTACTTCTATGGGATCAACCGGTTGTTTTTAGCTTCCACATGAGTGAGACAATGCAGTGTTTAACTTTCTGTTCCAGGTTTATTTCACTTAACATAATGTCCTCCAGTTCCATTCATGTTGCTGCAAACGACAGGATTTCTTTTTTTTTTTTTTTTTTTTTTTTTGACGGACTCTCACTTTGTTACCAGGCTGGAGTGCAGTGGTATGATCTTGGCTCACTGCAACCTCCATCTCCAGGGTTCAAGTGATTCTCCTGCCTCAGCCTCCTAAGTAGCTGAAACTACAGATACACACCACCACGCCTGGCGAATTTTTGTATTTTTGGTAGAGACAGGGTTTCACCATATTGGTCAGGCTGGTCTCGAACTTCTGACCTTATGATCCGCCCGCCTCAGCCTCCCAAAGTGCTGGGATTACAAGGGTGAGCCACCATGCCAAGCCCAAAATCAGGCTTTATGACAGCATTTCTAGGGTCTTCCAGATAGTATCCAGTGGGTGATTTGATTCATTTCCAAGTGCCAAGGCTATATCCGTGTCCTCCCACCTTCCTACATGCATGGTTTACTAAAAGCCGTAGATTGACAATAGCTTTTTCCCTCCTCAGCTTCTTTACTAGGTGAGGTCCATTCCAACCACTGACTGTAAACAGAGACCCTGATCGGTGTCCTTGAATGGATTGTTTAGCTCCCTTTTGCTGCAAGTCCCTGAGGAGGCACGCGGAGCTGTGCAGGCAGAAGCGGGTCTTCCTTACCCTTTATCCTGCATAACCATCAGCTTCCAGATCCAGTGCCTCCCGAACTTGGAGCTTTAGGTCCCCAGCCGTTCCTATCTCTGCTCCATTTCTGTCTAAGCAGGTGCTGATCCTACTTTTTTTTTTTTTTTTTTTTTTTTGACACGGAGTTTTGCTCTTGTTGCCCAGGCTGGAGTGCAATGGCGTGATCTTGGCTTGCTGCAACCTCTGCTTCCCGGATTCAAGGGATTCTCCTGTCTTAGCCTCCCAAGTAGCTGGGATTATAGGTGCATGCCACCATGCCTGGCTAATTTTTATATTTTTTGTAGAGTCGAGGTTTCATCATATTGGTCAGGCTGGTCGCGAACTCTTGACCTTAGGTGATCTGCCTGCCTCGGCCTCCCAAAGTGCTGGGATTACAGGCATGAGCCACCGTGCCCAGCCTGCTTAACCTACATATAAGTTTGTCTATACGTTTTTCCTGTTTTGCTTTTATATTATATTTATAGATATTCTGAATTTAGACAGGAGAGGATATATCATGCTCTATCTTACCAGAACGTCAATTCCATAGCTTTTCACAGTTGTTCTTTTGCCTACAACAAACTTCAGTACTGATCTGCTTCCAAATTGTCAAAACTACTCTGAGGCCACCTCCTTGAAAACTCTTCATCATGGACACTGTTCTACCCTAACTTTCACTATACTGTAATTATTCATCTCAGTATCTGTCCCTTTAAGGGCCAGAACCTTGTTTCACCTTGGTACCCTCCAGAACGTAGCAGATTATCTAGCACACAGTAGGTGCTCAAGTTTTTATTTATTTATTTATTTATTTATTTTTGAGACGGAGTTTCGCTCTTGTTACCCAGGCTGGAGTGCAATGGCGCGATCTCAGCTCACCGCAACCTCCGCCTCCTGGGTTCAGGTAATTCTCCTGCCTCAGCCTCCTGAGTAGCTGGGATTACAGGCCTGCGCCACCATGCCCAGCTAATTTTTTGTATTTTTTTTAGTAGAGACAGGGTTTCACCATGATGACCAGGATGGTCTCGATCTCTTGACCTCGTGATCCACCCGCCTCGGCCTCCCAAAGTGCCGGGATTACAGGCACTCAAGTTTTTATTAAGTTTTTATTAAACCAAATACAGTGGAGCAAAGACCCCACACAAATTCAAGAGAGCTGTGTTTTAAGCACTTATATCCAACTTCTTACAGCTATCATATTGCTTTACTGCTGCCTGAATATGAACTTAAATTGGAATGGAAATGGAGAGGAGAGATTCAGGAGCTCTCTCACAGTCAGTGGGACTTGGTGACATATTAGATAAATGGTGGAGAATGAGGGTTCATGGAAGAAGAAGATACTGAAATTCATTACAAGGTTTCGAATTAGGTGAGTGGGCACCTGATGATAGTGTTATTCAACATGATCACTGAGGGGGAAGCCGATTTGTAGGAAATATAATGAGTACAGTTTAAGATACATGGAGTTTGACAAACTTTTCATATTTCACATCTATGCCGAAGATTGACATGGGGTTTCATATTTATACGACATTTGAGAAAAATTTCTGCTCTCAAAATTTCATCTGGAATGTAAATGGTGTAATATTTTGATAAAGTTATTGGAAATTATCCACAACAATTTAGAAAATGTAATAAATAAAAACATCTTGCGTAAAATTGTCATTCTCCCAGAGTTTGCATAATTTCTCTTGATGAGGCATATAACTGTTGAAGCATTTGCTTAATTGATAATTTGTGCATAATTTTCTAAACTTTGGAACATAATTATCATCACTTGTGTCTGAGTTAACACTGAAATGAAACACTTTGGTGGAATGTTTTAAACACTAACAAAGTTTTAAAGACAGCAAATAAGGAATAAGAAAGAGAGAGTTTTTGATTAACATAAGAACAGCAGGCTTCTGTCAAGTACCATACAACTTAGCATGTCTCAGGGTGAATAAATTTGGACATAATCAGGGTATTAATCTAAAGCAAAACAGAGTGAGATTTTAATGAGTTAAGCCAAGATCAGAAGACTTTGGTTCGTTTTTGTTTTTTTGTAGAGATGAGGTCTCACTATGTTGCCTAGGCTGGTCTTGAACTCCTGGGCTCAAGTGATCCTCCTGCCTCAGCCTCCGAAAGTGCTGCAATTACAGGTCTGAGCCACCATGCCCACCCAGAAGACTTTAGTTTTCATTTCAATTTTTGATTACCTATTTGAATGCGGACCAGACGTTTAAAATCTCCATTTCTCAGTTTCCTTATCTTTCAAAAGGAATTACCATTGAGGATCCCTCCAGTTCCCTTAGTCTGTAATTCAAGTATCTGGTCTACATGTAATCTTATTTTTCAATTTCTCATTCATTAATACCTACCCTGCTTACTTCATAGGTCTGCTGGGAGAATTAGATGAACTAATGAATATAAACGGGTTTTGAGAAGTTAAAAATGCATTGCAAATGTAGAGTATAGTAATGACATAGGATTTTAAAATCATGCTGATGAAATTGTTTTGAAATTCAACCCGACTCGATTGGATGCTAGCAGAATCTTATTGCACAAGTGTTAAACAGAGGCATAAAGAAGATGTAATAAAAGAATGTTTGCTCTGCGAGGGACCTTAGACATCACTCAAAACAAGAAACTGAGTTCCAGGCTGGGTGCAGGGACTCACACATGTAATCGCAGCACTTTGGGAGGCCAAGGTGGGAGGATCATTTGAGCCCAGGAGTTCAAGGCCAGCCTGGACAACATAGTGAGACCCTGTCTCTACTAAAAATTAAAAAATTAGCCGGGAATGGTGGTGCACACATGTAGTCCCAGCTATTCGGGAGGCTCAGGCAAGAAGACTGCTTGAGCCCAGGAGTTCAAGGTTGCAGTGGGCTATGATCACATCACTGCACTACAGCCTGGGTGAGAGAACAGAAACTGAGTTCCAAAGAAGGGATACCAAAATATCAAAGAGAAACAACACCTTGTGCTATAGTTACTATTGTTTTCATAACATATCACCCCACACTTAGAGACTTAGAACAACGGTAATCATTTTATTATCTCCCATGGTTTCTGTGGGTCAGGAATCTGGGAAGGGCTCATCTGGGAGTCCAGTTCAAGGTCTTTTATTGGGTTGCAGTGAGATGGTAGCAGGTGCTGGAATGGCAGGGAGCAGGGTGCTGGAGCAGCTGGGCTGATTAAGAGTTGGTCTCTTCCCATAAGCTCAGCATCTTGCCCTGTAGACTCTCCAAGTGGACTACTTTAGCTTCCTCACAGCATGGCAGCCTCAGGGCAATCAGACTGTTTACTAGCTACGAACAGCTTCAAGAGAGGCTATTGCAGCAAAACAGCCGGGAGCAGTACCACCTTTCATGACTCAGCCTTGAAAGCCTCACAGACCAGTGCTCTAACTGGTCAAAAATGGTCATAGAAGCCCACTTTCATGGTGGAAGTGTTACTGCTGGAGGGTGTCCACGTTCTTGGCATCTTGAACAAAGAACTGGACAAAACACACAAACAAAGCAAGGGGAGAATGAAGCAACAAAAGCAGAGATTTATTGAAAACGAAAGCACGCTTCACGGAGCAGGAATGTTCCTGAGCAAGGGGCTCAAGGGCCCGGTTACAGAATGTTCTGAAGTTTAAATACCCTCCAGAGGTTTCCACTGGTTACTTGGTATAACCCTATGCAGATGAAGAGGGTAAAGTGAGGTCACAAAGTTATTTACTTGGTGTACACCCTGTGCAAATGAAGAGGATGTTTCCTGCCGCAGCTGAAGTAGAGTTACAAAGTTATTTACTTGGGCTTAGAAGGTTGGGGTTTTTCCATTTAATTTAGTTCTAGGAAGTACTTAGAATCCCTGCCTCCAGGCCCTATTCTCCTGCCTCAGAATGTTTTAGACACTTACAAAGTCGGTTTTGGGGTTTTTTTGAAACCAGTCTTGCTCTTGTTGCCCAGGCAGGAGTGCAATGGCACAATTTCCACTCACTGCAACCTCCACCTACCGGGTTCAGGCAATTCTCCTGCCTCAACTCCCTGAGTAGCTGGAATTATAGGTGCCCACCACCATGCCCAGCTAATTTTTTGTATTTTTAATAAAAATGGGGTTAAACCATGTTAGCCAGGCTGGTCTCAAACTCCTGACCTCAGGTGATCCACCTGCCTTGGCCTCCCAAAGTGTTGGGATTATAGGTGTGAGCCACCATGCCCGGCCAACACTAACAAAGTTTTAAAGACAGCAAATAAGGAACTCCAACTCCTATAGTTTCTAAGAGATGGGACACAGACCACACCCCTTGATGGGAAGAGTGTCAAGATCATGTTCTGAGAAGTGTAGGCAGGATGTAGATACTGTGCGGCCTTCTTTGGAAAGTACAGTCTGCTATGCCTCATTCTAAG
This sequence comes from Saimiri boliviensis, assembly GCF_048565385.1. Classification (NCBI taxonomy): domain Eukaryota; kingdom Metazoa; phylum Chordata; class Mammalia; order Primates; family Cebidae; genus Saimiri; species Saimiri boliviensis. The sequence continues at coordinate 41,438,764 of NC_133470.1, forward strand.
CCCTTTTGGTTCTGCATACTTACACTTACACAGCATTTTAAATATTTTCCAATCCTATTTTCTTTTTCATTTTTATTTTTTCTGATACGGAGTTTTGCTCTTGTTGCCCAGCTGGAGTTTTGCTCTTGTTGCCCATGATCTTAGCTCACTGCAACCTCTGCCTGCCGAGTTCAGGGTTCAAGTGATTCTTCTGCCTCGGCCTCCCAAGTAGCTGGGATTACAGGCACGTGCCACCATGTCTGGCTAATTTTTGTATTTTTAGTAGAGACCGGGTTTCACTTTGTTGTGCAAGCTGGTCTGAACTCCTAACCTCAGGTCATCTGCCCACCTTGGCCTCCCAAAGTGCTGGGATTACAGGTGTGAGCCACCACGCCCAGCCCCTATTTTCTTATATTATTAAAATATATTAGTATCAGGTTATTTAAACGTAATAATTTGATTATAGCACCAAGAGGGAGATCTACTCCCATGCATTTGATTTCCTTCTCTGAACTTATTCATCTTGCATGGTAGAAAGACAATTGTTAGGACAAGTGGAGTGGCTCATGCCTATAATCCCAGCAATTTCTTTTACCCCACCGACCCTCCCCTCAATCCCAACACTTTCCAAGGCTGAAGTGTGTGGATCACCTGAGGCCAGGAATTCAAGACCAGCCTGGCCAACATGGTGAAACCTGTCTCTACTAAAAATACAAAAATTAGACGGGCGTGGTGGCAGGCACCTGTAATCCCAGCTACTCGGGAGGCTTAGGCAGAATTGCTTGAACCTGAGAGGCAGAGGTTGCAGTGAGCCAGGATTGCACCACTGCACTCCAGCCTGGGTGACAGAGCGAGACTCCTTCTCAAAAAAAAAAGAAAGACAATTGTTTATACTTCGATAAAAAAACAAAGAAATAGGCCACGTGTGGTGGCTCATGCCTGTAATCCAAGCACTTTAGGAGGCCAAGGCAGACAGATTACCTGAGATCAGGAGTTCGAGACCAGCCTGGCCAACATGGTGAAATCCTGTCTCTACTAAAAATTTATAAAACTAGCCAAACATGGTGGCGGTTGTCTATAATCCCAGCTACTCAGGAGGCAGAGGCAGAATTGCTTGAACCCAGGAGGCGGAGGTTACAGTGAGCTGAGATTGCACCACTGCACTCCAGCCTGGGTGACAGAGTGAGACTCTGGCTCAAAACAAAAACAAAACAAAATTTAAAAAAACAAAAAACAAAACCCCAAAGAAATAGAAATACAAACATGTTATCTAGAGCTTCTCTGTCCAACCAGTAGCCACTAACCATCTATGGTTATTAAGCATTTGAAATATGGGATAAAGAACTGAATTTTCTACTTAAATATAATTTAACTGAATTTAACTTAGCCTAATTTAAATTTAAAAATTGATATTCAATCCAGTTATTGGACAAATTTAAGAATATTTGGAGCAACTTGGATATGTGAATCTACTTTTTCAATTGTAAATTTTATGAAATCTAAATACAGATCAAGTATTGCCAATGAAAATTTAACATCTAACTTGAAATGTGCTCTAAGTGTAAAATACACAGCAGATTTCAAAGACTCGGTACCAAAAAATGTAAAATATCTAAATGATTTCATATATTGATTACATGCTGAAATGATAAGGTTTTGGTAAATTGAGTTCTATAAAATGTATTGGGCTGGGCGTGGTGGCCCATGCCTGTAATCCCAGCACTTTGGGAGGCTGAGGCGTACAGATCACGAGGTCAGCAGATCGAAACCATCCTGGCTAACACGGTGAAATCCCGTCTCTACTGAAAATACAAAAAATTAGCTGGGCATGGTATCGTGCACCTGTAGTCCCAGCTGCTCAGGAGGCTGAGGCAGGAGAATCGCTTGAACCCGGGAGGCAGAAGTTGCAGTGAGCCGAGCTCGTGTCACTGCAATCCAGCCTGGGTGACAGAGCAAGACTCTGTCTCAAAAAAAAAAAAAAAAAAAAAAGTATTGCTGGTCAGGCACAGTGGCTCATGCCTGTAATCCCAGAACTTTGGAAGGCCAAGACAGCTGGATTACCTGAGGTCAGGAGTTTGAGACCAGCCTGGCCAACATGGCAAAACCCCATCTCTACTAAAAATACAAAACTTAGCCGGGCATGGGGGTGCATGCCTGTAATCCCAGCTACTCAGGAGGCTGAGGCAGAATTGCTTGAACCCTGGTGGGGCAGAGGCTGCAGTGAACTGAGATCATGCCACTGCACTCCAGCCTTGGTGACAGAGTGAGACTCACTCTCAAAAAAAAAAAAACAAACAAACAAACAAAAAACAAGAACACTGGGTGCGGTGACTCAGGCCTGTAATTCTAGCACTTTGGGAAGCCAAGGTGGGCGGATTACCTGAGACCAGCCTGGCAAACATGGTGAAACACCGTCTCTACTAAAAATACAAAGAAATTAGCCAGACCTGGTGGCAGACGCCTGTACTCCCAGCTACTCGGGAGGCTGAGGCAGGAGAATCCCTTGAACCCGGGTGCGGTGGCTCAGGCTTGTAACAACAGCACTTTGGGAGGCTGAGGCAGGCAGATCACAAGATCAGGAGTTCAAGACCAGCCTGACCAAAATGCTGAAACCCAATCTCTACTAAAAATACAAAAATTAGCTGGGCATGGTGGCAGGCGCCTGTAATCCCAGCTACTTCTGATGCTGAGGCAGGAGAATTGCTTGAACCCACAACGGAGAGGTTGCAGTGAGTGGAGATCACACCACTGCACTCCAGGCTGGCAATAGAGCCAGAATCCGTCTCAAAAAAAAAAAAGTATTACCAAAATTGAGTTCATATTTGCTTTTACTTTTTGATGTGGCTATTAGAAAATTTTTAATTATATTTGTGGCTTGCATTCTATTTGTATTAGACAGCTCTGATCTAGACACAGAGAGGTTAAGTACCAAAATAACCATGTAAAAGGTGAAGGTGGTTTTTCATAACAAAACTTGTAGCTTTGTAGTTTTATTATGAAGTAGTTAACTCTTTAAACTACATGCACATCGCTTCTCGGCCTTTTGGCTAAGATCAAGTGTAGTATCTGTTCTTATCAGTTTAATATCTGATACGTCCTCTATCCGAGGACAATATATTAAATGGATTTTTGGAAATAGGAGATGGAATAGGAGCTTGCTCCGTCCACTCCACGTATCGACCTGGTATTGCAGTACTTCCAGGAACAGTGCACTAAAAATAAAATAAAATAAAAAACTACATGCACATATAGCTTTGATAGAAAAATACGGAAAAATGGAAGCAGGAAGGCCCTCCGGTACTAGATCTCACCACATTGCTTAGGAAGTTACTTTGGTGGCTAGCTTCCAACCGAATACTAAAATAGTATGTGCATATTTACTGATGTGGAAACTGTAAACAGCTTTTCAACCCTGGAGATCTCATCTTTGTCAATATTTGTTACATGATTTTGCCATAAAACATTACTTTGGCTTTAAATACAGCTGAGTGAGACCATAGAAATACTCCCATTTTACAGATGAGGAAGCTAAGGCTAAGTTTGTTGTTGTCGTTGTTGTTGTTGTTGTTGTTTTGAGACAGAGGCTCGCTCTGTGCCCAGGCTGGAGTGCAGTGGCACGATCTTTGCTCACTGCAACCTCCGCCTCCCACATTCAAGCGATTCTCCTGCCTCAGCCTCCTGCGTAGCTGAGATTACAGGCATGTGCCACCACGCCCAGCCAATTTTTGTACTTTTAGTAGAGATACGGTTTCACCATATTGGTCAGGCTGGTCTTGAACTCCTGACCTCATGATCTGCCTGCCTCAGCCTCCCAAAGTGCTAGGATTACAGGCGTGAGCCAGTGCACCCGGCCTAATTTTTGTATTTTTATTAGAAACGGGGTTTCACCATGTTGGCCACACTGGTCTTGAACTCCTGACCTCAGGTGATCCGCCCGCCTCAGCCTCACAAAGTTTAGGATTACTGGGATTACAGGAGTGAGCCACCATCCCTGGCCCTTTTCTTTTTTTTAAACCTAAGTCACTTAAGTGGTAAGAAAGAGGGTACTAATGACATGTTTATTTTACTCATATTCCTATGAAAACGAGTTGGGGAAATAAGATCTCAATCAAACTCTAGATCAGAAAACCCTACAGAAAGCAGTCTACTTTGAAAAGATATTTTCTTTGTGAAAATGGCCTTTCTTTCATAAATTGAGCACATATTTGTCAATATCTACCAAGTGCAAGGCACGGTATTGGATATTACGGGAGATAGAGACTTGGTTCTCAGATCCTATTTGCTCAATGAGTTTGTAATGTAAGTGCCACTAGATACAGAGCTATATCTTGCTATGCAGCAATTTCTGATTACATTATAAATAGCTTCACATAAAAATCTTATCCTAGTCTGTTGGGGCTGCCGTAACAAAATACTGTAGACTAGGTAGCTTATAAATAACCGAAATATATTTCTTACAGTTCCAAAAGCTGGGAAGTCCAAGATCAAGGTACCAGCAGATTTGGTGTCTAGTGGGAACATGCATTCTGATTTACAAATTACTGTCTTCCTGCTGTGTCTTTACGTGGTGGAATGGATGAGAGGTATCTCCCAGGCCTCCCTCTCTTTTTTTTTTTTTTTAATTTTGCTCTTTATTTTACTGCAAGACCAGGCCTCTCTTATAAGTGCACTGCTTTCTTTTTTTTTCTCTGTCTCCCTCTCTCTTTTTTTTTTTTTAAAGACAGGGTTTCACCATGTTGGTCAGGCTGGTCTTGAACTCCCGACCTCAGGTAATCCGCCCGCCTTGGCCTCCAAAGTGCTTGGATTACAGTCGTGAGCCACCACGCCCGGCCAAGTGCATTACTTTCTAATGCCGTCACCTTGGGGGTTAGGATTCAACATATGAATTTTGGGGGGACACAAATATTCAGCTCATATCAAATCTTCCTATTAAATTGTATAAATAAATCATTTTGAGGATATAAAATTTAGATTAAAAATATATAAGCACAAAAAATAATTACTAAAAAAGAAAAAAATATATATATAAGCACATACTAATATGGCTTGGTGTGTCCTCACCCAAATCTCATCTTGAATTATACTTTCCATAATCTCCACCTACCATGGGAGGGACCCCATGGGAGATCATTAAATCATGGGGGCAGTTACCCCCATGCTGCTATTCTCATGATAGCGAGTGAGGTCTCACAAGATTTGATAGTTTTGTAAGAACTTTCCCTTCTGTTGCTCATTCTGCTCTCTCCTGCTGCCATGTGAAGAAGGTTGTATTTGCTTTCCCTTCCACTATGATTGTACGTTTCCTGAAGCCTCTCCAGCCCTGCTGAACTGTGAGTTAATTAAACCTCTTTTCTTTATAAACCCAGTCTAAGCTATGTCTTTTTTGCTTTTCGGGTTTTTTTTTTTTTTTTTTTTTTTTTTTTTTTTTTTTTTTTGAGATGGAGTTTTGCTCTTGTTGCCTAGGCTGGAGTACAATGTCACCATCTCTGCTCAGCACAACTTCTGCCTCCCAGGTTCAAGTGCTTCTCCTGCCTCAGCCTTCTGAGTAGCTGGGATTACAGGTATATGCCACCACACCTGGCTAATTTTTTGTAGTTTCAGTAGAGACAGGGTTTCTCCTTACTGGTCAGGCTGGTCTTGAACTCCTGACCTAAGGTGATCCGCCTGTCTTTGCCTCCCAAAATGCTGGGATTATAGGTGTGAACCACTGTGCCCAGCCAGATGTTTCTTTATTAGCAGTGTGAGAACAGACAATTATAGTGAACCCCATGTTCCTCTTCAAATAATCAGTATGTCAGTATGTTCAGCTCTCTTATTCTTCAAATCTCTATTTTAAAGTTTAACTTCCTTGTAATTCCGGTAAACAACCTTCTCCACCAGTTCATCAGTAGTTCACATCTGTCTACCCTCCCCCACCCCAGCTCCATCCTGACTCATCCTGGTCACCTGATCACCCCTGGCTACCCGCTCTGACATGCCCGTAACCATCCTTTCTGCCAAAACACCCACCCTGCCACTCCAGCTCAGACCCCTGCTCTTTTTAAAATAGCCAGTCAGGATTAGTCTAGTTTGTGCAGTCTAACCCTAGTCAATAGGGGACGATACAGCAGTAGGGATGAACCCAGTCAGGCATAAGTACCTCTTCCCCGCTTTGTCCAAGCATGTGGTGGCCATCATTGCTCTGTCCGTGAGCCCTGCACCCTTCTATAGAAGTAAACTGCCTTGCTGAGAGGACATATCTTCGAGTGTTATTTCTTTTGCGGCATCAAGATTTTACTTATAACAGGACAAAAACAGTAAATTGTTACTGGTAGACTGGGGTGCTGCTATAAGAATACCCGAAAATGTGGAAGCGACTTTGGACCTGAGTAATGGGCAGAGGTTGGAACAGTTTGGAGGGCTCAGAAGAAGACAGGAAAATGTGGGAAATCTGGAACTTCCTAGAGACTTGGAGGGCTCAGAAGACAGGAAGATGTAGGAAAGTTCGGAACTTCTTAGACACCTGTTGAATGGCTTTGACCAAAATGCTGATAGTGATAGGGACAATGAAGTCCAGGTTGAGGTGGTCTCAGATGGAGATGAGGAACTTATTGTGAACTGGAACAAAGGTGACTTTTGCTATGCTTTAACAAAGAGGCTGGCAGTATTTTGCCCCTGCCCTAGAGATCTGTGGAACTTGGAACTTAGGTTTGAAAAGGAAGCAGAGCATAAAAGTTTGGAAAATTTGCAGCCTGATGATGTGATGGAAAACAAAAACACATTTTCTGAGGAGAAATTCAAGCAGGCTGCAAAAATTTGCATAAATAAGGAGCCAAATGTTAATTGCCAAGACAATGGGGAAAATATCTCTAGGTCCTGTCAGAGATCTTCAAGGCAGCCCCTCCCATCACAGGCCCAAGGCCTAGGAGGGAAAAATGGTTTCCTAGTCTGGACCCAGGGTCCTCTGCTTTATGCAGCCTCAGGACATGGTGCCTTGCGTCCCAGCTGCTTCAGCTCCAGCCATAGCTAAAAGGGGTCAAGGTACAGCTCTGGCCATTGCTTCAGAGAGTGCAAGATCCAAGCCTTGGCAGCCTGCATGTGGTGTTGGTCCTGAAGGTGTGCAGAAGATGAGAACTGAGGTTGGGAACCTCTGCCTAGATTTCAGAGGATATATGGAAATGTCTGGATGTCCAGGCAGAAGTCTGCTGCAGGAGTGAAGTCCTCATGAGAACCTATGATAGGGCAGCATAGAAGGGAAAGGTGGGGTCAGAGCCCCTATACAGAGTCCCCACTGGGACACTGCCTGGTGGAGCTGTGAGAAGAGGGCTATCACCCTCCAGAACCCAGAATGGCAGATCCACTGACAACTTGCACTGTGCACCTGGAAAAGCTTCAGACACTCAATGGCAGCCCATAAAAGCAGCCAGGAGGAGAGCTGCAGCCTGCAAAGTCACAGGGGTGGAGCTGCCCAAGGCTGTGGGAGCCCACCTCTTGCATCAGCATGACCTGGATGTGACATGGAGTCAAAGGAGATCATTTCAGCGCTTTAAAATTTGACCACCCCACTGGATTTTGGACTTGCATGGGGTCTGTAGCCCCTTTGTTTTGGCCAACTTCTCCCATCAGGAACAGGTGTATTGACCTAATACCCATACCCCCATTGTATCTAGGAAGTAACTAACTTGCTTTTCATTTTACAGGCTCATAGGTGGAAGGGACTTGCCTTGTCTCAGATCAGGCTTTGGACTTGGAATTTTGAGTTAATGCTGGAATGAGTTAAGACTTTGGGGGACTGTTGGAAGGGCATGATTGTGTTTTGGAATATGAGAACATGAGATTTGGGAGGAGCTGGAGTGGAATAGTATGTTTGGCTGTGTCCCCACCCAAATCATAATCCCCAGGTGTTCTGAGAAGGACCTGGTGGGAGGCAATTGAATCATCGGGCAGGGGGGTTACCTGCATGCTGCTGTTCTCATGATAGTGAGTGAGGTCTCACGAGATCTGATGGTTTTATAAGGGGCTTTTCCCCTTAGGCTCATTCTTCTCTCTTATGCTGTCATGTGAAAAGGATATGTTTGCTTCCCCATCTGCCATGATTGTAAATTTTCTGAGGCCTCCCAGACCCTGCAGAAGTCAATTAAACCTCTTGTATTTATAAACTACCCAGTCTTGGGTATGTCTTTATTAGCAGCATGAGAATGGACTAATACACAGACCTTAACACTTTATTCCAATGTCCAAAATCATAATTTATATATATTTTTAATTAATCAGGAAAATTTTTTCTAAACCTGGAGTTTCTGTCTGGGCCATATTTTATTATAAGTATTAACAAATGAATTGGCATATTAGCACCAGTGAATCCACTGGATGAGTGGCTTTTGTTTTTCTGCTTCATACCTACCAAGGTCCTTGGCCAAAACTTCCAGTTCTGTGGGCTGACATTTCTGTCACTGAATCAGAATAAGAAATGAAGTAGTTTGTATTAGTTAAGGTTTAACTTGTGTCAGCCAAAGAAAGGAAGGAAGGAAGGGATAGAGGGAGGAAGGGATGAAAAAGAGATTTCATTCACAGTAGCTGCAAAACCCAAAAAATACTAAGAAGTCATCATGAAGAGTATGAGTCCTTTGTAAAGAACATATAGGGCTGGGCACAGCGGTTCATGCCTATAATCCCAGTAGTTTGGGGAGGCTGAGACAGGAAGATCACTTGAGCCCAGGAGTCCAAGACCAACCTAGGCAACATGAGACTCTGTCTCTACAAATATATATATATAGAGAGAGAGAGAAAAAAAAATTTTGCCGAGCATGGTGAAAAAAAATTAGCCATGGGAGGCTGAAGTGAGAGGATCGCTTGAGCCTGGTGGGGGTCAAGATTGCATTCAGCCATAATCAAACCCACTACATTCCAGTTGGGGTGACAGAGCAAGACATTGTCTTTAAAAAATAAAGAAAACAGCCAGCTGCGGTGGCTCACACCTGTAATCCCAGCACTTTGGGAGGCCAAGGCAGGTGGATCACTTCAGGTCAGAAGTTCAAAACCAGCCTGGCCAATATGGTGAAACTCTGTCCCTATTAAAAATACAAAAAATTTGTGAGGTGTGGTGGCAGGTGCCTGTAATCGAAGCTGCTGGGAAGGCTGAGGCAGGAGAATCACTTGAACCTGGGAGGCAGAGGCTGCAGTGAGCCGAGATTGCCACTGCACTCCAGCCTGGGCGACAGAGAGAGACTCTGTCTCAATAAATAAATAACAAAAAATAAAAATAAAAAAATCAAAGAGTACATTGCTTATGTGTGTGTGTAAACTACCAACTTTAAGATGGTGGTTTATGGCCTCTGTTTTACCAAAGACCATCTTAAACATTGCCTCCAATTTTGGCAAAAATGTGTGTGTGTGTAAATGTCTAATATAAGATCTGAAAGAAAACTTACATTATCAGTACTAATTAACCTCTGAGAAAAGCAAGGAATTGGTGAGGGGAGCCCTTCACTTTTTACTCTGTAAAATCATATGGAGGGAGAGAAGGAGCGGAGATGCGGCACTGTAGCTCTAACCTTTTCTTTCCTTCTTTTTTTTTTTTTTTAAGAAAGGAAACAAAATAGCTAAGAAACAAACTACAAAGTTAAAAAGTAGAATGATAGAGATATGTGGATTCTGTATGTAACAAAAAGGCATTTGAGGCATTTTTTAGGTACAATAATGGCATATTGTTATTTATTAAAGCATCTTTATCTTTTGGAGAAACATATTAAAACATTTACAAATGAAATAATATGCCTGGGATTTGCTTCAAATTAATATAGGAGTGGGGCAGGGAAGTGAGGTACAGACAAAACAAGACTGGCGGTGAGTTGATAGTTGTTGGTTAGGTAATGGATATATGTGGGGAGTAATTATACTGTTTTTTCTACTTTTGTATGTTTGCAATTTTCCACAATAAAAGTTTCTTCTTGAGGGGGAAAAATGTACACATAAAAAACAAAACTATAAAATACTGGAAGTAGGCTGGGCACGGTGACTCACACCTATAATCCCAGCACTTTGAGAGGCCGAGACAGGTGGATCACTTGAGGTCAGAAGTTCAAGACCAGCCTGAACAATATGAACAGGCATGAGCCACAGCCAGGCAGGAGAATCGCTTGAACCTGGGAGGTGGAGGTTGCAGTGAGTGAAGATTGCGCCACTGCACTCTAGCCTAGGTGAAAGAGTGAAACTGTCTCAAAAAAAAAATACTGGAAGTAAATAAAAAGAATGCATTTATTTAAATCTTGGTGTTGGAAATCAAAAATCCAGAAGCTGTAAAGAAAAAAGATGTATAGATTAAGCAACATAACTTTACATTTACATATGGCAAAATAGACTAAAAATAAAATTGAAAAACAAGAACAACAGATTAGGAAAAAATATGTTTAACACTGACAATAGACAAAAGATTAAAATCCCACTATCGTAACAGTTCCTATAAGTTATCAATTTTAAGAACTAAAAAAAAATGAACAAGAGACATTAACCAGCAACTCAGAAGAGAGGATATATAAATGATGAATGTGTATACAGTACAGCTGGTGCTCCATATCCATATCCATATCCATGGGTTTCACATCCGAGATTTCATCCATACATGGATTCAACCAAACGAGGACTAAAAATATTTGGAAAGGGGCGGATCCAAGTTGGCTGAATAGGAACAGCTCCAGAGTGCAGTTCCCAGCAAGAACAGCACAGACGGTGAGTGATCACCGCATTTCCAAACAAGTTTTCACTGCCCACAGACCAGGAGATTCCCAGGCCGAAAAGAGCCACGAGTTTTTAGTGCAGAGGTTTCAGCCAGAGCTGATTAGGCACACAGAAACTCACATAAATCTGAGTGGCCGTTTTGACTGGCACCTGGAACGCCTGGGAGATAGAGCAGCCCATTTAACTGAAAGGGAGGGGGCTGAGATAGGGAGCCAGGTGATCTGGTTTGGCGGGTACCTCCCCCACAAGACAAGCAATCTGAAACACTCTGGATTGAGAGTTTCACAGCAAGCGCAGCTGGACTTAGGACAGTCCAGTTCGGTGGGGGGAAGTGCGTCCCCCACTACCAAAGTAGTCCGCCACTACCAAGGCAGTTCACACAGCAGCTGGGCAGAGCCTGTGGCAGCTCAGCAACACCTCTGCTGGCAGACTGTGACTAGACTACTCCGTGAAAGGCAGGGCATCTATGAAAAAAGGCAGCAGCACGACAGGAACTTGTAAATAAAGCCAACCTTCCTAGGACAGAGCACCTGGGAAAAGAGGCGGTTATGAGTTCAGCTGTAGCAGACTTAAAGGTACCTGCCCAGCAGCTCTGCATGGAGCAATGGAGCTCCCAGCACAGCACTTGAGCTCCTATAAGGGACAGACTGTTTCTTCAAGTAATGCCCCAACCACCGTATGCCCTAAGAGACACCTCATAAAGGAGAGCTCATGCCGACATCTGGTGGGTACCCTTCTGGGAAGAGGATAGCAGAGGAAGAAACTGGCAGCAACCTTTGCTGTTCTGCAGGCCCCGTGGGTGATCCCCAGGTAAGCAGGGTCTGGAGTGGACCTCCAGCGGTCCTGCAGTAGCGGGGTCTGACTGTTAGAAGTAAAACTAAGAGGCAGAAAGAAATAGCTTCAACATCAACAAAAAGGACATCCACTGAGAGACCCCATCCGAAAGTCACCAACTACAAAGACCACAGGTAGATAAAGCCACTAAGATGGGAAGAAACCAGTGCAAAAAAGATGAAAACACTAAAAACCAGAATGCCTCTTCTCCTCCAAGGGATCACAACTCCTCACCAGCTAGGGATCAAAGATGAATGGAGAATGAATCTGATGAATTAACAGAAACAGGCTTCAGAAGGTGGGTAATAACAAACTTCTCAGAGCTAAAAGAACGTGTTCTAACCCAATGCAAAGAAACTGAGAATGTAGAAAAAAGGTTAGATGAGATGCTAACTAGAATAAACAGCTTAGAGAAGAATATAAATGACTTGATGGAGCTGAAAAACACAGCATGAGAACTTCATGAAGCATACACAAGATTCAATAGCTGAATCTATGAAGCAGAAGAAAGAGTATCAGAGACTGAAGATCAACTCAATGAAATAAAATGAGAAAGCAAGATTAGAGAAAAAAGGGTGAAAAGAAATGAACAAAGCCTCTAAGAAATATGGGATTATGTGTAAAGACCTAATCTACGTTTGATAGGTGTACCTGAATGTGACGGAGAGCATGAATCCAAGCTGGAAAACCCTCTTCAGGATATTATCCAGGAGAACATCCCCAACCTAGCAAGGCAGGCCAACATTCAATTCCAGGAAATACAGAGAACACCACAAAGATATTCCTCAAGAAAAGCAACCCCAAGGCACATAATCGTCAGCTTCACCAGGGTTGAAATGAAGGAAAAAATGCTAAGGGCAGCCAGAGAGAAAGGTCAGGTTACCCCCAAAACGGAAGCCCATCACACTCACAGCAGATCTCTCGGCAGAAACCCTACAAGCCAGAATAGAGTGGGGTCCAATATTCAACATCCTTAAAGAAAAGAACTTTCAACCTAGAATTTTATATCCAGCCAAACTAAGCTTCATAAGCAAAGGAGAAAGAAAATCCTTTATGGACAAGCAATTGCTGAGAGATTTCATCACCACCAGGCCTGCCTTACAAGAGCTCTTGAAAGAAGCACTAAACAAGAAAAGGAACAACCAGTGCCAGCCAATCTGAAAATGTACCAAATGGTAAAGACCTCGACGTAATGAAGAAAATGTGTCAACGAATGGACAAAACATCCAGCCAGCATCAAAATGGCAGGATGAAATTCACACATGACAATATTAACCTTAAATGTAAATGGACTAAATGCCCTAATCAAAAGACACAGATTGGCAAATTGGATAAAAAGTCAAAACCTATCAGTGTGCTGTATTCAGGAAACCCATCTCACGTGCAAGGACACACATAGGCTAAAAATAAAGGGATGGAGGAAGATTTGTCAGGCAAATGGAAAGCAAAAAAAAAAAAACAGGAGTCGCAATCCTAGTCTCTGATAAAACGGACTTTAAACCAACAAAGATCAAAAGAGACAAAGAAGGGCACTACATGATGGTAAAAGGATCAATGCCATCAAGAAGAACTAATGATCCTAAATATATACACACCCATTAAAGGAGCACCCAGGTACATAGAGCAAGTTCTTAATAACCTACAAAGAGACTTAGACTCCTACACAGTAATAGTGGGAGACTTTAACACTCCACTGTCACTATTAGACAAATCAATGAAACAGAAAATTAACAAGGATATCCACGACTTTAACTCAGATCTGGATCAAGTGGACCTAATAGACATCTACAGAAATCTCCACCCCAAATCCACAGAATATACATTCTTCTGAGCACCACATGGCACCTACTCTAAAATTGACCACATAATTGGAAGTAAATCACTCCTCAACAAATGCAAAAGAATGGAAATAATAACAAATAGTCTCTCAGACCACAGGGCAATCAAATTAGAACTCAGAATTAAGAAACTAACTCAGAGGCACACAACTTCATGGAAACTGAACAACTGGCTCCTGAATGTCGACTGGATAAACAATGAAATGAAGGCAGAAATAAAGATGTTCTTTGAAACCAACGAGAACGAAGACACAATGTACCAGAATCTCTGGGACACATTTAAAGCAGTGTCTAGAGGGAAATTTATAGGAATAAATGCCCACCAGAGAAGCGAGGAAAGATCTAAAATCAACACCCTATCATCAAAATTGAAAGAGCTAGAGGAGCAAGATCAAAAAAACTCAAAACCTAGCAGAAGGCAAGAAATAACTAAGATCAGAGCAGAACTGAAAGAGATAGAGACACAAAAAATCCTTCAAAAAATCAATAAATCCAGGAGCTGGTTTTTTGAAAAGATCAACAAAATAGACAGACTGCTAGCCAGATTAATCAAAAAGAAAAGAGAGAAGAATCAAATAGATGAAATTAAAAAAACGATAAAGGGGAGATCACCACTGATTCCTCAGAAATACAGGCTACAATCCGACATTACTACAAAAAACTCTATGCACGTAAACCAGTAAACCTGGAAGAAATGGATAAATTCCTGGACACTTGCACCCTCCCAAGCCTAAACCAGGAAGAAGTTGAAACCTTGAACAGACCAATAACAAGGGCTGAATTTGAGGCAGCAATTAATAACCTACCAACCCAAAAAAGTCCAGGTCCAAATGGGTTCACAGCCGAATTCTACCAGATGTACAAAGAGGAGCTGATACCACTCTTTCTGAAATGATTCCAAACAATACAAAAAGAGGGAAATCTTCCCAAATCATTTTATGAAACCAACATTATCCTGATACCAAAACCCAGCAGAGACTCAACAAAAAAAAGAAAACTTCAGGCCAATATCCATGATGAACGTCGAAGCAAAAATCTTCAATAAAATACTGGCAAACAGATTGCAACAGCACATCGAAAAGCTTATCCATCACGATCAAGTAGGCTTCATCCCCGGGATGCAAGGCTGGTTCAACATACGCAAATCTATAAACGTAATCCACCACATAAACAGAACCAAAGACAAAAACCACATGATTATCTCAATAGATGCAGAGAAGGTCTTCGACAAAATTCAACAGCCCTTTATGCTAAAAACTCTCAAACCACATTGCCATGTGTGTACCTATGCAAAAATCCTGCGTGATCAGCACATGTACCCCAGAACCTAAAATGCAATAAAATGTATATATATGGAAAAAACAATAAAAAGAATACAACATTAAAAAAACCCAAATTTTTGGGGCTGGGAGCGGTTGCTCAAGCCTGTAATCCCAGCACTTTGGGAGGCCGAGGTGGGTGGATCACGAGGTCAAGAGATCGAGACCATCCTGGTCAATATGGCGAAACCCCGTCTCTACTAAAAATATGAAAAATTAGCTGGGCATGGTGGCACGTGCCTGTAATCCCAGCTACTCAGGAGGCTGAGGCAGGAGAATTGCTGGAACCCAGGATCCAGAGGTTGCAGTGAGCCGAGATCACGCCATTGCACTCCAGCCTGGGTAACAAGAGAAGTCTCAAAAAAAAAAAAAAAAAAAAAAAACTGAAAAATTTTTAACTACTATATGAAAGCCATTTACATTGGATTTGCATTGTATTGTAAGTAATCTAAAGATGATTTGAAGTACACAGGAGGATGTATGTAGGTTATATGCAACTACTACAGCATTTTATATAAGGACTTAAGCATCCATAGATTTTGGTATCTGTATGGGTCCTGGAATCAATTCCTCATGGTTACTGAGGAATGATGGTATAAAAGTAAGCTCTAGTACGAGCACTGGGGCTCACGCCTGTAATTCCAACACTTTGGGAGGTAGAGGCAGGTAGATCACGACGTCAGTAGTTCGAGTCCAGCCTGACCAACATGGTGAAACCCCATCTCTACTAAAAATAGAAAAATTAGCTGGGCTTAGTGGCACGCACCTGTAATCCCAGCTACTCAGAAGACTGAGGCGGGAGAATTGCTTGAAGCCGGGAGGCAGAGGTTGCATTGAGCCGAGATCGTCTCACTGCATTCCAGCCTGGACGTCTCAAAAAAAAGCTCTACGCCTGTAATCTCAGCACTTTGGGAGGCCGAGGCAGGCAGATCTCGAGGTCAAGAGATGAAGATCATCCTAGCCAACATGGTGAAATCCTGTCTCTACTAAAAATACAAAAATTAGCCGGGCATGGTGGCTTGCACCTGTAGTCCCAGCTACTCCAGAGGCAGGAGAATCGCTTGAACTCAGGAGGCAGAGGTTGCAGTGAGCCAAGATCAAGCCACTGCACTCCAGCCTGGGCAACAGAGCAAGACTCTGTCTCAAAAACAATAATAATAATAAAATTAAAATTAAAATTAAGGTAAGATCTAAGGTAGTAATATATAATCAGCAAAACGAAAATTAAAAGAATGAGGTACCATTTTCCCCCATTAAATTGGTGAAAATGGGCTGGGCCCAGTGGCTCATGCCTGTAATCCCAGCACTTTGGGAGGCCGAGGTGGGTAGACTACCTGAGCTCAGGAGTTTGAGACCAGCCTGGGCAACACGGTGAAAACTGGTCTCTGCTGAAATACAAAAAACTAGCCGGGCATGGGGGCATGGGTCTGTAACCCCAGGTACTTGGGAGGCTGAGACAGGAGAATCACTTGAACCCGGGAGGCAGAGGTTGCAGTGAGCCGAGATCACGCCACTGCACTCCAGCCTGGGTGACAGAGCAAGATTGTGTCTCAAAAATAAATAAATAAATAAATAAATAAAATAAAAAATAAATTGGTGAAAATGAAAAGGATTGCTAACTTACAAGGTTGAGGAAGGTATGAAGATGTATGCTCTTACATACTTTTGGTAGAAATACCAATTGATACGGGCTTTTTGGTGGGCAATTCTAAACGATAATTAAAATATAAAGTATACATACTCTTTGACCCAGCAATCTAACATCTAGGAATCTACCACTCTGGAACAGTCACACATATGTACAAAAGTATATGTGCAAGGACGTTTATCACATCATTGTTGGTAATAATAAATAACTTTGTTTGGGCGCAGTGGCTCACACCTGAAATCCCAGCACTTTGGGAGGCCCAGGTGGACAAATCATCTGAGGTCAGGAGTTCCAGGCCAGCCTGATCAACACGGTGAAGCCCCATCTCTACTAAAAACACAAAAATTAGCTGGGTGTGGTGGCCAGTGCCTGTAATCCCAGCTACTCAGGAGGCTGAGGCTGGAGAATCGCTTGAACCCGGGAGGCAGAGGTTGCAGTGAGCTGAGATCATGCCATTGCATTCCAGCTTCGGCAACAAGAGCAAAAACTCCGTCTAAAAAATAAATAAATAGGCCGGGCGCGGTGGCTCAAGCCTGTAATCCCAGCACTTTGGGAGGCCAAGGCGGGTGGATCACGAGGTCGAGAGATCAAGACCATCCTGGTCAACATGGTGAAACCCCGTCTCTACTAAAAATACAAAAAACTAGCTGGGCATAGTGGCGCATGCCTGTAATCCCAGCTACTCAGGAGGCTGAGGCAGGAGAATTGCCTGAACCCAGGAGGCGGAGGTTGCGGTGAGCCGAGATCGCGCCATTGCACTCCAGCCTGGGTAACAAGAGTGAAACTCCGTCTCAAAAAAAAATAAAAATAAAATAAATAAATAAATAAATAAATAAATAAATACGGCCGGGTGCGGTGGCTCAAGCCTGTAATCCCAGCACTTTGGGAGGCCGAGGCAGGCGGATCACGAGGTCAAGAGATTGAGACCATCCTGGTCAACATGGTGAAACCCTGTCTCTACTAAAAATACAAAAAATTAGCTGGGCATGGTGGCACGTGCCTGTAATCCCAGCTACTCAGGAGGCTGAGGCAGGAGAATTGCCTGAACCCAGGAGGTGGAGGTTGCGGTGAGCCGAGATCGCGCCATTGCACTCCAGCCTGGGTAACAAGAGCGAAACTCCGTCTCAATAAATAAATAAATACATACATACATACATACATAACTGAAAATATCTCAAGTATTAGTCCAAGTGGTAATGGTTAAATAATGGCGGGGCATGGTGGCTCACGCCTGTAATCCTAGCACTTTGGGGGGTCGAGGTGGGCGAATGCCCTGAGCTTGAGAGTTCGAGACCAGCCTGACCAACATGGCAAAACCCTGTCTCTACTAAAAATTCAAAATTAGCTGGATATGGTGGTACACGCCTGTAATCCCAGCTACTTGGGAGGCTGAGGCAGGAAAATTGGTTGAACCGTGGAGGCAGAGGTTGTAGTGGGCCAAGATCATACCTTTGCACTCTAGCCTGGGTGACAAGAGTGAAATTCCCCCTCCAAAAATAAATAAATAAATAAATTATGGCACATTCATACTATGAAATGCCACACAGCCTGTGTAAAAAATGAGTTCAAGATGAACAGAGCTCCAAGATATATTGTTCAATTAAAATAATTTCAGACTAATAAAAAGAAGGAAAATAAATAAAAATGAAATAATAATAATAATTTCAGACTAACCTATATAGTGTGATTGTATAAATATGATACTCCTTAATTTCCCCAGCACTATCCATCTTACACAAATAAATTATTATTCATCCTTACACAAATGAATCCCTGCTACTGCTACACATCGAAGAAAGTCTTGGCACATGCTGCAAAATGAATCCTCCTGGAGCATGCTACATTGAATTGCCCACATGACAAGCTCTGTCATTAATCAATGCCTGAAAATTGAAGGGTCTGTCTCTGAGACTTCTGACTTTAATATCTTTGTTTTCTCTGAACACACTCTGTTAATACATATGCATGTCTTTCTTGTCTAGCCCATTTCTCACAGGTCCACTGACATATTATTTCAGCTCTTCTGAAAGGTGACTGCTTTATCTTTTTGAGGTACCAGTGCTCTCTACCAAGAATTGCAGGTATGCTCTATGGCCTATGTTTTACCTTAGCCCATCTTCCTTTTCTTTTTCCTTCCACAGGACTGCCAAGTCCAAATTCTTAGACCATCTTAAATATTCCTTCCAATTTTAGTAAAAATGTGTGTGTGTGTGCAAAATGCTCAATAAAATATTTGTCGGGTAACTCATATTATTATCAGCAGTTAATTACTTCTGATTTTAAAAATGGGATTAGTGGGTGAATGAAAGTGAGAGTTTCACTTTTTACCCATAAACTTCTATATATAAACTTACATATTTTTTTAAATTTTATTTTTTGAGACAGAGTCTTGCTTTGTTGCCCAGGCTGGAGTGCAGTGGTGAGATCTCAGCTCACTGCGAACTCTGCCTCCTGGGTTCAAGCAATTCTCCTGCCTCAGCCTCCTGAGTAGCTGGGATTACAGGCATGTGCTGCCATGCCTGGCTAATTTTTGTATTTTTAGTAAAGAGGGAGTTTCATCATGTTGGCCAGGCCTCATGTGATCTGCCAGCCTCAGCTTCCCAAAGTGCTGGGATTACAGGCGTGAGCCACTGTGACCGGCCTAAACTTCTGTATTATTAGATTAAAAATAAGCATTCACTCATATAAATAATATATAATATTATATTTATAATAAAATAGGCAGCCAGGCACAGTGGCTCACACCTGTGATTCCAGTGCTTTGGGAAGTCAAGGCAGGTGGATCACTTGAGGTCAAGAATTTGAGACCAGCTTGACCAACATGGTGAAACCCCAGCTCTACTAAAAATACAGAAGTAGCTGGGCATAGTGGTGGGCCCCTGTAATCCCAGCTACTCAGGAGGCTGAGGCAGGAGAATCGCTTGAACCCGGGATGTGGAGGCTGCAGTGAGCCGAGATCGTGCCATTGCACTGCAGCCTGGGCAACAAGAGTGAAACTGTCTCAAAAAATAAAATATGCATACACTTATATAAATAGAATATAACATATAATATTATAGAATTGTACTAGCTTTACAATTTTAAGACAATTTAAAAACACAAGCCGGACGCGGTGGCTCACGCCTGTAATCCCACCACTTCAGGAGGCTGAGGAGAGCAGATCATGAGGTCAAGAGATCGAGACCATCCTGGTCAACATGGTGAAACCGCGTCTCTACTAAAAATACAAAAATTAGCTGAGCATGGTGGTGTGCTCCTGCAGTCCCAGCTATTCGGAAGCCTGGGGCAGGAGAATCGCTTGGACCTGGGAGGCAGAGGCTACAGTGAACCGACATGGCACTACTGCACTCCAGCCTGGCGACAGAGTGAGACTCCATATCAAAAACAAAAAACAAACAAACAACAACAAAAAACTGCCAAACAGGTCAGGGGCTGTGGCTCATACCTATAATCCCAGCACTTTGGGAGGCTGAGGCTGGAGGATCACTTGAGCCCAGGAGTTTGAGGCCAGCATGGACAACATAGTGAAACCCCATCTCTACAAAATATACAAAAATTAGACAGGTATGGTGATTCATGCCTGTAGTCCCAGCTACTGGGGAGGGTGAGGTGGGAGAATCACTTGAGCCTGGGAGGTCGAGGCTCCAATGAGCCGTGATTGCACCACTGCAGTTCAGCCTGGGTGAGCCTGTCTCAAAATGAAATCAAATAAAACCCACCAAACGACTTACCCGCAATTGTAAATAGGATTAGGACTCTGCTACTTTTGACTTCAGGCAAGTCTTCCTCTCAAAAGCCTGTGTTCCACCCTCTGGACATCTCCACAAAATTGCCTATATTACTTTAGATAAATATTGCAAGCAACAGAACATCCTGACTCAAAAGACATAAGCAATAAGGGTTTATTAACCCCCATAACAAGGAATCTAGAGATAAGTAAGTTCTGGGGTTAGTTAATAAATAATTCTGTCAGCACTGTCAAGGACACATGGTCTTCCCACCTCTCCCTTCTGCTGGCTTTGCCCTCAGGTTACCTCACCTCAGGGCTGCGGGATAGCTACCAACATCTGGGTGTCACACCCAGAAACGACATGTTCAGAGGAGGAAAGAGGAGCAGCTAGCACTCTTGTCTTTTTCTTAGGAACCGGGAAACCTTTCCCAGGAACTTCCAGTAGACTTCTCCTAACATAGCATTTGCCAGATTTTGGATAGTTGCCCATTCTTAAGCCAGGTGCTCCTGTTAAAAGGTGGACAGGAGAGAGTGAATACAGGATAGAAGCTCCACGCTGTTTGCCACAATATCCTGGGACCTCTTGATCTCATCCAATTTGGGACGAGGAGTTCCAAATTGTACTCCTCGTTCTTCTTTTGTGCTGGATCTGATCTCCCTCGTGCATTTCTTATTTCAGGAAATGGTATGGTTACCTGTCTAGGTGCCCAAGTCAGAAACCAGCAAGTAATTATGATAGTTCTCCTTTCCCCTCCTTTCTTTTTTTCTTTTCGTTTTTTTTTGGGGGGGTGGGGTGGGGATGGAGTCTCACTCTGTTGTCCAGGCTGGAGTGCAGGAGTGCAGTGGCGGAATCTCGGCTCTCTGCAACCTCTGCCTCCCAGGTTCAAGCAATTCTCCTGCCTCGGCCTCCCGAGTAGCTGGGATTACAGGCATGTGCCACCACGCCTAGTTAACTTTTTTATAGTTTTAGTAGAGACCGGGTTTCACTATATTGGCCAGGCTGGTCTTGAACTCCTGACCTTGTGATCTACCCACCTCGGCCTCTCAAAGTGCTGGGATTACAGGCATGAGCCACCGTGGCTGGCCCTCCCCTCCCTTCTTAATCTGTTAGAAATTCTTGTCGATTACACCTTCTTCATCACTCTTGATTTTCTCTCTTTTTTTCTTCATCCTGTGGTTGCTGCTTTTTTGTCTTATTCCATATTATCTCCCACCAAAACCATCTTATTAGTATCTTTTTTAAAACATACAGTTTTCAGTAGGCCGGGCGCGGTGGCTCACGCCTGTAATCCCAGCACTTTGGGAGGCCGAGGCGGGTGGATCACGAGGTCAAGAGATCGAGACCATCCTGGTCAACATGGTGAAACCCTGTCTCTACTAAAAATGCAAAAAATTAGCTGGGCATGGTGGCGCGTGCCTGTAATGCCAGCTACTCAGGAAGCTGAGGAGGGAGAATTGCCTGAACCCAGGAGGCGGAGGTTGCGGTGAGCCCAGATTGTGCCATTGCACTCCAGCCTGGGTAACAAGAGCGAAACTCCGTCTCCAAAAAAAAAAAAAAAAAAAAAAAAAAACATACAGTTTTCTAATTGTAAAATTGTCACAGATCTATTATATAAATATTGGAGAAATTCAGAAAATATAAAATTTTTACAATAACACTGCTCAGACAATGATTGTGGACATTTTTGTGTATTTCATTCTTTGCTTTCCTCTATTCATGAATCTATATATATAGATAAATAGATATTACTTTACTGTATAAATTGAGATTAAACCCTTTTATAGTATTCTTATTAACAAAATAGTATGACTTTTTCTTTGTATCCATAAATATTCTTCTAGGTTATCATTTTAAGATCTGCATTATATTTTACTGTATGGAGGTGTTATAGTTAAATAGGCCCTTATTGCTGGATTAGGCTTTTTCCAATTTTTTATATCATAAATAATACCTACAATAAACATCTTTGTAGGTAAATCTTCTGTACACATTTGTAAGGGTTTCCCTAGAATAAATAAATTACCAGCAGAGAAATTGCTAGCCCAAAGCATATGTGCATTTTTCCCCATGCATTTTTATTAAGAAATGTTTTAAGCAATCCTAACAGTCTACTGGATATGATAATAAATACCTATATACCCAACATGCAGCTTGTTAGACCTTAACATTTTGCTATATTTGCTTTAGATCTATTTTCTTTTTTTTTTTTTTTTTTTTTTTTTTGAGACAGAGTTTCACTCTTGTTACCCAGGCTGGAGTGCAATGGCACGATCTCGGCTCACCGCAACCTCCGCCTCCTGGGTTCAGGCAATTCTCCTGCCTCAGCCTCCTGAGTAGCTGGGATTACAGGCACGCACCACCATGCCCAGCTAATTTTTTGTATTTTTAGCAGAGACGGGGTTTCACCATGTTGACCAGGATGGTCTCAATCTCTTGACCTCATGATCCACCTGCCTCAGCCTCCCAAAGTGCTGGGATTACAGGCTTGAGCCACCGCGCCCGGCCCCTAGATCTATTTTCTTAATAAAATAAAGTATTAAGACATACTGAAACAGCCTAGCTAGACTTCCCAGAGCCTCTCTTTCCCTGGAATAATCATATCCTCAATTTGGTATTTCCCAGACCGGTGCAGGGTTTTTAACTTTGGCTATATATAATATATGTATATGCATATGCATGCATAAACAATATATAGTACTGTTCTTGTCTTTAAACTTTGTACTGCATATATTCTCCTGTGATTTGCGCTGGAGTGCAGTGACGCCATCTCAGCTCACTGCAACCTCTGTCTCCCGGGTTCAAGCGATTCCCCTGCCTCTGCCCCCAGGGTAGCTGGGACTACAGGTGAGCACCACCAGGCCCAGTTAATTTTTTGTATTATAGTAGAGACGGGGTTTCACCATGTTAGCCAAGATGGTCTCTATCTCCTGACCTCGTGATCTGCCCGCCTTGGCCTCCCAAAGTGCTGGGATTACAGGCGTGAGCCACTGTGTCCGGCCGATTTGCTCTTTTTCCACAGCATTATACTTTTAAGGCTTACAGATTTATACATGTAGCTCTAGTTCATTTATTTTCATAGCTGTTTGTGTGGTGTTCATAATATGACTATGCCATCAAATTTTAATTTTCTTCTTGGTGAACATTTCTACTGTTTTCATTTTTTCACTCTAATAAGCTTTCTTGTAAATGTCTTCTTGTGTATATGAGCAAGAGTTTCTGCCTGGGCTGGAGTTGCTGGGGGATAGAGTCTGTGCACTGTCAGTTTACTGGATATTGCCAAACTGGTAGTACCCTCCTTATTCTCCAAGGTGATAGAGGTTTTTTTGATTTATATCATCATCACATGGTTTGGCCAGTGTTGCTCTATACCATCTCCAAATCTGACAGTGCATGAGCGTATCCATTTCTCTAAATTCTTGTCACCACGACATATTATCAGTTTTTCAACTTTGCTAATTTCATTTTATTTTTTTATTTTTTTGAGATAGAGTCTCACTCTGTTGCCCAGGCTGGAGTGCAGTGGCATGATCTCAGCTCCCTGCAACCTCCGCCTCCCGGGTTCAAGCAATTCTCCTGCCTCAGCCTCCTGAGTAGCTAAGATGATAGGCCAGCGCCACCATGCCCGGCTAATTTTTGTATTTTTCGTAGAGACGGGGTTTTGCCATGTTGCCCAGGCTGGTCTCAAACTCCTGAGTTTATGTGATTAGCCTGTCTCGGCCTCCCAAAGTGCTGGGAATACAGGTGTGAGCCCCTGCGCCTGGCCCAACTTTGCTAATTTTTGTTTGTTTGTTTGTTTGTTTGTTTTTTGAGATGGAGTCTCACTCTGTTGCCCAGGCTGGAGTGTAGTGGCATGATCTCGGCTCACTGCAACCTCCACCTCCTGGGTTCAAGTGAGTCTCCTGCCTCAGCCTCCCAAGTAGCTGGGACTACAGGCGCATGCCACCACCCCTGACTAATTTTTTGTATTTTTAGTAGAGACAGAGCTTTATCGTGTTAGCCAGGATGGTCTTGATCTCCTGACCTCGTGATCCACCCGCCTCAGCCTCCCAAAGTGCTGGGATTAAAGGCATGAGCCACCACACCCGGCCAACTTTGCTAATTTTATTGACAAAAGAAAAAAGGATATTTGTTGATAATGTTTAAGAACATTTGTCTTCTTTCTTTTTTCTCATTACAAAATAACACACATTATTTTCGAAAATTTGAAAGTATAGACAAGTGAGAAAACAAGGGAGAATCCCCTTGAATCTCACCACTCAAATATAATACTAAATAATATCTAGCATTCACAAAAATGACATGTGAGGTGATAGATATGTTAATTAGGATACTTTAATCATTCCACAATGTTTATACATATCGAAACAATGTTACACAGCATAAATATACACAATTTGTTATTTGTTTTTTTTGTGGATTTTTTTTTTTTTTTTTGAGATGGACTCTGTCACCCAGTCTGGAGTTCAGTGTCTCGATCTTGGTTCCCTGCAACCTCCACCTCCCAGGTTCAAGTGATTCTCCTGTCTCAGCCTCCCAAGTAGCTGGGATTACAGGTGTCCACCACCACGCCCAGCTAATTTTTGTATTTTCAGTAGAGACAGGGTTTTACCATGTTGGCCAGGCTGATCTAGAACTCCTGACCTCAAGTGATCCGCCCACCTCAGCCTCCCAAAGTACTGGGTGTCAGGTTTTCTTTTTTGAGACAGTCTTCCTCTTTCACCCTGGCTGGAGTATGGTGGCACAATCATGGCTCATGGAAGCTTTGACTTCCTGGGCTCAAGTGATCCTCCCACCTGAGCCTCCCAAACTAGCTGGGTCCACAGGTGCATGTCACCACATTCACCTAATTTTTAAAAATATTTTTAAAAGTTTTTTGTGGAGACAGGGTCTCCCACCATGCTCAGCTCAATCTGTCATTTGTCAATTTAAATAAATAAAATTCTGTCTTAATTTGAATGATTCATGTAGATTACAGTTAAAACCGACAATGAAAAAGACTTTAACAAATTGAATTCTTACTCCATAACTAGAGCTCCTTCAAATACCTAATATTTCCATAAATAGGATTCATAAATAGGTGTTTAATATATATGATATGTACACATAATGACAAATATCCACACATATATTTTGCCTTTACAAAAATGTATGTAGTCTTTTATAAACTGTTTTTTTTTTCACCTAACAAATAAGCAACAATCATTTTCTCATGTTATTTGTATTCAGGACTAGAGGGTGTTATTTAAAGACTTCCATATTCATAACCATCTGTCTCCCCACTCACCGTCCGTAAACCAAGGACCAGGCTGAGCCCAGCAACAAGTCCTAGAGGAACTGGCTTCCTGCTGGTTGTATATCATGTTGCAACTGACCCAGCCCCACATGCTCATTAGTCAGGTAGGCCAACTGCCACCTCTGCCTTAGAGCCTTCTGCTGGGGAATTCCCATTTTACCTGCCTGTTGGACAGCATAACATGCAACTCCTTTTAGCTACAGGGCTCTCCTGTGCCCTCACTCTATACTCCCTCAGATTTTCTCCCTACTGCCACCCTCCAATTTAAACATATTACCTGCAACCTCAACCTCTTGCCTTACTCTCTCCTTTCAGGACGTCAAACTCTCCAGAGCCTGATCCATAGGAAGTTTGGCATTCCATCCTCTTAGGTCGCCTAGCCCATGTGTACGTTTGATTAGATGAAATATATTTGGATTTGATCCAGGTTCCATGCAGCAAAGAGTCTACATAGATGTAACTCATTGCTCACCTAGACTACTGCAATAGTTCTTACTCCTGCTAGTATTGCCATTCTTCCCACTTCGCCCCTTCTCTCTACAAATTCATCCACATAGCTGTAAGTGAGCTTCCTAAATTCTATTCTGATGATGCAATTTCCCTGCACAAAATACTTGTTTATCACCTGACCTACAGGATCAAGCCCAAGTCGCTGCTTTAAGGCCCTCTGGGATCTCTAGTCATCCTTCCTACAACTTCTACAGCTTTGTTCTGTATACTCTAGCAATTCTGAATTGTTCTTTGTCCTCTTGACACTATTTCATATCTATACGCCTTTGCATATACTTCCCTTTCTGTCTAGAATATCCTTTCCTCTTTGTCTGACTGGAAAACTATTCATTCTTCAGTTCTATTCCAAGGATAGCCCCACAAACTCAAAGCACCACCCCACGTACTCTATTCATTATTAATACAAAGAGGTTCAGGTGCGGTGGCTCATGCCTGTAATCCCAGCACTTTGGGAGGCCGAGGTGGGTGGATCACTTGAGGTCAGTGGTTCAAAACCAGCCTGACCAACGTGAGAAAATCGCGTCTCTACTAAAAATACAAAAATTAGCTGGGCATAGTGGCAAGCACTTGTAATCTCAGCTACTTGAGAGGCTGAGGTGGGAGAATTGTTTGAACTCAGGAGACGGAGGCTGCAGTGAGCTGAGATCATGCCACTGCACTCCAGCCTGGGTGACAGAGCAAGACTCCGTCTCAATAAAAATAATAATAATAATAGGCTGGGCACCGTGGCTCACGCCCATAATCCCAACATTTTGGGAGGCCCAGGCGGGCAGATCACCTGAGGTCGGGAGTTCAAGACCAGCCTGACCAACATGAAGAAACCCCATCTCTACTACAAATACAAAATGAATCCCAGCTACTTGGGAGACTGACACAGGAGAATTGCTTGAGCTCGGGAGGCAGAGGTTGTGGTGAACCGAGATAGCGCCATTGCACTATCTTGTGTTGCCTGGGCAACATGAGCGAAATTCCATCTCAAAATAATAATAATAATAAAATTACTAATACAAACATTTTAAAACAAAAACCATAAGATTATCTCAATAGATGCAAAAAAGCACTTGATAAAATCCAGCATCCTGAAACCCTAAACAAACTAGGCATAGATAAAAACCTTAAACAAACTAGGCATAGAAGGAACATACCTCAAAATAATAAAAGCCATGTATTACAGACTGACAGCCAACATCATACTGAATGGGGAAAAGCTGAAAATATTCCCTCTGAGAATAGGAACAAGACAAGGATGCCCACTTTCACCACTGTTATTCAGCATAGTACTGGAAGTCCCAGCCAGAGCGATGAGGCAAGAGAAAGAGAAAGAAACAAAGGGCATACAAATTAGAAAAGAAAGCTGAGTGCAGTGGCTCACACCTGTAATCTCAGCACTTTCGGAGGCTGAGGTGGGTGGATCACCTGAGGTCAGCAGTTCAAGACCAGCCTGGCCAATATGGTGAAACCCTGCCTCTACTAAAAATACAAAAAAAAAAAAAAAAATTAACCAGGCATGGTGGTGGCTCATGCCTGTAATCCCAGCTACTCGGGAGGCTGAGACAGGAGAATTGCTTGAATCTGGGAGGTGGAGGTTGCAGTGAGCTGAGATTGTGCCACTGCACTCCAGCATGGCAACAGAGCAAGACTCCATCTCAAAAAAAAAAAAAAAAAAAAGAATCAGTATCATGAAAATGACCATACTGCCCAAAGCAATCTATAAACTCACTGCAATTCCTATCAAAACACCAACGTCATTTTTTCACAGAATTAGAGAAAATGATCCTGAAATTTTCACATAGAACCAAACAAGAGCCCAAATAGCTAAAGCAATCCTAAGCAAAAAGAAAAAAATCTGACAGCATCACATTACCACACTTCAAATTATACTGCAAGGCTATCATGGTACAGGTATGAAAATAGATACACGGATCAATGGAATAGAATGGCAAACCGAGAAATAATGCAAAATACTTACAACCAACTGATCTTGCATACAAAAACATAAACTGGGAAAAGGACACCCTATTCAATAAATAGTGTTGGGAAAACTGGATCCCACATGTAGAAGAATGAAACTAGATTCATTTCTCTCACCATATACAAAAATCAACTCAAGATGAATTAAAGACTTAAACATAAGACCCGAAGCCATAAAAATTCTAGAAGAAAACCTAAGAAAGCTTTTCTGGACATTGGCCTAGGCAAAGAATTCATGACCAAGACTCCAAAAGCAAATGCAACAAAACAAAAATAAACAAATGGGACATAATTAAATTTAAAAGCTTATGCACAGCAAAAGCAACAATCGCCAGAGTAAACAGACAACCCACAGAATGGAAGAAAATATTTGCAAAGTATGCATTCAACAAAGGACTAATATCCAAAATCCACATGAAACTCAAGCAAATCAGCAGGAAAAAAACCAAATAATCTCATTAAAAAGTGAGCAAATTCCTGTGTTCAAATCCCCCCCAAAAGAGTGAGCAAATGATATGAATAGTTATTTCTCAAAAGAAGATATACAAATGCCCAACAAGCATGAAAAAATGCTCAACATTACTAATCATCAGGGAAATGCAAATTAAAATCACAGTGACATGCCATCTTACCCCAGCCAGAATGGCCATTATTAAAAAGTAAAGGCCGGGCATTTTGGGAGGCTGAGGTGGGCAGATCACCTGAGGTCGGGAGTTCAAGACCGGCCTGGCCAAAACAGTGAAACCCCACTTCTACTAAAAATACAAAAATTAGCCAGGCATGGTGGCAGGCGCCTGTAATCTCAGCTACATGGGAAGCTGAGGCATGAGAATTGCTTGAACCTGGGAGGCAGGGGTTGCAGTGAGCCAAGATGGCACCACTGTTCTCCAGCCTGGGCAACAGAGCAAGACTCTGTCTCAAAAATAAATAAATAAAATTTAAAAAGTAAAAAAAAAAAAAAAATAGATATTGGTATGGAGGTGGTAAAAAGGTAACACTGCTGGGGGAATATAAATTGGTGCAACCTTTACGGAAAGTAGTATGGAGATTCTTTAAATAACTAAAAGTAGATCTAGCATTTGATCTAGCAATCCCACTACTGGGTATCTACTCAAAGGAAAAGAAGTCCTTATACCAAAAAGACATCTACCCGCATATATTTATTACAGCACAATTCACAATTAAAAAGATACAGAAAGAAACTAAGTGCCTATCAACCGATAAGTGAATAAAGAAAATGTGATATATATACTCCATGGAATACTACTCAGCTATAAAAAAGAAGAAAATAATGTCTTTTGCAGCAAGTTGGATGGAACTGGAGAACATTATTATTATTATTATTATTTTTTAATAGACGGGGTTTCACTGGGTTGCCCAGGCTGGTCTTGAACTCCTGAGCTCAGGCAATCCGCCTGCCTCGGTCTTTCAAAGTGCCAGGATTACAGGCGTGCGCCACCGAGCCCAGCCTGGAGAACATTATTCTAAGTGAAGCAAGAATTTTGTTTGTTTGTTTGTTTGTTTGATAAGTCTCATTCTCTTGCCGAGGCTAGAGTCCAATAATGCGATCATTGGCTCACCGGAACCTCTGCCTTGGGTTCAAGCCATCCTCCTGCATTCAAGCCTTCCTTCTGCCTCAGTCTCCCAAGTAGCCGGGAGTACAAGCGTGCACCACCACGCCCAGCTAATTTTGTATTTTTAGTAGAGATAGGGTTTTGCCATGTTGGCCAGACGGGTCTCGAACTCCTGACCTCAGGTAATCCACCTGCCTCGGCCTCCCAAAATGCTGGGATTACAGGTGTGAGCCACCACGCCTGGCCTGATGTTCTCATAAGTGGGAGCTAAGCTATGGGTACGCAAAGACATACAGAGTGGTATAACGGACATTGGAGACTCAGAATGAGAGAGGATGGGAAGGGGGAGAGATTTTAAAACTACGTATTGGAAAGAAGGTACACTACTCGGGCTATGGGTGCACTAAATTTCAGACTTCGCCATTATACAATTCGTCCATGTAACCCACAACCACTAGTACCCCTAAAGCTTTTGAAAGAGAAAAGAAAATTTCTCATCACCATTAATGGAACAAACAAATAACATACACCCCGGGTACGATGTACTGAGAATCACACATTCTGGTGGTATTCTTGCCAAAAATATTTCACCTGAATCTAATCCCAAGGGAACAATCAAACAAATACACATTGAAAGATGTTCTGCAAAACTGTTCTGAACTCTTAAACATGCCAATGTCCAACAAGACCGAAACAAAATAAAAGGCTCAGCGACAGCTCCAAATTTAAAGACACTAAAGTAGTGTGACAACTAAATGCAATGTGTGATCCTTGATTCAAACCTGGATCAAAAGCGAAAAAACACCTATGAATAATATTATTAACAGACTTGGTGAAATTTGAATATGGATCACATATTAGATAATAATATGGGGTCCATGTTAAATTTCCTGAGTGTGGTCATTGTATTGTGGTGATGGAAGAGAATGTACCTGTTCTTCAGAGATACGTGCTGAAGGGCTAAATTGTGGCTGTATCTGCAAGAAACTCGCAATGTTTCAGCAAAAAGAAACAAGCAAATAAATAAATACATGTGTTTGTTTATCAAAATAGAAAGATAAAGCAAATGTGGTGAATGTTAACAATAGATGAACTGTAGCTGAAAGATAAACAGATGCTCATTGTTCCATTCTTGCAGCTTTTATGTAGTTCGGATATTTTTTAAAACACATATTTGGACACATTAAATAATGAGTAATAAACACAGAAAGATTTTTCCCAGTCATGTTTTCTGTTAAGCCTTCCATGACATACCCCTACTGGCCCTGGCCCCCAAACACTCACCTAAAACAATGAATCATACCCTCTCTTCCGGACTCTTCTAAGATTATCTATCTCTCTGACCAAACTATAAGCTCTTGGAAATCAGGCCTGTGTTGCGATAGATCTACACTGCTAGGACTGTACCTGACACAGATTGGACGCTCAGTTGATCCTCTTTTTAAATTAATCCAACTGAGTCTTGAAGCTTGGATAGAGTTCAGGAAGCATAGAGGGGTCAGCTTTGTCAAGAAAGAGGAATGGTATGAGCAAAGGCAAGGAAACAGAAACGTACATTTTGTATTTACCAAAAGCATTTGATTTGTTTGGTCAGAACTGAGGATTTGTATAGGTGAAAATGCTTAACACGCAATAGATTGTTAATAAAAATCTGACAAATAAATGAATGAGTAAGATTTGAAAGGCAGGCTTAGATCAGATTAGAAAGGGCTTTGACTACTGAATTGAGAAATCTGAACATTAACTAGTTGTTAACATCCAGGGTGTTTTCCCAGCGGTAAAGAGAGTATGCTCTTGGACAAGTCCCTCATACATTTTCTTCACTAAGTAACAAGGAAAATTGCCTCCACGAGTGTGTTTTTTTGTTTGTTTGTTTGTTTGTTTGTTTGTTTGTTTTGAGACAGAGTTTCGCTCTTGTTACCCAGGCTGGAGTGCAATGGCGCGATCTTGGCTCACCGCAACCTCCGCCTCCTGGGTTCAAGCAATTCTCCTGCCTCAGCCTCCTGAGTAGCTGGGATTACAGGCACGTGCCACCATGCCCAGCTAATTTTTTGTATTTTTAGTAGAGACGGGGTTTCACCATGTTGACCAGGATGGTCTCGATCTCTCGACCTCGTGATCCACCCACCTCGGCCTCCCAAAGTGCTGGGATTACAGGCTTGAGCCACCGTGCCCGGCCGTGTTTTTTTTTTTTTTTTTTTTTTTAAAAGGGAAAGTAGAGACAAGTGGGATCTGAAAGTGACCTGTTTCCAAACTCAAGGGGAGAAAATGTTATCTATCCAGGAAAAATTCCATACTGGAATTTTAAAACATCCAACATCCCTCAGACTAATGGATATCACAGAATATGAAAGACTAAATAAGGCCTGGTGCGGTGGCTCACACCTGTAATCCCAGCACTTTGGGAGACCGAGGCAGGTGGATCACGAGGTCAGGAGTTCAAGACCAGCCTGGCCAAGATGGGGAAACCTCGTCTCTACTAAAAATACAAAAATTGGCTGGGCATGGTGGCAGGCTCCTGTAATCCCAGCTACTCGGGAGGCTGAGGCAGAGAATTGCTTGAACCCAGGAGGTGGAGATTGCAGGGAGCCGAGATCGTGCCATTGCACTCTAGCCTGAGTGACAGAGTGAGACTCGGTCTTAATAAATAAATAAATAAATAAATAAATAAATAAATAAATCTATTTAATATGGGCTATGCTTGTTTTTGAAAATAGTGTCTGAGGTCAGGCGGGATGGCTCATGCCTGTAATCACTGCACATTGGGAGGCCAAAGCAGGAGTGTCACCTGAGGTCAGGAGTTTGAGACCAGCCTGGCCAACATGATAAAATCCCGTCTTTACTAAAAATGCAAAAAATTAACTGGGCATGGTGGTGCAAGCCTGTAATCCCAGCAACCCAGGAGGCTGAGGCAGGAGAACTGCTTGAACCTGGGAGGTGGAGGTTGCAGTGAGCTGAGATCACACCACTGTACTCCAGCCTGGGCAACAACAGCAAAATTCTGTCTCAAGGAAAAAAAAAAAAAAGAAGAAGAAGAAAGAAAATAGTGTCTGAAATTATTTTATTAATTTTACTATAGTTTTAAAGTTTGAGGAGTGTATACTTATGAAATAAGTATACTCCAATAGTAGTTTAGGGAATCCACATTACTACATAGATTGCAAAGCTTATCCTTTAGCCCAGTTGAGCTGTCTTCAATAGACAGTTTTCATATTTATTTAGTATTTGTGTTCATTTTCTTCCAGATAGAGTTGTGGAGACTGACAATTTAAGTAATGCAAAATAATTTAATTATGACAACTGAGAAAAAGTGTGTTGTATTTTCAGGTTATAGTTTCCTTGACCATCATAAGCAGCCTGACATCTATTTCATCTTTGTTCACAATCACAGCACACCTTTGAACACATACCAAAATGTCAATGGAATCAGAGCAAAGTATGTGAGCCAACTGGCTGCTCTGTGAAATAATTTGTTAGTTTTTTTTTTTTTTTTTTTTTTTTTTTTGAGACGGAGTTTCGCTCTTTTTACCCAGGCTGGAGTGCAATGGCGCGATCTCGGCTCACTGCAACCTCCGCCTCCTGGGTTCAGGCAATTCTCCTGCCTCAGCCTCCTGAGTAGCTGGGATTATAGGCACGCACCACCATGCCCAGCTAATTTTTTGTATTTTTAGTAGAGACGGGGTTTCACCATGTTGACCAGGTTGGTCTCGATCTCTCGACCTCGTGATCCACCCGCCTCGGCCTCCCAAAGTGCTGGGATTACAGGCTTGAGCCACCGCGCCCGGCCACAATTTGTTAGTTTTAAGCTATAGTTCTTTTCAATTTTCAGCCAAATTCTACAAAAATCTTAGCTGGAAGGAAATGCAAATGTCAGGTCGCATTTTAGAAATCAGTTTTTGGGCTGGCTGCAGTAACTTAGCCTGTAATCCAGCACTTTGAGAGGCCGAGGTGGGAGAGGATCACCTGAGGTCAGGAGTTCGAGACCAGCCGGGCCAACATGGTGAAACCCTGTCTCTACTAAAAATACAAAAATTAGCCAGACATGGTGGTGCACACCTGTAATCCCAGCTACTTAGTAGGCTGAGCACAAGTATTGCTTGAACCCCAGAGGCAAAGGCCTGAGCCTCTCCAGCCTGGGTGACAGAGCGTGACTCCTTCTCAATTTTTAGCCCAATTACCACGTAGCATTAACTTGTTCCAGAATGTTTAATATTACTGGGAAGACAGCATCGGTAGGGGTCAGAGTGATTTGTAGTTCACAAAGCATGTGGGCATTCTTTTTGAAGAAAATACACAAAATAATTTGAGCTGTTGTTTCAGGTAATAAAGTAGACTTATTCGATAAGTCATTTGAGCTGTACATACAAATGGACTATCACACAGCTAAATTAGTCGCAGCTGTCCACCCCAGGCCAACTTCAAGATAAAGGCTATATACCAGTCAGCAATGCTCACTTACAACCAGCCCTGATGTGTTTGTAAGCAGGAGAATAATTTTATGGTTATAATCAACAAAGAGGTATCAGACCAGTCCACCAAGCCCAGCCAAATCCCATAATTTGCTCCAGTTTTATAGAGATTAGCATATTACGTGAGCCAAACGCTGTTCCCCATCTTAGAATATGATATTGCTATTTTTCAGGGAAAGTGTAAGCCCTGTTCTGCAACACTGATGGAATAGAAGCATTCATAGATACTGTGTTTAATGTGGTCCAATAATTGAAACATAAAATATATATCTTGTAACAGAACATTTTTAAAAGTCAAGAAAGATAAGAATTAAGCTTTGAACAATAAATGACTATGAAGAAAGATAAAAAGAAGAGACTGGGGGGTCTCTGAAGACCCTGCTTAGAGGCCCTGCCCTCCTTGCGGCAAGCGGCCATTGCCATGGAAACCGGAACCACGGGGCTATCTGTCCGGGATTGTGACGCCCAGATGGGAGTGGTGGAAGGAGACAGAAAGAGGGTGGTGACCTATGGCAGGTCCTCTTTCTCCAAGCAGTAGCCTGAGACTTCACGGCACGGCTGCTATCCTGAACTAACTTGATAAGGATTGTGCCCCAAACCACCGCAGTGAGACCTCGGACCATCAGCCTTAATGACAACATCCGTGTCTTCCCTTCCATCTCAGGCTGCCCAGCAGCCTCCCATCTTCAGCCTCTCTCAGATAACCAGCAGCCTCTTTCTCAGCAATGGTGTCGCCGCCAACAGCAAACTCCTGCTTACCAGCCATCGCATCACCACCGTTATCAATGTTTCGATAGAAGTAGTCAACGTGTTCTTCGAGGGCATTCAGTATGTAAAGGTGCCT
The DNA here is from genome assembly GCF_048565385.1 of Saimiri boliviensis. Classification (NCBI taxonomy): domain Eukaryota; kingdom Metazoa; phylum Chordata; class Mammalia; order Primates; family Cebidae; genus Saimiri; species Saimiri boliviensis. The sequence goes on from NC_133470.1 coordinate 41,473,490, forward strand.
GTTACGGATGCTCCTGACTCTCGTCTCTACGACTTTTTTGACCCAATTGCTGATCACATTCACAGCGTGGAAATGAGACAGGGCCGCACGCTGCTGCACTGCGTGGCTGGGGTGAGCCGCTCCGCCTCACTGTGCCTCGCTTACCTCATGAAATACCACTCCATGTCGCTGCTGGACGCCTACCTATGGACCAAGTCACGCCGCCCCATCATCCGGCCCAACAACGGCTTCTGGGAACAGCTCATCCATTACGAATTCAACCTGTTTAACAACAACACCGTGCGCATGATCAACTCGCCTGTAGGTGATATCCCTGACATCTATGAGGATGAAGTACTTACGATGATGTCAGTGTAAGCCATCTCCGTCATCCCTGACATCTACCATCGATCTTGCACCAAGACTGAACTTGAACACTGACGTTTTGTTGATAAAGAAAACCGGACGATACCTTGTTAAAGGGCAAGAAAAAAAGGAAGGGGGTTGGAGTTTTGAACGTAGTCACTCTTACCTTAAAAGAATTAAATTCATGAAACGTAATTTGGTGAAAATACCTTTTATCTTGTGAGGTTAACCTATTGGGGCCTGACCGGAACCAGGGTGGGGTAAGTGATGCCCAGCTCACATAGACCTGCCAGCAGCATCCAGCACATGTGGCAGGCCTGGAATCCTGAGCCCTGCCAGAGGCTGACTAGCCCAGGAGTAAATCCCCTAGAATCCCACCTGATTCTTTCCAACCCAAAGTCAAAGCCTTAGACGTCTTGGTGTCCCTTGCACTTCTCCCGGTAAGTGTCAACCTAGTAGTTAAGTGGCTTTCATTGAGGCTGTGCTCCAGGAGCTCTGGAGGAGTCTCAGGCTACCCTTGCCCACCTTCAATCACAGTGGCCCATCTCTGGGTTTCTACATTGGATTTATACATTAATTTTAAAAATATACTAGTTTTTAAAAGACCATTCCACTCCATAAAGTTTAAAAATACTGTTTTTTTGTTTTGTTTTGTTTTGTTTTTTGTTTTTTTGAGTGCTGCACTAGATGGCAAGGTCTCAAAGTGTCCTTGGTGATCTCCCACCAGCCTTTGTGAAAAGGGACATTAGTCCTTTTCCCAGGGCATATACTGAGAGAGAAGAGGCCTGACACCAGGCACAGATGTTCCTCTTGTGAGCCTCAGCTCAGGAGGCTGGAACTGCTGGCCATGACCCAGCCCCGTCACCTCTAACATCTCCTTTGATTGTGACCTGGGTCCTTTCAGAGCTTCACTGTCCTCACCTGTCAAAACAACTCTCCCACAGAGCTGTCGTGAGGAATAGGTTCCTTAGCACAGTATCTGGCACATGAATGGTTTCATGCCAGGAGTAAAGGGCAATGGCTTGAGGTCAGCACACTCATCCTCATAATGGCTTTTCCCACATCTGTGCACAGTCCTTTTTTGTTTACAAAAAATCATCCAGTGTGTAAAAACAAATGGCTTAAGGTCCTTTTGGACCTTACTTTAGAATGGACCTAGATTCGGGCATGGTGTGGGGCACCTGTGGTCCCAGCTACTTGGGAGGCTGAGGCAGGAGAATTGCTTGGACCCGGGAGGTGGAGGTTGTGGTGAGCTGAGATTGCACCATTGCACTCCAGCCTCGATGACAGAGTGAGACTCCAAAAACAAAAAAAAAAAGGGTTGGGGGTTGGCTAGATTTAGAGCCTTTACAGAGGTCCCATTATGTTTAATCTGTGTGCATCCATCCAAGGGGTCGTGTAGAAGCATAATTCCAGCTTCCCTGAAACACTTGTTTAGTCAGTAACAGTTAGAGCCAGCACCCTGGTTTTGCTAATTACCAGGGTATTCGCCAAAGGGATGAACAACTGAGCCCCACATATAGACCCTGGAATCAAGGATCATGCTAACTTCCTGGGAACCTGGGGCTCTGGCTGGTGTTCAGTTATTCTAATCCAGAGGGTTTTAGACAGAAAAAAAAAAAAAAAGGCGGGGGCGGTGGGGGGGAGACAAAAGTACAACTGTTCCATTTGAAGAAGAACTATGTGTCCAAAGCCCAGTGACATTCAAATGGTTTTTCTCTCCAAACCTGAGACACCACCACTGGCACAAAGGGAGTGTCTAGGGTGCAGTTTGAGGAAAGGGGGATAAAATCACTGCTCTAGGCAGATCCACTCCATTTACAGATGGAAAAACAGGCCCACAGAATGCAAGAGTTTCGGCAGAGCCCCCACAAAGCAGCCTTTCTGGCGGAGACCCAGATGGAAAATTTCTTTTAAAGTATTTTTTAGAAGAAAATTATTTGTGTGTGTGTGTGTGTGTGTGTTTTCATTTTTAAAAATAACTAAATTGGCCGGGCGCGGTGGCTCACACCTATAATCCCAGCACTTTGGGAGGCTGAGGCAGGCGGGTCACCTGAGGTCGGGAATTCAAGACCAGCCTGACCAACATGGAGAAACCCCGTCTTTACTAAAATTACAAAATTAGCCAGGTGTGGTGCTGGGCATCTGTAGTCCCAGCTACTCGGGACGCTGAGACAGGAGAATGGCTTGAACCCGGGAGGCAGAGGTTGCAGTGAGTCGAGACTGTGCCACTGCACTCCAGCCTGGGCAACAGGAGCAAAGCTCTGTCGAAAAAAAAAAAATCTAAATTAACACACTATGAAATTACTCTTTGTGGATAAACAGTTCCATGAGTTTTAACACATGCATAGATTTAGGTAACCATCACCACAATCCCAAAATTTCCCTCATGCTTCCCCTTTTTCTAATTAAACCATCAACCCATCCCTGTCGTGGACCGTCCAGGACGGGTAGGCACGTCTGCCCGGGGGTCTCTCGACCTGCAAGAGGGTCCCAATACCTGGAAGAGGGAGTGCGCCTGAGAAAATAATAAAGACAGAGAGAGAGAAAGCGAGGCGTCTGGAGGGCTGATAGGCTGTGCCTAAACAGCAAATTTTATTTTTCAAAGGCCAGGAATAAATACACTTTCTTGGCTCTGGTTTACGTCATAGTAAGAGGAATGTAAATGTATGCCTCACATGGCCTATACAATAGAGAAGTCAAATACACAATGGTTGCAAGACGAAATGTAAATGCATACCTTACATGGCCTATACAATTGAAAAGTCAGATACACAATCAGTGGTTGTAAAAAGTAACAGAATTTCCTGTGATCACAAAGCTTGTTTACGTCCAGACATTATTCCTCCTGGCTGCAGGTATCTCTGGTTTGATCTTGTTTTAGGACTGAGATGTGAAAAGGTTTTCTGGTTTTGCTTGTCAGAATATCTTTTAACCGGATTCTCCTTTGTCTACTCCTAACTCAACTTAATTTCCCCATTCAGGAATCTCTGAGTCAGAAATCAAAGCCATCCCTTATGGTGGCATTTGCTTTGTAAATATCAACAGTTAAACCATTATCTAGGGTACAAGGCGGTCTGGTAAGTAAGGTTTAAGGATTATTCTTAAAGTCATAAAAAGGTTAAAAGCAGGAACTGGTTGCCGGTAGGGGGTCACTCGGTCTAGCAGCAACGCATAGTTTTAGGCCCAAATGATATTGTGGTTGATATTAGAAACTGATCATTCATCTTTCAGTTCCTATATTTCCGGATAGCTCGACTGCCTCCAGTAGGAAACTGTGTTTGGGATCAAACTCACCGTATAGTGAGACTCACGCCTTTTAGGGGTCTCACACGGGAATGTTCCCCACACATCCCAACCTCTGGCAAACACTGATCAATTTTCCTTCCCTATGGATTTGCCTTTTTTTTTTTTTTTTTTTTTTTTTTTTTTTTGACACTGAGTCTTGCTCTGTTGCCCAGGCTGGAGTACAGTGGCATGATTCAGCTCACTGCAGTCTCTGCCTCCCCGGTTCAAGTGATTCTCCTGCCTCAGCCTTCCAAGTAGCTGGAATGACAGGGGTGCACCACCATACCCAGCTAATTTTTGTAGTTTTAGTAGAGACAGGGTTTCACCATGTTGACCAGGCTGGTCTTGAACTCCTGACCTCAGGTGATCTTCCCACCTCAGCCTCCTAAAGTGATGGGATTACAGGCGTGACCCACTGTGCCTGGCCTGCCTCTTTCTAGCATCTAGTGTTAGCTGACACTCCTTGGTATTCCTTAGTTTGTAGATGCATCACTCTATCTCTGCCTCTGGAGTCACAGGCTATCTTCCTTAGTGTGTCTTCGCATCTGTCTTCCCTCTGTGCAAATCTATGTCCAAATCTTCCTCTTCTTTTTTTTTTTTTTTTTTTTTTTTGAGACAGAGTGTCGCTCTGCTGCCCAGGCTGGAGTGCAGTGGCGCCATCTTGGCTCACTGCAACCTCTGCCTCCTGGGTTCAAGTGATTCTCCTGCCTCAACTTCCTGAGTAGCTGGGATTACAGCCACCTGCTACCACGCCCTAATATTTTTTGGTATTTTTAGTAGAGTCGGGGTTTCACCATGTTGGCCAGGCTGATTTCAAACTCCTGACCTCATGATCTGCCCACCTCAGCCTCCCAAAGGGATTACAGGTGTGAATCACCTCACCTGGCCTCTTCCTCTTGTTATAAGGACACCAATCATATTAGATTAGGGGCCCACTCTACTCCAGTATGAGTAATTAATACATCGAATGACCCTATGTTCAACTAAGGTTATATTCTGAGGTTGTGGGGGTTAGGATTTCCACATATTTTGTGGGGATACAACTCAACCCATAACAAGGTTATTTCCAGTTTTAAGCAATTATGCATAAAGCACAATAACACACACACACACACACACACACACACATACAGAAAAGGATCATGTCACCTGAAAAAAGAACGGTAGCACTTTAAAACTAGTGCAAAATGAGTTAGAGTAAAAAGTAACAATAACTACTATACATTAAGAAGTTATTAAATGCCTAACGCAGTACTGGGAGCTTTATAGTGTCTCTACTCCTTCCAACAGCTCTTTAAGGTAGTTATTATTCCCATTGTACTAACGTATTTAAGGAATTTGCCTAAGGTAGCACATAGGCCAGGAATGAAGAAGAGACATACAGATGAAACTCTATTTTCCTGCATTTCTTTTGAGACAAAGGTAAGTAGATTGAAAGCAGACTTTTTAGTCACACCCTTACTTCCCAAATAGTATGATTACAAGTCATTAAGGGAGTTGTTTTTTGTTTTTGTTTGTTTGTTTGTTTTTGGGACAGTCTCACTCTGTCGCCCAGGCTGGAGTGCAGTGGCATGACCGCCACTCACTGCAGCCTCCACCTTCTGGGTTCAAGCAATTCTCCTGCCTCAGCCTCCCAAGTAGCTGGGATTACAGGCATGTGCCACCATGCCCAGCTAATTTTGTATTTATTTATTTATTTATTTATTTTGAGATGGAGCCTCTGTCACTCAGGCTGGAGTGCAGTGGAGCAGATCTTGTCCTCCTGAGTAGCTGGGACTATAAGCACATGCCACCATGCCTGGTTAATTTTTTGTACTTTTAGTAGAGACAGGGTTTCACTGTCTAGTCAGGATGGTCTCCATCTCCTGACCTCGTGATCCACCTGCCTCAGCCTCCCAAAGTACTGGGATTACAGGCGTGAGCCACTGCACCCGGCCTATTTATTTATTTATTTATTTATTTTGAGACAGAGTTTTGCTCTTGTTTATTTATTTTGAGACAGTTTTGCTCTTGTTGCCCAGGCTGGAGTGCAATGTCATGATCTTGGCTCACCACAACCTCTGCCTCCTGGGTTAAAGCAATTCTCCTGTCTCAGACTCTTGGGTAGCTGGGATTACAGGCCTGTGCCACCATGTCCAGCTAATTTTTGTATTTTTAGAAGAGACAGGGTTTCTCCATGTTGGTCAGGCTGGTCTTGAACTCCGAATCTCAGGTGATCCACCTGCCTCAGCCTCCCAGAGAGCTGGCATTACAGGCGTGAGCCACTGCGCCCGGCTTTTTCTCTTTTGAATTGCAAAAATTGAAATATGGAATAAGGATATTTAGTTTTTCTTGTCATATCTATTTCGTTTATTTTTCCCAGTTTATCTTGTCATTTGTCCATGGTCCTTGTTTGTGGTTCAAAAGTTTAAATTTATATGCAGTTAAATCTATGAGTATTAAACTGTATTTATTTTAATCTGGAACAGTGCCTCTAGTCTTATTTTCCCCAACATTGTCTTTTTGATGAGTCCAGAATAATTTTGTGGCATAACATCCAGTATGCTGGATTTGTCCAATTGTTTCTTCATGCTATTGTTTAACTTGTTCCACTATTCCCTATATTTTTTTAAACTGGAAGCTAGATCTAAATGTTTGATTAGATTTGGATTTATATATATATTTTTGTAGAGATGGGGTTTCACCATGTTGACCAGGCTGGTCTTGAACTCCTGACCTCAGGTGATCCACCCGCCTCGGCCTCCCAAAATACTGGGATTACAGGCATGAGTCACTGCACCCAGCCACATTCCAATTCTTAAAAAGTTTTGTCTGCTAAAACATTTACAGCATATCTGTTATGTTACCAATGAGACATCTGTGACATCCGTGACTATTCTTATCAAAGGTATTAAGGTAAAGAGGAAAAGATATCCAATACAGCTAACAAGAGCGTTGCATTTACCTGTGGATACTTGAGAGCCCATTTCCAGCTACCTTGGCATCTCTTTCCCATACACTTACTATTCCCGTAATAATGAAATGCAGGGAGGTGGGGAAGTGACCTTTTGATCATCTTTTGGGAACTGCCTGATAAGCGGGGAAAAGGCAGTGAAAACGCATCATGGGGCAATCTTTCAGTACTTAGGCTCCTTGCTGAGTTCTCTCCATCTGGAACAATGGATCACGGCCTCAGTCACATAGTTGTGTTTGAAAAGCGTATTGTAACAAGATATTCTCAAACGGGGCTCTTAAGAGTATTGGAGCCAGGCGCAGTGGCTCAAGCCTGTAATCCCAGCACTTTGGGAGGCCAAGGCGAGCAGATCACAAGGTCAGGAGACCAGGACCATTCTGGCCAACATGGTTAAACCCCATCTTTACTAAAAACACAAATATTAGCTGGGTGTGGTGGCATGTAACCGTAGTCCCAGCTACTCCGGAGGCTGAGGTAGGAGAATCGCTTGAACCCAGAAGGTGGAGGTTGCAGTGAGCCAAGATCACATGACTGCAATCCAGCCTGGGCGACAGAGTGAGACTCTGCCTTAAATAAATAAATAAATAAATAAATAAATAAATAAATAAATGCATACATAGTATTGGAAAGTGAACTTGCAATTAGTCTCTTGCCTCGACAGACTTTATAGGAAGAGAATAAAAAGAGCATGGGACTTGACCAAGTTCAGAAGGCCTCTGTGATCAATTTGGTTGACTTCTGGAGGCTCCAAGCTAAGGCAGGACTGGAGCCTGTGGTAGAGACAGGGAAAGCTTGCATTCATTTGTAGCTTTATGCACAGTGGTTAAAAAATGTGACCTGCGGGCCGGGCACGGTGGCTCAAGTCTGTAATCCCAGCACTTTGGGAGGCCGAGGTGGGTGGATCACAAAGTCAAGAGATCGAGACCATCCTGGTCAACATGGTGAAACCCCATCTCTACTAAAAATACAAAAAGTTAGCTGGGCATGGTGGCACGTGCCTGTAATCCCAGCTACTCCGGAGGCTGAGGCAGGAGAATTGCCTGAACCCAGGAGGCGGAGGTTGCGGTGAGCCGAGATCGCGCCATTGCATTCCAGCCTGGGTAACAAGAGCGAAACTCTATCTCAAAAAAAAAAAAAAAAAAAAAAGTGACCTGCATAAATTTTGCTTCACTGAATTGAGATTTTCTTGTTAACTGTCTCTTGAGCAGTAAAACAGATGTATTATCTATGGGTAGGATTCTAAGTTTATACATAAGTTTTACAATTTTTCTTTTTCTTTTTTTTTCTTGAGACAAAGTCTTGCTCTTGTTCCCCAGGCTGGAGTGCAATGGTGCCATGTTGGCTCACTGCAACCTCCACCTCCTGGGTTCAAGCAATTCTCATCCCTCAGCCTCTCGAGTAGCTGGGATAACAGGCGTGTGCCACCACGTCCAGCTAATTTTTGTAATTTTTAGTAGAAACAGGGTTTCATCATGTTGGCCAGGCAGGTCTCAAACTCCTTACCTCAGGTGATCTGCCCGTCTCGGCCTCCTAAAGTGCTGAGATTACAGGTGTGAGCCGCCATGCCCAGCCATAAGTTTTACAATATTTTATTATTTAAAAAATTTATAGCCGGGCATGGTGGCATGCATCTGTATTCCCAGCTACTTGGGAGGCTAAGGCAGGAGAATCGCTTGAATTCGGGAGGCAGAGGTTGCAGTGAGCCAAGATCGTGCTACTGCACTCCAGCCTAGGTGACAGAGTGAGACTCCATCTAAAAAAATAAAAAATAAAAAACATTTTAATGTTGAATAGGTAATACAGTCATGATTCAACATTCAAAGGGTATATAGGGGTATATAGAGTGAAAGTCTCCTCATATCTATTCTCTACCCAACCAGTTCCCCTCACCAAATGCAGCCAATATTATCAGTACCTCAGGTATGTGTCCATGTTATTATTTTACGAATATATAAGAAATTACATTTGTACACATATCTTTTTCATTTTTCAACAAGTGGTAGAATACTTCATGCTGTTCTCTACCTTGTTTCTTTCTGTTTACTAATATATGTTTCAGATCATGCTAAGCCAGTAAAAGAGAATATCCTCATTTTTTTAACAACTGCGTAGTTTTCCATTGTATGGAAGTATCGTAATTCATTTAATCTGTTCCTATTGGTGGACATTTAGGTTTGTTGCCAAAATTTTGCTACTACAAATAATACAGCAGTAAATAAACTTGTAATTAGTTAGGTTTAGGTATATAAATTATTTTAAACATGTGCAAATATATTTATAGGATGTTATTAGAAATAAAATTGGTGGGTCTAATTTCATTATTTTAAACTTTCATAACCATTGCCAAATTAATTCCTATGGATGTCATCAAAACCTGTCAGCAATATATAAAAGTGCCTGTCCCTCTACAGAATCAACAGCACAGTATAATATTGTGTTTTTATATCTTTGCCATTCTGACCAGTGAAAAATGCTGTCTCACTTTACCTTTGATTTGTGTGTCTTTTATTATTAGTAAGTTCTAGTTTCTTTTCATTCATCTAAGAATAATTTGTGACCGGGTGCAGTGGCTCACGCCTGTAATCCTAACACTTTGGGAGGCCGAGGCGGGTGGGTCACAAGATTAGGACTTCAAGACCAGACTGGCCAAATGGTGAAACCCCATCTCTACTTAAAAAATACAAAAATTAGCTGGGTGTGGTGGCTAGTGCCTGTAATCCCAGCTCCTTGGGAGGTTGAGGTAGGAGAATCGCTTGAACCCAGGAGGCAGAGGTTGCAGTGAGCCGAGATCATGCCACTGCACTCCAGCCTGGGCTACAGAGCGAGACTCCATCTCAAAAAAAAAAAAAAAAAGAGAGAGAGAATTTGTATTTTTCTCTCTATGAATTGGCTGCTTATATCAATATTTTATTAGGTTGTTAGTCTTTTTTTAAAAATTGGTTTGTAAGAACTTTATTAGGGAAATGAGGCATTCATTTATGATAAAAATTTTAAATATTTTCCACAATTTTTCATTTATCTTTTGGCTTTGCTTACAGTGGTTTTGCCAGCCAGATTATTTTTATTTAGTTAAATTTATTGTTTATTTTTAAGGCTTTAGGATTTTGTGTCATTCTCAGAAAGGCTTTCTGCACTCTAAAATTATGCTTAAGTATCTCACAGCTGTTCAAATACTTTTTTAAAAAATATATATATGGAGTTTTGGTCTGTTGCCCAGGCTATAGTGCAGTGGTAAGATCTCGGCTTATCGCAACCTCTGCCTCCCAGGTTCAAGCAATTCTAGTACCTCTGCCTCCTGAGTAGCTGGGATTACAGGCGCCAACCACCACGACTGGCTAATTTTGTATTTTTAGTAGAGACGGGGTTTCTACATGTTGGTCAGGCTGGTCTCGAACTCCCGACCTCAAGTGATTCACCCACCTCAGCCTCCCAAAGTGCTAGGATTACATAGGCGTGAGCCATGGCGCCCGGCTGAAATACTTTTTTTATTATTTTTTGTAGAGATGGGGTTTCACTATGTTGGCCAGGCTGGTCTCGAGCTCCTGACCTCAAATAATCCACCTGCTTCAGCCTCCCAAAATGCTGAGATGAGAGGCACGAGCCACTGCGCCTGGCCTATCCGGCCTCTCCAAGTACTTTTTTTTTTTTTTAGACAGAATCTCACTCTATCGCCCAGGCTAGAGTGCAATGGCACTGTCTCGGCTCACTGCAATCTCTGCCTTCCGGTTTCAAGCATGCTTCAGCCTCCCGAGTAGCTGGATTACAGGCGCCTGCCGCCATGCTCAGTTAATTTTTGTATTTTTAGTGGAGACCAGGTTTCACCATGTTGGCCAGGCTGGTCTCAAACTCCTGACCTCGTGATCCGCCTGCCTCGGCATCCCAAAGTGCTGAGATTACAGGTATGAGCCACTGTGCCCGGTCTCAAGCACTTTTATATTTCAATTTTAACATTTAAATGTTTGATCCGTTTGGAATATATCCTGGAATTTATGCTCAGATTGCTACCACCATTCTCATCTATTTATATAACTTACATATAGTCATTACCATATTAATATTGTATATAGTCTTAATAGTATTCAAATTCTCTGCATTCATATTTATTTTTTGGTCTGCTAGGTATGTCTTTTTTTCTCTCTCTCTGAGACAGAGATTTGCTCTTGTTGTTCACGCTGGAGTGCAATAGCTCCATCTTCACTCACTGCAACCTCCACCTACAGGGTTCAAGCGATTCTCCTGCCACACCTTCCCAAGTAGCTGGGATTACAGGCGCCCGGCTAATTTTTTGTATTTTTAGTAGAGACAGGGTTTCAACATGTTGGCCACGTTAGTCTCGAGCTCCTGACCTCAGGTGATCCGCCTGGCTTGGCCTCCCAAAGTGCTGGGATTAAAGGTGTGAACCACCACGCCCGCCCGAGTTATGTTAGTCTTATATTGCTTTGTTTCTCTGTCAATTTCTCCTTATATTTCTGTGATGGTTAATTTTATGTGTCAACTTAGCTACCCTGTGGTGCCCCCAGGCGCTTGGTCAAACACCAGTCTAGAAGTTGCTGTGAAGGTATTTTGTAGAGGTGATTAACATTTACTATTAATTGATTTTATTTTTTTCATTTATTTATTTATTTATTTATTTATTTATTTATTTATTTATTTTAGAGACGAGGTCTCGCTATGTTGCCCAGGCTGGAGTGCAGTGGCTATTCACAGGCGAGATCCCACTACTGCTCAGCGCGGCAGTTTTGACCTGCTCCGTTTCCGACCTGGGCCAGTTCACCCCTCCTTAGGCAACCTGGTGGTCCCCTGCTCCGGGGAGGTCACCATATTGACACCCAACTTAGTGCAGACACCCGATCGGCATAGCGCACTACAGCCCAGAACTCCCGGACTCAAGCGATCCTCCCACTTCAGCCTCCCGAGTAGCTGGGACCACAGGCGCGCGCCATCGCGCCTGGCTATAAATTGATTTTAAATAAAGCAGACTGTCTTCCCTAATCCGGGTGGGGCCCATCCAACAAATTGAACACTGTCTTCCCAAAGAAAACGCAGTTCTGCCACAGGACTTTCCCATAGTCCCTGGTGGTCTAGAGGCGAGGATTCGGTGCCCTCACCACCAAGGCCCGCGTTTGATTCCCGGCCAGGGAGCTGTTTTTTCAAAAAGGGGGAGGGGGGGAAGACTGTAGCATAGAAACCTTCCCTGAGTTTCTGCTGGCCTGCCCTGCAGATTTCCGACCCAAGACTGCAACATCTACTCTCACCTGAGTTCCCAGCATGTTTGCCCACCCTATGAATTTCAAACTTGCCAGTCCCAACAATGGCATAAGCCAATTACATAAAATCTCAATTTCTTTGTGGGTTTTTTTTTTTTTTTTTTTTTTGAAATCAAGTTTCAGTCTTGTTGCCCAGGCTGGAGTATAATGGCACGATCTCTGCTCACTGCAACTTCCGCCTCCCAGGTTCAAGTGATTCTCCTGCCTCAGTCTCCTGAGTAGCTGGGATCACAGGCATGCACCAGGCTCCACTAATTTTGTATTTTTAGTAGAGATGAGGTTTCTCCACGTTGGTCGGGCTGGTCTTGAACTCCCTACCTCAGGTGATCCGCCCACCATGACCTCCCAAAGTGCTAGGATTACAGGGGTGAGCCACCGAAGCCTTCTTTCTTTCTTTAATTTATTTATTTTTTGAGATGGAGTCTCTCTCTGTTGCCAGGCTGGAGTACAGTGGTACGATCTTAGCTCACTGCAAACTCCGCCTCCTGGATTCAAGCGATTCTACTGTCTCAGCCTCCTGAGTAGCTGGGAATACAGGGCGGGACACCATGCCCGGCTATTTTTTTTTTTTTTTTTTTTTTTGGTCGCCCACCTCCACCTCCCGGGTTCAAGTTATTCCCCTGCCTCAACCTTCCTAGTAGCTGGAACTACAGGCGCGTGCCACCATGCCCGGCTAATTTTTTGTATTTTAAGTAGAAATGGGGTTTCACAGAGTTATCCAGGAGGGTCTCAATCTTCTGACCTCGTGATCCGCTGACTTGGCCTCCCAAAGTGCTGGGATTATGGTGTGAGCCACCGTGCCCAGCCTAATTTTTGTATTTTTAGTAGAGACGGGGTTTCACCATATTGGCCAGGATGGTGTCGATCTCTTGGCTCGTGATCTGCCCCCTCAGCCTCCCAAAATGCTGGGATTACAGGCTTGAGCCACCGTGCCCAGCCAAAAGATTTCTTTAACTGAATCTTTATGTAATCGATAAATCCAGAGTTCAGTGACTTTTTTTTTTTTTTTTTTTTTTTTGACATACTCTCAATGTCACTCAGGCTGGAGTGCAGCAGCGTGAACATGGCTCATTGCAGCCTTGACCTCCCAGGCTCAAGCGATCCTCCCGCCTCAGCCTCCCGAGTAGCCAGGACCATACACACCACATCCGGCTAATGTTTTGATGTTCGGTAGAGATGGGGTTTCACTGCTGGGCTCAAGTGATCCTCCTGCCTTGGCCCCTAAAGTGCTGGGATTACAGGAGTAAGCCATTCTGCCCAACCAATGGTTTTTGTTTTTGTTTTTGTTTTTTTGAGACAGAGTTTTGCTTTTGTTGCCCAGGCTGGAGTGCAATCTCAGCTCACGGCAACCTCCACCTCCCGGGTTTAAGCAATTCTCCTGCCTCAGCCTCAGGAGTAGCTGGGATTACAATCATGCACCACCATGCCCAGCTAATTTTGTATTTTTAGTAGAGACGGGGTTTCCCCATGTTGGTCAGGCTGGTCTCCAACTCCTGACCTCAGGTGATCTGCCCGTATCAGCCTCCAAAGTGCTGGGATTACAGGTGTGAGTCACCATGCCCCACCATGGTGGGCTCTTCCAATCAATATATGATGTCCTTCAATAAACGAAAACTTTTCGACTGGGCGCAGTGGCTCAGGCCTGTAATCTCAGCACTTTGGGAGGCCGAGGAGGGTAGATTAGTTGAGGTCAGGAGTTCAAGACCAGCCTGGCCAACATCGTGAAACTCCGTCTCTACCAAAAATAAAAAAAATTAGCTCAGCATGGTGGTAGGGAACTGTAATCACAGCTACTCGGGAGGCTGAGGCAGGAGAACAGCTTGAACCTGGGAGGAGGAGGTTGCAGTGAGCCAAGATCACAACACTGTACTCCAGCCTGGGCAACAGTGTGAGACTCTGCCTCAAAAAAAGAAGAAAGGAACACTTTTCTGTTGTAGTTTACTTTTATTACTTCTCTTCCGTTTGCCTTTGTTCCCCTTTTAGGAAGACGAATTATCCATATGTTGGTTCTTCAGATTCTCCATTTTTCTTTCTCCACAACTATCATCTTCTCTCTGTTTCTGTCTCTTTGTTCTTCAGATTCCGTTCAATTTGTTAGCATGAGCTTTGTTCTTGACATCAAATTCAATTTTTTTTTGCTATATGAATATTGCTCTTTGCTATCTCCGATGCGTACTTTAGTTTTGTTCCTTCTGTTTTAGAATACTTACTAATTTTCCTTACCCTGTCGGGTTCTCATTTCATTCCGTTGAATTGTCATCCTAGTCCCCACCTCTTCCTTCCATTTACAGAAGGAATCCTTAGGGCTGCTAACAGGTTTCTAAACATTTTTTCTAGGCCCTGGTGAAGAAGAGTTCTCATTTCCTCTAATGTTTCTGAATGCTATGTTCTTCCCTAGTTCTGTACTGGTTATTCTCTTTACCCTCAAATAAAACAAAGTTTCTCTCTTTTCTCTGTCCACAGGTAAGTGAGCTGGTTACCCTTGGATCCATCATCTGCCCATGGAACTCACGGCAGGATCACCATCTCAAGTCTGTAGCTGGAGAGCACATTAATGTACACATAGGTTGATTTCACTTTTTGTACCTCTTATTTACTGTGATACACAACAAAATATAGTTCTCAGTACAGACTTCTCTAAGCCCTTCAAGTCGTTGACTTCTTTCTAAAGTTTTGGGCAGAACTCACTACATAATTTGCAGGAAAATTACACGTAAAATGAGAATGTGGGGCCTCTTGTGTAAAAATTAAGAATTTCAAGACAGTTACAGCAAAGCATTAAAGCAAGCATGGGGCCTTCTTTCTTGGGGCCCTAGGTGACTGCACAGTGCAAACGCTCATGAAACCAGCCATGTATAGAGACTGTACCTCCCTAAATGTGTTCCCCCCTTTTTCTCCCAATTTCTCCCTTATTTCCTGCCCACTTATTTGATCTATCTGCCTAGACAAACAATAGTAAACAGAGGGGTACAGGGGATGTGGAGTGGAGGCAGAGGTGGGGATCAGTATTCTGGTGAGAAGCTTTGAAAGGCAGAGAAACTGATGCTTCTTGTTGGTTTAGGTACCAAGTCTTTGAGATTGGAGACAGATTGTGGGTCATCAGGGAATGGCAGTATGAGCTTTAAATAAGTGGCTTCCTACCTTTTTCAGTGTCTGAGGAAATAAAGCCAAACTAAAGCAGGACTGGGATTTTATCAATCCAGCCCTTTAGGGTCATCCACCTTATAATTAACACCTATTTCACCCAGATCCAAGCCTTGAGTTACCTGTTTTAGTCCTTAATGTTGTGAAATCTTGTCCTTTTTCTTTCTTTCTTTCTGTATTTGAAGGAATTTTTGTGAAAAGTTAGGCCAGGATGCATTTGGGGGCATATAGCAATACTTTTTTTTTTTTGAGATGGAGTCTCACCCTTTGGCCAGGCTGGAATGCAGTGGTGCAATCTCAGCTCGCTGCAACCTCCATATCCTAGATTCAAGCGATTTCCTGGCCTCAGCCTCTCGAGTAGCTGGGACTACAGTTGGGTGCCACCACCCCAGCTAATTTTTGTATTTTTAGTAGAGATGGAGTTTCACCATGTTGGCCTCGTGATTCACCGGCCTTAGCCTCCCAAAGTGCTGGGATTACAGGCGTGAGCCACTGCCCCCGACCCATTATTTTGAACTGGAAGCCCCAGGGAACCAATTAGTTAGGTCAGAGATTGGCAAACTTTTTCTGTATGGGGCCAGATGGTAAATATTTTAGGTTTGGCTGACAGGCCAAAAGGCAGAATCAAAGATATGATGTAAGTAGTTAACTAACAATAGAGAAAACAAATTTCCACAAATACTATATAGATGAAATTCAAAATCTAATAGCAGTTAATTGAGTACAGTTTTTGGTGATACAGGTCTACTAGTGAGAAGAGTAAAATTCTATGCTTTTGGAATACATTTTACTCAATCGAGGTTCAAAGTTAGTGTTACCTATCATCAGATTACATTGTAAATGTTCATTTGTTAATGCTAATCTATTATAAGATTTTATGTATTTCACTTTTGAAAATGTCTTCTCACGCAGCCAGGTGCAGTGGCTCATGGCTGGAATCCTAACCTTTGGGTGGCCAAGGCTGGCAGATCACCTGAGGTCAGGGGTTTGAGACTAGCCTGGCCAACATGGTCAAACCCCATCTCTACTAAAAATATAAAAATTAGCCAAGTTTAGTGGCACATGTATGTAATCCCAGCTACTTGGGAGGCTGTGGCAGGAGAATTGCTTGAACCCAGGAGGCAAAGTTTGCAGTGAGCTGAGATTGTGTCATTGCACTCCAGCCTGGGTGATAAAGTGAGACTTCACCAAAAAATAAAATAAAATAAAATAAAAGTCTTTGCACACACAAAGACACTGCCAAACATTAAATCAGTCTATGTGCATGTGACTTTAACTGAGGATATTCATCACATGAAAGGCATTTATAGAATTCTAGTAGATTCTTCTCTTGATATTTGCCTTTTAGTATGTCATTACACTGCAGATTCATCATTTCCAATTGATGATTAGGCAGAAACTCCTCAATTGAACAGTTAAATGAATTTTGAAATATGGAAATTTTCTTTGGATTTTACATTGAGGTCTGAAAAATGCTGCTTGGAACCATAGTTTGAGCTTGGAAAATATATCTGCTGCAAATTTATATGAGAATGAATAATTCACTTGAAATTTTTTTTGACAATTCACTTCTTGTTTTAAATTTGACAGCATGAAAGTGTATAAAGTGGCTTGACATTACTTGTAATTCAAACAATGTTAGTTGTCATCAAAATGACTTTACTATGATATAAATTTCACATATAAGTGCAATTTTGCCTTATAATTGGTAAAATTCATGGAGACACATTATCAAGTCTGCAGCAAAAACTAATTTCCAAAGCCATTCATTGTTTGATAATAGTGGTAGAGGAAAGCTCTTATAATTAAAACATTTTAAATTTTGGTCTTAAGCTCAAAAGAATCACAATAGAAATTTGCCACTGCTAAGACATCAAAATCAAACTGCTATGTGATAGGGCTAACCAGGATATTCATTTCTACTTCTGACGAAAATTCACCAAACTGATGATGGTTAAATCCATGAGACTCAATGAAGTTATCACTATCACTAACACTACTGGTTCAATAACACATGATAGATTCAAATATTACTGCAAAGTAACTACTGATAAATAATACTCTCAACAGCCACAGGATTTAAACACCTTACATTCTCACAACATTTGTGAATTTGTTCAACTAAGCACTTTTCTTCTCCATATATATTTTTACTACCGTCAGTTGTAACACATCTTAGAAGATTCCACTTCATGTTGTACCGAACCAGTGCATGCTCAGCTTTTTTGAAAATGTCACCACCCCAGTTGTTCCATGCAGACTATTCACAGAGGCTAATTCTTTAGTTGCTTGAAACACAGCATTGATTCCTCTAATAAACAACAACTAAATAGTATCAGTAATATCTGTTAACACATGAAGAGCCAAGGAAAACCACTCAGTTAGTTGCCTTATCTTTGACTATTCATGTTGCCCCCAATGTCCTCACTCTACAAGCAAATTGTTCTAGCTGAAAGGCCAAGAGCCTTCAGCTATTAGCTAAAAGCCTTCAGTTTGTTTTCTCTGGACACATTTCTTTGGCCATTGTAATCAAACACAATTCAACTGAACAGCTTTCCTGTTTGGCTAAGAAATGAGCCATTTAGAAAATTACTTTGGTTGCAGTCTCATTTTCATTTGTTATTTTTGTGAAGAAATTCTGCCATGATGAAATATTCTGTTTTAAATCCTCTAATTGTTCTCACTGTTGCTTTTCTGTCAGTTGGAAATACTGTGATGAGTGCTTAGTTTAATAATGTTGACATGTCTTGTATTCTTTTAGCAAAGCTATAGTGTTATGGCATAATAAATGCTTTGCCATGAAATTTAATAACAAAATAATCCATATTCCACTATACCTTAAAAGCATGACATCTGAAGTCCATATTTCTCTCTTTGCTTGTTTTGACATGATAGGTATGCACTGGTAATTTTTAAAAGTCTCAGTGTTGTATGTACGGCACTGAAAACACTGCCAAGTTCTAACAGTATCACTGTGATTTGTAGTGAACTAAGCAGCAGTGCAAAATGATGTGAGTGCCATGTATATTTTCTGTTGCAACTATTCAACTCTGTATTTTTGCATGAAAGCAGCCACAGATAATACTTAAGTAAATAACCATGACTGTGCTTCAATGAAACCATTTTTATGGAGACCAAAAATTGAATTTCATGTAGTTTTCATGTGGGATGAAATGGCTATATGAAGACAGGTAGTGGGCTAGATTTGGCCTATAGGGTATAGTTTTCTGAACCCTGGTTTAGCAAAAGGGTCAGGCTGCCAGCCAACTAATCAGTATTCACTGAACTTGGTGCCAAGTGCAAAGCCCAGGTGAAAGCAAATCTGTTTAAAGCCACAACACTAACACCAATAGCAACCCTACAATTATTATTTCTCTCTATAAAAATTTTTAATAGTTCACTGTAAACTTTGGCATGATTTTTTACCGTTCCATCCTAGATTCTTTATGGTGCTGCCTGATTTCTGAATCTCAGCTCCTGATTTTTCTCTTATCCTCTTAACTGAAATCACACTCAACTTCTTGAATTTATCAGAAGTCCATATTCTTAGTCTTCTGTGTGCTTGCAGGTATGGTGCTGTCTTTGCCTGGAATGTAAACATCCCCATACCCGACTCCTCTCCCAGTTCCTACCAATGTATCTTCTTCTTCATTTTTTTTTTTTTTTTTTTTTTTGAGATGGGGTTTTGCTCTTGTCACCTGGGCTGGAGTGTAATGGCGCAATCTCAACTCACTGTAACCTCTGCCTCCCAGCTTCAAGTGGTTCTCCTACCTCAGCCTCCCAAGTAGCTGAGAATAGATGCACCTGCTACCATGCCTGGCTAATTTTTGTATTTTTAGTAGAGACGGGCCTTCAACATGTTTCCAGGCTGGTCTCGAACTCCTGACCTCAGATAACCCACCTGCCTCTGCCTCCCAAAGTGCTGGGATTATAGGCATGTGCCACCATGCCTGGTCTATCTTCTCATCTCCAGGATACTTCCCTGGTCCCTCCATGCTGACAAAGATGCCTCTTCTGTGTGCTCCCACAGAAATTTGGGCGTAGGTCATGGCACTCATCACTGTATTATAGTATAGAATTTATTTATACATCTGTTCAAGTAAGAGTAGCTTCAGGACAAGGATCATGCCAATTTTAAATGTTTTCAAGGCCGGGCGCGGTGGCTCAAGCCTGTAATCCCAGCACTTTGGGAGGCCGAGGTGGGTGGATCACGAGGTCAAGAGATCGAGACCATCCTGGTCAACATGGTGAAACACCGTCTCTACGAAAAATACAAAAAATTAGCTGGGCATGGTGGCGTGTGCCTGTAATCCCAGCTACTCAGGAGGCTGAGGCAGGAGAATTGCCTGAACCCAGGAGGCGGAGGTTGCGAGGTTGCGGTGAGCCGAGATCGCACCATTGCACTCCAGCCTGGGTAACAAGAGCGAAACTCCGTCTCAAAAAAAAAAAACGTTTTCAGCTACTATGTCATACTTCTTTTGGTCATGCCCTATTTCTCCTCTCCTTCAGGGACTTGAGGACAGAGGTGTTGTGTCTTTCGTTACAGTGCCACACATCCTTGAGGGTCTATTTGTTTTTTCCATCTATTCTTTCTCTGTTTTTCAGATTGGCTACTTTTTTTTTTAATATAACAGGCATGTGCCACCATGCCTGGCTAATTTTTGTATTTTTAGTAGAGATGGGGTTTCACGATGTTGGCCAGGCTAGTTTTGAACTCCTGACCTCAAATGATCCACCCACCTCAGCCTCCCCAACTGCTGGGATTACAGGCTCCAGCCACTGTGCCCGGCTGGGTACTTCCCTTTGTTCTGTCTTGAGGTTCAAGCATTCTGAACCTCCTCACAGCCTGTACTAGACTTGTTACCTTGTGTGGGAATATCTGTCCTTGTTTCAGACTCAATGTGTGCTCCTTTGTTCTGCTTAAGTGTGTGTGTCCTATGGCATCTGGGCCACACCCACTACTTTATCTGTCCCGTAGAGGGAGGGGATGAGATCTTTCTGCTGCAGCACAAGAAGAGCGTGTCGGCTGACGGAGGGACCTGTTGGCCAGAGAGGACGAACGTCCACTACTGAGGCTGATCTTGCTCTGTGTCTTCTCTATGTGAGTAGTTATTCTACCCAGGGCTCCACGGAATTGTATTTTCCTGGAGATTCTGGTACCAAGATGCAGTGGGCAGAAGTGCTTGGACATATCCTCCTGACAACGGGCCACAGATGCCACTAGCTCAACAATTCTTTTTAGCGTCTTTTTTTTTTTTTTTTTTTTTTTTTTTTTTCCCTGAAATTTCCTCTTGCTCTGCTGAGGCCTACTCATTTTTTATTTTTATGTTTTGCTTTTTATTTTTATCTTTTTAAATGGGGTTTCACCACGTTAGCCAGGCTGGTCTCAAACTCCTGACCTCAATTGATCCGCCCACCTTGGCCTCCAAAGTGCTGGGATTACAGGTGTGAGTTACCACGTCCGGCCTTTATTTTTTATTTTTATTTTGTCACACGCCTGCTGTGCCAATTTTTATTTTTTTTTAAGAGAGAGTCTCACTCTGTTGTCCGGGCTGGAGTGCCTACTAGTTTTTTATTTTTTTGCTTTTTATTATTTTTTTCAGACAGAGTGTCACTCTGTTGTCCAGGTTGGAGGGCAGTGGCATGATCTTGGCTCACTGCAAACTCCGTCTCCCGGGTTTAAGCAATTCTCCTGCCTCAGCCTCCCAAGTAGTAGCTGGGATTACAGGCCTGCGGTTCCATGCCCAGCTAATATTTGTATTTTTAGTAAAGACAGGGTTTCACTAAGTTGGCCAGGCTAGTCTTGAACTTCTGACCTCAGGTGATCTGCCTGATTCGGCCTTCCAAGGTGCTGGGATTACAGGTGTGAGCCACCACGCCTGGCTCTTGTCAGATAATTTAAACATGTTTATCTTTTCTCATTTGAAACAATCCTGTTTTCAATTATCTTTTCTCATTTGAAATTATCCTGGTTTCTGTTATAATGAGTAGTTTTCTGATTGAAACCTGGGTAATTTGGGCATTGTTCTGAGACTCTAGGTCTTTTTGTTTTTCTTCTTTTTTTTTTTTTTTTAGATGGAGTTTCACTCTGTTGCTCAGGCTGCAGTGCAATGGGGCAATCTTGGTTCATTTGAACCTCTGCCTCCAGGGTTCAAGTGATTCTCCTGCCTCAGCCTCCCAAATAGCTGGGATTACAGGCATGCGCAACCACATCGGGCTAATTTTTTTTCGTATTTAGCATAGACAGGGTTTTACCCTGTTGGTCAGGCTGATCTGGAACTTCTGACCTCAGATGATCCACCTGCCTCCACCCCCCAAAGTGCTGGGATTACAGGCATGAATTACCTCACCCAGCGAAGACTCTAGATCTTATTTAAATCTTATATTTTACCAGGCGTCCTCTGACATTGCTCTGGTGGCGGTAAAGGGGGCACTCTCTTGTTACTGCCAGGTGTGGGTGGAAGTCCAGGCTTTCCAGTCTTGGTTGACAATGAGTGTAATGGCTCCCTGTTACTGCTTTGTGGGGATGGGAGGTGTGGCTCTCTACTAGGCCTAGATTGAGGCCTCCATTCACCCTAGCTGGGAGGTTACAGGAGTCCCTCATTATTGCTCTCTGTATTGCTCCCCCTCCACTGATACAATGGGGGGTGGTGGTATACTTTTGGGCATTTATGAAAATTTTGACAACTCTTGACATTGATTCAGCAGGGAGAGGGACTGACCCCTCATAACTGCTTCGTGGAAGTCCAGGCTGCCTATTGTGTGTGTGTGTGGGTGGGGGTGGGGGTTGGGGATTTGAGGTGCCTCATTGCAGCCTGGTGAAGGTAGGAGTCCAGGCATCTGCTAGAAGTCCTCACACTATTTTGACAACTGAAATTTTTGGAATAACTGAAAGTCCATTTATACTTGGCTCCCTCTCTCTCCTCAACCCTCACCCTATATTGATTTCTGTCATTTTTGTGTTCTGGCATCAATTGGATAGTCTCTATGACAATGGTTAAGTATGGGAAGAACTGGTAATTGTTCTTGAACTTATTTTTGATCGTGACATTTATGTATTGTTCTAAGACTAGATAAACTATGACAGTTATGAACCTTTTTTTTTTTTTTTTTTTTGAGAAAGAGTCTTGCCCTTTTGCCCAGGGTAGAGTGCAACGGTGCAATCTCGGCTCACTACAACCTCCCCCTCCTGGGTTCAAGCAATTCCCTGCCTCAGCCTCCCAAGTAGGTGGGATTACAGGTGCCCACCACCATGCCTGGCTAATTTCTGTATTTTTAGTAGAGTCGGGGTTTCCCCATGTTGGCCAGGCTGGTCTTGAACTCCTTACTTCATGATCCACCTGCCTAGGTTCCCCAAAGTGCTGGGATTATAGGCGTGAGCCACCGTGGCTGGCCAACTTTTTATTGTCGGTATAGGTTATATTGCACTAACATTATCAACACACTAGATATTCCTAAATGCTTTAGGTTAAATATTGAGTTGTTTAAAAGAAGGTTACATTATTTTCCTATAACTTAATAGGTTTCTTCTTTAATTAGTTGATGGTATTTACATAAATATTAATAGAATATTGCTACAAAGTATGCACTTAGTACAAAATGTGACTTAGCCACTAGATTTTATGTAATTTTATAATACTTATCTATATTAGTCATATCAATTTGCTAAATTCAGATTAGACTTTCCCCAGCTCCTGCTGTATTTAGAATTATGATAAGGAATCAGTACTAAGTGATACAAGGCTGAATTTTTTTTTTTTTCATGTGGAGTCTTGTTGTCCAGGCTGGAGTGCAATGAGGCGATCTTGGCTCACTGTAACCTCTGTCTTCTGGGTTCAAGCGATTCTCCTATGTCAGCCTTTCTGGTAGCTGGATTACAGGCGCCTGCCACCATGGCTCAACTAATTTTTGTATTTTTCTTAGAGATGGGTTTAGCCATGTTGGTCAGGCTGGTCTTGAACTTTTGACCTCGTGGTCTGTTCGCCTCGGCCTCCCAAAGTGCTGGGATTACAGGTATGAGCCACCACATCTTGCTTGTAAGGCTGAATTTTAGAATAAATGAGATATGTAGCAATACTGTGGTTATATGCCTCAACTACAGAGTAGATTAGTACTGCTTATGTGTTGGGCTTATAGTAAGGTTATGGAGGGATAAGGAAGAAGTGATGGGTAGAGCAATAATAAATTTAGAACCCAGATTGTGAAAGCAAGAAAAAAATTTGGAAATTCCAATCTTCCTATTTTATTGAGGTTTTTCAATCTATGTGTCTGGCCCTTTACCTACCTTATGGCATCTAAAATAATGTTGTAAAGTGGCTGTATTTTCTCTTTTTCACAGATGAGAGAACTGAAGCTCAAATTAGACTAACTTGTTCAAGTCTGCCTAGCTATCAAGTGGTAGAGTTAGGATTTGAACCTAGATATCTATGATTCCACAATTCATGCCACTTTGGCTGCACTACTCTGCCTTCTACAGGAGTTTTCAGATTCACTTTTCATGGCAATTTATTATAAAATCATTTATTTCTATGTCCCTATTTCTGTCTCCAGTGAAAGATCTAAACCTTAGAGCAGGCGTCCCCAAACTTTTTACACAGGGGCCAGTTCACTGTCCCTCAGACCGCTGGAGGGCCGCCACATACTGTGCTCCTCTCACTGAGCACCAATGAAAGAGGTGCCCCTTCCTGAAGTGCGGTGGGGGGCCGGATAAATGGCCTCACAGGGCCGCATGCGGCCCGCGGGCTATAGTTTGGGGACGCCTGCCTTAGAGGCTCCATATTTCATATATATTTGACAGATAACACACTACTTAAACAGATGTATGGTGTAAGGACTTATGTTACCATGTAAAATTTGCCCCATGCTTGATGATGCAGGATAGATCTTGTAGTTGAAATAGACATGTGCTGGCCTAGAGGCTAGGTAACTTTCTCAAGGTTGCACAGCCTGTGTAGAGCAAGGATTCGAATTCAGGTCTGCCTCACTTCAACTCCCATCCATTGCATCCAGTCTTTGTAGTCCTATTACCTAGGATTAGTGGGAAGAAAGGTGTTAAGGAGTGAGGAGTGGGCACCCTTACAATCCTTGAAAAGGACCTGAGTCAGGACTGTCAACTTCAGGGAGATGGTCAAATATCAGCAAAATTTCTATCTCTGCTTGTCCAAGTCTCTGTGTGTATATGTGTATGAGAGAGACAATGCGAGAGTGACTTAGTAGGGTGAAAATTCCCTAGGCTTTGAATGTCACCCTTTGCGACAAAGTTAACAATGTATTAATTTAGCCGTAGAAAAGATCTGGCCCTCTGTACACACTCATTCAAGCAAAATGGAATATCATTAAGAATGGGAAAGGTGTTTCAGAGGAAGTAATTAAACATGAAATATAATCTATACAAAACTACACGTTTGTTCATCTAGTTACTCGTCTCAGGGGAACAACTGAAAACTGCAAAATCAGTTGGGATTCCCATAGCTTCCTGCTGAATACTGGAATTACTGGGTAAGCACTAAATTGTCCTCATATTTTGAAATCCAAGTTCAAATATATCTTTTTTGATTGGTTACAGGTGGAAAACCTACTGAAAATATACAAAACTCCGTTTATAAAGAAAATCTTGTCTTTATATGTTCATTAACTTTTTCCTATCCCTGTTATAAGACACAGCTTAGTAAATTTGCCTTTTGAGAAGAGTAGTCGAAAGAAGGCCTGTTTTTTTTTCTCACTTATACTAAAGATTAAAAGCCAGATGAAAGCCTTTCCCCTGCACCTGAGAGACAGAACAAGAAACTGTTAACTGTTGTCTAAGGGTTACAATGCAGGTTTTGGGGGACAGAAAGGCTTTACTGGGCCACCAGCTGTGATGAGAATGTAGTATGTGTTCTCCCAGGTCTGTCCACAAGCAGCCCCTACTTTTGTAACAAGGCTCCACTGAAAACAGGGCAATAGAACCCAATATTCTGGAGATCCCGCGTAACAATTTCTGATTGCTTTTTCTTCTAAGACTGTAGTGAATTACTGATAAGACACAGGGTAAACACAGCACGAAAATTGGGCCCCTAAGTGCCGCCGACAGACCTTTGGCGGTGGGGAGCCATGGTCGGCGACCCAGGCCCCGCGGGCGACTCTTCATTCCCTCCAGCCTGGGGCGTATGGGTGGGGGGGTCAAGAGAGCCTTTCCCCCTTCACTTTCGGCGCGGGTGAGGTGATCTGGGCTGCCAGCGCAGGTCTGGCCTAGGGCGGCACCCGGGGCGCGGGACACGGGGCCGGCAACCGCTCCCCGAGCGCACTCCTTGCGGAGGCCATTATTTCCAGCTGTGCCAAAAGTCTGAGCCTTCTTCGGAGGGCAGAGGTCTAGGGCCGTGCGCCGCCTCTCGGCTACGCGACCTGTACCAGGCCCTGTGGGGTCCCGGGACCCCTGGAGCGCGCGCGGGACAGCAGGAGCCGCAGTCTCGGCCCATCTCAGAGCTTTCGGGAAGGCAAAGGCCATCCCTGGCGTCTTAGCCCGCTGCTCGCGCCAGCCGCGGGCGGTGCCGGACCTCGCCCTTCCCCACTACTCCCCTCCCCCGCCCGAGCCCGCCGCGGTTCCCGAGGTGACACGGCCCGGACCCTCCATTCTCTGCCCCAGTGTATTTAACCAGCACAACCTAACAGGAAGCTCCCTCTAGGTGACAACCCTTCCCCCGACAGACGCACCCAGCAGCCAACCACCGGCCAGAATTGGCCTGCGTCCCGCTCCCCTCTCGGTGGCGGCCTCGGTGGGCGGGGCTCGGGCCGCTAGCAAGTTAAGTGGAGCCACGGCTGACGTGAGTCAACAAAGGTCACGTGAGGCGTGCAGGCCGCGCCGATTGGTGGCGCCAGCCGGGCGGGGAGGGGGGGTCACGGCGGCGGCGTGGGGTTCGCTGTGTGACACAATTACAACAACTTTGTGCTGGTGCCGGGGAAGTTTGTGTCTCCAACGAATCCCCCCTGTGCTCCCCAGCCCCGCGCGCTCCTGCCGTTCCCGCCGTCCCCGCCCGTGGCTGCCCCTTGCCCAACCCCGCGATGTGACCCTACAGCCTATAACCGCCGCTGCCGACCCGCGGGCTCCGCAGCCCCTGCCACCGCCGCCTTCACCACCGCCGCGTTGGGATTTTTCGTCGCCGCCGCCCGCGGCGGAGGAGGAGGCGGCGATAAAGTTGGTGTGCTGGTCCCGCGCGCAGATTGGGGGCGTCGTTGCGGGCCCCGGTCCGGGGGGGGGTGTCGGCGTTGGAGTTGTGAATTCGCTGCGTTTCCATGAAATCCTGCGGAGTGTCGCTCGCTACCGCCGCCGCTGCCGCCGCCGCTTTCGGTGATGAGGAAAAGAAAATGGCGGCGGGAAAAGCGAGCGGCGAGAGCGAGGAGGCGTCCCCCAGCCTGACAGCCGAGGAGAGGGAGGCGCTCGGCGGACTGGACAGGTACGGGCCCCCGTCACTTGCCCGGTCGGCTCCGGACGGGTAGTAGCCGCTCTCCCGGGGGGCCCGAGCGCGGCTTGTCTCTGGCGGCGGCGGGGCGGGCACCTCGGTTTGGCGCTCTCCGCGCCGCCTCCGCCAGGGCTTCGGGCTCGGGCAGGGACGGGTCGGTGGTGTTCCCGGAGCGTTAACGAGCACCCTGTATCTCTCCCCACAGCCGCCTCTTCGGGTTCGTGAGGTTTCATGAAGATGGCGCCAGGACGAAGGCCCTACTGGGCAAGGTAAGGCAGCCGCGAGTCGGAGCGCGGACACGGTCTCCCCGGCCGGCGCCGCGCTCGCCCCGGGCCCGGTGGCCGGGTCTGCGCTCTTTGTGACCGCGGACGATGGCCGAGGGGCTTCCGGAAAACGATTTCCTGCCTCTCCTCTCCCCCCACCCCTGGGTACCCCGCTTGCTCCCTTGCGAAATCGCTCTTTTCCTCTTGTAGCTGGAGGAACTGAGACGGGATCGCTTTGGGGCCGGGCTCCACCGGGTCGACAAAACTGCTTGCTATTTTCCAGCTTTTTGGGGGTAGGCCAGTGATCGTCGAAGTGCCTATTTAGGGTCAACGGATCGTGAATGTGCTCAGATCTCTCCAAATTTCGGACTTAACTTGCCTCTCGCGGGTTTAAAAAAATTCTTTTCCTTCAAGCAGGCTGTTCGTGATGTCTACTGTTAACCAAATGTTTCAGGCTTTCTTGTGTCCCCGCTCCCAGAAGGGGGAAGTTGCACGGAGTTTAGGTCGGTGAAGAGTTTGCATTGGGCTGCTGACATGTATCTCGATTGAAATGTGTGTTACCTGAAGTTAGGTGACTTGTTTACTTTTTGGGTCTTTTTGGCATAGAAATACCGTAATTATTTGTGAATGTGTTCTCTTCCTAGAGCCGCATTTCCTGTGTGTCTGTCAGGGGAGACTGGGGAGGATTCGGGGTGTAGTCTCTGTTTATTTGTGTGGAAAGTTCTTGGCACTGTCATTTAGTTAAGTAATGGCTGCTCCTATCGGCCCAAGATGGCGGGACAGGGTGGGAGGAGAAAGTGAAGGGGGGGGTTTGGGGGAGGGAGTAGAGGTAAACATGGAAATAAATAGTAGCCGTGAATAAGCCTTTTCTTCGGAGTGTGTAGCTCAGTGGTGTTTAAAAAAAAATTACCCAAGATTATTTGCATATAGAGTTCTTGTACCTTTCACAAGCTTGGAAGCAGCATGCATAAGCGTGGTAAATGCTTATCAACCTGTAGCACATTTAGTTATCCATCCGTAAGCTGTTGAACAAAGGCTGGAGTCTCAATTTGTATGCATCAGTTTATATTTCCTGACCAAAATCTGATTTCGATGATATTTGCATACTTTCTTCGTAATTGGGACCGTGAAAGTTGGCGTGTGTGCTATAGGTGTTGTGTCCGTTAGACATTTTCTTTTCTAGCTGAAATCATAGCTTTGCATTTGACACCTAGCTTTATTGTTGGAGTTGAGAGGGAAGTTGGGAATAAGTCTAACATTTTATTCTTAAGTTGATTTTTTTTGTCTAGTTCTGAATTTTTATCTGTAGCTTGGTTTAGCAGAGTCGTTAATTCCTTTTTATCTGTAATTACACTTTTGTTTTTATTTTAAAGTGATTATAAGGAGTTTTATTGCATATAATGATTAGAAAACTAAATGGAAATAATGCTTTTTAGTAAGCCCGGCCCCTTTGACCGTTACAGAAAACTTGAATAAAACTTTGACTACGTAGGTTTTAATTGGCTTCATCACAATTATTGCTGTAAAAATGAACAGTGACTAGCTCTGGAAAGATTTAAGTGTCAGTAATTGTTGGTCTCCTGCCTTAAAGGTTTTTTTTTTTTCTCCCAATCTGAGTATTTAAAACATTTTATTTAAAAATATTTGACTACTGTCAAAGTTGTCATTCTAAAAGATTAAACAAATGATTTAAATTTAAAGAGCTTGTTTTGGAGGGATTATTGCTGGTCTGACATGGGCTGATAAAATTGCTTGCAAAGATAATTCACTTGGAAAAGTTTGGCCAAATTGATTCCTTTTGGTTGTGGTGATGAAAAAATGGAATCTGATGTTTTATGTTGAGAATGTGTAAAATGCTAGTTAATGATTTTATGTCTTAGAACGCTCGTATTCAGACAGATTCATGGTGAATAGTGCTTACCGTTGGATTTCAGATTCTAATATTAAACCGTGCAGTTATTTTTAATTTTTAAAAAATTAACCATTTTCAAATATTTTTGGGAAGTTGTGCATTACTTGATGTTTGAATACAACATCTTAAACATGAAAAACTTGTGAGGCTTCACTGTGTTTTGGGGGCTTCATGATATATAGGGTAATTTGATAAACGATTAAGTAGTTTGTTGAACTAAAGAAAAAAAATCTTCATTGCCTCAGACTCAGTGCTTGTGAGGTCCTACCTGCTTAGGTCAAGATTCAGCCTTAACATTAAAATAAAGCATTCTGTAATATGTGCTTGCAGCTGCATGTAGCTCTCGCTTGCATCTTTGTGAGCATGAACATACCAGTGGAGTGTGTAATGTAAAGCTTGACATTATATAACTTCGCACCCTATGTTTGAATTGGATTCTGAATGAAATGAATGAGCTGGAGTCCTGCTGTAGGATATATTGAATTATTTAGTTTCATCCTTCTTTTAACAGTCCTCAAAGCAGTATTTCTTTATTTTTTATGGAATGTTGAGCTATGTTGGTTTCAGAATTCTTATTCTGTGAAAGTCTTAAGAGTTGGTTTTTCTTAACTGGGCAGGTTCAAGCTACTTACCTGAGGGCAGATAATGGAATTGAGTAACTCCCAGAACTCCCTTATTTAGCTTTGGTTTTTGTCCTGCCATCCCTCAACCCTATCCAATTTAGTCTGCACTTTTTTCCTTTCTGGCAGAAATTTAGCAATTACCACTTGTTTTAAAAAATTCTTATTCCTGTGTGTTATTGGATTTTCTTTCAAGTTTTTAAAATTCACATTTGTACCTTAAGAAAAAATAACTCTTGACCTAAAAGCTTCAGTAAGTTTAAAGCATTAATTATGTTTCTTTTACTTGCCCTTTAACATATATACACATACCTGTATATTCCTTTTCCAGGTGTGAGGATAGTTTATCCAAACCACTGATTTTTCGTCATCTCCCGAATATTTTTGTCAGATTCAATTATAATAGAGTCATTGAAATTATTTTTTGTTTGTAGGATGGACATTTGATATACAATGCCTGGGGTTTTGGGTTAGAAAAATAAAGTAGTTAATACAATGTATTTTTTGTTGGTAATGTCTTTAAGGTTGTAAACAGCTAGAGCTTGCGTAATCAGAGTTCTTGTAATATAGTGTGATCTCTAACAGTTTGTTTTTGAATGCTGACCCTTAATCTTCTGGTAATGTAATAATTCAAGATTCTTATTTTTAAAATTTCAATGGAGTTATTGAAAACTAAGAGAAATATTTTAACAAATTAACTTGGGACTTTTTTAGTACATTTTTCAAAACCTTTTGGGTTAATTTTTTTTTTAAAGTAGGGTAAGGATTTGAGTTAAAGTAGAATGTATAAGAATATATACCATAAATGAAATAAGTATAAATATAGTAGTACTGCCAAGTATAGTTATAGTAATAACATAATGCTAGAGGACTGGGGAATCTTATCTGTGTCAGGGAACTAGTAGTAAAATACGCAGTTTTGAAGTGTCTTATTTTTAAGTTTTTCTTTAACATCTTAGTGGAAATGTTTTTTATAGTTCTATTAATAGAAAGATTATATAAAATAAGTTATGGATTTTATATCACTTAAAAATATATGCTCTTTTTTTCCCCCTAGGATATATTAGCATTAAAACAGTGGGTGTTTTTAATTTTTTTGATACTGGAAGTAGTTTAAGATCCATTGAAACATATTTTCTTTTTTTTTGGAAATGGAGTCTTGCTCTGTTGCCCAGGCTTGAGTACAGTGGCAGCATCTCGGCTCACTGCAGCCTCTGTCTCCTGGGTTCAAGCAGTTCTCTGCCTTAGCCTCCTAAGTAGCTGGGATTACAGGCGCCTGCCACACGTCCGGCTAAATTTTGCATTTTTAGTAGAGACTGTTTCATCATCTTGGCCAGGCTGGTCTTGAACTTCTGACCTCGTGATCTGCCCGCTTCAGTCTCCCAAAGTGCTGGGATTACAGGCATGAGCCACCACGCCCGGCCAAATAATATTTTCTTTTTTCTTTCTTTCTTTCTTTTTTTTTTTTTAAAGATAGGGTTTCACCATATTGGTCAGGCTGGTCTTGAACTCCCAACCTCAGGTGATCCGCCCACCTTGGCCTCCAAAGTGCTTAGATTACAGGCATGAGCCACCATGTCCGGCCAGAATATTTTCTTATATTTTGTTTGCTGGCATGTATGGTAGGGGGAAATTACTAGGTTAGTTCTCGAGGTGGCTTTTTTATACTATAATATTTGGATGTTGATTAAAAACATTCTGGGGTGGGGGGATTGGGAAGGGATAGCATTAGGAGAAATACCTTATGTGATGACGGGTGATGGATGCAGTAAACCACCATGGCATGTGTATACCTATGTAGCAAACCTGCACATTCTGCACACGTACCCCAGAACTTAAAGTATGATCAATGAGAAAAGAAAAAAAATCTGGAATATTACAAACCCTCTCCCCCAAAAATTCTAATTTATGTGTGTTTTTGCTGGCATGTAAAGGGATACAGGTTGAGTATCCTTTATCCAAAATGCTTGGAACCAGACGTGTTTTGGATTTGTGATTTTTTTTTTTTTTTTTTTTTTTGGATTTCAGGATATTTGCAGAATACATACCAGTTGAGCATCTCTAATCCGAAAATCTGAATTCCAAAATGCTCCAATGAGCATTTTCTTTGAGCGTGTCATGTTGATACCCAAAAAGTTTTGGTATTTAGATTTTCAAATTAGGGATGCTCAACCTGTAAATTCATTTGCAGTGCTAAAGATGGTTAGTGTTTTGGTTAGAAAAGTAATGAGACCCTGTCTCAAAAAAGAAACAACACACAAAAAACCCAAAAGAAAGTAACCTTAGAAATAATGTCATGCTTTGTGTTTGAAAACTAGGTCTTCAATTTAATGTGTTTGAAAGAGTTTTCTAGTTTGGAAGATTGTCTTCTGAAAAATTGTAGTCTTAATTTTTTACATGGACAAAGTCTTATATACTTGGTATTTCCTAAAGTTTTGATACATCCCTGGTAATAAAGATATTCTAAGAGATTATAGAACATGTTTGCATATTTGGGTACAAAATAGAACTGCAGCAATACATAAACAGGTACTTTTAAAGTTGTTTTTTTTTTGCGGGGGTCTAGCTTGTTCTGTTGAATCAATTATAAATTGAAATGCAGAACATTTGACTGCCACCTCTAGATACTTTTTTTTTGGAGACAGAGTCTCATGCTATCCCCCAGGCTGGAGTGCAGTAGAGCTATCTTGGCTCATTGTAACCTTGGCCTCCCAGGTTCAGGCTATTCTCCTGCCTCAGCCTCTTGAGTAGCAGCAGTTACAGGTGCCTGCCACCACACCTGGCTAATTTTTGTATTTATAGTAGAGACGGGGTTTCACCATGTTGGCCAGGTGGGTCTCAAACTCCTGACCCCATGTGATCCACCCGCCATGGCCTCCCAAAGTGCTGGGATTACAGGTGTGAGCCACCACACCTGGCCAATATCTTAAGTTGTTAAGAAAAACTGCCTAAGAGACGAATTTCTGTGACTTAGGTGAAGTGATGGGTTGTGTACTTTAAACCAAAATGAAAGTTCATTGCTTAGCTAGCTGCAGAGCAAGTCTTCTTCTGACTTAAATTATGTAACATTTAGTTTTTTTTTACGTAGTACCAATATTCTGTATCTTTGAAAGGATTTGTTTATTTTTACTTTGAAATTCATTGTGATTCTTTGAACTCTTTGAAATTGATGTTAATAGGTGATAACACTGCATTATTAATAATATTTTTGAAATGTGGTGTCTAGAGAGCTAATTTATGTTAAGAAAACGTCACCAGTTTGTCGAAGAATTGAAATGGTGGTTAGGCTGCTTAGGACTCACATGTATTATTTGTAGATTAGTTAATTAATGAAGTTTATTTAATGAATGCATAATTGACAGTCTTAAGTACTCATCCTGAAACTTCACATATAGTTTTATCAGTTTTCCACATTGGTTTGTAAATTATCATGACAGTAAATTAAAACAGTATTTTTTTTTTTTTTTTTTAATGTGGAGTCTCGCACTGTCATCTCGGCTGGAGTGCAGTGGTGAAATCTTGGCTCCCTGCAACTTCTGCCTCCCAGATTCAAGAGATTCTCCTGCCTCAGCCTCCTGAGTAGCTAGGATTACAGGGGCCTACCACCATACCTGGCTAATTTTTTGTATTTTTAGTAGAGACAGGGTTTCACTATGT
Source organism: Saimiri boliviensis (assembly GCF_048565385.1). Classification (NCBI taxonomy): domain Eukaryota; kingdom Metazoa; phylum Chordata; class Mammalia; order Primates; family Cebidae; genus Saimiri; species Saimiri boliviensis. The sequence goes on from NC_133470.1 coordinate 41,506,377, forward strand.
TGACCAGTCTGGTCTCGAACTCCTGACCTTGTGATTCTCCTGCCTAGGCCTCCCAAAGTGCTGGGATTACAGGCGTGAGCCACCGCGCCTAGCCTAAAACAGTATTTCAGTGTACCCTAAGTGCAAGTCTTCTGTGCAGGCAGTATGAAGATAACATAGATATTCCTTGCCCGTATTGAACTTAAGTTCTTTAAGAGGGGGTGAGATAAGGTTAAAGATGACTAACACAGGAACATTTTTGGGAGAAGAAAAATGTGAAATACTCTGAAAGTTTATGATAAAGGTAAATTTAACAAGGTACAAGTTAGAATGGCTCTTAAAGATGAGGGTTGTTTGCTGATTGTGTTTCTCAGAGATGGTATTTCTTGATTTAGATGTTAGCAAGGCATCTTATAATTTTGTTTAGGAAAACATGATTTAAAAATCACATTGGAGCTTTTAGCAGATGTTCAAAGGATGATCTGCTGTGTGTTCTGTCCTTTGATCTCATTTTGTAGTAATATTTACCTTGTTAGGGGTTCTTGAGATCTTAAATGAGTGTTCACAGGTCTATTTGAATTTTCTGACAGTTTGGAAGGACACTCAAGAAGTACTTAATGGTCATCTTGGAGTATAAGACGCCTTTTGGGTGAGAAGGAGGGGAGATTTTAAACTTTTTATTGTATAGATTTCTATACGGCCCCCCCCCTTTTTTTTTTTTTAAATATCGTAGACATGTATTACCTAGAAAGAGGAAAAAAAGAGAAAAAGAAAAGAGAAAGAGAAAGGAAAAAAGAAAAAAAAAAGACATGTATTACCTTAAAAATAATATAACAGGCCAGGTGCAGTGGCTCACGCTTGTAATCCCAGCACTTTGGAAGGCCAAGCGGGGTGGATCACAAGGTCAAGAAATGGAGACCATCCTGGCCAACATGGTGAAACCCTGTCTCTACTAAAAATACAAAATATTAGCTGGGTGTGGTGGCGCGTGCCTGTAGTCCTAGCTGCTTGGGAGGTTGAGGCAGGAGAATCACTTGAACCTGGGAGGTGGAGGTTGCAGTGAGCTGAGATAGTGCCACTGCACTCCAGCCTAGCGACGGAACAAGACCGTCTAAAAAAACAAAACAATAAGGCCAGGCATGGTGACTCAGTCTGTAATCCTATCACTTTGGGAGGCCGAGTTGGGTGGATCATCTGAGGTCAGGAGTTCGAGACTAGCCTGGCCAACATGGGGAAACCCCCTCTCTACTAAAAACACAAAAAATTAGCTGGATGTGGTGGCTGGCACCTGTACGCCCAGCTACTTGGGAGGCTGAGGCAGGAGAACGCTTGAACCCTGGAAGTGGAGGTTGCAGTGAGCTGAGATCATCCCATTGCACTCCAGCCTGGGCGACACAGCAAGACTCTGTCTCAAAAAAAAAAAAAAAAAAAAAAATCACTCTGATAGTACACCAGAATATTATATTTTGGTTGACTAAAAATGGGTTTACACTACCATGTCTGTAGTTAGAAGAGATAATTTTGAAGGCCTTATCGCGTTTTGTTAGTCTCAAGTTGCGATGCTTTTGAACTTCATGGTCCTTCAGTGAGGGTAGGAGTGAATGGAGTAGAGATGTACCCAATTAGGTCCTGTTTCTTCGTGTTTTAGATGGCTTTGTGATAGTCACTGCACTCATTCTTCATTTTGATCTTTAGCATCTGTTTCATTGCTGACTTGACTTTTGGGTCTGATTTGGCACAGGCTGCTACTTGGGACCTGATTAAAAACTAACCTGGAAAGGTGGGAGTAATCCCTTGTTAGACAGTTTTAGGTTTCTGAACCAGTTTGTAGACTGCTTGGAACTTGGAACTTGCTTCTGTATAAACTTATATTAAAACTGTTGGTATCGTTTCATCGTGGATGTATTTTGTAATTTTCTCTGTGGTAGTGTTTTTTATTTTTATTTTTGGAAAGCCTGGAACAGAGCCTTTTTCTTTTCTTTTTTTTTTTTTTTATGATGAAGTTTTGCTCTTGTTGCCCAGGCTGCAGTGCAGTGGCGCCATCTCAGCTCACTACAACTTCCGCCTCCTGGGTTCTAGCGATTCTCTTGCTTCAAAGTAGCTGAGTTTACAAGCATGCACCACCATGCCTGGCTAATTTTTGTATTATTAGTAGAGACAGGGTTTCACTGTGTTGGCCAGGCTGGTCTTGAACTGACTTCAGTTGATCTACCCACCTCGGAGTCCCAGAGTGCTGGGATTAAAAGTGTGAGCTACTGTGCCTGGCCGAGAATTTTGTCTTTGTTAGCATGAATAGAAGATGCTGCTGCTAAGTTTATTCTCAGGAAGAAAGTTGGGCTTTGTTATAGTGAAGGTTATTATATAAGGTCATCTAATTCATTTTAGTTTAGAATGGTGGAAGAAATTGTTTTAGATAAAGGGTTGTTTTCAGACTATAGGTTTATTACCTGTTCATTAGATCTTTCTCTTTTTGGAAAAAAAAATGTTTATTAGGAAAAATTTTCAGTGTTTTCAAAAGTAGTGAAAATCAGTCATCACCCAGCTTCAACAGTTTTCAACTCATGACCAGTCCTGTTTCATCTGTATATATCTTGCCCCTCACCCATGCTCTTTTGAAGCACATCTTGGCAATCAGTCACATCATTTAATCCGTATTTGTTTCTGAAACATAGCCATGATGCCCTTACTACATGTAAAATAATTTCTTAATCTCAAATATCTATGGACCTTGTTTTTTGCTATAAGGAAGTTGAGAAATAGTTGCTTGGAAATTGAGTAGAAAACATTTAGCTGAGTATATGAGGTGAATTTTGTTTGTATTTAGATATTGTGATAGGGTTCTATGATGTAATGTTACATAATATGAGACACAAGAGGTAATTTTTCCTGTGAACTTTATGAATCGTAATTGCTTGAGTCTGGATAGTTTTTATTTTTAGAGGAAAATTTGTTTTCAAGATACTGTAGTTAAATATTTTAAGTTTTTGAATTTCAAATACCAGAATGAGAACTACAAAAGCTTCTTTCTGCTTTGCTTGATTGATTTGTGAAATATTTGTTGAACTGCTGTGGGTGAGGGAATGTGTCAAATTTTGGGGCAACCAGTAAGACCTGGCCTCTGCCCTGCAGTCAATCTGTTTGTTGGGAGAGGCTGACAGACTGAGTGATCATATGATGTAGTACGTATGATAGTAAAGATATATGCAAAGTACTGTGAGCTGTGAAGTGATTAATTAAAATATTTAAAACCTTTTATTATGGATCATTTAAAGTATGCACAGGTGTTGAAGATAGTTTAATGAACTCCTGCTTTCAACAGTTCTCCACATTTTGGAGCAGTAAGTTTAGGTTTTTTTTTTTTTTTTTTTTTTTCGAGACAGGGTCTCACTCTGTCAGCTGTTACCCAGGCTGAGTACAGAGTACAGCCATGCTATCTGGGCTTACTGCAACCTCTGCCTCCCAGGCTCAAATTATTCTCCTGTCTCAGCCTTCTGAGTAGCTGGGACTACAGGCGTGAGCCACTAAGCCTGGCTACTTTTTGTATTTTTTGTAGAGACAGGGTTTCACTGTGTTGCCCAGGCTGGTCTCCAACTCCTAGGCTCAAGGTTTATGCCTACTTCAGCCTCCCTAAGTGGTAGGATTACAGGCGTGAGCCACTGTGCCAGCTGGAGCGGTTTTTTGAGACAGAGTTTTACTCTGTCACCCAGGCTGGAGTGCAGTGGTGTGATCTTGGCTCACTGCAACCTCCACCTCCTAGGTTCAAAATGATCCTCCCGCCTCAGCCTCCTGAGCAGCTAGGATTACAGGCATGTGCCACCATGCCCAGATAATTTTTTTGATTTTTAGTAGAGATGGGGTTTCACCATGTTGGCTATGCTGGTCTTGAACTCTTGGTCTCAAGTAATCCTCTCTTCTTTGCCTGCCAAAGTGCTGGGATTACAGTCATGAGCCACTGTGCCTGGCCTGGAGCAGTTAGTTTTTACTGGAGAAGTGACAGAGAAACTACACAAAGGTTCAGCATTTAGCCTTGGTTATGAAACATGAGTAGAAATTTACCAGCTATGTAGATGTAGATTTAGCAAGAGTAAAAAGAGGGTAAAGAGTTAAAGGCGTAAGGCCGGGCACAGTGGCTCATACCTGTAATTCCAGCACTTTGGGAGGCTGAGGCTGGCGGATCACCTGAGGTCGGGAGTTGGAGACCAGCCTGACCAACATGGAGAAATTCTGTCTCTACTAAAAATACAAAATTATCTGGGTGTGGTGGTACATGCCTGTAATCCAGCTGCTCAGGAGGCTGAGACAGAGAGAATCGCTTGAACCTGGGAAGCGGAGGTTGTGGTGAGCTGAGATTGTGCCATTGCACTCCATTCTGGGCAACAAGAGTGAAACTCCATCTGGGAAAACAAAAACAAAAACAAAAACAGAGGTATAAAGTGAAATGGTGTTTGAGGAATTGTGAATAGTAGAATTTTTCAGTGAGATTGGGAAAAGATAACTGAGTGTGTGAGGAGCCCCATTACTATAGGCCATAGAATGTTTTGGGGCATTGTTAAACTCAATTCCTTAATCAGGTGAAGTGTCATGACCAGAAGTAGGTTTTATGGGAATATTACTGGCCACTGTAAGAAGAATGCGGTGTAAGGGAAAGGAGCTTCAGTACCGATGGATAGAGAGGAATGTATCAATTTTAGGATGGAATTCTGTTCCTAGCAGTTACTAGATGTGTGATCCTTGGGCAAGCAAGCATCTTTCAGAGGCTCAGTTTTCTTGTAAAGTATAAGTAGTAATACATTTCCTGCAGGCTATTGCATTTTGTGTTAGAGAAAAAAATCCAAAGTGTGTGACATTGGACTTGGTGCGTGGAAGGTGATCAGTATGAGATAATATCTTGGATAATGAAAACATCTTGGAAAAGACAAGTTTAAACTAAGGCTGTGGTTTAGGAATGGGGTGAGGTGAAGGCAGACTTAGGAACTCTTGAAAAAGGCCTTTTCTTGGCTTTCATAATATACTTGCTACTTTTGCTTTGTAGCTGACAACATCTCAGTCTTTGCAAGGAGGCTGTGTTTTAGATTCTCTTTATTCACCCTCCTCCCAATTTACATACATGTTTGACTGCCTACTTGACTACCTTGGTATCTTGAAGGTGCCTCAAACTGAATTTATAATTGTCTTTAATGTTCATTATCTTAGTAAATGTCACCACTACCCATGCCAGAAACCTTGGAATAGTTGTTAACATCTCTTTTTCTCAATTCCTAATCATCAGACCTCATCATTTCTACTTTTTTTTTTTTTTTTTTTTTAATAGACAGAATCTCACTTTGTTACCCAGACTGAGTGCTTTGGCATGATCACCGCTCACTACACAGCCTGACCTCCCAGGCTCAAGTGTATCGTTCCACCTTAGCCTCTCAAGTAGCTGGGACTAGAGGCATGTGCCAGCACGTGTGGCTAATTTTTTTTTTGACAGTTTTTTGTAGAGATGAGCTCTTGCTATGTTGCCTGGGTTGGTCTTGAACTCTTGAACACAAGTGATCTTCTGGTCTTCGCTGCCAAAGTGCTGGGATTACAGGCATGAGCCACTGTGCCTGGCCTACATTTTAAATCTTAAATCCGTTTCCTTCCATCCCCACTTCCCCCATCCTAATTGCAGTCATGATACTGTCTTTGACTTTTGAAATACCTTCATGCAATTTTTTTGAATATAGGTATACTTGCACATAGTACAAAATTGAAAAGTTATAGAAAGGATGTTACAGTGAAAATCACCCCCTGTGCTTGCTTTGGCAGTGCGTATACCAAAACTGGAACTATACAGAGAAGAGTAGTATTGCTAAAAATTAAAAAAAAAAAAAAAATTCTAGCAGGGCACTGTAGCTCATGCATGTAATCCCAGCCACTTTGGGAGGCCAAGGTAGGTGTATCACGAGGTCAGGAGTTTGAGACCAGCCTGGCAAACACAGTGAAATCCCATCTCTACTAAAAATACAAAATAAAATTAGCCGGGCGCGGTGGCGGGAGCCTGTAGTCCCAGCTACTTGGAATGCTGAGGCAGGAGAATCGCTTGAACCCAGGAGGCGGAGGTTGCAGTGAGCCAAGATTGCACCACTGCACTCCAGCCTGGGTGACAGAGTGAGACAGAGTGTCTCTCACTTCTGTTTTTTTAAGAGACAGCCACTGATAAAAGTTCATTGGGTAGCTTTTCATATTTCAGGCATATTCTGTTAGATATTTTTATCACAAAAATGAGATCATACTGTATATTGTTAAAATGCTTTGTTAATTTTACTGCTTGCTATATGAAAATACTGGTAGTTTTTTTTTTTTTTTTTTTTTTTTTTGGAGATGGAGTCTCACTCTGTTGCCCAGCCTGAAGTGCAGTGGCAAGATCTTGGCTCCCGGGTTTAAGTAATTTCCTGCCTCAGCTTCCCCTGTAGCTGGGACTACAGGTGCATGCCACCATGCCTGGCTAAGTTTTTTTATTTGTCCCTTTTTAAATTTTATTTCTTTTTTATTTATTTTTTAAGATGGGATTTCACCATGATGGCCAGGCTGGTCTTGAACTCCTGACCTCAGGTGATCCACCCACCTCGGCCTCCCAAAGTGCTAGGATTACAGGCGTGAGCCACGGCGCCCGGCCCTAGCTAAGTTTTTGTGTAGTTTTAATAGAGACAGGGTTTCGCCTTGTCAGGCTGGTCTCAAGCTCCTGACTTTGTGATACGCCCGCCTCGGCCTCCCAAAGTGCTGGAATTACTGGTGTGAGCCACCGTGCTCAGCCCTGGTAGTTTTTATATCCATTTGTCTTGGGTTCAAGTAGTGAGATACTGGTGAGGGGATTTATTTGGGTAATAAAAGCTTTTTGAGTTTGAGGTTCTGTTACTCCTTTGATACATGGTATTGAATGTAGAAATTATTAATCATGCGAAGGTCTTAATGAAAGTGTGTTCACATGTGTTTTTCTAAGATAGTAGTTACTTAATTTTATATACTGTGAACTCTTTTTTTTTTTTTGGAGACGTTGTCTCGCTCTGCTGTCCAGGCTGGAATGCAGTGACATGATCTCTGCTGACTGCAACCTCCATCTCCTGGGTTCAAGCAATTCTCCTGCCTCAGTCTCCCAAGTAGCTGGGATTACAGGTGTGTGCCACCATGCCTGGCTCATTTTTTGTGTTTTTAATAGAGACGAGGTTTCACTATGTTGGCCAGGCTGGTCTCAAACTCCTGACCTCATGATCAGCCTGCATCAGCTTCGCAAAGTGCTGGGATTACAAGCGTGAGCCACCGCTCCATGCTTACTATGAATTCTTGATTGGAATAATTGGCAAATTTTGCCTTCATTGCTGTGACTGATTACTAGGACCCATGAATACTAACAGTTCATTCCCTGAATGTGTATAGAAGTAGCCACAGTTACACTACTTACTATTTTTTATTTTGAGATGGAGTCTTGCCCTGTTGCCCAGGCTGGAGTGCAGTGGCACAATCTTGGCTCACTGCAACCTCCACCTCCCCCTCCCGGGTTGAATCCGTCCCAGGTTCAAGCCATTCTGCGTCAGCTTCCTGAGTAGCTGTAGCTGTGATTACAGGTGCCTGACACCATGCCCTGCTAATTTTTTGTGTTTTCAGTAGAGACGGGGTTTCACCCTTTTGGCCAGGCTGCTCTCGAGCTCCTGACCTTGTGATCTGCTGCCTTGGCCTCCCAGAGTGCTGGGATTACAGGCGTGAGCCACCGCGCCCGGACTACTTACTGTCTCGTAATTGTAAGATTCATTTATTTTCATTAGTTATTCTTTGTTTTTATTACAGAAAAGATAAAATAGGTAAATTTGCATTCTTGATTAGTTAAAAAAAAGTACAGCCTTTAGTGTGTTAACTTATTTTATAGATGAATATCTTTTTTTTTTTTTTTTTTTCTGGAGACAGGGCCTCACTGCCCCTGGATTCAGGTGATTCTTTCACCTCAGCCTCCTGAGTAGCTGGGCCTACAGGGGTACACCACCATTCTCAGTTAGTTTTTGTATTTTTTGGTAGAGAGAGGGTTTCACCATGTAGGCCAGGCTGGTCTCGAACTCCTAACCTCAAGCGATCTGCCCGCCTCGGCCTCTGAAAGTTCTGGGATTACAGACAAGAGCCACCATGCCCAGCCCAGAATATCTTTATTTTTGTTATAAAGATGAAAAATTTGGTGATAGGGCTCGGACAATAGTGCTTTTCTGCAGTCAGTGTACCCCTTGAGTGTCGGTAACTCTTTAGCTACATACATATATGATTTCAGAGCGTGTAGGGAATCTTGCTTGAAGCTCAACTGTGGATATTGGTTCAATATTTTCTTTTTTTTTTTTTTGGAGACGGAGTCTCACTCTGTTGCCCAGGCTGGAGTGGAGTGGCATGATGTTGGCTCACTGCAAGCCTCTACTCCCGGGTTCAGGTGATTCTTCTGCCTCAGCCTCCTGAGTAGCTGGAACTACAGGTGTGTGCCACCACGCCTAGCTAATTATTTTTACTTTTATTTTTAGTAGAGACGGGGTTTAACCATCTTGGCCAGGCTGGTCTCAAACCTCCATCCCTCGTCATCCACCCACCTTGGCCTCCCAAAGTGCTGGGATTACAGGCATGAGTCACTGCACCTGGCCTAGCCTCAAGCTTTTAAGGCCAGAAACTGAATGTACCTAATTAAATTGAGATTTGTATGCTTTTGTTAATTTAAGTTGCATGTTTTTGTTAATCTAAGATTAACCATTTAGTTTTAGACTGGTTTGAAAGTTTTTCTTTAGTGTTTTGACATTCCCAAACCACTTGTTTCTTACAGTTGGGATTGTTATTACTTAGGTCAAGTCTGATGTTTAATTCTGGGCATAATCACTGTATATTCCTGCTTGCTAGGAACTTCTGTGATGGCAAGGTTAAGTGAATTCTCAGGTACGAATGGATAAGAAATATCACATTGAATAAATATATATTAGGTACTGGATATACGGATATTACAAAGATGAGTAAGGATCTTTAGTTTCCCAAAGAGTAGCAAGAGTCACTTGGCATTACTTAAGGCACTTTCTGATCTATTGAAAGTAAGCATTTATTTATTTATTTATGAGGAGTCTTGCTCTGTTGCCCAGACTGGAGTGCAGTGGCAATCTTGGCTCGCTGTAACCTCCGCTTCCTGAGTTCAAGTGATTTGCTCATCTCAGCCTCCCAAGTAGCTGGAATTTTAAGTGCCTGCCACCACCATGTCCGGCTAAGTTTTTTTTTTGGACTGAGTTTTGCTCTTGCTGCCCAGGATGGAGTGCAGTGGCACCATCTAGGCTTACCACAACCTCTGCCTCCCAGGTTCAAGCAGTTCTCCTGCCTCAGCCTCTCAAGTAGCTGGGATTACAGGTGCACGCCACCATGCTCAGCTGATTTTGTATTTTTAGTAGAGACAAGGTTTCACCATGTTGGCCAGATAGTCTTGATCTCTTGAGTTTGTGATTCGCCCTCCTCAGCCTTTAAAGGGCTGGGATTACAGGCGTGAGCCACTGTGCCCGGTCTACTTTTTGTATTTTTATTAGAGACAGGGTTTCACTATGTTGTCCAACCTGGTCTTGAACTGACCTCAGGTGATCCACCCACCTTGGCCTCCCAAAGTGCTGGAATTACAGGGGTAAACCACTCTACCCAGCCAAAAGTAAGCTTTTATCGTTGGATTTTGCTGTCTGCACGTGTCTCTGTGTGTATATGATTATACTTTTATTACAAGTCTATCAGTTAAAAAGAGTTGGAGCTTGTAAGTTAGATTTAGAATATAACTTTTTCAAAGACGATAAATGGATCGATAAAATTGTGTCTGTCTGTCCTTAAGGGTGCTCAGGTTTGTGCATTGACACTATTGGCCAGGATGTTGTAAACAGCATTCAGACATTCAGAGAATAACTTTTAGTAGACTATATAGATTATCCAGTCCTTAAATAGTCATGATTCTATGAAAACTGCTAAGTGGGTCCTGACTATCTGAAGGAAAGCTGGAGTCCTTAACAATCTAATGTAAGTTTTTTTTGCCTTTTTTTCTTGTTGGACTCGGTTGTCCTTATTTACAGAAGTGGACATCACATGATAGATTGGATATCATGGATATATTTCTGTAAATGGCAACACTTATCTATTAACTTATTTTAAAAATCTGACTTTTTATTTTGAGATAATTGTAGATTTGTATGCATTTGTAAGAAATAATAAAGCTACTATGTACTTTACCCAATTTCTCCCCCAATTGTAGCATGTTGCAAAACTGTGGTATGATATTACAACCAGGATGCTGATATTGAAATATAGTCAAGGGACAGAGAAGTTCCACACCAAATATATATGTCTTGTTCCCCTTTTATAGCCATATCTACTTCCTTCTTTCATCTCTTTCCACCCGCTGGCAACTACTAACCGATTTATTCATTAATTCATTTGTATAGTTTTGTCATTTTAGGAATGTTATGTAAGTGGGATCATACAGTATATATCCGTTTGGAATTCTCTTTTTTCATTGAGCGGATATCCCTGGAGAGTTATCTAAGTTGTATTTTGTATCAATAGTTTGTTCCTTTTTGATGCATCACAGTTTCTTTAATCATTTACCCTTTGAAAGACATCTGAGTTATTTCCGGTTTTTGGCTGTTGTGAATAAAACTGCTATGAACATTTGTGTACAGGTTTTTGTGTGAACATAAGTTTTCTCTGGGCTACATGCCCAAGAGTACAATTGCTGGTAGTCGCATATTTAGTTTTGTAAAAGCCATCAAACTGTTCTCCAGAGCTTCTCTACCATTTTACATTTCTACCAGCAATGTATCAGTGTTGTAGTTGCACTGCATCCTTGCCCGCATCTGATATTTGTGCTATTTTTTATTTTTGACATTCTTGATAGGTGTGTAGTGATAAGGCATTATGGTTTTAATGTGTTTCCCTAATGGCTAGTGATTTTGAACATCTTTCATGTTCTTATTTGCCATCTGTATATTGTTGTTCGTAAAATATCTGTCCGTGTCTTTTGCACATTTTCTAGTTGGGATTGTTTGGTTTTTATTTTATTTTATTTTTTACTGTTCAGTTTTGAGATTTCTTTATATTTTCTAGAATTTAGTCCTTGTTGAGTATGTGGTTGGAAATATTTTCTCCTGCTTTATAACTGTAAATGATTTTAGCAATCTTTGCAGAGCAAAGCTTTTAATTTGTTGTGTTCCAATGTATTAATTTTTATCTTATGGATCTTGTATTGATGTGAAATATAAAAACACATTGCTTGGCCCTCCTTGTTGAGTATGTGGTTGGAAATATTTTCTCCTGCTTTATAACTGTAAATGATTTTAGGAATCTTTGCAGAGCAAAGCTTTTAATTTGTTGTGTTCCAATGTATTAATTTTTATCTTATGGACCTTGTATTGATGTGAAATATAAAAACACATTGCTTGGCCCTAGGTCCCTAAGGTTTTTTTTCTTTTTCCTAAAAGTTTTTCAGTTTTAGGCCGGGTGCGGTGGCTCATGCCTGTAATCCCAGCACTTTGGAAGGCCAAGGTGGGTGGATCACAAGATCAGGAGTTCGAGACCAGCCTGGTGAACACGGTGAACACGGTGAACACGGTGAAATCCTGTCTGTACTAAAAATACAAAAATTAGCCAAGCATGGTGGTGTGTGCTTATAATCCCAGCTACTCAGGGAGGTTGAGGCAGGAGAATCACTTGAACCCAGGAGGCGGAGGTTGCAGTGAACTGAGATCACACCCATATCTTATTATGGCTTATTCCTCTTCCTTATTTGGAAATGTTATTGCTTCTCTACGCATTCCTTAAGTTACTTCCTCTTTTCCTTTGTTTTCCTCTGCCTTTACCTCTTTAGAAAATTCCTAAGTTTTTAGCCAGTCGGGCCAAGCATGGAATGTGAGGTCCTGTTCTGGCCGTTGGAAACTGGACACAGCAGTAGGGCGATTGTGTCAGGTTATGGAAGTCATAAATGTCCCTGTCTCCTTTGTTCAGGTGTGCTCTCCTGGCAAGACTGCCAGCGAGTTGCACCCTTCCTGCAGGAAGTAAACTAGCTTTGCTGAGTGATCCATTGCCTTGGTGTAGATTTTTGCTGACATTATAAACCCGTTTCCAACGCTACACTGAGCCTTCCAGTTCATGAACATGGGATGTCTCTTTGTTTACTTAGGTCATCTTTGATTTGTTCTATGAGCGTTTGTTAAATTTATACCTAGGTATTTCATTTCCTTTTGAGCAATTGCAAATAATGATGCATTTTAAATGCAAATTTCCAGGTCTTTATTGTTAGCCTGTAAAGTTTTGTGTGTTGATTTTGTATCCTGTAACCTTAGTGAAATCATTTGTTATCGGATGTTTTTTTTTTTTTTAGACGGAGCCTTGCTCTGTCACCCAGGCTGGAGCGCAGAGGTGGGATCTGGGCTCACTGCAACCTCTGCTGCCCGAGTGCAAGCAATTCTCCTGCCTCAGCCTCCCTAGAAGTTGGGATTACAGGCATGAACCACCGTGCCTGGCTAGGTTTTGTATTTTTAGTAGAGACAGGGTTTTACCATGTTGATCAGACTGGTCTTGAACTCCTGAGCTTAGGGGATCTGCCCACTCAGTTTCCCAAAGTGCTGGGATTACAGGTGTGAGCCACTGCACCTGGTGGCAGGTTTTTGTTTTTTGGTAGATTGCTTGTTGTGAGATTTTCTAGGTAGACAGTCATGTCACCTGTGGGTAGGAAAAGTTTTATTTCTTCCCTTGCAACCTGTATGCTTTTTTTTTTTTTTTTTTTTGCCTTATTGTGGTGGCTAGAACTGCCAGTACTGTGTTGAAGAGTAGTGGGAAAGCACTCAATATTTTGTCCTAAAGTTTTAGCATTTTTTGTAGATGCTATTTATTCAGTTGAGGAAGTCCATCTCCACCCCACTCCTTCCTAAGTTGCTGAGATTTTTAATCTTGAATAGAGGTTGAGTTTTGTTAAATGCTATTTTCTGAGTCAGCTGATTATATAAATTTTTTGGTTCAGCCTATTGATATGATAACATTGATTTTTGAATGCTAAACCAGCTTTACATACCTGGAGCAAAACCCAGTTGGTCATGGCGTATACTTCTTTGTGTACATTATTGGATTACCCTTGCTAATACTTTGTTGAGAATTTTTGTGTATAAGATCATGACAAGTATACGGATGAGTATATTCTCATATATAATAATAGAGTATGAGGATGCTAATATTTCATTGAGGATTTCTGCCTCTAAGTATGAGAGATACTGGTTTGTAGGTAACATTTTTTGTGCAGTATCTGGTTTTGGTATCAGGGTAATACCAACTTCCATAAAATGAATTCCCTTCTATTTCTGGATGAGAATGTGTAAAATTGGTTTTAATTCATCTTTAAATGTTTGTTAGAATTGTTCAGTAAAACCATTTGAGCTTTATTTTTTTTGGAGCTTTTGATTAGAAAATCAGTTTGTTTAGTGGTTATAGGACTCTTCAGATTGTTATCTTGACTGAGTTTTGGTAGTTTGTAGGTTTTGAGGAGTTGATCTGTTTCTTCTAAGTTGAATTTATGAATGCAGAATTGTTCATAATATTATTCCCATGTTATTTTAATGGCAGCAAAATCTGTAGTGTTCTCTTTGTTTTTATTCCTGACACAATGATTGGTGTTTTCATGTCTGTCTTAGGTTTGTTAATTTAATTAATTTTAATTTTAATATTTATTTATTTTGAGATATAATCTCACTCTTTCCTTCAGGCTGGAGAGCAGTGGCACGATCTCAGCGCACCATAACCTCTGCCTCCCAGGTTCAAGCAATTCTCCTGCCTCAGCCTCCCAAGTAGCTGGGATTATAGGCCTCCACCATCACGCCCAGCTAATTTTAGTATTTTTAGTAGAGATGGTGTTTTGCTCTGTTGTCTAGGCTGGTCTTCAACTCCTGACCTGAGGTGATTCACCTGCCCCGGCTTCCCAAAGTACTGGGATTATAGGCGTGAGCCACCACGCCAGGCCTAATTTTTATTTTTATTTTTACTTTTATTATTGAGACAGAGTCTTCCTCTGTCGCCAGGTTGAAGTGCAGTGGCGTGATCTTGGCTTACTGCAACCTCCGTCTCCCAGGTTCAAGCGATTCTCCTGTCTCAACCCCCTGAGTAGCTGGGACTATAAGTGCATACCACCACACCTGGCTGATTTTTTGTGTTTTAGTAGAGACAGGGTTTCACCATGTTGGCCAGGATGGTCTTGAACTCCTGATCTCGTGTTCCGCCCACCTCAGCCTCCCAAAGTGCTGGGATTACAGGTGTGAGTCACCATGCCCAGCCTAATTTATATTTTTTTATGAACCAACTTTTTGTTTTATTGATTTTTAAAATTCTGTTGTTCTCCTGTTTTTAATTTTATTGATTTATCCTCTCATCTTTACTATTTCCTTCTTTCTGCTTGCTTTGGGTTTAATTACTCTTTGTTTTCTAGTTTCTTAAGCTTGGAACTTGGATTATTAATTTGAGTAATTTCCTTTCCTCTGATGTAACAATTTGGTGTTATAAATTTACCTTTCAGCACTACTTTAGCTGTATCTCACATATTCTTGTATATGTATTTTCATTTTGATTCAGTTCTGTACATTTTAAAATTTCTTCTTTGATCCATGGAGTATTTAGTATGTGTTAAGTTTCTAAGTATTTGGATGTTTTCCTGTTTTCTTTCTAATACTTGCATTTTTTTCTATGTTTTTTATTCAGCTGTTTTTTCTTATCTCTTTATGGGTTATCTTAATATATTTTAGGATTCTGTCTTGATTTTTAATATTTTTGAATATATTTCTTTGTATAGATTTCTTAATGGTTGCTCTAGATATTGCAATATTCATATGTAACTTACCACTGTCTACTGGTATTGGTGTTTTACCACTTTCAGTTAAGTACAGAAACTTTGTTTCCATTTAGGCCCTTTTGCCTTCTTTACTCTGAAAATAAATTTTCTGGCTGGATGCCGTGGCTCACGTCTGTAATCCCAGCACTTTGGGAGGCTGAGGCAGGTAGATCAGGAGTTCTCAACCAGCCTGGCCAACATGGTGAAACCCAGTCTCTACTAAAAATACAAAAAAAATTAGCCGGGTGTGGTGGTGGGCACCTGTAATCCCAGCTACTAGGGAGGCTGAGGCAGGAGAATTGTTTGAATCCGAGAGGGGGAGGTTGCAGTGAGCTGAGGTCATGCCATTGCATTCCAGCCTGGGCAACAAGGGCGAAACTCTGTCTCAAAAAAAAAAAAAAAAAAAAAAAAAAAATTTTTTTTTTTCTTAAGTTTACTTACGTTCTTTCCATACATTGAACAACACATCAGATGGTGTGACAAATTTTGCTTCAACCAGCAAAAATGATTTAGGAACTCTTCCCTAGTAAGCAGAACTAAAAAAAGGTAAAAATAAAAAGAAACATATGAGTAGTATGATAGTCTGTTATATTTACCCCTATTTTTACCTATTCCAAGGTTCCCTGAAGTTTCAGCATTCGTCCATTATCATTTTCTTTTTCTTTCTCTCTCTTTTTTTTTTTTTTTTTAGAGAGCTTCTTTAGCCATTCTTTCAGGGTAGGTTTGCTAGCAAAAAATTCTTAGTTTTTCTGAGATTGTCTCATTTTCCTTCATTCCTGAAGTATATTTTTGCTGTATATAAAATTCACAGTGGACAGTTATTTTCTTCCAGTACTTGACAAGCGTTGTGCTTTTTTTTTTTTTTCCCTGTTCTTTATGGTTTTAGATGAGAAATTTGCTGTCATTTGAATTAGTGTTCCCCTATAAAGTAATATATCATTTCTCTCTAGCTGCTGTCAGGATTTTTTTTTTTGTCTTTAGTTTTCAGAAGTTTAATTGTGATGTATTGGTGTGGATGTCTTTTTTATTTGGGGTTTACTCACCTTTTTGTATCTTTGTTTATTGTGTTTCACCGAATTTGGCAAGTTTTCAGCCATCATATCTTTGAATACTTTTTCAGTCCTATTCTCTCTCATCTTCTCAGACTCTGAGAAGAATCTTAGTTTTTTCGATTTTTGTCCCATAGGTCCCTGAGACATTGTTCATTTTTTTTTTTTTCAGTCTGTTTTCTCTCTTGTTTAGATTGACTTAATTCTATAGATCTGTTCACTGACTCTGTCACCTATCATTTCCACTCTTTTATTGAGCTTATCCAAAGAGTTTTTATTTTAGGTTTTTCTTTTTTTAGTTTTATAATTTCCTTTGGCTCTTTTAAAATGTTTGTTTGCTGAGATTTCTGTTTATTTGTTTCAAGAGCAGTTGCAATTACTCGTTGAAGCATTTTGTTGACTGCTTTAAAAATATTTTTGTCAAGTAATTAAAAAATCTTATGTACCTCACTGTTGTGTCTGTTGGTTGTTTCTCCTCATTCATTTTATGCTTTCCTGGTTTTCGGTATGGTATGTGATTTTCAGTTTGTACCCTGGACATTTGGATATCATAAATATTTTGAGAACTGTGCATCTTGTTCGTGTTCTTTTTCTTTTTTAGACAGGTTCTTGCTCTGTCATCCAGGCTGGAGTGCAGTGATACCATTATAGCTTGCTGTAACCTCAAACTCCTGAGCTCAAGTGATTTCTCCCACCTTGGCCTCCTGAATAACTAGGACAACAGGTGTGCGCCACCATGCGTGGCTAATTTTTTTTTCCCCTTTTGTTGAGATGGGATCTTACTCTGTTGACCAGGCTGGTCTTGAACTCTAGGACTCAAGTAATCCTCCTGCCTCAGCCTCTTGAGTAGCTGGAGTCACAGGTGTGCACCACAGTTCCTGGCCTATTCTTTTTTATAGTAGGCATTTTCCCTCTTGAAGTGTAGTGCAAGGGCTAGGTGGGTGTGTTTGTTCAGCTTCTTGCTGGGTCCTGCTGACAATTACTCTGGAAAACGTGGGGCACTAAGTCACATTGCCTTAATGCAGACTGGTGGGATGGAAGTTCAATTCCTCCCTTACCCTCACATCTTTCTGATAAAAGTTGGGCACCATTTATGCCACCTTGTTGCCTCTGAGTAGGGGGTATAAGATGAACTTTCTGATGGGCCATGCTGCCTCAGCAAGAGAGAAGTAGGGAGGCTAACTCACACTGCTCTGATGCTGCAGGATGAAGAAAAAGCTCCTTACCTCATACCACTTCCCCCGAGTTGATGCCAGGTGGGGAATAGAAGCTCAGCCCCGCTCTGGGTATCACTGGTGTGAGAATGGCTGAAATGGTCATCAGCTACTCTGCCTTACACTGCTTCATTTAGCCTTGAGCTGGGTGAATGTGGAGGTTCAGCTCTTCACTGGTTACCACTGACACTAGGGTGGGGGCCGGGAATAGAAAGCTGACTGACTCTAACTCACATCTCCTTATTTAGTCTTGTTAATGGCTGGGTAGGGGTGCAGGTTCAGGTTCTTGCTAGGTCCCGTTGACACCAGGCCTGTGTGTGCGGGAGGAGGTGGGAATGGAGTGGTGGTAAAAGATAGTGGTGACTAACTGCCTCACACAGCTTCATTAAGCCTCCTTGCTAATGGGTGATGGTGGAAACCTAGCTTGCCCCTAGACTTCACTGACACTATCTTAAATGGGTGAGTCTGAACACCACTTGCTTTACTGGGTAGAGTATGGAAGATCAGCTCCTCTTTTAGCCTTGCCACTAACCCAACAGAGGAACTGGAGCACCCCTGTGTGGGGGATAGAAGATCAGTTCCCTTTTTGGTCTTGCCAACACAACCTTGGTAGGGGCTCCAATCCCACAGCCTGCTCTTGCTGGGTGGAGGGTGTACTCTGCCCTGCCAGTACCACCTGGTGCAAAGTACCACCTGCTTCTTCTGTTTGGTGGTGGGGGGTGTTTTGTGTTGTATTAGCTGTATGCTTGGCTCCACTGAAACTGCAGAGAGAGGGAGAAAGGAAGGGAGGGAGGGAAGGAGGGTATGTGTGTGTGTTCTGTTGGTACTTAGCTGGAGTAGGATAGGTTTTGCCAGAAAGGTTTCTTTTGTTAAGCTTACCTATTTCCCAGCCCTTTGACTAGGAGGAACAGGCTTTTCTTGGGATTTTTTTTTTTTTCTTTTCTCAGTGACAGTTGGTGATACTGGATTGGGGCCTTCTGAAGCAGCATCCTGTCTTGGAAATATGGGTAGCAATATGAAAACCCAAGGATCTCATTGCCTTGTTACTCCTCAAATCATGAAGTCTTTAGGAAATCTGCTTTCTTTCCATTTTTCAGCTACTTTCTATGCTTGTTTGTTATTATGTTCAAGGTTTTTTAGTTGTAAGAGGGAGGATCTGGGAAGAATGAAGCTATGGTACTCCATTTTGGTGGAACTGGAAGTCTTATAGTAATTCAAGTTTGAATTATGAAAGTTTTGTCTAAAGATAATATGTCATGTGAACAAAGCAAATCTTAAAAATCAAATTTAGGAAAATCTTGTGACAAAATCACAACATAAGATTCTCATTTTAAATCTGTTTCAATTAGGGCTTGACCCAAAACTGTTATTTTGGTGATATAGTTTAAATAACTACAAGGCTTACTTTTGAATATAAAATGCTTCCTGTCATATTCTTTAAAGGAAGTACATATTTACATGCAAAGAAAAAAACTGAAAGATAAGCTGGGTTATAGCAGAATGTCACTGTTATGGTTTGCCGTCAAACAGCAGTTACTCTTTAGTTTCCTATGCCAAATATACCAGTATAACATAACATTCTGCTCCTTTCAACATATTAAGGCCAGCCAAACAAAATTTTTTTCCCCAAAATTCTTAAAACGCTTAAAATAGACAAAGTGATTCAGAAGTTTTTAGGAGTAGGAAGGAGAGGTGGTGGTACATACAGATATGTTTCTGTATGAATTTCAAATGAATAGGCAAGGGAAAAATTAATAGATAGGAGGCATTAGTCTGCCTTAGGCAGGGAATAATTATTTCAGCAATGTACATGCAATAAAGTTCTACAATTTTAATTCATTCTAGCTCTAAAATTCTGAGATTGTATCCTTTTTGCTATTTTAAACGATACTGTACAATTCATATAAGAATCTGAGACTTTTTTTATGAGAGGAATCTTCCTGGAAAAAAGATTGGTGGGCCCTTTAATAATATGGATTTTCTCTTACAGTAAGTTTAGCCATTTATTCTGTTATTTAATAAATGAGGCAATTTATTTTCTGTGTAATGTGTTGAATCATAATGTTGTGGAATGGTTTAGTATTTTGCATTTTTCTTTGATCCATTAGTTATTTTGGAGTATTTAAAAATTTTCGTATTTCTGTGAATTTCCCCAATTTGTTCCTGTTACTGATTTCTAATTTCACCACATTTTGGTCAGAGAGCACAGCTTTTTTCTTTTTCTTTTTTTTTTTCTGCCAACTCAGATTCTCCTAAGGAAGAGCACAGCTTTAAAAGTTTTAATTCTTTTAAAATTATGGGGACAACTGGGTGCAATGGCTCACGCCAGTAATCCAAGCACTTTGGAGGTCAAGGTGGGCAGATCACGTGAGGTTAGGAGTTTGAGACCAGCTTGTCCAACATGGTGAAACCCCATCTCTACTAAAATACAAAAATTAGCCAGGCATTGTGGCACATGCCTGTAATCTCAGGCACTCGGGAGGCTGAGGCAGGATAATTGCTTGAACTTGGGAGGCAGAGTCTACAGTGAGCCAAGGCAACAGAGTGAGATTCCGTCTCAAAAAAAAAAAAAAATTATGGGGACTTGTTTTCGTGGCCTAACATGGTTTTTATCCTGTATCCTGGATAGTGTTCCACGTACATTTGAGTAGAATGTGTATTCTGCTGTTGTTGCAGGGAGTGTTCTATAGGTCTTTTTATTTATTATTATTATTTTTGAGACAGAGTCTTGCTGTCTCCCAGGCTGGGGTGTAATGGCATAATTTGGCTCACTGTAACCTTCGCCTCCCAGGTTCAGTCGATTCTTCTGCCTTAGCCTCTCGAGTAGCTGGAATTACAGGCGCTTGCCACCATGCTCGGCTAAGTTTTGTATTTTTTAGTAGAGACGGGGTTTTTCTATTTTGGACAGGCTGATTTTGAACTCCTGACCTCAGGTGATCCACCTGCTTCAGCCTCCCAAAGTGCTGGGATTACAGGCGTGAGCCACTGCACCAGGCATTAAGTCTTGTTTTATAGAGCTCTTTGAGTCTTTTATTTTCTTGTGATCCGCTGTCTGATTATTGCAAGTTAAGTATCGAAGTCTCCAACTTATGTTGAATTGTCTTATTTTTTTCTCAGTTCAGCTTTTGCTTGTATATGAGTTCTGTTATGTTTATGTTTTTATCTGTTACACATTCTTGATGAATTGATCCTTTTATTATTACAGAATATTCTGTGTCCCTAGTAACAATTTTTTTGTCACAAAGTGTATTTTAAAAATTCATAACTTTTTGTGAGTACATAGTATGTATGTATTCAGAGTGCCTTTTGTATGATACTAGTATAGCCACCCAGCTCTATTTTGGTTATTTTTTGCATGGTACATAGGTCTTACATCCTTTTAGTTTCAACCTGTTTTTGTCCTTGAATCTAGTGTTTTTTTTAGAAAGCATGTAGTTGTGTTACGCTTCAAAAAAAATTCAGGCCAGCCCCAGCGGCTCATGCCTGTAATCCCAACACTTTGGGAAGCCAAAGAGGGTGGATCACTTGAGGTCAAGAGTTTGAGACCAGCCTGGCCAACATGGTGAAATCCTGTTTCTACTAAAAATACAAAAAATATTGCAGAGAATACTTTTGGATTAAAAGAAGAAGAAGAAGAAAAAATACAAAAAGTAGTTGGGTGTGGTGGCGCACGACTGTATTCCCAGCCTACTCCTTGGGAGGCTGAGGCAGGAGAAACACTTGAACCTGAGAAGCAGGGGTGGCAATGAGCAGAAATTGAGCCACTGCACTGCAGCCTGGGGCGATGGAGCAAGCCTCTGTCTCAAAAATACAAAAATTCATTCTGTTGATCTTTGTCTTTTTAATTGAAGAGTGTTTAATTCATTTGCATTTTATGTGATCACTGATAAAGTAGGATTTACATCTGCCCTTGTACTGTTTGTTTTCATCATATCGTCATCTGTTGTTTTTGTCCTCTATTCCTCCGTTTTTACCTTTTTTTTTTTTTTTGAGGCGGGGTCTTGCTCTGTCGCCCAGGCTGGAGTGCAGTGGCTGGGTTGAAGTGATTCCCCTGCCTTAGCCTCCTGAGTAGCTGGGATTACAGGTGTGCATCACCACGCCTGGATAATTTTTGTATTTTTAGTAGAGGCAGGGTTTCACCATGTTTTTAGGCTGGTCTCGAACTCCTGACCTCAGGTGATTTACCTGCCTCAGCTTCCCAAAGTGCTGAAATTACAGGCGTGAGCCACCAGGCCCAGCCTCAATTTCTACCATTTTTGTGTTATTTGTTAGTGTACCATTTTAATTCCCCTTTGGCTTAGTTTAGTATATGTTTTTTATTTTTTGAGTAATTGCCCTGGGAATTACAGTTAGCAACCTAAAACAGTCCTGTTGTGATTAACAGCAGCTTTATTTCATTAGTATACAAAAGCTTTGCCCCTGTATAACTCTCTTAACTTTCCCCTCGTTTGCATTGGTATTGTCATGTGAGTTATATTTTTATATATTGTGTTCCCATCAACACAGGTACATAACTACCGCCTTACAGAGTTTCTTTTAAATCACATAGGAGACAGTAAGTTCAACAAACAAAAAATGCATTTACACTGTCTTTTTTTTTTTTGAGACTGAGTCTTGCTGTGTCGCCCAGGCTGGAGTGCAGTGGCTCGATCTTGGCTCAATGCAACCTCCACCTCCTGGGTTCAAGTGATTCTCCTGTCTCAGCCTCCCAAGTAGCTGGGATTACCTGTCAATTTTTGTATTTTTAGTACAGACGGGTTTCACCATGTTGGCCAGGCTGGTCTTGAACGCGTGACCTCAGGTGATCTGCCCGTTAGCCTCCCAAAGTGCCGGATTAGAGGCGTGAGCCACCAAGCCTGGTGCATTTACACTGTCTTTTATATTTACCTGATGTCTCAGTCAATTTGTTCTGCTATAGCAGAATACCACAGACTGGATAATCTATTTCTCATAGTCCTGGGGATAGGGAACTTCAAGGCACTCCCAGATTTGGTGTCTAGTGAAGGTTTGCTTTCTGCCTCCAAGATTGCTGCATCTTTATGTGACATAGAGTAGAAGGGCAAAGGGAAGAACAGCTTTCTCAGACTTCTTTTAGGTTATTAATCCCATTCATGAGGGCTTTGCTTTCATCACTTAATCACCTCATAAAGGCCTTACCTCTTAATACTATCACATTGTCGATTAAGTTTTTTTTTTTTTTTTTTTTTGAGACAGAGTTTCCCTCTTGTTACCCAGGCTGGAGTGCAATGGCGCAATCTTGGCTTACCGCAACCTCCGCCTCCTGGGTTCAGGCAATTCTGCTTCAGCCTCCTGAGTAGCTGGGATTATAGGCATGCGCCACCACGCCCAGCTAATTTTTTGTATTTTTAGTAGAGACGGGGTTTCACCATGTTGACCAGGATGGTCTTGATCTCTTGACCTTGTGATCCACGCGCCTTGGCCTCCCAAAGTGCTTGGATTTACAGGCGTGAGCCACTGTGCCCGGCCTGATTAAATTTTAACATAGAAATCTTGTGGGGGCACATTAAGATCGTTGCAGCTGAGAATTACTTTTACTGGTACTCCTTATTTTTTCTTGTGAATTTTAGTTACTGTCTCTTGTCCTTTCAACTGGATTCCTAGTGACAAATTCAGTTTTTGTTTATATGGTAGTCTTAATCCTCCCTTGATGATTAAGAATAGTTTTGCTGAATGAATCTAGAATTCTTGGTTGACTGTTTTTTCCTTTCAACACTTTTGGTTTCTGTAGATTGCTTTTTGTTCTATGGCTGGATCTTTGCATGTCTCAGAATTTTTGGTTGAAAACTGGACAATTTATTATAATGTAGCAACTCTAAAAGCAGAAGGTTCCCCCTATGCAGCATTGGCTTTTGTTTGCTGTAGTTGTTTCTTTGTTTAGTGACTTCTCTGAATTAATTTTGTAAAGTCTATATTCTTTGTTACATATTACCACTGAATTCTCTCCTTGTTTATTTTAGCAAGTGATTTCCTCAACTGTCTGGGACCAATAAGTCTCCCAGTGTTTGCTCAGGAGCGCCTTGTGCAGGCAGTTGACAACATTGCCATAGCCATTATTTTGATTGCACAGAACCTCATGGAAAAGCAGAGGTGAGAGCCTAGGAACTTCTTAGATCTTTCATGGGCACATGCACACGGCCCCTTATCTGTCTGTGCTTGGCTTTCTTCATTCTGAGGTTTTTCATGTTTTTGTTGGAGCTTTTAAAACTCTTAACGGATATCTCAGTCTCCTTCTTTTCCTTCTGAAGTTTTTGGTTAGTCTTTTGTTTGTCTCTGTTGTTACCCACTGCTTCAGCCAGCCTCTAAGCTAAACAATTCCCTGGAATTGTTTTCAGCAAATAGCCCTTCAAATAAAGGCATTTCACACTGGTGAACTCTATTTACATCAAATACCTAGCCTCGCAAGAGGGATTTTCCAGGGAGCCATTATACAGGTGAATTTCCTGGGAATGAGGCTTTGAAGGAGCTTCAGCCTCATTGTGCTCCCTCTGCTGGCTTTTCAGGCTGCTGGATGTTACCAGGAATCTATCATGCTGTTTGTTTTCAAGTCTACTGCAGAGCTGTATGGAGAAAATGGGACTAGGACAAATCAAAAAGCCACAAAGCTTTCTGTTTTTACCAAGATTTGGAAAGAAAAGTTCACTAAACACTTCCAAGATTGCTGCAAGCCTTTGATTAGTTTCCAGAGTTATTAAAAAGTTAATTCTGAAAATATTTGCTAGCTTTCTCGTGGGAGAGGAGAGGAATTGTTAGATGTTCTTAAGCCACCATTTTTGCTGATGTCATTCTTCATTTCTTTCTAAAGGTTTTAAAATAAGGATTTCACACATATCTTTCAGTTCAAATTCAGAACTACAGTGTTTTGTTATCAATTTTAAATGTGTCTTGTCTCGCGTGTTGAAAATTTTGGCTCTCAAAGACAACAACGTAATGACTCAGTTGCTTTATCACACACTACATACGTTAACAGTGTTGGAATAACAATACCAACCCTACCATGAACTATATTCATCTGCCATGTAACAACATTTTGGTCAGTGATGGTAAGGTTGGTTCCATAAAATTATAATACCCTATTTTTACTGTACCTTTTGTATGTTTAGATATGTTTAGACACAAATATTTACCATGTGTGACATCGGTCTATTGTATTCAGTACAGTAACTTACAGTGCCAGGTTTGTAGCCTAGGTGTGTAGTAGGATATACCATCTAGGTTTGTATAAGTATACTCTGTTGTGTTTGCAGAGGGATGAAATTGCCCATTTATCAGGGCATATCTTAGTCTTAAGGGATACATGACTGTACATGGTTCCTAATTGTAGCTTGAGGATTTTTTGTATTCCATTGGGAATGTTTGGTCAAATTGCTGTTTTAAAGTTCTTTGAAATAATTGTTTTATGTCTGGTTATGTTATCAGCTGGTTACATAGTAAGGTTTATTTGTTTTATTTTGCTTTTGGCTTTGTAAAGATTGCTTTTTTAACTGTAATTTTATTTACAACGTAGCATTTAAAATACATACATGGTTGCAAAATATTTACATTGTTTCAGAACCAAATCTACCATCATATTCCCTCCTCAACCATTTAAGAATGTTTATAACATTTTGTTTTAAAAATTAAAGAAAAACATATATGTTTATATATGTAAGTATAGAATATATATATAGCTTCTATATGTGGCTATAATTTTTTTTTTCTTTCTCTTTTGCTTTGCTCAGGTAGTATAGTAGCTAATGCTTCTTGGGTTTGGAATCTCCAGAGAATAATTCTTTGCACTCCCCTCAGTGATACAGTTTTACTAAAAAATCTTTGCTTTTGGCTGGGCGTGGTGGCTCACACCTGTAATCCTAGCACTTTGGGAGGCTGAGGTGGGCGGATTGCCTGAGCTCAGGAGTTCGAGACCAGCCTAGGCAACATGGTGAAACCCTGTCTCTATTAAAATACAAAAAATTAGCCAGGTGTGGTGGCGTGTGCCTGTAGTCCTAGTTATTTGGGAGGCTGAGACAAAAGAATCACTGGAAGGTAGAGGTTGCAGTGAGCCAAGATTGAGCCACTGCGCTCCAGCCTGCTGGCGACAGAGGGAGACTCTGTCTCCAAAAACAAAACAAAAAATCTTTGCTTTCTTCCCAAAGAATAGTAAAAGTTGATGTCCCTCAACATTTGGGCCTCCATATAACTTTTTAACCTCATCCTCATTACTTCTCCTCCATCTTTTCTTTTCTTTTTTTGGACACAGGGTCTCTCTCTGTAGCCCAGGCTGGAGTACGGCAGTGTGATCATGGCTGACTATGGCCACACGCTCTCGGGATTAAGCAGTCTTCCTGCCTCAGTCTCCTGAGTAGCTGAGACTATACAGGTGCTTACTATGCCCAGCTAATTTTTGTTTTTTGTTTTTTTTTAATTTTTGGTAAAGATAAAGTCTCAGTGTGTTGCCTAGGCTGGTCTTGAACTCTTGAGCTCAAGTGATGCACCTCAGCCTCCCAGAGTGCTGGGATTACAGGTGTGAGCCACCGTGCTCAGCCGCATTCAGGGATCTTTAAGTCCGCCTAATTAGAATGTCTTATTCTCTGATATAGGAATGAAGGTTACTCTATTGTTTTTCATAGACTTTTTTATTTTTATTTTTTGAGACAGAATCTTGCTCCTGTTGCCCAGGCTGGAGGGCAGTGGTGTGATCTTAGCTCACTGCAACTTCTGCCTCCCGAGTTCAAGCAATTCTCCTGTCTCAGCCTCTCGAGTAGCTTGGACTACAGGAGTGTGCCACTGCGCCCAGCTACTTTTCTTGTATTTTTTAGTAGAGGTACTGTTTCATCATGTTGGCTAGGCTTTTCTCTAACTCCTGAACTCAAGTGATCCGCTCACTTTGGCCTCATTTTTTTCCTTAAACTTTTAAACAGTGTTCATTGGAATTTTTCTTTTCTAATCAGGACAGTGGGAAGAAATGCGTTACATCATGAACCACTACGTAACATACGTATGTTTTATAATGAGAAATCCTTTTTCCATGAAACACTACTTGGGAAAAACTGCTTCAGAGTGCCAAGGTAAATCTCTGTTCACTTGGATTGACTAGAATTGCATATCATTAATCATTAGAATCTTTTTTTTTGAAACGGAGATTTGCTCTTGTTGCCCAGGCTGGAGTTCAGTGGCGCCATCTCAGCTCACTGTAACCTCTGCCTCCTGGGTTCAGGCAATTCTCCTGCCTCAACCTCCCGAGTAGCTGGGATTACAGGCATGCGCCACCACGCTCTGCTAATTTTGTATCTTCAGTAGAGACAGGGTTTCTCCATGTTGGTCAGGCTGGTCTCGAACTCCTGACCTCTGGTGATTGGCCCACCTTGGCCTCCCAGAGTGTTGGGATTACAGGCATGAGCCACCGTGCTGGGCCGTGTTAACTGTTTATATTATTGGTAAGACTTCTGGTTAACAGTAGGTTATAAGTAGTTATGTTTTGGGGGAATCAAAAGTTATATGTAAACTTTTAGCTGTGCCTCGAGGGGTCAGCGCCCCTAACCTCCTCGTTATTCAAGGGTCATCTGTACTTAACCTCATAGGTTTGTGTGAATTAAATGAGCTAAGGTATGTAAAGTGCATAGTACTTAGCAGTCAGTAACTGTTGTTAATAATTAACAATTCTGATAATCTACTTGGTAAACAAGAATAGGTTATGTTAGAAAGATGTTTCATTTATGTTAATACAGAAGTTCTTTATGTCTTAGATAAGTTTTTTAGGTAGATAAAGGAAATGATTCCAGGAAGAGCATTGTGTCAGGAGTGAATCATAAGAAAGATGTTACTATTAGGTTGTGGGTTCTAGGTATTCGTTCTTTTTCATGTGTTCCCCGACCCTGTCACTAGACTTTGACACTTACTAGCTGTGAGACTGTGGACAGACTAAACTCATTGGACAGACTAAACTCATGAAAGTACCAGTTTTTGTAAGTTACTTACTTTCAGAAAAGAACCAGATGTAATTCAAAGTTTTCTTTATAATAGCACCCTTGTTTACACCTGGTATACTTTGAGTGGTTGGACTAAGTGGGTGGCATTAGCAAAGTTAGCTTAGAATTGAGCATAATACTGGATACTCTTGTGAGAGTATGTCTGAAATGAAAGCATTCTGTGGCTAAAAAGTCATACAGCCACTGTCTTACACTATTTTCTTGGGTTAATTCTTGACCCATAATGGTAAACCTAGTTATGATAGTCTGTACTACTACATTTATTTACATTCTGTGTTGATAGAAACATTTGGAGCTGGCTAGGCTTTTCTAGAATCTAGACAACTGCTTTAGACAGTTGTACATTGTGGATGTTTCCTAAGCATTGACCCTAGCTCTAAGGTTTTTTCTTGCCATTAGTTATTTGCTTAGTATGAACATTCTGTGAGTGGTGATAATATGGTGGATATGTAGAAAAATGACTATTTATTTTAAACTTCTTTTATGTTGCTGGTCATAAGCTTATGTTGCCACTTCTCTTTAAATAAACAGAAATGGAAAGGGCACAAACTGTAGTTTTGGAAAATGTTAAGTATTGTAGCTAAAAATGACATCCCTCTGTTCCAATGCTAGAAAAAGTAACATTTCTCCAATTCTGAGACCTAGCCCAATTTATTGCTTGTGTTCATCACCCTCTGGTATTGTACCCAGTGGCTGGCCTTGGATCTGTATTCTCACTGTTGGAGATAAGAAATATCTGCTGTCATGAAAAAACCTTTTATCGTAGAAGAGCGGTGTAGCTAATCTGCTTTGTAACAGAGTAGTATCCTCTTATCCACGGTTTCACTTTGTGTGGTTTCAGTTGACCTGTGGTTAACTGCAGTCTGAAAATATTAAATGGAAAGTTCCAGAAACTCATAAGTTTTAGATTGCACCCTTTTCTGAGTAGCATGATGAAATCTCGCACTGTCCTGCCTAGGACATGAATTATCCCTTTGTTCAGTGTATCTACACTGTTTACACTGACCACTGTTAGTCCACTAGTAGTCGTCTGAGTTACCAGATAGATTGTTGTGATATCAAAGTGCTTGTGTTCAAGTAACCCTTATTTGACTTAATAATGACCCCAAAACACAAGAGAAGTGATGCTCGCAATTTGGATATGACAAAGAGAAGCCTTAAAGTGCTTCCTTTAAATGAATAGGAGAAAGTTCTTAATAAGAAAAGAAAAAACCATAAACTGAAGTTCATCACAAGAAGAAGGGTGAGTACAGTGCAATACAATATTTAGAGAGAAAGACCACATTGACATAACTCTTTCTTGTTCTTTTCTTTTTTCTTTTCGAGAGAGTCTTGCTCTCTCGCCCATGCTGGAGTGCAGGGGCATGATCTCAACTCACTGTAACCTCTGCCTCCGGGGTTCAAGCGATTCTCCTGCTTTAGCCTCCCGAGTAGCTGGGACTACAGGTGCGTGTCACCATGCCCAGCTAATTTTTGTAATTTTAGTGGAGATGGGATTTCTGGGGTTTCACCGTGTTAGCCAGGATGGTCTTGATCTCCTGACCTCATGATCCCCCCCACCTCGACCTCCCAAGGTGCTGGGACAATGTTCATTGTTGACCAGGCAGTGTAGCAATAGTATTCTTCTGTGAGGAGGAATACTTGTGCACTTATTACTATACTGTGTCAAAAGGAGAGATTTCATAGTAATGTTTGAGGGAAGGGTTGGTGGGGGGGGAGAGAGAGAGAGAGAGAGAGAGAGACAGACAGACAGACAGACAGACAGACAGAGACAGACAGACAGACATTCAGACAGAAAAGCAGTTTACTTACCAACACTGAACAAACTTTTTGAATTAGATTTCCCCCAATGCTTTGGCTGCCTTTACTGTTTAAAAGAGGAAAGAATGAGAAAGTTAAAGGAAAAATGAAACTTTTTTCTTGCTAATATATGTTTCCTTAGGCTGCCCGTCCCTCGCTGCTGTATACTTTAGTAGTATACCATATTTTCTCTGTAGTGTCATGCCTTTATATATATATATGTATATATATATATATGTGTGTGTGTGTGTGTGTGTGTGTGTGTGTGTGTATTTTTTTTTTTTTTTGAGACTGAGTCTTGCCCCATCACCCAGGCTGGAGTACAGTAGCCTCCGCCTCCCAGATTCAAGTGATTCTCCTGCCTCAGCCTCCTGAGTAGCTGAGATTACAGGTGCGAGCCACCATGCCTGGCTAGTTTATGTATTTTTAGTAGAGAAGGGTTTTCACCATGTTGGTCAGTTTAGTCTTGAACTCCTGACCTCATGATCTGCCTGCCTTGGCGTCCCAAAGTGCTGGGATTACAGGCGTGAGCCACCGTGCCCGGCCAACCTTTTTAAACGTTTTTTTAAATTACTTTTTATTTAGAGACAGGGTCTCACTGTCACCTAGGCTGGAGTACAGTGGTGTAATCATGGCTCACTGCAGGCTCGACCTAGCCTACACTCAAGCGATCGTCTCACCTCAGCCTTCCTAGTAGCTGAGACTACAGGTGCATACCACCATACTTGACTAATTTTTAAATTTTTTTGTAGGGACAGAATCCCATTGTGTTGCTCAGGCTGATCTCCAACTCCGAGGCACAAGCGATCCTCCTGCCTTAGCCTCCCCAAAGTGTTGGGATTATAGGTTCATGAGCTATGGTGCCTGGCCCATCTTTCCATTTTAAAATTTTGTCTTTCCTGCATGATTGCTGTTTCTGTGAGGACAGGGTTTGTCTATACTCACTTATGAATCTGGTATACCTACCAAGCACAGTGTCTGCCACGTAATAGGTGCCCAGCAAGAAATTAATTGCATTGCTTGTAGCTTACATTTAAATTGCTTTACATCTTTAAAGCAGTTTGACTATCTAGTTGGTCAGGTATTTATGGTTTTTATAGTCCTATACATTTTCTTGATTATATATATATTTTTTCTTTTTTTTGGAGACGGACTCTCGCTCTGTTGTGTCCAGGTTCTAGTGCAGTGGCGCCATCTCAGCTCACTGCAACCTCCGCCTTCCGGGTTCAAGCAATTTTCCTGCCTTAGCCTCCCTAGTAGCTGGAATTACAGGCACGCACCACCACGCCTGGCCAATATTTGTATTTTTAGTAGAGACAGGGTTTCACCATGATTCCTAGGCTGTTCTCAAACTCCTGACCCCCCAAAGTGCTGGGATTATAGGTGTGAGCCACCACTCCTGGCTATATTTTCTCTTTCATATTTGTGATAGCATGGTAGAATTGTCTCTTTAAGCGTCCCCACCCCCCAACACACACATACCTTGAGCGAGCATGAATCTTTTACTCCTTTTTGTATTTCCTCAGTCTGTCATCATGTTCGATGTATTGTATCTGTGTAGTTCAAACGTAGGTTAAATTCTTTTTCATTTAAAAATGATGACAAGATTGTTATGTTTTCATCTTTTACTGAAGTGAACTGTTTATATGAGTTGATCTTTTCTGTCCAGAAGGAATAGAAAACATACTGGCAATGTGGGTAGGTTTTACTTCTCCTGTGCTTATGTGAGATCGGCAAAAGAGATAGTATTCTTATTTTACATATGAGGAAACTAAGGTTCAAAGGGTTTTAAGTGGCTTTACTAAGATCTCACAGTTACCAGATGGTGGAGCTGGAACTTAAACTGAGGTTTGTTAAGTTTTATTTTTAATCTGAGTTCTAAAGCTTTTAGTGGGGTTTTATTTTTGAGTTTTAAAGCTTTTAGTTTAGTTAATAATGTCTAGTTAAGTAAAAGTAATGTATTCTTGCAATTCTTAAAGTTTGTCTTTAAAATTACATGTAAAGTTACGTTTAAAACTAAAGATATGCCGGGCGCGGTGGCTCAAGCCTGTAATCCCAGCACTTTGGGAGGCCGAGGCGGGTGGATCACGAGGTCGAGAGATCGAGACCATCCTGGTCAACATGGTGAAACCCCGTCTCTACTAAAAGTGCAAAAAATTAGCTGGGCATGGTGGCGCGTGCCTGTAATCCCAGCTACTCAGGAGGCTGAGGCAGGAGAATTGCCTGAGCCCAGGAGGCGGAGGTTGCGGTGAGCCGAGATCGCGCCATTGCACTCCAGACTGGGTAACAAGGGCGAAACTCCGTCTCAAAAAAAAAAAAAAAAAAAAAAACAAAAAACTAAAGATATTAAAGTGTGAAACCTAAAGCACAACTGGACATATTCTTGAGTGAATGTAATGGCTTTTCTTTTATGACTTTACAGCGTCTTATACCAAGGAAAATGTCATGGTAAAAAAACTTTCTTCCAGAAACTATGTTGGCTTGTTCAAACATCTCTGAATAAATTCCTTACGTGTATTTTTTTCTACTACTAAACAGTTTTATAAATGTAATTTATAAATTAAATATAAACTGAACTAAAGCCAGTACAAAAATTGAAAGTGACATCAATATGATAGATGGCATTTTATCATAATAAATCACTTGATTAATGTTAGAGTTATGACAGATCAGGTTTCTTTTGCCGTGCCTTTACTACTATGTGCTACTCGACTTAATTCACCTATAGGTTTTTTTCTGTTAGAACTTGTATGAAACTCTCTCCTATTTTGTACGTTATCTCTTTTGGGTTATGCAATTTGCTACTAAAAGTGGTTTTGCTTGGAATCAGTATGGTTGTAAAGGTAAATATGGACGTTAGCATTGCTTGTCGGTATTTGGGCGTAGGGTTGTCAAAATATGAGAAGAATGAGAATGTTTTATCAGGCATTTCTAAATTATAGAAATTTAAAATTTTTTCCATAGCAAAAATTCTAGGAGAATACATGTGGACTCGTTTGACTTTGTATAAGTCAAATCTCATTTTGATTATGTTATATAACAATACAGTTTTTATGTAGTTGAAGAATTATCAGTTTGAACTAATAATTTAGAATAATTTGTAAGGAAATCAGTTGAAAGGTGTCTCAGATTCCTGATTTAGCCATTTAAACTTTATTTGCATACTAGGAAGCAGGCTGTATACTTAGGTGAAAGTGGGAGAGAGGAAGTGGCAGTTTACATGTTTACATTTTTCCTGTTTACAAGTTTTACATATTTACAAATTTACAGTTTACATGTGTAGTTCATTATCTTTGCCATGATGTAACTCTTAAAAACGTTTGAGTTGTATGTCATGAACAGAACAAATAAATGTTCTGAAAGATCATAAAAAGGGAGGGAGGATTGAAGTTTTCCTAGGTGAAGTATAATTTTTAAAATATGCTTTACTTTTGCAACAGTTTTATATTTATGGAAAAAAAGAGCTTTCCTGCACCCAGTTTACCTTATTATTAACCTCTTATATTAGTATGATCTATTTATTACTATTAATGAACCAATATTGATACTTCCATAGTTTATTTAGATTTACTTAGTTTTTACTGTTCAGGATCTAATCCAGGATACTACATTACGTTTAGTTGTTATGTCTCTAGGCTCTTCTTGGCTGATATTTTCTCAGACTTTCCTTTTTTTAATGATCTTAGTTTTGAGGAATACTGGTCAGGTATATTGAATACTCCTCTATTGCTGTAGGTCTGATGTTCTGATGATGATTAGACCGGGGTTGTGAGTTTTTTAGAGGAAGATCACAGAAGTCAGGTAACATTTTCATGTTATCAAAAATTATATTCTCCCTCCTTGAGGGCTGGAATATCTGTATACATTATTTGGGAGTCTTCTGAATGGGAGGCTTGTCATTTTTCCATTTATTAAATCACTCCTTTAGTTTCATTCCACAGATTTTGCTACATTGTGTTTTCATTTAAATTCATTTCAGTATATTTCTTTCTTTCTTTCTTTCTTTTATTTTTTTGTTTTTTGAGATAGTAGCTTGCTCTGTTGTCCAGGCTCCAGACTGGAGTGCAATGGCACAATCTCAGTTCATTGTGCAACCTCCACCTCCCAGGTTCAAGCAATTCTCCTGCCTCAGCCTCCAGAGTAGCTAGGACTACAGGCATGCGTCACCATGCCCAGCTAAATTTATGTATTTTTAGTAGAGACATGGTTTCACCATGTTGGCCAGGCTGGTCTCAAACTCCTGATCACAGTTGATCCGCCTGCCTGGGCCTCCCAAAGTCTGGGATTACAGTCTTTTGATTTCTGCATGGACCCATGGATTTCTTTTTTTTTTTTTCTCCTCTCTCAGGTTTATTTGTACAAATAGCACAGGAGGACCCCAGCCCCATGCAGATGGCAGCCCCGGGGTGTCGCACCAGTCCTTCTGTTCTCACATTGGCAGAGATATCTACTCTGAAGCCTTTGTGGGGGCCTGGGCATCTTTGGGAGACTGAGCTGGAACTGAAGCTGGAGCTACAGCCTGGGCCTTGTTTTGATCCTTGGCCTTGGCTTTAGCCTTTGGCCGGCAGAGCCTGAGCCCCTTGGCAATGCGAGCACGAGCACGCTTCCCAAGCTTGGGGTGGGCAATGTAGGCAAGTCGATCGAGCTTTCGGCTGACACCCGCCTTTGGGATCTTGGGCTTAACCTCCTTGGGCTTTACGAGGGCCTTGATGGCCTCGGCACGTGCACTCGTGGCTTTGGCATTGTTGGCCTGCATCTTCTTTAGGCCCTTCTTGTGCTTCATGGCAAAGCGCATGTTCCTCAGGAACTTGGGGTCCACCCCCTTAAGAGATTCGTATCTTTGTGATCGGAGTTTCTTGATACCATTTCTGTGCCATTTTCGGGACTGGTTGTGTGTGGTGTGGTTCTTGGACTTGGCCATGTCTGCACCTAAGCTGCGCTTCCCCGACCCATGGATTTTTTTTTTACAAGTGCGTTAGGTGATTAGTATCCACATATTTGGGGGATTTCCTAAATACTGTTGTTCTGGGAACATTATTTTGTATGATTTGAATCTTTTCAAAAACTTTACAAGTTGCTTTATGGTCTAGCATATGGTCTGTGTTGGTTGAGTGTTTCTGTGCACCAGAAAAGAATGTATATTCCTCAAAAATAGCAATTAGTTCAACTTTGGTTGATTACATTTCTCCAATCTTCTCTATTCTACTGATTGTATATCTACTTCTAGCTTTTCAGTTCTGTCAGTTTTTGCTTAATGTATTTTCGAGCTCTTTTATTAGGTAGATTAGTATTTAGGATTATTATATTCTCTTGATGGATTGATTCATTTTTGTTTTTGTTTTTGTTTTTGAGACGGAGTTTCACTCTTGTTGCCCAGGCTCGATAGCACAACCTCAGCTCATTGCAACCTTCGCCTCCCAGGTTCAAGCAAATCTCGTGCTTTAGCCTTCCGAGTAGCTGGGATTACAGGCATGCACCACCATGCGTGGCTAATTTTTTTTTTTTTGAGACGGGGTTTCACCATGTTGGTCAGACTGGTCTCGAACTCCTGACCTCAGGTAATCCACCCGCCTCGGCCTCCCAAGTGCTGGGATGACAGGGTAAGCCACCGCGCCTGGCCAATTTTTTGTATTTTTAGTAGAGACAGGGTTTCACTATGTTGGCCAGGCTGGTTTCGAATTCCTGACCTCAGGTGATCTACCTGCCTCAGCCTCCCAAAGTGCTGGGATTACAGGTGTGGGCCACTGAGTCCAGCCGGATTGATCCTTTTATCATTATAAAATGACCTTCTTTATTTCTGGTTATATTTTTTGCTGTGAAATTCTCTGTAATATTAATATAGCTTCTCTAGTTTTCATTAATGTTAGCATAATATATCTTTCTTTTTTTTTTTTTTTTTTTTTTTGAGACGGAGTTTCGCTCTTGTTACCCAGGCTGGAGTGCAACGGCGCAATCTTGGCTTACCGCAACCTCCGCCTCCTGGGTTCAGGCAATTCTCCTGCCTCAGCCTCCTGAGTAGCTGGGATTACAGGCACGCACCACCATGCCCAGCTAATTTTTTGTATTTTTAGTAGAGACGGGGTTTCACCATGTTGACCAGGATGGTCTCGATCTCTCGACCTTGTGATCCACCCACCTCGGCCTCCCAAAGTGCTGGGATTACAGGCTTGAGCCACCGCGCCCGGCTAATATATCTTTCTACTTTTAACATTTTTGTGTCTTTAAAGATAATTTCTTACAGGGAGCAAGCATATAGTTAGGTCTTGTTTCATGTTGAAACTGATGAACTCTGCCTTTTGCTTTTTATTTTTTTCAAAAACTTATTTTGAAATAGTTGTAGCTTCATAGGAAGTTGTGAAGAAACGGACAGGGAGGGCTTGTGTACTCTTTACCCAACCTTCCCAAATGTTGGCATCTTGCTTAAGTACTCTGCAATGTCAAGATAAGGAAATTAACATTGGTAAAGCTTATTTAGATTTCACCAGGTATGTATGTACTTACTTGTTTGTGTTTGTATAGCTCTATGCAATTTTATCAGGTGTAGTTTTGTGCAACTACAACCACAATCAAGATATTTAGCTGTACCATCACCACGAGATTCCTTTGTGGTGTCCCTTTATAGCTACACCAACCCCCACAATCATCTCCCCTACCCCATACCTAACCTGTAGGAAGCACTAATCTGATGGAATCATGTAGCAAGCATTTTCTGATAGTGGCACAATCTCGTTCATCCAAATTACCGTGTGTATTAGTAGTCTGTTTTTATTGTTAAGTTATATTCTGTGGTTATGGATATACCACGTTTTGTTTAACTACTCATCCATTGAAGGACATTCGATATCTTCCAATTTTTGGCTTTTATAAATAAACTGCTCTGAATATTGACATGCAAGTTGCTGCTTGAAAATTTTCATTTCTCTGAAATGAAGGCTAACCCAGAATCTAATTGCTGGGTTGTATGGTGAGTCCATTTTTAGTTTTGGAAGGAACTACCAAACAATCTTTCCCATTTTGTATTCCAACCAGCCATGTATGAGTGACCCAGTTTCCTTGTATACTTACTATATATATTTGGCATACAAATATATATACAAATGTATACTTGTATATAGTAAGTATACAAAATGTATATGTACATTTGGTATTACTACTTGTTAAAAATTTTAATCATTCTGATAGGTGTATGGTGATAATTCATTGTGACTTTTTTTTTTTTTTTTTGAGATGGAGTCTTGCTCTGTTGCCCACGCTGGAGTGCAGTGATACGATCTTGGCTCACTGTACCTCCTGCCTTCCAGATTTAAGTAGTTCTCCTGCCTCAGCCTCCCCTAGTAGCTGGGACTACAGGTGTGCACCAACATGCCCAGGTAATTTTTGTATTTTTAGTAGAGACCAGGTTTTGCCATGTTGGCCAGGCTGGTCTCGAACTCCTGGCCTCAGGTGATCCACCCGCCTTGGCCTCCCAAAGTGCTAGGATTACAGGCATGAGCTACCGTGCCTGGCCTCATTGTGGTTTTAATTTGTGTTTCTATAATAGTGGATTAATTTGGACGTCTTTTCATGTGCTTATTTGCCATCTGTATTATTTTCTTCAGTAAAATGTCTGTTCATGTCTTTTGTCCATTTAAAACAAACAAACAGAATCTTGCTCTGTCATCCAGGCTGGAGTGCAGTGGCGTGATCTTAGCTCACTGCAACCTCCACCTCCTGGGTTCAAACGAATTTCCTGCCTCAGCCTCCTGAGTAGCTGGGATTACAGGCGTGTGCCACCACGCCCATCTAACTTTTTGCATTTTTAGTAGAGATGGGGTTTCACCAGGTTGACCAGGCTGGTCTGGAACTCCTGACCTTGTGATCTGCCCACCTCAGCCTCCCCACGTGTTGGAATTACAGGCGTGAGCCACCGCGCCCGGCCATCATTGCATTTTAAAATACACTTACAGGGCTGCCTTCCCTCCCTCATATTTACTGGACATTAATGTTTCTTCTTCTGTGAGTTGCAGTTAGTCTTTTCTTTAAATGTTAGCAAAGTAGTACATGCATATAGTTCAGCGTAAAAAAAAAAAAATCCTATAAAGCTTATAAAAACACTAGCCCTTAGCTCCCTTCAGTAGAGACGCTACCTTCCTTTTTTATTTCCTGAATATTTTCAGTGTGCAGTTGGTTGAGTCCATGGATGTAAAACCCATTGATACAGAGGAAAAACTGTACATAAAACAATAGCAATATAATCATCAAATGACTGAAGGACAACCTTATAGCTGCCTGAAGCTACAGTGTTGGGAGGGGCAATCCTAAAACTAGCTGGAGTTTTTACTTGGTAATCTGGGGAATGAGACAGCCGTAGTAGACCTTGATAAGCTCTCACATATTCATGGGTGTCTGGAAAGCTACACACACTCAGGAGAGAGCAGAGAGGTCTCCAGCTGTCTACCCTCCTGGCTCAATGTGAGGCTTTGCTCAAGCAGAAAGTAGAAGTCAGAACTGGTTCGTAAGCCACCTGAACTTTGAATGGGGTCCCAGCCAACACAGAGAGAGATACTTTGGTAAAGGACAGAAACCTTATTGGCTCAGTATGTTTAAACATAACCTCTTACTTACCATTAACTGGTCACCAAATTGTGTTGACTTAGGAGTGACTTCTAGAAAGCCAAGCTTAAAAATAAAAATTGAGGAAAAAATAAAAAACAGGAAACAACTAACCAGAGACATCAGTGGTTATACGCTGTTGAGAAGACTAATAGTCCAGGCAAGTTTGTAAACAAATCAACCACAATAATCTGGGAGGTGTCAGGGATCAGAATCTCGAGTTGTTATATATTATTCAAAATGTACAATTTCAACAAAAGTTTTCGAGACATGCAAAGAAACGGACTAAAGAAAAAGGCTAGGGGACTATAAAGGAGACTAAAGTGACAGGACAATACTATGTGAAACATAATTCATAAAATAATCCTGTATTTAAAATACAACAGCTATAAATGACACTATAGGAGAGTGGAGAAATTTTAATAGGCCGGGCGCGGTGGCTCATGCCTGTAATCCCAGCACTTTGGGAGGCCGAGGCCTGCAGATCACGAGGTCAAGAGATCAAGACCATGGTGAAACTTCGTCTCTACTAAAAATAAAAAAATTAGCTGGGCGTGGTGGTGCGCCTGTAGTCCCAGCTACTCAGGAGGCTGAGGCAGGAGAATTGCTTGAACCCAGGAGGCGGAGGTTGCAGTGAGCTGAGATCCTGCCACTGCACTCCAGCCTGATGCCTGGTGACAGCGAGACTCTTGTCTTCAAAAAAAAAAGAAAATAAATTTTAATATAGGCTACATATTAAATAACAGTATAGTCAATGTTAAATTTCTGAAAAATGGTAACTACATTGTGGTTATTTTGGACAGTGCGCTTGTTCTTAGGAAATGCATGCTGGAGTATGTAGGTAACTTGCAAGTGAATTTAGTAAAATGGAGAGAGAGAGGGAGCGTGTGTACAAATGTGGCAAAATGTTAACAATTGGTGAATCTAGTGTATTATAGTTCCTTGTACTATCTTTTTCAGCTTTTCTGATGGCTTGATATTTTTCAAAATACAAAATTAAGAAACCAGAAACAAATATCCAACAATGGGGGCTAAATGAAATTCCAGTATGTGAAATATCCTAGAATGGCTGAAAATAATAAAATAGCAATATTTTTGATATTGGAGAGACCTTCAAGCAATGTATTAAAAAGGCAGGTTATTGAACATTGTTTACATTTTGTAAAAGCAGATACAACCACAAACACATGGAGAAGTACTGGGACAAATTTTAACAGAAATTGGTAATAGGAGATGGGGGAAAGCATTTGTTGTTTTGTTTTACATTATAGCTTTCTTCACTATTTGAATTTTCTACATATATGCTGCCTACTTTTTTTTTTTTTTTTTTTTTTAACGCCAGCAGCAGTTATCTAGGTGGTAGTTAGGGAACATTTTTTATTTATTTCTTTATACTTAGGGGAATAAAAGAGAAAAGAGAAAGGAAGGGTGGATAAAGGAAATTGAGCAAACCTGAAATGCACTTCTCAGTGAATCCTTTCAAATACTTGTTCTATGCTTTCAGTACTATAACCTTCAAAGTCGTTTTACTGTGTTTTAAAAAGCAACCTATTGCTGGAGTGCAATAGGTAAATGTGTGTTGTTGGGGTTGGTTGTACAGAAATGTGTAAGGGACTTTGGAAGGGGATGGGGGAGATACTGTCCGTGTTTTAAGTTCCTTTGTTTTGGAATTTGTTTCTCTCCACCAACCTCAATCACTGATTGGCTTTCTATCACATTAGATTAGTTTGTATTTTCTAAAGTTTTATTT
Organism: Saimiri boliviensis; assembly: GCF_048565385.1. Lineage (NCBI taxonomy): Eukaryota > Metazoa > Chordata > Mammalia > Primates > Cebidae > Saimiri > Saimiri boliviensis. The sequence goes on from NC_133470.1 coordinate 41,545,616, forward strand.
AAATGGAATTATATAGTATGTATTCTTTTTGTCTGGCTTCTTTTAGCATAATTTTTGAGATTCAGGCATGTGTGTTCATCAATAATTTATTCCCCTTTATTGCTAAGCAGTAATTCAGCATATGGATATACCACAGGTTATTCAATTATTGATGCATTGTTTCCAGTTTTTGGCTACTAAAAGAAAGCTGCTATGAACATTCTTATATAAGTCTTTGTATGGACATGTATTTGCTTTTCTTTGGGTAAATACCTAGGAGTGGAGTGGTTGGATTGTACGGTGGGTGTGTGTTTAACTGAATAAACTCCCAAACCACTTTCTAAAGTGGTTGTACCATTTTAAATGCGTTTCTACCAACAGTGTATAAGAGTTCCAGTTCTTCTGCATTCTTGCCAACATTTAGTATAATTACTCTTTTTAATTGTAGACACTTTTTTTTTTTGAGACCGAGTTTCACTCTTGTTACCCAGGCTGGAGTGCAGTGGCGCGATCTCTGCTCACCGCAACTTCCAGCTCCTGCGTTCAAGCAATTCTCCTGCCTTAGCCTCCTGAGTAGCTGGGATTACAGGCACACGCCACCATGCCCAGCTAATTTTTGTATTTTAGTAGAGATGGGGTTTCATCATGTTGACCAGGATGGTCTCGATTTCTTGACCTTGTGATCCACCCACCTTGGCCTCCCAAAGCGCTAGGATTACAAGCGTGAGCCACCGCTCCCGGCCTTTATTTTTAACTTTTAAGTTCAGGGGTACATGTGCAGGATGTGGAGGTTTGTTACATAGGTAAACGTGTCATTGGGGTTTGTTGTACAGATTATTTAATTACCCAAGTATTGCACCTAGTATCCGTTAGTAATTTTTTCTCCCTCCAATTATAGACATTGTAGTATGTGGTATAGTAGTCTCTCATCCTCATTTTGGTTTTAATTTGCATTTTCCCCTGATGATGAGTGGTTTTTCATGTACTTATCTGTCACTTGTATATATTCTTTGGTGAGTGCCTGTTCAGATACTCTGCTCATTTATAAAAAATTAGTTTTTTCTTTTTTCCCCTATTTTGAGAGTTCTTTATTTTGGATACAAGTGCTTAATCAGATACATGCCTTGCAAATATTTTCTTTAGTTTGGGGCTTTGCTTTCATTCTCTTAACAGTATAACTTTTAAATTTTGATAAAGTTTATCATTTTTTCCCCCTGATGTATTATGCCTTTGTGTTGAAGCAGAATATTAGTTTCTGTTTAGAATTCTATTTTCTTTTTCTGGAGACCAAGTTTTGCTCTTGTTGCCGAGGCTGGAGTGCAATGGCACGATCTCAGCTCACCTCAACCTCTGCCTCCTGGGTTCAAGTGATTCTCCTGCCTCAGCTTCCCGAAGTAGCTGGCATGCACCACCATGCCCGGCTAATTTTGTATTTTTAGTAGAGACAGGGTTTCTCCATGTTAGTCAGGCTGGTCTCAAACTCCTAAACTCAGGTGATCCATCCGTCTGGGCATCCCAGAATGCTAGGATTACAGGTATGAGCCACCGTGCCCAGCCTAGAATTCTGTTTTTATAAATTTGATATTTTATTCTAAACCTCCAGTAGATGAAAAGTACCATTTTACAAATGCGACAGGTAATAGGCTTCTGTAAGTAGATATATTCAGGGTTTCACTATAGGAACTCTACCTTTTTACATTTTCTATAAATTTTGGTTCATTGTCTGAAAAGGGTTGCTCTATTTGATTCAAGGTATAATCTATTAAAATGTGTTGGTTCTGTATTTGCCACGGTGCAGTTTATTACATTGTATAATTTATTCTTATTTGGAGTTATGTAAAATGATTTTCAGGAGTATGAAATAGTGTAATTAAAGCTATTTTAAAAGTATTTTGGTTAAGTTGAAAGATACACACTTTTAAAAATACATATGGCTGTAAGTGTCGATCTTCTGAAGCAATTTGGAAAGTTACAGATAATTATCTCTTATGTACCTGGAATTAAAACAAATGCCCCAACAAGCATTTTTAACAGATGTCATACAAAAGAGAAAAGTTTCTGTCCCCATAACCCCAATCTGAATAATATATGCCACCTTTGCCTTTGAATTTTTAATACTTTCTTTTCTTATCTGAGACACCCTCGACCCCCATCCCTTTCATATTTTGGCCCTCTGCCTTATAAGCAGAAGACATTTAAAAAATTCATCTTATCCATCAACCCCACTTCTGTGTATATGTTCAAAAGAATTCAAAGGGGAATCTCTATTCCACTTTTTTTTTTTTTTCTGTTTTTGGAGACAGTCTCTCAGTGTCACCCAGGCTGGGGGTACAGTGGTGTGATCTTGGCTCACTGCAACCTTCACCTCCCAGGTTCAAGAGATTCTCCTGCCTCAGCTTCCTGAGTAGCTGGGACTACAGGTGCATACCATCACACCTGGCTAATTTTTTGTATCTTTTGTTTTTAAATATAGACGGGGTTTTACCGTGTTGGCCAGTCTGGTCTCGAACTCCTGAGCTCAGGTGATCTGCCCGCCTCAGTTCCCCAAAGTGCTGGGATTACAGGCTGCACCTGGCCTCCAAAGCAGGACCTCAAAGAGACATTAGCATACTCATGTTCTTTGTGGCATTACTGAAAACAGCCAAGGGATGGAAACATCCCAAATGAGCATCAGCAGATGTGAATGGATTAAAAAAAATGTGGCATATACATACAGTGAAATACTATGTAGCATTTTGAAGGAAATCCTGTCACTTGCTACAACATGCATGAACCTTGAGGACATTATCCTGGATGAAATATGCCCGTCATAAAAGGACAAATACTGTATGGTTCTACTTATATGAAGCATCTAAGTAGTCAAAAAACATAGAAACAGGAAGTAGAAAGGTAGTTGGCAAGGGCTGGGGGGAATATTGTAAGGGGGAATTAGTGTTTAATTTGTATAGAAGTTTACTTTTCCAAGTTGAAGACTTTCTAGAGATCTGTTGCATAACAATGAATATACTTACACTACTGAATTGCACACTTAAAAATGGTTAAGATTGTAAATTTAATGTTACGGGTTTTTAAAAACCACAATTAAATGATACAGTTTGTCTCAGAATCCTATTTTTTAAAAAAATCATCTTATTTGGTGTTCTTTTAGTTGGGGAACCTTAGAGCCAAGAAATGGATGCTTGTTTGAACCTGCTGATTTGTCTTGAACTGAGGAGTTTGGTTGACTATTCCTGTGATAGCTTTTAGATAATTGCTCTTTTAGCTAGATTGCTGGTCCTGATTGCTCTAGGTAACTCTCCCGACCCCCTTTTCTTTTGAGACGGAATCTCGCTCTGTCGTCCAGACTAGAGTGCCGTGGTGCCATCTCAGCTCACTGCAACCTCTGCCTCTCGGGTTCTAGTGATTCTCCTGCCTCAGCCTCCTGAGTAGCTAGGACTACAGGAGTGTACCACCATGTCCGGCTAATGTTTGTATTCTTAGTAGAGACAGGGATCTCACCAAGTTTGGCTAGGCCGGTCTCAGAATTCAGGTGATCCACCCATCTGGGCCTCTCAGAGTGCTGGGATACAGGTTTGAGCCACCACGCCTGGCCGTCTGCGTAACCTTTTGCTATTACTATTTGTGTCCAATGATATTTAGGCGTGTAGCAGGTTGCTTATATTTTTCTTGTATCTTACTTTTAAGCAACATTATTCATGATAGACTATGCTTGTATTCTTTAAAAACTTTTTTCTCCTTTCAGTTTCTCTGACATACCAAGGTCTCTTGATTTTTCACTCATTTAACTGTCTTTCTTTTTCTGCCTACGTATTTCACTTAGTCCTATAGCTTTTCTCCCTGATTAATTGTAAATATTTACAATTAAATATTGTAAATACATGCGTTACTCATGTATTGCTTTCCTAATTTTTAAATTTACATTTAATTGTAAATACATGTCTTACTCATGTATTGTTTTTCCTAATGTTTTTAAATTAAGAAAATGCAGGTACAGAATTTAAAAAACTAAAACTTGGGTGGTTCTAGAAGACTTAAAGTGAAAAACAGCTGTTTTTCATAGTCTCAGAGGTGCTACCATCAATGCATAGCTGTTATTTTTGGTATTTGCCTCCATATTTCTAGATAATGTGCTTATACTGCTGTTTCTGTGTCCTTCCATTCCCTTGCAGTTTACTTTCTCTTGATTTTTTTTTTTTTTTTTTTTTTTTTGAGACAGAGTCTCACTCTGTCACCCAGGCTGGAGTACAGTGGCGAGATCTCAGCTCACTGCAACCTGCCCTCCCCACCCTCCTGGCTAATTTTTTAGGTATTTTTAGTAGAGATGGGGTTTTATTATGTTGGCCAGGCTGGTCTCGAACTCCTGACCACCTGCCTAGGCCTCCCAAAGTGCTGGAATTACAGGTGTGAGCCACCCCACCCTGCTGAAATTTTTTTTTTTTTTTTTTTTTAAGATGAAGTCACCGTCTGTCGTCCAGGCTGGAGTCTAGTGACGCAGTCGCGGCTCTCTGCAACCTCTGCCTTCCGGGTTCGAGTGATTCTTGTGTCTCAGCCTCCTGAGTAGTTGGGACTACAGGTGTGCACCACCATGACTACCTAATTTTGGTATTTTTAATACAGATGGGGTTTCACTGTGTTGGCCAGTCTGGTCTTGAACTCCTGGCCTCAACTGATTCGCTCGCCTTGGCCTCCCAAAGTATTGGGATTATAGGCATAAGCCACTGTGTCTGGCCTTGACTTTCTATTATAAGGGATAATGTTGATATTTTAAAATATTTTCCCATTTCTGTATCTTTTTAGTATAACAGCTTTAGGTTAAATAATGTGTTGTTGATGTTTCCAGTTAGTAAGCCGAGAAATATATTGAGATGTCTGTTTACTTTAAATAATTTTCCTAAGGCTTATCGTCTTTTATCATTTTATTAAGCTTTATTAACTTTTATTAAGTTTTCTATAGGTTCCTGTCACGAATTCTTGCCCAACAACTGTAAGAGTGCTTCTGGATATTTTTCTCTACTTTTGAAATATATAATCTATCAGTTCCTGATGAACTTCCTCTTAGTCCTTCCAGGTTCCCTCTTTGCTTTATATTTGGCATGCTATCATCTTTGTGGGAGTGGGGCTTCATTGTTGACTAGTGTGGAGCTTTGTTTCTTGGATGCTTTGCTTTTCTGTGTTCTTCTACCCTCTTGATTGAGAGTTTGTCTGGTATTAAGTTGTGAATCATTTTCCTTTAAAATTTTGAAATTACTGTTCTTTGTCTTCTGTGTTTGGGGTTGGGCCATTTTGTATGTAATCTGATTTTTTTTTTTTTTTTTTTTAACAGAGCATTCTTCCTCCTTCAGCTTTTAGGATCGTATCTATACCTGATATTATGAGAAATTATGGTAATGAGCCTTGGTCTATCTGGAGACTTTTGTTCCTCTGGTCTGGGAAGGGCATGTTGGATTAAGCTTTTCATTATTTGGTGTTAACTTCATAGGAAAAAATTAGGTTTTCCTCTTTATTATCATGTCTGTGTAGTGAAATTACCAGTAGATGGCCTATGCCCATTAGAGGAATTTCTGATGATTTAGAATGGCAGCTCTCCATGTGACTTGGGGATAGATACATGAATGAGAATTAGTCTCAGTCAGAGAGAGAGGGAGGTGATAGAGGCACACATGTTAGGGGTGGTGGTGTGATATTAAGCAAGTGATTATGTATATGTTAGAATTCTAGACAAGAGTAGATCCTATATAGATGAGTCAGGAAAAAAGAGTCATTTCAGCATACTAGGCCTTATAAACCAATGCATGGAGCTAAGAAAAAAAATGATATGTCTAGGGAACTCTTAAAGGGAAAGCAAGGATTTTGCAAGGGTATTCGGTAGTGTTATTTCCTGGAGGTCCTTGGCATTTTCTGTTATTGTGGTGCAGGCAAGTAGTTCTCCATTGTTTTTTTCCCCCTCTATTAGGATATATGCAGTACTTATTTGGCCTTTTCTGGGATTATGCACAATCCTGGAAAGCCAGGTCTTTCCTGTAATAAAACATTCAAGAGGATGATGTTATACAGTGAATACATACATATGTACACCTTAGTCTAAGTGATTTGTGGTACAGCATTTAAAATGTGTTCATAAAGAAATCCAGACTTTTTCTTTTTTTTTTTTTTTTTTGAAAGAGCTAAGAATACATACTTCTATTAAGGCTTACGGAGTGGGCAGAGGGGGAGCATAAATATAAAATATCAAGAATGAGAAAGGGATAAAGGGATATATATATATATATACATATATATACACAGTTATAAATGGAATATGATGCACAACCAAACTGTAATTGTCTTGATGAAACAGGTGAGTTGTGACAAAAATACAAATTATGAATTGTGATTCATAAAGTTGACAGTGGTGATGAGTATAAGTTTTCAAATATTCTGATTTTTCTTTAAAATCTTAAATTGTCGTATGTATTCCTTTGATTTTTAGAATAATCCTTTGGGGTAGTTGCTATAAAATCTTCCTGTTTTATAGAGCACAAAGAGATTAAATGACTTGCCCAAGGCCAAACAATACGAAGCTAAAATTCAAAACCTAGCCAGTCAGGTTTCAGGGTCTGTCCACTGCACTTAGCTCTCATGGCATTAAAAAAGACAAAGCATTTGGATACTTTGGCACTATAAGTATCATTAGTAACTGCAGTTGCCCACTGGGGAGGCATTCAGACAAGTAAGACCTGATCAGGTCGCACTTGGCATCTTATTGACGTAGAAGGAAATTGCACAGGAAACAGCATGCTAGCAGAGCAATGCCTTGCTCTTGCAGGATTCCTGGGGCTTGCGTTTAGTCCATGAGTGACAGCTCAGGTATGCAAGAATGAGACTCACACAGGTGATTGCAGATCTGCTTTGGTGTATTAGTTTCCTGTGGCTTCTGTAACAGATAACTATAAAAGGGGTGATTGAAAACATAGAAATTTATTCTTTCACAGTTGTAAAGGCTAGAAGTTTGAAATAAATGTGTTGGCATGGCCATATTCCTGGAGGCTCCAGTGGAGAATCAGTTCCTTTTCTTTTTCTACCTTCTGGTAGCTGGTCTTAACATCACTGTCTACTTTGTGTACCTGGAAACTCCTGCCTATCTCATAAAAGGACACATCCAATTACATTTGGGGCCCGCCCAGATAATGCAGGACAGTAGCCTCCTTTCAGGATCCTTATCTTAATCCATGTTTTACCAGATAAGGTATTTTTTTTTTTTTTTTTTTTTCAGCCTACTATCCCTGATTTAGAGACACCCTCCCTTGCCCTATCACCCCCAAAGAGAAACCAATACCTTTTGTAACGGTTTTGTGGTCATTTCCACGTTTTCTCTATCGAAATCCCAAAGCTGTGGCATTCTAGCAGGTATTCATAGTTCACTTGCAGTTCTCTGACTCTAGATTTATTTAATTAATCAGGGATAATTTTCACCATAATCAGTGTTAACTACTACAGGTTGAGTATCCCTTATGCTAAATGCTTGGTACCAGAAGTGTTTTGGATTTTCGAATATTTGCATATGCACAAAGAGAGATCTTGGGAATGGAACATTAAGTTTAAACATGAAATTCATTTATGCTTTACATGTACTTTATATACATAGCCTGAAGGTAATTTTATAAGGTTGTTTTTTGTTTTTTTGTTTTTTTGTTTTTTATTTGAGACAGTCTCACTCCGTCCCCAGGCTGGAGTGCAGTGGCATGATCTGGACTCACTGCAACCTCCACCTCCCAGGTTCAAGCGATTCTACTGCCTCAGCCTCCTGAGTAGCTGGAACTACAGTCGCATGCCACCACGTCCAGATAATTTTTGTGTTTTTAGTAGAGACGGGGTTTCACCATGTTGGCCAGGATGGTGTTGATCTCTTGATCTCGTGATCGTCCCGCCTTGGCCTCCCAAAGCACTGGGATTACAAGTGTGAGTCACCGTACCTGGCCAGTTTTAGAAAATCTTTAATAATTTTGTTAAACAAAATTTTATCTGCAACCTGTTATAAGGCCAACTGTGGAATTTTCCACTTGTGGCATCATGTCATTGCTCAAACCATTTTGGACTTTGCAGCATTTTGGATTTAGGATTCGGGATGCTCAGCCTATAATACAACTGACATACAAGCTTTATCAAGCTTTAGAAGTAAAAGATGCCAAGGTCAACTTTGTCCATAGAAGAGAAGGATTTTGTTAACCCTTTATAAATTATTTAGGATATACCATGATTACTATAGATCGTGTTAGTACTTTTCATGATTTACTGATACTGTCCTAGGGCTTGGGAGTAACAGTGAGTTTGATGATACACTGACCCTTTTTTTTTTTTTTAAGTGAGGGTGTGGCATTGTAAGATTTCTATTTTAGATTTTGTAGATATTGAAATAATGATACTATAACCCTGAATAGTAGGGAGGAGATGTCTTGAATGGATTGGAGAAACAAATTGTAATAGTTTTGGTTTGGGGCAAGTGGATAAACATGAAAGAAGGAATAGAAGAGTTATAGGTATATATTCATGAAACATAAGGAAGCAGAACAACCTTACTGCTGATATAGCATAGTTTGAGTGATCTGGGTGGAAAATCGAACTAGCCACAGCATTCCCTTAAGCCAAAGCAAAATCCAGAGCAAGGCTGTAATTCCCTTAAATTCTGTGAAGTCTGAGAGAGGCAAGGAAGCTGCAGAAGGAAAGATTGAAGCTAGCAGAGGTTAGTTCATGAGGTTTAAGGAGAGAAGCTATCTCCATAACATAAAAGTGCAAGATGAGGTAGCAAGTGCTAATGGAGAAGGGTAGCAAGTTATCCAGAAGATCTAGCTAAGATAATTCATCAGTGATCTACACTACACTAAACAGATTTTCCATCTGTTGGAAGAAGATGCCATGTAGGACTTTGGTAGCTAGAGGAAAAGTCAAGGCTTAGCTTCAGAAACTTCAAAGGACAGCCTGACTCTTTTGTTAGGGGCTGATGCGGCTGGTGATTTTAGGTTGAAGCAATTGCTTATTTATCATTCAGAAAATCCTAGGGACCTTTTAGAATTATGCTGAATCTACTCTACCTATACTTTATAAGTGAAACAACAAAGCCTGGATTAGAGCACATCTGTTTACAAAATAGTTTACTGATTATTATAAGTCCACTGTTGATACCTCTTGCTCAGAAATTTTTTTTTCAAAATATTGCTGCTTATTGACAATGCACCTGTTTACCCAAGAGCTCTGGTAGAGATACATAAGAAGACAAATGTTTTCATGCCTGTTAACACAACATCCGTTATGTAGCCCATGGATCAAGGAATAATTTTGACTTTCAAGTCTTACTATTTAAGTGATACATTTTGTAAGGCTATATGGCTGCCATAGATAGTGATTCCTCTCATGGATCTGGGCAAAGTAAATAAAAAACCTCTGGGACGGATTCACCATTCTCGATGCCTTTAAGAACACTTGTGATTCATGGGATAAGGTTAAAATATCCACATTAGCAGGAGCTTGGGAGAAGTTGATTTCAACATTCGTGGTTGATTTTGAGGAGTTCTAGACTTGAGTAGTAGTAAATGCAGATATAGTAGAAATAGTAAAAGAATCAAAATTGAAGTGAAGCCTGAAGATGTGATCGAATTGATGTCATCTCATGATAAAACTTGAATGGATGAGGAGTTGCTTCTTATGGATGAGGAAAAAAGGTGGTTTCTTGAGAGGGAACTCACTCCTGGTAAAGATGCTGTGAACATTGTGGAAATGACAAAGGATTTAGAATATTATGTAAACTTAAGTTAACAGAGTAGTGGCAGGGTTTGAGAGGACTGACTCCAGTTTTGAAAGAAGTTCTACATGAGTAAAATGCTTTCAAACAGCATCACATGCTACCAAGAAACCTTTCATGAAAGAGTCAGTCGATGTGGCAAACTTTATTGTCTTAAGAAACTGCGTCAGCCACCCTAACTTCCAGCAACCACCACCTTGATCAGTCAGCAGCCATCAACATTGAGTCAGGACCCTCCATTAGCAAAAAGATTACAACTTTCTGTAGGCTCAGATGATTTTTAAATTAGGTATGTGCATTTTCTTTGACTAAATGATGTTGCATGTGTAGTAGACTATTGAATATTGTTAACATAACTTATTTGCACTGGGAAACCAGAAAATTCATGTGACTCGCTTTGTTGTGATAATTCTAATGTGGTCTCCATTTATCCCCAAAGTATGCCTATTCTACCAGTTACTACTGATGTCAACACACACTTCCCCCCACCCCCTGCCCCTTTAGAGGGAGTCTTACTTTGTTGCTCATGCTGGAAGTACCAGTGGCATGATCTCGGCTCACTGCAATCTCTGCTTCATGGGTTCAAGTGATTTTCCTGCCTCAGCCTCCTGAGTAGCTGGGATTACAGGTGTGCACCACCACGCCCAGCTAATTTTTGTATTTTTAGTAGAGATGGGGTTTCACCATGTTGGCCAGGCTGGTCTTGTCCTGACCTCAAGTGATCACCTGCCTTGGCCTCCCAAAGTGCTGGGATTACAGGCATGAGCTACCACACCTGGCTGATGTCAACACAATTATACATTATCAAAAAATTGCAAAAAAAAAAAAAATTGCATACCTTGATACCACTACCAATCTCATCAGGAAAAAAAAACCAAAACAATTTTTGGGAAGCTGTCAGGCTCACAGTAATGGTGGGTTGAAGTTTTCGAAAATTCTGATTTTTGCTTCAAATCTCAAATTTTATCATTGGCAATAAATATTGTTATTTGCTTTTCTTTAAATGATAGGCTAATTACATCTGTTTTTGAGATGCTAATACCCAAATCTGGATAGACATTTTGTCATTCATTCTTTCGAGTCAAAATGATCCTCCATGAAAAAAGAGGCTAGCTGACTTAATAAACTAATTATTATACAGAAATACTTTAAAGTTCCCATTCTGTTTTGTTTTTGAGACAGAGTTTTGCTCTTGTTGCCCAGGCTGGAGTGCAATGGCATGATCTCGGCACACTGCAACCTCCGCCTCCTGGGTTCAAGCGGTTCCCCTGCCTCAACCCCCCGAGTAGCTGGGATTACAGGCATGAGTCACCACGCCCAGCTGATTTTTGTATTTTAATTAGAGACAGGGTTTCACCGTATCAGCCAGGCTGGTCTCGAACTCCTGACCTTGTGATCCGCCTGCCTCAACCTCTTAAAGTGCTGAGATTACAGGTGTGAGCTACCGCGCCCGGCCTAAAGTTTCCATTCTATCACACAGCTTATTAAAACAACATGTACCCAGCCAGGAGCAGTGACTTACACCTGTAATCCCAGTACTTTGGGAGGCTGAGGTGGGCTGATCACCTGAGGTCGGGAGTTCGAGACCAGCACCTGACCAACAAGGAGAAACCTTGTCTCTACTAAAAATACAAAATTAGCTGGGCGGGATGGCACATGCCTTAATCTCAGCTACTTGGGAGGCTGAGGCAGGAGAATCTCTTGAACCCGGGAGGCGGAGGTTGTGGTGATTCAAGATGATGCCATTGCACTCCAGCCTGGACAATAAGAGTGAAAAATCTGTCTCAAATTAAAAACAACAACAGCATGTACTCAAGGGTTGACATTCAATAAAATGATTCTTTTTACTGTTTTATTGAGGATATTCTTTTTTTTTTTTTTTTTGGAGACGGAGTTTTGCTCTTGTTCCCCAGGCTGGAGTGCAGTGGCGCGATCTTGACTCACCGCAACCTCCATTGAGGATATTCTTATTTTTTTTTTTTTTTTTTTTTTTTTTTTTGGGGAGACGGAGTTTCGTTCTTGTTGCCCAGGCTGGAGTGCAGGAGTGCAATGGCGCGATCTTGGCTGACCGCAACCTCCGCCTCCTGGATTCAGGCAATTCTCCTGCCTCAGCCTCCTGAGTAGCTGGGATTACAGGCATGCGCCACCATGCCCAGCTAATTTTTTGTATTTTTAGTGGAGACGGGGTTTCACTTTGTTGACCAGGATAGTCTCGAACTCCTGACTTCGTGATCCACCCGCCTTGGCCTCCCAAAGTGCTGGGATTACAGGCGTGAGACACCGCGCCTGGCTATTGATGATATTCTTAAATGAAACTAGCATTTTCTTTAAAACAAAACAAAACAAAACAAAAACTGGTGATGAAGAATATCATGATTACTATAGTGTTAGCTCTGTTTGATTTTTGCTAAGATGCCAACAGTTTTGCTCACCATTGCTTTTGTAACAGTTCAAATAGCATCTTAATATTATAATGAAAATAATTTTGACGTAGTAGACCCCGTGAAAGGGTTTGAGACCCTAGTTGTCTGTGAATCAGAGTTTGAGAGCAGCTGCCTTAGGGATTACATCATGTATTTTTGACTTAATCAAAGTCTAGTTGGTACTTCTGCCCTTTTCTTAGGCAATGCAAGATTATTGGAGAGCCTTTATCCCTTCCCCCTTCCATCATTGTTGTGTATATGAATTCTGTACCAGTTTTAAACACAAGTTATCTTTAATGTTGTCCATGTATTTAACACCCCCACCTTTTTTGCTTGCCATTTCTTCCTGCATCACTGACCTCCTTTTTGAGATCATTTCTGCATATGAATCTGCTGTGTTTATATATCTGAAAATATTTTGATCATACCTTCATGAGGTAGGCATTGAGAGGTTCTTCTTTGCGGGGGAATTCAAGCATGTGAACTTCCAGTTCTATCACCATTTGTTGACAGACTGCTTTTTTTTTTTTTTTTTTTTTTTTCCCTTAATGGAATTGTCTTTGCACATTTTCAAAAACCAGTTGGCTGTATTTCTGAGGGTCATTTTCTGGGTTCTCTGTCTTCTGTTGATCTGTATGTTTGTACTTTCACCAATACTATAACACCTTGATTGTTGTAACTTACTGTATGAAGTCTTAAAATTGGGTAATGTATATCCTCTGACTTTGTTCTTTTTCATAGTTGTTTCGGCTGTTCTAGTTCTTTGCCTTTCTGCTTGCTGATGTATACAAAAAGGTTTACTGAGATTTTGATTATGATGGCCTTTATATGGCTCTCTGTATAAATATATATAAATAAGAATTAGGGGGGATTGGTCTTAACAATGAGTTTACCAAATGTAGATTCTGCACATATTTTGCTACACTTATACCTAAGAACGCCTTTCTTCAGAGGGTGGAGGCAGGTGTTATTATAAATGTTATTTTAAAATTTCAAATTCCAATTGTTTATTACTAGTATTTTGGAATATAATTGACTGTTGTTTATTCACCTTGAATATTACACTTACCAGTTCTAGCATTTTAATTTCAGCTTTTGACCTGACACAGTCTAGTTTCAAATATTTATACTATGTCATGTGTAGAATGGACATTACAAGAGTATACTTCATTTCTCTCATTCTGTTCTTTTGTATTGTCATACATTTTATATCTGTATATGTTGTAAACCTTACAATATATTGTTAATATTTTTAAACAATCTCCTTTTAAAAAATAAACTTTTTTTGATGTATAATTTACATATACTGGCATACCCTGGGGATATTGGGGGCTTGATTTGGTTCCAAACCACTGTAAGAAAGCAAATATTGCTGGAATACTATGCAGCTACAAAAAAAAAAAAAGGATGAGTTCATATCCTTTGCAGGGACATGGATGAAGCTGGAAACCATCATTCTCAGCTACCTGACACAAGAACAGAAAACTAAACACCTCATGTTCTCACCCATAAGTGGGTGTTGAACAATGAGAACACATGGACACAGGGAGAGGAACATCACACACTGGGGGGTTGGGGGCTAGAGGAGGGATAGCAGGGGGTGGAGAGATTGGGGAGGGATAACATTAGGAGGAATACCTAATGTAGGTGATGGGGGGATAGAGGCAGCAAACCACCATGGCATGTGTATACCTGTGTAACAGTCCTGCATGATCTGCACATGTTCACCAGAACTTAAAGTATAATAATAATAATAAAGCAAATATTGCAGTAAAGTGAGTCACACAATTTTTTGGTCTCCTGGTGCATATAAAAGTTATGTTTACATTATACTGTAGTCTCTTAAGTGTGTAATAATACTGTATCTAAAAAAAAGTGTATACCTTAATTGAAGAATAATATTTTGTTGCTTAAAAATGCTGACACATTTTTTTTAGCAATATAATATTGCTAATCACATGCTGTTAGAAAACTGGTGCTGATAGACTTGCCACAAACCTTCAGTTTGCAAGAATTTGCAGTAAAGTACAATGCAATAAAATGAGGCATGCCTCTGTGTAATGTCGCTCATTTTATGTATTTGATGTATTTAGACAAATGCATATACTATGTGATCTTTTGAGACCGGCTTCTTTCACTCAGCATAATGTTTTTGAGATTTACCCATGTGTTCTGTCAGTAGTTCATTCGTTTTTATTGCTAAATAGTATTCCATTGTATAGTTGTACCATAGTTTGTCCATTTATTCATTGAAGGATTATTTGGGTTTTTTCCAGTTTTCAGTCATTATAAATGAAGCTGCTATAAACATTCATGTATAGGTTTTGGTATGAGGATAACTTTAAACTTCTCTAGGTTACATATTTAGGAGTGGGATTGCTGAGTTATATTGTAAATGTATCTTTATATTTCACTGCCAGTCTGTGTTCTGGAGTGACTGTAATATTACATTTTACATTCTCACCAGCAGTGTATGAGGGGAGGCCAAGGCAGGAGAATTGGTTGAACCCCGGAGGCAGAGGCTGTGGTGAGCTGAAATCGTACTACTGCACTCCAGTCTGGGCGACAGAGCAAAACTCTGTTAGGACATGTGAATTCTCTGACTTTATTATTTTTCAAGATTGTTTTGTTCTAGTTTCTTTGCCTTTCCATATACATTTTACAGTCATCTGTATCTACAAAAATATCTTGTTGGAAATTTGAAATTTCATTAAATTAGATTCAAGCTAAGTTGAAATGGTATTTTGGATGGTCAGATTTCATATTTTATATGACAGTATTTGAGTAGTGTTATGAGTAGTTATTGACAATTCTCTTTAAATTCAGATTTTTGGTAAAATATGATTTTAGGACTGGTTTTTCAGAAGAGCCTTTTCAAATTAGTGTAGCACATTGTTAAAAGAGTCACTAATAATGAGAGATACTTAAATTTACCCAATACCTTATTATTTTTACACTTTCACTTCCTAAATGAAAAACCTTCCTAGTCTTACTGGAAAAATTCATAGTTGTGATAGACTGGAGCAGGACTACCACCCAGTGGTTTAAATAGACACGGACCCTTACGGAGTATCCAAATGTGTAATGCAACTATTTGTCCTTTGATCTTTTATTAATCAGTGAAGAATTTGTGTTTTGCTTTGTTACTCATTCTTGCCATTTATGGATCACAATGGCAGATCAGATTTTCTTTTTTTCTTTCTTTTTTTGAGATGAAGTCTTGCTTGGTCACACACGCTGGAGTGCAGTGGCACGATCTCAGCACATTGCAAGCTCTGCCTCCTGGGTTCAAGTGATTATCCTCAGTCACCTGAGTATCTGGGATTACAGGTGCATGCCACCATGCCTGGCTAATTTTTGTATTATTAGTAGAGACAGGGTTTCACCATGTTGGCCAGGCTGTTGTCCTGACCTCAAGTGATCTGCCTGCCTCAGCCTCCCAAAGTGTTGGGATTATAGGCATGAACCACCCCACCTGGCCTAGATTTTCCTCATTAGTATTTTTAAAAACAAATGTTTTAAAAATTTGATTTTTAGGAGTTCCTTTTATGTTCTGAATGTGAGTGCTTTGTCACTACATGTGTTGAAAGTATATTTTCTCAGTTATGGCTTGCCTTTATACTTATTTTTTTTAATAAACAAGTTCTGAGTGTTGACATAGTTGAATTAGTCTATCACCCTTTTTAAATGACTTGTTCTTTTTGTCGAATTTTAAAGAAATCTCATGGTGTTCTGATGTCAAAGCCATTTTTCTATGTTTTCTTCTTAAGGATTTATATAGCTTAATGTTAGGGCCTTTATATGTAGATACAGGAATCTGCGTTATTTTTTATTTTATTTTCCTTCTGTTAGAAATAACTTGCTGGCTTGCCACCACTTTTTTGTTAGGTTATTGTTTGCCAGTTTCATTACAGGTTTCCACACATGTAAGTTCTGTTTCTGAGCTCTTTATTGCTAAATATATGTATTCATGCACCAGCTTTCTTTATTGCTGTTGTCTTTTTTTCTTAGAAAACATTAAATTTACGTAAGCATTTGTTGTTGTTTTCTTAAAAAAACATTAAATTTATGTAAGCATATTTCTGTGTCTTTATTGTGACTCATGGTATCTGGTACAATGCCAACTTTCTTTTGATTATGTTTGTGGTATTTTCCGGTCTTTTTTGTTTACATCTTTCTATGCTATATTTTAGGTGTGTCTAAATTGAATAAATACAGATTAAAAAATATTGTTGAAAGTCTTTTTCTTAGCATATTTATTCCATTTACATTTGTTGTGATTATAATATTGCATTAAATAATATTCATTTAAATATATCTACGTACTTATTACCTTCTTTGCTCTGCCCTACTCCCCATCACCCCACCAGGTATAGTGAGTTCTTGAGTATGAAGCAGTTTTTTGGTGGGGAGTTGGGGGGAAACTGAAGGGTTTCTTTTAAACCAGGAATGTAATAGTACTGTTTTGATTTTGGCTTATACTATGTATTGTTATTAGTTGAAGACCATCTATAGTTAAATTCTTGTCTGAAGTTTGTGTTTTACCTAGGTCAGACGAATTCAGGCTTACAGTTGTAAATACTCATATTTTCTTTTCCACTTATCGCCATCATGGAATTGGCAGTTTTCTTTGTCCTTCAAGAACAGTTTTAAAATAACATTAAAAATTTTGTTATTACATTTTAGTTTATACTTAGATTGAAGGTGTTTGCTCATTGAGGCTCAGTGCACTGAATGGGTATCTTACTTGACTCCTCTTCTTAGGTGACCTTCAGGCCTTGTGTTCTGTCCCTGAATGAGACCCCTAAACCTAACATTCAGGTTCACAAAGCCTTTCAAAATCCATACAAAAAGTCCCTTTGATATTCTCTCTGTCTCTGCTTTTCTTAGTTCTGGTTCCCCTGACTGTCCACAAAGTCTACTTTTTGTAAATGTTTTGCTAGGACTTAAGAACTTTGTATTGGTTGCCTGTCATTGTGTTTTATCTGACATCTTTAGTTTTCAGCACAAGATTTCAGTGGTTGTCCAGAAGCGGAAGCCTTTCTTAACTCTTTTCATTTTATGGCGTACATGGAAAATTGATAGTACTAATTACTGAGAGAATTTCTTGAGGGCTCTTGAGATTGGTACATATTACAAGGGCTCTGTTTGAGAGACTTTGGCTGCCCCTGGTATCCTGGCTGTTTTATGCCTGGTAGCCCTAGTGGTTAAAGCTGTCCCTGTCTTGGCATTCCTATTACCCATTACCAGAACTTATATTCTACAACCAAAGTTCTCCAAAGTTGTTGGAGATCTTTGGTTGTAGAATTATAAGTCCCAGAAACAGAGCTGTGTATGCATGGTTAAGTTTTTTAGTTCATGAGAGAAGGGGGGAATTAAAGATGTTGACTCATACTTGCCCAGTACAGCATCATAGGGAAGAAAAATGCAATTAGGTCCTTGCTTTACAGTAGAAGAAAATATTGGTAAGTGTTTACATCAGGCCAGGTTCTGGGGATTTTCTAATTCTGTACCGGGCTTATGTACTGTAAAGGAAATGGTGGTTGGTTTTGAGAAAATAGGGGAACTTTTACATCAAAAACTCTATAAAGAAGTCAAAGGTAAATGCAAAGTGGGAAAAAATATTCTGTAACATTATATATAGAAATCCTTTATATATAAATAGCACCAGACAGATCATTTAGGAAAGAACTATGATATAGTATACTGAGAGCTGTGTACAATGTATGGACAGGTTGATAATTTATGAAAGAAGTAATAAACTTAGTAAATATTAGGGAAAAAGTAACAAAAACAAGCATTGCCTGGGGAAGGTTTTATTGGTTCAGCTTTGCTGGTTGGCTTAGCAGCTTAAATTGTGCTTTTAATTTGACTGTGAGGAACTTAAATATAAATTTGTCAAAATTTGCTCTTAAGGAAATAATAGCATGAACTTGATTAACAATCAGATACTCTTCAACAAAAACAAATTATAGTTTGTTTAGTAAAATGCTATGCAGATGTTAATTTTGAGATCTATATGTTTTGACAGGATAAACATATTGAGTCAAACAAAAATTTTACAAAACTTTATAAAATTGCATATGAAGATTTGTACTAATCCGGGTGCAGTGGCTCACGCTTCTAATCCTAGCACTTTGGGAGGCCGAGGCAGGTAAATCACTTAACTCAGGAGTTTGAGACCAGCCTGGGCAACATGATGAAACCTTGTCTCTACAAAAAATACAAAAATTAGCCGGGCATGGTGGTGTGTGTGTAGTTCCAGCTACTTGGGTGGCTGAAGCAGTAGGATCGCTTGAGCTCAGGAGGTAGGGGCTGCAGTGTACATGATGGTGTGCCTCTGCATCCTAGCCTAGGTGACAAAGTGAGACCTTTCAAAAAAAACAACGACGATTTTTACTTTTTGCATATCTGCATAGAGTCTGAAAGGGTATATTCAGGCTGATTAAAAAAGATTTTTTTTTTTTTAAGACACTATTTTGGGGGAGGGTCCTTTATTATGTTGCAGTTTCTCTAGATTTAAGGTGTTTCATATGTTCAAGAAATAAATCTTAAGTACCTACCTATTAGAAGTTGTGGCATTCAGGGCGTATTTTCAGTGGAGCTCATGCTCATAAACTTATTTCTTCTACCTTTTCATGCAATCTGATGAAGTGCTTTCTTCTTCCTTTTTATGTGCATTTATTTAAAACTGTGTATAAGGCAAAGGAATACATACTTTGCTACCAAATATATTAATTTAAGCTACATATTTGACCAGGATACAGCAAGCAGAATAATTTGTCTTTTACCTTCATAAAGATATGGTATACGTAATTTTGCTGCAGGCAGGCTTTCCTTATACAAGTATCTTTTTGGAATTTTGAATTAAATATATACAGCTTAAATGTCAGGCAGAATGACGTAAGACTTTCCATCAACTTCTAGGTAAATAATAGACCCTGTGGAGTAGCACAAGTGAAAAAAATTTTAAAATAAAGGGTTATAATGCCAACTTTTTTTGGGTTTTTTTTTTTTTTTTTTTTTTTTTTTTTTTTTTTTTTTTGAAACAGAGTCTTGCTCTGTCGCCCAGGCTAGAGTGCAGTGGCACGATCTTAGCTCACTGCAACCTCTGGCTCCCAGATTCAAGTGATTTTTCTGCCTCAGCCTGTTGAGTAGCTGGGACCACAGGCACGTGCCACCACGCCTGGTTAATTTTTGTATTTTTAGTAGGGACGAGGTTTCACCATATTGGCCAGGCTGGTCTTGAACTCCTGACTTCATGATCTGCCCACCTTGGCCTCCCTAAGTGCTGGGATTACAGGAGTGAGCTACCGTGCCTGATCATGCCAACTTTTTCATGTGGAAAATAACAGGATCATTCTGAACTGAAATTATCTCTCATTCTGTCTTTGGCTCCAAATTTTAAAATATACAGTATTTTAAAGATCATTTAAGGCTTAATTCGTATTTAGCACATTCCATGAATGCAAAGTAGTAGGTCCAAAGAGACTGAAAAATTTAGGATTGAGTAAGGAGACTTTATAATGTACTTGAATATATCCCATCTTTACAGTGTTATATTTAGGATGCTACAAAAAAATTTGGAAAATAATTTAGCTGTTGTGTTAGTACAGCTTCTTTTTATTTAATATATACTGTGTGTGAATGTGAATATAGAATCCATTAATTCGTGTGATTACTGTATGCATCTGAGATAAAAGTTTTGGAGTTAGTAGTAAACTAGCAACTTGCTGACTGTTGAGACAGTACAGCTCAGTTTGCTTTGTTGCAGCTGTATTTGTAATTTCTTTGCCAAAAATACTAAAGAGAGACAAATCAACAAGGTAAACTAAGGAGTTGTCATTCCAAAGCTGCAAAGAAGTGGAATAAAGCTGTTGAACATTTTCCAGATACATACCACTGTTAGTCTGAACTGGTATATTATTTTATACGTGTGTGTGTGTGTGTGTGTGTGTGTGTGTGTGTGGAGTATTTTATTTTTCTGTCACAGGTGTCTTGAATATGAGAACTTAGTAGTTTTTGGTTGTGTTACTTTTGTTTTGGATGTGTTTATGTCTTTATTTTTTACTTTTTGTAATGGTAATTGTTTTTTATAATGATTTAAAATAAAGAGGTGAGAAAATATGGTAGAGAACTGAGGGTAAGTCTAGGAATGGTATGGGAGAACTGGGAGTTGAAATTTTACATGTTGCTTTTCTGCTTGGTGTGGAATTGGGGAGGAGGAGCTAGTGTGTAGGAAGAAAAGCTGATTATGGAGAGGGTAGTTGTTGCACATGCCTTTAGGTCCCTGGGCATGACCTGAGTTAAGTACTTTACTACTCAGAGTCTGTGAAGCCATACTGTTTGAATCCCCCTTTTGCTAGTTTGTAGCTTTGTGACCATGAGCACAGGATTTACTGAGGACTCAGTTTTCCTGTCAGCGAAGTAGGGATAATTACTGTAATAGACCCCATTTCATAGTAATGGCGAGGATTAAAGAATAAATACATGTAAGTTGCTTAGAATAGTGCTTGGTACATATCAAGAGCTCAGATATTAGCTATCAACACTTTAAATACTAAGTTGTTTAGTTTGATTTCAGTTATATAATTCTGAGAGTATTTTGGAGTAGCAAAGTGTTTTAAATAGTTTATTTGAAAAGAATAGTTTTTAAAGTGCCAGTGATGGTTTCTTGAATGATGCTTGTTTACTCATTAGCATTCACCACATCCCATGAATACAGAGTAGTAGGTCCAAAGAGACTGAAAAATCTGGGATTGAGACTGGCATCTTTAACTTATTCTACTGACTCTTTTTTTTTTTTTTTTTTTTTTTGGATGTGGAGTTTTGCTCTTGTTGCCCAGGCTGGAGTGCAGTGACATGATCTCAGTTCATTGCAACCTCCGCCTCCTGGGTTCAAGTGATTCTCCTGCCTTAGCCTCCTGAGTAGATGGGATTACAGGCGACCACCACCATGCCCAGCTAATTTTTTTTTTTTTTTTTTGTATTTTTTAGTAGAGGTGGGGTTTCATTGTGTTGGCTAGGCTGGTCTCGAACTCCTGACCTCAGGTGATCTGCCTGCCTCCCAAAGTGCTGGGATTATAGGCATGAGCTACCATGCCCGGCCCCTCTACTGACTCTTTTGATAAAAGATGTGTATTAATTGAAAGTAAGAAAGATACAGGGTAGAGTAACATATGTATAAGTTCCTTTATCATCTGTAAAATGTTAGATATGGGTGATAACTGGGTTTCTTTTTTCTTCCATCCTTTTTGTGTGTGTTAATGATTATTTCATTAGGCAGTTGTTTTGTTCTTGTTGGTTTTGTTTTGAGACACAGTCTCACTGTGTTGCCCAGGCTGCAGTGGTGTGATCACAGCTCACTGCAGCCTCCACCTCCTGGGCTCAAGGGATCCTACCACCTCAACCTCCTGAGTAGCTGGGACCACAGGTGTGTGCCATCATGCCAGCATAATTTTTTAAAATGTTTTTGTAGAGACAAGGGTCTGCCTATGTTGCGCCCAGGCTGGTCTCCAGTGATCCTCCCACCTCAGCCTCCCAAAGTGCTGGGATTACAGGTGTGAGCCATTGCACCCAGCTTTTTTTTTTTTTTTTTTTTTGTTTTTGTTCTTAAGCGAGGAAAGGGTTGTCTCGTTAAGAATTCTCAAAGACAGTTCTAGGTTACACTGGAACTCTACTGTTCCAGGAACATGGGCTTCCATTTCCTACTCTGACATTCTCAGCTGTGGCATCTCCCTCTTAGTTCAGGAGAGCTATTGAAGTTCTTGGCATCTGGGTGATTCTACACAAGTAGGCAGAGGAGGGGTTGAAGTGGAGCCTGTCTTTTCATTATATTCCTTTGGTCAGAATATAATCATCAAGCCACACCTACAAGGATGGCTGGGAATCTCAGCCTTCAGTCTGTAAACATGTGCCTAATTAAAATAATTAAATTTAGGCGCTCTATTAACAAAGGGGAGGAGGAAGGATAGCTGAGACACCTAAATCTGAAGCAAGTTACAAAACAGTGTTTATAAAAATATTAATAATAAGGTAGGAAAAGTATATGTGCTATAATCTTTTTTTCCTTTACAATATAATCTTGAATAGATAGAAATTTTAAACATTTGCTTCTGGGAAAGGGAACTGGGTGGCTGGGGTCAGGACTAGGAGAGAGACTTTTTACTGCATATTCTTTTTTGAAGGGGTGATAAATAAATTTTCAAAAACAGTAAATGAAATTAAAAAGAAAAATCCTACAAGTTTGATACATAAGTTCAGGAGTAGACATGTTATTAAGAATCAATAATACTTTGCGCCTGTAATCCCAGCACTTTGGGAGACCAAGGCACGTGGATTGTTTGAGAACAGTCTGGCTAACATGGTGAAATGCTGTCTCTACAAAAATTACAAAAATTAGCCAGATGTGGTGTCATGTGCCTGTAGTCCCAGCCACTCGGGGGTGCTGAGGTGGGAGGATCACCTGAGCCTGGGAGGTCAAGGCTGCAGTGAGCCATGATTGTGCCACTACACTCCAGCCTGGGTAACAGTGACACCTTGTCTCCAAAAACAAAACAGAACAAAACATCAGTAATACTTAAGATTATTTGAATTGTAATTCTTCCCTCATTAACAAAAGAAGTATAATGTGTTGACATTTCAAAAATGGTTTAGATTCGGGTAGTTTCAATCCTTTTAAATTCCTAAGCATATTTATGCTGTTTTAAAAGCGGTCAGGCAAAGGCATTGCTGAATACCCGCAAACAGGAAGAATTACCTTCTGATGTATGACACATCTTTCTGGAAAGAATATCAACTTTAATGATGCATACACTTTTAGGGATTTGTTGGGAACAGGTCAGAAGAATAGTAATATTATACATTAGATATTATGTCTCTTTACACGTAATGTAGAGTAAGAAAACACTAATAACTAAGTGGGTGGTGATGATGGTAGCGGTGCAGTAGAGACACACCTTTTCTTGATATTGTCTGGATTGCTGCAACAGATTCTTTTACTGATCTGTGTCAGAAGTAGCAGGAGTGATCTGCTATAGTTACATAGTTTTCCACCTCTTTAGGGTGTCTGAATAACAAGCTGTTAAAAATATGGAAGTTAGTGGGATGAGAGTTTGATGTGGGGTTGGAGTAGAGTGGGCTTTGTGTTGGGGAACAGTGAAAGAAAAAATATGGATGTGTAGGCTGGGATTGGAGCCAAGTACTCACTGTTATAGGCAGTAGGAAATAATTGGAAGTTTAAGAGCTGGGAAGCATGACAATAAATAGCATTGCTGGAAAAGTAGGTTTTGTTTGTTTAGGGTATGAGTTGGACTGCAGAAACAGACCAGTCAAGGAGCAACAAGTGGCAGTAGTGGTTTAGTACAGGTATTCATTGGAATTTGGGGAAATGATAAGTAAAAAGAAAAAGAGGAACAATATGGGAGAAGTGTTAGGGAAGACTTAGCAGCAGTCATTAGATGTGTAGGGATAAAGAAATGATTTGACTAGGTGCTGGTAAGAGCTAGTTTCCTGAAAAGGAAACTTGAAGAGGGGGAATTTTTGAATAATGCAAGAAACTTAATTTTTGCTTGGTGAATTTAAGATGATGTTGGGGTGTCCAAGTGGAAAAAGTCTGGTATGTTGTTTAGAGTTAAAAGATTTCTTCTTCCTTCTTCGTCTTCCTTATTCCTTCCCTGTCCTTCCCGTCTCCCTCCTTTCTCTTTTGCAAGAGCATTTAAACAGAAGTTTATAGGGCACAAAAGTGACTCTTGGGAAAGTATCTTTAGTTAAGGATCAATATAGTAAGGTAGAGCCAAGGAAGAAAGAGGAATGAGGAAGGCAGATGGGTTAGAAAAGAGGATCCAGGAGAAAATAAATGATGTGGAGGAAAATAAAAAATAAAAGAGGTAGGAACCAGTTTGCCTTCACTTTTGATACCTAGCAGCCAATAAAAGTGACTAGGATGGAGTAATTGCTCATTGATGAGTGACTGGTATTATACTAAGTATTTTTAAGTATCTATAGATATTATCTACTTTAGTACCTTGAAAGAAAAACTAATGGCAAAATATACGTAACATGCAGTTTACCATTGCAACCTTTTTTAAAC
Organism: Saimiri boliviensis; assembly: GCF_048565385.1. Taxonomy (NCBI): domain Eukaryota; kingdom Metazoa; phylum Chordata; class Mammalia; order Primates; family Cebidae; genus Saimiri; species Saimiri boliviensis. The sequence continues at coordinate 41,569,884 of NC_133470.1, forward strand.
ATACAGTTCAGTAGTGTTAGTTTCCAGAACTCTTTTCACCTAGTAAAACTGGAACTTCATACCCGTTAAATAATTGGCAGTATTTCAGTACTTTTAATAAAAATGTTTGCAATATTTATCCCCTTTAGGTTAATATAGGGGTTTTTCTTTTTCCCTAAAATAGTCTTATTTAAGTAAGTCTTAAAACTGTGTTGTTTTGAGTGGTCTTTTATTGAGAAAATTGTAGGCTTCTAAAAACCATAATTCTTGTATAATTCTTTTTTAATTTTTAATTTTATCTTGTTTTTTATTGTATAAATTTCATAGAATTATACTTAAAATCATAGAGTCCAGGGAATCTTTTTAAAAATGCAAATTAAAATTGTATCCAAAATAAGGTATCTCCTTTCTAACTCCCACTAAAATAGCTTGGTAATACATGCTTTACTTCTTTGCATTGATAAGAGCCAATGATGGCCCATTTAATTTTTGGTGTGTTTAACTCATTCATTGGCACTACTGAAAGTGCAATTAATCTTCTCTCTCCTAAGTGACTGCTTTTTAAATAAGTAAAGCTTCAATTCCATTTGAGTCTCCTCAGTTAAACTTAGTTAAGATAGTTTTCATATGACAGCTTCCACATCCTTCCCCAAACTTGTAGCCCTCTTTATGTTACCACCTGTTAAAATGTGGTATTCAGAACTGATAATGTTAGAGATCTGGTCAGACTAGACCTTGGTGAGTGGATTATTGCTGTTGATGTATATAATATACTTTATCAATTTGGGCCATGAATACTTTTTAAATCGCCTGTCTTCCTCTTCCTTTTCCTTCGACAGGGTCTTGCTCTGTTGCCCAGGTTGGAGTGCGGTGATGCAATCATGGCTCACTGCAGCCTCAACCTCCCAGGCCCAAGCCATCCTCCCACCTCAGCTTCCCATGTAGCTGGGATCACAGGCATGTGCCACCATGCCTGGCTATTTTTTTTTTAACTTTTGCAGAGATGAGGCCTCCCTATGTTGCGCAGGCTGGTCTCGAACTCATGGGCTCAAGGAATCCTCCTGCCTTGGCCTTCCAAAGTGCAGGGATTATAAGCGTGAGCCATTGTGTCTAGCAAAATAGCCATATTTTATGTGGATGATACATTGACCTGTTGTCTGCTTAAATCGCTTAATCTATTTTGAGGAGTCTGCTAGATGCTGGATGCTCAGCCATTGTGTACATGTATGGTTGGCTTTAAAAAACGATGGGCAGGGACAGGCATGGTGGCTCACGCCTGTAATCCCAGCCCTTTGGGAGGCTGAGGTGGGCAGATCACCTGAGGCCACTGAGTTTGAGACTCACCTGGCCAACATGTTGAAACCTCATCTCTACTAAAAATACAAAAATGATCTGGGCATGGTGGTGGGCAACTGTAATCCCAGCTACTTGGGAGGCTGAGGCAGGAAAACTGCTTCAACCTGGGAGACAGAGGTTGCAGTGAGCAGAGACCACGCCATTGCACTCCAGCCTGGATAACAAGAGGGAAACTCCCATCTCAAAAAATAAAATAAAAATAAAAATTATGGGCAGGACTGCATATTTGTTTTTATTATATTCAACCTAAAAGTTTTACTTCATTTAAAACCATTGGGGTATTAAACTCTGTATTTTTTCTACCATTGGTGTAGTCACTCAACTACTGCAGTTAATCTTTTAAATTGAAAAAAAAAAAAAAGTTTAAAGGTTGCATATATTTAACAATTCTAAAATATTGACAGCATCCTATTTTAGCAAGGCACTGACCAAGTTCATTATAAAAGATTAATACTGCACATTAAATTAAATTAGTTACATGTCTATGTATGTGTCAATGTTTAGAAATACAGGGTAATGGTAATGTTACTTTTCTGGGCTAGCAGATTTTAAAAATAATAACAGTACAACAGATACCAAGCACAGGTTATATTGAATGTTGTGGAATATGGCACTATGATGGAAATAAAAAGCACACTCAAGCTTTCTACCTAGCTAGGAGGATCTTAGTTTACTCTCATTTGTTATTAGTATTCACTGATTAATGTTTATTTTTCTTTTCAATGTTTTTTTCTATTAGATGGTAAGGATTATAGATGTGCAAGCCACCAACTATAAACAATTAGAGGATGTAACAGTGATTTTTGTGGAGGATATTGCTTTTATCCTCCTTGCTGCCAGATATTTTATTATTTTTCTAGGCTTTGCATTTATAAACATAAGAAATTTTGCTTTCCTGATATTTAGTATATGGATTGAATATAAAGTTGTTTTTAGGCTTTAAGAATTATCTGGGTCTGTACTGTCCAGTGTGGTAGCCATTAGCCACATGTTCATTTAAAAATTAAAATGAAACGATTTAAAAATTCAGTTGTCTGTTTGCACTAACCATGTTTCAAAGTGCTCAGTAACCACATATGTCTAATGACTACTGTATTGGACAGCACAGATCATAAGATACTTTTTATCATTGCAGAAATTGTTCTGTTGATTGCTGATGCAGCCACAAATAATTTTCTTTCAAATTTCTGACTATCCTTACACTAAAGGTATAGGATGAGTCCTAGGAGGAAAGCATAATAATTCTTTAATGACTTTCATAAGAATTGAAATGATACAGGTTAATTATGAAAAAAACCTCAAAAATACAGAAAAGTAAAATGAACAAAATACAAGGACCAACTATGTGGACCAACTATATAGACTTTTTTTTTTTTTTTTGGCTGTGACACAGCCCTCAGAAGATCCTGAGAACATGCCCACTAGATAGACTTTCTATTTTTAGCACCTGTTTTATATTGCAGTCCTTATTCTCTGCAGTTTGTGTCCAAACATACTGTACAGGGATGATTTTACCTGTGTACACTTAAAATTTAAAAAAAGCAAGAAATAAAAATAATTCTATTGACTGGAAATATTTTAGCTTTATGGAAGTTTATCTGAATGTTCGGAATCGAAACAATAATTATATATCTTCTATGTTATCGTTAGCCTTTTGAGTTAAAATATAAAAGTTCTGTGTTTTATTCTAGATTATTGTATGAATTAGCATTGGAAATTATCTCAAGTTGTTTATTTTCCTTTAAATGTTCTTTAAAAAGTGTGTTAGATATCTGGTTGTATCTGATATCAGAATTACCTCAGATACTTCAAATTAATTAATGAAGTTTCACTATGAAGTGGTAACACAGTGTGCTTGGCAACTTTCTTCTGCCTTTTTGCTCATTTTCATCTGGTTTGATATTTGGCTCTGTCAGCATCATTGACCACCCATGTTAGTTTTATTAGGTGCATGGCAGGTTTATGGGGAAATTAGTAACAATTTGTTAATGAAGCCTGAGTGTATGGGTACCTGAATTTGAAATCAACCATTCCAGTTTTTACCTGATTTTATATTTCATGATGATCAGCATTATGTATAATATTAATTTTAGGTGTGTTCCTTAGTTTATGAGAAGTAGAATATAGGGAATTGATGATCAAGGCAGTGGCATCAAGGGTGATAAGAGGAAGTAGAGGATATTGGCATCTTTTTTGTTCACATCATTAAAGAAAATTCGTGTTTGTATCTTGAATCCTTTTTACCATGAAAATATATTTGCCTGTAAATTTAATGTTCATCAGCCATGTGAAGCTATCAGAAGACTAGGAAAAGCTTATAAATAGCCTAAGAGGTTTTTTTTTTTTTTTAAAGATGCTCGCTATTATAATGAGAACTTTATTTACAATATTCTTGTTAGCTTTGGAAAGTCATTTAATGTAAAATTAAGAATTGTAATGTATCCCAATAATGTTATGAATTTCTTTGACATTATAAAAGCACTATAATAAATTGTATTTTTATACCCTATCCATCTGCTAGATAAGAACTATATATGACTTAAATAAAGAAGATTTTGAAATTTCATACCTTCAGATTATAGTAATTTCTGAGACTAAAGTGTAGCATTCACACTATAGGGAAGCAGAATGATTAGCTTTCAGTGATTGTGATTTGGTATATATAGCTAAGAGTGGAATAGAAACTGAAGAGAAGTTCTTTTAGAAATCCTTAGGCTTTAAGGATAATAGACTAAGCCTAGAATTCGCCTTGTTTAGAATGGATTATCCAAACTTGTTGAACATTTATTTATGTGCTTAGGATAGGTAAATGTTAGGATATACATTTTGAAACTCTATATTAAAAGCTCTGTATTTCACAGGAGAGGAAAAATGAAGGCATTCAAAGTGAGTACTCTGGCCCACATCACATTTTCTTATCTCAACAAAGCTCTTGAAATGGTAGTGAAAGAGTTTTTTACTGTAATAGAAACTAGCCAAGTTTCTTTCTTTGTGGGTACCAAACTTGCAAGTGTTCCTGGGAGTATATCAGAGATTTGAGAATTCACACACATTTCTTACTTCATTGACTCCAGGACACATTATTAACAGAGCAGTGTTAATGGAGTATTTACTTGTTAATGGGGGAAATTTTGACAAAATTATTGGGAACCTTGAGAGAATTAGAGCTTTGTTATTACCTGTGAAGGTAAAGAAACACTGAAGTACCTATTGTGTGCCAAACATTGAGATAAAGCCTTAGAGAAGTTTTCTAGTTTTATTTTTTTATCAGCTCTTTGAGTGTTATTAAAATAGAGAGGATAAATTCCCCAGGATCTCCTGTAGCAAATGACAACTGGAATTTGGTCAGACTCTAGAACTATGTTCTTTTCATTGTTCATTTTGTCCTGCAGTCCTCCTGTGTTATAAAAACAAATTGATGTTGTTAAAATAATGTTACTTTTTTCTTTGGGGAAGGAAATGTGAGAGTGGGAGCACATGCATGTATTGGAGTTGGAAGTAAGATCAGAAATGAAGTTGATGTGTTTGAAGTATATCATGTGAAGACATTGAAAGGCAGTATATGGTAGTTTAAAACTGGTAGAGGTTCTGGCAAAAAGTCAGTAAAAGCAGTTCAGTGTAAATTGTAGGTATTTTTTATTACTCTAGAGATTCTATGAGATCTCACATAATTCAATAAAGTTGTTCCCACCTGTGGGAAAGATGCGTATTATTGATATTTGAGAGCAGTTTTGTTTATATCAATGGGGACCACAGTAGTAATTTAGACTTGCAACTTACGAATAAAATGATCAAAGTGCTCCTACATTATCTTATTTGGTAAGTATTGTTTTCATGTATAAATGGGAAAAGCACTTATGCAGTAATTAGTGGCTCTTTTAATAAATACATGGGGAAGCTGTTCCTTCTGTAGAATGCTGTATTGAATATGTCTGAGATAGAAGTGAAATTTTCAATACGGACTTAGGTGATCGAATAGAGGCTATATGCATTACCTCAGGGAGGAAATGTATTTTAGGGCTTTATTTTTTGCTTACATATTTGTGTTTTTTTATTTCTAGGCTGTTCGCTGCTATGAATCTCTAATCTTAAAAGCTGAAGGAAAAGTGGAGTCTGATTTCTTTTGTCAATTAGGTCACTTCAACCTCTTATTGGAAGATTATCCAAAAGGTAATTCTTATCTTGTTCATTATTGTTTGATTTATACATGTGTTGGATTGTAATAATTTGTGCTTTATCAAGAGTACTATCCTAAAAAATTCTAAGTGCATAAACATACTTAACAATGAGAAAGAAAAGTGGAGAAGATGGAAATGGAAAAATGTCATATAACTCCATCTAAATCATCAATAAATTGGCTATTCAGTAAAAGTGAAAACCACCTACATGTACAGTACAGTTTTGTTCTGCCTTGTGAAAATCCTTGCCCTTGAAAGGCCTTCCCATAGTAGAAAGTAAGCTAGTTTGATATAGATATTTGTACATTGATGGATACTTTGGAAAGGTAACAAAAACTCAGCGTTTTCTTTATCCTGAAACGTTTTCCATTTTAGCCCAAAAATACTTGAATGAAAATCTGATCTGTAAGTAGCCATGTTATCTGGTAACTTACAGATAAAGGTAAGTAATAAAGAGAGATGATCACAGTTGAGCCTTGGATGAAACAAGTTTTTAAAATTTACTTGAAATGTTTTTCCTTTAAGAAATAAGTGAGGTAAATAACTCGAAGTAGTCAGTGCCTAAGATTTGCCCTTTTTTATGGTACCAGGCTGCCATCTCAGACCATTACTCACTTAGGAAGTTAAAAGCACCCCCAAACCCCACCCCTCCAATACCAAAGGAAAAATCCACATTAAAAGAAAATTATTATTATAACCAGGAACATTTTAACCTTTTGATGATAGTAAACATTTTGATGTGGAGTGGATGGTTGTGTTATGCTTGTTTTCAACAAGTGTTAGAGGGCAAAACACCTGGCAGATAGTTTCAGGGATGAAGTGAAGGATTGTTAGTCGTTCATGTTGATGTTTTATCATGTGACTTTTGTGTTAGGTCAAGTGAATGTTTTCCTAATGAAAATGCAATTTTAGTCTGAGGCATATTCTGTGAGGTTTGAAATAATAGACTTATTTCTCAGCTCAGCTCTATTATATACAGCTGCGTTACCTTTAACGGATTATACATAAACATTGCTGGCATCTTGTCTAATCTGTAAAAGGGGGAGGAAGTGATGGATGGCACCCCATGGGTTTTCAGATTATGTGACGTTGGTTAGGACTTAGCAAAATGGTTTCAGTCCAACAGGGTAATGTGTGTTAATAATTACTTAATACTCCATCAGATATTTTATTTTTAACTAAAAATAGAAACTTATTTAAAGGAAGCTATTGTACAAAAAATAGAGGCATACCTGGGAGATATTACAAGTTTGGTTTTAGACCACTGCAATTTATTGCAAATATTGTAATAAAACCAATTTTTTGTTTCCTATTACATATAAAAGTTATGTTTACACTGTAAATATGCAGTAGCATTATGTCTAAAAACTGTACATACTTTAGTTAAAAAATGCTTTCTTGCTAAAAAGTGCTAACAGCCAACTGAGCTTTCAACAAGTTGTAATTTTTTTGCTGGTGGATGGTCTTGCATCAGTTTTGATGTCTGCTGAATGATCAGGATGGTGGTTGCTGCAGGTTGGGGTGGCTGTGGCAGTTTGTTAAAATAAGAAAACATTTAACTTTGCCTCATCAGTGGACTCTTCCTTTCATGAAAGGTTTCTCTGTAGCATGTGATGCTGTTTGAAAACATTTTACTTACGGTAGAATTTCTTTCAAAACTGGAGTCAGTCTTCTCAAACTCTGCCACTACTCTGTTAACTAAATTTACATAATATTCTCAATTCATTGTTATCATTTCCACAATGATCATAGCACCTTTATCAGGAGTAGATTCCATCTCAAGAATCTCCTTTTGGCCAGGCATAGTAGTTCACGCCTGTAATTCCAGCATTTTGGAAGGCCAAGGCAAGAGGATTACTTGAGCCCACAAGTTCAAGACCAGCCTGGAGACCCCATATCTTTAAAAAAAAATTAACTGGGTGTGGTGGCATGGACCTACCCTGGAGGCTGAAGTGGAAGGATCACTTGAATCTAGGAGGTTGAGGCTACGGTGAGCTGGGATCACATCACTGCACTTAAGCCAGGATGACAGAGTGAGACTCACTCTTTTTTTGTTTTTTTAAAGAAACTATTTTCTTTGCTTATCTATAAGAAGCAGTTTCTTATCCACTCAGACTCCACTTCTAATTCTGTTTCTTTTGCTGTTTCCAACACATCTGCAGTTACTTCCTCCATTGATTCCTTGAACCCCTCGAAGTCATCTATGGGGCTGGAAATCAGCTTCTTCCAAACTCCTGTTAATGTCAGTATTTTGACCTTGAATGTTTTTAATAGCATCGAGAATGATGAATCTTCCAGAAGGCTTTTAATTTACTTTGCCTAGATCCATGAGAGGAATCACTATGGCAGCTATATAGCCTTACAAAATATATTACTTTAATAAGACTCGAGGCTTGTGGCTCATGACTTAATCCCAGCTCTTTGGGAGTCCTAGGTGGGTGGATCACCTGAGGTCAAGAGTTGAGACCAGCCTGGCTAACAAGGCAAAACCCCGTCTCTATCAAAAATACAAAAATCGGCTGGGTGCAGTGGTACATGCCTGTAGTCCCAGCTACTCGGGAGGCTGTGGCAGGAGGATTGCTAGAACCTGGGGGGTGGGGTTGGGTGGGCAGGTTGCAGTGAGCTGAGATCGTACCACTGCACTCCAGCCTGGGTGACAGAGTGAGACTCAGTCTCAAGAAAGAATTAAGACTTGAAAATAAAAATTACTCCTTGATGTATAGGCTGCAGAATGGATGTTGTGTTAGCAGGCATGAAAACAACTTTAATCTTCTTGTACATCTCTGTCAGAGCTCTTGAATGACCAGGTGCATTGTCAGTGAGCAATGATATTTCTAAAGGAATCCTTTTTTCTGAGCAATAGTTCTCAACAGTGGGCTGAAAATATTCAGTCAGCTGTGCTGTGAACAGATGTGCTGTCATCCAGAGTTTTTCTATTTATAGAGCCCAGACAGTAGATTTAACATAAATCTTGAGGTCCCTAGGATTTTCTGAATGGTAAATGAGCAATTGCTTCAACGTAAAGGCACCACCTGGATTAGCTCCTAACAAGAAAGTCAGCCTGTCCTTTGAAACTTTGAAGCCAGATGTTGATAACTCTCTCCTGTCTATGAAAGTCCTGCATGGCATCTTCCTCAATAGAAGGCCGTTTCATGGAGATTGAAAGTCTGTTTAGTGTAACTGCCTTCATCAATAATCTCAGCTAGATCTTCTGGATAATTTGCTACACTTCTCCATCAGCACTTGCCGCTTCACCTTGCACTTTTATGTTATGGAGATAGCTTCTTTCCTTAAACCTCATGAACCAGCCTCTGCTAGCTTCACACTTTTCTTCTGCAGCATCCTCACTTCTCTTGGCCTTCATAGAACCGAGGAAAGAGTTAGGGCCTTTCTCTGGAGTGGTCTTTGGCTTAAGGGAATGTTATGGCTGGTTTGATCTTTTATCCAGACCGCTCAGACCATGTCCATATCAGCAGTAAGGTTGTTTTCATTTTCTTGTCTTTTGTGTGTTCAGTGGAGTAGCACTTCAAATTTCCTTCAAGAATGTTTCCTTTGTATTCATAACTTGGCTAACTGTTTGGCACAAGAGGCCTAGCTTTTGGTCTGTCTCAGCTTTCTAAGTGCCTTTCTCACTAAGCTTAATGGTTTCTAGCTTTGGATTTAAAGTGAGAAATGTGTAACCCTTTATTTCATTTGTACACTAAGAGGCCATTGTAGGGTTATTAAATATGCGTAATTTCAATATTGTTGTGGCTTAGTGAATAGGGAAGCCCAAGGAGAGGGAGAGAGACCAGGGAACGGCCTGTTGGTGGAGTAGTCAGAACAAACACAACATTTATCAATTAACTGTCTTATATGGGCACAGTTAATGATTCCCCAAAGCAATTACATTAGTAACATCAAAGATTGGTGATCACAGGTCATCATAACAGATACAGTAATAATGAAAGTGTTTGGAATATTGATTTGCCAAAATGTGGCACAGAGCCATTAAGTGAGCACATGGCTGTTGGAAAAATGGCACCAATAGACTTGCTCTACGCAGGGTTGCTATGAACCTTCAATTTGTAAAGAACTCAAATATCTTTGAAGGACAATAAAGCGAAGTGCAATAAAACGAGGTATGCCTGTAGAATTCTGTACAACCTGCTACTTTTTTATTGCTGCACCTTTATGTAGTTGGAGGACATGCTAATTTTAGAGCATGTACAGAGAGACCTAGACTTGAAAATTAGCTTTACATATGGGGTTGTATGTACTTGCTACTTAGTGGTTGTTAAACAATAAATCTGTTAACTTTTAACACTGTTAGACTATGACTATAGCTTTATTTTTCTTTTATAAATTTTTTTTTTTTTTTTTTTTTTTTGGAGACAGGGTTCACTGCAGCCCCAAGCTCCTGGGCTCAAATGATTCTCCTACCTCAGCCTCCTGAGTAGCTGGAACTAGAGGTATACGCCACCATGCCTAGCTAATTTTTGTATTTTTTGTTGTAGAGACAGAGGTCTTGCTTTGTTGCCCAGGCTATTTTTGAACTCCTGGGCTCCAGCCATCCTCCCACTTCAACCTCCCAAAGTGTTGAGATTCCAGATGTGAGCCACTGTGCCTGGTCACTTATAAAAATTTTGGATATGAAGGTGATGAATCAGGGGCATTCATCTTGGATATGTGTTTTCTTTTTTAGAAGGGAGGGCATGTGGCAACTAGACTGTGTTAGCAAAGTAGCTGGTGAGAGTAATCTAGTAAGAGAAGAGAAGGATAATCTAAGGATTAAGTCCTTGAAAACATGTGCTTTGTTTAGTGTTGTGTAGATGATCTGGCCATTGATAAGTAGTCAGCAGCTTGACTAATGTGTATTAGGGGGAAGAGGAAGGAGAAAATGGATGCAGAGGTATGCAGATATATTTAGTATATTTTAATATTCAAGCTGGTGGTTTCTATTATTTCTTAGATGTAGTTTATTTTTAAAAATCCTCTTTGAGGCTTTTTAAGGCACATTTCCACTTAAAAAAATTCTGTATCTGTTCTCTTCACTCTCTTTCTGCAAGTACAAAACTAGAATCGGTTTCTAATAGCCCTCTCAGGTCCTCTTCAACACACACTCATAGTCTCAAGATTACCAGTTTATAGAGACGTTTGTTACCTTTGGCTGCTTCCTCCTTCTCTCTTTGGAGCCGGTACAGAGTAAGAGAACTACTAACTCTGGGCAAATAGATACTTATTTTTAGAGAACACATTATAAACCATAACTTCCCTGAATAAACCATATAATAAACATGTAATTCTGTGAGTGAACTGCTCAGGTATATGTACATAGGTGACTTACTAGCCTTGTTTTTCTGAAGACAGCCCTGTAATTATTTGTCCTGATTCATAATCATCTTTTCTGAGGAAAGTTTCCTGAGCTTGGTGTTCCTCTTGAGTTTAGTTTCTTGTGGGGGGGGGAGGGTGGTAAAAAATAAAAGCTTATATTTCTACAGTAGAAAATGGTAGAACCTGTTTTGTGTATGTTTTGGGGTGTGGTTTTTCTTACCCTTGTCATTTTGCTCTCATCTACTTTCTGTCTTATAAGAATTCCAGAAAAATTTTTGGTCTGAAGATGGTATAATTTGGTAATTATTTATCTTGTCTGTTATTTCCAACGAATTTGATACAGAAGGAAAAAAAGCTTTGTGAAACATTTTCTTAGCCTTTCTGGCTGGTGATATAAATGAAGAGTTTTTAAAAAAAGTCCTGTCACTTTATTTGGTCATTTTACTTATAGGAATTTATTTTAAGTTTTAAAATAATAATTGGGTAGGGAATTGTGAGAAAACAGAGGCTCAGTGCATTCAGCCTGTTGTTGTAGGGTCTGTTCCTCAGGAGGGAGTGTAGCATACAAGATGTTTAGTAAGGAGTTTCCTTTATGTTCAACAGCTTGGGAAGGTAGAGGATAGAACCGGTATTGGACAGAGGGAGAAATTAAGCTGTGGCAGCCTTTACTAACTTCATGGGAAGCTCTGGAGTCAGAATGGCCCTTGAGAGCTATACCAAGTTGGGTCAAGATAGCCAGGCCTTTATACTCCAATCATTCCATATTGAACATGGGCCAGCCTGGGAAGAAGTATGATCATGGACAAGTTGGCTCTCTGCAACTGAAGGAGCTTCTGTAGAATCTCACAGAGGCTTTCAGCAAGCTGGACTCCCAGCAGTTCTTTCTTGAAGTGGTATATGAGTGGTTCTTTACAGTGTCTACTATACTTCCTTTTTACCCCTAATTCTAGAGCTAACCCATTAACCTCCTAAGCCAAATGGCTGATGGGGCTCTCAGACAGATAAGCCTTCCGCTGTGGAGATGATGCAGTGATTTCAGTTCTGTGGGTTGGAGGACAATCTGAGAGATACAAAACCCTGGGCACAATATAGATGCACAAGCATATATATTCAGATAAATATGTGTGATGGATTTTAGGAGCAGTTAATTAATAGAAAATATGTATTAATATCTATAAATATGTGGTAAATTATAGGCAAAAGAGTCACTGAGTTAATTAGAAAATCAGGTAGCAGATTACTTCAAAGTATATAGCAAAAATATAAACAGAAATTAGAGGTGAGAGACTTAAAGGATAGATAGTAAGAATTTCAGAGGTAAGAAATTAGAGGAGTATAATAATCATTCCTGACATTAATATGAAAATCTTGAAATTCTTAAAAATCGTTTCTTTGTATTTGTGAGCTGGAAGTTTTCCCATTTATAAGTTCCCTGAAATTCTAGCCAGTAATAGATTTTTCTTCCATTCTTCCTTCCTTCAAGTAGTTGATCATTTGTTGCATTTCTGTCACTTTTGGGCAAAATTTGCTTTGTTTTTTTTCAATTCTTAAGCAGTTACAAATGGCCAGGGAGCAAGTTACATGCCAAGAGCTGCTAACGTGGATAAGCCTTAAGTTAGAGCTTGGAAAGTTTTCTTTCTTCTTTTGTCTTTTGTCTGTCAAATGACAATACTCCATCCTGGAATATTTGGAATATTATAAGAACATGAACTGTGTTTTCCAATCATAGATTTTGTTTGGCTTCTTGAAAATTGTCCATTTCTTTAATCCATTTTTTGTAATCATTCTTAAACAGGCTTTAAGCATTATGAAGATGTCCAAATAACTGATTTCTCTCCTTCTGTATTAAGGACTTTAGAAAATTCTAGTTACAGTACACTAGGAGTTTTCATGGATAAGTAACTTAAAGATTAGGAATAAGGAATGTGCTTTGGTCAAAAGGATATTACTAGAGAGACTCTGGTGATGGGTACTTGTTTACTGTATCTTTAAAGTTTTAATAATGTGTTTTTCTGATTAAGAAACAGTATGTTAAGATCTTCCTAAAATAAGATGCTAAGTATAATGAGGGTAGAGTACAATTGTTGATAAAATGTGTAAACAAGTAGAAAGAGCGCTCATGGAAGAAATGGAACAAATGCTCGTGGAAGAAATGGGTCAGTTACAAATCTGTTCCTGCCATTTAGAGTATTAACTTTGTGACTTTGAATTTGAACATTCATGTTTATTTCTCAGCTCACCATATTTTCATATGGATGCCATGTTTCTCCCAAGTGATAATTACATTAACTTCTTTAAAAAAAATTTTTTTTTTTTTTTTTGAGACAGAGTTTCGCTCTTGTTACCCAGGCTGGAGTGCAATGGCGCGATCTGAGCTCACCGCAACCTCCGCCTCCTGGGCTCAGGCAATTCTCCTGCCTCAGCCTCCTAAGTAGCTGGGATTACAGGCACGTGCCACCATGCCCAGCTAATTTTTTGTATTTTTAGTAGAGACAGGGTTTCACCATGTTGACCAGGATGGTGTCGATCTCTCGACCTCGTGATCCACCCGCCTCGGCCTCCCAAAGTGCTGGGATTACAGGCTTGAGCCACCGCGCCCGGCCCTAAAATTTTTTTTTAAATTTTTTCTCTTTAGTTTTTTACTTCTTTGGGTTTTTGTTTTTTTTTTTGGTAACATTTTTTCATATCCCATGCACTTCTTATACCTCAGTTTTATTTGCTTCAAAAAAAATCATACTATCTTTTTAAAGGCTCCCCAGTCCTAAAAGAAAATTTTAATGAAGCCAGATGATATATATATAATTCATCAAATTATTGAAAGTATGCCCTCCAAATTTGTGGAAATTCTATAGTATCATTAAAAGGGCAATCTCCAGGTTTGGTATGGCGACTGCACAAAATTCTCAGGAACCAAGTCTTCTGTTGTTCAGAATGTTTTTAGGCACAAGTGTTAAATACCTGATTCTAGCTTAAACAATAAGGACATTTATTACCTCACATAGTAGGAAGTTCTTAGGTGGGGTTTTCTCTAGGCATAGTCTGAAGTCTAGAAGGAGCCAGTTACTTTCAGTTTGTTTCTTCTGTGGGCTTCATCCTAAGATACTTCCCTTGTGGTGGCAGTTGGTAATATATGCTTCTTTGTTCACATCCATTAGTAGACAGAGAACCTTTTCCATGTCTGTCATCTATAAATCAGTGGTGATTGGGCCGCCCGAGCTCATGTGCCCATTTCTGGACTAAAACAATCACTGAGATTGCCAGGAAACTGATAATCCTTTCAAATCAATAATGGGGATGAGAGTGTGGTTAGAAATGGATGTGAGAATGTCAGCCACACCGTTGACTACACAGACTCTGGCTTGACTATTTTATTCAGCTACTTTGATAATTTGGTTTGCTTTTCTTTGTAGAAAACCATTAATTAATGACCTTTATGAACTAGCTACCCCCTCATACATGAAGAACTAGGAAACAGAGGATGGCTTAAAATTTAATTCTTCACCACAACTGGAAAATTTTCTCATAGTCTAATGTCCTTCCAATGATAGATTGGTTGACATCATCTTTATGCAAAAAAGAGGAGCGTTATTCATATGTAAAAGTTACTTTTTCAGATATGTGATGATATTTTTGGCTAATGCTTCTGTAATTTGAACTTATTCAGAATGTTATTTATATGGTATTTATATATGTTTTGGCAATTTGCAATAAACAGTATGAAAACATTGCATATAGAGTTTTAGAAAGCATTAACTTCCATTTTTGGTAAATCTTTTATTCAGCATCTCATATATAATCAGAAGATAATGTTTTATTTACTGCTTTGTTGAAGAAACAACTTGGTCACTAGTGAAGGGTAACATGCAGTATGTTGCAAAACGGTTTTTTTTTTTGCTAGTTTCCTATCCTTATATACTTTTTTCCCTTTAAATTGAGCAGTGTATTATGCTTAGATAGAATGTCTAAAAACCTATATATAATTTAAAGTGTATTAAAATTGACACCTGCCTACCTGCTATACAATTTAAGAAATGGAATGGTACTACTACCACCAGCCTGTGTTCTCTCCAGTTGCATCCTCCTCCCTGCTTCTGTAGGTATAACCCATGTCTGGCTGTGATGTTCTGTGTTCCCCTCCTCTCCCCTTAACAAAAGTAAATAAAAGCAGAACAACACTTCTGGGAGCCTTCACATCATCTATTTTGTAGAATATAGAAGGGAGAATAGAAAATTAATCAGAACATGGTCAAGAAAAAGCCAAGCCCAGTTAAGAATCTGGGCCAGGTTTATCTGGATATTTGGTCCTCAGGTTAAGAAGAGGTTACAAGGGCAGCAGAATTTTAATGATAAAGCCTCAGTGACCTGGATCTGGGGCATAGCAGCTGTCCTGGGATCGTTCTTTTTCTTCATCTTGGGTATTCCCGTGGCCTCTTGTCTCTGTTTTGTCTCCTGCTTTCAATAAACCATATCTTTTTCCTTCTTGGTATATACTCTCTCTTTTTTTTTTTTTTTTTTTTTTTTTTTAAAAAAAAAAGAAAAAAAAAGAATGAAGGAGAGGAAGAGGGAGAGAGAACGGGAGTGTTGCTTTATTGCCTGGGCTAGAATGCAGTCTAAAAATGGTTATGCCTATAATTGTGCTTAATGATGGAGACATGAAAAAAAAAATGAGGGAAGAAAACAAACAAGCAGCCAACCAATATTTCATTTAAACCTGTAAGTGGGTGTGATGTGGTACTGATAAAAGTGTATATTTTGTGTATTTAAAGTGGAGAGTTCTATAAATGTTAATTAAGTTTACTTGTTCAGGATCCGAGTTCAAGTCCTAGATATCGTTATTAATTTTCTGTCTCATTGATCTGTCTAATATTGATGTTGAAGTCTCCCACTATTATTGTGTGAGAGTCTGTCTCGTTATAAGTCTTATATATCTCGGTGTTCCTGTATTGGGTGCATATATATTTAGGATCTTTAGCTCTTCTTGTTGCATTGATCCTTTTATCGTTATGTAATGTCTTTTGCTTCTTTTGATCTTCGTTGCTTTAAATTCTATTTTATCAGAGGCAAGAATTGCAACTCCTGCTTTTTATTTTTTTATTTATTTTTGCTCTCCATTTGGTTGGTAAATCTTTCTCCATCCCTTTGTTTTGAGTCTTTGTGTATCCTTGCATGTGAGATGGGTCTGGATGCAGCATACCGATGGGTTTTGACTTTTTATCTGATTTGCCTGTCTGTGTCTTTTGATTGGAGTATTTGTCAGAATTTTCTCTAGGAAAGGTATTTGGGAGATAATTTTCTTTGGAGAATTTGCATATCTGAAAACACCTTTATTCTACTTTCCTAATAGATTGTTTGGCTGGATACATAATTCTAGGTTGGAAATAATTTTCCTTCAGAATTTTGAAAGCATTGTTCTATTGCCTTATTTCTAGAATTACACATTTGTTGTAGCACCCTTTAAACTACCAACTCATAGCCTTCTTTTCTGGGATTTGTTTTGGGAATTATTTTCTGAATTTTCTTCTTCTTCTTCTTTTTTTTTTTAATTCTTTCTTTTTGGGGCTCTATTATTGATATGTTAGACCTCCAGGACACAGTTTTTCTGTTTGTGTCCTTTTTGTTTATTTTTTGAGAGATTTCTTCAAATTTCATGTTAATCTTTTCATTGAATTATGCGTTTCTTCTTTCATACTTTTCTGAATGTAATTTTTTTTTCCAGAGCATCCTGTTTGTTCTCCTGCCTACACTCCCTCTCTATCCCCCTCAATGAAAACAATATTTTCTCTTATTTAAGACTAGTAAGAATTTTTTGAAGTATATTTTCCCCTGTATAGTATTCATTATTTTTTCTTTCAGATTGTTTTTTTTCCTGTTTGTGTTAGTTTTTGTCTTCTTGGTTAGAGGTTTTCTTTAGATGTCTGATAATTCTTAGCTGTCCATATTTCACGAACTGGAGGCTCTGAGCATGTGATTGGGGATCTCCAAATATGATCTCCATGGCCTTTTGTTGGAGAATCTCTGTATTTTTTTGGTCATATTGCCTAAACAATATCAAGGATTGAGTGAGAGAGTTGAGGGAGCCATTTGCTTCTCAAATAGTTTTTATCGTGGTCTTTCATATCTTAGCTTGTGGGTTGTAAACCACAAGTTAAAAAAATCCTTTTCTAGCTGACCAAAAAAATATTATTACCCCATGTTTTCATCTAGTAAGTAGTTTTATGGGCTTCTTTTTATATCTGACTTTTTAATGTAGTCATTGAATTATTTTAGTATATGATTTGAGTTAGAAATTTTACTTTTTTGCTTACTTATAATTACTTGGGTGCTGATTACATTAATATTTCCCCACTGATTGGAAATGCCACCTATATACTGTGCTAATTCCTATATAAAGTTCTCATTTTGGACTTTCAGTTCTTTTCGATTCCATTTCGTACAACTTTATGATAATTCCAATATCTGTTAGAGCAAGTTCTCTACATTACCTCCAATTTTTTCCTTAACTTTCTTTGCCTGTTTAATTTTATGAAAGCATTTCACTTAATGTTTGCAGTTTGTTTCTGTTGTACCAATATCTAAAGTTCATAAATTGGTTCATCTGTAAACATCCCCAGCATATTAGAATGTATCTGAGCTGCTGCCACTATTTAATCCTGCTTCAGACTTCATTTTACTGCCTTTGTCATTAGGGTGTCCCTCAGTCATATCTGTACTTAAAGGATCAAATAAGTGATTAGCCTCCTGCCTTAAGAGATTCTGATTTAATTGGTATGGAATGGGGTTTGTTCATCAGTATTTTGTTTTTTAAGAAGGGCAGTCTCTACCAAATGTAATGTACATATGTAATTTTCACTTTTTTACATTAACTTCACTGAATTTTGAGTTTGACAGTAACTACTTTTAAGTTTTTCAGAACCTTTTATGCCTCAAGATGGATTTGGTGGATGGGTTGTCCTATTTCGTAATTGAGGTTGAGAAAGGTAATTGCAGGGGTAAGTTTTTGTTGATTGTAGGATAGGAAGTGACACAGAAGAAATAGTTCTTTTGCTCTTTAAGGTGGTCGAGTTGTTAGCCATTCTTGGAAGTGAGGTCTCTTGTGAGAACAAATAATCTAGAATATTCTGGAGTAGCCTTGGAAAATCTTAATCCTTTACCAGTTTTGATTTTTGAGGAAGGTCAGGTTGATCCAAGGGGTTAGCCCAGATGCTGTTTAAGTGCAGATCTGAGATTTGACCATGGTTTTACGTTCTTGAACTCCTGAGGGGGGCCCAGATTTTTAAGTTCTTCGGTCTGAAATATCACTATCTGCTTGGAGGTGGTATGGTGAGAATCTTGGTATAATGTTTTTAAGTGTATTATTGACTTTAAAGTGAGACATAATTATGACTCATAATTATTTTCCTTCTTCCAGCATTATCTGCATACCAGAGGTACTACAGTTTACAATCTGACTACTGGAAGGTTAGTGCACATTTGCATGCCAATTTCATGTTTATGTTTTGGGCAGATTATTGCCAGTTATACTCAAAATGAATTGAACTTGCCTTTTTTGGTTAATCGCTTAAAAATATTGCTTCTAGGGGAAAGGTATTAGAAAAGGGGAGAGAGTATTATTTATGTTTGTGCTATCTTACATGAATATCATTCTATTTTATTAAGAATTAGATTCCTCTGACACATTTTACTGGTCAAATATGATGGATATGTGATAAGTAAAAAATCAAGCAAAACTTAACAAATGGCAATAACAAAATAATTCCTTGGTTTTCATTTCTAAAGTTGGTACCTGGGAGTAAAAGAAGGCTGAAGATGTGTATACCAGGCTAAAATGGGAAGGTGTAATACGAAAGTTATGATGAACTCTAACAATTTTTAAGAAGGCCCACCTAATTGAAAGACTTAACTAAATGAAAGTGCATAGCAGTGAAACAATCCACTTTCTTATCTTAGTTTAAGCAGTGCATGATCCTTTACATCGAGTTTACTTTTAAATTTATTGACCAGTGAGGTTTTTAAATATGAATTGCCGTTTCAGATTTTTTGTGGATTTTTATCTTTTTTTTTTTTTTTTTTTGAAGTAGGTTCTTATTCCAGTCTTCGTAGACTGGCTTTGTCTGGGAAAGCCCTTCAACAGTCATCCTATGCAGAGATTTTGAGAACACTGTGTAGAAGTTTTAGGCATATATATTATTTTTTAAGTGTATTGAAAATATCTTTTCTAATCTCTGGGGTTTTTTTTAAGCTTTATCAAAGTATAATTCACATGCTATAATATTTTCAGTTCTCTTGAGTAGGTACTCAGAAACGGAATTGTTGGATTATAGGGTAAATCTGTGTTTAGCATTTTGAGAAACTGCCAAAACTTTCTCCTCCAGTGTCTGTACCATTTTACGTTCCCGCCAGTAGTGTATGAGGGTTCCAGTTTTTCTATATCCTGCTCAACACTTCCATTAGATCAATATACCACAGTTTGTTTATCCTTTAATTAGTTGATGGGCATTTGGATTGTTTCCACTTTTTGGCTATTGTGAATAATACTGCTGTGAACATTTGTGCACAAATTTTTTTGCTTGCTTATGAATATGCTGTATTTCACCCTCTATTAGCCTTCTTTAAGACTCTACAGCACTACTTTCTAGTTTTTATCACATATGTTTTAAGTTTATTCCTGCTTTTGTTTTTTGATGCTATTGTGATTGGAGTGGTTGTAAAATTTTTTCTAATTGTATATTGCTCTTATATTATTGCATACTGATCTAGTATACTATTATCTTACTAAATTATATTGTTCTAGTAATGTTGCTCTAGATAGGATTTTCTATATACATTATGCTGTCTGCAAATAAAGAAAATTTTATTTTTTCTTTTCTTACTTGTGGATGCCCTTTAGTCTTTTCCTTGCCTTGTACTGGCACGGACCTCCCATACAATGCATGGAAGGGGACACCCGTGTTTTGTTTCTTGGGAGAAAACATTAAATTTTTACCGTTGAATGTGATATTAGCTGTAGGTTTTTGTAGACTTATATTGAAGATACTCCCTTCTGTTGTTACTTTACTTCGAGGGCTCTTCCCTTCCCTCTTCCCCCTACTTTATGTTTTGATAATGAATGGTCTGAGGATATAGGAAAAAATTCAGCTCCTCCTATGCTCTCAACAGCACAGAACATTTCTGTAACAAAATGTGTGTGGGTTTTCCCCTGCATACCTGGCAAGCAGTCAGTTCTGCAGTGGACACCAGCTGGGTGTCCTCTAATTCAGTTCAATTCTGACAATACCTGGAGATAGTTTCAAATCCCACAGATCGAGAGCTAAGTCCTGCAAGACTACCCCCACTTCAGATGCCAGTGCAGGCCTCTGGAACTTTTGACAACTGGCTATATAAAAATCAGGGTTCCCATGACCTACTCCTTGGGTTCCACTAATTTGCCAACAGTGGCACAGACCTCAAGAAACAGGTTTACTGGTTTATTATAATGGGTACAGATGAAGAGATGCATAGGATGAGGTCATGTGGGAAGTGGCTTGGAGCCTCCATGCTCTCTCTGGATAGGCCAACACCTGGACCAATACAGGAACCTCCGCTTGTACAGCTATCCAGAAGCTCTCCAAACCCTGTCCCTTTGGGTTTTTATGGAGGCATCATTATGTAGGCATGACTGATTAAATCAACATTCAGTCCCTTTCCTCTACCCAGAGGTTGGAGAATGGGACTGAAATGTGCTAATGATCTAATCATGCTTTGGTCTTTGCTGTGACCAGCCCCCATCCTGAAGTTACATAGGGGCTGCCTGCCCTGAGTTACCTCTTTAGCACGAAAGAGACACTCAGGGCTGGGTGGATTGGCTCACACCTGTAATCCCAATACATTGGAAGGTGGAGGCAGGTGATTACCTGAGGTCAGGAGTTTGAGACCAGCCTGGCCAACATGGTGAAACCCTGTCTCTCCTAAAAATACAAAAATTAGCTGGGCTTTGTGTGGTGGTGCTTGCTTGTAATCCCAGCTGCTGGGAGGCCGAGGCAGAGAAACGCTTTAATCCGGGAGGCGGAGGTTGCAGTGAGCCGAGATCATTGCCACTGCACTCCAGCCTGGGAGGCAGTCTAAAATAAATAAACAAAACTGACTTTCTTATTTTTTTCCACTTTAACTTAACAAAAGAAATAAAAGGTTTTGGATTCTGGAAGCGATAACTATCTGAATAGAACCATTGATTAAACGTTATGGTAATATGGAAGGATGGAGAACAGCATTTCAGTTTGAAAAACTAATCGATCTATTAGAAGATAAGCAGGATGTGTATTTTTTTGTACATTGATTAAAGTATTTGTGGGGGGGCAGTTTTTAAAAATAGTGATCAATTCATTAATTTTTTACAACCCTAATTTTTAAAGGTTTTGATTGCGTTAAAATTTAGTTTGGGACACCAAAAATATTGATTAGTAAATATAGTATCTATATGAATGTAATTATCAGAGGGCTTTATAATATTACTGCTGCAGTATTAAAACATATGTAAATTAAACTATACAACAAACTGAAATACTAGGTTGGTGCAAAAGTGATTACGGTTTTTGCCATTATGCAACTACTTTTACACCAACCTAATATTTCATTTTGTTGTATAGATTAATTTACATATTTTTTGGTATGTTAGTTACAGATAATTCTTACTCTTAAAACAGATTCACTAAAAAGGTCTAAATAATACTATTTTACTGCCTGATTTAGCACATGCTTGAAAATTGTATTTCTTACCAGCCCTGAATTTATGCTGACCTTATTTTCCTAGTTGGGCCTGATTGGTGAGGTTTTCTTCTGTATGGTTTTATTTTTTCTTCAGTGTTGTACTGATGTGGGATTATGGGTTAATGTCAGGTAGGAGAGAAATGTTGAAGAGAGAATTACTGTAGTGGGAGAACTCAAGGTTCTTCTAATTCCAGTTTGTTTTTTGAATTCACAAATATATTCAATATTTAAATGTATCAGACTGGAAGTGCTTCATAATATGAACATATTTAGAGCTTGTAGGAAAAACAGAACTATAATTAATATTTCAACACATTTAATGCCTAAATTAACCTGAATTAAAAAAAAAAATCTAAAAAACTTTTTTGCCTAGAGGAGACCAAGAGAGTGAGATCTTTTAAAGAAAAGTTAAAAGGCAGTACATTTTGGAGTAAGAGTTAGATTCTTTGGGAATTTTACAAGTTTAGAATCAGAACACATCTTAAAAATTATTATCTAATTCCTTTACTTTATGGACTAGATATCGTGTATCCTGGTGGTGAAGGAAGCATCCAAGTCAGCACAAATACGTGGTGGAATAACTTAGTGGAATCTGCTCATTTTCTGACTTTCCGGTGGCTTTTTCTGTCACACAATTTGGTCTAGTCTGGCTTTTATATTTGTTGATGGGGGCTTTTTGACAATACAGAGATGAGTAAGATAGTTCCTCCTCTCCTCCTCTCCCATGTTTTTGTGAGGAGGATACACGTAAACATAGTAAAGTTTTGATAAGTAATATATTAGAGGTGTTGAAGGCTGTGCTGGAGGCAGAAGTGCACATGCTTTGTTTAAGGGGTATGGGAAAGTCTGAGTGGGGGATTAGGAAAGACTTCACAGAAAAGATGAAACTTTAGGAAAGGATTAATAGGAGTTTTCAAGATACAAGACCTGGTCAAGTTTTCCAAGAAGAGAAATGAGAGAGGAGCACACAGAAGTGCAATAGGTGTTTCAGAAACTCTCACATTGTTGTTATAGGGCAGACGTCCACAAACTTTTTCTCATAGGGCAAAATAGTCAATAAATAGTAAATATTTTAGGTTTTGTGGACCAAGAGGCAAAATCAGTTATTATGTAGGTGGCTAGATAAAATTTTATATAAAAATCATTTTTAGCTCCCGGGCCTTAATAAAAGGATTTGGCAGCCGGACATGGTGGCTCATGCCTGTAGTCCAAGCACTTTGGGAGGCCAAGGCAGGCAGATCACGAGGTCAAGAGATCAAGACCACCCTGGCCAACATACTGAAATCCCGTCTCTACTAAAAATAGAAAAATTAGCTGGGTGTGATTGTGCGTGCCTGTAGTCCCAGCCACCAGTCGGGAGGCTGAGGCAGAAGAATTGCTTGAACCCAGGAGGCGGAAGTTGCAGTGAGCCGAGATTGTGCCACTGCACTCCAGTCTGGTGACAGAGCCTGATTCTGTATCAAAAAGAAACCAACTAACTAAAAAGAACAACAACAAAACAAGGATTTGGTTGGCAATAGTTTTTAGAGCCTGGCATGGTTGTTGGGCGTTATAGGACTCAGCGTGGGGGAAAGGAAGCCAAAGGCCAGATCATAAATGTATTTGCAACAGTTAACACTGTTTTGAAGTCTTAGATTTGTCAATGTCTTGTGAAATACTGTAGTGCTGGAGATCAGATAAAGCCAAATAAATTATACAATGTTTTTTTCTTAGGGGTTGGTTCGGGATTGCATTGACTTTGTATTTTAAAAAGAAACTGTCATCTTTTCTCAGTGAAGTTTTATAACTTCCTCACAAAGTTCTTGTGAGGAAAATAATGTATTTTACATCTTACACTTCTATTGCTATTTGTGCCATTTTAATTTTATTTTTTATCTCTGCTGGTATATGGAACAGCAGTTGACTTTTCTGTGTTAAAACTTATCAAGCAACTTCACTAACTTTTACTAACGGTTGATTTGACTATGTAACTGGATTTTCTATATAGATTATCCTACCTTTGTAATTAATGAGGGTTTTGTTTCTTTTGTTATCAATATTGTAAACATTTCATTAAAAGTGTTTGAAATGTTTCCATCTTGTATTTTCTGAAATAGCTAAATATAATCGTGTAAAAGTAGTTTCGTGAATATTTGATAATACCAACCTGTTAAACTCTCTGGGATTGGTATATGTCTTTGTGGGAAGATTTTGTACTACTGGTTTTATTAGTTACCAGTTGATTTTTTATGTTGTAAATCTCTGCTACATTTGTTTATGGTCACATACACCTATAATTAGGTTCTTAATTAATTTCTGATACTTAGTTTAGCCTTCTGTTTTCTTCCTTGCTTCAGTCAAAGGTTTGTCAATTTTAATACTGATTTCAAACAATAAAAGTTTGACATTGTCAATCATCTTTAGTTTTTTTCCTTCTTTCTTGGTGTTTATTCCCTCCCTCCCTCCGTCTCCCTCTTTCCTTCCCTCTCCCTCCCTCCCTCTCCCTTCCCCTCTTCCCTTCTTCCCCTCTCCCCTCCTTCTCCTTCCCCCTCGTCCTTTCTCCCTCACCTAATTTATTCTGAAATGTCTTCCACAGCCTTTTTGTCCAAACCACTATCTAGTCCAGGACTGTAGGTTAGAATTGAGTACGTCTCTTAGGTGTCTTTTTTTTTTTTTTTTGCATTGTCTCCGTCCTCTCTTACACCTTTTGTGTTTTTGTTTTTGTCACTGGCTTAAAGAGACCAGCTGAATTGTCTTATAGAATGTCCCATTTTCTGGCTTTGTTTTATTGCTTTCTTTTGTTGGTGTTTAGCTCATTTCACTATCTTCTGTATTTATTTTAACTAAGTTGATAGTTAACCATCAACTATTTGCTTAGTGGTTTTTTTAATGCCTTTCTGACTTAGTTTCATCATGGCTTATAACATTCATTTTAAATATTTCTCCCCATATATATGTATTTTCTTTCCTATATGTATATTTCAGAGTAAATTACAGATAACATGATATTTCAGTCCTTCATATTGTAAATACCTTTCTACAAACTAAGAATGTTCCCTTAAATATCTCGGATCTTTACCACCTAATAAAATGTAGCAACTCACTGCAACTTCCGCCTCCCAGGTTCAAGTGATTCTCTTGCCTCAGCCTCCTGAGTAGCTGGGATTACAGGCATGTGCCACCACGCCGGGCTTATTTTGTATTTTTAGTAAAGAAGGGGTTTCTTCATGTTGGTCAGGTTGGTCTTGAACTCCCAACCTCAGGTGATCTGCCTGCCTCGGCCTCTCAAAGTGTTGGGATTACAGGCATGAGCCACCTTGCAATACTGCTTTTGTTCCTTCAAAGATGCACCTTTTTTGTTTAAATTTTTGGATCAAGGTACATAATTAATCATGCCATTTTAAGTCTCCATTGGCCAGCTGGTAGTTATGATATGGTTGTCAATGCCTGTGCATACTCATCTTTGTTGTTTTTCCTCTTGGCATGATTAGACAGCTGTATAGCCTATTGTTTCAGTAGACAAGTCATTTATAGACCATCTGAGGAAATAAGGAGTTTTTATTGCTGACTGAAAACATTTCATTGACACCTTGTGGTAAGGTCAAAAAGGTGATGTCAAAACTTGCAGAAATGGGGTTTGTAGACAGCAGTGGAACAATCTTCTAAGAAATGGTATATCACCACCATTTTTGATGGCCTAGTAGTTGATATTGTGTGGAAAAACATGGATGAGAGTATGGTTAACAGGATTAAGAAATGATTCAAAATTGGACACTACACTTAGGATATCTTAATTTTTTTCACTTAAATTCTTTATGTGTGAAAAAAATGCATGTGATAAAAATTTATCTTTACCATTAAAAATAACTGAAAATAATTTTAATTGCTAATTCTTTTTTCTTTCTTTCTTTTTTAAAATTAGAGATAAGATCTTACTATATTGCCCAGGCTGGTCTCAAACTCCTGGGCTCGAGTGGTCAGCCCACCTCTGCCTCCCAAAGTGCTGGGATTACAGATGTGAGCTATTATACCCAGCTTCTTCTTCTTTTTTTTTTTTGAGACGGAGTTTCGCTCTTGTTACCCAGGCTGGTGCAATGGCGCGATCTCGACTCACCGCAACCTCCGCCTCCTGGGTTCAAGCAATTCTCCTGCCTCCGCCTCCCTAGTAGCTGGGACTACAGGCGTGCGCCACCATGCCCAGCTAATTTTTGTATTCTTAGTAGAGACGGGGTTTCACCATGTTGACCAGGATGGTCTCGATCTCTTGACCTCGTGATCCACCCGCCTTGGCCTCCCAAAGTGCTGGGATTACAGGCATGAGCCACCGCGCCCGGCCAGGATTTTTCTTTATTCATCTTTGTGCATCTTGGATTATTGCTTTCAGCCACTACATCTTCAAATATTGCCTGTGTCCCATTTTATTTTTTGACTCCTTCTACAACTGGTTTTAGAGATATGATAGATTTTTCCACATACTCATAACCTCACTCGTTTTTCTTGATGAATATTTGAAATATACATTATTAACTACAGTTACCATGCTCTGCAATTGATCACTAGAATTTATTCTTCTTGTCTGAGTGAAACTTTGTACCCTTTAAATAGCATCTTCCCAATTCCCTTTCCATACCCTCCCCCAGCCTCTGTTAACCACTGTTGTTCTCTTTACTTCTATGAGCTCTAGATATTCTTTGAGTTTTACTTTTTTAGATTCCACATATAAGTGAGATCGTGCTGTTTTGTCTTTCTGTGCCTGGCTTATTTTAATTAACACAAGGTCCTCCAGGTTCATCCATGTTGCACAAAGGACAGAATTTCCTCATTTTAAAAGCTGAATAATATATCTAGATGTATATATACCATGTTTTCTTTGTGCATTTATCCTTCAGTGGATACTTAGGTTGATTCTATATCTTGTCTACTGTGAATAATGCTGAAATGAAGGTGGAAGTATAGATATGTCTTTGAAATTTTGATTCTAATTCCTATGATTTATACCTAGCCGTGGGACTGCTGGATCATATGGTCGTTCCATTGTTAGGTTTTTTGGGGGGAAATTCCAACATTTTACTAAGAAAGAATTCCCAGGGGTTCAGATTTATGTGGGAAATCTTGGATACAACTCTGTGTGGTACCTAATTTGTTTCCTAAGTCTCGGTATTTTAGTGGCTTTCAGTGTTTGTTTACCATCCTCTATTACCTTTTTCTTTTTCTTCAGCCCTTTTCCTTTTGCTGCCAGCTCAGCCATTCATGTATAAAGATCCTTTTAAAATAGATCATATAACATTTTAATTAATTTTGTATTAGAGTTTTTCAGTATGTATACTACTTGCCATTGGCCTTATTTTTGGAAACTGTACTATAATTTAAGGAAATATAAATGAAATTGTTGGGCTACAATTTATTTATTTATTTATTTGATACGGAGTCTTGTTCTGTCTCACCCAGGCTGGAGTGCAGTGGTGCCATCTCGGCTCACTGCTGCCTCCGCCTCCTAGGTTCAAGTCATTCTCTTGTCTCAGCCTCCCGGGTAGCTGGGATTACAGGTCACCACACCTGGCTACTTTTGCATTTATTTTTTTAGTAGAGACAGGGTTTTACCATGTTGGCCAGGTTGGTCTCAAATTCCCGACCTCAGGTGATCCACCATGCCCGGCCTGTCAGAATACTTTTTAAAAAACCCTTTGTGCTTTAATTATAATTCCTTCTGGTTTTGAACCAGTTTGTGGTTCAGCAACACCAGGAAAGAAGTTGTTGGTGTTACTAGGTGCTCTGCCCCCTTGTCACCAAAATTCTAAGTGCCAGGTAGTATTTTAAGTATTTTACGTAAACGTGTTGTCTCATTTAATTCCTCAAACAACCCCTTGATGTAGATACTGCTTTCTGCATTTTATAAAGATGAAGACATTGGTATCAGCTAACCTGTTTCATGAGTCTTTCTGGAAAAAAAAAAAAAAAAAAAAAATTTTTTTTTTTTTTTTAAATTTAATAAGAGACAGGTCTTGCTTTGTAGCCCAGGCTGGAATGCAGTGGCACAATTGCAGCCCACTGCATCTTTGAACTTTTGGACTCAAAGAGTCCTTTTGCCTCAGCCTTGCAAGTAGCTAGGACTACAGGCATGCACTGTCATGCCCAGCTAATTTTTAAGTTTTTTTGTAGAGAATGAGGGTCTTACTATGTTGCCCAGGTTGGTCTCCTACTCCTGGTCTCAAGCGATCCTCCCACATTGGTCTCCCAAAGTGGTGGGTTTACAGGTGTGAGCCACTGTGCTTGGCCTTACATGAGTCTCGTAACTAGCAAG
The DNA here is from genome assembly GCF_048565385.1 of Saimiri boliviensis. Lineage (NCBI taxonomy): Eukaryota > Metazoa > Chordata > Mammalia > Primates > Cebidae > Saimiri > Saimiri boliviensis. The sequence continues at coordinate 41,597,733 of NC_133470.1, forward strand.
TGACAAGGCTGTGCCCACTTGGGGTCAGAATCACAGCCTTGTCACTTATTAGTTATGAGATGGCCTCTACAGTCTGATTTCATTATTTCTGTACAATACTACACATACACTTTGGAAGAAGAACTTCTGCTTCAGGGTTGTGACTTTGGGCATGATGCATATAATGAGCTTTTGCCAACGTCTTTGGCTATATTATCTTAACTATTAACGTTCTTTTAATTGTCCAGAAGGTAATTTAGACTATAATAAGGAAATGATTCTGTATACATTGAATCAACAAAGTATTATCCCTTTATGAAAAATGTGTAACAGGTGATTAAAAACTAAGATACTGATTTACTCAGTGGCAGGATAACTTACATATGCTGGTTACTTTGCTATAGGGATCAAACCACGACTTGTGGTCGATCCCTACCATTTGTTGGCTCATATTCTAGTGGAGAAGATAAATGACATAATAGATGTAAGTATTCATTTGAAAGTGAAATGGGAGAGGTTCTCTTGTTCCCCTCACAGGGCGTGTGATGAGAGTGTGGTTCACTTCTTCAGTGCCCTGCTGCTCAAACTTCTAGGGGAGCATATAGACTGGCAGGCTGTGGGGCTCCAACCCCTTGGCAGTGTCTAGGGTGAATGTTTACAGCTGAAACCCCGGTGGGCATGCGTTACAGTGTGCTCTTTTAGTTTGCTGTCTATAGGCGGCTTGTGTTAACCAGCTCAATTAGCCTCTACTTTGTCGCAAGGACAGAGGGCTTTCTGTATCCTGGGTTCTTGCCTTGGTGTACTGGAAGAATCAGATCACACGTGGGCTTGGAGAATGAGTGTAAAGTTTTATTGAGTAGAAGTAACTTTCAGCCGATGGGGGAGCCAGAGGGAGATGGCTGCTTGGTGGTCCCGACTCTCCTCCAACTGTCCCAGCCGAACTCCACCTAGTCTTGCTGGTCAGTGACCTGCAATGTGCCAGCGTATGTCGGTGTGCTCTTCCTTCTGTGTGCTCCCTTCGAGTTCCTCTTGATGTCCAGCCACTTGTCTTCTTCTATCTCTGTGTTCCTCTTGCCGTCTAGCAGCTTCTGTCTCGTCCTTGCTGGAGTTTTGAGTTTTTATAGACCCAGGATGGGGATGTAGGAACCAGGGTGGTGTTGGAAAGTGCAGCATTTGGGCGGGAAGGCAGAAGTGCTTGTCCTCACCTAGATTTGTGGGGGTAGAGCCCTAGCTAGGGACCACACCCTCCTCTACCCAGCACTTCCTTTCCCCCCATTCCATTATCATTTAAAGGGACCACCTTCTTCCCTTCCCAGCACTCCCATATCAAAAGCATGTGGTAGAAACTATAACTCACTCTGAGTTTGGGAATATGTCAAATAATACTTCTGGAAGAAAGAGATGAATGCTGCTTTTTAAAGGATAGATAGAAATTTGCCTGATAAGGAGTAAGTTAGGGAAAGATGGCAATGGCTTTTTTAGGCAGAAGAAGCAAACATGGTTAAAATCATAGAAATGTGTATGTTTGTATTTTATTCACAGATCTGCATGTTATTTGTCCTGACTGAGATGGTGGCTATGAGATTGGGAACATTTTAGCAGGAGTCATAAAATGAAGGCCCTTGTAAATCAAGCTAGATTGTGGGGACTCTTCTTCAGAGGAATTTCAAATAGAAAGTGCATGTTTTGCACTTCCAATGTTTGAGTTTTTGAAAGCTCATTGGCAGTGGTGTGGAGGGCAGATTGAAAGAGGTGGAAATGGAGAGAGACGCTACACTTTGGGAGACAAGTTAAAAAACTTTTGAAATAGGACAAGTATATAAAGTTGAGGTCCTTACTAACCTGGAGAAAGATAGTAGGAATGGAGAAGGGGTAGATTAAAAGGCTTTTAGATTATAAAATGAACTCTGTGAATAGAAGGAGCATGGTTTATTGATGGGCAGGAGGTGAGAGAAGAAAAGTAGGACTACTTTTTGGCTTGGTCAACTGGTGAGATTGTTACCACTATCTAAAATCTGCAGTACCATTAGACTTTCTTGTTCAGTGTTACGAGTCATGTAGTTTCAGTTATTCATGGTATATGTAACAGATGGAGGTAATTATAAAGAAAGTATTTAGAAATTCATGCCTTTATTCTAGACCCACCTTCCCCCTTTTTTTGTTCCCCAGTAGGGTTTATTTTGTTTTATTTTATCATATTGTATTTTTCTTTCTTTCCCAGATCTGGTAGACAAAGGTACCCAGAGGGTTAATAGCAGATTGTTTCCCCCAACTGTGTATCACTGGGTTTGTGGAATTAGAGTCATAATACAGTAAGATTAAGACATTTGATGTTTTTGTAATATTTTGGCATGGTTTTATTTCTTAATATCCTAGCATAAAAATACAATTGTCTTCAAAGATGTTTACAATCAAATTCTCATTCCAACCCAAAATTGGTAACGTTATAACAACATAGAATTTTATTATTTAGAACCTAATTACTGTTGTCCCCCTTACCTATGGAGCGATATGTTCCAAGACCTTCAGTGGGATCCTGAAACTGCAGGTAGGACTGAACCTTATATATACATGTTTTTGTCAGCAAAAAGAATCAAACTCTGTAAAATAATTTAGCTGGGAGTGGTGGCTCATGCCTGTAATTCCAGTACTTTGGGAGGCCGAGGCGGATGGATCACATGAAGCCAGGAGTTCAAGACAAGTCTGGCCAACATAGTGAACCTCCATATCCTCTAAAAATACAAAAATTAGCCGGGTGTGGTGGCATGCACCTGTAGACCCAGCTACTTGGGAGACTGAGGCAGGAGAATTGCTTGAACCCCAGAGGTGGAGGTTGCAGTGAGCTGAGTTTGCGCCACTGCACTCCAGCCTGGGTGACAAAGCGATAGTCCATCTCAAAAAAAAAAAAAAAAAAAAAAAAAAAAGATCCTGAAGCATTTCTTCAAAGGATTGTAACAGGAGTTGAAACTTGGCTTTACCAGTATGATCTTAATAACAAAGCACTGACTTTCACTGACTTTCAAATCAAAGCAATGGCTACCAAGAGGTAGAAATTGGTCCTGTCATAGTGAAAGTAGACCAGTCAAGAGCACATATCATGACAACAGGTTTTTGGGATTTCTCAAGGCATTTTGCTTGTTGACTTTCTGGAGAGCCAAAGAGTGATATATAACCTCTGCTTATTATGAGTATATTTTAAGAATGCCAAAGCTTTAGCAGAAAAATGCCCAGGAAAGCCTCACCATGGCAGTGCCCCTGCTCATTCCTCTCATCAAACAAGAGCAGTATTTTGAGAGTTTTCATGGTAAATGATTAGGCACCCACCTTACAGTCCTGATTTGGCTTCTTTCAGCTTCTTTTTGTTTCTTACTTTTAAAAATCTTTAAAAGGCACCCACTTTTTTCTTTAGTAAATAATGTAAAAAAGACTGCATTGACATGGCTAAATCCTCAGGACCCCTCAATTTGTTGGGGCTGGACTAAATGGCTGATACCATTGCTTACAAAAGTGTCTTGAACTTGATGGAGCTTATGTTGAGAAAAGGTGTTTATATTTTTATCTTTTCATTTTGTTTTTTTTTCCATGAACTTTTTGAAGTCCCCCTGTGCTAAGTGAATAGATTAGTGAATCTTTGGGCATCTACTGTATGGAAGTGCACCCTGTGCTAGGTGATAACTAGGAATATAGGCAGTGATCATTCCTGCCTTTGTGGCACTTCCGTTTGATAGGATGGAGTTTAGTCAATACATAAATAACAACTATATAGTGTAATAGTTAAGAGTGAGCTCTGGAGACTGGCCTAGCTTCAGTTCCTATTTCTGCTACTTAGTCCTGTCTTCTTGAGTAAATTTATTCTCTGATCCACAGTTTCTTCATTCTATAAATGAAACCCTCTGCCACTTCATAGGGTTTTTTAGAACCATTTGAAACAGTTGATGTTAGATTTTGCATAAAACCAAGTTCTTACTTGTTACGTAATAGTGTCAGATAATAGAGCACTAAGACCAAATTTAGAGGTTGGAAAAATCACCTCTAGTTTGAGGTGGGACAGGAGACTAAGCTTTCATGGGGAATGTGGCGTTTAAATGGATCTTGAATGATGGATATAATTTATAGGGTGGTGGGGATTGAATACCGAGGGGTGGATTATTCATTAGTTTTCCAGGAAAGCAGTGGGCAATTCCCGGAACTGAGGGTTCCTCCTTCTTTTAGACCTTATAGGGTTCTGATGTTGTCATGGCGATGATAGAAGTGTCTTTTAGTATATTAATGCATTATAATTAGTGTATAATGAGCAGTGAGGACGACCAGAGATCACTTTTGTTGCCATCTTGGGTTTTGGTGGCTTTTGGCTAGCTTTTTTACTGCAGCTTCTTTTTATCAGCAAGGTGCTTGTGACCTGTATCTTGTGCTGACCTCCAATCTCATCCTGTGACGAGAATGCCTAACCTCCTGGGAATGCAGCTCAGTAGGTCACAACCTTATTTTACCCAGCCCTTATTCAAGATGGAGTTCTTCTGGTTCAGATACCTCTGACAAGCTGTTTACATTTTGGGCTTTAAACATCATCGATTCTTTTTCCTTAAATAATGAATTACAGAAGTTGTGGTATAATTACCCTAGTTCCTTCATACTTAAGGCAAGATAACTCTGAGAAATGTTCCATACGTTCTCCCAGTGATCTCCAGCAGGCTTGAGTCCCAGTTGCCTAGAGTCATAATCAGCTCCATAATGCATCCTTTATTGGCATCCTTTACTTCACTAAAGATAATTCCTAGAGTACTTCTCAAATAAACTACTTGCACAAAAACCTTTATCTCAGAGTCTGTTTCTTGGGAGATGCAACTCAAGGCAGTGGGACAAGCATTTTAATAATAGTTTTAAAATTTTGAAGTTTTAGAATTCAGAGACATTTGTAATTTGAAATTTATGATTTAGAAGAAGAAATTTGTTCAGACAGATCAGTATGAAAACTTTACTTTTTTTTAATAGGGAAGATTTACTAAAATAGATTTGCTTGGTTATTGATAAAACAAATGCTAGGTGCTTGAACATTTACCCTTTTTGAAAATGAGGAGTAGGAGCTGGGCGTGGTGTCACATGCCTTTAGTCTCAGCTACTTGGGAGGCTGAGGTAAGAAGATTGCTTGAGCCCAAGAGGTTGAGGCTGCAATGAGCTGTGATTGCGTTGAGGCAACAGAGTGAGACCTTGTCTCTTAAAAAAAAAAAGAAAGAAAAAAAACGGTTATATAAATTATATAAATACCTGGTTCCTATTTGGAGTCCAGAGGTCAAAGTTAAGTGTTGACGCATGTCTGTTTCATACTGCAAAAGGAGTTAATGATGCTTAAAGCTTAAGGTGTTAAGGCCTAGGTGATAATTGGCATAACACAATTTTTCTTAAATACTAAAATGTGTTTTAGGTTTATATTGTGCATTTCCTTTGAATTCTGATTACCTTCCTGGCAGTACTAAGTAGAAAATAAAATCCAATTCAAGAAGCAGAAAGAACCAGAGAAAGAATGTAGATATAGCAAGAGAGAATAGGATAACATAGACTGAGCGTTTTCATATTCCTGAAGAATAGATTTTTAATTTTAGATGTGCCCTTAGAATTTCTGCTAGTATTTTTATTTTGGGGCTGGTTTGATTAACTAGAAGCTGGAATACCTTTCTAAGTTGATTGGAATCTGTGTCATCTGATCACTGTTATTTTAGTGTTTCAAAAATATATTGCAAATATATTGTACATGATAGAGTTGTAAGACTTAAAGCATCTTGGATACTGTATTTTACAGTAATAACATCATATATGGTAGATAGAAGTATTTTTCTTAAAAATCTTTTTCCCTTCCTTTACAGAATGCTGCCTTTTTATATGGTCTTGGTTTGGTCTACTTCCATTATAATGCGTTTCAGTGGTAAGTTGACATAAAATCAGTAATTCCAGTTGTTTTCAGTAAATGGCTTCTATTGTTGTTTTGTTTGTGCTTGGTGTGTGTGTGTGTGTGTGTGTGTAATAAATACAAAATATAGTGTTGTTAAAGCTACACTTTTCAGCAGTCTCTTAAAATGATTAGATTGTTCCTTCAAGGGTGTTGGCTCACCTTAGATTTTTAGAGTTGTATGTTTTCCTAAAAGGATCTAGTATAGGATTCTGTTGAAGAAGACGTAGATTAGAAAGCATTTTGGAATTTCTCAGTCATTCGTTATGGACTAGTATTCCCCAGGTTATTTGAACTGGTGAATCACTGTGATCTCCGGTGTCAGGATATGTGGGTAAATGATCTATGATGGCTAGTTTTCAGATTTCTAGACAAGATTTACTGCTTCTTCCTGCCATATAACAAATAGCACTTTCCAATATCCAGTAACTAGGCACCAGATCATAAACTCTTAGTTCTCTCTAAAACAATAGTACCACTTCAGAGTTGGAGATTAACTATAATAATACATAAGATTTTCTAAACTGTAAAGTATAGTACCCTGTTATATTATTGCCTTTGCCCCATTGATTTTCCTTTTACCAGACAATAGTATGCGCTAACAGAAAAAAAAAAAATAGTTTTAATTCAAAGATTGGTATTGTGGTCACAGCATTGCCACTTAGTTTGATCTTGAGTTAAATAACTTCTCTAAGTCTGATTCCTCATTAGTTTATTTATTTTTATTTTATTTATTTTTGAGACAGGGTCTCATTCTGTTGCCCAGGCTGGAATGCAGTGGTGTGGTTGCAGCTCACTGCAGCCTCAACCTACTGTGTTCAAGGAATCCTTCCATCTTAGCCTTCCAAGTAGCTAGGACTACAGGCACATGCCACCATGCCCAGTGATTTTGTTTTTATTTGTACAGATGGGGCCTCCCTGTGTTGCCCAGTCTGGTCTCGAACTCGTGGCCTCAAGGCATTCTCCCACCTTGGCCTCTCAAAGTGCTGAGATTTACAGGCATGAGCCACTGTGCCCAGCCTCCTCATTTGTTTAAAAAACAAAATTACATAGCAGTTACATACCTTTCTTGTAGAGTTTTGATGATCAAATGAGATATTGTACATTTTATAAAATGTAAACCCGATGTAGACTTTTTTTCTTTTTTGAGTCTCTGTCGCCCTGGCTGGAGTGCAGTGACACGATCTTAGCTCACTGTAACCTCTGCTTCCCAGGTTCAAGTGTTTATCCTGCTTCAACCTCCTGAGTAGCTGGGATTACAGGCACCTGCTACCATGCCTGTCTAATGTTTTTGTATTTTTAGTAGAGATGGGGTTTCATCATGTTGGCCAGGCTGATCTCAAACTCCTGACCTCAAATGATCCTTTGACCTCAACCTCGCAAAGTGCTAGGATTACAGGTGCGAGCCACTATACCTGGCGATATTTTTTATTTTTAGTATATCTGACCTTTTCAGAGTCCTTCTTGTGCTCCAGAATTTTAAGCTCAGGAGTAAATTCTGTGGGAGTCCAAAGGAAGGATCGAGTATTTGGCAAAATGTTAAAACTGTCATATACCTGTTGGGGACCCTGAATACTTATCACAGAACATACACATACGCATTGACAATGATTTTACATGGTTTCCCTAAAGAGGAGACTTTATACATGGATGGTTTTCCTAGTATCCTTTTCCTTCTCTCTTAGCTTTTGGTCTTGTTGGCTTTTGATCATATGTGGAAGCACTGCTTTGTTAGAGAATATCTGTGTGTATATAGCGTATTATAATTATTCACATCACTGATTTTCTTTGTATATCTTACAAAAGTATAATTGATCTTTATGAAGAAGCTTTGTAATTTTATTCCCTTAAATTATCCTTTGCTTAATCCTAAATAAAGCTTCCTAACTTCATGTTGAATGTATTGTATTTAAAACCAAAGATAGATTAGGACTGCTTTAAAATCTTTTGGTTTCTTTAATAGCCTACTTATAGAATTCAGAATTCTAAATTTTTAGAATTAGAAGTAGTCTTAGAGATAATTTGTTTTTTCCCCCTTAGTTTTGTAGATGGAGAAAGCGAGGGTGTGTGTGTGTGTGTGTGTGTGTGTGTGTGTGTGTGTGTGTGTCTATTACATAACTGGCAAATGGTAGAAGCAAGCTTATGCTCGTATTCTCCAAACAAATATTTTATTGTACTCTGTCCCCAGGTTTTAAGATTGATAGGTGGTTATTTAATCAGTATTTGTCGTTGTTCACTTAAGCACATTGCTTTAATCTTTACACCAGCTAGAAATAATTTATGTGAAATCTTTGGGGAGGAACTCTTCAGTTCTACCCCATACCAGCCAGTTTTCACATACCTGTGGTAAACTTGTAAGCCTCTCTATGTACTGAAGAGAAGAACATGAAATTAGTAGTGAGGTGAACCTGTCTGTAGTTCACATGTTGATTGCTTTAATAAGCATGTGGCCATGTTAAGTTAGCAGGCTTCTAGCCGTGATTCCTTATCTATACATGATTTCTATATTTTTCAGTTGACCTAAGAAATGAAACAGAATGATAAAAGGACAATGCAGTGTCTGAATTAATAAGTGTCCCTTGCTCTATTGATCCTGTCCTGGTTTCCATCATTTTCTCATGTCTTGAGTTTTAATTCTTATAGCTGCTTCCTAAAATGGTACATCTCACACCCTATCTTATGAATTCACTCTGACTGTTTTTTTTTTCTTGCTAATCAAATGTTTTTTCACAAACTGTGCCTCACATTTCTGCTTTAACTTGCCATTTCTTTAACAGCTATAAAATTAGAAAGTATGCAGTAGGTGCTTGGTGATAGTTTTAGAGTACAGCCTTAATTGATAGGAGCTTATTTAGGTTAAAACTACTTTTTTGTTTTATTTGTAGATACTTGTTGATTACTGGGATCAGGAATTTTTTTAGTTACATGTCAGGTGCTCTGGGATTTATTGAGAAATGTTTCTAGGGATGAGTATGGGTTTTTGTTTTGGATTATCAGCATGAAGAATCTGCCTATGATGTTTCAGAGTGTTGTATCTCTGGTACATTTATAATTTAAGTAAAATTTGATATTTGCTAATGGTATCTGTTGGCATTTGATGATAATGTGTGTAACCAACGTGTGTCTGAGTTGGTGACTTAAAATATCGAGAGCAATTTTATTAACTGTAGTATTACTGTTAAGCTATTGTCATGTTATGCTACCTGTATTTTCTTTCAGGGTTGATTTTATTGGTCAGTCTCTAGATAGTTCAATTATTTGGTCAGTTTTTCCAGTATCAGTTGCAGCCTCTTCTTAGAGGAGCCCATGTCAAGTAGTACATTAGAACAACTGTTCCATCTTCATTGGACTTATGGTAACAACAACACTGGTATCTTACTCAGTAACCTGGGACCAAACTTAAAAGATGTCCAGACGGATAAAGGAAGACATAGAAGCAGAGTGTAAAATATATGCAGCAGAGTGCTAGAAACCAGTCTTTAAAAGGTCATTCCTTTACATGTGTGTGCATGCATGCATGCATGCCCCTGCATTCACTTGTTCTTATTTGTTAAGGTGGCTAATTGCTAGGGGATACCTTGGACTGAGCTCCTTGCCTTTGGAAAGAAACCTATATCCTAGGGTGAAAATAAATGAAATAGAAAGAAAGGGGAAATTAGAGTAAGAAAAGATAGTTGAGGGAAAAATGTCTTTTGACAGTACAATAGAAATCATTCTTCCTATTACAGCTTATAGCCATCTCTCTAAATATATCTTCCTAAGAATCCTTATTAACTATCTCTGTCCTTTCTTCGTTCCATTGATCAATATCAGAGTGGTCTTAGGGCAGCAAATGTAAGAGATACTGTGCTAGAGGCGTAGAATTTTGGAAATTAAGCCCCCAAATATAATTGACAGGCCTAATAAGGAAATGTGATAATTATTACTTTGACATCAAAAAGGATTAGGAGAATGAGGTGGAGATGAATTTGGAAAGACAGAAGTATTAACATATTACTAGTAAAGTCCTCTTTTTCTTTTTTTCTGAGACAGGATCTCACTCTTGTTACCCAGACTGGAGTGCAATGGCATGATCACAGCCCACTGCAGCCTCAACCTCCTGGGGCTCTAGTGATCCTTCTACTTCAGCCTCCCGAGTAGCTTGGACTACAGACTTGAGCCACTATGGCTGGCTAATTTTTTGTAGAGATGAGGTCTCACTGTGTTGCCCAGGCTGGTCTTGAACCCCTGGACTCGACCAATCCTCCTGCATTGGCCTCCCAAAGTGCTGGGATTACAGGTGTGAACCACCAAGCCTGGTGTAAAGTTTCTGTAGGATTCATTTCCATAGCACTGTACTAGTCACAAGTGTTCTTAGGGGTATAGGAATTTCTGCTCTCCTGTAGAGTCACTACTTTGGGTACAGTAAAGAAAAAGAATAGTTCTTAGGGCTTTTTGATGGAACAAAAGAATAATGCAACATATACCTAATGCATGGCAATATCATTGATTCTAAGGCCTGTCCAGCCTGGAGCCTGGCAAACATCTAATTATATTTTCGAGGAGCTATCAATGATTCAAATATGCTCTTATATTTCTATTAAAATTAAGCAGTTGATGTTAACATGTTTTGAGTTTATTATATACACTTTTATTTCAGAAAATAACCAGCAGATTTAACTAAGGCAGTCCTGATAAAGTTACACTTAAACAGTGATATGTAGATTGCCAGAGAAATTTTGAAAGGGATTTAATTAATTAAGCTTCAGGGAAATTATGAATAAAAACTTAAGTTTTGCAATAGGGTAGGGAAAAGAAAATAATCCCACTCCTGAAGTGATGAAAAGAAGAGTGGGTAGTGAGGGGAAAAGAACCAGGACCGGTGATATATTAGCAACTGTCAGTGTGAATAATCCAGGGTATGATATTTCTAATTTAGCCTCTCATTTACGGTCGTTTCTGTTTCAACCTCAAATGATCCTTCTAGCCTGCTGCTCCCCTGAATATTAATAGATTCTTTGTGCCAGTCACACTGTGTTAACGTTTCCCTGAAAACATCTTAAGCAGTTTTTTTTTTACCTGTTTGACTTTGTGCCATTTACTGTTTAATCTGCCTTCTTTCATCTCCATCTTTTAAAATCTTACCTGTCTCTTACATCATCAAATCTAATTGTCTTATTTAGAAATAACCTCTAAATTTCCTAATATGTATGTATATCTGTGTTGTGTGTGTATGTGTTATAACTGAATTAGAGCTAAAATATTCTTTTATTAGTATGAAAATTTGTGGAATTAGTTGATTTATCCCTTTACATATCTCTGATTCAGCTTATTAGCCTCAGAGAACTTAGTTTTATTATGTGTCTTTCCAAATGTGCTGAAACTCTGCTAAGAATGTTAATATTATTATTTTTGCTATAGTTCTAGAGAAGGCTTTAGAAATCTTATTAAAAATTACCATTATGAAATATATTCAGCACACGTGTATGTTTTTTATAGGTAGTGTTATTGAGGTTTTAGCTTTATATCATTTTCTTTTTAAAGTTGTTAACAGTGGCAAACATTAAATGAAAAAAATCTTTAAACTGAAAATCTATAGAAATTATTTTGGTGATATAAAAACTACATTTTTCAGATTTTAAGAAAAATGCCAATAATACCATGCAGATCAGTATGTACATCTTTTATTTCATTAGAGAATATGCTTTAAGTATTTGAAAACTGTAAACCTTTCCAGGCATTGTATCATAAAAGTATTTATGGGTTTTGGTACCTATTTCTCATGTTTTAAAATTCTCAGTCAGAATTCTGAGGGTAGCAGAAACTGAATGTGTTGATGATTTAGTCTAGTTTGTGCTACAGAGATCATGTTCTGGCCACCTCCATTTTGGTGGAATATGAATGCAGTACGCTGATGACCAAAATTAGAATGTAGTCTGAGTGTTAACCTATTTTCTCTATCGCCACCTCCCCAAATCTAACTCTAAACTCTTAACTGCAAATCCAATTCTCCTTCTACTTCCTTCTCCCCCTCCTCCAGTGGTTTTATTTCTTATTTATTTATTTTATTTTATTTTATTTTTTGTTGTGTGTGTGAGTGATGGAGAAAACTGAAGACACACACAAGAGAGGAACATGGGTAAAAGTCTAGAAAAGGAAATGAACTTATGTACTCGAATAATGTGTTTTGTGTTAGATGAGAAGAACTGATCAGTAAAGAAGTCCCATCAATTAACTGTAAAGACGATGGCACCAGTAAACATCTATTAGATTTAAACCTTTTGCTTTATTGTTTTAGGATATTAAACATAGAAGAAAAATACAGGCCTCAAGGAATAGACTTGGAAAAACTGGAGACAGCACATTGATACGTAGTGAATGAAATGATTTGATTGTAAAGTAGGCCTAACTGCTGGTTTACACTAAGCAAGAACTAGTCGTTGTTCAGTTTGGGTGGTGTGTCTTGACGATAATAGTGGGTTTAGAGGGGAGTGGAAGAATCAAAATATTACAGATCAGGAGAATTAGTAAGGAAAAGCAGTGAAGAGAACCGATATTTAAGAATTCCTGAGATAAGCCAGTTCATAGCTGAGGATGAGCAATAATGGGGCATAAGAGGAACTGTAGTTGAATAGGTACTGCTCACGCATCTTAAGTGCAACATGGAGATTTTATTTATAGTATCGTAGTTATTAGGCAAACACAGGAGCCACGTATTTAAGGCAGTATGTACAAGCCAGAGCAGAGCAAGGAAAGTCCTTAAGGAGACTATTTCAGTAATCTAGTAAAGAGATAGAGAAGCAGAAGATTGAGTCTATAAGGTATTTAATTACAGACAAACTTTGAAAGAACAACGAGGAGAACCTTGATTTTATATATATAGGTTGCACCTTGTCCTGGGCACTTAATAGTCCTTAAAGAGTAAACATAGACCCAGACTGCTGTTATTTGGAACATGTGTTTTTGCTTACGTTAATCAGTGTTTTTTAAAACCCCAGTTTGTTAACAGAGCACGTGTTAAAATCCATGTTTCTTTGCCTCTGTGTGACATTGTGAACTAAGTGGAAAAGATATCTGTGTTAAAGGCACCTATGGAGTAAAATACATCCACAAATACTATGTTTAGGGAAAAGACTAGAAATAGAAACTGAGAGTAGGAAAGATTGCACCTGAGGGGCTATTTGTGCTCTGTGTTCCTTCTCCTTCTCTTCCTCACGTACTCTTTGTTATACCTTTTTTCTTAACTGAATTCTTTATTACTTCTTTATTTCTTTCCACTTTCATTCTTTTTCTTTCATATCTTTGACTCAGGCCTGCCTAGGTTTTTTAATTGGCATGTGTGGACATTGCTTAGTTCTGATCCATTTCATTAAAGAGCTTTCTGTCATGTCATAAGGTAAGGTTGATAAAGAAGCATTATCCATAATTTTATTATTATAAAATATACCTACAGAAAAATGCATAAATCAGTGTATATCTTAACATGTTATTAAATATTCATATAATCACCACCTGGATCAAGAAAAAAAATACTGCTATCACCCCAGAAGCTTCTAAAAGCCTTTGTATACCCTTTCCCAGTCACACCATATGTTTTAATTGGCACCATTTATTGCTGCATTTGTTCTCACCCTAACCCCTTTGATGCCTTTTCCAAACATGTTCTTGCCCCAACCCCAAAGTGTACATTGATTGAGAGAAGTAGGAAGCTGCCTTTCAGTGAGAATGGTAATTTACCACAGGTCTTCCCTTTAATTCTCCTCTCCTGCCTCAAAGCCTGTATACATCAGATAATAAACTACACACATACCCCACCTACTTAAAAAACCACCTAACAGATGGATACCCAGCTCCCCTTCAAGAAGAAAGTTAAGTACTCTCATAATCAAGGTAAAGGTGTCTGATGCCAGACCTGTGTTCCACCCTTCACTGCCATCTGCAATAAACACTGCCTTTTAGAACTCTTAATTTTATAGTAAACATGTACATAACCACTCATTTTTTTTGGGAAGTAAATAATGTATGACTCCATCAAAGTAAAGTTACTAAAGACATGAAGTATTATTTTACTCTGTTTTGTGGTTATGATGTTTTGAATTATTTTATACAAAAGATTGTTTTTGTTTTGAAAGCATCTAAGATTCTAAATAGCCAGTTGTGAGGTCTGTAGGGGTAGAGATAATTTAATAAAAGTTTTGCAAAGAATATATTAGCTTGTGCTTGGAAGAAGCTTTAAATCATGTAGAGGAATCTAAAATGATACTGAATATACTGTTATATCTGATATAATGTTCAAAATTGAAAGTAGACATTTTTCTTTGTCATTATTTTAATATTTTGAGTAGGTAATGCATTCACATGATCAAATTAAACAATATAAAAATGTATTCAGTGAAAAGCGTTTCTTTCCCCAACCCCTTAGGTTGTTCTGTTGGTAATCAAAACCTTTTGTAAAACATACAATGTGAATTTGGGGCAAAGATAAACTGATAGACGAAGAAAAATGAAATGGAATAGAGAAGTAGACCTACACAAATATGGATATTTGATTTAGGACAAAGTAGCACCATAGAGTTTGGAGTAAAGATGATCACTTCAGGCTGGGCGCGGTGGCTCAAGCCTGTAATCCCAGCACTTTGGGAGGCCGAGGCGAGTGGATCACGAGGCCAAGAGATCGAGACCATCCTGGTGAACATGGTGAAACCCCGCCTCTACTAAAAATACAAAAAATCAGCTGGGCATGGTGGCGCGTGCCTGTAATCCCAGCTACTCAGGAGGCTGAGGCAGGAGAATTGCCTGAACCCAGGAGGCGGAGGTTGCGGTGAGCCGAGATCGCGACATTGCACTCCAGCCTGGGTAACAAGAGCGAAACTCAGTCTCAAAAAAAAAAAAAAAAGAGTGAGAGGAACTATTTTCTGACACCCTTGTCAATGTTGTATAACCCATTGCACTCCAGCCTGGGTAACAAGAACGAAACTCCGTCTCAAAAAAAAAAAAAAAAAAAAAAAAAAGATGATCACTTCTACAAATGATACAGGGACTATTGGATATCAGTTTTAGAAAATATGAAGACTGTCTCTTAACCTCACATAAAAGATAAGGTACAGATGGTTTGTAAGCCTAAATATGAAAGACAGAAATGTAAAATTTTAGAAGACATTTTTTTTTTACAGTAGACTAGAAGCAAGATTAATCCCTAACTTTAAAAACTTTCCTGTCTGCCCCACCCTGTTTTCCCCTGGGAAATTCCAGAAACAATGAAATCAGTTATTTATACTGATAATTTGATTAAACCATGAAATATTGTCTGTTTGAATAATTTAGAGTAAATTCAACTGATCTTCCTTCCCCCTTATATTAAATTATATACATTTAATTATATAAAAGGTCCATGTGCCCCTTTCCAATTTTACGTTTTAGTATTTATTAACATCATTTTTATAAAACCAACATTTCCTTTAAAACAATATTGCATAAAACAGAAGTTTTACTGTACTACCAAGCAAAAAATTCATGCACGTGTTAAAAAGTTAAGATATCTTATGTCTATATTCTTTCAGGGCAATTAAAGCATTTCAGGAGGTGCTTTATGTTGATCCCAGCTTTTGTCGAGCCAAGGAAATTCATTTACGACTTGGGCTTATGTTCAAAGTGAACACAGACTATGAGTCTAGTTTAAAGGTAGGTTGTTGGGTTTTTTTCAAGATACAATGTTTCCTTTTATGGTTTTTTGTTTTTGTTGTTCTTAAATATTAGAGCATTGAGAAATGTTGGAATTTATATTGCCACTTTAAAAGAAAATTTGAAAATTTAGGTGACAGAATTGTTTATCAACTGTGAATTAGAGTTTAAAGGTACAAAGTAGTTACGCTAAGACTTCCATGGTAACATTATACAATTACACTTTAAAAAATAGTTTTAACTAAGATCTGTCATCAGGAAAGGGTAAAGGTTTCAATCTCAATTTGGATATGTAAATAACTCCCCTAGAATGGATTTGCCACTATAGAGTTCAGAACCAGCTACTTAATGGATGTTTATCTGTGATCCAATCATTGACCATCTGTTTCCAAGGGTCTCAGTAGAAATCTGCCCACCTCTACCAGCAGAAGCACACCTTATATCTAAATTAGAAAAAAGAGTGTTCTCTGCAAGGCATTTGGACTGTTGATTTGTGAGCATAAACATTGTTGAGAAAAGATGATATGTTGATTAAATAACTTCCTATCCATGGAAATTTGATATTTCTCCAAATTTTTCATTTTTCAGTGAGTTTTTTTATGCTATTTGAACCATCAGTTTAGGTCTTGCTGGGGTTTTTCTGAAAATAGTGTTTCCCTGCCCAACAGAGGATTTAACATTTTAAAAGGAGTAGCAGTTCTAGGAAAAAGTTACTAAGTTTTTGTGAATTTATGGTTATTGTTTATAATGGTTGTTGTATTCTGAATCTCCATTGCAGACTACCTTGATTCTAAAGGAGGGGTGGTTGGGGAGATAAAGAAAGATGTTTTGAGCTCACTAATAAGGAACTACTGAAGGTTTTTTAAAAAAAACTGTACTCAAGAGTATCTAATTGGTCTAGATTTTTAAAGTAGAAAACTATGCAAGTACTGTTTCTACCTTATATGAGTTAAAAGAACAATGCTGATGATGTGAAAGAGAGATACAACCCAAAACACTAAAAACAGTAGATTGCGAAGAGTTTAGATCACACAGTGGTTGAAGGTAAGTGCAGTCGAGGAATTAGGTTCCAGGGTAAGTGCAAGTAGTGTGGAGAATGAGGGATGCCTGGAAGTTACCAGTTTTCCTCAAGCTTAGAGTAGTAGCATTTCTGGCACCATTCTGTGGGATGTCAGTGAATGTGAACTGGAAAATAAGTTGCCTCACTTTTTTTTTGCAGTTTTATTAGTTATCAAAGACACTTAAAATGTCTTAAATATAGAATAAATGTTTAAGCAATTCACAGTATTGTTACAATATGCTTATTATGTTGCAGAAGTGGTTTTGGTAGCAGTTTGGTAAATGTTGCTTAGAAAATACATTTGAAGGAAAAAGCAATCAGATGTGTCCCAAATTATGGAATGTGACTATCCGTGTATGAGTACAGTGATACGTTAAGTAATTCTAAAGATGCAGAGTTCCATTTAAATGGAGGTGGCGATATTTAAAATCTTTAATCAAGGGAAACAAGTGCTTCATGGTTGATTGAAAGTGTTCTACTTTACTTAGGCTTGGTGGGAACATTCCTGCATACCACTTTTATTTGTTCAGGTAGAAAGTCTTTAAAAAAGTCAAGTCCTGATGATCTTACCTAGCAAAATTGCCTTAACTGAGGACACCCTTCTTTTGGGGGAACTGTTACCTTTAAAGAGTCCATGATATTTCTCGTCCCTATAGTGTGAAGGTTTCATTTGATTTTTATCTCATCCTGACGTTGGCTTTTTCAGCCTTCTCTCTAGTATTCCCTATCTATTTTAAGAAGAATTTGGGTATCAACATTTTTAGTCAAAGAGGAGGAGATATTTTAGTTTATTGCTTAAGTGCTTAGCAATTCAGAGTGAGTGAAGGTAGGAATAGAAGGAATGATATCACCCTTTACGTGGTTGTCCATTTTTCTAATACCTCACCTTCATGTGGATAAATGTAGAACCTCTGATGACTTTTCCACTACATTATGCTGTTTTCTAGCACAGTGCTTTTTAGGCTGTAACCTCAGAAACTCCAACTCAAACTGGCTAAAATAATAAAAAAATATGCTCATATGTGAAGTCTAGCCTTCAGGATTGGTTGATTCAACTGATTTGGGGTTTCATCAAGGATTCATTTTCTTCTTAGTTCTGCATTGGCATTTTCTAAAGGCTGGTTGCTCTGTTTGATATAAGATGGTTGCCAGATGCAATCAAAGTGAAATGCATCCTTTTTCATATCTCATATAAAAAGATGTTATAGAGCAGTGGCTTAGGTGCTTAGTGTAATGCTGGCATATAATAAGTGCACAGTAAATGATGATGATCATCATTTTATGTAGGAGAAAGATCCTGGTTTCTTATTGATCTCTTCAAAAATACTTCACCTTGCATCTTACTGGCCAGAAATAGGCCACATGGCCATTCCTAATTGATTTCTTATCAAAGGAGATGTGGTTTTCTAAACCAATTATGCCCAGTCTTTGAGCACTGTTCAAATCTGTAAATAAACAGTTGTCATCCAATGGAGGGACAGGGTGACTAAAAGGATATTCTAGTATGGGGAGTGGTGCGAATAATCTGTCCGTTACAGATCAGATCTTCTTTTCCCCATTTCCTTTCCCTCTGCCCAAGTATGTATAGTGCTTTTTAGATGGTAAACTATTTAAATAAAATACAGTGTATTTTTATTATAGATTCCTTTTTTTCACCCACACAAGAAATGCATTCTAGGACCTCCTGTTTTGTTTCTGTTACTGGTGATAACTTTCTCACAAAATGTGTCTCTGAAATTCTGTGTTGGTGCTACGTAAACAGCTCTCAGAGCACAGAAATTTGGTTTTAAAAACTTTGACCCTGCCACACATCTATGTTACCTTGGATACTCTTGATTTTCTCTGTATCTGAAGAACTAGAATAATTCTATCCACCCCACTATTGATAAAAGATGAATATATCTATGTACGTGTGTGTGTGTGTGTGTGTGTGTGTGTGTGTGTGTGTGTGTAATTTTTATATCACTGGTTTTGGGGCAACAGGTGGTGTTTGGTTGCATGGAAAAGTTCTTCAGTGCTGATTTCTGAGATTTGGTGCACCTGTCACCTGAGCAGTGTATGTTATATCCAGGGTGTAATCTTTTATCTCTTATTCCCTTGCCTCCCTTTCCCCTGAATCCCCGAAGTTCATTATCTCATTCTTATGCCTTTGCGTTCTTATAGCTTAGCTTCCACTTCTGATGAGAACATGTGATGTTTGGTTTTCCATTCCTGAGTTACTTCACTTAGAATAATGGTCTCCAGTTCCATCCAGGTTGTGTGAATGCCATTATTTCCTTCCTTTTTATGACTGAGTAGTATTCCATGGTGTATATACCACATTTTCTTTATCCATTTGTTGATTGATGGACATTTAGGCTGGTTTTCCATATTTTTGCAATTGCAAATTGTGCTGTTATAAAGTATATGCAAGTATCTTTTTTATATAATGACTTCTTTTCCTCTGGATAGATACCCAGTGGTGGGATTGCTGGATTAAATGATAGTTCTGCATTTAGTTCTTTAAGGAACTTCCACACTGTTTCCCATAGTGGTTGTACTAGTTTGCATTCCCACCAGCAGTTTTCATCACATCCATGCCAACTTATGTTATTTTTTTATTTTTAAACTATGGCCATTCTTGAAGGAGTAAGATGGTATCGCATTGTGGGTTTGATTTGCATTTCCCTGATCATTAGTGATGTTGAGCAATTTTCCAAATGTTTGTTGGCCATTTGTATGTCTTCTTTTGAGAATTCTCAATTCATGTCCTTTGCCCACTTTTTTGATGGGTTTATTTATTTTTCTAGCTGATTCGTTTGAGTTCCTCATAGATCTGGATATTATTCCTTTGTTGGATACCTAGTTTGCAAACATTTTCTCCCACTCTATTGGTTGTCTGATTACTCTGCTGATTATTTCTTTTGCTGTGAAGAAGCTCTTTAGTTTAATTAGGTCCCAGCTATTTATCTTTGTTTTTGTTGCATTTGCTTTTGGATTCTTGGTCATGAACTCTTTGCCTAATGTCTATAACAGTTTTTCTGATGTTATCTTCTAGAATTTATATTTTGCAAATAAATTGTTTCAACATTTAGTGTCAGTTATCTACCATGTAAAACAACCATAGTTTGGGGTCAGCATAGGTCCTGTTGGAGAAATCAATTTTCCTGTCTTAAAATTTTTTTTTTTTTTTTTTTTTTGAGATGGAGTCTCACTCTGTGGGCCAGGCTGGAGTGCAATGGTGGGATCTCGGCTCACTGCAACCTCTGCCTGCTGTCTTCAAGTGAGTCTGCTGCCTCAGCCTCCCAAGTAGCTGGGATTACAGGTGCCCGCCACTACACCCAGCCAATTTTTGTATTTTTAGTAGAGACAGGGTTTCACCATGTTGGTCAGGCTGGTCTCAAACTCCCAACCTCAGGTGATATACCTACCTCAGCCTCCCAAAGTGCTGGGATTATAGGCGTGAGCCACCACCCCCGACTTAAAATTTAATCCTTGTATTTTTGTCTCTCTGCCCATCCTCAGAAATGTGAAGCTAATGCTCAGGAAACTTTATAATCATATGTTGTTATTTTTACATTAAATTGACCAATAAAGATTTCATGTGTTTAGTGAGTGGTGGAGATACTAATTCTTAATTTATGAGCTAGTTTTTTTGTTTGTTTTGTTGTTTTTGTTGTTTTGTTGTTGTTTTGAGATGGAATCTTGCTCTGTTGTCAGGCTGGAGTGCAGTGGCAAGATCTCGGCTCACTGCAACCTCTACCTCCCGGGTTCAAACGATTCTCCTGCCTCAGCCTCCTGAGTAGCTGGGATTACAGGTGCCCACCACCACACCCAGCTAATTTTTGTATTTTTAGTAGAGACGGGGTTTCACCATGTTGGCCAGGATGGTCTTGATCTCCTGACCTCGTGATCTGCCCACCTTGGCCTCCCAAAGTGCTGGGATTACAGGTGTGAGCCACCATGCCTGGCCTCTGAACTAGTTGTTTTAATATCATGTGATCCAGAGTACATTTGAGGGTGACAGATATTTTCTTGTTGTTTTTTTTTTTTTCTTTCTTTGCTTCAGCTAATATCCCCCAAGGTGGGTTTGGTTGCCTAGTTAATGCCATACAGTTAATTCAGGATTTTTCTTTTTTTTTTCTTTTGAGACTGAGTCTCGCTTTGTTGCCCAGACTGGAGTACTGTGGTGTGATCTTGGCTCACTGCAGCCTCTACCTTGCAGGTTCAAGCAATTCTCCTGTCTCAGCCTCTCAAGTAGCTGGGACTACAGGCATGCACCACCATACTCGGCTAAGTTTTGTATTTTTAGTAGAAACAGGCTTTCACCATATTGGTCAGGCTGGTCCTGAACTCTTGATCTCAGGTGTTCCACCCACCTCGGCCTCCCAAAGTGCTGGGATTACAAGTGTGAGCCGCTGCACCCAGACTAATTCAGGATTTTTATTTCATTATCCTTTAATGATATATAATGCCAGTTACTTATTTTCCTTACATATTTGAAGCAGTGTAATACCATTACTTCGACAAAAGAATACTACTCTTGACAGTTTTATATAATGCCCTTAATTTTCACATCCTGACAGACTATTAAAATTATTTGTTCCATGTGAAGAATAA
Organism: Saimiri boliviensis; assembly: GCF_048565385.1. Lineage (NCBI taxonomy): Eukaryota > Metazoa > Chordata > Mammalia > Primates > Cebidae > Saimiri > Saimiri boliviensis. Next base: position 41,618,975 of record NC_133470.1, read on the forward strand.
GATAGAATGACACCCATATTCTTCAGTCAGTTCAATGCCTGTACATCTATTTAATGAACTTATATAGAAATTCTTCCTAATGTTTTCATATTTAAATATTCCTAAAGTATGTCAACTTAGAACATTTTTGAGTTTTTAAAGGTAGGTAACTAAAGAGGGTGGCTTTTTTATGGAAACCTGTAGATCATTGGCTGAGATACCAATATAAGTCCCCTTTTATAATTTGGTATTTGAATATGATAAGTGCTGATTGAAGGGGTTAATGTGAAAGGGATAGGAAGATGAGAATTACAGAAACGGTAAATGTTTCAAAGGAAATGGGTTGAGCTGAAATAAGACTTGTGTGTTAGCTTGGCATTTTAGTGGGTATTGGTGTTTCTCGAATGGGTAGATAAATAAAATGGAAGAGGCTATAGAATGAGAAAATGCCTACTTATAGCACAGGCTGGAAAATTTAAAAGAAAGAAAAAAAGCTGTTTTTATTCATCATCACTTAACAGAATTTTTTTCTATCCAAACTGATACTGCAGTTGTTTTCTCCAGATGGCTCAGTTCACCAATTCATTCAGCATGTTTCCCATCTTATTATACTTGACATGAAACTTCTGAGTGAAGTAGCAATTCCACTGTCTTGTACCATACTCTTCTTTAGGAACGACTTCATTTCCAGGTGTCTCATTTGATCATCTATCCCAGGCGGCCCCCTGAGGCCATTTATCCGGCCCCCCGCTGCACTTCAGGAAGGGGCACCTCTTTCATTGATGGTCAGTGAGAGGAGCACAGTATGTGGCAGCCCTCCAACGGTCTGAGGGACAGGGAACTGGCCCCCTGTGTAAAAAGTTTGGGGACGCCTGATCTATCCTATGTAAACTCAGGAATTTTACTGTAATTTTTTTAATGCCAGGATATTTAGGCAGAAAGAATACATGATGACATGATCATCTATATGTACGTCCTTTTGAAATCTAAAATGCCCCCTGTCTTTTATTATTTTATTAATGTAGAATGCACAGATCATTTGTTTCATATAATTAAGATATCGTGAACTTTCTATATTTTGGAAATACTTGCTGAGTTTGAATGCTAGCTATTAAACTAGTTTTGTGTATGCCTTATGTTTCTAAAATACTCGTAATGTTTCTTTAGTGACATTTTAACAGTATATTTTTGTTCAGTTGTGTGAAGATAATGAAAGTTTGGGGCTGTGCATGTTGACTTATGCCTGTAATCCCAGCACTTTGGGAGACCTGAGGTGGGCAGATCGTTTGAGACCAGCCTTGGCAACATAGTGAGACTGCCCCCACCACCCCATCTCTTAAAGAAAAAAGAAAGTTGATTATTATTTCTCCATACTTGCTCTGCCCTGTTCCCTTTATCATGCTTAATAGCTCTCACTTCTTTCAACTGGTATTTTGAAAATTTATATTTTGAGTGGTTTGATTTGAGAGAGAGAGAGAGTGGAGGAAGGCATCTCACTCATGTGACTCAGTTTTCTTAGGGGATTGGGAATGTCCTATCCTCTCCCTACCCCCAATAGCTTGGAATAATTGGTGGTAGTTATAAAACTAAGATTTGGTGTTTACCCTGAGATTTGGCCTAGAACATGGGACGAAGAAGGGAAATAAATTCTTCAAGAAAGGATCTATAGAGTATTGGCATATCATGGAAGCTGCATTTGTAGAATCTTCATAGGAATTGGTTGGTATGTAAAAGTGGTGAGGCCTAATCTTTATTTTTTGGTACATTTTGTTTAGTGGATTTCTTACTGGGGTAACCGCAACACCACACAGCAACAGCAACATCACTAAGTTTAGGGGCAGATTCACAATTAAGGTCATTTTTCATTGCTACCATATTTAACATTTAAAATGCTTCACTGAGGCAACTCTTAATATACATTGTTTTTGGATAAACCATCAGGCAGATACCAAAAAATGATTAGCACACTATTCTGACTGTCTCAAGAAAAGAACAACAACATTCTTTTTCAGTATTAGTTACACTCTGTATTTCTTCCTTCAGTATAACTGTTGGTTCTTTATACAGATTTTGCTTGGCTTTTTATGGTTGACAGTGGATTGGATTATGATTGAGGAAACTGCAAGCCAGTTTATTTTCTTTGATTTAAATCTTTTCTTTTCCTTTCAGTCATTTACAGTAGAACTCAGTTTTACCTGAGTGTAACAGTACTATTCTTTTGGCAGAGGTTGGTCATTGCTGTTTGTTTTCGGTTTTTTCTCACTTGTAGTAAAAAATAATCCTTTCCCTGTTCTTTTTTCTTTTCTGCTACTCATCAACTTGTACTTTACCAATTTTCTAGATAATACTTCTTGATATGAGGCAACCTCCTATCTGGCCACTTGATAATGCTTTCTCTATTTCACTCTGCCTGCCCAATTTTGGTTTTCTGTTTGATATTTATTTCTGCCCTGAGTTCTATAACATGCCTTCGAGTGTGAATTAGTAAATGGCCAAAATACTTCAATACCTCCAAAATACATGTTTGAAGACTACATGACTGCTCATATATGTGCAGTAATACTGTTATTTCTTTCTCTTTGAAACTGAGGAGTTAGGGTGATTCCAAGGTTCCCTTTGTTACAGTTTTCTCTCTTGTAGTATGTTTTAACTACAGAACTCATTTCTAATTAAAAAGTGATTTTGGGATGCTAACTTATAACAACTTAAGGTCATTATATTTGATCTTCAGCCGGGCCCGGTGGCTCACTCCTGTAATCCCAGCACTTTGGGATGCTGAGGCAGGCAGATCACCTGAGGTCAGGAGTTCAAGACTAGCCTGGCCAACATGGTGGAACCCTGTCTCTATTAAAAATACAGAAAAAAAAAAATTATCTGGGTGTGGTGGCTCATGCCTGTAATCCTAGCTACTCGGGAGGCTGAAGCAGGAGATTCACTTGAACCGAGGAGGAAGAGGTTGCAGTTAGCAGAAATCATTGCAACTCCAGCCTGGGCAATGGAGTGAGACTCTTGTCTCCAAAATATATCTATAAATATATAGATATATTTATGTACATATTTTGGAGACGAGTATATGTGTATGTATATATACATTTATATATGTATTTTGGAGACAAGTATATGTGTATATATGCATGTGTGTGTGTGAGATATATATATATATGTATGTATATATATATATGTATGTATATATATATATATATATATATATATATATATTTGGTCTTCAAAGGCAGCTTATGAAGCAGTCACTATATTGTCACTTTTTTTTTTTTTTTTTTTAAGTTATGTTTGGCCAGGCGCAGTGGCCCACGCCTGTAATCCCATCACTTTGGGAGGCTGAGGAGGGCAGATCAGGTTGGGAGTTTGAGACCAGCCTGGCCAACATAATGAAACCTCGTCTCTACTAAAAATACAAAAAATTAGCCAGGTGTGGTGGCGGACATCTGTAATCCCAGCTACTCTGGAGGCTAAGACAGGAGAATCACTTGAACCAGGGAGGTGAAGGTTGCAGTGAGCTGAGATGGCTCCACTGCACTCCAGCCTGGGCAGCAGAGTGAGACTGTCTCAAAAAAAAAAGAAAAAAAAAAAAGGTTATGTTTTTAAAAGATACTCTACGGTGCACATTTTTGCAGTATCCCCTTTATAAAATATGTATCATCCTCACCTTGTATTAGTTATTTGTGTACATACCAGTCTTACTCTGATATCAATGCAAATTGCTCACTAGATAGAAATACCTTGGAAATTAAATTGGTCATATTCTGATCATTTTGTGTACATAGATTAGATGCAAACTAGGACCAGTTTTTAAAAATTTCTAGTCAGCTGCATACCTATGCTTTTGTAAAGTATAACAGAAATGAAGAGTTGGAAGACTAGGTAGGATACAGCTACAGGAAGAAAGATGAGCAGGAGCTGTATGCTAAATGGTTGCTCTTCGGATGGATGGGTGCAAGGTAATGAATGTATCCTAGAGATCTTAGAGATTTGTCAACTGACTTGATGTGGGAAGAGGTTCCCCATTTATGGGGGCTCAGGCCACCTTTTTTTTTTTTTTTTTTTTTTTTGATTTGTAGTCTTGACCTCAGGTGATGCGCCCGCCTTGGCCTCCCAAAGTGCTGGGATTACCAGTGTGAGCCACCACGACCAGCTTTATACCACTTTACTGTGTTAAATAAGGGAATAAAGAAAGTAGCACCTAGTTTTCACTTTACTGTGTTAAATAAGGGAATAAAGAAAGTAGCACCTGGTTTTAGGTTTAGGCGGTGAAAAGGCTCTGAATGTAAGTGATTTGGGAGTAAATTGATTTGGAGGTACCTGAGGGATATCAGATATTCATGCAGACAGATATAAATCTGGAGCCAAAAAGATGCAAAAATAAGAGCTGGAACTAAGATTTTGAATGTCTTCAGTCTACAATGTGTTTTGTCGTCCTTTTTTTGTTAAAGAAATTTTTAGAGACTGTCTGGTAAACTTCAAAAAAGGAGTCTCTTTTTTGAGTGAAGATTGCCAGGATTTGTTAGCTATTAGCAAGTCATTGGTATGCAATAGAGTCTCTCCTGGAAATAGTTGTAATAACCTTGCATTACAAAGAGAATCAGAACTGAATTTGAGGGCTTTGGGAGAACCTCAGTCGGATCATCTTGGCCAGGAACATGGCTCACAAGCCCTACCAAAACCTAGCCATTTTCAGTTCTGTATCTTATTTTAGAGACTACATCTTTAAAGTGAGTACCATGACATCCTAAGGCATTTCCCTATTCTTACCCATAGACTATTCATTTTAGGAATCATGTTTGTTGGTTTTAAATTATATTGTTATTTTTAAATTTAAATTTTATTTTTTTGAGACAGAATCTCATTCTGTTCCCCAGGTTGGAGTGCAGTGGCACTATCTTGGGTCACTGCAACCTTCGCTTCCTGGGTTCAAGTGATTCTCATGCCTCAGCTAGCTGAGGTGTGCGCCACCATGCCACCGCAGGCATGTGCCACCGCACCCAGCTAATTTCTGTAATTTTAGTAGAAACTGGGTTTTGCCATGTTGGCCAAGTTGGTTTCAAACTCCCAGCCTCAAGTGATCTGCCCGCCTTAGCCTCCCAAAATGCTGCGATTATAGACGTGAGCCACCATGACCCGCCCTAAATCATAATTTTAGAAGTGTGGCAGTCTGTAACAATAAGAAAAAGATGATGTTCTTTTGACATGCAAGAGTACCTAGCACACCTTTCATTTTCTTGCTTAAATGGTCAGTACAACCCTGTTTTATAAGGGCTCTGTAAAAATAACTTCAATGGTTTTCTCAACCTGAAGTAACTCTTTTCTTACATTCCTCATCTATATCTTTTTGGACTATGTTACAGAGTTGTCTTTTCTGTGCTTTCTCAGAGCAGGCTAAACTTTTAAAACTCCTTTTAGCACATTAATTCCAGTGAACATTGTATTCTGCCGGTGAATACCAATAGAGGAGTGCCTGACATAGATAAAAGCTGGTAAAAGCTGGTTGCCAGAGTGTCAGTCCTAAAATGCTGTGTGTCTACCTTAATTGGATATAGACAGCAGTATCAACTATACATACCTTGTTTATATAGTCTGAAATAAAGGTTTCTGGGACAAGCACATAATTTTAAAACTTCAAAATAGAATAGTGTGATTTAACTCTGTATATTAGAATAACTTGCAGAAGTTTTTTCTGGTTTGTAAGATGTTACTCCCAACCCACTGAATCAGAACATTCAAGATTGGTACTAGAATCGAAACATCGCTCCAAATTAGTAACTTATAACTCAATACACAATTTATCAATTGCAAAGCATTATCCCATTGCTTGTTTTTGGGATTGGGAATACAGTTGAAGGTTTCTACAAGTGAAAAGATTCATGAGATAATCAGACTATATACAGTTAGAAATAAAACAATTTAAAGGGAAATAAAATCTTGAAACTCAAGTTTTATGTGTTAATTACATGAATATAGATTTCTCCTCCCCAATAGAAATCAAGTTCCATTGGCTGTATTAGGCAAAATACTATAACATTATTTTGAAATATTGAACACATTGAAGACTTTTAAAACAAAAGGTGACTTTGGTGATAAAGATGTCAACAGAAATGGTAATGAATCAAACCTTGCGTTAAATTGGACCAGAAGTGCTCCATAAAAAGAAAATCTCTATAACATTAAAAAAAAGTCACAAGTAAATCTTCTTGCTTGGAAACTAATTTTCTGTAGACTGCTTTCTGCCTTCAGGTTTGTATATAGTCTTTGAACTGCGGAGGCCTCTTCTGCATAATAATTATTTCACACAGCAGTAGCCAGTTTCAGCACTGCAATATTTCAGTGTGAGGCACAGATGTTTCCTAGCTGCCTCTGTTGGTTGCAGGGAAGGGTGCTGGATATTTTACCATGGTATTTTCATGTTTGTGGGCTGGTTATCATAATTGATAGTCTTTTCTACTGGTGTATATGTTAATAGGTACATCTATTTAGCATCTGGTTTAGGTCCTGTAAATGAAGCTTTGTGGTTATGTTATGCCCACCTCATCCCTCGTCTCTCTTGAGAGTGCTTAATGTTTTTCAGGGTTTTTCTTTTTGTGGATTGTTTTGTGTGGCTGTTCTTAGTTTCTTATAAACATTTAGCAATTATTCTGTAAGTTCTTTCACTCTCATAATGCATGTTTTTGAATGTGTATTTGTTTTTTGTTGTTGTTTTTGAGTTGGATTCTTGTTTTGTTCCCCACAGGCGCCTGCCACCATGCTCGCTAATTTTTGTATTTTTAGTAGAGATGGGTTTCACCAAGTTGGCCAAGCTGGTCTCGAACTACTAATCTCAGGTGATCTGCCCGCCTCAGCCTCGCAAAGTGCTGGGAATGTAGGCATGAGCCACCACACCCGACTGAATGTGTATTCTTTCGCTAATTTTACTCTATCTTTGCTGTTTGGAAATGTTTGATATTTCATAGTGTTGTGGGTTTGAAATGGTATATCAGTAACTTGATTGCTGCTTTTAAGATTGTTCAGTAATTACACAAAACGTGGACAAGAAATACTGTTGCCAGGTTTCATTGCAGAATCTTGAATTACTGATAAATGAAATGTAGGCTGGGCTATTTGAATTTTACATCTCTATTCTTTGTGGGGTTTCAGTGAAATAGTAAAACTAAAATATTGCCATATCGAAGGCTGTTTCTTCTCATTTCAGTTCTTCTATCTAAATATTAATTTATGCTTACATGATAAATTAGACTTAGAAATGTAGTACAGTCTGAATGTGTGACTACTCTCATGCTCTTTTTGTCTAGAGAAAAGCAATTTATTATAAAGCGTGTTTTTTTGCTTTCATAGTACTCACGTTGTAAAATAGTCTGTTTTCTATTGCTGTGGTAGCACACTAAAGGGATGTTTGAAGACATAGTCTGCTTAGTAGGCCAAGGGAAAATGAATGCAGTTTCCAAAGTGTTCAAATACTAAATTTTTTTCATTCAGTCAACCATGGCAAATGATTTTTCACTTTTGTTTTGTTGACCATTTCATTCCTCATGTCTGCGTTGTCTTTAGGGCATTATAGGCTCTTGAGAAATACTTGCTGGATAAATTAAACATTTAATATTTAAGGGTCACAGTCATTTTGTTAGTAATTTACCCATTCAGAATATGTAATCAGCTTTAAGTTTTAAGAAAACCACAAGTGTGGGGCAGCCTAATTATGCATGTACATCAGAGACTTTTTTTTTTTTTTTTTTTTTTTTTGAGATGGAGTCTCTTGTCACCCAGGCTGGAGTGGAGTGGCATGCTCTCAGCTCACTGCAACCTCCACCTCTCGGGTTCAAGCAGTTCTGGTGTCTCAGCCTCCCAAGTAGCTGGGACTGCAGGTGCATGCCACCACGCCCGGCTAATTTTTGTATTTTTAACTAGAGATGGTGTTTCACTATATTGGTCACATGAGATGATCCACCCAGCTTGGCCTCCCAAAGTGCTGGGATTACAGGCATGAGCCACTGTGCTCCTCCAAGAGACATTCTTGAGTGAATATATTAATAATAGCTAGTGTTCATACCAAATGATGTCTTCTAATTTTTCATTCCTTGTGACTTTGGGTAGCCAACATTAGTTGCTTCTTATTAATTGAGGGGTCTAGTTGACCCAAGTACATTTTGATTGATTCTTTGTTGAATACAGTACTTAGTGCTTGCTGATCATTATTTCTCTTGATAAAAGTTCTTTGAGGGCTTACATCTAGAAGTTGTCATTATGAATATCAATTAGCAGTTTCTCCAGCAGTTATAAAACAATACAACTCTTTAAATTTTTGGATTGTGGATAGGAATGAATTTATCATGGTCTTTTTTAATTTAATGCTTTCCACTTTGTGAATTACTTTTAATGCTAAAAATTTGTGGAGGCCCAGAAAATTTGAGTATACATTTGTGGGAATATCATTTAGAAGAGTTTCAAGAGATTTACTCATCTTTTTAAACTTAGATTTCATACCAGCTCTAGTACTTGTTTGTCTTATGCCTCGTTTAATGTTGATAAACTAGATGTTAAATGTCACCCAGTGTTCTTGATAATATGCATTCTTAAAAATTAGTATTATGCATTGATGTTAATGTGCTTTCATGATATTGTAAATGGATACTAAGTTAGTGGCTTAATGTTGACTGGGAAGTTATGCAGATTCTATACATACAATGTCACATTGTAAAAGGACAGTTATATTTGGTAGATGAACTTGGACATAGGCTATTTTAAAAGACACTTAAGTACAGTGATTATTGAAAGATCAGTAAAGACATAAAGTTTTATCCTCTATGACAATTCTCATAGTGATTTTTTTGTTTCGGAAGTTCATGTCTCCTTTTGAGATAAGCAGTGGTGTTCTGACAATACCAACAGACTTCTACTTGGATTTTAAAAAATAATCATATATTCTCTATTTAAATTGTTGTATAATACTTCCTCTTTACTTGAAGACTAAAAAGTCTTCACCTTTGTCATATACATAAAAATATACATAGGATAACTTGGTAAAATTAACTCTTCTTCAAATTCTCCACTCTCAATTGTCTCAAGAAAATAACCCCACAGCATGTCAGTTGTCAGCAGTAAATATTCAAAGTATTTCTAGTTGGTAGGCTACTGTATTTTTTTTTTTTTTTTTTTGCATAGCATGTATTCATTATTATGTGTTAGACCTTACATATCTGGAAACTATCTTAAGATGCTTTTATGTGACTCTAAATTTAGTGCATTAATTTTCTCACTCTCCTCTTGCAGCATTTTCAGTTAGCTTTGGTTGACTGTAATTCCTGCACTTTGTCCAATGCTGAAAGTAAGTATTATTAAGTACCATAGTTTTCTACATGTATTCAGATCACTTCATGGCAAATAATGTTAGTGATAAATTCTGTACAATTTTTTCTTTTAGAATTGTTTAATGTAACTGTATTGGTTGCCATGGCTACTTATACAAATGCAACCTGCAAGACCAGATACTGTGAACAGCCCGTGTCTAAAATAGGCCAGTGAAGTAGGTTGTTGAATTAAAATTATCTGCACTAATGAACAAGATTGATTTTTTTTCTGTTGAGTCTTATATTGTAGATGACTCGGTAGGATTAAAAACAGATTTTGCTGGTCCTTTAGAAAACATGAGTATGTAAAGATTCTTTTCTGATAGCTTACTGATTCCTCCTATGTGGGATTAAAATTATTGGTAATTATGAAGACATATTTGTGACTTTTATTATTACAGTTTTGTGTATCATATAGAAAGTTTGAGATGACATTTTTCGATTAATTAGAAAAGAATGCATTTATAAGCCATGTTCTAACAAAGTATTTTTTTCCAAACAGTTATTTTCTGCTTCTATATAGATGTCTTTTCAAAAGCATTTCTAAAACTAAGACCACTTTTCACTAATATAATACTCTTCTTTTAAGTGATTTACAGGAGGCTAACGCAGGAAGATCACTTAAATGCAGGAGTTCAAAGATGCAGTTGAGCTACTATGGCACCACTGCACTCCAGCCTAAGTGGCAGAGAAAGACCCTGTCTCAAAATGAAACAAAAAACAAAAAAAAGTAACTTACAGCAAAAACTGGCTTTCTAAAACCTGGAATCCTTTGTATTCTATGTTTATCAATTACATATGTTTATCAATAATTATGTATTTTGGTGTATTTATTTAGTATACTCTAAAGTATCCAGTAAAAAGGTTTAAGAATATTCATTGAAGCTGAATTTCTTAAAAACTTTCTTAGTTAAAAAATAAAATTTTTAATTGGTATGAGCAATTAATGACAATTTCAGTCATACAAAGGATTCCAGGTTTTAGCAAGTCAGTATTTTGCTGTAAGTTATTTTTTTGTTTTTAGTTTTCGTTTCATTTTGAGACAGGGTCTTTTTCTGCCACTTAGACTGGAGTGTAGTGGGGCCATAGTAGCTCAAGTGTAGCCTCGAACTGCTGCACTTAAGTGATCTTCCTGCTTTAGCCTCTTGTAAATCACTTAAGAAAGAAAAGAGTACAGAGAGATATTAGTGAAAAATGGTCTTAGTCTTTAGAAATGCCCTAGGAAATCGTTGAATCAGCAAAAATGCTCTAGAATTTTCAATATAACATGGATTAAGAAATAGTATGGATTAAATCATCATCTAAGCCAGATGAATTATGTCTTTCTTTTACTACAGGTAATTTCCTGAGAAAATGTAAAGGATTTTTTATCTTCTTAAATGAAATTCAGGATCCAGTACTGATTAGTGTGTTCGTAGAATAAATGGTGGAAAAATAACAAATGCAGCAATATTTTCTAGTTTCTAAGATAAGGTTTGATTTGAAAAAATTGACTCATTGGTTTAGTAGTTTATAAGTTTTAATTTATACCTTTTTCTTAATTATTTAATTCATTATGGTCTAGTACCTAAAAGGTAACTTTGGTAAGTCAGTTTGAATGATAACTTTTTACAGATGTCTCATAAATATCAAACTAAATATTTTGGCAAATTCTCATTTTATTCTACTCTGTTGAGTTTAAATCTCAGTTGTAGATCATTACTCTTGAGGGAAAAATGTCTGCATAGGTAGGATGAGTGCCACATGGCAGAAAACTGTTTGAAACAGAACCATCCTGAGTATACCTTCAAGTCGGCTATGCCTCTTTTCCTGTTTATTATTGAGAAGGGAAACAGGAAATAGGATGACCATTATTTATTTAGCCCAGGACTGAGGAATTTCTCGGGATTTTCAGTGCTAAAAGGTGGTTGGTCACTCAAATGGGAGAGCATGTTCTCTGTTTAGACTTTTGGCTATTGCTGTTCAGTTGATTTGACCTGATTACTGGATAACTATTATAATGCCTGATGTCGCAACAAATGTAGGTACCTACTTTGAGCCAGTATTACTCTTTTCAACACTAGCCTCTTTATTGTCTTTGTAAAACATAGTTCTCTTTGAATTTTTTATGTCAACATTGATTTGTACTTTAGTTTTAACATTTTTAAATTACTGACTTTGCTCTTTTTTGACTTGGAATTCAGTTTTTAAATACTGCGTTTTGAAATGTGTAAATTATAAAGGTTTTCTCTATTTGTTTAATGTTGCCCTTTCGAACTTTGTAAAATGTATATTCACTTGCTATAGATTTAATGCTAATTTTAATAATAACATTGACTGAAATTTCATTTTATAATGACCAACAATGAATACATGTGGTTTCTTAGGATTGTGTTCTTTAGTGTGTTTGTTTATATGTTCTGTTTTAGTAAAAGCAGATAAAAGTTATATTTTTTATTACTTAAATCTATATAATGGAGACTGTGACAATGTTTGATGTTTTGTTATTCTTACTTAATTTGCCCCAAATTCTGCTGTATTGTTACTGATTTTTTTTTTTCTCATCATCCTTTGCAGTTCAGTTTCACATTGCCCACTTATATGAAACCCAGGTAAGTATTTTAACTTTATTTAAAACAAAAGCAAACAAAAAATCATCACTCCTATCATACTTTACTGAAATCAGAAATTTACAGATAATTTAATGGCGTTCTGGGCATTACTTATTACGTAAACTTTATATTTTATACTCATTAAATGTGATCAAGATGCTGCTTAGTAAAATAGTTATTCCACAGAGTGCTTGCTGTGTACAAATAAATTACAGTTAATATTTTCGTTTAAACTTGATTCATTTTGTAATCCCAGCACTTTGGGAGGCCGAGGTGGGTGGATCACGAGGTCAAGAGATCGAGACCATCCTGGTCAACATGGTGAAACCCCGTCTCTACTAAAAATACAAAAAAAAAATTAGCTGGGCATGGTGGCGCGTGCCTGTAATCCCAGCTACTCAGGAGGCTGAGGCAGGAGAATTGCCTGAACCCAGGAGGCGGAGGTTGCGGTGAGCCGAGATCGCGCCATTGCACTCCAGCCTGGGCAACAAGAGCGAAACTCCATCTCAAAAAAAAAAAAAAAAAACTTGATTCATTTGCAGCCAGGCGCAGTAGCTTGTGTCTGTAATCCCAGTGCTTCAGGAGGCCAAGGCGGGCAGATCACTTGAGGCCAGGAGTTCGAGACCAGCCTGGCCAACATGCTGAAACCCTGTCTTTACTAAAAATACAAAAAATTAGCCAGGCATTGTGGCAAGCACCTGTAATCCTAGCTACTAAGGAGGCTGAGGCACGAGAATTGCTTGGACCCTGGAGGCGGAGGTTGCAGTGAGCCGAGATCTCACCACTGCACTTCAGCCTGGGCAACAGAGTAAGACTCTTGTCTTAAAAAAAACCAGCTAAACTTGATCCTAGATCATTTACAAGCTGAAATGGCTATATTTAAGATTTCTCTTACTCTTTTTTTTTTTTGAGACGGAGTTTCGCTCTTGTTACCCAGGCTGGAGTGCAATGGCGCAATCTCGGCTCACTGCAACCTCTGCCTTCTGGGTTCAGGCAATTCTCCTGCCTCAGCCTCCTGAGTAGCTGGGATTACAGGCACGTGCCACCATGCCCAGCTAATTTTTTTTGTATTTTTAGTAGAGACGGGGTTTCACCATGTTGACCAGGATGGTCTTGAGCTCTTGACCTCGTGATCCACCCGCCTTGGCCTCCCAAAGTGCTGGGATTACAGGCTTGAGCCACCGCGCCTGGCCCAAGATTTCTCTTATTCTTAATACCAAATGCCGTTCTTTCTTTTCAAAATGTTTATAGATGGTTGTTGTAATGTGTTGTTTTTTAAAAAAAATTCTTTTGCTTTTTCTTAAGACGGAAATAACTCTTCTACGTGTCAGTATTGGAAAGGCATAAAGAGTCACCTCTTGATGTCCTTGCCATTAATTTCATAGCTCTTTTACATTAAAAAAGTTTTAAATTTTAGAACATCTTGGTTTTTTTTGTATTGATTGATACACAGTGAAGATTGGTACATCTTGATTTTGCTTAGTTTTATGATAAAAGTTTACAATATTGGGGGAGTTGGGGGCAAGAGGAGAGAGAGCATTAGGACAAACACCTAATGCATGCAGGACTTGAAAAGTTAGATGATGGGTTGATAGGTGCAGCAAACCACCGTGGCATATGTATACCTATGTAACAAAACTGTACATTGTGCACATGCATCCCATAACTTAAAATTAAAAAAAAAAAAAAGTAGCTGAGTGCAGTGGCTCATGCCTGTAATCCCAGACTTTGGTAGCCTGAGGCAGGCGGATCACCTGATGTCGGGAGTTCAAGACCAGCCTGACCAACATGGAGAAACCCTGTCTTTACAAAAAAAAAAATTAGCTGGATGTGGTGGCACATACCTGTAATCCCAGCTACTTGGGAGGCTGAGGCAGGAGAATGACTTGAGCCCAGGAGGTGGAGGTTGCGGTGAGCTGAGATCACGCCATTGTACTCCAGCCTGGGCAACAAGAGCGAAACTCTGTCTCAAAAAAAAAAAAAAAAAAAAAAAAAAAAAGTATGCCACATTGATTTTAGGCAGTGGTATGGAAAATCAAGAATAAATTTATGAGACTCAAAATTAGGTCATTGTAGTTTACATAAATTTTTAAGAGCTTTTTAGGAAACAAATACTGTTTTTTATATGTCTACATAACTTACAAGGTCTGTTTTGATGTATTGGCCCAAGTATTACAATAAGGCATATATGTGCCATGCAGAGTTCATACCCACCAGATGCAAGATGCTACTACATCTCATTATTTATATTGTTGTAGGATGTAATCGGATAGTTTGAGATCATTTTTACCGGTGGTTCCCAAACCCAGCTCTGTGGCAGAATTATCTGGGAAGCTTTATAAATGGGGAGCTTTAAAAAGTTAACATCGCATTTCTGGGTACATCAACCCCTCCATCCCCACTCTACCCCATACTCCCTGAATCATAAATGATGCACACTCAGGTTGAGTTCTGATTTTGTTTTCCTCCAGTTTTTCTGGTTTTCAATGAGATCACTGGTCTGTCACTAGCTGAAGCAGAAGGGTTATTTTTTATTTATTTTTTTGAGACAGAGTCTCCCCTCTGTCACCTAGGCTGGAATGCAGTGGTGCAATCTCGGCTCACTGCAACCTCTGCCTCCCAGGTTTAAGTGATTCTCCTGCCTCAGCCTCCTAAGTAGCTAGGACTACAGGTGCCCACCAGCATACCTGGCTAATTTTTTTTTTTTTTTTTTTTTTTAAAGTAGGGACAGGGTTTCACCATGTTGGCCAGGCTGGTCTCAAACTCCTGACCTCAGGTGATCCACCCACCTTGGCCTCCCAAAGTGTTAACCTTTATTTTTAATGAATATTTTTGCTGGAGATGGAATTCTGTCTCTCTGACTGCTTTGAAATTCACAATACCTTGTGTTTTGGCTTACATTGTTTCTGATGTGTACTTGTCTGTTGGTCTTACTGTTTACTCCTGTAAAGGTAATGTGGGGACAGGGCCCTTCTCCCATTGATTCTTTCATCTAATAAATTTTAATACTGATTCAGATTAAACAAAACAAAAAGAATAAATTCATGGCAAACAGTATATGATTATTAGGTGACAGGAAGATGACACTGTAAGCATATGAAAGGATTTAAAAAAAAAACTCTACTCCAGTGATTGTAATACAAATTTTCATTTTCAAGTGAAAAATTAAGAGAAGCAAGATGGCCTGCTTACCTACCTATTAAAAGCTTTTATAGTTCTACCAATTTTAACCAATAGACCCTGTTTATGAATACGGATTTAGGAAATTTAAGTGACGTGTATTTAATGGCTACTGCTAGGTAAACAATAGTTCAAAGAAAGTTTCTCTACTTCTCTACATAGGAAGAAGTCTTCCCCACTAATAAATGAAGGAGGGTCATTTCATAATCCCTGAGGGACCTCTCCCCACATTACCTTCACAGGATTAAATACTAACATCATAATTAGAATTGTAAAGTTATGGAATACGACTTTACCTAGAGTGGTATTAAAGAAATGTTAGCAAGTGCAATGGCTTTGTGTTATTGAGCTTCTAATGTTTGAAAGGCAAAAAAAAGAGGTCTTGGCCAGGCACAGTGGCTGACGCCTGTAATCCTGGCACTTTGGGAGGGCAGGGTAGGTGGATTGCTTGAGCTCAATAGTTCAAGACTAGCCTGGACAACATGGTAAAACCCCATCTCTACCAAAAATATAAAAATTATCAGAATGTGGTGGCACATGCCTGTAGTCACAGCTGCTTGGGAGGCTGAGGTGGGAGGATCTCTTGAGCCTGGGAGGTGGAGGTAGCAGTGATCTGAGATCTCGCTGCTGCACTCCAGCCTGGGTGACAAAGCGAGACCCCATCTCAAACAAAAAGAAAAAAATAAAAAGGTGGTGGCTGACATCTGTAATTACAGCACTTTGGGAGGCCGAGGTAGGTGGATCACAAGGTCAGGAGTTCGAGACCAGCCTGGCCAATGTGGCGAAACCCCATCTCTACTAAAAATATAAAAATTAGCCATGTGTGGTGGCGGGTGCCTGTAATCCCACCTACTAGGGAGGCTGAGGCAGGAGAATCACTTGAACCCAAGAGGCGGAGGTTGCAGTGGGCCGAGATTGTGCCATTGTACTACAACCTGGGTGACAAGGACAATACTCCATCTCAAAAAAAAAAAAAAAAAAAAAAAAAAAATGTCTTTTGTAGAGATATAAGTACAGGATTTAACAACAAAAAAAACCTTTTGTTAAATTTAATAATAGGCATTTTGGTTTGTTTAATTTTAATGAGATCTCATCCCCAACCCCTATATTTTTACCTTTTATGATCTTATAAACAAAACTGTTAACATTTTAGTAGATTAAAAAAAAATACATTGGTTAGGTGTGGTGACTCACACCTGTAATCCCCAGCCCTTTGGGAGACTGAGATGGGTGGATCACTTGAGGCCCAGAGTCCGAGACTAGCCTGGGCAACATGATGAAACCCTGTTTCTACTAAAATAAAAAATTAGCTGCGTGTGGTAGCATTCACCTGTAAACACAGCTACTTGGGTGGCTGAGGTAGGATAATTGCTTGAACCTGGGAGGTGGAGGTTGTAGTGAGCTGAGATGGCGCCATTGCACACCAACCTGGGTGACAGAGCAAGATTCTGTTTAAAAAGGAAGAAAGATTCTCAGAGGTTGTATATTGTATATTGTATATGTATGTTGCCATACCATCTGTAAATAAAGATAACTTGCTTCTCTGTACATGTGTCACACAGTGATGTTTTGATTAAAGAAGGATCACATATATGATGGTGGTCCCATAGGATTATGATAATGCATTTTTACTGTACTTTTTCCATTTTTTTAACTATCTTTTCTGTGTTTAGATATTTACTATTGTAATTGTCTATAGTATTTAGTATAGTAACATACTGTACAGGTTTGTAGCCAGAAGCAAGAGGCTATGCCAGATAGCTTTGCTGTGTAGTAGGCAATACTGTTTAGGTTTGTATAAGTATACTCTGTGCTGTTCACACAATGATGAAATTGTCAAGCAATGCATAACTATATAATGTCATATCTCCAAATATATTATCAATTATTCTTGAACATTTATATTGATGCATTAATTTACTTTCCTTGTTTTATTAGCTGGGACTTCCAAATCATTTTTTCTACAGTAATAATACTAACTAGGCTTGTTTTCTTTTTCTTGAGTTTAGTGAAATAATTTGAGCAGTTAACCATCTTAATTCTTATATTCTTTAAAGTTTAAAGATAGAGGATTTCTCTCTTTCCATTATGTTACTAAAATGTTAGTTATTTTTGAACAAATAATCCAAAATGAAAGTTTTGAAAGAATACACAGTGAAGTATCCTCTTCCTTCCACTTCCCCAGGCACTGACTCCCCTCTATAAAGCCATCAATATTACCATTGGTTTTTAAATCCTTCCAGAGAAACTTGGTGTATATATAAGCAAGTCCACATATGTTTACATGTATATTTCTTGTATTTAATTTTATTCAAATGATAATCAATAATGTATGTTCTCTTCTGACCTTGCTTTAATTTTTAACTTAATATGTCTTGGAAATCATTCCATATCAGTACATGTAGAGCTGCATCATATCCCTTTACATATAGATGTACTGTTAACTAATTTGACTACTCCCCTTTGAGGAATAATTACAAATAATGTTTTTATGAATAATACTGTTTATAAGAATTTTTTCATTTTTAGCACTTTTCTGTCAAACATTATTACCAAAACACTAGTCTTATCTGTTATTATACTATAGCAAAATTATATAGATAAGTACTATAATACTTATCTATATTAAACATCTATACTGTAATATAGATAAGTATTTTACGCAGATCCAAGAATTCTAAATCAATTAAAAAATTCTAGCTGATAGATAAGTATATGATAAATATGTAGGGTTTATTTCATGAATACATTGGGTTTTACTATTTTAAGCAGTTTTAATTGTA
This sequence comes from Saimiri boliviensis, assembly GCF_048565385.1. Taxonomy (NCBI): domain Eukaryota; kingdom Metazoa; phylum Chordata; class Mammalia; order Primates; family Cebidae; genus Saimiri; species Saimiri boliviensis. The sequence continues at coordinate 41,636,861 of NC_133470.1, forward strand.
CAGCTCACTGACATTAAGTACATTTGCATTGCTCTGCAGCTGTAACCACCATTCATCACAAACTATTTCATCATCCCAAAGTATCCATTAGGTAATAATTCCTCATTACCACCTTCACTGGGCTCCTAGCAACCACTGTTCTACTTTCTGTCTCTATGAGTTGACCACTCTAGGTATCTCATAAAAGTGAAATCAGCTAGGTGCAGTGGTTCATGCCTGTAATCTCAGCACTTTGGGAGGCCGAGGAGTGGATCATTTGAAGTCACGAGTTTGAGACCAGCCTGGCCAACATGGTGAAACCCCACTTCTACTAAAAATACAAAACTTAGCTGGGTGTTGTGGCAGGCACCTGTAGTCCCAGCTACTCGGGAGGCTGAGGCAGGAGAATTGCTTGAACCTGGGAGGTGGAGGTTGCAGTGAGGCAAAATCATGCCACTGTACTCCAGCCTGGGTGACAGAATGAGACTCTTGTCTCAAGAAAAAAAAAAGAGGAATCATACACTATTTGTGCTTTTGCATCTGACCACTTAGCTTAATGTCTTTAAGGTTCATACATACTGTAGTATGTGTCAGAATTCCATTCCTTTTTAAGACTAAGTAATATTCCATTGTATAGATATACCACATTTTGTTTATCTGTTTCATCTGTTGATAGACACTTGGGTTGTTTCCAGTTTTTGTCTCTTGCGAATAGTGCTGCTTGACCATGGGTGTATATGTAAGTTGTTAAGAGTCCCTGGTTTTAGTTCTTTTTTGCAAGATACCCAGAAGTGATGTTGCTGGATCATATGGTAATTCTGTGTTTAATTTTTTGGAAAACAGTCATACAGTTTTTCCTCATTTCGTTTTGAAGCAAGTATTGCATCTGAACCTAATAAAAGACAGTATAATAAAAGAGTCAATATACAGACTGATACGATGAATACTGGTGTAAAAATGCTGATAAAATGTTAGCAAACAGAATATCTTACCTGATTAAAAAAATACAACAATATACTATGACCAAGTATTATTCATTTCAGGAATGCCAGGAATCTTAGGAAATTTAAGGAAATCTAGGAATCTTAGGAAATCTATTAAATAATATTGTAGTAATAGAATCTTAGGATATCTATTAATGTTTTAATAATAGAGCTTAAAGGAAAAGTCAAATCATTATCACCATAGATTCTGAAAAAAAAAAAATCTTTGGCAAATTCAATACCCATTTCTAGTAAAAACACTCTAAACATAGGAATTGTGGATTACTTTCTTATGGTAATAAGATATGCATACTTTAGTTTTAAAGTCAGAATTTTACTTAAGGCAAAATTCTAGAGATCTTTTCACTAGAATCAGGAGCAAGGTGAAGATGCCTGCTATTCCATTAGTACTTGGTATTATACTATAGGTATTAGCCAGTGTAGTTAGATAAGAGAGTTAAGTCAATTACAGGCACAGATCTAACATACAGAAATTAATAAGTTTCAACAACAATAGTCAGAACATAACAGGAAAAAATTCTATTTATAGTGTTGAGCAAAGTAGATTAAATACTTAGGAATAAACTTCAGAGAGATACTGACTCAACAGTATAAAGATGTTAATTATTCTTAGTATAACAAACATCGGTGCAAAAATACCAACAAACTTTTGTTAGCAGTTAGCTAAGTTGATATGGAAAACATGTTAGAACTGCTAAGATAAAACAGGGATGGGAGGATTGTACGGATTGTACTAATCCAGTAAAACTTGTATAGTTAAAAATATGGTAATTGCATGTGAATAGACAAATAGATCAGTGAAATATCCTAGAAAGCCCAGGAATAGACCCAAGTACGTGTAGAAACTGAGTATATGATAAAGGTATTATTCTTAATTTCTTGGGGCCTGTAATGTCCATCCCATAAATAGAATGTTCTTGGCCCTTCCTTCTGTAAATCTATTCCGGCAGTCTCTTTTGTTGTTGTTGTTGGTGGTGGTGGTGGTGGTGGTGGTGGGTTGGAATGTCTAGTACATTTATATTTAATTTGATTATTGATATGGTTGGATAAAGTTAACTGTCATTCTTACTGTTTCCTTTGTATTCTATTGTTTTTCTCTGGTGGTTTTTGAAAGGTTTTTCTGTTTATATTTGGTTTTCAATAATTTGACTTCAATGTGCTCAGATAGTGATTTTTCCTTTATACTACTTGTAGTTTTTAAAGTCTGGAGTTTGATATCTTTTATCAGTTTTGGAAAATTCTCAGCCATTGAGTTTTCAAATATATTTTCTGCTCCACTGTTTTTCTCCTCTTCTTGGACCCCAATTAATATATGGTAGACTATATGCTATTGCCTGAAACTTCTTAGATGCCTTTTTTCTTTTTAAACTTTTGTCTTTTTTGTTTGTATTGCTTCAATCTGTATGTTTTCCAGTGACTTGTTTTCAAATACACTTATTTCTTTTTTTTTTAAAATATATTTTCCAATCTGCTATTCAATACATATAGTGATTTTCTATTTTAAATTTCAGATTAACATTTTTCAGTTCTGGAATTTCCTTTTGTTTCTCTTTCTGGAGTATGATTTTTTTGTACATCAATTCATTAGGATTATGCTTTTCTTTTTATAAACATTGTTAAAATACCTGCTTTTTTTGGGACAGAATCTGGCTCTGTTGCCCAGGCTGACATGCAGTGGCACAACCTCTGCCTCCTGGGTTCAAGCGATTCTCATGCCTCAGCCTGCCAAGTAGCTGGGACTACAGGCACGTGCCACCACACCCTACCTAAATATCTGCTTTAAAATTATCTACAGGGCTAGGCACGGTGGCTCACACCTGTAATCCCAGCACTTTGAGAGGCCAAGGTCACCTATGGTCAGGAGTTCCAGACCAGCCTGGCCAACTTGGCCAGATACCATCTCTACCAAAAATACAAAAAATTAGCCAGGCATGGTGACTTACCTGTAATCCCATCTACTTGGGAGACTGGGGCAGGCGAATCGCTTGAACCCGGGAGACAGAGGTTGCGGTGAGCCGAGATTGCGCCACTGCACTCCAGTCTGGGCAGCAGAGTGAGACTACATCTCAAAAAATAAAATAATCTACAAATTTCAACATCTGAATAATTGCACAGTTGGTTTTTATTATTTACTTTTGAATATGGGTAATTCCTGATCTTCGTAAGTTTTGTAATTTTTAGCCTGTGTGTCATGAATAGTATATTGTAGAGATTGCCTATATTTTCCTGAAGTTTGATACATTTTTGCTTTATTAGCCAGTTAACTCACACCCTAAACTTTGTCACCCTTGTAGTGGCAGCAACTGAAATCTCTTTAGTTCTTTTAGGCTGCTTGACATCTGTTCTGTTCATGCATAATTCAGCAGTCAGTCAGAGGTTTGGGCAGATTTTATGTGTGGAATTTGGTGTTTCCACACTCTGTCTCCTTCCTGGGATTTTGCGCCTCATTCCAACTCTTATGTAGCCTCAAAATCTGTCTTGTGATTCTTCAGGCTAGTAAGATGGCGATTTCTATTTGAGTTCTAGCCAGCCAAATGCCAGTTGAAGCCTGCCTTCAGGTGAAAATCCAAGAAAAAGGGGGTTACTCATCTAATGCCATTTCCTTCCTTTAAGTGTGAACTTTTCCTCTGATTTTACCTGTTTTTGGTTGGTCTCTCTCCAGTGCTGTCTGGTAGTTGACTTTTGTATTTTATCCAGAATGTAAAGCTGTGTGTTGAATGCCACTCCAAATATTATCAGAGGCAAAACTTCTACTCAACACTATTAAAGATAAACTCATGTTACTTTTTTACACATTATTTATCATTGTTACTTAATGTTCTACTCTAAGCATCTATCCTGTTTTGTTTCTACTTGCCTAGTGACAAACTTAGGTTGCTCCCCAATTTCTCCATATTATAAGCAGTACTGTTTAGAACATTACCTGTGGAAAGGTTTCTTTGGCATACATATTCAAGAGTAAGATTGCTGAATTGTAGCATATCTGTATTCCTAATTTTATGAGTAAATCTTCTTCCAGCAGGACATGAATGCTGTCCTTTACTGACATCCCTACCATACTTGGAATTACTGAACTTTATGTTTGTTAGTCTTAAAGGCAGAAGGTGGTATGTCATTTAAACTTGTATGTTCTGATTTCTAGAGGAGTATAGTTATTCACATTTTTTTTTCACCTTTTACTTGTTGGGTTACTTATGTCCATTGCCTATTTTTCTGCCTATGCTTTCTGAGTCAGATCTTTACTCTTCCTTATGATTTGTGGTTTTTTGGGTCATGTCTAATAAATACTCTCTCATCTCAAGGAAATGCTCTCCTACTTCTTATTCTCTTCACTTTATACTTTTACCTTTTGTATTCAGGTCTTTAATGCAGATGCTGGTTTTGTTGTATATGGTATGAGGTAGAAATGTAACTATATTTGCAAATATGCTGCCATTTTTTCAAGTATATCATTTGTTTTTATTACAGTGCTAGGAGTATATTTTAACATTTGTTAAGATAATTCATGAAAGTGGTTTTTCTAAAATTTAAATGTGATCACCTTACTTGAAATCATTCAGTGGTTCTCCACTGTTTTAGGATACAGTCAGTTGTCTTTAAATGGATTAGGAAGGTCTTTGTTTAGTAGTCATCTTGGCATTTTCTGCCCAGCCTGCTAGTACTCTAAACTTAATATGCACTCAGTCTTCCTCTGAGATGTATTATAATGTTATCATACACAGCACAATATGCTTAATTTGTTTTTTCTGTATGTGTTTTTCACTACTGTGTAGTCTTAGCAGTTCCTGTTATGTATTAGGTGTTCAACAAATATTTATCAGTTGAAGGAATTGAATAACTTGGCCCTTATCCTTGGCCTAACTATTTAATTGACTTTTTAGACTAGATGAGTGTTTTGGGGGAACTAGTTTAGCTAATAAGTGAAAGTTAATTTAATAACTCCTGATCATCTCAATGTACAGTTCTCTAAAATCTTCCTTATGTTAGCATTGCGTGTGTGTGTGTGTGTGTGTAGCTCCTTATTTCCATCATTAGGACAACCAAGTAGGTAGCAAGATTGGACATTAACTCTTGTTTTATTGCATCAATTGTTTATTGATGTTGAATCATAGTTTAAGTGACTTGCCTGTGGTTTATACAACTAGTTTTGTATTTCTGCCTACTTGTTTTGGGAAATATATGTTTGCTCAGGTAGTTATGTACTGGTAATGATATGAATAAAAGCCACTTCAATCCATTGTTCTGCCAAGTATGTTTTAAAGATAATAATTATGAGGCTTTCTCTTGTCAGTTTTTTCCTTTTGTTTTGGAGGAGTTGTCTTAAGGTTTATAACTATAGTTATAACCTTATAACTAGTTTCAGTCATATTAGTACTCTTGAGAACTGTGGCTAAGTGTTTTCATTTAGACATTTGCCTGTGAAATCCTGTCTTACAAACATTGTTAGACTGTAACTATGAGAGTTTTTACGTCTTTAAAATCATATGTGCTATAAATATTTTCATAGGATATTTTATGTATACCAGAAACTGTATCTTTAAAACTTAAATTTTTAACTACTTTAGCACTCCAGATTTTGTCTACAGCAATTTTGACATGTGCTCAATTTATTGAGTTGCTTGGGAGCTTGGTGTTTCTGGGCAGACAGATTATGCACTTGGAGGTAGAATACTTCTCTTGATCCATTAATGTTATTAAAGTTGAGACCACTTATGTTATTAAATTTGAGATGATGTTATTGGCATTTGGAAAATTCTTAAAAGGTCCTATTTTAATGATACTTCGTTATAATGAATGTCAGTTTTACTGGTATTAGGTACTCTGGAACAAGGCTTGTTACTCAACTGTTAAAGAAACATTCAGTAATGGAATCAGCACTTTCAGTTTTTCAAAATATGCTAAAACATCAGTATTGTACAATTCTTAATATAATGTAGTTCTTTAAATATTACATTAATTTTTCTCTTAATCTCTTTCTGCTCTTTAGAGAAAATATCATTCTGCAAAGGAAGCTTATGAACAACTTTTGCAGACAGAAAACCTTTCTGCACAAGTAAAAGCAACTGTTTTACAACAGTTAGGTATGTAATAGATACATTTAGTGTATAATAAGTGCTTTTCTTTATGTTTTTTACATGTTGGGTATGGCAAATATGGGACTTATCTATTCTATTCCTTTTCCTTCCATTGCTCAGAGTTGATAACATTATTCTGAATCCAGCTTATTTCTGTCCTCTACCCAGCATTGTTCTTCCCACACTCTGTCTCAGTATAATTCTATAGTACAGCCGGTCCATTTAAATTATCAAAATTACTCCCCAGTATTTAACCCAAGGAAGATCGAATACTTCCTTTGTGCCAGATATGTGCTTAAGCACTTAATGAAGTTGTGATTTACCTAATGTCACTTAATGGTTGGTGACCTTGCTTTCATAGCTTTATCAGTTATAATGACTATAAAACAATTTATCTGTAAACTGTAGAACGTCTGACATTGTAAGTATGCACTTCTATTCTAATGTGTAACATGAGGGAATCTATTCATTTGGGTATCAGGTATAGCTATCACCAAAAAGGTAGTGAAGGAACTCCCCAGCATTTAATTTTGTTGCTTAATTATTAAGTCATGTTTCTTGTTTGTATTTGATATTTGGGTTGTGTTTACAGTTTTGTTTTTGGTCTGGGCAAATCATTTATTCTTAATTTTTAGCCAACATTGTAGTAACATGAAGGTTTTCATAGTGTACTATTTTTATATAGTTTTAAAGTCACTTAAACTTAGATTTTATCATTTATCTTTAGATAATATACATAAAAATAATTATAAATCATTGAATAAAAACAAATATTTTGACAATCTTAAAATTCTTAAAACTGTAGACAACTCAAGTAAAGTCCTAATGGATAAAATTACAAACAAAACTAAGGTTTTATTATGAAGGCAGTGTTTGTATTTTTTCAGTCGTCAAATAATTTATAGTTAGTTAGTTTGTTTCCTTATTTATTTTAGACGGAGTCTCGCCCTGTCCCCGTCTTATATACAGTGGTGTGATCATAGCTCACTGCACCCTCAAACTCCTGGGCTCAGGTGATCTTCCTACCTCAGCCTCCTGAGTAGCTAGGGCATATGCCATCACACCTGGCTAATTTACAAAAAATTTCTTTTGTAGAGACAAGATCTCTCTCTATGTTACCCAGGCTGGTCTCAAACTCCTGGCATCAAGCGATCCTTCTGCCTCAGCCTCCCAAAATTCTGGGATTACAAGTGTGAGCCACTGCACAGTGGCACACCTTATCTTAGATAGGGTGTGAATATATGTAGCCAGTGCCAGTGAGGCAGGAGTGTTTGTATGTTTTTTAATCTGAACTATTGTTGATTCTATAACCTTATATTTATTTCTTGGAAATAAACATTTTGTTAATGGAATGTCTTGGAGATTTGTAATTGGCTGGGTGGGTAGCTCATGCCTGTAATCCCAGGACTTTGGGAGGCTGCGTTGGGCAGATCACAAGGTCAAGAGATTGAGACCATCCTGGCCAAATTGCTGAAACCCCGTCTCTACTAAAAATGCAAAAATTAGCCGGGTGTAGTGACATGTGCCTGTAATCACAGCTACTCAGGAGGCTGAGGCAGGAGAATCACTTGAACCTGAGAGGCAGAGGTTGCAGTGAGCTGAGAATTGTGCCATTGCACTCCAGCCTGGTGAAAGAGCAGGACTCCGTGTCAAAAAAAAAAAGCACATAAGCACCTTAATTTATTTTTACATGGAATAGTAAATAAGACTTAATATCTTTGTATTCTTTGTTTCATAACTTGGTTGTTTTTAAATATCAAAATTAGAAAAGTCTATGATTTATGATCTGTTAAATCAGTACTAAAAGTTGTTTTAATTTCTCTTGAATGAAAGCTCTTCGTAGCTTTTACAGGACCTTACTGTGAGAAACTGACTTTCTTACGGCCAGAATTGGCAGTTCTAAGTTTTGGAAATGTGTACTCCAAATTAAATTAATAAATTGACAGAAAAGAGTACTTTTTTTATTTGTCCTCTGCTTGGTATTCTTAAACATAGAAGAACAATTAAGTCATTTATGTAAATATTTTTAAATTATTTATTGTAGGTTGGATGCATCACACTGTAGATCTTCTGGGAGATAAAGCCACCAAGGAAAGCTATGCTATTCAGTATCTCCAAAAGTCCTTGGAAGCAGATCCTAATTCTGGCCAGTCCTGGTATTTCCTCGGAAGGTGAGACTTAACTGACATTTATGTTTGCTTTTGTCTATTCCAGCTAAGAGATTTGAATTAAAATCTAAAATGTTAGTTTACATATCTAACCTGATCAGTGTATTTTCTCTTCCAAATACGTTATTACCAAGATTCTTCTAAGTTAAACAATAAAATTAAATTTCCAAATGTGGTAGTTTTTTCATAGCATAACCTGGTCTAGCAGGACATTTCTTATTTTGGTATTCGATTTTTATTTGATTTGAATTATTGCTAGTTTTTAAAAAAAGTCTTATCCAATAGTAATTTTTATTTTTACTTTTTGTGTTTTGTTTTTGTTTTTGAGATGGAGTATTGCTCTGTTGCCCAGGCTGGAGCACAGTGACGCAGTCTTGGCTCACTGCAACCTCCATCTACCAGGTTCAAGCAATTCTCCTGCCTCAGCCTCCCAAGCAGCTGGGACTGCAGATGCACGTTACCACGCCCAGTTAATTTTTTGTATTTTTAGTAGAGATGGGGTTTTACCATATTGGCCGGGCTGGTCTCTAACTCCTGACCTCATGATCCACCCACCTCAGCCCCCAAAGTGCTGGGATTACAGGTGTGAGCCACCTCACCCGGCTCCAGCAGTAATTTTAAATGAAGTATTTAAACGCCTTTCCTTCCGACTTCTAATATTTTTTCTATATATCTGCTTTATAAAACAGAATTAATTTCTCATCTGTCTAATGACTACTGGTAGTCAGCGGAAGCTTTATAATTTTGGTTAATGATATTTACGTTAGAATTGACATAGTAAATTTCAAATTACAGTTACACTTGAAATCTTAGAATGGCCGGGCGCGGTGGCTCAAGCCTGTAATCCCAGCACTTTGGGAGGCCGAGGCGGGTGGATCACGAGGTCAAGAGATCGAGACCGTCCTGGCCAACATGGTGAAACCCCGTCTCTACTAAAAATACAAAAAATTAGCTGGGCATGGTGGCTCGTGCCTGTAATCCCAGCTACTCAGGAGGCTGAGGCAGGAGAATTGCCTGAGCCCAGGAGGCGGAGGTTGCGGTGAGCCGAGATCGCGCCATTGCACTCCAGCCTGGGTAACAAGAGTGAAACTCTGTCTCAAAAAAAAAAAAAAAGAAAGAAAGAAATCTTAGAATGAGAAGTTAAATACATTATTAGATTTGTTGGGATGGAGAAGTGTTGTATAATGAAAATAGTTTTCTGTAAGTTTATAAACTTTCCTCCATACTGTTTATACATTGAATGTCTGGATTATGTTTAGTGATCTGAACTATACCTCATGCATAAATATCTGATAGATTATAGTTTTAGACCATCATCAGATTGTATTTTCATTCCTAATCACTTTTAGCTTTCATTACATTGTGAAAAGATCAGTGTACTAGGAGCCAAGAGACTTGGATTCAAGTTCTGATTCAGCTACTGTTTTTGGAATTGTGGATGGTTTAGTGAAACCTCTTAGAGCCTCAATTTTTGTTTAACATATTAGATAATTGTATTAGATCAGTGGTCCTCAGGAGCAGGTTGTTTTGCAGCCCCTGCCAAGGACATTTCACAATGTTTAGAGACATTTATTTCTCTCATCCTAGCTGTGGGGTGTGCTACTTTCATATAATGGGTAGAGACCAGGGATGCTGCTAAACATGTTGCAACGCATGGGACAGTCCTCTACGGCAAGAAGTGCCTGGCTCCAAATGTCAGTAATGATGTAGTTGAGAAACCCTGGGTTAGAGGATCTGTTAGGTACGTTTCTGCTCTAAAGGTTCCAGTTTTATGACTTCTTTTGAAGTTACCCTGTTTTAATTTTAAATTTTGTTCTATTATTTTTTACATAGAATATTTGATTGTAAGTAAATTTGCCATATAACCAACATTAAATTTTAGTTATATGGCTTCATTTTTCCTTTAAGCAAAGTATGCTTGTATGAAACAAAGTGATAGTAAGATGTTTCCTTCTATAAAAACATTCGATTACTCATATTATGCTTAGAAGGTTAAGAAAAAAATTTTTTTAACGATTTGATTAACTCATTATTAACATACAATAAGAGTTGACTGGAAAGCTACCTGTTTTTGGGGGAGGATTTCCTAATCCCTCCCCAGGCTTGTAAAAGAGCCTAATTTGGGTTGTTTCTAAGTGAAGCTTGAAGGTCCAAACTTTTGTGTTTCTCTTCTACAGGAGCAGAAACTGGATTTTATTATTTTTGTATCTTTTTTGCTGGACCAAAGTAGCTATTTGATAAATGGATGAAATGAACTAACTAAACTCCATTTGCTTTTGGAGCTAGCACTAATCCTATTAGTGTTGTGGAGTGTGAGGCTTCATACAGTGACTGTAAAGGAGGTCTGGAACTGGGAAACAGGGGGTGCCTGTCTCTTGCTTTCAGGTTTATATATGAAAATTTATTTTAGCATAGATTAAAAGGAATGTACACTAGAAAGTATTTTCCTTCTGACCTAAGATAGTTTAATACGGTAGCGTAGATGTCTTTTTAGTATAGGTTTTTACATTTAAATTCTAGTTATATAAAGTTAATGTATAATGAACCATATGTAGAATTAACTGTTGTAGGCATGCTGTAATTTTCAGCTTCAATGAGCAGTATTTCATCATCAGTATTTCAGTGAGCAGTATTTCAGTCATTTTTTGTCCCAGTTAGCTAATTTTACATTGTAAAACATTACGAAACATCACAATGCTTTTAATTTAATCTTTTTGGATAAATTTTTCCAAATATACAATACACTTTTCCTGACTAATAAATAAAGGATACTTATCACAATTTAACTTGGTTTTGAGTTCAAGATAATCATTTGAGACATATTATTTTCCATCTGTAATAGTACAATTCTGAGTCCTTTAGACTTTTCTTACTCTCTTTCACTGCCTTGTAATGCGTTGCCGCTAATCTGTTTATCGTAAGAAAAATTTTATGAATAAATTATATTTTAGATGTTTCTAAAGCTCCAAATGAAGACCTCAGTTGTCAGTAAGAAACTTTGGGATTTGATGACCCTAGTATTTCTGAGGCTTTCTATTACTTAACCTCTGCATTCAGGTCTTTTTGTTGAAGATGGACTTTGCTTGTCATTTGGCACGTGTATATGAAAGTAAAATTGTGATGTGGTATTCTTTTATGCTAGCACCAGTCATTGTGTTATCACAGAACTATAGAATGTTACCACTGGAAGGGACCAGAGAGGTCACCTAGTTAACCTTGTAAATTCTGTCACTTCACAGATTTAGAAAGTGGGTTCAAAATCACAAGTAATTAGTATGAGAGCAGGGATTAGACCCTAGATTCACCCTGGGGTTTTTAAATTACACAAGATTGTCTCAGAGGAACCTACTTTTATTAGAGGAAAAATGGCTGATGGTTGGACTGGGACATCTGTATCTGGGCACGTTGGTTTCCTACTTTGACTTTGTAGGAATGGAATGTTAAAACATTAGTTTTGGGAAGAACTGCTTATTTTTCCCAGCAGTTAGGCAAATTCATCTATAAATCTCAGATGGCTTTGATTTCACAACAGCTACAAAAAGAGCATGTTTTCTACTATCTGTTAAGTATTCTCTTTCACTCTTGTGTCTGTCCCTGTTTGGCATTGTTGCTCATCTCTTCTCATGAATTTTTCCTTCATAAAACAGTTTGTAGATGCACTCTGAAACTACCTTCTCTGTCTCAATCACTGACATTTCTTATCTCTCTCAATCCACAAGATTAGTGATTCCTTAGGCTTATTTTTACATCTCCCTTGTAGGTGTCCTGTGTTTTTACAGCCTCTCTTCCATATGGATGAATTCCAAATCTAGATTTCAGTACTTAAAGGTATCTTAAACTCCAGGACCACATGTCCTCTTCGTTACTTAACATTTCCCATTTTAATGTCCTGACATCATGTCAAAGTCAGCATATTTCAAACCATATTCACCGTGTTCTTCCCCAAACCAACTCCTTCTCCTTTCACTTTTGCCACAAGATCACCATTTTTTTTTCTATTTAATCAATCTTAAATACTAAGTTACATTTCTCCACCCTGTGAACATCTAATCAATTAATCATAAAGTCTTTATCAATCTTTTGGTTTCTTGTTTCTCTCATTTTTTTTTTTTTTTCTGCTTCCAGTACTTTCACTCCAATTTTGGCCTGTTCCGAACTAGCGAATGTAGCCACCTTCTTTTTTACTGTCTATAACTTATTTTCTTTTCAGTCTGGCCTACACACTGTTAGAAAATTAATATTCCTATAAAGTGCTTTCATCATGCTATTCTGCTTGTTAGAAAAGCAAACTTCAGGATATTCTTTGGCTGGATTTAAAATTCTCTACTGTTTTGCATCTGTGCTTTTTTGTATATACATTAGGTTTTGCTCATGCTGTTCAAATCCATTTAAAATTCCTTTTCTCGTCTTCTCTGCCTGAATCAGTGGTTCCCAGAATTTTAGGTTACGTAAATCAGTACAATTTCAAAGAATAATTATGATGATAGAAATACGGTGTTTGAGCAAGACAAGACATTAAAAAAAATTTTTTTACAATTAATAGTATCCAAAATAAAAGAATTACACCATAAATATTAATTGTTGTAAAAACTTAATGTATGTGTATGTTGTCTTCTCAGTTTGTTTGCTGGCAGACATGCCATATACTGGCTGGGAATTAGGAATCACTAAATAATATGCATCTTTACATTTTCAAATCTCTTACTCTTACTCTTCCCCTTTTTTGTCTTTCCTAAATCTTGCAGTATATGGTCATCTCTTCTTATCCTAAATTCTCAGACCAATTATTGTCTCTACTGGCCATTTAATAGGATACCATGACATTTTTAATGTATCTTCATTTGTGAACTAAATTGTAAGCTTCTTGAAAATAGGGACTGGGGTTTTGTTTTTTTCTTTTTCCTTTAGTGCCCAGAATAAGAAGATAATTTCTTTATTTGTAATTTCAACTGTTATGTGTGTATCCGTCAAGTATACTTACATTAAGAAAATGGCAGTCCTTAAATCTTTAATCTTATGCTGCTACCTTTAGTCATAAAATATTGCTCTTTATACTATTTTTGATACTTAGTTTGAGATTATGTCTTACGTGTGCATTTTTTATGAATTAAAGAATTATTGCCCTCAGTATTGTTACTTGGGAAAGGGAAATTGAACTCGGAGCCAGCAATCTTAGGATTTTTGTTTTTAACTATATTTTGGCAGTATAGGAAACTAGAGGTCAAGCTATATAAGAAGAGTGGCATGTGTGTTTGCATGTGCTCGTGTGCATGCAGCTCTCAGTATTATAATATTGAAGTGATACGTCCCCTAATTATTTTAATAGAGTTCATTAATGCAGCATACATTTTAGCACCTATAAGACAGACTATAGCATGGTTTGTTGAAGGGCTAATTATATTCATTATAGTTACCAAGCATATACACACACATACACATAAAGTATATTAGCTTATTAGGGTTTTTAAAAAATTTGCTGTGATAAATAGTCCATCCTTTCAACAGATTAATTTGTTTCAGTATTAATGGAATTCTCTCGATTTCTCCCCCCTCCCCCCTCAGGTGCTATTCAAGTATTGGGAAAGTTCAGGATGCCTTTATATCTTACCGGCAGTCTATTGATAAATCAGAAGCAAGTGCAGATACATGGTGTTCAATAGGGTAAGCCTTTGTATTAAAACAGTAGTAATTTAATTGATATACAAAGATGTTTGCATCACATATATTATACTTCATAGTTTAAATCGTATTATAAAACCAAGCAGTTCTTCTAGTTGACTTACTTTTTCTTAATTTCTCTTTCCAGTGTGCTGTATCAGCAGCAAAATCAGCCCATGGATGCTCTACAGGCTTATATTTGTGCTGTACAATTGGACCATGGCCATTCTGCAGCCTGGATGGACCTAGGCACTCTCTATGAATCCTGCAACCAGCCTCAGGATGCCATTAAATGCTACTTAAATGCAACTAGAAGCAAAAGTTGTAGTAATACCTCTGCACTTGCAGCACGAATTAAGTATTTACAGGTAAAATTTTTAAATAGTAGTTTTTTAAAGCCACATATTTTCCCCAGAACACTCAGGCAGAAGGAGGGTGGCTGGAAAGTTTGTCTAGTTGTGTTTTGATGTCTATAATCTGTTTCCATATTTTGTAAACATACCATAGCTTGTAATATTATTTTACTTTTTGTTTTAAGTAGGATATGCAGTATTTTAAAAGATGCTCTTTTGCACGTTTACTCTGTTGATGCATATTAATTTACATAATTTTTTTCTATGTACTGTCTACATTTTTAAGTTGTCATAGCATTTTAGAGAAAACACAAACAGTCTTTCACTCTTGCTTGGAGTTTCATGAGAAGACAGCTATGAGAACTCTGAAAACAGAGCTCAGCTTTGTTTTGATTCTCACAAAGGTTTATATTCCGGTAACCCTCATTATACTTAGTGTCTTCTAAAGCCCCAAATTAAGAATCTGTTTTCTTTTAAAAACAATTAGCTATAGCATTTAGGAAGATTTAGTGGACTTGCTCTTACTCAAGTAGGCTTGTGTTAAATTTGCTTTTTACATAATTTTTCCTAGGCTCAGTTGTGTAACCTTCCACAAGGTAGTCTACAGAATAAAACTAAATTACTTCCTAGTATTGAGGAGGCGTGGAGCCTACCAATTCCCGCAGAGCTTACCTCCAGGCAGGGTGCCATGAACACAGCACAGCAGGTGAGAAGTTGGGTTATGTTCTGCAGGTGCCCAGCTTTAAGGGTTCTTTTCAATTCTCTAGTGGTCAAGCTTAATTTACTAAGCACAGGAGGCTTTTAGTAATGAAAAGCCTTTTGCTTTAATTGCAAAGGGAATCTAGATCAAAATAAAACTCCCTCTGATATGGGAAAAGATTTTGGGGTACCAGCTTAGAACCTTTGTGCATTTTCATGATTTTGAAGATTTCTTAAAATAATGCTACAGTGGTTTATTTAATTTTTAAGGCAAGTTTTTCAAAGGAAGGTACACATTATTCCATTGACGAATCATTTAATTTTGATTTTCAATCATTGCAATCAGCGATGTCCACATAGCTTTGAAAAGTATGCAGCTTGTGAAGTTTTATAATTTGAAGGAATGAATTAAGAATATATAGAACCCTATTTTTGTCTTCCTTCTGTGATTCTTAGGCATGTAAACCTCATCATCCAAATACTGAACCTGTATTAGGCCTCAGTCAAACACCAATTTCACAGCAATCCTTGCCACTACACATGATTCCTTCTAGCCAAGTAGATGACCTGTCCAGTCCTGCCAAGAGGAAAAGAACATCTAGTCCAACAAAGGTATATGTTTTAGAGAAATAGAAAATCCCAGTCAAAAAAAGAAGCTTCAGCTGCCCTGAAATTGTGCAGTTTGAACATTTCCTGTCCTTCATTTTAAATTTGTGGACATCAAAGAGTGAAAGGTTTGAGTTTTTCCATCCCAAACCCTTAGTATCATATTAAATATAGAAAGTAGGGATAAATTTGCATTCATCAAATCATTTTATTCATCTCCCTGCCGTTAAGATCTCAGCACACTTTTCATCATCACTTTTTACTGACATTGAAATAAATTTAATGTTGGATCTAGTGGACAGTGTGGTCAGGCTAGCCGTTTGGGCCATAGTTTGAGGGTGGGCCTTTTTGGGTGGCTTATTAAATAGTAATTTTAAAATATATTATTTCTAAGTTTAATATGCATGTAAAATTATTTTTAAAATAATTGAATGTTGTAACATCTTTTTAACATGTAAATATTCCAATTCATAGTCATTTGGCCTCCTCTAGTCATTATTAACAACTGTGGATTTAACCAAATATCTTTTAATTTTTTTTTTTAAATCAATTTTCCTCAGAATACTTCTGACAATTGGAGTGGTGGACATGCTGTGTCACATCCTCCAGTACAGCAACAAGCTCATTCATGGTGTTTGACACCACAGAAATTACAGGTATGTAAGATGTTTCTGACAGATTGTTTTTTCTATTAAAAAGGAGTAGAGGTAGCAAACTTTCAGTTCTTGAAGTATTAAATCTATTTTCTTTTTGAGACCAGAGTCTTGGTCTGTCACCCAGTCTGGAGTACAGTGGCGTAATCTCGGCTCACTGCAACCTCCGCATCCTGTGTTAAAGTGATTCTTGTGCCTCAGCCTTCAGAGTAGCTGGGATTGCAGGCGTGTGCCATCACACCCAGCTAATTTTTGTATTTTGGTAGAGATTGGGTTTTGCCATATTGGCCAGACTGGTCTCGAACTCCTGACCTCAAGTGATCCACCCACCTTGGGCTCCCAAAGTGCTGGGATTACAGGTGTCAACCACTGCACCCAGCCCTAAGTATTAATTCTTGTAAGTTAAATGGTAGTACATTCAATTAATCTGAACAAAAGTAAAACAAGCCTGCATTTACCAGAATAATGGAAATCATTGATTCTTGTTTTTAATTTCTTCTTTAAAAAAAAAAAACAGGTAATGTATTCACATATATATGAATATAGGGAATATAGGGTAAAGTTTTCTTCTAACTCTGTCCCCTACCCATTCAAAATGCAGCTGGTATTACTAATTTCTTATCTATCATTCCAGAGGTGTGTTATGCATGTACAAGCAAATATACATCCCTCCCCTTTCTCACACGTATTATTTTTCTTCTTTTTTGCACAAATGATAGGATTCTTATTTACTGTTGACAGTGTATTTTACAGACTTTTCCACATCAGTATGTGAAGAGCTTCCTTGTTCTTTTATTGTTACATCATATTTCTTTATATAGATGTAACACCCTTATTTAAGCAGATCACTAATTTTGAACATTCAGGTTGTCTTCAGACTTTGCCTATTCCAAACAGTGCTGCTTTTAGCATACTTGTCAATATATTTTTAAGCTTCAAGAGCTTTCTGTGTGAATACCGAAAAATACTGTATGGATGAGTAAAATTTCATGCCCATCTTTTGCAAAAAATTCATAGTAAACTTTGTTCAGATGAATGCTTAGTTCCTTCTTACATTTCTCAAGCTTATTAAAGGACTTCATCTTGGAGTATATGACTCTTGGTCAGAAAACAGTATGTTTGACCAGATAGTGGTTCTGAGTTTAGTCATTTCAGGGAAAGGTTGCTTAGAATAGTGATCTTATTTCCTAAATATATCTTTGACTATATTCTCTTTTTTTGTTCTTCTTCTAGCACTTGGAACAGCTCCGCGCAAATAGAAATAATTTAAATCCAGCACAGAAACTGATGCTGGAACAGCTGGAAAGTCAGTTTGTCTTAATGCAACAACACCAAGTGTGTATAGCATATTTTTCCCTAAAATTTGTTAGCATATTGAGTATTTTTATTGACTCTAATATCATTTTAGAGCATGTTTATGTTCACTTTTACTTTCTACTGGTATTTGACAGAATTTAGTAATCTCTGTATCCTAAAATACTGGTAATTGACGGAGATTTTTAGACAAAAGCAACTATAAATTTAATTTTGAACATAATACTTTGTATTTTATTTATTTACATGACATTTCACATGTATTCTAAGGGTTTGTTTACATTTTTTAGTACTTAGCAAGTGATCCTAAACTGAGGCAAAGTCTTTAGGGCTTAGTTTACAGGATCTGGCATAGATGTAACAGAATGAAATTTTGAGATGTCCCTTCTTTTGTGGTTGAGACAAGGACCTGTAAGTTCTGGAGTTATTTTCTGTAATTTTCAGCTGCTTCCTTTTGTCATTACTAATGGAATTTCTTTTTTCTTTTTTCTTTTTTTTTTTAATGATACAGATTTCTGCTTTTCCAAGGAAGCTTATTTTAAAATGAACAAATACAATTTCTTGTTTTAGTATGTATTTTTCAACATAGAGAAATTAAGCATTTGGGTAAAATCACACATTCCCTAATGATCCATCTTCATATTCTGTCTCCTATAGATTCTTTCCCTATAGATTACGCACCAGCATTTACTTTTCCCTTGTTTTTTGACAGATGAGACCAACAGGAGTTGCACAGGTACGATCTACTGGAATTCCTAACGGGCCAACAGCTGACTCATCACTGCCTACAAACTCAGTCTCTGGCCAGCAGCCACAGCTTGCTCTGACCAGAGTGCCCAGTGTCTCTCAGCCTGGAGTCCGTCCTGCTTGCCCTGGGCAGCCTTTGGCCAATGGACCCTTTTCTGCTGGCCATGTTCCCTGTAGCACATCAAGAACGCTGGGAAGTACAGACACTATTTTGATAGGCAATAATCATGTAACAGGAAGCGGAAGTAATGGAAACGTGCCTTACCTGCAGCGAAACGCACTCACTCTACCTCATAACCGCACAAACCTGACCAGCAGCGCAGAGGAGCCGTGGAAAAACCAACTATCTAACTCCACTCAGGTAATAGAAGGACTAGCTGTGTTGTTAGCTTTTCACATAATTGTTTTTATTGGGTTTTGTACACTTTGAGAGAAGTGTTTGGGGAACTGGTTTTATATAAGAATTTTGTAGCACTACAATGTTATTACTACATTGTGATTCATTATATACATATGTGAGTATATCTTTGTTCCCTTTGTGCGATTTCTACCGACATAGATAACCTGGCAAATTTACAAAGGAAGAAAATAAATCATATAAATACCCAAAATACACCGTTAATTTGCAGTGGCATCATAAGCACATTTATGTAATATTACTTACTTCATTTCTGCATAAATTGCCTGCTTAAGATTAGGCACTACACTAGGTGTTAGATATTTGCTTTAGTGGGAAAAAAAGACCAGTGAAGAAGCATTTACCATACTGACTGTGAAGTGTGACTTTTGTGGGAACGTTCTATTAGAGTACCTAGGAGAGCACATAACCAAGATGTTAGAGTCTTCTAGAAACTAGACTTTAGGGGAAGAAAGGGCTTGGTGAATTGTGCCTGGAAGACAAGTTATAAAGAGGGGAGGGTGAAATAAGAGGCTGAAGGAGGGAAGGAGAGGCCAAGTTTATCTTGAAGGCAAAGTTGATCCACTAAAGTTTTTGAAACAGTAATGAGTTGCATGAACATTATTTTTGTCAAGGAAATGGGTCATAATTTATTCTGTGTTAGCACATTTGTTAGACATTTAATTTCTAAGTTTTCACTTCTGAAGGTTTTATGTGCATAGAGTATTTCCCGTATTTTGGATTGTTTCCATGATATAGGTACTCGCTGAGGTGAAACTGAAGGACCAAAGAGTAAGCCTTAAGAAAATACTTTCAATACATATAGCCAAATTGCTTGTACTTGTATTAATTTATGAGAAATATTTGACTTAAGGAGAATATTTGGCTGATTGCCGGTTAGTCTTATATTATTGATAAAACCAAAATAAGTTCTTTTTCTAAGATTTTAGTTTATTTTTGAAGTAATATCCTTGGTGGGACCCTAATCTAAAGTGGTGAGTACTTTATACTAGAGAAATACTGAGTTACCTACTAGGTTCATGTCCTACTGAGATGTCTTACTTGGTGTAGGTAAATAGACAATAAACAAATAAGCAATGCATATATAATGTTTGATGATGGTTGTAGTTAGTACTACGGAAAAAAGCATTAATATATTAGAAAGGGAACAGCAGAATACTAGAGATTGGTGGTAGGAGAGTTGCAGTTATAAATCAGAAGGGCAGAGAAGCCTTCTCTGAAAAATAACATTTGGATGAGAGTTACAGGAGTGAGCCTTGAAGCTATTTGTAGTAAGATTGTTCCAGGTTTAGGAGCAGCACGAGCAATGGGCCCTAAGATAGGATTGTACTTTGCACGTTTGAGGAGAATCAAGGTGGCAAGCATGGCAGAATAGGACAGGCAAGGGGTGAGAGAGAGAGAAATGTGCTCCAGCTGGAAACAGGATTGCTAAATCATGTTTAGGATACTGTATCCTCATGTTTAGGGTACTGTTTCCTCATGTTTAGGATACTGTATCCAAGGATAACTTGTATAATAACTGGATTTTATTCTGAGTATCCAGGATACTATAGGGGGATTTTGAACAGAATAGTGATGTGTTCTAACTTTGTTTTTAACTAGGTCCTCTTTGGTACTCTGTGGATAGACTGAAAGAGGCAAAAGTAGAAATGGTATGACCGATTTAGGGCTTATATCTGTAATCCAGGTTAAAAGATGATGATGGCACCCAGAGTGGTAGCAGTACAGCTGGGGAGCCTCTATCTCTGCTATTGATGTATGGTATTAATATCATAGACTCTAAATAAAGAGGCTTTTTTGGGTAACTGTCTTATATAAACCTATTTGAATAATTTTTGAAGTTGAAATGAAAACTAGACAATTGATAGAGCTAAATGGTATATCTACCTTTTAGCTTTTGCTTAAGGGAGGAATTTACATTACAGTTTAGAATGAGTTTATTTAGATTGCTTTTGGTAACAAGGGTATAATTTAAGATATGGAAGTAAAATTATATTAATTGTAGGTGGTTATTCAGCAAGCACTCTAAAGAATTTGTAGCTTAAAATACCTTGATCTGCAGATAGAGAAGAGGTAATAAAATGGTTACTTTGTCACATGTCTGCATATTGTAATCAGTGTATTTGTTAAATAATTAGCCTCTGAATTAAATATTTTATAGTTGATGAAATTTTAACTCAAATGCCCACACGTAATTTTGATATAATATGCAGTATTTTTACGTTATGAGAAATTTTCATGTAACTTACAAATTTCAGCCTTCCTTTATTATGATTGAACTTTGTTACTTATTGAATCATTTACAACTAACTGCTCTCCTTTACACAGTCATTGATGTATATCAACTTTTCTTTTTGAGACAGAGTCTGGCTCTGTCGCCTAGTCTCAAGTGCAGTGTTGTGATTTTTGGCTCACTGCAACCTCTGCCTCCTGAGTTGAAGTGATTCTCCTGTCTCAGCCTCCCAAGTAGCTGGGATTACAGGTGCCTACCACCATGCCCAGCTAATTTTTCTATTTTAATAGAGACAGGGGTTTACCATGTTGGCCAGGCTGGTCTCGAATTCCTAACTTCAGGTGATCCGTCTGCCTTGGCCTCCCAAAGTGCTAGGATTACAGGCGTGAGCCACTGTGCCTGGCTGATGCATATCAACTTTTAATGTATATTGTTTATTAGGTAGATAAGCCTATTGAGTAAAAGCATTGATTTAAAATTTTTGGCTTCAGAAACTGGTTTTAGGGGCATGCTACCTGATTTTAACTACATGATTAAATACACCCTTTCTTATATAAATATCTTGTCATCAGCTGTATTTTTATTCCTTTATGGCTTATTAATGACAAATTAAATTTCTCTAACCTTGTTGCTGAAGTAATCTCAACTCAAAATGCAACAGCTTTAAAATTTTTTCTGGAGATGGAGGTCTATTTATTATTAGGAATATAAGATAAAATATGTTAATATATAATTACGATAACCTTGTAAATCCCATACATGTTACTAGGTTTGATCTTAAATTATAATAATTTGGAAACTATTAAACCATTGTTTTATGATTCCGATGTTACTTTAATCAGTGTTGCTGAAAAATTGGCTGTCCTATTTAATTATTTTGTCAGTAAAATGAAATGAAAATATTCTTCTTAAAGAAGTTTCTCTGTGACACCAGAGGCAAATTTCAGGTAAAAATTATACATCTTAGTTCTATTTATCATATTTTCATTCCATTAAATGCCCTAAGTGATCTTCCTCTGGTCTTAAAACTTCTATTAGCTGTTAGTATACTGCTCCCTTAGATTGCTTTAACAGTAGCAGTGTATTTTTCTAATTTTTCAAATTAAGTTGAAAAATGAAGTTTATCTCAAAGTCATTAGTGGAGACTTAGAATGTTCTCCCCTCCCCCCCTTTTAAAAAAATAGTAATAAATGACAAGGTTCTGCCCTGTCACCCAGGCTGGAGTGCAGTGGCACTATCTTAGCTCACTGCAGCCTCAAACTCCTGGGCTGAAGAGATCCTCCCACCTCAGCCTGCTATGTGGCTGGACTACAGGCAAACTTAACCACCACACCTAGCTTGTCTGCCACTTTTCCTTTCCTCTTTCCCCTTCCCTCTTTATCCTTTTCTTTTTCTTTGTGGAGACGGAATCTCATTGTGTTGCCCAGACTGGTCTCAAACTCCTGGCCTCAAGTGATCCTTCTGCCTTGGCCTTCCAAAGTGCTAGAATTACAGACATGAGCCACTGCACCAAGCCTATCTAGTCTTTTAAATATGTATGGATGATAGATGGGGAAACTTTAGGTTTTTTTAAAAATATTTTCATAGACTTAATAGTTCAGCCCTTAATTCTGAGGATAGCTGCTTTAACAATAGGATTTGAATTACAGAAGATTATATGTTAATGATAATTTTAAAGGTTTAATGAACTCACTTTCTATCTTAATCTTTTAACAGATCACAGACTGGTGAGAATTGGTTTATGTTGATCCGTGGTCATTGGCTTTTAAATATTAATGATCCATTCTATCTGTAATGTCTATCCATGTCTGATTTTAGAGATGAAAATATGTATATTGAAACTTAAAATTTGTAATGCTTCATCTGAAGTAGTTTATTCTACACTAATATTGGAGTCATTTTAGATAGTAAGAAAGGAAAATTTCTCTAAAGATGTTAAATACTGATTAGCTAAATTACAGGTACTTTTTGATAACTTTAGGACTTGGGTCAAATTATCTTATATAGTTAGATATTTATTTTTAGTGGCTTTTCTTTTTAATGTTTTAAATTCTGTGTATGCCCTCTTGAGTTTGCTTAATATTAGATTTAAACTATTTTTTTTTTTTCATTTTAGGGGCTTCACAAAGGTCAGAGTTCACATTCGGCAGGTCCTAATGGTGAACGACCTCTCTCTTCCACTGGGCCTTCCCAGCATCTCCAGGCAGCTGGCTCTGGTATTCAGAATCAGAATGGACATCCCACCCTGCCTAGCAATTCAGTAACACAGGGGGCTGCTCTCAATCACCTCTCCTCTCACACTGCTACCTCAGGTGGACAACAAGGCATTACCTTAACCAAAGAGAGCAAGCCTTCAGGAAACATATTGACGGTGCCTGAAACAAGCAGGCACGCTGGAGAGACACCTAACAGCACTGCCAGTGTCGAGGGACTTCCTAATCATGTCCACCAGATGACGGCAGATGCTGTTTGCAGTCCTAGCCATGGAGATTCTAAGTCACCAGGTTTACTAAGTTCAGACAATCCTCAGCTCTCTGCCTTGTTGATGGGAAAAGCCAATAACAATGTGGGTACTGGAACCTGTGACAAAGTCAATAACATCCACCCAGCTGTTCATACAAAGACTGATAACTCTGTTGCCTCTTCACCATCTTCAGCCATTTCCACAGCAACACCTTCTCCAAAATCCACTGAGCAGACAACCACAAACAGTGTTACCAGCCTTAACAGCCCTCACAGTGGGCTACACACAATTAATGGAGAAGGGATGGAAGAATCTCAGAGCCCCATGAAAACAGATCTGCTTCTGGTTAACCACAAACCTAGTCCTCAGATCATACCATCAATGTCTGTGTCCATATACCCCAGCTCAGCAGAAGTTCTGAAGGCATGCAGGTTAGTGTAGGAAAGTTTGTCAAAGTGAAAATGTTTGACTTACTGGCATGATCAGAATGCTGAAACATAATTTGGATCTTTTAAGCTATGGAAAGTAAGCAAAACATGGTATAGTCATTCATCTAAAGTAAGAGTTTGACAGAAGCCTTGTTATGCTTAGATGTTGAGGTCAAATTTATTGATGTATCAGATGTGAGAAGTAATCCTGTAAATTGCTTTTTTTTTTTTTTTTTTTTTTTTTTTACTTTTTTTTTTAATTGTACTTTAGGTTCTGGGGTACATGTGCAGATCATGCAGGATTGTTGAATAGGTACACACATGGCAATGTGGTTTGCTGCCTTCATCCCCCCGTCACCTACACATGGCATTTCTCCCCATGTTATCCCTCCCTGACCTCCCCCTCCCCCTGCCATCCCACTGTGCTGCTGTCCCTCCCTTGGCCACCCCCCAACAGACCCCAGTGTGTGATTCTCCCCTCCCTGTGTCCATGTGTTACCATTGTTCATCACCTGCCTATGCATGAGAACATGTGGTGTTTGATTTTCTGTTCTTGTGTCAGTTTGCTGAGAATTACAGTTTCCAGATTCATCCATGTCCCTATAGAGGACACAAACTCATCATTTTTTATGGCTGCATAGTATTCCATGGTGTATATGTGCCACATTTTCCTTGTCCAGTCTATCGTCAATGGGCATTTGGGTTGGTTCCAGGTCTTTAGTATTGTAAACAGTGCTGCTGTGAACATATGTGTGCATGCATCTTTATAATAGAATGATTTGTAATCCTTCAGGTATATACCCAGTAATGGGATTGCTGGGTCAAATGGAATTTCTATTTCTAGGTCCTTAAGGAAGCGCCACACTGTCTTCCACAATGGTTGAACTTTTACACTCCCACCAACAGCGTAAAAGTGTTCCTGTTTCTTCACATCCTCTCCAGGATCTGTTGTCTCCAGATTTTTTTAATGATTGCTATTCTAACTCGTGTGAGGTGGTATCTCAGTGTGGTTTTGATTTGCATTTCTCTAATACTCAGTGATGATGAGCATTTTTTCATATGTTTGTTGGCCTCATATGTCTTCTTTTGAAAAGTGTCTGTTCATATCCTTCTCCCACTTTTGGATGGGTTTGTTTTTTTCTTATAAATCTGTTTTATTTCTTTTTAAATTCTGTATATTAGCCCTTTGTCAGATAGGTAGATTGCAAAAATTTTTTTCCTATTCTGTTGGTTGCCGGTTCACTCTGATTGTTCCTTTTGCTGTACAGAAGCTGTGGACGTTAATTGGGTCTTATTTGTCTATTTTGGCTTTTGTTGACAATGCTTTTGGTATTTTAGTCATGAAGTCCTTGTCTATGCCTATGTCCTGAATGGTTTTGCCTAGGTTTTCTTCTAGGGTTTTTATGGTGTTAGGTCTTATGTTTAAGTCTTTAATCCATCTGGAGTTAATTTTAGTGTAAGGTGTCAGGAAGGGGTCCACTTTCTGCTTTCTGCACTGCTAGCCAGTTTTCCTAGCGCCATTTATTAAACAGGGAATCCTTTCCCCATTGCTTGTTTTTGTCAGGTTTGTCAAAGATTACATGGTTGTAGATGTGTGGCGTTGCCTCCAAGGTCTCTTTTTCTGTTCCATTGGTCTATATCTCTGTTTTGGTACCAGTACCATGCTGTTTTGATTACTGTAGCTTTGTAGTATAGTTTGAAATCAGGTAGCATGATGCCTCTGGCTTTGTTCTTTTTGCTTAGAATTATCTTGGCTATGTGGGCTCTCTTTTGATTCCATATGAAGATTAAGGTGGTTTTATCCAGTTCTGTGAAGAAGGTCATTGGTAGCTTTATGGGGATAGCGTTGAATCTAGAAATTACTTTGGTCAGTATGACCATTTTCACGATATTGATTCTTCCTAATCATGAGCATTGAATGTTTCTCCATCTGTTTGTGTCCTCTCTTATTTTGTTGAGCAGTGGTTTGTAGTTCTTGAAGAGGTCCTTTGCATCCTTTGTTAGTTGTATTTCTAGGTATTTTATTCTCTTTGTAACAATTGTGAATGGGAGTTCGCTCATGACTTGGCTCATGAGTCTGTTGTTATGTATAGAAATGCTCATGATTTCTGCACATTGATTTTGTATCCTGAGACTTTGATGAAGTTGCTTAACAGTTTAAGGAGATTTTGGGCTGAGATGATAGGGTCTTTTGAATATACAATCATGTCTTCTGCAGATAGAGACAATTTGACTTCCTCTTTTTCTAATTGAATACTTTTTTTTTTTTTTGCTTGCCTAATTGCTCTGGCTAGAACTTCCAATACTATATTGAATAGGAGTGGTGAGAGAGGGCATCCTTGTCTACTGCTGGATTTCAAAGAGAATGCTTCCAGTTTTTGCCCGTTCAGTATGATATTGGCTGCAGGTTTGTCGTAAATACCTTTTATTATTTTCAAATACAGTCCATCAATACCTAGTTTCTTGAGAGTTTTTAGCATAAAGTGCTGTTGAATTTTGTCAAAGGCCTTCTCTGCATCAATTGAGGTAATCATGTGGTTTTTGTCTTTGGTTCTGTTTATGTGGTGAATCATGTTTATAGACTTGCGTATGTTGAACCAGCCTTGCATCCCCAGGATGAATCCTACTTGATCATGGTGGATAAGCTTTTTGATGTGCTATTGCAATCGGCTTGCCAGTATTTTATTGAAGATTTTTACATCTATGTTCATCATGGATATTGGCCTGAAGTTTTCTTTTCTTGTTGAGTCTCTGCCAGGTTTTGGTATCAGGATGATGTTGGTCTCATAAAATGATTTGGGAAGGATTCCCTCTTTTTGGATTATTTGGAATAGTTTCAGAAGTAATGGTACCAGCTCCTCTTTGTATGTCTGGTAGAATTCGGCTATGAACCTGTCTGGACCTGGGCTTTTTTTGGGTGGTAGGCTCTTAATTGCTGCCTCAACTTCAGACATTGTTACTGGTCTATTCAGGGTTTCGGCTTCTTCCTGGTTTAGGCTCGGGAGGAGGCAAGTGTCCAGGAATTTATCCATTTCTTCCAGGTTTACTAGATTATGTGCATAGAGTTGTTTGTAGTAATCTCAGATTGTAGTTCGTATTTCTGTGGAGTCAGTGGTGATATCCCCTTTATCATTTTTTATTGCATCTATTTGATTCTTCTCCTTTTTATTTTTTTTAATCAATCTGGCTAGCGGTCTGTCTATTTTGTTGATCTTTTCAAAAAACCAGCTCCTGAATTTATTGACTTTTTGAAGGATTTTTTGTGTCTCTGTCTCCTTCAGTTCTGCTCTGATCTTAGTTATTTCTTGTCTTCTGCTAGGTTTTGAGTTTTTTTGATCTTGCTCCTCTAGCTCTTTCAATTTTGACAGTGGGGTGTCGATTTTAGATCTTTCCTCGCTTCTCTAGTGGGCATTTATTGCTATAAATTTCCCTCTAGACAGTGCTTTAAATGTGTCCCGGAGATTCTGGTGTGTTGTGTCTTTGTTCTCGTTGGTTTCAAAGAGCATCTTTATTTCTGCCTTCATTTCATTGTTTATCCAGTCGACATTCAGGAGCCAGTTGTTCAGTTTCCATGAAGTTGTGTGCCTCTGAGTTAGTTTCTTAATTCTGAGTTCTAATTTGATTGCCCTGTGGTCTGAGAGACTGTTATGATTTCCGTTCTTTTGCATTTGCTGAGGAGTGATTTACTTCCAATTATGTGGTCAATTTTAGAGTAGGTGCCATGCGATGCTGAAAAGATTGTATATTCTGTGGATTTGGTGTGGACAGTTCTGTAGATGTCTGTCCACCTGCTCCAGATCTGAGTTCAAGTCCTGGATATCCTTGTTAATTTTCTGTCTTGTTAATCTGTCTAATATTGACAGTGGTGTGTTAAAGTCTCCCACTATTATTGTGTGGGAATCTAAGTTTCTTTGTAGGTCATTAAGAACTTGCTCTATGTACCTGGGTGCTCCTGTATTGGGTGTGTATATATTTAGGATCATTAGTTCTTCTTGATGCATTGATCCTTTTACTATCATGTAGTGCCCTTCTTTGTCTCTTTTGATCTTTGTTGGTTTAAAGTCCATTTTATCAGAGTCTAGGATTGCAATTCCTGCTTTTTTTTTGCTCTCCATTTGCTTGATAAATCTTCCTCCATCCCTTTATTTTTAGCTTATGTGTTTCCCTGCACATGAGATGGGTTTCCCGAATACAGCATACCAATGGGTTTTGACTTTTTATCCAATTTGCCAGTCTGTGTCTTTTGATTGGGGCATTTAGTCTGTTTACATTTAAGGTTAATATTGTCACATGTGAATTTTATACTGCCGTTTTGATGCTAGCTGGATGTTTTGCCTCTGAGTTGACACATTTTCTTCATTGTGTTGATGGTCTTTACCATTTGGGACGTTTTTTGGAGTGGCTGGTATTGGTTGTTCCTTTCCTTGTTTAGTGCTGCTTTCAGGAGCTCTTGTAAGGCCGGCTTGGTGGTGACGAAATCTCTCAGCAATTGCTTGTCCATAAAGGATTTTCTTTCTCCTTCTCCTATGAAGTTTAGTTTGGCTGGATATGAAATTCTAGGTTGAAAGTTCTTTTCTTTAAGGATGTTGAATATTGGCCCCCACTCTCTTCTGGCTTGTAGGGTTTCTACCGAGAGATCTGCTGTGAGTGTGATGGGCTTCCCTTTTGGGGGTAACCTGACCTTTCTCTCTTGGCTGCCCTTAGCACTTTTTCCTTCATTTCAACCCAGATGAATCTGATGATTATGTGTCTTGGGGTTGCTCTTCTTCAGGAATATCTTTATGGTGTTCTCTGTATATCCTAGACTTGAATGTTGGCCTGCCTTGCTAGGTTGGGGAAGTTCTGGATAATATCCTGAAGAGAGTTTTCCAGCTTGGATTCATGCTCTCCGTCGCCTTCAGGTATGCCTATCAAACGTAGATTAGGTCTTTACACATAATCCCATATTTCTTGGAGGACTTGTTCATTTCTTTTCACTCTTTTTTCTCTATTCTTGCCTTCTAGTTTTATTTCATTGAGTTGATCTTCAGTTCCTGATATCCTTTCTTCTACTTGGTCGATTTGGCTATTGAAACTTTTGTATGCTTTGCGAAGTTCTCATGCTGTGTTTTTCAGCTCCATCAAGTCATTTATATTCTTCTCTAAGTTGTTTATTCTAGTTATCTCATCTAACCTTTTTTCTAGGTTCTTAGTTTCTTTGCATTGGGTTAGCACATGTTCTTTTAGCTCTGAGAAGTTTGTTATTACCCACCTTCTGAAGCCTGTTTCTGTCAGTTCATCAGATTCATTCTCCATTCATCTTTGATCTCTAGCTGGTGAGGAGTTGTGATCCCTTAGAGGAGGAGAGGTGTTCTGGTTGTTGGGTGTTTTCATCCTTTTTGCACTGGTTTCTTCCCATCTTAGTGGCTTTATCTACCTGTCGTCTTTGTAGTTGGTGACTTTCGGATGGGGTCTCTCGAGAAGTGGACGTCCTTTTTGTTGATGTTGAAGCTATATCTTCCTGCTTCTTAGTTTTCCTTCTAACAGTCAGACCCCTCTGCTGCAGGACCGCTGGAGGTCCACTCCAGACCCTGCTCGCCTGGGGATCGCCCACGGGGCCTGCAGAACAGCAAGAGTTGCTGCCAGTTTCTTCCTCTGCTGTCCTCGTCCCAGAAGGGTACCCACCAGATGTCGGCATGAGCTCTCCTTTATGAGGTGTCTCTTAGGGCATACGATGGTCGGGGCATTGCTTGAAGAGACAGTCTGTCCCTTATAGGAGCTCAAGTCCTGTGTTGCGAGCTCTGCTGTTTGTGCAGAGCTGCTGGGCAGGTACCTTTAAGTCTGCTACAGCTGAACTCATAACCGCCTCTTTTCCCAGGTGTTCTGTCCTGGGAAGGTCAGCTTTATTTACAAGTTCCTGTCGTGCTGCTGCCTTTTTTCATAGATGTCCTGCCTTTCACGGAGTAGTCTAGTCACAGTCTGCCAGCAGAGGTGTTGCTGAGCTGCCACAGGCTCTGCCCCGCTGCTGTGTGAACTGCCTTGGTAGTGGTGGACTGCTTTGGTAGTGGGGGATGCACTTCCCCCCACTAAACTGGACTGTCCTGGGTCCAGCTGCACTTGCTGAGAAACTCTCAATCCAGAGTGTTCCAAATTGCTTGTTTTGTGGGGTGGTACCCACCGAGCCAGATTGCCAGGCTCCCTGTCTCAGCCCCCCTCCCTTTCATTTGAATGGGCAGCTCTGTCTCCCAGGCGTTCAAGGCACCAATAGAAACAACCACCCAGACTTGTGTGAGTTTGTGTGTGCCAACCTGGCACCGGCTGAAATCTCCACACTAAAAACTCTTGGCGCTTCTCAGCCCAGAATCTCCTGGTGTTTGGGCAGTGAAAACTTGCTTCGAAATGTGGTGAACACTCACCCTCAGTGCTGTTCTTGCTGGGAACTGCACTCCGGAGCTGTTCATATTCGGCCATCTTGGATCCTCCCTAAATTGCTTATTTTGAGTGGGTGGGTGTGATTGTGCTGTTACTGCCCTCTGTCCTTACTAGGGTTGTCCGTTTCAGTGTGATTGACTTAGCTCTGGGGATTGAAACAAGAGAATGGGTTAAATCATATTTGGCCAAAAACAGAAAGGCTGGAAAACCCTATTGGTTTTTTTTATTTTGATCAGAGCCTATTAAATGTTAGGTTAGGAATTGACCTCATCAATTATCAAGGCTAGCCTTTGCTTACAGTTGAGAAAACTATACTGTTTTTATTTGAATCTAGAAGAGGTTAAAAAGGAGGCAGAAGAGGAAGGAAGAGGTCAGGGGCAATAGAGAGACATAGGCAGACTGTTAGCCATTCTGGAAGGAGCCAGACATAATGTGCTAGTCTAGGAAGGGCAGGGCCTCAGAAATTTAGGAAGAAATGAACCTCCTATGTCCCACAAAAGAAGAATCAAAGGATCAGACAGCACCATCTTTCTCTGATATTTATAGGACATAATTTCTTACTGGCCTTTTCATTGTATATGGCCCATATATAATTTTTCTCGTTTTCTTGTAATTGTTGTCCTCCATAAGTGACTAAATATTGAATGAAATTTAGTTAACATACCTGGAACAAACAAGAAATAATTCTGTAATACTCTTTGGTACATTAAATTTTAAGTTTGAGCAGACATATAGTAGATTTTAAAAAGATGGTTTTTTGGTTGTAGATTGTCATGATATGTAGAAAATAACCATTCTATAAATAGAAAATGTAAACATTAGTTCTAGTATGGCTACATTGACCATTTAATATAGCTTTTACATTTTAAAATTCAAAGCAAAAAAAAGAAAAAAAAAAAAGAAAAAATTCAAAGCAGTTTTTGTTTATAGCCATATAAACCTCTTCCTGCAGTTGCTAGTGCTTATATGTCTTATTTATTGTTATCTAAAAGTATGGTTATCTTTTCTGCTGTTCAGATTATTTTATTAGAAGGTGTCCTGGGTCTACCATTAAATGTTTGTATATTTTTGAGCTAGAGATTCACCCTTGTTACCCAAGCTGGAGTGCAATGGCATGATCTCAGCTCTCTGCAACCACCATCTCCCAGGTTCAAGCAGTTCTCCTGCCTCAGCCTGCCAAGTAGCTGAGATTACAGGCAGGAGCCACTATGCCCGGCTAATTTTGTATTTTTTAATAGAGACGAGGTTTTTCCATGTTTGTCAGGCTGGGCTCGAACTCCCTACCTCAGGTGATCCACCCACCTCAGCCTCCAAAAGTGCTGGGAATATAGGCGTGAGCCACCGCCCGTAGCTGGTCTGTGTTTTATTTTCTATTACTTTCTATTTCATTATTTCCTGTCAATTTTTTTTTTTTTTTTTTTTTTTGAGACAGAGTTTCGCTCTTGTTACCCAGGCTGGAGTGCAATGGCACAATCTCGGCTCACCACAACCTCCGCCTCCTGGGTTCAGGCAATTCTCCTGCCTCAGCCTCCTGAGTAGCTTGGATTACAGGCATGTGCCACCATGCCCAGCTACTTTTTTGTGTTTTTTTTTACTAGAGATGGGGTTTCACCATGTTGACCAGGATGGTCTCGATCTCTTGACCTTGTGAGCCACCCGCCTCGGCCTCCCAAAGTGCTGGGATTATAGGCTTGAGCCACCGCGCCTGGCCATTTCCTGTCAATTTTTAACTATTTAGTTGTTATTCTGACATAAACTAGAGTAGAAATTACATCATTTTTTGTGTTTTATTTTTTCTTTATCTATTGGGTTCACATTGTTGGCAGCATTTTCCTTAGTGACGTACAACATGATGATTACTGTAATCAATCTTAACTTTCTTACAAGATTTTTAAATGTCAGTAACTTAAAAGTACATTGGATGATCTCTAAATGAAATTCTTCTAAAGCATATAGTGAGGTTCTTGAGTTCCTAAAATTTGTTTTATTTAGAAGTTTTGCCGGGCGCGGTGGCTCACGCCTATAATCCCAGCACTTTGGGAGGCCGAGACAGGTGGATCACGAGGTCAAGAGATCGAGACCATCCTGGTCAACATGGTAAAAGCCTGTCTCTACTAAAAATACAAAAATTAGCTGGGCGTGGTGGTGCGTGCCTGTAGTCCCAGCTTCTCGGGAGGCTGAGGCAGGAGAATTGCCTGAACCCAGGAGGCGGAGATTGCGGTGAGCCGAGATCGTGCCATTGCACTCCAGCCTGGGTAACAAGAGCTAAACTCCACTTAAAAAAAAAAAGGAGTTTTTATATTACAGGTTTTTATGTTAGTTTTTTTGTCTCGAAGTTCCACTGTCATTCGCTTCAACTCTGGGCCTACAGAAAATAGGGAGTGTTCAGATTAAACGCTACACTTGGCTCTCCTTAGACACAGTGCCTTGATTCACTACCAGTTTGACAGTCTTCTACCTGCTCCTGCCTCATCTGCTGGAGCCTCTGTCCTGTTTCCTGGCACTACTGCTCTCACTGCTGGAGGAGGGGCTTTCTCCATCATCCACTCTCTGTAGACTCAGGGTGGTTGCTAGAAAATGGGGAAGATTTGGAGGTTCAGAACTAGCATCATGAACTGTATGGACCTAAGGAGGAATATTGTCAGAAAGAGTTCCGTGGAGCTATGTTCTATTCCCCAAGTTACAAAGTAACAGTAGCAGTTTTCATAAGTTTGTATTAATAAAGCTTTGTGCTATAGGTGCTTAGTTGATTGTATTTCTTAATGTATTAAAGATTGCAATCTTCCATCTCATTTTCCAGGCATATACAGACATTCATTTCAGAGTATTTCTGTACATTCACAGTTATATTTTCACATTTTGACTCAAAAAGACCATTTTGCCTTATTATGGAGACTTAATTTTTTTGTATATAACTTGTAAACAGCTAGATTCATCAAAACACTATAGAACCCTGGGGTTACTTGGGTTATTCCAGTAAATCCAGGACTCAATTAATTAATGAAGAGACCAAAAAGTACTCTAATAAATTGGAGCTAACAATCTTTTGAGGCATAGAGAAAAAGGTAAGATGGCAAATTATAGGTGTCATGTTGTTGCCATTTCTGTGTTCTCTTGATGGTGGCCTGTGCTGGGCAGGAGTCCATAACTCAAGGGGAAAGTAACACAGGTACAAGAGATTTGACATCTCTGGTCTGGGAGCTTCCTAATAAGAGATAATTTAAGTGTAGATGAGTTATATCACAGAACGCATTTTTACTGTTTCTCTACCTACCAAATGATATGGGTAAATTTGAAAGTAAGTTTAAGCCAGTATTTTAAATAATTGAGCAACAGTTAATTTTCCCCTATTCTGACTTTTCTCAGAGAGATTTCAAAAATGGGAGAAGAGGATTTAAGATGGAATAATATCTAAATCCATTCCAAAACCTGCTTATTTCTTAACTCCTTTCTCCACTTTGGATATTTACGTTGAAGTTTTATTATT
This sequence comes from Saimiri boliviensis, assembly GCF_048565385.1. Lineage (NCBI taxonomy): Eukaryota > Metazoa > Chordata > Mammalia > Primates > Cebidae > Saimiri > Saimiri boliviensis. The sequence continues at coordinate 41,670,558 of NC_133470.1, forward strand.
TGGCTTTAGGTGTTCAAAACAGTGTTGGACACTCACATGTTCAGAAGATGAAGTCTATTCCTGTTATCCACAGCCCTTCTCTTTGCATTAGGATTAGTCAGTATATTTTAAGTGGAAATAGCTTATATTTGCTATGCAGACCACTATACATATCAACAATTCCTTCAGGGAAATTCCTGTTTGTTTGACACTTGACCTTAATAGGCAGGTAGTCAGTGTTTCAAACACAATAAGAAACTGCTAGGTATGACTTGTATGCACTATTGGGTACCCCTTTATTTCCATATAGGTAGCTAGTTTTTAAAGTGCTGGTTATTTTTTAATCTGATTCTTGTTTCGTTTATGTTAATGTTGCAGTAGTCAGTGGTATACATTAAAAGGCAGTTATAATACTTTTGCTTCTTTCTTGTCTAAAATTTTAATTGCAACATTCAAGTGATTTAATTGTTATCAGCTCCCTTAGTCATATTCCATCTTTTTCTTTTCTATTTGAAAATATTGGCAACGTTTTCTATTGTTTTACTTTCTCGTTTCTCTTTTTTAATTGTTAAAGAACTATATAAATGATAGAGACAGAATTCTAGTGTCAAACCCTGTTTTCTAGTCTCATCTCTCAATGTCCAGAATGTTGTAGAAGCTTAAATTTTGGTGACACATTTAATTAGAGATACCCTTTTATAGCATAGTCAGTTTTAATACATGGTTCATATCTTTCAGTTTCTTCAAAATAGTAATCATTTACTATATAGTAGCACATCCATCTCCTTTCCTAAAAGACAGATTTTCTTTTTGAGTATTGAGTCATATTTTGCTTATATTCGAAAGAGTAGCAGATACACAATTCAACATGAAAACTAATTATTATTTATGTAGATACTGTAACTGTTTTATCTTGCATTGGTTTAATGATAATACTTGAATTGTTGCTTTCCCATTCTCTACCCAAAATTTTCTACTTGTAAAAAGCAAAAATTTGATGGAGTTTATAAATTGGTACTAATTTTATACCCAAATCTAAAAGCTTAAATGTCTATCTGTCTTTAAGTCTACAAGGCACATGCACTTTGTGGAGAGATAATTGAAAACTAGTTTTTGGACAGAAAATTTATTCAACCTGTAACCTGAATTGTTAGCTGACCATAAAATTTCAGTTTAATGATATTTTCATATACTGTTATTTGAAAGTCAATTATTTTCAACCTAAATCATTTCTTTGAGACCTGCCATGAACTTTTTTGTTTTTACCTGGAGTTGTAGTTGAAAAAATTAAGAAAGCAACACCCCTGGTGCTATTTAGTATAACATCTTAAAAGTCTATGGCAGTGAAATTTTAAGCCTTAGTGTCATTAGTACCAACCAAAGGCTAATTTGTAACACTTTGTTCAGTGTAGCAAAATTAGGAAAATTAATTTTGTTTCAACCTGTTTTATTCTGTAAATTGTGATAAAAATACCTTCTTAAGTAAGTAAAATTACTGAGTTTTTGACTTCCCAGAATAATTGAAAATTTCAAATTATTACATGAAATTTATTATGTTAAGAGTACTTGATACTTTAATGCATTGATTGCTATTGAACTTGTAATAATTCAGTGAGGTAAGTTAGTTAATCTGGAGTGGTTTGAAAGCTCAAAATTATTTCTTGTTGATTTTCTAAGTTTGGTAAAAACTTTGGAAATATCTTTCTTGCTTGCACTAAAAGAATTATGGTTAGGGAATAATTCTACCCTATCTTAAGAATTTATAATTTTTACTGAAGGATACCTTCATCAACCTAAATACCAGTAAGTAATAATTATATACAATGTCAGAGAGTAGACAGCAATTATATGCATTGTTTAAGAAGAAATAGTATAATTTGCTGTATAAGTTAGTAGATTGGCGTCTTGTTGAATTTTATTAGTCAAGGAGTTGTACAGGAAATTTTTTTCTGATTTGAGAAAAAGGAAAAAATCTCAGGTTTGAGAATTGTTACAAAGGTATTCTGATTATAATTGCTAAGATGAGACGTAGGAAAAGAGACATTCTGTTTTTTACTGTTATCTAGAACTTTTTTGATAAAGTTAATGTTTTAACATTGATGGAAAAGAATGTGATGGTGGAGAGGAAATTGGAGCTTATGTTTTGTTGTTCAGGTGAAGAAAATAAATTGGAAAATTACAAGCAAAATAAGGAATGTCATCAATAATTATTATGTTGTGATATCTTTTATTTTTCTTCAGTGGAGGATATATAGGAATCAAGTCTTTGCTGAAATTAATAATCATTCTTAGTGTTTTTCCTGATGGATCCACATCTCATGGATTTGTGCAAATACCTAATAATTTAATTAGGACTTAATTCAGGATTTTTTCTTTCTGTTTTCCAAATAAATGTACAACTGTTTTATTTGTCCCCCCCTCCCCGTTTTTTTTTTTTGTTTTTTTTTTAAGGAATCTAGGTAAAAATGGCTTATCTAACAGTAGCATTTTGTTGGATAAATGTCCGCCTCCAAGACCACCATCTTCACCATACCCTCCCTTGCCAAAGGACAAGTTGAATCCACCTACACCTAGTATTTACGTGAGTCTGAATTGACTGACTAGAAGTAAAACAGTGTTTGCTGGTACCTGTCTTTCTATTTATAAAATCTTTCTTTAAATTTATATGGATGCCCTTTAGGAAACATTATAATTATTGGCAGCAAGTTAAATATTTTTTGGGGGAAAAAAGATATATTCAAAAAGATTTTATAATAGCATTTTTAAAAGACCTTCTCAGCTATTAACTGTGATGATATTAGAATCATGAGAAATACTTTTTATTGCCCTAATTTTCAGCAGTATTAGGAAAATACTACCTAAAATTATAACTTTTTTGAGTAAACTGGATTTTAAGTCTGCATTCTACTTAGTTATGTGGACCTTAACAATCATTCTGTTTTATACATCTACCCCCTAAAAAAATACTACCTTCAAAATAGATGTTTGAGAACGTGTCATAGTAGATATATGTTACTAAAAAACTTAATAGGTTATTTAAAATATTTAAAACTAGGAATTCGTTTTGCTTTATAGAAATATAGGAATCTCATATAGGAAGTTAAGAGTTCAGTCAAAGCAATTCCTATTTCTGTTTCTTCCAAATAGATCTTCCTACCCTATTTCCTTTCATTTTCCTGCTTCTATCCCAAACTAAAATTTTTTATAAGTATAAAGTTAGGGTAGTGTATGTATAATGATCCTGAATCTATAAAATGATACTGGAGTTTGTTTTATAGATTTAACCCCTTTGCCCCCTAGAGGCCAAATATTATCACATTAATTCTTCCTCCAACCCGTTGTTATTTATCCCTTACTATGTAAGGGAAGAACTGGGATAGACATGTAAAAAAAAAAAAAAACTTTTAAAGTGAGGTCTCAGGACAAAAATTCAAAATTAAGTTTTTATCTTTTATGGGTCTTCTTCAGTCTGCTTTCTTTGATAATATTTGTCTAGACATTTTTTTTCTTATTTTCGTTTTTTACTGTAATTTTTAAAAGACACATAGCATAAAATTTTCCGTCTTAACTATTTCTGTGTGTGCAGTTCAGTACTGTTAAGCATATTCACATTGTTGTGCAACCAATCTCCACAACTTTCTCATCTTGACATACTGAAACTACACATTGAACAACTCCCCATTTCTCCCTCCTCCCAGCCCCTGGCAACTACCATTCTACTTTCTCTTTCTATAAATTTGACTACTCTAGGAACCTCATGTAAATGGAACCATACAATATTTGTCTATTTGTGACTAGCTTATTTCACTTAACATAATGTCCTCAAGGTTATCCATGTTGCAGCATGTGTCAGGATTTTCTTTTTTTCAAGACTTAATAATATGTAAAACACTTTGATTTTTAAGTTTAATTTCAATTTCATTTCTTTAGTCATGATAAAATGGACAGGAGAAATGTATGTGCTTACTATCTAATTGAAGCTAGACTCAAAAGTCATAGTGATAAGATACTGTCAAATAGAAATACCACCCCATAAAATGTCTTAAACTATATAAAAAAAAGAATATTAATTTGGAGCATAATATTTAAATAAAAGCTGTTTTCCTGAGATTTAACCACATATTTTAATTTTACAGTTGGAAAATAAACGTGATGCTTTCTTTCCTCCATTGCATCAATTTTGTACAAATCCAAGCAACCCTGTTACAGTAATACGTGGCCTTGCTGGAGCTCTTAAGTTAGGTAAGCCTTAAATAAAAAAAGGAAAAAGTTTGTCTATTTCTTTGCTATTTTTTAACTTTTCAAGCACTGACAGAAACTTTTTTTTTTTGTATTTTTACTTAAATTTTTTTTTAGTACTAAGAAAGAGAGACTGTGTGTATCACTTCTTTAATCCATGATGTGAATAATATTGATGGTGATAATGGTTACTGGCAATTTTGTGATGGTTTTTAAATTTAGCTATTATTTTGGTCCATTTACATAATTGTGATTTAGGTTAATAGAAAAAATTTGATTATAAAATGTAGGTGAAATTTGATGCTACTAATAATACTGTAGCCCCATAGCTATTTCCTGGCATCTACAGAAATTAAGTAAGTGAAATTTCAGTCTTTACACACTTAATTCTTTTCAGATGAGATGACATAGCAGTTAGATTCAGGGCTTCAGCATATGGTTCTGCAAATTTGGCACATAGCTCAGGTTGTGTAGAGGCCCTAGTTGGTTTTTATGGGAACTGATAACAGTGCCATAAAATGGTTTACTTTCTTCCTTAAAAGAACAAAACAAAACAAAAAAGCATTTAAAATATTATCCCAAATGTAATTTTCATTTTTTAACTACATTTATGTATTTATTAAGACCTGGGACTTTTCTCTACTAAAACTTTGGTGGAAGCTAACAATGAACATATGGTAGAAGTGAGGACACAGTTGTTGCAGCCAGCAGATGAAAACTGGGATCCCACTGGAACAAGGAAAATCTGGCATTGTGAAAGTAATCGATCTCATACTACAATTGCTAAATATGCACAGTACCAGGCCTCCTCATTCCAGGAATCATTGAGAGTAAGTATTTGTATCCTAAAGATTATTTTAGGATTTTAAAGATGATTTTACTTTGGAGTTTTAAAAGGGTACATTACTTTTATATGCATCTCATCATTTTATGTTACATAAAATAATTCATAAGTGCTATGCAGTTTGCTTTTATTTTATTTATTTTATTTATTTTGAGACAGAGTCTCCCTTGGTCACCTAGGCTAGAGTGCAGTGGTATAATCTTGGTTCACTGCAACCTCCGCCTCCCGGGTTCAAGCAATTCTTCTGTCTCAGCCTCCTGAGTAGCTGGGATTACAGGCACGTGCCACCACGCCCAGCTAACTTTTTTGCATTTTTAGTAAAGACGGGTTTTCAACATGTTGGCCAGGCTGATCTTTAACTCCTTACCTCAAGGGATCCGCCTACTTCGGCCTCCCTAAGTGCTGGGATTACAGGCGTGAGCCACCACACCTAGCCTCAGTTTGCTTTTAGTAAAATCTAAACAAACCTATGGGTTGATGAAGTAAATATCTTTATGGGGAAATAGAATAAAAAGCATCTTACCTTCCACTCTTAAACATATATAGCTATGTGCACATGCATACACCTCTGCTACCTTACATCATTTATAATCAAGATGAGATGTCCTAGGCCTTTCAACTTTCCTCAGGTTTTCTCTCCTCTTAAAAATGGGCAAGTATGAGAATCTGTAGTATAACTTTGTGGCTAGTGAAGGAAATTAGATGCCATGCCAATGAGATTTGACTTGGGTATTTATTTAATGTGGTGTTTGAAGAAATTTTCATGTAGAAACTTAGTTTCAAGGCCAGACATGATGGTTCATGCCTGCAAGCTCAGCACTTTTGGAGGCTGAGGCGGGTAGATGGCTTGAGCTCAGGAGTTTGAGACTAGCCTGGGCAACACAGCAAAACCCCGTCTCTACCAAAAATACAAAAATTAGCTCGGCGTGGTCGTGCACACCTATAATCCCAGCTACTCAGGAGGCTGAGGCAGGAGAATCGTTTTGAGTCGAGGAGGCAGAGGTTGCAGTGAGCTGGGATTGTATCACTGCACTCCAGCCTGGGCAATGGAAGTCAAACCCAGTCTCAAATAAAAACATGAAACTTAATTTCAAAACATAAATAATACTGTTCAATCTAGATAATGAACTTTTTTTCAGTTGTATGGTGGAAAGGATTGCCAGTTGTAGAATACTAAACTTAGACTGCTTTTTGCTTAATCTGTAGGAAGAAAATGAAAAAAGAAGTCATCATAAAGACCACTCAGATAGTGAATCTACATCGTCAGATAAGTAAGTTATTTTTAATGTCTACTTAGTATTTCTTTTTAAAAGGTATGTTTCTAATATTGTGTCTCTTTTTTTTAAGTTCTGGGAGAAGGAGGAAAGGACCCTTTAAAACCATAAAGTTTGGGACCAATATTGACCTATCCGATGACAAAAAGTAAGTCCTTGTAGTCATATTTCTGTGAACTGATGCAAAGAGCTATTCTGAGCAAGATTGGAAAGTCTCTACAGTTTCCTCTTCTGTTTCATTTCTTGTCATTTTTTTTAAGTTGACATGAATTTAAGCTAAATTATTTTTGCCACATTTTACAATTAAAAATTTTAAGTTTTTTTTTTTTTTTTTTTTTTCCCCAAAAATAGAGATGGAATATCACTGTGTTGCTGAGGCTTGTCTTGAACTCCTGGGCTCAAGGGATCCTTTCACCTCAGCCTTCCAAAGTGTTGGGGTTACAGTTGTGAGCCACTGCACCCTGCCAAATTTTGTTTTTACTTAGAATTTTTGTACAGTTTTTCATCAAGATTCTGACTATACGCTAATTACATAATCATAAAATTATATTTTTATTTATATGAAATAGTTATATGAAAGTGTATTTATAAAATATAATTATACAAATATAAAAATAAAAAGGTTTTTTTTACTTTTATTTACTTGGTCAGTAATTTTTATGCCTATTTTTGTTGGAAAATTTTCTTTGGAAAAATTTTAAAATTTAAGCATTTTCCTATGGAAAAGTAAAATATTTATAGATTTAATTGTTTTTCTGATTGGAACACAAGGGTTTTTGAAGAAATGATAAATGTCCACAGATATTTGTAGCAGAGTTTCACTTTTGATGTGTTACTTTATTGCAGGTGGAAGTTGCAGCTACATGAGCTGACTAAACTTCCTGCTTTTGTGCGTGTCGTATCAGCAGGAAATCTTCTAAGCCATGTTGGTCATACCATACTGGGCATGAACACAGTTCAACTATACATGAAAGTTCCAGGGAGCAGAACACCAGGTAATTTGTATGAACTAACATATCATGTTAAAATTGAAAACAAAAATCAAAATATGAAACATGCAAAGACAGCTGGAATCTTGTCATTTATAATTAATAAAACTGAAAGCGTTGTTCCTGTTATAATATTGTGCTTTTTAACTAGGCTCAGATTAAGATTTTTTCCCTTTTCATTATTATTTTTTGGTGTAATAGCTCAGAAACATTATAACAGTTTAATCTGGAGAGGAGTCATTGAAGCAGCACTGGGAAATAAGTTCTTTTGGCCTCAAGACTCTATTGTTGATCTCGTCTGTTGCAGAAGGTGATGGGGGTGTGGTGTTTTTGAATTATTTTTTAACCCCAGGAATAATAAAAAGTATATTTTATTTGTAACCTAATGCACATGTATGTGTACAGCAGTGGTTTCATTGAAGAATACGTTCTCCAATCTATTCCATTGTTTCATTTAAACAATAAATTGTAGATAGCAAATTTCTAAGTGGATCACAACTTACAGTTTTAAAGAAAAACTTCATGATGTGGAAACATTACTAGACTCATTCTAATATCTAGTCTAGATTTTGCCACTAATTAGGCTTCTCACTTTTGGCAAGTTACATTTCTTCTTTACGTCTTTTTCTTCATTTGTAAAATGAATTGCACTGTTTTTAGACTTAAATTTTCTATCCAGTACTAAAGTTCCATCTTCTTCGTGCTCCTTTTGCATTGACATGAAATTTCACAGGGTGATATTCAAAATATTTAACAATTGCTACAACCACAGCACTGATCAGTTAGAAGAGATACTATCGATAACCAGTTCAGCTGTATCAATGTACTGTGGGCTGCACCAGTCTCCCTCAGGTGCTTCTCTTTGCTACGTGATGCAGCCGTGGTTTGAAACCCAGACTGCTTCCTACTTTGTTCACATTCTTATTGCGTCGTGCTTAAGAATTATTTCAAAATAGAGCTATGCTTGCTTCTGGGTAATATGGATCAGTGGTTCCCATCCCATCTGCTCATTTGATTCTCCTGGTCCTTTTTTTCTTTTTTTGGAGTCGGGGTCTTGCTATATCACCCAGACTAGGGTGCAGTGATGTGATCATAGCTCACTGTAACCTTGTTTAACCCCTAGGCTCAAGCAATTCTCCTGCCTCCCAAGTAGCTAGGACTGCAAGTACATGCCACCATGCCTGCTTGTTTTGAGGTTCATGTAATGACTTCAAGTTACCCTTCCCTCTGCCTCCCAAAGTCCTGGGATTAAAGGCTTGAGCCACCACACCTGGTAGTTTTTTAAAAGTATATAATTACTCTCTAGGATTCAGATCCAGGCATGAGGGTGGGTTTCTAACAGAGGTCCCCAGAGGATTCTAATATACAGCCAGGATTAGAACTATTGCTTATAGTTGTTATCCTCAGACCATTGGAAGCCCAATTCTGTGATATTTTATCCATAGTCAGATAAAATGCAAAGAGTTCTGGAACAAATGATGGAAGAACTGTGTTCTGCTTTCTACTCTGTTATTGGACACTAATATAAATATTGAGCAAAAAACATTATTTTGAGTACCTCATTATGGGGTAAACACTTTGTTGCTGGAGATTAGTTCACAAGGAAAAAATGGTAATGATATCTGTAATAGCTAATATTTATTGCTTACTGTGTACAGACAGTCCCCAACTTGAAATGGTTCAGCTTACCATTTTTGGACTTTATGGTGGGTTTATCAGAGTATTAAATGCTTTTTCAACTTAGTCCCATCTGTAAGTCGAGGAGCATCTGTATTAGGCACTGTTATATGCATTCATTAGTTTATCGATCTTAAAAACAGCCCAACAATTTACAGAGATCGTTATTATCTGTTCTTACATATAGGGAAACTGAGACAGAATGGTTTACCAACTTGCCCAGGTTCATGACTAAGCCAAGGAGCATGGCTCCAGAGCCTAATCTTTTAACCATGATTTATACTGCCTGTCATAGAAGCTCTAAGTTAGGAGTTGACACAAAAATGCTACAGTAATGAAGAACTAAATACTACTAGAGTGTTCTCTGTTAAGCATTTGTAAGGTTTTGTTTCTCAAGACCCATTTTTCTATAGAATTGTAGTGTGGTGATTATTTTTTTTCTGTGTAAGTACCGTGTGCTAACCCATTGTGCCACTGGAGCTCCGATTTTTTTTTTCTTTTCACATTTCAGGTCATCAAGAAAATAACAACTTCTGTTCAGTTAATATAAATATTGGCCCAGGTGACTGTGAATGGTTTGTTGTTCCTGAAGGTTACTGGGGTGTTCTGAATGACTTCTGTGAAAAGTAGGTTTCCAAAGTAAATTTTCTTAAAACATATATTAGAAAGCAGTAATTGTAAAGGACAGCTTACCAAGCTGGATATCCTAATGGATAAATTGCCAGTATTCACTTACATTTGGCAAAGAATTCATTTTAAATGATTTGGTTCCAGATATATTTTGTGTTATTGGAAATACTTTAAGAAAGATGCCATGAAACCACTTCCTGCAATAGTAGTACCCATGAATTTAGAAGATAGAAAAGTTGAGTTATTTAATTTTTAAAATGATGCATACTTATTCATTTGAAATGTATATATTCCAAGAAGAATTTGTTTGAACTGACAATTTTTTCTTTGAAGAAATTTTTAAAAATGTATTATGTATTTTTTATTTTTTAATAAGAGATGGGGTTTCACCATGTTGCCCAGGCTGCTCTTGAACTCCTGAGCTCAGGCGATCCACCCACCTGGGCCTCTTGCAATGTTGGGATTACAGGCATGAGCCACCACGTCCAGCCTAGATTTTGTTTTCTCTAGTTGAAAGAACTTGGCTAGTTCCTTTCCTTAAGATCCCCAAAATAGCCTTTATTTATTTCTGTGTCTTGGGTTAAAGAGTACTTTGGAAATTTTTTTTAGTTGGTTTCAATTTGATCATTTGTCTAGATAGAACCTTATTATTTCTTCTTTTCTAAAAAGTACTTTATATAAGGACCTGATATTTTCATTTAGTAATAACATTAGAAAATTAGTATAGGATACAATTATATACACATTTGGTGTTATGCTCCCCATCCCAATTAGATAAAAGGGAAAAAGGAAACATTTACAAAACATTTCAATGTAATCTCATTTACATATGAGATTACATTGAAAACTAATTATACATATATTCCACATACTAACTTCTTTATTTAGTTACTTATTTATTTTTTTGAGATGGAATCTGCTCTGTTGCCCAGGCTGGAGTGCAGTTGGTGCAATATCGACTCACTGCAACCTCCGCCTCCCAGGTTCAAGCAATTCTCCTGACTCAGCCTCCTGAGTAGCTGGGGTTACAGGTGTCTGCGACTATGCCCTTCTAATTTTTGTATTTTTAGTAGAGATGGGGTTTCACCATGTTGGACAGGCTGGTCTGGAACTCCTAACCTCATGATCTGCCCACCTCAGCCTCCCAAAGTGCTAGGATTACAGGTGTGAGTCACCGTGCCCAGCCCCACACTAATTTCTCAGTTCTTACTTTGGTTTAAGAATCTTTGCTGTAAGTATTTGTATTTAAAGTAAGAAGTGCATCATAGTTGAAAAACCAAAAAAAAGGATATTAATTCATTGTTTCCTTATATGCGAACAAGAGATAATTACCTTATATTGTCTTCACTATTCATATATTGGTTTCTTTCACTGTAAGAAAGCCAAAGATAAGGAGTTTTAAAGTTTCTAATGTACTGATGAAATAACCTGATCTACTTTAATCTGTACTTTCTTTTATGTACCAGCAGTCTAGTAGCAGCAGTGAAAGAACATTGTCATATGGGAAATCTCCATTGTGCTATATAGAAAGATTTTTATTTCTTAAACTTTTGAGTTAATACTATGTTGTTGGAGCTATAGTATAGTGATCCTTGTTCATTGTTTCCGAGTAGGGATTGGCTATTTTTTAGGGTATAGTTTTCTTTCCTATCTAAATGGAGAGGTGTCTTAGGGGAAAAAACGGTAACTAGACTAGGCAGATGATGTCCAAAAAGCTTGAGCATGGGGATAATAAAAATATCAAGTTAGTAGGAAGGGTTAGGTAAATTTAATAACTCAGTTGTGAAAGTAGTACTTGCTTCTTCAGCATTTCACTTGTAATTTTGTTTCACATAAAGATTGTTGTTTTTAATAGTGACTATATACTGTCTCTAATTTTTTTTATGGCTTTAAATAATACCTGTCTTGAAATAACCATTCTTTTGAATATATGATTAAAACAATGCATGCTTTTTGGCAAGTTTGTTTTTTTTTTGTTTGTTTGTTTTTTGGGGGGGTTATTTGGGATTACTTGCTTTTGGATAAAAAGTTTTCTGTAATTTTGTGATGGCAATACAGGGATGAAATAAGGCTAGGATTTTTGTTTATAGCCATTTTTTGCTTTATAGGCAACTTTTTCTGGACTGTATATGCTTGGCCTTGTCACACACGATAAGCCAATCCTTATCTCTTTGCAGTTAGGCTACCATTTGCACTCTAGTCTAAACTTTAAAAGAGTAGCCTTGCATTTTTCAAGAGAAAGAAAGAGAGGCTAAGTTTCCTTCTAGATAGTTTGGCAATTTTTTTTTCCATAAAGGGCCAGATGATAAATATTTTTGGCTTTGCAGGTCACATGCTGTCTGTCACAACTGTGTCACTATAGCACAGACATAGTCAGAGATCGTACAACAAATGAATGGACATAGCTGTATTCTAATAAGTTTTGTTTACAGAAACACGAAGTGGGCTGAATTTGGCCCTTGGGCCATAGTTTGCCAACCCTTTATCTAGATAAAAAATAAAATTTAAACCAGTAAAAACAATTATAAAGTATACTTTATCATGCGCTGTAGCACAAGACAAATAAAATCGATATTATTTCTTAGATCTTAAAGAAAGGAACATTTTTACTCTCTAAGTTCTTCATTCCCCAAAATATGAAATTCGAAGTAGTTAATTCAATTTTATAAAGTTATTTTATGGGAAAAGTTTCTATGTAGTTTAAAAAGTACTTCATATCATGGTGGGGAATAAGAACCCAGATATTAAAAGCTTAATAATATCTATGGAATGTTTCCAAAGTATATTGATAGTAGTGGTCATGATTATTTGTGCATTTGCATGATTGTTTGTTTTTGATAAAGTTGTTTTCAACTGCATAGTTTTAATCAGGTAATCATCAAAACTGTATAGAGACTGACATTCTGTCTCCTTTTCCTCAGAAATTAAGGAAAGTTCCTGGTACTTGTATTGTCACAGTGTTCCTGTTTATTCACCTTCCGTTTACCTTTTAGGGATTTCTAGGTGCTCCAGGGAGAAGGCTTCAGTCAAAAATAGTCTTTATTAAAAGTTAATGTATGTGTTACTTGAAAGTAGCTTTGGATTTCATTTGGATCTTTGAAAAATCAATTTAAGATGGTAATACTGGGCCGGGCATGGTGTAATATCATGCCTGTAATATCAGCACTTTGGGAGGCCGAAGCAGGCGGAGCACCCGAGGTCAGTAGTTCGAGACCAGCCTGGCCAACATAGTGAAACCCCGTCTGTACTAAAGATACAAAATTAGCCAGGCATGGTGGCAGATGCCTGTAATCCCAGCTACTTGGGACGCTGAGATTACAGTGAGCCTGGATGGAGCCACTGCACTCCAGCCTGGATGACAGAGCAAGACTTTGTCTCAAAAAAAAAAAAAAACACACACACACACATTAATACTGATCCTTAGTCATTTAGTATTAGTACTCGACCATAATTGTGTACTGTTTACATACATACAGCAGATCTGTTTGCACGAGCAATTATGTTTCAATAAAGTGAACAAGTGTTTATTTAAAAAAAAAAATGTGATGTTTTTCTTCTGGTCTTACTAGGAGCTTCTTAATGTACTTGATCTATTTCCGTTATTTACTTTTTTTTTTTTTTTTTAAATTTCAGAAATAATTTGAATTTCCTAATGGGTTCTTGGTGGCCCAACCTTGAAGATCTTTATGAGGCAAACGTTCCAGTGTATAGGTTTATTCAGCGACCTGGAGATTTGGTCTGGATAAATGCAGGCACTGTTCATTGGGTTCAGGCTATTGGCTGGTGCAACAACATTGCTTGGAATGTTGGTCCACTTACAGGTATTATAAGGAATACGCTAAAAAAAAAAAAAGTTTATAAAGGATTATATCCAATAGGTCTGTTCTTTTTTTCTTGAAATATAACTCACCAAAAGTTATAAGAAGAATGTTTCCTTGCATAGAATTATAATTTGTAGTATAATAAATGTAATTCAAGTTAACAAATGGAAATCTAAGACCATAGATATTAGCAGATAACAAGTTTATGGCTTTATATACATGAAGGATATAATATATTTAGAGTGCTCGGTTTGTTTTATTTAAAAAAATCCTTATGTGAGAAAACAAAGTAGAAAAATTACTCTTTCACATTAAAAAAAAACCCTAGTATTTCATATGAATAGCTCTGTAATGTCAAAATCTGTTTGAATTATGCCTGCCTTCAGACAGTATTCACTTTAAGGTTAAGAATGTGGAGTTTAGAGCCAAAAAGACCTGGATTAGGACCAGGATCTGGCTCCTGTAACTTTGGGCAAGTGATTTAACCTCTCTGGTTCTTGATTTCTTCATCTGTATAATGCAAGTAGTGAAATTAATAAGGTGATGGTGAAGAGTAAATGAGATAACGGATAAAAATAAAAATAACACAATGCTTGGCACATAGGCATAGGAAGTGCTCTTTATATGATCGCTAATATTACTACTGTAATTATCATAAAGCATAAAAATTATTTTTATAGTGTTTGGAGGTTTTCAGAATTAGTGTTGAAGATATCACCTGAGCAGGTGATAATGGTTATCTTCATATCTTTTGGTACTTTGGGTTGCTTTATAACTGTTTTTTTTTTCCTAGCCTGCCAGTATAAATTGGCAGTGGAACGGTACGAATGGAACAAATTGCAAAGTGTGAAGTCAATAGTACCCATGGTTCATCTTTCCTGGAATATGGCACGAAATATCAAGGTCTCAGATCCAAAGCTTTTTGAAATGATTAAGTAAGTGTTTTCTAAAACTGCTGTAGTCCCTCTCTTTTTGGGGAGTGTTAACTATTAAAATTTTTTTCTCCCTTAGAATTATGTTGACATCAAAACACAGTAGTCCAGAAGTGTAGCAGAATGTAATAAGAGAATCCACATGTTAAAAATATTTTTTCCTTTCAAATAGCCCACTGTGGTACAGAAAGGAAAAAAAAGACGTGTGATTATAAATCAGTAGATTCACAAACCTGTGCTTCTTTCCCATTTCTCTCTGATATCCCAGGAGAACTTTAATTTTAATATTGAAAATCTGTCTTTAGTAACTTCAGGGGAAAATGGCATGATAGAATATTTGTTGTCACAGACAAATTAGCAGTTAATATTATAGGGATTTGACTAAAATGCTAATTTTTAAATTTTCAATTACATAATCTATGTTTTAAGTGTCTCTTTTCTGAGCTACTTTTAAACTTTAATGTAAGTTATATAAATTCTTATCTAGGGACCTAGTTTGAATACATATATACCAGTAAGCTTCTCGTTTGTTTTCAGAATTTCTTAGCCATTTTGTAAATCTATTTAGAGGTACTGTTTTCAAAGAATGCTATATATCAGTGTTTCCCTAAACTGTGTTTTCCACTACTAACTCTGTCCCCAAAAGATGGGGAATTCTGGCTAAGGGAATATGGGAAATGATAGATTGAAGTTCAGCAAGTCAACAAGTTCTTTATTTAAAAATTTTTTTAATTTATTTTTTGTAAAGTATTTTAGATACTGTATGTGTTAATGTAATTTGTGAATGAGGGAGAAGAGTTACAGGGTACAGTATTTCCCAAGCTTATTTGACCAATATCTTTTGAAGAATTAGTTTTCCCAAAAGCTCATTTTGGAGTACACTGCTTTATATTCATTGATAAAAAATAAATTTGTCTTAGTCTTTGTTAACATAGTGTTTACATAAAGTATTTCTCCTGGAGATAGATTAATTTGGTCAGCATGTGTTGTTTTCAAAATATTATCTTTTGAAAGTAATCCTGGCTTGTTAAAATGATTTCAAATCTGGATCCAAATTTTTATTTAAACAAAAATTGTGTGGCCAATGTAACATGCCTTTGAATTATTTTATAGCACAGCCTTTTCTCAATTGCATCGTTTTATCTAGTCATGGGTAGAAGGATAGGGGAGACAAAAAGGACCAATACCAAATCATAGCAAGTAATGTACAAATTCTTTACAGCATTGGATCTTAGGGACCATATTCTCCATAAATATAATTTATAGTGGGGTGGGGAATTGTCTCTCCATTTATCCTATTATACTTCAGAATGATACTTTACCCTGAATCTCAAGTTCAGTGGGGTTTTTTTGTTTTTTTTGTGTGTTTTTTTGAGACAGAAATGACCTAAAGTTACTGAAGGTGTTTAGTAGGTCGGAGGTAGTCATAAACTAGATGCTAAGTCATTAGATCACTTAAAGGTAGTTCAGTATAGAAGCCATTCATGTAATAGCTATATAGACTGAAAGTAACTCATTACATTTTGCGTAGATTAGGATTTTATAATTAGAAAGGATTTTAAGGTCACGTAATCAGCTCCTGCTTGATACAGTAATCGCATCTATATTCATAATTTGTGGTCATTCAGTAAATTCTTAAATATTATTTTCATCTCACTGTAATTCTTGAAAGTTATTTACAAAGTGGCCTGAAGTCTACCTGTCATTTGGTCCCAGTTTCATAAATATATTTAGGATTTATGTAGAATAAATCCCATTCAACAAATGTTTGAAGACTAACTCCATACCAGAGACTATTCTAGGCACTGATGATAGACATACTTGCATTTAAGATGAATATCTGTCCTCTGGAGTCTTAAATTCTAGTAGAACAAGAAAAAACAGTATAATTATTTTATATGAATAATTTATTTATATGAATAAGATAAAATACAATAATATTTGGGAAGAAGAAAGGTCAGAGTGCTACTTTTGCTTAACTGGTCTGAGAGAGTGAGTTTTCTGCTTAGCCCTGAATAATGAGATGAAATCAACTACACGAAGATCTATGGGTAGAACTTTTCATATATAGAGAACAGGTGAAGGCTAAATTGAGAATAACTTTGGCATGTTTATGGATCAAAAAGACCAGGGTGACTATAGCTGAATGAGAGAAAGGAAGTGTGCTGGTGATAAACTTAATGAAGCAAGCAGGAAACAAGATTGTACATGGACTTTCTGGACACGGTAAGAAGTTTATTAATTCTAGGTGTTACAGCTTGCCATAGAGGATTTTAAGCAGGAAAGGAATAGGTTTTACTTTAAATTTAGAAAATGGATTTAGTGGCTGGGCACAGTGACTCACACCTATAATCCTAGCACTTTGGGAGGCTGAAGCAAGCGGATTGCTTGAGGTCAGGAGTTTAAGACCACTGTGGCCAACATGGTGAAACCCCAATTCTACTAAAATACAATTAGCAGGGCATGGTGGCGGGCACCTGTAATCCCAGCTACTCAGGAGGCTGAGGCAGGAGAATGGCTTGAACCTGGGCAGGTGAAGAATGCAGTGAGCCAACATCGTGCCACTTTATTCCAGCTAGGGTGAAAGAGCGAGACTCTGTCTCAATAAAAGAAAATTGATATAGTTGCTTTGTCTAGAATGAGTTCAAGGCGGTAAGCTTAGAAGTAGGGAGGACAAATTAGGAGGCAATTGTAACAGTAGAGACCAACCACCTGGACAGAGAACCTCTGTGAAAATAGGGGGTCAAACTAGGGACTCTTCTGGAGCTAAAGCTCTTAGGAATTGCTCATAGATTAAGTGGTTAGGTGAGAAGGAAAAAGGAACAAGAAAAAATTATCATAGCCTTTTCTTCTTGATACCTGATTGTCATTAATTTAAACATTAATCACCTCTATCATCTTTTCCATTCTCTACCCCACCCTCATTATTCTTGTTATCCTTGGAGACTCCTTCCAGTTTATTACTGTTCCTGTCAATATTTGAAATGTTAGGCATTGACATTTTTGTTGTTATAAAGTTGTCCTGTGTTGAGATTAGACACACAAAATTTGGGTGTTTTTCCACTTATAATTTATAGTGATACTGTTGTTTCTTATACATTCCCTTTTTTTTTTAAACCTAGATGCACTTACATTCTTATCTATACTCCATTTTACCATATACTACAAAAGTCTGATCATTTAAATCTTGATTGTATTTCTCATGATATTAACAATTTTCCTCCCAGCTTGAGTACCTGTTGACACACCAATTGACACACCATTTGAAAGTGTTAACCACAAGTCTAGACCCCTAGGCCTTGCTTTATAAGTCTCCCTTTTTGAAATACTGTCATTCAGCCATTGCTAAAAATGTCCTTTTCAGCAGCCAGCATCGCTCCCTTTTTTGATTTAATGAGTCTTTGCTTATTGCATACAAGGCTCTAGGCTAGGCCCTGAGTGTTTATAAATACATGGTATAGGTCCTTTCTTCAAGTGACAGTGCATATAAATAAATAGATTGAAAGAAATTCAGTGATAGAGCCACTGGATGTTTCTAGCCCAAGGAGTCAGAGTTTTTTTTAAAAAGCTGTGCATTCTGGGGAAGAATGTATTTTGTGTGACGGATGAAAATGAGGAGGCAGGGAGAAGAGAAAGGAGTAACACTTAAGTCAGCTTAAAACCAAACTCTTGCACCAGAAAGATGCCCCAGCTCATCCATAAAATAGCATACATACCATGTCTCCGTAAGTCCAACACAGTTACGTTTTCGTCCAGTGAAGGAGTAAATCCCTTTTCTTCACTTGAGCACCAGGCAAAATAGTTGGCTTATGTAGAAAGGCCAAGTTGTATGAATAACTCCAGTCTTCAACCACTAAAGTCATACTCAACATCATAATTCTCAGAGAGTCAGAGGAACTCTGTAGAGGAATAGCAAATGTATACTCCAAATCATGTTCTCTGCCTCCTGCTGTCATTCTCTCCCCTATACCTCCCTTCTTTGCCCTCCCTCCTGATTACCTTCCCTGCTGTGCATTTGTATGAGTTTAAATGTATTTACAATACAACTGCTATATGTATATTGACAAAAATTGGTGATATAATGATTTGGCTTGAGCACAATGTGTGATGAGTAGTTGAATAAGGTGTAGTTGTAAAAGTTGAAGCAGATTATGCTTTTTATACCAAACTTAAGACTTCTGTCGGTGAGCTCTTGGTGGGTTTTTAGCTAATACGATCTAATTTAGGTTTCATAAAGGTGTTTTTAGCTATTAAATAGAGCAAACTTTTGGTAAGAGGAAGGAGTGAATCAAAGATTCTTTGACTTTTAAGTCTATATATGTAGATGGTTTAGTAATAATACTAATTAATAAATTGGGCTTAGTACTTAGCCAAGCACCAAGCAAAGGGCTTCCCAGACTGTATCTCACTTACTCCTCACAGCATCCCAAAGTCATTCAGTTGACTAGAGGTAGAGCCAGATTTTAAACCCACATCTGTCTGTGAAAGTGCTTGAGTGAGTCTATGGCACATGACTTCATTTGGGGGCAAGTTGGGGGAGTCAGTAAGAGTTGGATAGAGCTATTTAGAAGAAGCTGACTAGGGAGTCTTCTACCTAGGAGTGTGTGACTGCCTTCAGAGGGAAGGGGAAAGAAAGAGTTGGGGATAGCACTTGGGAGAGGGGATGGATATGTCTATTTAAGAAAAATAGGTGAACTAGATAACAGGAGAGCGTGGAGAACGTATTGTTACAGAAATAGAGAAGGAGGTCTTTTTCTACAAGTACAGTTTGCTGTATAATTGTTACATCCAAATCATTGCTCTAATTTTCAAATCTAGTTCCTGCCAAAAAATGAAGTGGTGTTGGTTTTTTTCTGGCTTGTGAGCTGTGCCCATTCTTAATAAGTGGTTCTCTCTTGCCATTCCTTCCCTCTGTTTTGAGTTACTTTCTTCATCTCCTGTTCACTCTGCCACCCACAGCAGTTTGGCTTTCTACCTTCAATAAGCCCAGCACTTCTCTTATTAAGGTCACCAGTGACCAACTGTTGTACATCTGCAAAGGCACTAATGTACACTTCAAAAATCTGCCTTTTTTTTTTTTTTTTTTTTTTTTTGCATTTTAGGTTTTGGGGTACATGTGATGAACATGCAAGATTGTTGCATAGGTACACACATGGCAGTTTGGTTTGTTGCCTTCCTTCCCCTCACCTGTATCTGTCATTTCTCCCCATGCTATCTCTTCCCACCTCCCCACCCCCCCATCCCTCCCCCATTTCTCCCCAACGGACCCCAGTGTGTAGTGCTCCCCTCCCTGTGTCCATGTGTTCTCATTGTTCAACACCCGCCTATGAGTGAGAACATGCGGTGTTCAAAATCTGCCTTTTTAAGCCTAGCATGTGAATGCCTCAACTCTGATTCCCACTTGCCTTGTCAGCCATTTCTCCCACTGCTGCCTTTAAGTGTGTGTTTTAATTTTTTTCTATTTATTAATATTTTTACCACTCTATTTACTATTTTAAACCATCTTTAATATGAACTGCAACTTTTATATCTCCCCCTTTTTCTCCTTCGAATCATCTTTTAATAAAGCATTAATTCTGTATATGTTGAGCATGTAAATTATAGGCTATTTTAAAATAAAAAATACAGCTAAATGTAAGAAATGAAATGGAAAAGATATACAAACATAGTCTTCTTCCTTAACTCTCTCCCTGAATTGTTGTTTTTAGTCCTTAAATACTGTGGATCTACAGTGTGTGATTTTTAGGCTTTCATAGTTAAGTGGTAAGCTCGCTCAACCAAAAAGAATGTAAGCAAAATTTACCTTGTGCTTTCTCATCCACTTGCTCCCTCAGCTCTACCCAGTTCTTTTTATTCAGTAAATGTTTGTTGTGTGCTGCATTGATACCCCAGGTTTGTGCTAGGTGAAATGGATTTGATCACTTCTCTGACTGCTCAAAGTGAATTGAGAAACCATCTAACCATTAAAACGTGATCTTTAATGATAGAGATATTGGTAAGAAACCATGGTGGGGCAGCATAGAGGAAGGCACTTCTGAAAGAGTGGAAGGTTCAGTAAAGGCTTCACCAGAAGTACTACAGCTTCGCAGTCTCTTATTGTAAACCCTTTAGGCCAAATGTGTTTTAGAACTAAGAATTTTTAGATGTAGCAAAACCACCATGAAATACCATCTCACACCAGTCAAGAATGACTATTAAAAAGTAAAAAAAAAAAAAATAAAATAACAGGTACTGGCAAGGATGTGGAGAAAAAGGAAAACTTACACATTGTTGGTGAGATTGTAAATTAGTGGAACCATTGTGGAAAGCAGTGTAGCGATTCCTCCAAGAGCCAAAAGCAGGACTACCATTCAACTTAGCAATCCTATTACTGAGTATATCCCCAAAGGAATGTAAGTCATTCTGTCATAAAGACACATGAATACATGTATTAATTGCAGCACAATTCACAATAGCAAAGACATGGAATCAACCTGAATGCCCATCAATGGTAGACTGCATAAAGAAAATGTGGCCCATGTACACCGTGGATTACTATGCAGCCATAAAATAGGAACGAGATCATCTCCTTTGCAGAAAACATGGGTGGAGTTGGAGGCCATATCCTCAGCAAATGGATGCAGAAACACAAAACCAAGTGCCGTATGTTCTCACTTATAAGTGGGAGCTAATTTATGAGACCACATAGGCGCATAGAGGGGGAACAACAGACACTGGGACCTATTGGAGTGTGGAGGGTGGGAAAGGAGAGAGAACCAGGAAAAGTAACTAATGGATACTAGGCTTAATACCTGGGTGACAGACTAATCTGTACAACAAACCCCCATGACACAAGTTTACCTACAACAAACCTGCACATGTATCCCTGAACTTAAAAGTTAAAAAAAAATTTTAAAGATAATGTTTTTTAGATTTAGAAAGGTAATTGAGTATATTTATAATGTATTTTGCCTTCCCAGCAGGATCTGTTGCAGCATCCTGGGATCAAACACATTAATATTTCAGCACTAAAACATATAGTCACTCTAATGAGCTAAGTGAATATTATAAGTAGTCCCAGGTCAAATTTCAACACCACGTGAGTTTATGCAAGATTTATGAAAAATTTGTGGGATTATAATAAGGGATTATGAATCTGTATTTGCACTGGGTTATTTAATAATGGAAAATGGTGTTTCCTTCTGTTGTCACCTTCGGATTTCTCATTATCATTTTGAGAATGAACTGCCTGTACTTCTTTAAGCAAGTCAACATCACTTGCTTTTTCTCTGCACTTTCAAGTTCAAATCTGGTCTTTAAGGACCCTGTGATTCCACAGAGTTCTATTTATCTGAGTAAGTTATTTAGTAAATCTCTCCAAATTTCTACAATCTAGCCATTTTGCTAAAATACATTAATCATTTTCTACTTCACATTCTTCCAAATATCTCATGTGTTGGCATAAGTCAAAAGAATATATATTCTCTTGATTACTTCTTTCATTTGATAATGCAGTGAACCTGACTTAAAAGTTCACAACCTAACTCCTTAGAAAAATTTAAGTGGAAGCTTAGTGCATAACTTCTCTTTTGACGTCATTTAACTGTTTAAATGAAATAACTTTTCTCTACAAATGAACTTAATTTCTCCTTTAGGCCAAACTTTTAAGTGTCTTTCCCTGTTTTATGTCATACTTGTGTATTCATATTAGCTGAAGATAGATTTAAACTTTTGTTGCTAAAAATTTCAGGTAGACTTCACATTGGCAATGGCTACCAATGAGAAAGCTTTAATGTTATTTAATATTTTAAATAATGGTCAAATTTTTGCATGTTGGATCACTTGGCAGCAAGATGAAACATTAAATGGAAGGCAGAAAACTTAAAGGCATAAATCAGAAGATAATTGCTCCAGTTCAGACAAAAGGAAAGACAAATATTAGAGGGTAAAATAGACTACACTTGGTGATTGCTTGGTGGTGAAGTTGAGGGAGAAGTCTGTATTGCTGGACTTCGGCAGGGGCCAGACAGTGGAACATTTGTGCTTGGTCATGAAATTGGAGGTGAAGAAATGAGTTGCGTGTAGAAAATGATGGTTACCAACTTGGCTAGCTTTAGACATGCAGAACTTGAATTCCTCCTACAAGATTTAAGTTGAAATTTCTGTTAAATAGCAGCTAGATGGATGTATGGTTCTCTTGTTTAGAAAAGGAGTCTGAGATAATACATTCATAGCCCTTAGCTGGCGGATAAGCAATCACTGCTAAGGTATTAGCTATTGAGTTTTCCTAACCGTTAGCTATTTTTAAAGTAGAGCAGTGCCCACACAAAGAAATGAATAAAGGAAAACTTTTAAGATCAAGGGTACTGACCTCCTTTAATTCATTGAACTATGACAGTTTTTCTATGTTAATATATCTATTCTCCTTTAAAAAATATAAAATTTACGCCGGGCACGGTGGCTCACGCCTGTAATCCTGGCACTTTGGGAGGCCAAGGCGGGTGGATCACGAGGTCAAGAGATCGAGACCATCCTGGTCAACATGGTGAAACCCCGTCTCTACTAAAAATACAAAAAATTAGCTGGGCATGGTGGCGCCTGCCTGTAATCCCAGCTACTCAGGAGCCTGAGGCAGGAGAATTGCCTGAACCCAGGAGGCGGAGGTTGCGGTGAGCCGAGATCGCGCCATTGCACTCCAGCCTGGGTAACAAGAGCGAAACTCCGTCTCAAAAAAAATAAAATAAAATTTACATATATAACACATTGCTGCAGTCCTCCCCAACTTGTTTATACTTTTTCCTCCAACTTTTACTTTGAAAGAATAGTACAGTAAATACCTGTGTAAACTCATCTGGATTCATCAGTTAAGTTTTTGCCACATTTATTTAGCAGTCTCCGTATATGCTCACATGCTTGCATGCACTTTTTCATGTAAGCTATATGAAAAAGTAATTTGCACACATCGTGACGTATCACTTCAAATACTTCATCCTGCATCTTAAGAAACGGTTGTTCTCCTACGTACCTGTAATACAACTTACCGTATCTAGGAAATAGGAAATTCCATAGTATCCTTTAATACACAGTACACATTTAGATTTTCCCAACTATCCAAAAATGTTCTGTCTTTTTTTTTAGCTCTTGCCTCTGCTCACTCTGCCACCCTTATCCATATTGAATCAAGGTTCACATTTAATTGAATATGTAGTCATTGTGTCTTCTTTCTTTTAAACTTATCAAAGTCTTTTTTAATGACATTTTCTTTTTGAAGACAGCAAACCTTTCTGTTGTGCAAGAGTTCTACATTCTGGATTTGTTTTCTCGTAATTTTATTTGGGGTAAATTTTTGACAAGAACTACTAATGATGCTTACTTTTGTTAAACTCCTGCCTCACACCAGTATAAACTGTGTCAGAGATATTTTCATTAGTGGGTCCTGAGTAAGTTAAGTTTTAATAAAAAGGCAATTTTAAAACCTAAAATTAGGGGTGAGGAGATTATTATTAGTTTTTAATCTATGTATGTCATAGTATATGTTTTTTATCTTGTAGTTTTAATTTTACAACTGGTAGATTGATTTAAACGAAACCCTCTGCAAATTCATGATTCCCATTTTAAGATATTTCTGATACAGTACTTTGGCCTGTATTTTGTTTTCTCTTTGTACAATCCTAAGACTCTTTGCTTCATTTTCATAGGACTCATACATTCCTTGTTTCACCACTGAAGTATTTGTTTTTAGCAGGACCCTTGAAAGGAATCAAGTGTTAGTGCAGGAGATGAGCTCTGCAAACCGTTGGTACTGATGAGATTTTCCTGTAGACAACAGGCTATTAGAATAAATAGACTTATAGGGGCAGTTGATACAGCCGATCCCAACAAATGTGCTACAAACTGTTACAGTCATGTTAGACTGTTGTCAAATTAATGCAATGGTAGTATGTTTTCAATACATTGGAAACTTTGGTTTCTTCACCAGCAAGTTTGTGAGTTCCGCTTAAATCATCACAATAAGTAGTTTAGTAAATCTTAAAATACATCAAAAGCAGAATGCCAAGGAGTGCATTTTCCTCTGAAAAGTTTAATATTAGGAAGTCTTAGATTTAGGAGGAGCATGTTAAATAGTATACTGAGGAGTAGAAAGTTAATTTTCAAATGGATACACATTCATTTGTCTTAATCCCCTGTAATCTGCCAGACAATAACACATTCTGAAAATACTAATAACATATAAGCCAATGGATGAAAATAAATTCTTAAATTTCAACAGTGCCAAGCCCATTAAAAACCACTCCTCACAAACTTAATTTCTTGTCACATTTTTTTGTCATTCTTTTGACCACTTGTAAAAGCACTGTTACTATATTTTTTCTTTCTTTCTTTCTTTTTTTTTTCTTTGAGACAGATTCTCACTCTGTTGCCTGGCTGGAGAGCAGTGACACCGGCTCACTGCAACCTCTGTCTCCTAAATTCAAGCCTTTCTCCCGCCTCAGCCTCCCGTATAACTGGCACTACAGGCGCATGCCACCACACCCAGCTAAGTTTTGTATTTTTAGTAGAGATGAGGTTTTACCATGTTGGCCAGGATGGTCTTTCTCTCTTGACCTCATGATCTGCCTGCCTTGGCCTCCCAAAGTATTGTGATTATGGGTGTGAGCCACCTCGCCTGACCACCATTTTTTGTTTTGTTTTGTTTTGTTTTAAATAAAAAAAATAGAGACAGGGTCTCCCTATGTTGCCCAGGCTGGTCTCAACTCCTGGGCTCAAGGGATCCTCCTGCCTTGGCCTCCCAAAGTGCTAGAATTATAAGCATGAGCCACCATGCCTGGCCAGTATTTCAGTTTTTAAATGTGCCATCTTATATGCACAATATTAATGTTATATGTGTGTTCTCTGCCTTCTGTATATATGTGATCACTGTGTGTTCATTATTTGCCCATCCTTTTTTATTTTTCTTCGAATCTACACTATTTAATATCCCAGGAAAATATCACAGGAAGGGCAGCACTGTGTAGTTTTCTGGAATCCAATCTGCCTTCATATCTTAGCTTCTTCATTTACTGACTGGGGCACTGTGGACAAATTACTAAACCTATTCGTCTTTACTTCCTCTTTGAAAAATGGAAATAATACTCTCTTTCTAATAGAACTTTTATGACTATCATGTGAGTCTTAGCATAGGCTAAGCATTCAGTAAATGGTAGTTGTAATTATTATTTTCGTTTATAGAAACCCCAATTACCTTCTATTTTTTTTAGTAAAGTTAATATTCTTGGACCTAGTGTAGTGGTTCTAAAATGTGGACAGTTTTTCCTCCCCCTGCTTTCCTTTCCCAGGGGACATAAGGCAATATCATGACTTGGGTGGGAGAGATGCTACTAGCTTTTTTGAGTAGAGATTAGGAATGCTGCTAAACATCCTGCAGTGCGAAGGACAGCTCCCCACAACAAAGAGTTACCCAGCTCTGAATACCAATAGTGCTGAGATTGAAAAACCCTTACCTAATAGAATCCAGACTAAACACCTTTTGAATAACCTTGTTTCATTTTCTTTTTGGTGTGTTAACTCTTATACTTTTGAGTTGGCATTCGTCATACAATTTTTTCAAATTAATTTAGTAATTATATGATTATTTTAATACAGTTTAGGAATTTGACCTGTCAAGTTCAAATAATTAACATTTATTGAGCAGTAACTGCCAGGCACAAATCTAAACATTTTGTATCACATATGTAATCCTTATAATAGCACTATAAGTTAAATATCCTCTTTTTACAGCTGAGGAAACTGAGGCACAGACAGTAAGAAATGTGTAGCTGGAATTTGAACCCAGACAGTCTAGACCAGGCATCCCCAAACTGCGGCCCACGGAGGCCATTTATCAGGCCCCCCGCCACATTTCAGGAAGGGGCACCTCTTTCATTGGTGGTCAGTGAGAGGAGCACAGTATGTGGCGGCCCTCCAACGGTCTGAGGGACAGTGAACTGGCCCCCTGTGTAAAAAGTTTGGGGACGCCTAGTCTAGGTATAGAATCTGCTCTTGCCCACTCTACAGCTCTTTCTATGGTCTCTTAAAGGCTTTAATCCTAAAAATGCAGTGACTTCTGAAGTTAATGTTTTATCAGTGTCTATTGAAAACTATGCTGCAAATCTGAGATACTGGTTTTAATTTTGACACTTATAAAGTAAGAGATTTGCATTGGTTCTTAACTTGCTGATCAGAAGAATCACCTGGAACTCTTATTAAAATAGGTCTTCAGAGCTCTATGCGAAGAACTGTGGGAACCTTTTTCATGGTGCCTAGTGAATCTTATCAGACAAGCTAGGTCTTTTTTAGAACTAAGAATTTTTTTGTTCCCTTTTCTTTTACATGCATTATAGCTTATTACCTTACCTACATAAAATACACTTTATCACAAACACAGAATTTTAAAATATAAATTAAAGCAAACTCATAAGTATTGACTCTCTTTTCTCTTTGATTCCCTTTTTTAAATGGATAGCTATGGTGTTATAAAACTCTTTAGTCCACACTCATTTGACCTAATAATGGACCAAGATTTTTCCAACAGTATGCATAGGTAATGGTATAGCCATAAAGACCAGTCCATAATTAGCATTAATCCTAGAGCTGTAGTCCTGGTGGTCTTCTAATACTCTGTTAGGTTTGATGTATAATGCTTTTTGATAACATTGACCAAACAAAATCTAAAAATTCTACAAATGCATTATCATGGTTAATATATATTTGCTTTTGTGCTTTCTTTTTTTCCATCTAGAAGCTTAAAGTTCTTAAGTATTTTATTGACTGAGACCTTGATTTTCAGCCATGTGGTTAGTGTAAATAAAACTGTTAGATACCTTATTGACATTCATATACCCACTGTTGTCCTAGGGGAACACAGCCCTGGAGTGACAAATGGCAAGAGAGCTCACATGTTGGCTTGTTTTTCCTGCATGGCTCTTTCAGTAAGGGAAACTGGGTAGAGCAAGGCACCTCTTGGCGTTTGCTAATTTGTTATCTACATCTCAGTGGCTGAGATTGTTACCATAAAGCATTTAAAAGTGCAATACCAAGTTAACCCATATTTTATCTATTTCCACATTGATATTTGGTAACTTACTTTGGAAACTGAGTCACATTGCCATTAGAATGTCAGAGTAACCCCCAGTGTTGTCTTAACTTTGATGTAATGTAATATTAGTATGACTTCATTCCTATTATTTCCTGCCCCAGAATCCTCACACTAAGATTAAAATCTTGTAAGAACAGTTGTTTGTTCCCTGAAGAAGCCCCCATACAACCTTCTCGTAGCATTGTTTCTGTGCAGAATGTGCCTTCCACCACCTCTCCTTTATTTTCATAAGTAAATTGATTCAGATGTTTTAACTTCTGTATGAAAACTTCTGTGATTCTCTACCTCCCGTCACCTGAAGATGATCCCTCTCTCCTTTTAGTATCCATAGCATACTATGTTTATTTTTTGCCTAATGTCCTCATGTATTGATTTATGAATATATTGTATATTAATTCCCTATAAATGAGGCTCATGATAATTATTAGTCTACATATTATTTTATCCAGTTTTCTTGTTTTAATATTGCAAGTGGATTTTCATTCGATTCCCTGTGTGAAGTTGTTCTCTAAAATTCTATTGCTCTTTAAGCTTCATCTTTGCAGATCACTTTTTGGTTGGATTAGATTCTAGTTATATAACCTCAAATATGCCAAGCCCTCAATCAGCCTCTTCCTCATGGTTTTCGTCCATTCTGGAACTTCCTATGTCCCCTGCCTTTTTGTGTAGTCTTTCATTCAAACAGCCAAAAACAGGGATTGGGTCCTGAAACCAATACTGATCATTAAACGTCAAAGAATTTCCTGTTTTTATAGCTGCTAAAACCATTTTTGGCCCTGTTTCTAAAGTGCACGTATGCAAATATCATTTTCCATCCTGTGTGTTTACACCTTTTGCAAATGATTTATTCTTCTGTTTTTAGCAAATTGAATTCTTAATTACCATAAGGTAAACTTACAGAAATTCAGCAGAACTAAAATTAAGAGGAAATGAGAACGCTGATTTTGTTTAGCTTTTATTTTTTAGCTTGTTAATGTACTTAAATGTTGTCTTTGTATAAAATCTGTCTGAGGCTAATCAGAGAAGAACAGGTTACTGTAAGGTCCTAAATATTATATCTGTTTCTTTACTAGGATCCTTTCCCTAAATCACTTTAGTTTCCATTTTTCCCTGTCATTCAGTTGAATCACATCTTTTCTTTAGGACTTGCTCATTACTGTGGACTCCATAAGAGCCTCTATCTCTCTGAATTCTTCTGTTCCAAGTGCTGCCTTTTGAAAATGAGAAGGAACAAAAATTTTCAATGTTAAAAAAGTAAAGGCAAGGAGAAATCACAATTTTGTTATTCATTGTCAGATAAGATAAATAGAACTGTCAGTTTTCTAAGATTTTGTTTTCACACAAAATATAAAATATAAATTTTGGAGCAGAATTTATTCCAGAAGCAGACTGACTACTTACGGTTTAGTATTTACTCTTAGCAACCTTATCTCTGACCCCTTGTTATTTGTAGGAAATCAATATACTGCCTTTTTCTAAGATGAAACTACCAAGCTAACAATACATTGTAAACTACAGTCTAATTGCCAAAGTAGTCATTGAAGATGAAAATTTATCTGCTGAGTAACGAGTAGCCTGGTATTCCACACGACCAAGGCTCTGTGTTTGGAAAAATTGTGCTTCCTGAGCCCAACCAAGAATCTCATCTTCACAAGAAAAGAAGGGGAGTGGGTGAGAATAAGATGTGAAAAGAGACCAAAAAGAAGGGTACAGTGTGAGATAGTAAGGGGAAGCTTGAGGTTTTCTTTTAAAAACTCGTAGCTCAGCTGCTTAAATAGCTTTATGACATGAGACAAACTTAACTTCTCTGCACTCCTGTTTTCTCATTTGTAAGATAGAGATAACCTTTCTCCACAACGTTTTTAGGAGGCTTACTTGGCATAATGTATGTCAAATAGCAAAACATGGCTCCTGTCTGGCTCTTATTTTTTATTTACTTTTATTATATTATTTTTGTTTGGCCATGTGTCAGGACAGTTGAGTTTGAAGTCTTCCAATGGTATCTATAGAGTTTTAGGCAATATTTTCCTATAAGATACCTTATTTCGAAGCCCTACTTGGAAAACTTGTTCAGTAAAATCTGTACCTTTAGAAGTGTTGTATGGGACATGGGGAGGGAAAAGAGAGGAGCAGGTACTGTTCAAGAGCTAGAGGCAGAGTCTGAATTATATTCTTCTCTCTTTTCCATGTTCTAAATTTTTACTTGCTACCTTCCCTGGCACCCTGTACAGGCATGCATACACGTACCGATAGCTGTCCTAGCCTTGACACACAACCGCAGCCTAAAGGAGGGGTCCTGAACCCCTGGGCTGCAGACCAGTATCAGTCCTTGGCCTGTCAGGAACCGGGCAGCACAGCAGGAGGTGAGCAGCAGGCAAGCTGGCATTACGACTTAAGCTCTACCTCCTTTCAGATCAGTGGTGGCATTAGAGTCTCATAGGAGCAGGAACACTATTGTGAACTGCACATGCAAGGGATCTGGGTTCCTCGCTCCTTATGAGAAGCTAATACCTGGTGATCTGAGGTAAAACTGTCATCCGGAAAGCATTTCCCCCTGCCCCTCCCCCTAGGTCTGTTGAAAAACTGGTCTTCCTCAAAACTGATCTCTGGTGCCAAAAAGGTTGGGGACTGCTGGTCTGAAGCATTGTTTTTGTTTCTAAACAAGTTAAATATGTAAGAATTGTTGAAGTCAAGCTGACAGTGCAATCTTTGAATATAATACTTAAGGAATTGGCCTACAACTATGAAATTGATACTGTTTTATGTTTGTTAATAAATAAGCTATCAGATTTTACAAAGTTTTAGTCATTCCCCGCCTCCCCACCCACTGCTGGATTAATATATGTGGGTTCTGATAAATAACAATACTTTAACATAGTAACTTATAAAATAGCAAAGAAATAATAAGGTAAATGTTTTATTACTTATAATTTGAATTTTAGTTGTTTATTGATTTAGCTACTATATGCTAGGCACTGTCCTAGGCGGTGAGTAGATAAGTAGATAGCAGGAATAAAATAGATAAGACCTTTGCTTTCAAGACAACGCTCAGTTGCTAAACTTTCTTTATGATATTTTCATTGTTTCCGAATTTTAGAGCTGAAAAGTGCGTTAGAGATCATCTAGTTCAACCTCTCCATTCAAATGGAGAACCTGAGCCACTAAGATTCACAGGAAAGTAAGAGAATTCAGCAAAGAATTCCAAGTAACGACAGAAAACTATAAGAGAATCAGTACTAATTGTGAGAATTTACTATGTTGTTAGCATCTTAAGTATGAGTTTAGAAAAGGTATAAGTTATCAGAAAACTTCAATTATGTTAATATGAATGAATTCTGTTACCTTCAAGATAAAATGAAGACATACTTTTTTCTTTACTATTATAGTTAAATGAATATCATATCCTGTAGTATTCATAAATGTTTTTTACTTATAGACTTGAGATTTCAAAGCAGCTGTGCAGATGATGCTGTTAATGAAGTGTTTAGATAGTGCTGATAAAAAATAAGGTGCCTTCCTGCCTTATTAGAATCATAGCAGTTCCGACCTGGAATTCACACCCCTTATTTCAAGGATATGGCAATTGACTCCCAGAGAGGTTAACTGACTTGCCCAAATAAGAGCCAAAATTAGCAACTCGCATTTAAGCAGGGAGTCAGTTTTTATATATTAAGACCATTATATTTTGATATCCAGATATCAATTTTCTCAACTTTAAATGTTTTAATAGTTTTCAGGTCTGCTGATCATTGCCTTTTTTTCTAAATCTGAGAATAATTGATAAATTGATGAAAGAAAAATTATGAAATCATAGACATTAGAATCAAGTCTCTAGGTATTATTTCCAGTTGGTATATCTTTTATGCTAAAAATATTCAATATTCAGTTGCTGGTCACAAATAATTTCTCCCCCACAATAGGTATTGTCTTCTAAGAACTCTGAAGCAATGCCAGACATTGAGGGAAGCTCTCATCGCTGCAGGAAAAGAGATTATATGGCATGGGCGGACAAAAGAAGAACCAGCTCATTACTGTAGCATTTGTGAAGTACGTTAATTGTTCTTATCCACAGTTGTTTTATAAAGCCTCTTCCCTCTCTACTTTTGGTTTCTCTTTAGTTATTTTTTAAAAACTTGTTTATACTTTTATGCAATGCAGTTTATAATAATTAACATTGGATTCAACTTTGTTGTTAGCCATTGTATTAAAATTTAGTGTGATAATAACAATATTTCACCGTGAATCAACCTTAAAAGTATCTACTACAGAGTCATTTTTGTGGTAGATCTTCAACAGATGAGAATCAGCAAGTTTAGTCTGAGATTTTAAACTGGGAACAATCTAGATGTACACAGATGCCAATAAACTGGATGTGTGGTTCAGTATAGGGAGATCTATGTTCAGTCCTCTCTGGTGCAATTCACAATACATTTGTGAATCTTCCAAGGTTTGCAAGAGGTGTAGGAACAAAGATGTGGTGGCTGCTGTGAATATGAAGGAGCTTAAATTCTACTTAGAGCATACAGATTATAAACAACTAATTATAATGTACATGAGACTATGATGAATGTGAAATTGGACTTAACCATTATAAAAACACTGAGAGGAAAAATGACCTAATTTTTTTTTGTAGTATTGGCATAAGAATTCACAAAAGTATTAGCATTGGAGTCCACCCTTGGGGAAAAAAAAAAAAAAGCGTATCAGTAGGCTAAGAAAGTGATGAGAATCGGAGATAGACTGTCATGGACTATAGCAGGCGTCCCCAAACTTTTTACACAGGGGGCCAGTTCACTGTCCCTCAGACCGTTGGAGGGCCACCACATACTGTGCTCCTCTCACTGACCATCAGTGAAAGAGGTGCCCCTTCCTGAAGTGCGGCGGGGGGGCCGGATAAATGGCCTCAGGTGGCTGCATGCGGCCCGCGGGCCGTAGTTTGGGGACGCCTGGACTATAGGAACACGAAGAAAAAGGGAAAATTGAATGGTTTTAGAAAAGGTTGAATGTGTTCCAATTTGGCTGGGACACAGACTGTGCAAATTCTACTCATAAGTCTAGGTGGCATGTAATTTGTAGCACATCTTGAATGGTTTTAAAGAATTTGATATTCTGAGGTCATTGAAGCCATTAAAAGGTTTTGAACAGGCAACAAAGGGTTAGATAAGTGTTTCAGGGAGAAAAGTGGTTGGAAAGGACAGCAATATAAGCTATGGCAGTGGTCTTAAGAGTTGTTATCGCCGGGCGCGGTGGCTCAAGCCTGTAATCCCAGCACTTTGGGAGGCTGAGGCGGGTGGATCACGAGGTTAAGAGATCGAGACCGTCCTGGTCAACATGGTGAAACCCCGTCTCTACTAAAAATACAAAAAAATTAGCTGGGCATGGTGGCACGTGCCTGTAATCCCAGCTACTCAGGAGGCTGAGGCAGGAGAATTGCCTGAACCCAGGCAGCGGAGGTTGCGGTGAGCCGAGATTGCGCCATTGCACTCCAGCCTGGGTAACAAGAGCAAAACTCCGTCTCAAAAAAAAAAAAAAAAAGAGTTGTTATCTAGACTAGAACCTGGAAATGGGAATATCAAAAAAGGGAAATAATTTCAAAAAATATTTAGAAGGTAAAATCAGCAAGACACCTCATTAAATGGCAGAAGCAGAAGTACAAGTTGAAGAATGTCAACTTTCTAGCTCAGGTCACTAGGTTCCTATTGCTGCCTGTTGACAGTAATGGAAACATAGTGAACTCTGGGATTGTAGCTAATTGTTCAAAGAAGACAAGGGGTCATAAGAGTTTTCTGTCACTGAAGAAACTCAAGGATAAGCCAAAGACAGGATATTGATGGTCCATTTCAAACCTTGAAATTCTGTAATTCTAATGTCAACCTTTATTTGAAATGATTGAATTCATTGACTTTTTAAATGTTGTATGACCTAACCAAAATAAGTCATTAGGAGATAGATAGATTCCAATTAGGTGTGTTGTTCCTTATCCTACCTACACCTTAGCAACTCATCAATCTTTCTGTAGAAGATAGAGGTATTATTTCTAAAATCATGTTGTACTCATGAATCCATAAAAATGATCACTTACATTTGATTGTATACTAGTGTTTTGGATTTAAAAATAGGTTGACCTTTATCAAACTCTTGAACTGGGCTTTCCTGGTAGTTGTCATGAGTATGTCATTCCTCCTTTGATTACTCCCCTAGATAGGCATTCCACCCATGTCTGGATTTGGTGCAAAATACATGGTCTATTAAAGATTCTCAAACACAGCCATGTTTTTCTTACCACCTACTCTTAACCAGAGATCACTGTTGACAATTTCATTCAAGTAGAATTTCATGATTATACTAAAGCAGTATGGTAAATACCACCATCTCTATTGAATACATTTTTCTCTTGTTTAAAACAGGTGGAAGTTTTTGATCTGCTTTTTGTCACTAATGAGAGTAATTCACGGAAGACCTACATAGTACATTGCCAAGATTGTGCACGAAAAACAAGCGGAAACCTGGAAAACTTTGTGGTGCTAGAACAGTACAAAATGGAGGACCTGATGCAAGTTTATGACCAATTTACATTAGTAAGTCAAATCAACATGTGAGTACATAGTTAGCTGGGTTATGAAGCAGCAGTGTTTGTTCTGCCACCTGATAAGTAGGAGGTAATGAAATATTTTAAATTTTCCTTTGGCTCATTACATATTGCATGAGGGTATATTCATATCATTCCCCCCTCCATTTCCAAGTATTTATTCCTATAAAATTGGCATGTATCATTTTCACTTTTCTTTCTGGGTGAGACCAGCCTAAATGATTTTACAACAATTACATTTAAAAATCTTTGTGTGCTTTAGATAAAACACTATCATATCCTTTATGTCATTTTATCTCGGTTGATAAAATGTTTGTGTACGTAGGTTATTAGAGCCCACAAAATGAATCAGTAAGTGTGCTTTTAAATACACTTCTGCTTATAGAGCTAATTGTATTTGTTTAAAATTTTGTCCTTGCCAGAAGTATTAACCTCATGGGAATATTTGATGGAGCTTAACTTCCTGGTATGTTATATAACCTTATGAAATTCAAGTATACTTATAAATTGCACACAGTTTTTAATTTCAGACAGCAGATGCTTGGGGGAAGCATTTTACTCTAGCAGATCAATAGCTTTATGAATAGAAACACAGAGATAATTTATGAATTGTTGATTTTCTCCAGTACTTGTCTCCCACACATATGTGATCAGAAACTAACTTTTTGAAATTTAGTTTCTGATATTTTCACTTGAATGGTCTTCAAGATTGCTGAAGAAGAACGTTATCTGGAATATGTTGAACAAAATATATTCTCTAGCTGAGAAGATAGATTCTGAAGGCAATCACTAGTGAAACTGTAATTTGTTAAATTATTTTTCAGGAAGCCCCCTTTTTTTAAGCAATCTTAAAAAATGGTAAACTTAATAACATTGCAAGAGTTTTTGACTAGTTGGTGAAGAAGTATAGGAAACTGCAAGTACTCTGAGTAGGACAATGGTCTTAGACTCTTAGGAAAATTGGCCAAATGGGAGATAGTAAGGTAGGTTGTGCTTTTATGTTGTATAGCAGGCTGTTGAACTTTCTTGGGAGTTATTTCTTCTAACTTCATAAGCAGACTATATATTTGTAGCCATGAGCTATTAACAATTTATATACCAAAATAACCTATCTTACTTTTATTTTCAGGCTCCTCCATTACCATCCGCCTCATCTTGATATTATTCCATGGACATTAAATGAGACCTTTTCTGCTATTCAGGAAACAGCCCAGTTCTGCACCACTGGTTTTTTGTAGCTATCTCGTAAGGCTGCTGGCTGAAAACTGTTGTCTATGCAACCTTCCAAGTGCGGAGTGTCAACCAACTGGACAGGAGAGAGTACTGCTCCTACTCCAGGACTCTCACAAGGCTGATCAGCTGTACTTCAGAAAAAAAATAATAATTTCCATGTTTTGTATATATCTGACAAAACTGGCAACATCATACAGACTACTGACTTGAAGACAACCTCTTTTATATTTCTCTGTTTCTGGGCTGATGAATTTGTTTTCATCTGTCTTTTCCCCCTTCAGAATTTTCCTTGGAAAAAAAAATACTAGCCTAGCTGGTCATTTCTTTGTAAGGTAGTTAGCAATTTTAAGTCTTTCTTTGGTCAACTTTTTTTTAATGTGAAAAGTTAGCTAAGACACTTTTTTACTGCTTTTATGTTTTTCTGTCTTGTTTTGAGACCATGATGGTTACACTTTTGGTTCCGAAATAAAACATTAAAAACATTAACAGCCAAGTCACAAAGGTAATGGATTGCACATAGACTAAGGAATAAACTTCAGATTTGTGATTTTTGTTTCTAATCTTGATGTAAATTTACACTATTTATAAATACATATTTATTGCTTGAAAATATTTGTGAATGGAATGCTGTTATTTTTTCCAGATTTACCTGCCATTGAAATTTTAAGGAGTTCTGTAATTTCAAACACTACTCCTATTACATTTTCTATGTGTAAATAAAACTGCTTAGCATTGTACAGAAACTTTTATTAAAATTGTTTAATGTTTAAAGAGTTTTCTATTGTTTGAGTTTTAAAAGGACTTATGTACAGTGCCCAGTTTTTGTTCATTTTTGAAATCTGATTATATATATTTTATATATACTTATGTATGTATATATAATATATATAGAAATCTGGATATATATGTATAAATATTTAGAACTTAAATTTTTCTCGTTTTAAGTTTCACATCTATGGTAGATTTTTGAGGTGTCTACTGTAAAGTATTGCTTACAAAAAAAGTATGATTATTTTTAAAGAAATATATATGGTATGTATCTTCAAGACCTAAAATGTCAGACTGGTTTATTGTTAAGTTGCAATTACTGCAATGACAGACCAATAAACAATTGCTGCCAAAATGTAGTATAATAGTAGAAAACAAACAGTGATTGAACTTGAGATTTTAAAGGGAATGTTACATGGGCTTGACAAATCCTGTACGTGACTTAGTAACATTTTATATGGAAAAGGGGATTCAGGATGAAGGGCTCTATTTTAGAATGCAAATAAATTAAGAGACTTATTTTTTAATGTTAGGCAATTTTGAAATCTCATGCTTTTTTGCTTGCATGACATGATTTGGGGGAGGGGTGCTGCAAATTCCCTATCACTAGTAAAATATAGCAATCTATATTAAGCATTCACAAGGCACTGCTAGTTAGTGATAGTATTTCATTTTATAATAACAGCATCTTGCATTTGTACCTCCATTTTTGGAAGCATTTGACACATACTCTCGTTTTATCATACTGTTCTTTGTATGAATTTTCCAGCAAGCATTAGTGAAGAAACATAGATAATGCCATAGAGAGAGAGAGCTTATGATCTATTTAGTAAAATGCCCTGCTGATTGCATTAATCACATACTCTCAGATTTAGAGTATGTTATCCTCTTAGAAACAGTTTGAAGGTTGAAAGCATGGACATATTTTTTTCAATTAGTTAATAATTTGGTAAATATTGACTAGAAGTAATCATCTCATTTATAATTTCAGAAGGAAAGAATTTCAAATCTGTTTTAGTTATGGAGCAAGAATGCTTGTCCAAATGCTATTTAGGATGTTTAAATGCTAATAAGTGGTTTTCTTGTAAAATCTCCTATCCAAAGGTTATTGAGAATAACTCAAGACAAACATTTTTGCAAACAAAAATTGCAAGCCAACCATCAAGAAGCAAAGATTATCATAATGCTGAAGCTCTACCTAAAGGTTTCTAACCTGTTCTAGTTTATCTTACTGACACAATGTTTTATTTTCTATGATTTTAAGATAGTTTGTTGCCAAGATTAATTTATCTGACATTTAAGAGAATGAGTTATCTGACATTTAGATAAATTATCTGACATTTAAGAGAAATTTAGTGTAATTTATATTTGGATTCTATGTCAAGAATAATACTTACTCAGGAACCTAGTCTTTGAATGGGTAGAGGATAGGGAGTAGAAATCAAACACATCAACATTACTCTGAAATATAACTAGATAGATAATTGAAATCCTATGTAAACTGCTTTTCAGTTGAACATCCTTTATAATTTGCATTTTGAAGCTTTTAGAAGACATAGAATAATTTTTTTTCTTTTTACTGTTTGTGTAGGCAGTCCCATTAAGGCACACCCTATCTAGATGCCTTAATAGTGAAACAAGTTTACATCCTAGCACACAAATTTTGAGAGAAAAAAGCTAATCACACAGTGCATAGAAAAAGTAGATGTGATCTAGAAAGTGCTAAATCATACTCTCTTCTCATTGCCACCAGTTAAATAGGGACACAAGAACTTACCATCAGTTTAGCAATTGAAGTTAGTATCTTAAATCAGTTTTAAAAACTTGGGGCTGGGGGGTTGGGCAGGGTCTCACAAAGACGAGTGCACTGGCACAAACAGCTCACTGCAGCCTCTACCTCCTGGGCTCAAGCCGTTCTCCCACCTTAGCCTTCCGAGTAGCTGAGACCACAGGTACACTCCACCACACCTGGCTAATTTTTGTATTTTTTGTAAAGATGGGGTTTTGTTAATGTTGTCCAATCTTGGTCTTGAACTCCTCAGCTCAAGTGTTCCTCTTGGTCTCCCAAAGTGCCAGGATTACAGGGGCTTTATATTTTGAAATAAGATCTAAGTCACTTTCCCAAAGTTGTAAATTGACAGGTCTTTCAATATATTAGTAATTAATTGTTCAATTGAAATTTAAGATCACATAATATTACAAGTTTAACTCCAAGTGTCTGTTTCTCAAAGAGATCCTCAAGAGAATTTTGGGTTATTGTATGGATTTTCTTTCTTTTTTTTTTTTTTTTTTTTTTTTTTTGAGAGAGTCTCACTCTCTCACAGTCGCCAGGCTGTGGAGTGCAGTGGTGCAGTGGCGCGATCTCGGCTCACTGTAACTTCTGCCTCCCGGGTTTAAGCGATTATCCTGCCTCAGCCTCCTGAGTAGCTAGGACTACAGGCACCGCCACCACACCCAGCTAATTTTTGTGTTTTTAGTAGAGACGTGGTTTCACCGCGTTGGCCAGGATGGTCTTAATCTCTTGACCACGTGATCTGCCCGCCTTGGCCTCCCAAAATGCTGGGATTACAGATGTGAGCCACTGTGCCTGGCTGTATGGATTTTTATTCAGCCAATATTCATTTAGCATCCCCCGGAAACCAAATATGAATAAGATACTATTCCTGCCTTCTCTCTGTACACACATCTAAGATGGAAGATTTATGTAAGTATGCAGAACCTGGAAGATACAAAAAAAATAGGTAGTATTGGGGCTTGCATTGCAACAGGGGTTACATCATCACACCTTACAGAGCAAGATCTGGAAAGTTCTAGTAGTTTGGCCTAAGGGGTGGTGTGTTAAAAGACAACCGCAAAGGTAGGAAGGACCCAAAGTTGGAAAGTTTCCTTGGCCAAGAGATGCTTAGACTTTACCCTGTAGTTAATATGGAACCAGCCACTGGATTTAAGCCAAAGAAGAGCATTGAATTTGCAGTAGCCTTCCTACCGGTTATAACAGATTCCCTCTATCCTCTACATTGCTGTCAGGATAGTTCTAAAGCATAGAAATTCATGGGAACAGGTGATTTGGCCTTGAACTTTGGATGTGGTGAAGATAAAGTAAGGGCACAGATTTAGAAGACAGAAGTCTACAGACCTAATTAACTAGATGCCTTCCATTTGGGTGAGGGTGCTTCTAACCGGAATAAGAAATAGAGAAGAGGAGTTCTAGAGGCAGAAGATAATGAACTGCCTGTAGGACATCTAATTTGCTTAGAGATTACAGTTGTATATGCTAGTCTGGAATTGGGATTGGCCTGGACCAGAAGTATGTATCTGGCTGTCCGTGGAGGTGGTGCTTAAAGCCAGTAAGATCATACGGGATCAAGTGAGGAGAAAGTTGGACCAAATATCTGCTAACAGCGCATAAAGGCCAGACAGACTGCAAAGAAGAAAGCTTAAACGAGCCATGGTGGTGGTAGACAAGCTAGGTCTTTTGAAAAAATAACAGCATGCTGCAATGAGGATTAAAGGGATTCCATTGATTTCCATACGGTTGGTGACATTTGCCAGAGTTCTGTGGAACGGCAACCTGATTGCCATGGATGGGAAAAGGTATTGAGTTTGAGAGTGACAGGTCAGTTTGGTCTTCCCAGGAGCCCCAGATAAGAAATTATGTTGGTCTTTGGTGATTTCACCCATTTTAAACATTGTGCAGCATTATCCTAAAATGCTTTACAGAGTAATAGCTTTGTAAACATACGTTGAAGCAACCCATGTGATGTTTTGCTTTTAGGGAATGATACTTTCAGTGAACAGGGAAACGAAAATGAGAATAGTATTTTTTTAGTGTGGCCTAAAGATACCTACCATTTACTGAGAATTTATGCAAAGCACAGTGCTAAGTATTACATTCTATTTAATCCTTAATAGAAATAAACTGATTTAAGTACTGTTTTATTCCCATCATTACAGATAAAGTAAACTGAGGCAAAGAGAGATCGTGTAAGTTGCTCACGGTTTCATGCTTAAGTGGTGAAGCCAGGATTCTAACTCTAGCAATCCAACTCCAGAGCAAGTACTATTCTACCTCTGTAGAGAAATACGAATTTCTGAGTGCTTACTCCACAGTCACGTTTGGAAGAACCTTTTCATTTTGAGTATTTCTTTAACAAGATTAAGATGTCTTTAAACTTGTATAATTAAGCTTATGATATCTTTTAGAGTCCAAATCAGGACCCGTTTAAGATTGAAAGAAGGCATTATTAATAGTTGGCCTGGGCACCAGCTATAAAATGGTGTTTAAGTTGTCTTCAGAAGCAGCATTTTGGGAGTCACATTTACCTCCTCCCAACATCATTATCCTAGATTTTTGCACTCTTAGAATGGAAAGGACACATGAGTTTACATGCGTTAGGACCCACAATAGTGGTTGAAACAGGTGATGAATTATCACACTAAAGCTGTATATATGAAATGAATCAGAAAATGGAAATGATAGCGAAAGGGGAAATTCCTGTTTTTAAGCCTTAGGGATGTTTGCTGAGTTTTTCTCAACCTAAAATAAGTAATGGCAGGTGAAAAAAAAAATGTAAGAAAAAAGTGAGCAAGAATAGAATATTCACAGTATAAAGATTTTATTAATATGCGTTTTCCTAAACTCTTGGTCCAACTGCAATTTACCTACGTAAGATGGGAATCTGATGTAACATATTCAAAATAAGATTTTTAAATGTGTCAATTTGAAAAAAAATGTAGTCACTGTTTTCTCAGGATTTTAAAACCATTTAGTGCCATGTAGTTTACTTCCAAGTGATTAAGCATGTTTTAATATATAAACCAACAAAGATTTCTAATGAACATAAGGACTATGCTAATATATTTAAATTATAACTGTGTGTGAGAGAAAGATGACTTCAAATAGATTCGAGGTATGGTTAACACAAAGCAATACTCTGAACCACACCTTTCAAAAATGCCCAGATATAACATCTACTAAAGAGAATGGAGAAAAGAGGAAAAAGTGAATACACTGATTTTGGAGGCTTAGATAGTTTATCGTAGTTAAGCATTAATTTCACCTCACTGCTTTGTGGAAGAAAAATACATTTGACAGAGTGAAACTAAGACTGTTATCTTTAGAAAACTAGATACAAATGATTTAAATGCCATTATCTTTCTATGCAATGTAGTCATTGGATTCAACTTTTGAGATAACTGTATGTAGAGA
This sequence comes from Saimiri boliviensis, assembly GCF_048565385.1. Lineage (NCBI taxonomy): Eukaryota > Metazoa > Chordata > Mammalia > Primates > Cebidae > Saimiri > Saimiri boliviensis. The sequence continues at coordinate 41,711,856 of NC_133470.1, forward strand.
GGAATCTGTTTAATAAATGGGAATCAGTACCCAGATCTATGATCAGCAAGATTTTCTAGGCTAAGGTACTTAAAACATTTGGGTAGAGGAGGGCAAGTTCAAAACTACATGAAGTACTGATGCATCAAACATTTCAGGAAAAAAAAAAAACTACCAAAGATTTGAAAATACACTGCTGTGTACAAAACCTGTATAGTTCAAAGATATTGGTGAACCTGCAAGTTATATGGCATTCTAGATCAGATGGAGTTTGTAGTCTATGCATTATAATTTCTCTTAAGACTGTCTCCATCTCCATGTGCTCCTCCAGAAAAGGTCAGTCTGCTGAGATTTTCATGAATAAGAGCCCATGGAAGAGCTGTGTGTCTAACTGCAGGTAATCTAGCTAACCTGGAAAGGCCACGAGATGCTAGCATTCTGAAACTTGCCTTTTAGGCTTGCTTCCACCTCTTTCTGGTTCCCTTTCCTCACTTGCTTTTATCTTACCTTTTTATCCCCTCTTCCCTCCCAGTTCAGCTCTCCAGTTATTCCCATTAAATAATCATGACAGAATATTTAAATTTTTATTTGAGCTTTTAATCTTAATTTCTATAAACTTTGTATTGAAATTTGACATGCATAAAGTGCACAAATCATAAGAGTACAGCTTGAGTTATTGCAAAACCAACACCCATGTAACCAGACATATAAAGGAATAGAACATTACCAGTGCCCCACGGGCCTGCTTCTTCATCTTTCCTATGACTGTACCTTCTACAAAGGTAATGTCAGCCTGGCCTCTAACACCAGAAATTATTTTTACCATTTTTGAACTTTACATACCACATGTATTCATTTGCTTCTGGCTTCTTTTATATTTACTTTCTCTTCACACTTTATAGATAAACACATTTTTATTATTATTTTCACAGAACCATTTAAAAGTTGGTTGCAGACTTCATGTTGCTTGCCCTTAAATATTCAACATGCATATTGTGAAAATGCAGAAGCTAAAAATGTAATTACATATCTAAGAGTAATTCTAATGTCAAATATTCAGTTCAAATGAAAATCTCAATTGTCCTCAAAAATGTCTGTTTGGCTTTTTTGTTTTTTTAGAGCTAAGATCCAATCAAGACAGGTGCATTGTATTTTGTTTTTATTTCTGTTTACTCTCTTTGAATCCACTGACCCTTTTTTAGAAAAACAACAAAAACAACAACAACAACAACAAAAAAAAACATTGACTTAAGAGTCCAGGACACTGTCTTTTTAGAGACTGTCCTGCATTCTGTATTTGTCTTATTGTTTCCTCGTGGTATCATTTAACTTAGGTGATGTTTCATATAGATGATGTTGTATACCTGATATTTCTGTCCCATCAGGAGGCACATTATGTCAGATTGTCTCACTGTGATGTTGTTTGATCATTTGGTCAACGTAGTGACTGCCAGATATTTCCGCCATACAGGTACATTTTTCACTTTCTGAATAGGTAATTACAAGGGTGATACTTTGGCACCGTGCAAATATCCTGTCGTCAACAAGATTTTACTTAGTATTTTAACCCACTGAACATTTTTGGCTGAATTGGGGGTTGAAAAATGCTAATTTTCTTTTTTTTTTTTTTTTTTTGACGGAGTCTTCCTGTCACCCAGACTGGAGTGCAGTGGCATGATCTCAACTCACTGAAACCTCCTCCCGGGTTCAAGCGATTCTTCTGCCTTAGCCTCCCGAGTAGCTGGGATTACAGGCGTATGCCACCACACCTGGCTAATTTTGGTATGTTTAGTAGAGATGAGGTTTCACCATCCTGGCCATGCTGGTCTCAAACTGCTGACCTCGCAGTTCGAGATGATCCACCTGCCTCAGCCTCCCAAAGTGCTGGGATTACAGGCGTGAGCCACCTCACCTGGCCAAAAATGCTAATTTTCTAATTCATTGTTCTAGCTATGTTAGCTAGTACTCTTCTCTAAAGAAGAGTATTATTTTTCTTCTCTGACTTATTCTCTATTACCATAAACTCATGGATTTTTGAACGTTTTACCACCAATTACAGTCATTACACTTTTTTTGATGCTCAAATTGTCTCAAGCTGGTTTCTGTGTCGACACTTCTGACACACCCCTCATAAGTCTATCGGCTAGTTTTGCTGGAAAGCAAAACAAGGTGCCTCCGACTTTCTCACATTCTGTTTTCCCTGCCTCAGCCCTGGGATCATTTCTCAAAGAATCTTGATTTTGTTCTTTTTTTTTTTTTTTAAGTGTAAAAAGGTATTTAGAATCCAAGGTCTGTGTGCTAAGTGTGTGTATTGCTACTGTGGTATCATTGTTTCTAATCCTGTGTGTGTGTGTGTGTAGACAGCTTTTATTTTTAAAAATTGAGGCTGGGTGCAGTGGCTCACGCCTTTAATCCTAGCACTTTGGAAAGCCTAGGCAGGCGGATCGCTTGAGCCCAGGAGTTCAAGAGCAGCCTGAGAAACATGGTGAAACCCCATCTTTACAAAAAATTTAAAAAAATTAAAAATTAGCTGGGTGTGGTGGTATGTGCCTGTAGTCCCAGCTACTCAGGAGGCTGAGGCAGGAGGACTACTTGAGCCCAGGAGGCAGAGGTTGCAGTGAGCTGCGATCATGTCACTGCCCTCCAGCCTGAGTGACAGAGTGAGACCCTATATCAAAAAAATAAAAAATGAAATGAATTGAGTTCATATTGGTATCTTAAATTCACATTTGGTATTACAAGTTTTTCTATTTTTCTCCTCTTACGTGCAAAGTCTTGGTTCCTAATAACATGAATTTTTAATTTTATTCTAGAATAAATATAAATGTTGAAATTACAATACCTAATATTATTACCAACCATAAACCTACTGATATTTGAGATTTCTCTGCAATTGTTTGGTTGTTAGAATATATACCACTAAGGATGACACACTGTGTTCAAAAGTTACTTACAATTTTCTTTTGTCTGTGTGGTTATGTTACCACTTTGATATACACTTAGGTTTAATTTTTTTTTCTACCTTATGTTTGGCTTTTTTCTATTGATTTAACTTTATTTTCAAAATATATAACATTTGTGTGGTCCAAAATGCAAAATTATATTAAAAGGTACTTTCAGAGAAGACTTGCAGTTTCACCTTCAAATTGCCTTCACCTCCCATCTATAGGTAATCATTTACAACTCATTAGGAAAATTCCTTTCCATTCTCTTTTCCAAAAGTAAATTTGTACACATAGTCTTATTTCTCCTTTTTTACACAAGACGTAGCATGCTATAAATGTTGATTGATACCTTGGTTTTTTTCATTCACTGTATCCTAAAAAGCCACACGACAGTTCATTGGTGCTGCTTTGTTGTGTGCATGTACCATTTCCTAATGATGGACATTTGGGGTGTTTGCAATCTTTTCCTATTTTAAATAATGTTGCAATGACTTATACCTACATTGTTTTGTGTCTGTGGAGGTATATCTTCCAGGTAGAGTCCTAGAAGTTTGATTGGTAAGCCAAAAGGTAAGTGCAGATATAGTTTAGCTCAATATTGCCCTTCGTAGATGTATGCTGTTGCACTCACCCCAGCAATGTGTGAACATGACTACTTTTCCCACAGCCTTGACAGCAGACTGTATTAGGAAACATTTGGATTTTTGCAAATGTGATAGGTGAAAATGGAATCTTAGGATAGTTTTAATTTGCATTTCTCTTATTACTAAGGTTGAATATCTTTCCATATAAAGATCTGTTTTTTAAACTTCATCTTTTTTTAATGACGTATAGTTACATAGAGTAAGCTGAACAGATCTTAAGTGTACAGTTTGATGAGTTTTGACAAATGAATACACTCATGTAATCTTTATCCCCCTCAAAAAATGCATTGCCATTGCCCTAGAAAGTTCCCTTGTGTCTCTTTTTATTCTATCTTTTTCCTCCCCTGCCCCTGGAGGAAATCGCTTTTCTGATTTCTATACCTATGTCTTAATTTTGCTATTCTTACAACTCTTAAAATGGCAGCATGGAAAATGTACTTTTTTGTGTTTGACTCCTTTCACCTAGCATAATGTTTTTGAAATTCATAATTTATAATGATATGTGCTTACTGTGTTAACATTTTCTTGCACATGCCTCCTGCTACAGATTTGGATATGGTATCTTTTCATCTTCATTTATTTTATAATACTTTGTAATTTCTTCCTTGATTTCCTTTTTCACACATAAATGATTTAAAAGTGTGTTATATAGCTTACAAATGTTTAAGAACTTTCAAGATATTTTTCTTACTGGTTTCTAATTTAATTCCATTGCTGTCAGAGAATATATCTTGTATGTCTTGAATCCTGTCTTTGATTTCACTAAATTCTACCTCCACAGTGTCTAATTTGCTCTTAATCCCATCCAGTATATTTTTTGTATCTCAAGCACCATAATTTTTATCTCTGCATGTTGAGTTTGAATCATTTTAATATCTTCCATGTCTCCTCCTTTCCTCTCCTTTCTTGAACATATGCAATATGTTATTGAAATCATTTCTAGGCTTTTTTGAATGATTTTTCTTTTCATTATAGGTCAGATTTTCCTGTTTCTTTACATGCCTGATAACTTTTTATTTAATGCCAAACTGTGCAAATTTTATCTTGTTGGATTCTAGATATTGTTTTATTTCCATCAATATCCTTGGACTTGTTTCTAGGATGCAGTTAAGTTTCTTGGAAACAGTTTGAACCTTTCGGGTCTTGCTTTTAAGCTTTTTGAGGTGAGACCAGAGCAATATTTAATCAAGTTCAAATTTTGTCCCACTACTGGAGTAGAATCATTCAGAGTACTCTACCAGATGCCATGTAATTTATGAGGTTTTGCCAATTCTGTTAGGGAGAAGAGCAAATATTATTGGCTAAGTTAGCTCCAGGTATTTATCCCTCTAATTTTATAGAGTGGCTCCACTCTCCCCTACCCATCCTGGCCCCAAGTAGTTTCTTCAACTCATACAAATCCTTTTAGTGGAAGACTTGAAAGGAATCACAGGCAAATCTCAAGAGCTGCTGTTTTGTGCATCTCTATTTAGTGCCCTGCCCTGTGAATTTGTAGTTGTCTTGGCCCCCTTGAGTTCTCAGCTCTGTCTCTTAAGCTCAGGGAAACCACAGGGCTTTGTTTGGGTTCTCTCTCCCTGGGCTACAGCCTAGAAACTCTATACAAGCAATAACCTGGGGCGTACTTCATTTTTTCCCATTTCTCAGTGATCACAGTCTTGTGATGCCATTTCCCGATGTCTGAAAACCATTGCTTTATCTATTTTGTCCAGTTTTTTATTTAAGGCAAGAAGGTAAATAAGTCCTGCTATTCCATGTTTACTGGAAGCAGAAATATCTGTTTTTAAATATGGAACTATCTGCCTCGATATTTTTAAGTTTGTTGGATATTATTTTGTTTGTATTATTTAGTACCTCCATACAATGCTAAATATTCACGCTCTTATATTTCAAACATACTGTTAACAACCAACTTTAACTTGCATCAGCTAGGGTTATTTTTAAGACTTCAGATTGATGTTTCCTTAGGGGACAGTCATGGGGAGGCGCTGCTCAAAGGGTACAAAGTTTCAGTTAGGTAGGATGATTAAGTTCTGCAGGTCTAGCGTACAGCATGGTGACTATTGTGTATTTGAAGTTTGCTAATAGTAGATCTTAAATGTTCTTACCTCCCTTTCACTCACACACACACCTACACACACAATGTGAGGTAATAGATATGTTAATTAGCTTGATTGTGGTAATCATTTCACAGTACACATATATCAAAACATCTTCACAATAGCCAAGATTTAGAATCAACCTTCTACTCTCTATCTCCAAGTGTTCAATTGTTTTGATTTTTAGATCCCACAAATGAGTGAGAACATGCGATGTTTGTCTTTCTGTGCCTGGCTTATTTCACTTAACATAATGACTTCCAGTTCCATCCCTGTTGTTGCAGATGACAGGATCTCATTCTTTTTGATGGCTGAATAGTACTCTGTTGCATCTATATGTACCACAATTTCTTTATCAATTTGTCTGCTGATTTATTCATAATAGGTTTAAACTGGGAACAACCAAAATGTTCTGCAATAACTGAATGGATAAGCAATATTTGGTATCTCCATACGACAGAATTCTACTCAGCAAGAGAAATGAACAAAGTACAGATAGAACATGGATAAACCTCAAAAACATGCTAAGTGAAAGAAGCTAGATCCAAATGAGTGCACACTGTATTATTCCATTTATGTGAAGTTCAAGAACAGGAAAAACTAGTCTGTAGCACGAGAATCCAGAATTGCTGTTACCTTTGTTGGAGATGGGAGGAGACACAGTATTGACTGGGAAGCTGCATGGAAGACATTTGTTGAGGAATGGAGATGTTCTATATCTTGATTGTGTGTGTGTGTGTGTGTGTGTGTGTGTGTGTATGAAAAATTCATCAGACTCTATGCTGAAGAAGTACACCTGTTATGGTGTCTAATTTATACCTCAAAAGAAGGAGAAGAAAAGAAAGAACAGGAGTAGGAAGTGGGAAATTAAGCCATCAATAAACCCAACAAAGCACAAAACAAGGCTAGCAGGATCTGCCATGCAGGCTTATTCTCTCTGCAGGGGGGAGACAGGCAGCTGTAGCGTGGCGCGCCTGTGAATGAAGCCAGTGTTCTGGGCTCAAAGGCCTTGCTTGGCTGCTTCCTGCTGGTGCCTGTGCAGAGTTCGCCCAAGGCTGGGGGGAGGACGGCTTGACTTGATCTTGCAGCAGGATTGGCTCTAACAGGCCACAGGCTCCTCAGCCACCAGAAACGGTTATCAGACGGTCTTTCTGGGAAGACAGATAATTTTGTAAAAATTACAGGAGCTTTTGCCAACCGCATTTCGGCCTCTTAACTTTTTGGCAGCTGTTTCAGGAGCATCACAGAGCCGGCTGAAACAGTTTCCAGAGCACAACAGAGTGGGCATTAATCCCACAGATTTGCTGCCAAACACGGAGGAAAAATGGCAACTTAAAAAAAGACAAAGAAATAGTAGTTGGAGGCTGAGACTGCTTTAATGAAGGGCCAGAATATCTCCCAAAGCCACAGCTGAGTTCTGTGTTGGGCACAGTGTCCTATTCTCAGAGGACTTGGCTCTTCTGATTTTCTGTTTATTTATTGATTTTTATTATACTTTAATTTCTGGGGTACATGTGCAGATCTTGCAGGATTGTTACATAGTTACACACATGGCATGGTGGTTTGCTGCCTCCATCCCCCATCACCTACATTAGGTATTTCTCCCAGTGTTGTCCCTCCCCAATCTCCCCACCCCCCACTATCCCTCTCCTAGCCCCCCACCCCGAACAGACCCCAGTGTGTGATGCTCCCCTCCCTTTGTCCATGTGTTCTCATTGTTCAACACCCACCCTTGTTCAATGCATGAGTGAGAACATGCGGTGTTTGGTTTTCTGTTCCTGTATGAGTTTGCTGAGAATGATGCTTTCCAGATTCATCCATGTCCCTACAAAGGACACGAACTCATCGTTTTTAATGGCTGCATAGTATTCCATGGTGTGTATGTGCCACATTTTCTTTATCCAGTCTATCATTGATGGGCATTTGGGTTGGTTCCACATCTTGCTATTGTAAACAGTGCTGCAATGAACATATGTGTGCATGTGTCTTTATAATAGAATGATTTATAATCCTTTGGGTATATACCTAGTAATGGGATTGCTGGGTCAAATGGTATTTCAATTTCTAGATCCTTGAGGAATCGCCACACTGTCTTCCACAGTGGTTGAACTAATTTACACTCCCACCAACAGTGTAAAAGTGTTCCTATTTCTCCACATCCTCTCCAGCATCTGTTGTCTCCAGATTTTTTGATGATCGCCATTCTAACTGGCATGAGATGGTATCTCAGTGTGTTTGGATTTGCATTTCTCTAATGACCAGTGATGATGAGCATTTTTTCATATGTTTGTTGGCCACATAAATGTCTTATTTTGAAAAGTGCCTGTTCATATCCTTCACCCACTTTTTGATGGGGTTGTTTATTATCTTGTAAATTTGTTTTAGTTCTCTGTAGATTCTGGATATTAGCCCTTTGTCAGATGGGTAGCTTGCAAAAATTTTTTCCCATTCTGTTGGTTGGCAGTTCACTCTAATGATTGTTTCTTTTGCTGTGCAGAAGCTGTGGAGTTTGATTATGTCACATTTGTCTATTTTGGCTTTTGTTGGCATTGCTTTTGGTGTTTTAGTCATGAAGTCCTTGCCTATGCCTATGTCCTAAATGGTATTGCCTAGGTTTTCTTCTAGGGTTTTTATGGCGTTAGGTCTTATGTTTAAATCTTTAATCCATCTGGAGTTAATATTTTTATAACATGTAAGGAAGGGGACCATTTTCAGCTTTCTGCACCGCTTTTCACAACACCATTTATTAAACAGGGAATCCTTTTCCCATTGCTTGTTTTTGTCAGGTTTGTCAAAGATCAGATTGTTGTGGGTATGTTGTATTTCCTCTGAGGCCTCTGTTCTGTTCCATTGGTCTATATCTCTGTTTTGGTACCAGGACCACACTGTTTTGATTACTGTAGCCTTGTAGTATAGTTTGAAGTCAGGTAGTATGATGCCTCCAGCTTTGTTGTTTTTGCTTAGGATTGTCTTGGCTATGTGAGCTCTTTTTTGGTTCCATATAAAGTTTAAGGTGGTTTTTTCCAGTTCTGTGAAGAAGGTCAATGGTAGCTTGATGGGGATAGCATTGAATCTAGAAATTACTTTGGGCAGTATGGCCATTTTCACAATATTGATTCTTCCTACCCATAAGCATGGAATGTTTTTCCACCTGTTTGTGTCCTCTCTTATTTCCTTGAGCAGGTTTGTAGTTCTTGAAAAGGTCCTTCACATCCTTTGTTGGTTGTATTCCTTGGTATTTTATTCTCTTTGTAGCAACTGTGAATGGGAGTTCGCTCATGATTTGGCTCTCTGTTTGTCTATTATTGGTGTATAGGAATGCTTGTGATTTCTGCACATTGATTTTGTATCCTGAGAGTTTGCTGAAGTTGCTTATCAGTTTAAGGAGATTTTGGGCTGAGATGATAGGGTCTTTGAAATATACAATCATGTCATCTGCAAATAGAGGCAATTTGACTTCCTCTTTTCCTAATTGAATACCCTTTATTTTTTTTTCTTGCCTAATTGCTCTTGCTAGAAATTGCTTGAATAGGAGTGGTGAGAGAGGGCACTCTTGTCTAGTGTCAGTTTTCAAAGGGAATGCTTTCAATTTTTGCCCATTCAGTATGATATTGGCTGTGGATTTGTTATAAATAGATTTATTATTTTGAGATACATTCCATTGATACCTAGTTTATTGAGAGTTTTTGACATAAAGGGCTGTTGAATTTTGTCTAAGGTCTTGTCTGCATGTATTGAGATCATCATGTGGTTTTTGTGTTTTTTCTGTTTATGTGATGGATTACGTTTATAGACTTGCGTATGTTGAACCAGCATTGCATCCCTGGGATGTAGCCTACTTGATCATGGTTCATACGCTTTTTGATGTCCTGTTGCATTCAGTTCGCCAGCATTTTATTGAAGATTTTTGCATCGATGTTCATCATGGATATTGGCCTGTAATTTTCTTTTTTAGTTGTCTCTCTGCCTGGTTTTGGTATCAGGATGATGTTGGTCTCATAAAATGAATTACAGAGTAACTCATTTTTGTATTGTTTGGAATAGTTTTTTTTGTATTGTATTGGAATAGTTTCAGAAGGAATGGTACCAGCTCCTCTTTGTACATCTGGTAAAATTTGGCTGTGAACCCGTCTGGACCTGGACTTTTTTTGGTTGGTAGGCTATTCATTGTTGCCTCAACTTCAGATCTTATTATTGGTCTATTCAGGGATTCAACTTCTTCCTGGTTTAGTCTTGGGAGGGTGTAAGTGTCCAGGAATGTATCTGTTTCTTCTGCATTTACTGATTTATGTACATAGAGGTGTTTGTAATAATCTCTGATGGTAATTTGTATTTCTATGGAATCAGCGGTGATATCTCCTTTATCATTTTTATTGCATCTATTCGATTCTTCTCTCTTTTCTTTTTTATTAGTCTGGCTAGCAGTCTATCTATTTTGTTGATCTTTTTAAAAAGCAGCTTCTGGATTTATTGATTTTTTAAGGGTTTTTTGTGTCTCTGTCTCTTTCAGTTCTGCTCTGATTTTAGTTATTTATTGTCTTCTGCTAGCTTTTGAATTTGTTTGATGTTGCTCCTCTAGTTTTTTTAATTATGATGATAGGGTGTCAATTCTAGATCTTTCCTCACTTCTCATGTGGTCATTTAGTCCTATAAATTTCCCTCTAGACACTGCTTTAAATGTGTCCCTGATTTTCTAAACCATAGATGAGGAAGAATTATTAGGAACACAGTTCTCAATCTTTCTCCCCTCCCCTTTCCTCCATCCTGCCACATTCCTAGTTCCCACCAACACTTGTGTTACTTGGTTGCTCCATGTACATTGAGCTATGTGTTCAATGAGCAGCCAACATCTGTTCCCTTACATTCAGCCTAGAGTTGTCTCTGCTTCTGTTTAATTCCTCCTGTTGGTCCTAATGGTGTGATGGCAAGTTGGATTTCTCTCTCCCTCTGTTTTTCCCTCCTTCTCTCCCATTTCATATATTCAACATGTATTTTTCATGCATCTATCCATGAAAAGCTCTATTGTGGACATCTGTGTGGACAATTACTCTTAATAGAACAGTAAGCAAAAATTGTCCATATGCAACCTAAACAAAAATTACTTATATATCAGTATTATCAGTCTTGCCCCCTCCTCTTTTTCTATGAATACACAAAGGCAATATACACTCTAGTTCCCCATACAAGTTGATATAGTTAGGCTGTGTCCCCACTCAAATCTCATCTGAATTGTAGCTCCCATAATTCCCACATGTTGTGGGAGGGACCTGGTGGGAGATAATTGAATCATGGGGGTGTTTCCCCCACATGGTTCTCATGGTAGTGGATAAGTCTCACGAGAGCTGACGATTTTATAAGGGGTTTCCCCTTTCACTTGGCTCTCATTCTCTTGTCTGCTGCCATGTAAGATGTGCCCTTTGCCTTCCACCATGATTGTGATGCCTCCCCAGCCACATGGAACTGTGAGTCCATTGAACCTCTTTTTCTTTATAAATTACCCAGTTTCAGGTATGTCTTTATCAGCAGCATGAAAATGGACTAATAATACACAAGTCATGACTCTAAGAACCAGCACACTATCAAATGGAAATCCAGGAAAAGCAGGCTTCAGATTTAAGACTGAAGCAAATAAAAGAAATGATCAATGTGAAATCATTCTTTTCCAGCTTTCATTTTTAGTTACCCAGTTTCTGAAATTCTTCTGAAACTTTGTGTCATTGCAGGTTTTTTTTTAGTTCCTGGGACTTGAAAATAAACATCAAAACTGGTTCAGATTTTTTTTTAAGTTTGCCATTATGAAGGCATGCAAAACAATTCTATCAGGTTTTATCTCAGTATGAAAAAATAGTGATTATTACTGCCTCAGATGAAGTCTGTCTCAATGTCAAGGCTAAGGCCTTGGTTAGGTCTTCATTGGCCAAACTGTCGTGAGGATGGCTGCTTTTTTCTCCTAAGGGAGAAATTCCCATGCTTCAAAAATGTCTTTTTTTTTTTTTTTTTTTTTTTTTCATAATAAAAGCAATACATCTAGATGACTCATTTTTTTCTTAGACCATGTTGATATTTTTCTATAATAAACACATATTAATATTATTAAAAGTATTTTTTGGCTGGGTGCAGTGGCTCATGTCTGTAAATCCCAGAATTTTGGGAGGTTGCAGCGGGAGAATCACTTGAGTCCAGGAGTAAGAGACCAGCCCAGTCAACAAAGCAAAACCTTGTCTCTTCTCTCTCTCTCTCTCTCTGTCTCTCTCTCTGTCTCTCTCTCTCTCTCTCTCTCTCCCCCTTTTTATATATATATATATATATATGTATGTATTTAGACCTCACAATCTAAAACGGAACCTAATTGGCAATAATATATATATTGCTCCAAAAGAAATACTTGTTAAACACAGAAGAGTAAAAATGATTTTTAAAGAATCAAAAGTCACATGATCCAAATCCAACCACTGTTAATATTTCGGTATCTTTCCTTCCATTCTTATTTCTGTGCAAAACTATTTATTGAAACAAAAAAGAAGTCAAACACAGGAAACAAAATGAAAAGAGCTTGACATCTGTAGAACATTTTGTGACCTCTTGATTTCACTTAGCATTTGGTCATAAGCATTTTCTCATAGCATTATAACTTCCCTAAAAGAAGTATTCTAATTTAGTTGTGTATATAATTGTGTGGATACCACTATAAATACTTAGCCATTTCTCCACTCTTGGGAATGTAAATTATTTACAACTCTTTATTATCTAAAATAATGATGCGATTATAATTTCAATGCATAAATCTCCTGTTTATTTGAAAAATTTTTAGTGTTGCACTTACAAATATTTTTTAGCAAAGTTATAGATAATATATAGTCTGGAGAGACATACAGATCTGCAGTGTTTGTTACAAACCCCAGCAATCTCTCCTCTCTCTTTCACCATTTGCCTTGCCTCACAGCCTCTTTTAGCTAATTACGTTGGGTACTTACTGCCACTTTTCTAAATAACAGGTTTGAAGGAAACTCCTCAATTTTTTTCCATGGTAGACATTATCTATTGAATCTCCCCAGGGAAGATGATTTGTTTAGCTTATTTTTCTTCTCCCTGGCCCCCTCTTCCCATGCACATCCTTCCCATATTCCCAATATCAATATATCATTATTTGGTTAAATCAGTATTTTTGTGTTTAAATAACTGTGGTTATGTCAACACCATTCAAAGGTGGGCCATGAGGTCTACAAGGCCCACTTTCTCTTTCCTGCTTATATTTTTGTTTCTCAGAAGTTCTTGTGTTGTTAGGGCCTCACTTTATTTTCTATGTAGTTATCATTAATTCAAATCCAAATTCTTTGCCAGTTGTCTAAATCTTCTCTCAAAAAAGTCAGATATAGGTTGGGCACGGTTCACGCCTGTAATCACAGCACTTTGGAAGGCTGATGCGGGAGGACTGCTTGATGCCAGCCTGGGCAACAGAGCAAGAGCCCATCTCTACAAAAAATTAAAAAATCAGTTGGGCTTGATGGTGTGTGCCTGTGGTCCCAGCTACTTGGGAGGCTGAGGCAGGAGGATCCTTTGAGCCTAGGAATTTGAGGTTGCAGTGAGCTACGATCACACCATTGTACTCTAGCACGGGGGACAGAGCTAGGCCCTGTCTCTGTAACAAACAAACAAACAAATAAAACATTCAGATAGATTGGGTTTTTAAAGGTTTCATCTTCCTGAAGGAAAGAATCTTTTTCTTTCTTTCTTTCTTTCTTTTTTTTTTTTTTTTTTGAGAACTGTCAATGGATTACTTTATTTCTTATAAAACTTACATTGAAAGAAGAGGTTGAAAAGTCAAGTATACTTGATTTGCGCACACTTGCCAAGCCTCACAGGATTCAACCACTCTTGAAGCCTTCTGACATGCTCCCCTGTGGACTGGGTGGGCCCATGCCTGGTACACAGCTGTTTCCTTGGATCCCATTTCCGTCTCTCCTGTATTGGATCCCTTATTTCCTACAACTCAGGTCTCCTTTATCTTGGTCTACTGCACTCTTTTGGTTTTTTTGTTTGTTTTTTGTTTTTTTGAGACAGAGTTTCGCTCTTGTTACCCAGGCTGGAGTGCAGTGGCGCGATCTCGGCTCACCGCGACCTCCGCCTCCTGGGTTCAAGCAATTCTTCTGCCTCAGCCTCCCAAGTAGCTGGGACTACAGGCACGCACCACCATGCCCAGCTATTTTTTGTATTTTTAATAGAGACGAGGTTTCACCATGTTGACCAGGATGGTCTCGATCTCTTGACCTCGTGATCCACCCGCCTCAGCCTCCCAAAGTGCTGGGATTACCGGCTTGAGCCACCGCGCCCAGCTACTGCGTCTTTTGATAGAACATATCTTCCAATATCCTTAGCAATCCTTCCTAAGACAGGATGCTCGAAAACAAAAATATTTGAGAACTTAGATGTCTGAAATTGATAGCATAGATATAACACTGATTGATAATTTGCTTGGGAAAGTGAATTCAAGGTTGAAAATCATTTTCATACAGAATTTTGAAGTCGTTGTTTTCTGGCTTCTAGTGATTTTGACACCCGCCCCCCACCAAGTTCCTGCCACATCTATTGTGATGGGAATTCCAAAAGTCCTTCCAATGGAAACACTAATGGCCTTTAATTACGGGAAATTGAATTTTCTTGTTGATTATTTCCTTCTGTGTGTGTCTGTATGTTTATACCTCTGTGTTTGAGTATGTGTGTCTGTGTGTGTCTTTGATGTTTATGTGTCTTTGTGCCTGTGTCACTGTGTGGTGTCTGTGTTTATGTACACATCTATGTCAGTGTGTGTTTGTCACTGTGTTTGTGTTTGTCACTGTGTCTGTGTGTTTGGAACTCCTATTATTCAGACTAATTATGTAATTATTTTTTTCCTCTTGCTTTTAGACTGACTTTTTGCTCTAGTTTCTGGGAGTTTTCCCACTGGTCAAACCTGGGAAAATTTGGAGCATCAAAATAAATGGTAAGAATATATTATAATCCATCAAATAAAATAAGAATCTGCTACTCCATACATATATAAATGTATTAATAAATAAGTAAGTAGGGGAAAGGAAAAGTTCTTTTGATTTTTGTGTTTTTTTTTTAACAAAAGAATATCAACTAATAAGTGTAGAAGAAGTAACAGAATTAGAAAAGCACTATTTAGCAACCATTTTAGTAATAATTGATTCAGGCAAGAATCATTAGTGATGTTAAAATGAATGGGTGGAAGTTTGATGAATACAGGATATTTACAGGGTCTCAAAGGATTTTCTCCTCAGTTATGTATTAACTTTAAGTGGAGAAACCTAGCAGACCTCAGCTTAACCAAGTGAACATCACCAACAATGGGACAAACTGACTTCTAATATCTTCTGTTAGGACTGAGAAACTATTCCAGATTAAAGGTAATGAGAGAGACACAGTAACTAAATGCAATATGTGATCCTGGATTAGATCCTGGGCCAGGAAAAAAGAATTTATATGAAGGACATTATTGAGGAAATTGCCAAAATTTAAATAAGGGCTTGCTAAATTAAGTTTAGTCTAAAGCTGCCTCCTTACATAGTTTACGTTTGCACTGTCACTCAGGGTGGAGGCACAATCTTGGCTCACTGTAACTTTCACCTCCAGGGCTGAAGCCATCCTCCTGCTTCAGCCTCCCAAGTAGGTGGGACTACAGGCACATGCCACCACTCCCAGATAATTTTTGTATCTTTAGTAGAGACAGGGTTTCACCATGTTGGCCAGGCTAGTCTCGAACTCCTGGCCTCAAGTAATCTGCCTGCCTCAGCCTCACAAAGTGTTGGGATTACAGGTATGAGCCACTACACCCAGCAGTTTATGTTTTGCCTAAAGGTTTCTCCAAACACAGTGAACTGTAACCTAACTGAATGTATAAACAGACTGTAAAGTGCTCTTGTAACAAAGAACCCGAATCTCAACCAATCACAGCTGCTGAGTTTCAGCCAATCACAGTAGCTGAGTTTCAGCCAATCACAGATGGCCAAGTGTTTAAGCCTATGCAAATAAGGCAAACACTGAGCTGTAACCAATCCAGTTGTTTCCGTAACCTCACTTGTGTTTTCTCTACCACACTTTCCTTTTTCTGTCCATAAATGTTCTCTAACCATATAGCAGCCCTGGCGTTGCTGTGAACCTATTCGCGTTCTTCTGCTGCCTGATTCTCGAATTGTTCTTTGCTCAGTTAAACTCTTATGAAATTTAATTTGTCTAAAATTTTTCTTTTAACAGGCTATATAGTTAGATAATAGTATTGTATCAAGATTATTCTCCTGATTCTGATAATCATTCTGTGGTTAGGTAAGACTATATTTGGTTTTTAGGATATATACTCTGAAGTATTTAGAGGCATGTCTGTCACTTCTCTAAAATGGTTCAGAAAAAAAATGGGTGGGAGTTGGGCAGGGTAGTAGGGGGAGAACATGAGGAGGAACATTCAGGGAGGGAGAGAAAGAGAAAGGAGCGGAGGGAATGATCAAGCAAACACAAGAAAGAAGCAAACAATGGGAATATGGATTTGTATTTTTCCTTCAACCTTTCTAAAGGCCTAAGATTATTTCAAAATAATGTTAGGGGGAAAAAACCCCCAGAAAACAAAAGGAGTGGGAAACTAAGAAGATGACTGGGTGCTCTGGACAGCCAGTGGGGTTTGCTAGCTGTGACTTTCAATGTGAGGACCTGGTTGGGTAGGAGTGGTTGAGGGGCTTCTGATGACAGAAATGAAATACCCTGGGGGCTCCCTCTTCCCTTCTCCTGCGCAGGTGAGGATGGGGAGCCCACAGTCACGGTGCACACAAGCCCTTCATCCCCTAGTTTTCAGTGTGACTTGCCACCCCGATATTGCCTTGTTGTCCCTGAAGACCTTTGATTGACTCTCTCTAGGGAAGGAGCCTCCAATCTTTTGTTGGTCTTGGAGGACCATTACCTGGCTGTGGGAAGTAGGTAGAGCGAACCAGATCCAACTGCTTAAAACAGTCTTAAGCTTCATCCAGATTTCAGCCACCTCTTCCCCCTCATTTCCTGAGGGATCTAGTACCATCAATTCCTTAACCTTTTGAGGGATTTTATGGTGTAAATCGGGTTGGTTCTCAGCATTCTTTGCTGCCAGTTTAGGATTGAGTTTTTTTTGGTCCTGCTAAGTTATTTGCTTTCCAGCTTTCAAAATTATGTTTCTATTTTTCTCCTCTCTCATTTTCTCCTGTCTTGTAGTTTATGCCTATTAAAAATTCCTCTTACTTTCATTTTAGCAGGGGTTACAAGTGTTCAATCCATGATTTTTAACAGCCAGTCTGTGCATAAATCTCTCTGCATTCTTGATGACTTCCTTTGGATAGCATCCCGGAAGTGGAATTATGGGGTAGAGTGTGCCATCGTTTTGGAGGCTCTTGATGAACTTTGCCAAATTGCTTTCAATAGGATTATATTCTCACCAAGTTTCCATGACTTGCCTCTTTTCTCAATTTTTGCCTGCCTTGCATAGGATCACTTACAAAAATGAAATATTAAAATATTTGTTGTTTTGACAAGAGGAATATGAACTCACTCTGCCACAATTCTCTTTAAAAGATGATTTTTTTAGAGAGAAGCTCCAAGTATGAGCAGGTGACAGAAAGGTGGATTCAGCTAAATGGGCCGAGGTGGGGTGTGGGGTGAGTTTCTTTTTCTTCTTCTTCTTCTTCTTCTTTTTTTTTTTTTTTTTTTAAGATGGCATTTCACTCTTGTTGCCCAGGCTGGAGTGTGACCGCAACCTCTGCCTCCTGGGTTCAAGTGATTCTCCTGCCTCAGCCTCTGAAGTAGCTGGGATTACAGGTGCCTGCCACCATGCCTGGCTAATTTTTGTATTTTTAGTAGAGTTGGGGTTTCACCATGTTAGCCAAGCTGCTCTTGAACTGCTCACCTCTGGTGATCCAACCGCTTCGGCCTCCCAGAGTGCTGGGAATACAGGCGTGAGCCACTGCGCCCGGTCGGGGTGAGGTTCAACTCATGCTCCGTGTCCTCTCTGCAAGAGGTACTGTGGTCTGTGTGTAGAAGGGAAGGAATTGGAAGTGACCACGTGGAAGGTCCAAGTCTCTGCTGCTTTCCAGGGTGGTAGGGGCAGTCCTGGTTCTAGCATGGGCATATTCACTTGGGGAGATTAAACAGAAGAAAGTGAGAGAAAGAGTAATAACAGTGAAAACAGGCAGCGATGCATCTACTCAAGGAGCACTACCCTAGAGTAAGACCTAAACAGGAGCCCTGAATCTTCCTTTTAATCTTACTCAATTTCTATGCGTTGTCTGGGCCATCTTGTCACACAGGTAATGCTTTAGTGTTTTGAGATATGTGTTTAGTTTTATACAGCACAGCCTGGTTATGCAAGTCAACTTCTTCTACTTCCTAAGCTAAGTTTTTTTTTTTTTTTTAACTTTTTAGTTTGGAATAATTTTATACTTACGAAAAAGTTCCAGAATAGTATACAGAGTTCCTCTATACCCTTCATCCAACTTCTCTCATTTTTTTTTTTTTTTTGATACAAATAGAGATGGGGTTTCACTATGCTGCCCAGGCTGGTCTCGAACTTCTGGGCTCAAGGGATCCCCCTGCCTTGGCCTCTCAAAATGTTGGGATTACAGGTGTCAGCCACTGCTCCCGGCCAACTTCCCCTCCTGCTAACATCTTACGTAATCATAGTACAATGATTGAAACTAAGAAATTAACACTGATGATAAAATGCTATTTACTAATCTATAGACCTTATTCAAATTTCACCAGTTGTCCTATTGAGAAAGAGAAAAGCAGCTCATGCCAGCTGGGCACTGGCTTGGCATTATCAGTTAGTCCTCACCCTTGGTGTCACTCAGAGCTGGCTTGGCCCTTGTGGCTTGGCCTTTGTGGTCTCTTTGAACATAAACAATCTCTCAGAATGCCATCAAACAAAGCTGCTCTGTGACCAAGATAGATCAAGACAAAACAAGGCCACTCTGTACTCACGGCTGAACACAAACTACAATGTGAACATTGTTCAAACAGAAATGACTACAACACCCCCCTATCCTGGTTAGTATGAGAGGATGAGTGACTGCCGTGACTTTACTAATTAGAGCTTTAGCCATGCTTCATTCCTCCTGTTCCGTAGATAAGATGTATTGATATATTCAAGCATAGAATTACCCCCACTTCCTGACAGCATCCAATCCAGAGCATTAAAAATGAGCAGATATATAAATGATTTCCTTGGTTTTTTTTTTTTTTTTTTGAAACAGGATCTCACTCTGTCACCCAGAGTGATCTCAGCTCACTGTGACCTCGGCCTCCTGGGTTCAAGCAATTCTCCTGCCTCAGCCTCCCAAGTAGCTGGGATTACGGGCATGCACCACCATGCCTGGCTACTTTTTGTATTTTTAGTAGAGATGGGGTTTTGTCTTATTGGGAAGCCTAGTCTCGAACTCCTGACCTCAAGTGATTCACCTGCCTCGGTTTCACAAAGTGCTGGGATTACAGGCATGAGCCACTGTGCCTGGCCTAAATGATTTCTTATATCCCCTTCTTTTTTATATGAAAGGTAACATCCTGTAAATATGCTTCGCTTCTTGCTTTTTTCCCCCTCACTTAGCACAGTATCCTGCAAATCATTCCTTATCAGGTCAGCGAGCTTTTCCTCATTCATTTGTACAGCTGCACAGCACTCCATTGTGTAGATGAGCTGTAGTTTATTCAACCACAAGCATATAGATTGGTAACAATATTTTGCAGTTACAATGAATGATTTCCTTATTCATTGCAAATATTTGTTTATTCATTACTCAATTGCAATGAACACCATGGCGATAGATAACTTTGAAGCTCTGACTTTGGAAGAGGGACCGGGGCAGGATCTAAGGCAGACGTGTCTGCATCCGGAGCCAGTGCTCTCTCTGCAATGGCGTAGTGCCTCTAGAGTCATTGTCCAGGACTGACACTATTCCCTGGTCACTTGATTGGGACAGGAGTGTTCCTGTCTCCTTGTTTGATTCTAAAAAGAGCTCTAATGGGTGCACAGGGTGCCTAGCCTACCTTTCTTGGTTGATTACTTTGTTAACTTTTTTAAAATTAAAAAAATTTTTTTTTTTTTTTTTTTTTTTTTTTTAAGAGACAAGGTCTTGCTCTGTCACTCAGGCTCCAGGCTGGAGTTCAGTGGTGAAATCACAGCTCATTGCAACCTCAACCTTTCAGACTTAAGCAATCCTCCTGCCTCAGCCTTCCGAGGAGCTGGGATTTCAGGGACATGCACCACTATGCCTTGCTTTTTTTTTTTTTTTTTTTTGGTAGAGATGGGGTCTCACTATATTACCCAGGCTGGTCTCAAACTCTGGGCTCAAGCAATTCTCCCGCCATGCCCTCCCAAAGTGCTATGATTATGGGTGTGAGCCATCATGCCCGGCCTAAGTTGCCTTATAAAAAAATCTTATTTTTTATATACTTTAAGTTCTGGGATACATGTGCAGAATGTGCAGGTTTGTTACATAGTTATACACATGTCATGGTGGTTTGCTGCATCTAAGTTGCCTTTTTGAAGGGTCATTATATCAGCAAATGCTGTGGCCCCTTCCTGTGTGTTGACCCTTTCACACAGCCTACGACCATCTTTCAACAATGTCATAAAGAGAGGCAGACATGGCCAAGAGCTATGGCTCCTGCTCGTAATTCCGATACTTAGGGAAGCCAAGGCAAGAAGACAGCTTGAGCCCAGGAATTTGAGAACATCCTGGGCAATAGAGTGAGACCCCATTGCCCCTACAAAAAAAAATTTTTTTTTTGAGACAGAGTATCACACTGTTGCCCAGGCTGGAGTGTGGTGGCATGATCTCGGCTCACTGCAACCTCTGCCTCCCAGGTTCAAGAGATTCTCCTGCCTTGGCTTCCTGAGTAGCTGGGATTTTAGGCGTCTGCCACCACGTCCAGCTACTTTTTGTATTTTTAGTAGAGACGGGGTTTCACCATGTTGTCCAGGCTGGCCTCGAACTCCTGACCTCAGATGATCCACCCGCCTCAGCCTCCCAAAGTGTTGTGATTACAGGCGTGAGCTGCTGCACCCGGGCTACAAAAAATTTTTGTTGCCAGGCATAGTGATGCACTGTGGTCCCAGCTACAGAGAAGGCTGAGGCGGGAGGATTGCTTGAGCCCAGGAGGCAGAGGTTGCAGTGCACCATGATCATGCCATCACTGCACTCCAGCCTGGACAAAGCCCTGCCCCAAAAACAGAAACAAAAAGACTGTGGACAGAGCAGAGAGTATACTTGTGTGCATGTGAGCATGTGAGCTCAGCCGTGCCAGCATATGTGAGCAACAGGTCCCAAGCCACATCATCGTGAACCGGCAGTGAAGCTGGAGTTTTCAACGGGCCAAACTGCGTTCCTCATTTCTCTTCACATACCGAGCATGAATGGACTTCTTCAGGCCCCAACATTACCTGGTTAAAGAGGAGCCCCTTCTGAGCCTGGCTGAGGGCCGGGCTGGGGAGCCAAGGATTGTGGCTGCTCTGCTGCCATTCATGATCCACCCAGAATCTGGCTGGGGGAGGGAAGAAAAATGGCCCCAGTCAGACTGTCTAGAGGCCTGAGGCATCCTGGTGGCTCCTCTGAGCTAAAGTAGAGGCTTGGGGTAGGGACAAGAATCCCTCCCAAGATGCTGCTGTGCTCACCGTGTCTGCGTGAGGAACCCTTTCTTCCCGGAGACGCTCTGCCGTTTCCCTACCTTTACCTTCAAATATAGACCTCCCGACCACACCTTCCACGTGCCTCACAATTTCCCAACTTCTCACGTGGGATCTCCAGCCTCGTGGCTCGAAACGGACCCCAACCGCTCCTGCGCCACTGGTGGCTCCTGCAAGTGCAGAGAGTGCAGATGCCCCTCCTGCAAGAAGAGCTGCTGCTCCTGCTGCCCCGTGGACGGTGCCAGGTGTGCCCAGGGCTGCATCTGCAAAGGGGCGTTGGAGAAGTGCAGCTGCTGCGCCTGATGTGGGGACAGCCCTGCTCCCAGATGTAAATAGACCCACCTGCACAAACCCGGATTCTTTTTTAAATACAAACCTGAGACATTTGTGCATTTCCTTTTCTATTAAATATGTGAATGACGATAAAACAATTTTCTTAAAAACAAACACAAATATAGACCTCCCATGTGTGCCCAGCTCTTGAGGGACATTATGTTATTTACACAGGATAATGATTTGGAAAGGATAACTCTTTTTCTCCACGTTTTATAGATGGGTAAAGGGAGGCTCAGAAAGGTTAAGTAACCTGCACAAGATTACACAGTGACAAGCAGGGTCATGATTTGGTCCTAGGTCTGTCTGATTCCAGAGCTCTAGATCTTTCCAGAAAAGAATACACATCCAACAATGCATTTATTTTAACTCCAGAAGAAATGCTCAGGCTCATGGAATCACTTAGAGGCAGAAGTCAGTTGCTACAGGGAGGACTGGGAAAGCAGGAGACCTAAAAATGCTCATTTCATGCCAATCACTGAAATCACTTTCCTTGTTTGAAAAGGAGGTCCTGCCTTCGGGGCTGTGGTTTGGCTCTCCTGACGGCTGCAACTGGTGGAGTCTGTTCTTATAGGTCAGTTCCTTTGCCCCGTGGAGGTTAATTTTTTTTCCGAGATGAAGTTTTGCTTTGTGACCCAGGCTGGAATGCAGTGGCGTGATCTCACTGCAGCCTCTGCCTCCAGGATTCAAGTGATTCTCATGTCTCAGCCTCCTGAGTAGCTGTGATTACAGGCATGTGCCACCACGCCTGAATAATTTTTGTATTTTTAGTAGAGACAGGGATTCACCATGTTTGTCAGGCTGGTCATGAACTCCAGATCTCAGGTGATCCTCCTGCCTCAGCCTCCTAAAGTGCTGGGATTACAGGCGTGAGCCAGAGTGCCTGGCCTAAATATTTTATATATTGCTGCTAGTCTCACACCTACTCCTCTGGGATGTGGAGGTCAACTGAGACCCCAGCAAATGCTGAGGGAAACTCTATGCCAAGAGTAAGGAGAATCAGTATAGGCACCCAGGGTCAGCTTTGTGTACCTGCAACCAGTGCAATCACAGGGGGCTTGAGCTTGGTTTAGTTCTCTGCTGTCTCATCTTGTGATTCTTAATAATTGTTGGACAAGGAACCTCACGTTTTCATTTTGCACCAGGCTCCACAAATTATGTAGCATGTCCTGCAGGCTTAAAGGCAAATGCTTGACATAATTCAGAAAAATACCCTAATTCAATCAAATTCCAGGGGACTAAGAATGCACGACATATAATTTCTTTCTGTCTGAAGTCACTGGAGTGTTGACTCTCCTGTCTCCTGGTTATGGAAGGGAAGGCACAGTTCCTGAGGAGTGGCTCTATCCCGTGTAAGGCCAGTATGATGTATGAAGTACTCTGAGTGAAAAGGGCTAAGAAAGCCATCATTATCCTCAGCAAGAACATTTTCCCAGCATCTGCTCTAGTTGCTATGGGGAACACTTGAGGCCAGGAGTTTGAGACCAGCCTGGCCAACATGTTGAAACCCCATCTCTACTACTAAAAAAAAAAAAATTGCAAAAGGTATACAGGAGTGGTGGCACATACCTGTAACCCTCAGGAGGCTGAGGCATGAGAATCGCTTGAACATGGGAGACAGAGGCTACTGTGTACCGAGATTGTGCCACTGCACTCCAGGCTTAGTGATAGACCGAGACCCTGTCAAAAAAAAAAAAAAAAGAGAAACATCAAACTGTGAGGCAGGCTCAACAGTCTTGATCAGCTTGGTGGGAGTTCTGGAAGGAGAACTGCCTGTTAGAGTTGTTGCTCAATGGGCCAAAATGGCTGGGCCTTCACACTTCTCCATGCCTAGTCACTGGGTATAGATATGCCCTAGGAAGGGTGTGACCTCAAGTGAAACCACTCTGTGTGGTGAGGCAGAGCCTGAAGGGGCTGATGGCTTACTACTGCATGCCAACCATGCTTCCATGCTGGGAAGAGCATTGTTTCTTGAAGGGAGAGCTGGGTGGCTCATCTCTGTGTCCACCACAGGGTGGGTGGGGGAGGGTTAGCAGGTGGCAGTAGTAGGAAGTAGTCATAGTAGCAGTAGTAGTAGTAGTAGTAGTAGTAAGAAGTAGCAGTATTAGTAGGAAAGTAGTAATCACAGTAGTAGAAAGTAGTAGTAGGAAGAAATGTAGTAGGAAAGTAGCAGTAGTAGGAAGTAGTAGTACTAGTAATAGGAAGTAGTCGTAGGAAAGTAGTAGTAGCAGTAGGAAAATAGGAAAATAGTAGTAGGAAGTAGTAATGGCAGTAATAGGAAGTAGTAGTAGTAGGAAAGCAGTAATAGGAAGTAGTAGTAGTAATATATAGTAGTAGTAGTAGAAGGAAAGTAGAAGTAGTAGTAGGAAGTAGTAATGGTAGCAACAGGAAGTAGTAGTAGTAGTAGAAAGTAGTTGTAATAGGAAGTAGTAGTGGTAGTAATATATAGTAGTAGTAATAGGAAGTAGTAGTAGGAGGAGGAAAGTAGTATAAGTAGTAGTAGTAGGAAAATAGTAGGAAGTAGTAATGGTAGCAACAGGAAGTAGTAGTAGTAGTAGAAAGTAGTTGTAGTAATAGGAAGTAGTAGTGGTAGTAATATATAGTAGTAGTAATAGGAAGTAGTAGTAGTAGGAGGAAAGTAGTATAAGTAGTAGTAGTAGGAAAATAGTAGTAGGAAGTAGTAATGGTAGTAATAGGAAGTAGTAGTAGTAGTAGAAAGTAGTTGTAGAAGCAAAATAATAGTAGTGGTAATAGGAAGTAGTAGTAATAGGAAGTAGAAGTAGGAAAGTAGCAGTAGTAATATGAAGTAGTAGTAGTAGTAGGAAAAGAGTAGTAGTAGGAAAGGAATAGTAATTAGTAGTAGTAGTAGGAAGTAGTAGTAGTAGGAAAGTAGTAGTAGTAGTAGGAAAGTAGTAGTAGGAAGTAGTAGTAGGAGGAGGAGGAGGAAAGTAGTAGTAGGAAGGTAGTAGTAAGGAAATAGTAGTTTAGGAAGTAGTAGTAGTAGTAGTAGGAAAGTAGTAATAGGAAGAAGTAGTAGTAGCAATAGGAAGTAGTAGTATTAGTAGGAAAGTAGTAGTAGTAATAGGAAATAGTACTAGTAGGGAAATAGTAATAGTAGGAAAGTAGTAGCAGAAAGTCTTAGTAGTAGTAGCAGTATTCGCAGTAGGAAGGCAGCTGAGTGAGGCCTGTGGTCTTCAGGCATGTTGACAAGAACATCTGCTCTGTAGTGAAGGTGTATGAGAAAAGGGACTCTGTGACCTGCTGAAGCTAGGAAGAGCCACTCCTACGCATATGGAGGCCCTGCCTAACATCTGCCCTGCTTTCCTTAGCACGCAGCTTGTAGTAGGCCGTTTTGGTATTACTATAAAGGGATACCAGAGGCTGGGTAGTTGGTAGAAAAGAGCTTTATTTTGGCTTATGTTTCTGCAGGCAGTACAGGACGTGTGGGGCTGGCATCTGCTCCTGGTAAGGGCCTCAGGAAGCTTCCTACCATGGTGGAAGGCAAAGGGGGAGCCAGCTGTCACATGGTGAGAGCGGGAGTGAGAGAGAGAGGTGGGGGAGGGAGGTGCCACACTTTCATACAACCGGATCTTAAGTGAGCTCAGAGAGCACTCACTTATCACCTCGGGGAGGGCGCGGACCATTCAGGAGGCAACTGCTCCCATCACCCAGTCACCTCCCACCAGGTCCCACCTCCAATGTTGGGGATCACAGTTCAACATGAGATTTGGAGGGGACAAACATCCAAACTATATCACAGGTTACACTGTGGATGTGAACACAGCTGTACACATACACAGAATATTATTGTAATTTATACTAAAAACAAATCTCCCAACAGCTCCCCAGAAGAGAGCTCGCTGGTCTTCTTATTGGCTCCATCCTGGGACTCAGACGAGTGGGGCGCAAAGTCTCTTTCTGCTGATAGAGGTAGGTGCCAAGTCTGCATTTCCTGCCTGGACCCAGCATCGCCAGCGGCTTCAGGATGGTTTAGAAGGAACATTGCTCCGCGTCTCAGGCAACTAGTCTGGAGGAGAGAAGGGGGCAGGGCCAGTGCTCATCACCACAGGTAGACAGACGTGTGGTGGAGGTAGTTGAGGGTTACCTGGGACCACACGCTGGCCCATACGGGGCCAAAGTCACTCATTGTGTGGCGGCATTTTGCGGTGGAAACACACCCGGACGTAGGGAGAAGCGCTGGGACCTGGCTCAGGCATCAGAGAGTCTCTCTGGTAAGCCTTCTTCCTCCGGTGGACTGGAGGCTCTGGAGGCTGTGGCCTCTCCTGGTCTGTCGTCAGGGGGCCAGCTGTAGTCAGGCCAGCAGGAGAGGGACTGTGACCAGAAAGCAGCCATTTCAGAGTGTCTCAGGCAGCCCGAGCTTGCTGGCCAGTCCACAAGCTTGGCCAGTCACCTTCCCAATCGTGGTCGCCCTGGGACAGTGCCTGTAGCAGTCAAGAGAAAATCCAAAAGGCAACCAGGTACACCTCAAATTGAGGCTTTTCTGGGGTCCATTTTTGAGTGGGAGTGAAGGGACCAGAATTGGGTCGCACAGGTGAGAGTCAGAGGCTGAAGGTGGGGGTAACAGAAGCCTCCTAATAGCAGGGGTTCTGGAAATATCCCTGCAGATCACTTTTCCTTTCCGGGCCTCAGTTTCCTCATCTGGATAGTGAGGCCTGTTAAGCCAGGTATTCTGACTTTATTTTTATCTATCTATTTATTTATTTTGAGACTGAGTCTCACTCTGTTGCCCAGGCTGGAGTGCAGTGGCATGATCTTGGCTCACTGCAACCTTCGTCTTCCGGGTTCAAGTGATTCTCCTGCCTCAGCCTCCCGAGTAGCTGGGACTACAGATGCATGCCACCATACGTGGCTAATTTTAGTATTTTTTGTAGAGATGGGGTTTCACTATGTTGGCCAGGCTGGTCTCAAACTCCTGACGTCAAGTGATCTGCCTACCTAGGCCTCCCAAAGTGCTGGGATTACAGGTGTGAGCCACCGTGCCTGGCCTGTTCTGACTTTAAAGGTGGGGATTCAGAGGTAGAAAAGAGGAGGTACACTGAGAGGTTTCTGGGGTTAAGGGATGGCAGGGAGGCTGGGCAAAGGTGCAGAAGAGCCCCCGCTTACGTTTCAGGGGCCAAGGCAAGAGTGTACATGGAAGCCGACATGCCATGTAGCTAAATATTTAAAACACCAACGAACGAACTGTTGAATAAAAGTATGTTCTATTGGTTGACCTTGAAAAAAATGTATTTCTGCTGAGTGACCTGTAAGGCCAAAATTGAATGAAAATTCCCAGACTCAGAGTCCCAACTTGAAGCCTGTGGTGTGGACGGAGCTGGTTCAGGGCCTCAGCTGTGGCTACAAGAAGAATGTTCTTTCACTCAAGATCTCCTGCTCTAGGGAGCAGGGCTGACCAGGGGCCCCCACTGCTCTGCTCTGAAATCTATCTTTGTGGTGGGGCGGAGGCCACGCTTCCCACAGGCTGTATCCACCAACCACTTCGTGCAGCAGGGATGCTAAAGGGGTCTATTTGTGGGAGACATGGGGATCCTCTGATGGCCTTTGCCTTGAGAACACCCCTTGAGCGCCTTGCTGGATCTTTCTTCGATTTTGAGCTCAGCAAGCTTCTGCCGGACCTTCTCTCCTTTGCTGGGGCTCAGCTTGCAGCTCGACTTCATGCTCCTCCCAGTTTTCTCCGGCTCCCTCCTTTCCTTTCACACAAGCATTTCCCCTAACACATCTCCGTCCCGTTCAGTCTGTCTTGACACCTCTCTTGGAGGACTTGGGCTAACACATTGGCCCCCCGCTGGCTCCCCTTTCTCTTCTTACCTCGGGCTTCTTCCCACACCCGGAGAAGCTCCATGCGCAGGGGGATGAAGCCCCAGGTACCAGGCTCTAGGCAGTGGCAGGCGTGTCCCTTTGGCCCGCAGTCTCCTCATCCTGCAGTGGCGTTGGGAGTGTGGCAGGGCCATAGGGAGCAGGAAGGGGGCCCCTTTTGTCCGAGTCTAACGTGGTAGCAGCGGGAAGCCTGTCTTCCCCCGCCTTCCCTCCACTCCAGCCTCCTGACCTGCGCGGCTCTTCCCCGTGCTCCCTGCCTCTGTGCTTTTCCAGAACACACTTCATAACCGCTGGGATGGAGGTGGTGAGCACACGTCCCAAGCCCCACGCTTGGGACATACGCTCAATGGTGGCTCCATCTCTGTCTTCTTTCACCCTCCTGAGAGTCTGGTGGAGAAGAGAGGAAACTGATGCTCAAAGACACTGAGTGAGCGTCCATACCCAGGTCTTCTGATGCCCTCCCCCCACCCCTGGGATTTGCCAGGACGTACCAGCCAGCAGAGACAGACACATGGTATCTCACAACTTCCCTCTCAGTCCCTGAGAAATGCATGTGCCTTTGTCCTCATATTTTAAAAAGAGCGGCTTTTTTCAACCTTGCAGCAACCCGACTGGGGGAATGGAGAGCCCAGTGTGTCATCCCCGAGGCTAGTTAGACACCAGCCTTTCAGAACTTATCGTTATATTTGCAGTCTGGGTAACGGTAGGCAAATCTGGAGTCACAGGTTCTCAGGGGCCTCAAGATGTCTTTCAGTTGGCTGGCAGCCCCAAGGGCTTCTGGGTCTGGGCGGGTGGCGTCCCCACACTGAGCAAGAGCGGAGTTTATGTCGTCTTGCACGGGGGAGGGGAACCTCCCCTGGAGAAGTCGAGGCAGCAACTTCTGACACACCAGCACCAGGCTCTGCTTCTCAGAGATGCTGTCGCAGGAGGGCAGCTGGGCCTGGCAGCCGGAAACCAGGCAGCTAAAAATGTCTTTATTCTCTCCGGCCCCGGTGGCTTCTTGGCTGCCTAAAAGACAAATGGGAAGTATTAAACACCCTGACACCTGTGCTCACTGAGGAAGGGCACCGCTAATTAGAATTAATGGGTGAGGCTGGGGCGGTGGCTCACACCTGTAATCCCAGCTACTTGGGAGGCTGATGCAGGAGAATCGCTTAAACCTGGGAGGTGGAGGCTGCAGTTAGCTGAGATCGCGCCACTGCACTCCAGCCTGGGCGGCAGAGTAAGACAAGACTCCATCTCAAAAAAAAAAAAAAAAAAAAAAAAAAAAGAATTGCTGGGTGACACATAGGATAGTCTCCTAGCATTTCCCTGTCACCAGGAGATTTAGGACTCAGAGACACAGTGGTTCCTTTTGAGAACCACATGGAAGGAGTCCTCTGCTACAATAAGGTGAGGCCTGGGCATGGAAAACCCACTTACCTCACCAGAAGTTAGGCTGATAATTGCAGAGATCACATCCATATTGTTAGACTCTCATTATTACTAAATTAGGAAACTCAGAAAATTACTGAGACTGGTTTCATTTGTGCCTATAAAATGCAAAGTTAGGGCCAGGCCCGGTGGCTCATGCCTGTAATTCCAGCACTTCAGGAAGCTGAGGCGGGTGGATCACCTGAGGTCAGGAGTTTGAGACCAGCCTGGCCAACATGGTGAAACTCGGTCTCTACTAAAAATACAAAAATTAGCCAGGTGTGGTGGCACACATTTGTAATCCCAGCTAATTAGGAGGCTGAGGCAGGAGAATTGTTTGAACTCAGGAGGCGGAGGTTGCAGTGAACCGACATTGCACCACTGCACTCCAGCCTGGGCAACAGAGTGAGACTTTGTCTAAAAAAATAATAATAAAATAAAATAAAACAAAACAAAAATAATATGCAAAGTTAGGAGAAAAAACAAGTAATCCCAAATATGTATTCGATGAGTTGTACTATGTCTGACGTTTCATGATTTATATATCCAGAATATTCTGGAATCAGCCTCATTTCTTCTAATTTGATTCTTCTTAAAGGCAAATCAGGAAATAAATAAGTGTGGTTTAATTTGTCTATTTTTGTAGGCTTTTGCATACAAACAAAATCAGAAATTAGAAAATAAAACCCTTTGTCCTCTTATTGGGCTCAGCAAATTTGGTCAGCATTAGAGATTAGGGTGTTTGAAGGGTTCTAGAACCCTGAATGAGCCTTTACACATAGTGAGAAACACAATTCAGTCACCCACCTTGTTTGGTTCCATGTTTTTTCACTTTGAAAACTTTATAAAGAGCAATTGTGCCAAAACAGATTGCAAAATGTACCAGTGAATCAGCCTGATACTTAAGTTTCAGATAAAGGGTAAAGGCATCTGATGAGAAAGACTCTGAGCAGGAGATGGACCCAAAGGTGGGGTGTGTGTGTGTGTGTGTGAGAGAGAGAGAGAGAGAGAGAGAGAGAGAGAAAGAGAGAGCGAGAGCGCGAGGAGGGGCAAGGCAGAAATTCAAATAGGAGTATGGGACATTTTAGATGAAATCAAACATTCTTCAAACTTGAGTGGGTCTCACTGTGACATGCAGAGATGGAAAAGGCCCAGTAGTGTGACCCCTAGCCACCCCTCCCTAGCTCCAGTCACCCTGACTTCCCCTCCGACAGCTGCTCAGCCAGGCCCATGCTGAGTACCTTCCTGCTTGTCGATGACGCCCACTGCACTGGCATCTCGGATGAACAGATGCCCGTTGTTAAAGACACCGAACATGTCTGCATCAATATGGGTGAAGTAGAAGAAATAGTTCAAATCATTGCTCCTCAGAGACTCCAGGACACCCAGGAGCTGGTAGGCAAGGTCAGCCACCTGATCTGGGGGTGCATCATAGAATTCCTGCAGCGGTCTGGTGCTGGTGCTGACGATGAATCTGCCACAGGAGCCCAGGTACTTGGGCAGCGGCCATCCCTCGGCCCCAGGGAAGATCTGCCAAGCCAGAAGGAGGAGGATTAGAGAGAAAAATCTGGTGACAGTTATCATCTATCATCTATCTGTCTGTCTGCCTATCTCTGTCCCTCACGGCAAGCACAGAAAGACCAACATCTCAAAACACATCAGCGACGTGTCTTGCAACCTTTTTTATACGTCTTGGAACGTGCAATGCCTCTGTCCCTCCCCTTCCCCATTTTTAAATTCTATTACTGATGGGAAGATTCGGAAAAGGAGGCTGCTCTCATTTCTTTGTAGTAGACTGCACTTCAACAGAGTTCCTCCAAACAGGGTATGAGAATGTTAATGGACTTGCCACAATTTTAGATAGTATCCGGGATTCAGGGAAATATGTGTAAGAGTTGTATAGCTGAAAAAAATAGGACTATTTGAGATTTCACAGATATCACTGCTTAGGAAGAGGCTATGGGAAAAATAATGGAAGATCGACTTAAGGCTGATTTAAAGAAAAACTTTTTTTTTTTTCTTTCTTTCTTTCTTTTTTTTTTTTTAGAGATGAGGTTTTGCTTTGTTCTCCAAGCTGGAGTGCAGTGGTACAATCACAGTTCACTGCAGCCTCAAACTCCTAGGCTCAGGCAATTCTCTCACTCCAGTCTCCTGAGCAGCTAGGACTACAGGCAGGTGCCACCATGCCTGGCTACTAAAGAAAAACATTTTTAAAAATAACAGCAGCCAGGTGCTGTGGCTCATTCCTGTAATCCCAGCACTTTGGGAGGCCGAGGCAGGTGGATCGCTCGAGGACAAGAGTTTGAAGTCAGCTTGGCCAACACAGTGGAACCCTGTCTTCACTAGAAATTTTAAAATCAACCAGGAGTGGTGGCGCATGCCTGTAATCCCAGCTACTCTGGAGCCTGAGACAGGAGAATTGCTTGAACCCAAGAGGCAGAGGCTGCAGTGAGCCAAGATTGTACCACTGCACTCCAGACTGGGTGACAGAGCGAGACTCTGTAGGGACATGGATGAACCTGGAAACCATCATTCTCAGCAAACTGACACAAGAACAGAAAATCCAACACCACATGTTCTCACTCATAGGCGGGTGTTGAACAATGAGAACACACGGACACAGGGAGGGGAGCATCACACACTGGGGTTTGTTAGGGGGAAATACGGAAGGGACAGTGGAGGGTGGGGAGTTGGGGAGATATAGCATGGGGAGAAACGCCAGATATAGGTGAAGGGGAGGAAGGCAGCAAATCACACTGCCACGTGTGTACCTATGCAACAATCTTGCATGTTCTTCACATGTACCCCAAAACCTAAAATGTAATAAAAATTTTTTAAAAAGTATATATATATACACACACACATTATATTTATACGTATATATACATACACATACCATAATGTAAATATATGGAATTATGTAATTTAGATATAAACATAATTATATATGTTTATATATTATATTAATATGTTATACTATATATGTATATATACACACAAATATATATAAAATGCATATTTGTACACACACACACACACACACACACACACACACACATACACCAGTACAGGTACCTTGTTCTGGGACAGGGCTAAAATGAAGGTGTTCTGTGGGTGGCTGAAGTTTTGGGAACTACTATACTAGCTTTAAGCCCCTCTCCTGCCAGCCCTGGGTGAACGTGTCTGGCTGGGGTAGCTACATACACGGAACAGATGTTCCCCAACTAACTGGAACCTTCCAGACAGCCTAACAGTAGCCTATGGAAGCACGAAGCCCTCACCTGTCTCCTCTGCCTCCTTGTGAGAGTTCCGAACCTGTGGATTTGTGAGATGAAAAGTGGAGAGGTACCCTGGCTAACCTTTTATTGACTATTTCTTTGAAGCAGCTATATCTAGAATGGTAACCATCTAGATATATACTAGAGATATTTTTTGTATCTCTAGTAGAGATGAGGTTTCACCATGTTGGCCAGGCTGGTCTCAAACTCCTGACCTTGTGATCCACCCGCCTCAGCCTCCCAAAGTGCTGAGATTATAGGTGTGAGCCACTGCACCTGGCCTTTTTTTTTTTTTTTATTTTTATTTTTGTCTTGCATTAGAATAAATTTTTTTTTTTTTTTTTTTTTTTTTTTTTTATGAGACGGAGTTTCGCTCTTGTTACCCAGGCTGGAGTGCAATGGCGCAATCTCGGCTCACCGCAACCTCTGCCTCCTGGGTTCAAGCAATTCTCCTGCCTCAGCCTCCTGAGTAGCTGGGATTACAGGCACGTGCCACCATGCCCAGCTAATTTTTTGTATCTTTAGTAGAGACGGGGTTTCACCATGTTGACCAGGATGGTCTCGATCTCTTGACCTTGTGATCCACCCGCCTCAGCCTCCCAAAGTGCTGGGATTACAGGCTTGAGCCACCGCGCCCGGCAGAATAAATTTTTTTATTTTTTAGTAGAGACTGGGTTTCACCATGCTGGCCAGGCTGGTCTCGAACTCTTGACCTCAGTTGATGGGCCAGTTTTGGCCTCCCAAAGTGCTGGGATTAAACTATGGGGTAAATAACAGCAACTCAGCATTTTCTTCCTTGTTTTCCTTCTTTGAAAAACAAAGGCATCCCATCTCTGATGGTTTTCTGCAGTCCTCTGCCCATTTTATCCCACATACTGCATTGCAAAGAACCCATGCCCATTTGAGTTTCCCCTGCTCACAGGGACCTCTTTTTTTTTGAGACGGAGTTTCGCTCTTGTTACCCAGGCTAGAGTGCAGTGGCGCGATCTCGGCTCACCGCAACCTCCGCCTCCCAGGTTCAGGCAATTCTCCTGCCTCAGCCTCCTGAGTAGCTGGAATTACAGGCATGCCCCTCTGCGCCTGCCTATTTTTGTTTTGTTTTGTTTTTTTTGAGATGCAGTGTCGCCCTGTTGCCCAGGCTGGAGTGCAATGGCGCGATCTCAGCTCACTGCAACCTCCGGCTCCTGGGTTCAAGCGATTCTCCTGCCGTGCCTCCTGCACTGGGATTACAAGCGTGCGCCACTGCAGCCGGCTAATTTTTTGTATCTCTAGTAGAGATGGGGTTTCACCATGTTGGCCAGGCTGGTCTCGAACTCCTGACCTTGTGATTCACCCGCCTCAGCCTCCCAAAGTTCTGAGATTATAGGTGTGAGCCACTGCAGCTGGCCTTTTTTTTTTTTTTTAATTAAACTTATTTTTATTTTTATTTTTGTCTTGCATCAGAATAAAATTTTTTTATTTTTTAGTAGAGACTGGGTTTCACCATGCTGGCCAGGCTGGTCCTGAACTCTTGGCCTCAGTTGACGAGCCCGTTTTAGCGTCCCAAAGTTCTGGGATTACAGGCATGAGCCACCACGCCTGGCCCAGAGGGGACCTTTCTTACTAAGGTACCACGGAGGGAATTCCTGGGCCTACTGTGCTTGCCTGCACGGGTTCCATGCCATGCCTCTCCTGGGCAGGGCCCAGAGCTGAGTGGAGGGTCCCAGCCCCATGCTCTTAGCCCATGCCTCTCAGGAGCCAGGCCTGGAAGCAGCCAAGGTTTGGGAGAAAAGACCTGTGAGAGCACAGGACAACCTGCAATTCCTTTTCCTCCACCACTATTTCAAAGGCCAATGTCAGCAGGCAGGTTTTAGTGGGACGGCTCTGCGTTTGGGTTCTATTACTGACGCTGGCCAAAAGTGACTTGGGCTAAGTCATTTCACATCTCAGAACTCCACTGAACCTCATCTGGAAAGGGGACAATAATAATATTCTCGGGCGGAGGTTGTCAGCATTAAATGAGATAATGTCCCTGTAATCCCAGCACTTTGGGAGGCCGAGGCGGGCGGATCAAGAGGTCAAGAAATCGAGACCATCCTGGCCAACATGGTGAAACCCGATCTCTACTACAAATACAAAAATTAGCTGGGCATGGTGGCGCACGCCTGTAGTCCCAGGGAGGCTGAGGCAGGAGAAGTGCTTGAACCCGGGAGGCGGAGGTTGCAGTGAGCCAAGATCACGCCACTGCACTCCAGCCTGGCACCTGGCGATGGAGCAAGACTCTGTCTCAAAATAAGTAAATAAATAAATGAGATAATGTCAAACTTTCAGCCCAATGCCTGGCACATAGCAGGTACTCAGTAAATGATAGTTGTTACTATGTATTCCATCATCATCCCTTTGGCCAGTGTTTATTAACTGTCTTTGCTATGGCTTCCTTCTCCTCTACCTGTATCTTTTCCCCCTGTTCTTCCTTCTCTTCTCCTCCTACCTTTCCCTCTCCTCCCCTCCCTCCTTCCTTCCTCTTCCTTTTCTTAGTCCTCTTCCTCCTCCTCGTCTTCTGCTTCCTCTTCCGCCCTCTTTCTCTCTCTACCCCTCCTGCTTTTCCAATTCCTCTCTCCCACTTTCTAGTTCCCTTTGTCTCCATTATGCGACCCCTGTGTCCTTATCTTTGAGGTCAGGGGTCAGTCAGTGATTGGGCTCCACATATTTTATGGGTGTTTGTTTCCATGTTAAGTGTCTGTCTCTACCACTGGACTGGAAGCTGCGTGAAGGCAGGAGAGACCCTACTTGTCTTGTTGACCAGTTTATCACCAGGCCCTTAATGCATCTTCATTTATTCGACCATTTCCCTGTGTATGGACATTTAGGAGTTACTTTTTTTTTCTCTCTCTCTCCTTTCCAAGCATAACTGCAAGGTACATCTCTGGGTGGTTCATTCTTTGGCTATTTCTCCGCTTCTGAGCTCACTCTCATCTGACTGATCTTTGAGGCACAGGTCAAAGTTGGCCTCCTTTACACAGCCCTTCAGGGCTGCTCAGGCAGTGAAGGTGGCTACTCTTCCCTCCTATCCCCATCCTCCTCCCAGCTCTGGGCTCCCACCCCTGTTTCCTCTACAGCAGCCACAGCACTTTCACACTGTAGAAACTAGCAAATGCCAGAAAGGTCCTAACACGGGCGAGTGGCCCCAAGACATGCAATAAAAAGAGGGAGAGGGCTCAATCCAGGGCGGCTTCTGGGAGTCCAAGGCTGACCTCTAACCTAGAGGGCTTGCTCCCTGAGTACCTGTAGGAGGATGGGGTGTGAGTTGACAGCCAGCGTGTAGAGCAGGCGCAGCTTGTCCCGATCGGTGAAGTGGTCCATGAAGATGCTGCCAGCGTCGGCCACCTCTGCGTAGCGCCTGACCACACGATCCAGGAGTCGCTGCGAAGGGCAGCGCAGGAGGGGGCTGGCCAGGCCCTAGGAGCAGGTGGGAAAAAGGCGAGAGAAGACAGGGTGGGTGCCCAGCTCTTGTGAGGGGCTGGTGGGGGCCGGGGGGGAATGGGCAGATTCTGCTGTTAGAGGTGTGGGAGAGTTTGAGGTTATGGAGGCCAGGTAGGGGGGTTGGGGGGTGGAAGGTGCTGGGTGGCTCTGCCCAGGCGGAGGAGGGGGCAGACCCTTGTGGCTGGGAAGAGGGGCCAGAGCACTTTTGGGGGTGCGGGGTGGGAGGCCCTGTCGCCCACCGCAGGCTACACTGGGGGCGGGGCCACAGAGACCCAGGGAACAGAGAAGGGAATGAGCTCTCTTGGGGAGCACGGCAGGAGGGCACCGGGCAGGCGAGGGGAGGGCTGGGGAGAGGAGGAAGGGGAGGGAAGGTGGACCCTTCCTTCCCTTTCCCTACCCCTCAGCTGGCCATCTGAGTTTTGCATTTGCTGTGTCTCTACCCACCGTTGCACCCCGACCCTGCCCTTGGAAAGAAGGCTGATACCACGCTGAATTCATTCCCTGCCATGGGCTCTTTTGATTCCTTCTGCCATTTGACTTCGATATCACAACTATGAGGCGACAATGAGCGTCTTTATATGCACCACTGTGTTCTTGGGATAAAACTTGGAGATACAAACCTAGGCATTTTTTTTTTTTTCATGACTTACTAGCCATACCCTACACCTTTCTCCCCATGCCGAACAAAGACGAGGACGAACCTCCTGATGAAAAGAAATAGAGTTAAGAAAAAGGTCCTGGGGCCAGTTTGCCAGCATTTTACCCGCTTCCACAACTAACAGCTGTGTGACCTCAGGCAAGTTACTTAGGCTCTCCATACCTCCTGTTCCAGCTTAAATTGACGAGGGTCCTAACAGGTCATGAGGATCAGGTAAATTAATAGACGGTGGTAATTCACAATCGGTGCCTCGGAACCCTCCCAGACCCTCCAAGAGGTAGGTGCTATTACGAACCTCATTTTTCAGGAAGGAATTGAAATGCAGAGTGTAGGTAACGGTTGGAAAAGTTGGATTCAGGATTTGAACCCAGTGGGTTAGACCCTAATATTTGTGCCTTTTCCCAGTAATAGGCCCTGCCCTGCCCCCATCCCCATAAACCACCCAAGTGGAGGCCATAGAAAACGATTTGAGGCTATGGGATTGCCTCTTTGTCTCTGGTCATCTCCTACACAGCCTGAAATTCCACCATTAGAGGTGATCATTGGGGAGCAGGGGGTGGGGGTGGGGATGAGTAATTTCTTCTCTTCTCCAGGACCCAGTTCTTAAATGAACGGATTTCTGGGAGACATAGGACACTAATTGGCCATAGCAACAACAACAATAATACGTAATAATTATTGAGTGCTTACTACGCAACAGGAACTGCTCTAAGCCCTTCACAGGTGGTGTATTCTTTTATCTACCATACAAGAACTTACTATTGCTCCATTTTTCGGATGGCAATACTGAGATTTAGAGAGATGAAGTCAGCTGCTCCAAGCCACATATACCTAGCATTGAAACTAAGACAGTATGGGTGAGAGGTAGGTAAGGATAGATAAAGGTAGATAAAGGTAGATAATGGTAGGTAAAGATAAGGGAGCCAGGCAGGACCTGCACCCTTATCAAGGATCACATCATATAACCCTGCAGTTAGCTCCAGGCTGTATTCAGATTGCATTTGTGGAAACAAAGGGAGAAAAACAGGCCCCGCCCTCCAAGGTGCCTCTCAGCTGGGAGAGACCTTCAGGTGCCCGGCAGTTAAGATGTGGTGTAGGAAGAGCTAACACTGAAATGAGCTATTGGAGCCACAGGACAAGGGCCGCATTACAACTTTCACGGGCCCTTGGGACCCTTGCTTTCGCAGGCTCCTTCCTCCGTGAAAAATACTAAAAATTATATTGTACAGCTGCACTGGTACAAAGACATTAAAATTATACATTCAAACATGTTCTTGGACTGGAAAGTTTGCTTTTTTTCTTCTGATTTTAAAAGAAAGCAAAACATTTTTGTGGGACCCTGATACACTTTGGATCTGTGTCCCCGCCCGAATCTCATGTGGAATTGTAATCCCCGGTGTTGGAGGACGGGCCTGGTGGGAGGTGATTGGCATGGGGGTGGATTCCCCCTTGCGCTTCTCGTGATAAGGAGTAAGTTTTCATCCTTCCTCTTTGCCTTCTGCCATGATTGTAAGTTTCCTGAGGTCTCTCCAGCCATGATTCCTATACAGCCTGAAGAACTGTGAGCCAATTAAACCTCTGTTCTTTATAATTATCCAGTCCCAGGTAGTTTGTTTGTTTGTTTGTTTGTTTTGAGACAGAGTTTCACT
This sequence comes from Saimiri boliviensis, assembly GCF_048565385.1. Classification (NCBI taxonomy): domain Eukaryota; kingdom Metazoa; phylum Chordata; class Mammalia; order Primates; family Cebidae; genus Saimiri; species Saimiri boliviensis. The sequence continues at coordinate 41,749,845 of NC_133470.1, forward strand.
CTTGTTGCCCAGGCTGGAGTGTAATGGTGTGATCTCAGCTCACTGCAACCTCAAGCTTCCAGGTTCAAGCATTTCTCTTGCCTCGGCCCCTCAAGTAGCTGGGTTTACAGACATCCACCACCACACCCGGCTAACTTTGTATTGTTAGTAGAGACTGGGTTTCAGCATGTTGGCCAGACTGGTTTTGAACTCCTGACCTCAGGTGAACCACCAGTCTCAGCCTCCCAAAGTGCTGGGATTACAGGTGTGTACCATGGTGCCCAGCCTCAGGTAGTTCTTTACAGCAGTGTGAGACTAGACTAACACAGATCCTAAAAGACTTCCTGAAAGATGGTGAAGTCTAAGCTGAAGCCTTAACTTGCAAAGAGGGTGGAAGAGGGAACAGTATATGCAAACATCTTGAGAGGAGAGAGAATGTGCTAGAAACTACAGCTTGGTTAGGGCTTTTTGAAGCTACAGTATCACTAGTGAGAGTGAACAGAGAGGAATCCCAGAATGGAAGAAAGATGAAATCATTTGAAGGAATTCTGGTTTTATGTAGAAGGGATAGGGGGCCACTGAAGGCTTTAGGCAGATACACATTTTATGCTCAGCTATATGTTTTAGGAAAGTGGTTCTGGGTTGTTACGTGGACAATAGATTCAGAGGAGTGTGGCCCAGATTGCTAGTCACTGGCCCCTACATTTTAGCTAGACATATGGCTACCCCAAATAAAGATTTCATTCCCAACTTCCTTTGCAGCTAGGGGTGATAACGTGACTAGGTGCCAGTCAATGAGTTATAAGTAAAAATTTCTGGGAAGAGTCCTTAAAGGGAGAGGATGTATCTTTCTTCACTCTTTTCTTTCTTTCTTTTTTTCTTTCTTTCTTTCTAGAGGATGTATCTTTCTTCACTATTTTCTTTTTTCTTTCTTTCTTTCTGCCTGCCTTCCCCCTCCCTCCCTCCCTCCTTCCTTCCTTCGTTTCTTCTTTCCTTCTTTCCTTTCTTTTGAGACGAAGTCTCACTTTGTTGCCCAGGCTGTAATGCAGTGGTGCAATCTTGGCTCACTGCAAACTTCGCCTCCCGGGTTCAAGCAATTCTCTTGCCTCAGCCTCCTGAGTAGCTGAGATTACAAGCACACACCACCACACCTGGTAAATTTTTGTATTTTTAGTGGAGACGGAGTTTCACCATGCTGGTCAAGCAGGTCTCAAACTCCTGACCTCGTGATCTGCCCACCTCAGCCTCCCAAAGGGGATTATAGGCATGAGCCACTGTGCCCAGCCTCTTCACTCTTTTCTTCCTGGCTGCAATGTGGAAGTGATGGGTGGTGCTCAAGCAGCCATTTTGGATCACGGCACACTAAGGGCTGTGTAGCAGCAGAATAAAGTAGCCTGGATGCCTGACAATCATGGAACCACTGCATTGGCCTTGGACAACTATGTATCAGTTTCTTTTACGTTTTTTAAAAAGTATATTTTGGCCAGGCATGGTTGCTCTTGCATGTAATACTAGCACTTTAGGAGATCAAGGTAGGCAGATCCCTTGAGTCTAGGAGTTTGAGACCAGCCTGGGTGAGATGGCAAAAGTCCGCCTCTACAAAAAATCCAAAAACTAGCCAGACATGGTGATGCATGCCTGTAGTCCCAGCTACTTAGGAGGCTGAGGCAGGAGAATCACTTGAGAACAGAAGGTGGAGGTTGCAGTGAGCTGTGATCGTGCCACTGTGGTCCATCCTGTGCAACAGAGTGAGACCCTATTGCTAAGAATAAAAGTGTATTTCGATTTTGTTTAAGCCACTGTCACTTGGATTTGTTGTCACATGCAACGGAACCTAATCTAAAATATCACAGGAGGAAAGCATGGAAGCAGGAAGGTCAGTTAGGAAGATGCATTGGTTGAGGTGTGACATGAGAGAATGCAAAGATTTGAAGATATTTGTTGGTACAGAATATACAAGTCTTGGTGATAAGCTGAATGGTTGGGGGCTGTTGGTGAGAAGAAAGGAGGTGTCAGAGATAGTACTCAATGGGAGAGTGGACAACAGGAATATTGTTTGCTGAGGTGACTTTAAAACATTGTTTGCAAACTCTTTGCCACTCCTCCAATCAAGGGATAGAGTCTCATTTCCCTCCCTGGAATATGGACTGGCTTTGATGACTCACTTTTGGTGGATAGGATGGTGTAGGAGTGATGACGCAAAACTTTGAGCCTCGGTCTTAAAAGGTGATACAGCTTCTACTTGGTTCTCTCTTTGGATGCTTCCTTTTGTACATAGCCATGCTGTAAGGAAGCCCAGGCCACATGGAGAGCCCTACGTGGAGAGAAAACCGAGATCCCCACTTCACCCCAGCTGGGCTCCTGACTGACAGCCAGCCCCAGCTTGCCAGCCATGTGATTGAACCATCTTGGAAGTAGAACCTCTATGCCCTATAGAACCACCCGAGCTGATGCCACATGGAGCTTCGTGAGCCTTTCCCACCATGCCCTGCTCAAGTTGCATATTCATGAGCAAAATAAATGATTATTGTTTTAAGCCACTATGTTTTGAAATGCACAACGATAAATAACTGCTATATTTGCTGAGAAGGTTCCGAGCCACCTCTAGAACTATAGCAGGAACAGGCTTACAAGACCATTTGTACTACCCTCTCCCTTTCTGGTGGAGGCAGCTCCTACCCAAGCTTCCACTTACAGAGTGAGAGCTTTGTCTACTTCTGTTTGGCATGTGCCGGCCGTGTGCAAACCCACAATTATATCGGCCAATGGCAAAACAGAATTGGGACACCAACCATTTCGAATAAAATAATGCTTCGTTTCAAACCAGATACACCCTTTTTGGGGATCACCAATTGCTCTGAAGTTTCTAAATCGCTTCTCCCATCTGCATACATGGGCAACAGGGCTAACTCACCACCTCCCAGTGAAAGATAAAAAGAGAACCAAACCCTAGACCTCTGTTGCCCCTCTGCCTCTGGTGCCTGCTTTCCTCATTTTTGCATTTTCTGTCTGGTGCTATTCCTTGGGAAGCCAGCCAACCAGTGAATGTTTCCATTGACTGGAATTTTGCTTGGCTATGTGGTTATTTGATAGGGGCCTTTGGTTCAGGGTGAAACTGAGAGCGGCCGTCACAGTTCTCTACCACAGTCTCTAACAGTCTGTAAGACAGTCGATAAAATTTAGCAGGCATGTTGCTGTGATGGTTAATTTTATGTGTCAACTTGGCTAGGCTGTATTTCCCAGTTATTCAGTCGAATGCTAATCTACGTGTTGCCGTGAAGGCATTTCGTAGATGTGATTAACACCTACAATCAGTTTACTTTAAGTAAAAGAGATTATCTAGATAATCTGGGTGGGCCTGATCCAATCATTCAAAGCCCTTAAGAACAAAACAGATTTTTTTTTTTTTTTTTTTTTTAAGGAACAAGGAATTCCATGTGCAAACTACAGCATCTGCCCAGGTTTCTAGATTGCTGGCCTACCATGTGGATTTTGGACTTGCCAATCCCTACAATCATGTAAATCAATTCTTTGAAGTAAATCTGGACATGTATGTGTATCTCCTACCGATTATGTTTCTCTGGTAGAACCCTGCCTGATACACTAGCTAAGGGAAAAACACTTGTTCATTACAAAAACGGACAGCAATTAAGACCAACATCTGGGTTTGCTTTCATCTTTGAACCTTTTAGTGAAATCTGAATACAGGAGAAGTAACTTCCCCAAAGAGTCATTTGACCTGCCACTGGCTTTCATCCATACCCACGAGTGTTTGCTCAAAAAACATCACCGCCAGGCGCGGTGGCTCCCGCCTGTAATCCCAGCACTTTGGGAGGCCAAGGCGGGTGGATCACGAGGTCAAGAGATCGAGACCATCCTGGTCAACATGGTGAAACCCTATCTCTACTAAAAATACAAAAAATTAGCTGGGCATGGTGGTGCGTGCCTATAATCCCAGCTACTCAGGAGGCTGAGGCAGGAGAATTGCTTGAACCCAGGAGGTGGAGGTTGCGGTGAGCCGAGATCGCGCCATTGCACTCCAGCCTGAGTAATAAGAGCGAAACTCCGTCTCAAAAAAAAAAAAAACAAACATCACCAGCAATCAGCAGTGTCCTCATTTAAAGGGTTCTTACCAGAATGGAAACATAAAAGGTAAATAGTCTTGACAGATGATTTCATGACCCTGATGGAGGTACTTAAAAAGTAAAAGAGGGATTCTTTTGTTTCCCTTTAGAAGCTAGAGATAAAAGAGTTCCTTCATCACTAGGGAAAGAGCAGGTTTTCCTTTAGACCAGGCCAAAACTTAGAAGTTATGTGGACCTTTGGTAATCTGGTTAGAATCGCCCTAGCTCTTTATCAGGTTCTATCTCATGGGGAAGACCTGTCCAGACTGAGAATCTCGCCAGAAGCAGATCACAGGGTGATCACATCTGGATTAGGGTGGGCTGAGCGATGGCCCCACCTAGCGGACCACAGTGTGGTGGAAAGAGCCCGGGCTTTGGAGTTGCCATTAGAGAATATTGTGCAAAGGTAGCCTACTGCTGGTGGGCCTGTGTGTTGGTGAATTCTGGAGGGTGGCATGGGAGCTGCATGTGAAGATTTGATGCAGAAGCCTCTTGAGTGATTACTGTTTGAAAACGTGGTTGGCATAACACAGTTGAAAGAAAACTAACTTTCTGGAAGTTCTAAGTGCTGGGCCCTATGCCAGGGTTTTTCACTGGTGTCATCTCAGCACACACAGGAACTTTAGTTCTCTCTGGCCCTGGTGACAGTCCTGGAAATTTCAAATCATTGATTGAAAAAAGGCTTCAAAAGATTTGTGGGAAATGTGTCTTAAAAGCTTCTGTGCCAAGTTCTGGGCCAAGGATGGCCTTACCACAAACACCTTTTCAAGACAGCGGGCTCCTGGAGTCTTTGCGCTTGGTCTCCAGGAGAGCCAGGCAACCCACCAACCCATAGAAATGGGGCTTTATTGAGGCACGAGGGAAGGGCAGGGGGTTAGGATTGGAAGTCCTGGACCTACTGAGACTCAATTTCTGTCTCTGTAAGAGGGACGATGACGGTGTCTTTTCACATATCTCATGGGAATGGCAGGGAAGGTAATGTGTGTGAATCTTGTTAAAGCATTCACCAGCCTGTGCTCTGGTTATCCTCAAGCCCATCTTCTATCTTTTGTTTTTTCTTTTTTATTCTTTCACTATTTCCAGTAATGGCTATAAGCAACCATCTTCCATCTTAATCGACAATTTCCAAAAGCAAATGTTTCTCAAAAGACAAAGATGCACCACTACTGAACGTATCTGAATATTTGCTTCAATAGAAATAAGTGTGTGAAAAAAAGGAACATAAACTGCTCTTAGAAAGAAAATCTAAGACCAGAAGTGTGGCTTTTCCAAGATGAAAAGTCAGCTTGTCTCAGTAAGGTTGTTCTTGTCAGCTGGATTTGGAAGGCTGAGGGAAATCTTGGAACAAATGAATTTTCACTTTGAGTGGACTTATTGTTCTCACGCTCACCCAGGGAGAAGAAGAGAACACGCTAATGCTAATAAACCTATGAATTTCCTTTCTGGTTACACACCTGAACACCTTTCACATAATTTAGTTGTTAAATATGCATGTGAAATGAGACTTAGGTTAATCATGCATCATAAGTTAATCAATGCTTTATAATTAAAACAATGTTGATTCAATAACTGTCTCAGCTGTGGATAATTAAACCAAAAGTTACTGAACGTTTCTCCACGCTGTATTGTATTCAAAATCATGAAAACTCTTTTTTGGTTTATGTTATTAAGAGAAACATCTTGGCTGGGTGTAGCGGCTCATGGCTGCATTCCCAGCACTTTGGGAGGCCAAGGTGGGGGGATTGCTTGAGCCCAGGAGTTCCAGACCAGTCTGAGCAACATAGGGAGACCCTGTCACTACAAAAAAAAAAAAGAAAGAAAGAAAAATTATCTGGGCATGGTGGTGCCCGTAGTCCCAGCTACTTGGGAGGCTGAGGTGAGAGGATCGCTTGAGCCTGGGAGTTTGAGGCTGAGCTGAGCTGTGATCATGCCAGGTATGGCACTCCAGCCTGGGCAACAGAACAAGACTGTCTTAAAAAAAAAAAAAAAAAAGAAAAGAAAAGAAACAGCTCACAATTCTTTTTCTACTACAGTAGATGGATTTTTTTTCTTGTACTAAAGTTCTTTCTGATTGTTTTTTCCACTGAAACCCAGACACAACAAAGATTTTTGGTGTGTTAACTTTGGATTCGACAAGTGTTTGGCCACCAGAGTTATTATTATTGTTATTTTTTGAGACGGAGTCTCTCTCAGTCACTGAGGCTGGAGTGCAGTGGCGTGATCTCGGCTCACTGCAACCTCCACCTCCTGGGTTCAAGGGATTCTCCTGCCTCAGCCTCCCACGGAGCTAGGATTACAGGTGTGCACCACCATACCTGGCTAATTTTTTGTATTTTTAGTAGAGACAGGATTTCACCACATTGGTCAGGCTGATCTCGAACTCCTGACCTCATGTGATCCACCCACCTTGGCCTCCCAATGTGCTGGGATTATAGGCGTGAGCCAGCGCGCCCGGGGCCAGAAAGATTATTTTTGAGAAACTACTTGGATGATTTAGAAAGTTGACACCTTGTAACTCTCAGTCATGTTTATAGGCAAAGCTTACCTCTTAGCTCACCGTCCCAGGAATTAAAGGCGGAAGGAAAATCTGTGAAGTAGATAGCTTCCAAATCGTTTCAATTTTGCTTTGAAATCCATAAGATATGGCAGGTTTATGATAGATCCCTTCCTCCTTTTAGGAAGTTCCTCTGTGTTACCATTGGCCTAGGCTGATCAATTTAGGTTCCCTGAAACTCAGCCACTGAAGGAAGAGTCAGGTGCAAAGGGTAGAAGCAGAGACAGGAATGAGCCAAGAGGGGGCGTAGGATTTGGAGTTTCCCTTGGATCATCTCAGAGTGAATAACATATCCAGGAGGGTTGAATAGATGTTTAAAACCCCATAAAACAGACTTGGTGGGGTGGGGTCAGGGATATGAAATATTTCTCCTTGCACCAGAAAACCTGTCTCATAGACCTATAGCTTCTATGTAAGACAGATCTCCTGGCAGGGCGCAGTGGCTCATGCTTGTGATCCCAGCAATTTGGGAGGCTGAGGCAGGCGAGGCCGAGGATCACCTGAGCTCAGGAGTTCGAGACCAGCCTGGCCAACATGGTGAAATCTCGTCTCTACTAAAAATATGAAAAATTAGCTGGGTGTGGTGGCGGGCGCCTGTAATCCCAGCTACTCAGGAGGCTGAGACAGGAGAATCGCTTGAACCCGGGAGGCAGAGGTTGCAGTAAGCCATCACGCCATTGCACTCCAGCTTGGGCTACAGAGCGGGACTCCATCTCAAAACAAACAAACAAACAAACAAACAAACAAAAAAACAAAAAAACACGACAGGTCTTCTAACTCCGGGAGACCTCCTTTCCTTGGGCAGAGTTTCTTTTTGTTTAGATTCTTGGTATTATACAGAGGTTCTGGGTTGAGCCCTGATGGGATGTTCTCTCAGGAGCAGAAGGCTTGAGAGAAGCTCTGTTTCATTCCCTGGGAAGGGTTTCCAGGAGAGGAGACCCATATGTGGCTTCATCCACTCTCCTGTGTACCAGCACCTCTCGGCATGTCTTCTCCGTGTCTCACCTCTTCAGGCCAATCGCCTGCATCCCTTCATTCTGTCTTGTATTCCCATCGGCCTGCGGAGGGGTCTCTGCTGGATGGGTGGACAGCCTTCACCCCAAACTTCAAAGGTGAAAAATGAGATTCAACACCTCCTTTGGGAAGCAGTACCATGAAGTAGTTACAACCATGCCATTTAAAGTCAAGCTGCTTGGGTTCAAATCTCAGCTCTGCCACTTAACAATTGCATGACTGGAGTCAAGTTCTTTCATTTAGCTATGCCTCAGTTTCCTCATGGATAGCTGCGGGATAATAATTAAGGGGACCCATAGGACTCATGTTCTGAGCCAGGATATTTTTGAGAGTGAATGGGGGTGGTTTTAAGAATTAAATCAGGACAGTGAGCATCCTGCGGGACTGTCTCAGGCAAATCTAAATGGCTGGTTATCCTAATAATTACAGTACCCACCTAATGAGGGCGCTGAGAGGGTCAAGGCTGTGAGGACAGTGTCTGGTACATGGGAAGGGCTCTAGAAGCATTTTCTATTATCATTTGTCCCAAACACAACACCCTTTTCTAATGTTTCCATTTCTGTAAGTGACCCCACCATTCTCCCAGTCTTCTGGGTTAGAATACCTGAAACTATTTTTGACTTCCTTATCTCATTGGCTGATCTCTCGGCTCTTTGGCTCCCCATATCAGTTTGCAATGTCACCATTGTGACTTGTAACATATGCATTGTGTCACGTCCACTTGTGACCTTAGTCACCTCTCCCCCAGCTGGCCCAGGCTGGTTCCTTCCCTTCCTGAGCCCTTGTTCCCTCATCTCTCAGGTGGGGAAAATGGTATTTGCCACCAAGGACACCCCCATTGCCAAGCTCTGGCGTGGTCTCTGGACATCACAGACACCTGTTACCTCCTTTCCAAATGCACGATAAACACGTCACTGTCCTTTACAGACTGTGGAGTGCTTTGTAAAAACAAGGTACTGTTGTAAGTTTGAAAGGTCAATGGTAGGAAAGTTGCTCTTGGAGTGCAAAACAAACAACATTTGACGTAGGACAGTCTTGAAATGTGGGAAAAATATTTGAGAAACCCTAGTCAGGAAATCATTTCCGGCAGAAGGGTTGGAGTGAGTGTTATCAACTTCTCAACCATTTGAAGAGGCCAAATGGTCACAAAACGCTAATCAGACTGGGCATTCAGACAGGAAAACCCAAGGGTCAGAAGTTGGCCTTGGGAGGCCAAGCATACTGGCTCACGCCTGTAATCTCAACACTTTGGGAGGCTGAGGCAGGTGGATCACTTGAGGTCAGGAGTTCGAAACCAGCCTGGCCAACATGGCGAAACCCCATCTCTACTAAAAATACAAAAATTAGCCGGGTATGGTGGTGGGTGCCTGTAATCCCAGCTGCTTGGGAGGCTGAGGCAGGAGAATCGCTTGAACCTGGAAGGCAGACGTTGCAGTGAGCCAAGGTCACACCACTGCACTCCAGCCTGGGTAACAGAGTGAGACTCTGTCTCAAAAAAAAAAAAAAAAAAAAAAAAAAAGAGAGAAGTTGGCCTTGGGATCAGGAAAGAGGATGCCCCAGCCCATGGCCTTCAGCACTGTGGCCTAGGGACAGCAGGCCAGGCCACTGGCAATCACCCACCAACTCCCATCTCAGATCAGCACCCACCAACCAGCCTTCTGTCTACTCAAAAGCTTGTCTTCGTGTAGACAGAGGTGTGTTCCACTCTGTGGTAGAGTGATGCTTTGTAAATACCATTCCAATCGCTGGCTCTGTGACTTGGTCAGTGTGAATTGGCTTCTTTTAGGGTGTGCTGGTAAGACCACCAAATGTGAGCTCCAAGAGAGCAGGGACTTGGTCTTACTCACCTCTGTGTCCCTAGCACCTTGTAGAAAGTTCATACTCAATACAGGGTTGTTAAATCAGAGGAGGAATTATTGAAACCCCAACTCTGGACTGTGGCGAATTTACCAGGGTAAATGCCAGCCTGAGACGCCCTTTGAGAGCCAACAGAAAGGGTGGCTTTTCTGGTGACACATCTATGCGTTACTGCATAGTACAACCTTTGACGCGACGACAATGAAAACCAATTGCTAACATTATTTATTGCATGCTTGCCTGCTGTGGTTCAGGCGTGGCGCTCTGCCTTGCATTGCTGCCTTGGTTAGTTCTCACACTTCCATGAGGGCAGGCACTGTGCTTGCCTGCCATGAGAATTGTGTGTGCCTGGAAGTTGAGCAACACACCCAGGGCTTTGTGCGTAGGTGTGGAGCCAGGATGTGAAACCAGGTCTGCCTGAGTCCCAGCCCAGGCCATACTGTCTTCTGGGGCATTGTACCTGCAGCCTCCTTGTCAGGTCTTCTCTCTCTGGCGCTGCCAGGTGGTCTGTGTGTCAAGCGCAGGAAGCGGATCTCTTGTGCTTTCATCTTTCCAGGAACCCTGGGCATCATCTGGCCTATGGCGGATGTCACGAGTCTTGGATGTACCTTCCCTTTCCCTCTTTCTCTGTTAGGCTGTGTGAGTTTGGCCCTGCCCTACTTTTGCTGTGAAGCCTCCCTGACCCCACTCTGAATCCTTGACTGTCCCTGTGTACTGCTTTTAGAACCATTTCTGAAAAGTCATTTTTCTCTCTCTTTTTTGAGGCACAGTCTTGCTCTGTCGCCCAGGCTGGAGTGCAGTGGCGCAGTCTCAGCTCACTGCAACCTCTGCCTCCCGGGTTCAAGGAATTCTCCTGCCTTAGCCTCCCAAGTAGCTGGGACTACAGGCACGTGCCACCACGCCCGGCTAATTTTTGTATTTTTAGTAGAGACGGGGTCTCACTATATTCGCCAAGCTGCTTTCAAACTCCTGACCTCATGATCCGCCTGCCTCGGCGTCTCAAAGTGCTGGGATTACAGGGGTGAGCCACCACCCCCATCCATCGTTTTTCTTTCTTTTTTTTTTTTTTAATTTTTTAAATTTAATTTAATTTAATTTTATTTTATTTTTTATTTATTTATTTATTTTTTTTTGAGACGGAGTTTCACTCTTGTTACCCAGGCTGGAGTGCAATGGCGCGATCTCGGCTCACCGCAACCTCCGCCTCCTGGGTTCAGGCAATTCTCCTGTCTCAGCCTCCTGAGTAGCTGGGATTACAGGCATGCACCACCATGCCCAGCTAATTTTTTGTATTTTTAGTAGAGACGAGGTTTCTCCTTGTTGACCAAGGTTGGTCTCGATCTTTTGACCTTGTGATCCACCCGCCTCGGCCTCCCAAAGTGCTGGGATTACAGGCTTGAGCCACTGCGCCCGGCCTTTTATTTTTTTTATTTTTATTTTTTGAACTGGTGAAGTTTTTATTAAATCCACAGAAGTAAAAACCATATCGTGAGGAACCGGGGGATGGGGCCACCGAGGAGTGGGAGTCAGGCCACCAGGGGAGTGGGGATGGGGTGACAGGACAGAGGAGAGAGCCAAGCTGGGCTGGCAATGGGGGCTGTAGCCTCAGGGGCCATCACCAGGGCCACCAGACAGCTCCTGGGAACTCAGGCCAGCACCAGGCAGATCATTTTTCTTTAGAAATGTAAGTTGTCAGACCATGGCCCAGACCTGCTGAATTCGAACCTCTAGGGCGCATATGCTAACAAGCCTTTCTGGGGATTCTGCTGCCTGCTCAAGTTTGAGAACCACCGTCCTATAGAATGATATTTACTTCCCCACCCCTAGCCCTCGCCCTGCCGTTACATCTACCCGCAGCTCTCTGATACTCTAATGTAGGGCTGTGACCCTTGCGCTACTTCCCACAATCACGCCTCTTTGCCCTGCCTGCGGAAGATCTGTCCTTGACATTTTCCCTGTCCCATCCTTCCTTTCCACACCTCCTCCAGGCAGCTTTCCTGGTCCTTCCAACCCTCGTTTTCTTCCTTCTTTTGCATTCTATGCTACACAGGCCTTGTTCTATGCACTTCAGGTCTCTCCTTAGCTGTTCAGTGCCTGGGCACAGGAACTTTGAATAATCATAACTTGGTAACTGACTCAGCCACTAGTAGTGGGTGGGTACCTAAGAGGTCCTTAATGAGCAAATCATGTCCACACACTGTGTGCTGCAGTGCACTTACTCGGGGTGTGTGCCCCAACCCACAATTCCTGAGAGGCTGACAGGCAGCTGGTGGTCAGTCCAGGAACAGTAGCATGAGGGAATGTTGGAGGAGCAGGAAGCATGATTAACACTGAGAGATCTAGTCTGCTGAGAGATAATGGAGCAAGACACCCAGAAAGGAGCAGAGATGAGAGGCAAGGCACGTCTGCAGCCAGATAGGAACTTACAATTTCTTTCTCACCAGGAGGGCTGGATGGATGTACTTCTGGCACAATAACCCCCCTTTTCACTTTAATTTCTGAGGTTCTGATCTTTACAACGCCTGGTCCCTGATTAAGATACAAGCAAATGGTTGCTTTGGGAGACGTGTTGTCATGGTTAAGTAGGTGACTGTTTTAGCTGAATACCACACAGCGGCATGCATGGTATGGACGCAGCGGTAGCCTCGGTCAACACTACTTCCTTTGCCTACCTGTGCCTCTTGCTGTCAAACCTTTGGCAGCCGCAGGCTCATTTGGTGGTGATGGTGGCGTCCTCTTCCACTGGATGGCGCACACCTTGGATGACCCCTCCGGTGGAGGCGGTAGCTAACTTTCCCTTCCTATTCAAGACTATTTCTTCTCACCTCCCACTTTGTCCACCATCTCCCTCCACTCCAGGGCCCCTGGAACCTTGCCACCGAAGCGTTTGTGGATTGCTCAAAGATTCTCACTGTGGCAGATGAAATAATCATTCTGGCAGGCAATTCAGCTAATAGTTGGGGCGAGCAGGGCTGCTGATGCAGAGTAAAACTCATTATTTCATGGTCTGTCATTTTGATTCAGGTGTGCTAAAGCACGTCATAATTCTCCACTGGGCCATTTCTTTTTATATGGGCTGTTGGTTTTCTTTTTTCTTCTTCTTTCTTAAATCAAAAGACAGGAAACCAAGTGCTTCTGACAAGTCATTGCTGCATCCACGCTTGCAGAGATATCCATAGAAGCTCAGTGGCTTCTGCTGTGCCAAGGTCCTGTGGCCCAGGAGGCTCGGACAGAATTCTGATTGTCAGGAAAACCCTCACACCCGCCTGAGAGCTCCCACCAGCCCTTCTGTTGAGATTGTACCACCTGTATGAGTCAGGGTTCAGTCAGAGGCAGAATCACCAGGAGATGGTTTTTGTTTTGCAGGGTTTGGACTTTGCACAGTCGTGGGAGCTGGCTAAGCAGTCTCTGCAGGCCCGTTGCTCCCATCTGATGTTGGAGCTTGAAGTCCACTGGGCGGAGAGTTGGGAAGGGAAGACAGATGCAAAGTATAGGAAGACCAAGGACAAGGTTGAACCCGTAAGCGCATGTCGGAGCCAGTGAGGATTGACTGAAACCGCGTCGGTTCTTGCTGCCTTGACTTGATGGTGTGGCCGCCTGCAGAGGCCAGAGTCCTGCAGCGTGGAGCTAAACCTGGCTCAGGAGTCAGAGAAACTAAAGAAGGAGACGGGGAAAGGTGGAGCAACTGCATCCCTGGCCTTGCTTTATACCAGCAAGGTGAGCCGCCAGGTAAGTGACAATGTGTGTGAGTTCCCAAAGGACCGCCATTTCACTTCCACCCTCCCAGACGCCCGACAGAATCTTCTGTGGCCCCCCTCATTGAAAGCATGTAGGGAAGGGAATTCTGGGAAACGTAGTTCAGCCTGGACAAGTTGACACATGACAAAGCTGTCACCTCACCTTTGGCTTTCTTTGCATATCCCGGGGTGACTTTCTCTTCAACTAGGCTGAGCTATCTCACTGCAGCCTACCTTCCCTGAGTCTGTTCGGGGCATGGAGGTTTACTGTCCTGAGGAAAGGCTGGTAGGCAGCTTCTGGGCCAGGGTTTTGTGTAAGGAGCTCTCCAGCAGATGGACATACTGTAGACAGAGCTCATGGGAGCTGCTGATGCATTCTCTGGGTACCTGAGAGAAGCTCCCGGTGCACTGAACATCTTTTTTTTTTTTTTTTTTTTTTTGAGACATGTTCTCATCATCCTGTCACGCAGGCTGGAGCACAGCGGTATGAACGTGGCTCCCTGCAGCCTCAATCTCCTGGGCTCAGGTGATGCTCTGCCTCAGCCTTCTCTAGATAGCTGGGACTAGAGGCATACACTACCACACCCAGCTACATTTTTTATTTTTTGTAGAGACAGAATATTGCTATGTTGCCCAGGCTAGTCTTGAACTCCTGAGTTTAAGCGATCCTCCTGCCTTGGCCTCCCAAAGTGCTGGGATAACAGGTGTGAGCCACTGTGCCCGGCCTGAACTTCCTTTCTCCCTCCCATCCCAATCCCTATTTCCCCTCTTCACTGCCCCCATTCCTCTGCACCCTGGGTGGCTTGATGTACTGTCTACCAGGTTCTTTCTGTGGTGGAAGGAAGATCCGGGGAGAAAGAAAAGCAGGCAGCTTCCTAGAGGCTGGATGTGAGAAAGTGGCCACAGAGGTGCTACAGAGAGAGGCTGCAAAGTCCGGAAAGGCCTGAGCTCTGAAGGAAGTACTGACAATTCTAACCCAGGTCTGTCACTAGGCTCAGTGGTCCTTTGGGACTGCATTGCAAGAAGACACAAAAAGAATTTGGGGACTCACCCCTCAACCCAAATATACTGCTGCAACCAGGCATGTGGGTTAGGAAACTTGCAACAGCTCCCGTCTGAGGTGTTGGGAGTCGCTTATTCAACAAAAGTTTATCAGTGCTCTACCTGGTATAAGGTATTGGGCCTCATATAAACTAGGAGCTACTAGGAACTGGTCCCCTTGTGAAGCAGAGTGACATATATACCACAAAGTTCAGTACAGGGCAGAATATGACAAATGCTATAAGAGATGTAAACAAGGTCCCATGGGAATACAGAAGAGAACGCAGTAGGGAAATCCAGGTAGGCTTCGCAGAAGAGGTGATATGAGCATGGCCTTGAAGAATGAGTAGGATTTTGGCAGCTAGAGATCTAATATCAATGCATTTCATAGGAAGGATCAGACTTGAACGAAGGCAAGGAGCGAAGTTAAAGGCCATGTCTGCCCATGTTTATGGGATACAAACATGAGTTCATTCATCAGGGGAGAAGATTGGAAAAGTAGGTTGAGAGAAAACTGTGGGGCTCCTGAATACCGGATGTGGGAATTTTCACTTTATTCTACAGATAATGTGCATAATGTTGTAGGCAAATATTATCGTTCATGAAGATGCCATGGGAACCCCACCCCCGAAACTGTTTAGAGGGAGTTAAATTCAGTTTGGCAATAGGTATTCAAAGATGTAAAAACATTCATACCCCTTGACCCAGTGGTTCCACTGCAGGGAAGCAGGGAAGCCATAAAGCATAGTATTTAAGAGTGTGACTTTTACAGTCAGGAGACAAACCTGTGTTCAAATCTCTCCAAATCTCTTCCAAAATTTACTAGCTGGGTGACCTCGGGCAAGGTATATAAATCTCTCTAAGCCTCAGATTCCCCAACTGTTAAATGGGAACAAGAATATCTTAGAGGGTTTGAAGATTAACTGTGACAAATGTATGTGAAGCATGCCTGTTCCATAGAAGGTAGCAGGTGGGCCAGGTGCGGTGGCTCATGCCTGTAATCCCAGCACTTTGGGAGGCCAAGGTGAGTGGATCATGAAGTCAAGAGATTGAGACCATCCTGGCCAACACGGTGAAAACCCGTCTCTACTAAAAATACAAAAATTAGCTGGGTGTGCTGGCGTGCGCCTGTAGTCCCAGCTACTCAGGAGGCTGAGGCAGGAGAATTGCTTGACTCCAGGAGGCGGAGGTTGCAGTGAGCTGAGATGGCGCCACTGCACTCCAGCCTGGTGCCTGGTGACAGAGCGAGACTCTGTCTCAAAAAGAAAAAAAAAGAAAGTAGCAGGTATGTGATAGTTTTTAAAAGGAAATTTGTCTCAAAGACCTAACATGAAATTCAGACAAAGACTTTGCAAAAAGATGTTCATCAAAGCATTATTTATAATAATAAAAATTTAAACAGTTAACAATAGTGAATAAAATTATGGTCCGTACATGGGAGGAAATGATGCTTGTGAACAGTTTTGATATGGAGGAAATTATGAGATATAATATTAAGCCATAGAGGAATATGCAATATTACATATACAACTTCTTTCTTTCTTTCTTTCTTTTTGATGGAGTCTCACTCTGGTCTGTCCCCCAGGCTGGAGTGCAGTGGCGTGATCTCAGCTCACTGCAACCTCCGCCTCCCGGGTTCAAGTGATTCTCCTGCCTCAGCCTCCTGAGTAGCTGGGATTACAGGTGTGCGCCACCACGTCCAGCGATTTTTTGTATTTTTAGTAGAGACGGGGTTTCATCATGTTGGTCAGGCCTCGTGATCTGCCTGCCATAGCCTCCCAAAGTGCTGGGATTACAGGCGTGAGCCACCACACCCAGCCTTATATACAACTTATTTTTAACTATGTTAAACATGACTAGAAAAAGACTAGAAGAATATACACCACTGTGTTAACAGTGGTTGCCTCTGTGGCAACCCAGTGCTGAGTGAAATGGGATTTTACCCCCTATTTTTTTGTGTTTAAATATATATACACACATACACACACACACACACACACACACACACACACACACATATACATGTATATATACATACACACATGTGTATACATACTTGATATATTTTTACAATGAGTATATATCAGTTTATTAATAACAAATAAAAGTAAAAATTGAAGCAAAGAAAGTTTTTGAACTGGAAAGGGAAAGGTCCATTTTTTAGGAGGGTACCGGGTGGCCAGGTTAAGCATGTGTTTTGAGAAAGGAAAGGTGAGAAGCAAGGAGATGGGTCACATTGCTCTCTGAAGCAGGCTGAAGCGGTGCTTTTCCACCTCACAATGAATGGGCTGATTCTGAGGGTGCAGTGGGGGAAGAGTTCTCTGTGCATAGCCAGGAGGTCTATGCAGAGGGAAGGAGGTCTGTTGTAGGGACCTCTCACAGGAAAATATGCTTAGACAATCTGATGGCCCCCTGAGCTATGAGAGATGGAAGTGTTAAGGTAAAACAGACAGCAAAAAGCGGGGGGAGGGGCATACATTTTTCACCACTGGGCCATGGACAGGATATCAGGTAGGCCAGAGAGGTCAGATGGATTCAAGAACAATGAACGTCAAGAATGAGGTGAGCCTCATGAGTTTCCACAGGTTACTGCAGCCCTCCTGGCCATATAGTGTTCTTTAGATCCAGAACCGTGAGGGAAAGACTATAGTTTTAGGATGAAAAGAAAGCATCAATCTCAAGATGCTAGAAGGTAGTTATATTTTTTGGTTAATTAAAGAGTTATTTATATTCTAGAGTCCCTTCCCCCACCCAGGCATATATAGTGTCCACTGTCTTGTCCCTAGAATTGGAAAGTGCCACAGATAAATGACGACCTGCTGAATCTAAAAACATGACGGTGTGCCAAAAGTCTCCACCACAGTTAGCACGTGTTGGGGCCCTAGATGCAGAATCAGCCTTCCCCGAATGTTATTGGTGGGGAGATGGTTTTGATCCTAGAGATACAATGATGGAAGGGAAATTGGGATTTGCCCCTTGCCTTTCCTTTTGGTGTCTTACCTTGTCTTTGAAGCACAATCCTCAGAAGGATTTGGGCCAGCTTACTAGGTAACCCCCCTGGAGAAATCACCCTTTGTCCCCCTGAGCAAGAGGCTCCCCATCAACTTTGTCTCCTGCCCTTGATCAAAATACCGCAATTGTCTCTTCTCCAAGATAACTATGGAGAGATCAATCTCTGAAGAATGCTGATGGATCACTGTGCCACCATCCCTCCGTGCTCAAATTGGGTAGACATTTCTGGAATCAGGAGTCATATTCCAAGGAATATGAACTGCGGGACTGGTATGGTTTAGATATCTGTCCCTCCAAATCTCATGTGGAAATGTGATCCCTGCCAGGTGCAGTGGTTCATGCCTGTAATCCCGGCATTTTGGGAGGCCCAGGTGAGAGGATTGCTTGAGCTCAAGAGTTTGAGATGAGCCTGGGCAACATGGCAAGACCCTGTCTCTACAAAAAATACAAAAATTAGCCAGGCATGGTGATGCACACCTGTAGTCCCAGCTACTTGGGAGGCTGAGGTGGGAGGATGGCTTGAGCCTAGCAGGTTGAGGCTTCAGTGAGCCATGACTGTGCCACTGCACTTCATCCTGGGTGACAGAGCAAGACTCTATCTCAAAAAAAAAAAAAAAAAAAAAAAAAAAAAAGGAAAGAAAAAGAACAAAAAAGAAATGTGATTCCCCCTGTTGGAGGCAGGGCCTAGTGGGAGGTGTTTGGGCCATGGAGGCGGATCCCTCATTAATAGATTAATAATGCTCTCCCTCAGTGGTGAGTGAGTTCTCACTCTATTAGTTCCAATGAGAGCTGGTTATTAAAAAGAGCCTGGCACCTCCTCCCTCCCTTTCTCTTGCTCCCTCTCTCACCGTGTGATCCCTGCTACTGCTTCCCCTTCCACCATGAGTGGAAGCTTCCTGAAGCCTCACCAGAAGCAGATGCTGGCACCATGCTTCTTGTACAGCCTGCAGAACTGTAAACCAAAAATAAACCTCTTTTCTTTATAAATTATTCAGCCTCAGGTAATTCTTTGTAGCAATGCAAGATGGACTAATACAGGGGTTTTCTTCTGGTTAATGCCTAAGATAAGTCAGTAAAAACTTCTCACTTGGGGAAAGACAAAAATTTCAGGGACTCTAAAATCAGAAGGTCTCCAGTGAAACTGTGTAGAGTTGGCTCTATCATGGTACTAAGATTTATTTGGAAATGCTAGAATCCCAATGCAATACTGAAGAAGGATAAATCAGAGAGCCTTACACTACAGGATATCAAGGCTTAGTATATGTCTACAGTAATTAATACACTTTCATATTGACACAGAGCTAGATAATACACCAATGGAATACAGCAGAGTTTTCAGAAACAGATTCACTCATATATGGTCATGTGATTTCTCACAAACACTCTACTGAAATTCAGTGAGGAAAGAATGGTTTTTCTAAGATATGATGCTTGGTCAATTGGATATTCGTATGGGGAAAAAACCCTTCACCCCTACTGTACATTGTTCATAAAAAATAATTTGGGATGTATTATAGACCTCTATAGGAGAGATAAAATGTTGAAGCTTCTAGAAGTAAACAAAAGAATATCTTCAAAACCAGGGGATAAACAGGCACTAAAAGTGCTAACCATAAAATAAAATATTAAAAAACTAGACTTCATTAAAATTAAGAATTCCAATTCATCAAAAGAAACAATTATGGCAGCCCAGACAACACGATGAGACCCTGTCTCTACAAAAAAATAAAATTGGCTGAGCATAGTGGTGTGTACCTGCAGTCCCAGCTACTTGGGAGGCCGAGGCAGGAGGATCACTTGACCCCAGGAGTTTGAGGTTATAGTGAGCTATGATCATGCCACTGCACTCCAGCCTGATGACAGAGACACCTTGTCTCAAAAAAAAAAAAAAAAAATACCATTGAGAGGGTGAAAAGGCAAGCCATAACTGGATGAAGATATTTGCAATACATAGCTGACAAAGAGCTTGTATCCACAATATAAATATAACTTGTACTAATTAATAAGAAAGACAATCCAATAAAAATGAACAAATGAAACCTAGTGCTTTACCAAAGATGAGATCAAAGAAGCCAGTACATAAATGAAAAAGGATTCTACATCATTAGTTATCAGAAAAACGCAAATTCAAAACATACAATGATATACTGCCAGACTCCCACCAAAATAACTAAAATTAAAAACTAACAATGAAAGTGTTGATGAAGATATGGAACATTGGAACGCTTTCTCCCAATGCTAATAGGAGGAAATCACAACTGCTTTGGAAAACTGCTTAGCAGTATCAACTAAATCTGTCCATATGTACATGCTATGACCCAACAATTCTACTTCTGTGTGCTTATGTTCACAAATAGATAAGTACAATAATGTCTGTAGCAACTTTAATTCACAACAGTGCAAACTAAATACAGCCCAAATGTTCAACAGTAGACTGTACACAGTGTGAAACCAGCACATGGTGGAATATTATACTGCAATGAAAAAGAAAACCACCCACTGATTCATGCAACAACATAAATAGCACGATGTGTTGTGTACATATTGTATGATTCCATTTAAATAGAGTTCAAAAACAGATAAAACGAATCCATGGTGATTTAGGTTAAACTAGCGGCTACCTTTGGGAAGGGGCACAGTAACCAACTGTTTAGGTTGTCCTGAGACTGAGTGGTTTCAGTGTGAAAATCAGGATAGTCCCAAGCAAACTAGGATGGCTGGTCACCCTAGGATGTGGTCTTTTTTGGGGAGGCACATGAAGGAGCCTTCTGAGGGGCCAGAAATGTTCAGTATCTCAGTATGGGTGGTGGTCACGAGTGAATACATGAGTGAAAATTTATCCAGCTATGCACTTAAGATTTATGTGCTTATGTATGCAGTTTATACTTTAATTGAAAATCTTTAAAAATAGCTGTATGTTACAAAGCACAGAGCACGAAGAAAGCAAAGACAATAGGGCCATTAGGAGAATTTTGGTGGAGAAGAAAATGAAGGCCCGATTTTCATTTCTAATGTTTGCTTGTTTTCTTTTTCAGGTGTTGGGGCTTTG
Organism: Saimiri boliviensis; assembly: GCF_048565385.1. Classification (NCBI taxonomy): domain Eukaryota; kingdom Metazoa; phylum Chordata; class Mammalia; order Primates; family Cebidae; genus Saimiri; species Saimiri boliviensis. The sequence goes on from NC_133470.1 coordinate 41,770,212, forward strand.
ATGTGACAAAGGCGAAGCAAAATGTGGGAAACAGGAATGAAAAGCCAGAATGCATAAAGGAAGCCTTCATTGTTCTGAGTGAGTTTTCCAGCCTGGGAGAGTCACAGAGACCTGGCACATGATATTGCTGAACCATGGGCAGTGAATGCAGAGAATAGAAAAGGCAGGAAAATCCATTTTGATGTTCAAAAAAAAGCAAGAGGCTAGATTTCACAACTTAGTGATTAGTGGGCTGATCCTGGATCACAGGAAATATTCAAAAACAGGTTATTAATAGGACAATTTGTGAGCCTCCAGAAGGGGAAATGATGATCTTAAGGAGTCACTGACGATTCTTGTAATCAAATCATTCCAGACTAACAATTTTTCTTTTCTTTGACCTGGTTACTTGATTTTTAATCAGAGAAATGCAATAGACTTAGAATATATGAACCTTAGTGATGCATTCAACAGTGATTGTCATGAGAACTCTATAAAAGAAAAGGGGAAACAAGATTTGGGCTGCATAGAAAAATTAAGATGATTAGTAATTGGTTAGTTGAGTCTACCTAACAACTAACAGACTAACCCCTATAGAGAAAGAAAGCTTTTTATTTGGCCCTGTTCTATTTAACTTTTTTTTTTTTTTTTTTTTTTTTTTGAGACAGAGTTTCACTTTTGTTGCCCAGGCTGGAGTGCAATGGCACGATCTCGGCTCACTGCAACCTCTACCTCCTGGGTTCAAGCGATTCTCCTGCCTCAGCCTGAGTAGCGGGGATTACAGGTGCCCACCACCACTCCCAACTAATTTTCTTTTTTTTTTTGAGACGGAGTTTCGCTCTTGTTACCCAGGCTGGAGTGCAATGGCGCGATCTCGGCTCACCGCAACCTCTGTCTCCTGGGTTCAAGCAATTCTCCTGCCTCAGCCTCCCGAGTAGCTGGGACTACAGGCACGCACCACCATGCCCAGCTAATTTTTGCATTTTTAGTAGAGACGGGGTTTCACCATGTTGACCAGGATGGTCTCGATCTCCTGACTTTGTGATCCACCTGCCTCGGCCTCCCAAAGTGCTGGGATTACAGGCGTGAGCCACCGCGCCTGGCAATTTTTGTATTTTTAGTAGAGACGGGTTTCTCCATGTTGGCCAGACTTGTCTCAAACTCCTGACCTCAGGTGATCCGCCTGCCTCGGCCTCCCAAAGAGCTGAGATTACAGACATGAGCCACCACGCCCGGCCCTGTTTAAATTTTTATTGAGGACATAGATTAAAAATTGTTTTCATCAAAACTGAGAATAATATGTACTCGGGGTGACAGTGGGTATGGTAAGCATCAGAATCAAGTTGACAGGCTAGAATAATGGATTTAATATAAGAAGATCATATATAACAGGATAAACAAAAGGTTCTGTCCTTGTAAATGAAAATCTAGCTACAGAAGGGGTTTTAGTTGACATAACATTTAAGAAGCTTCAATATGAGGGGAATGCCAAGATGGGAAAGAGAATTGGGGATGTTTACAAAGGGGAAGCCAGGATTTAGGGCTGCTTATATGGGAGGGCATATGTCATGTATAATCTGTCTGACTCCAAGGCATAGAAAGAATTTACACAAGCGAGAGCTACACAAAGACAGATTTGAGATGAACTTTCCAAGTATCTGTTCTGTCAAAGAAGGCATAAGCTGTTTCTGAAGGTAGTGCGTTTCCTGTCGCTGTATGATAGGATAGCTGACCCTTTGCCTTACAGAAAGGATGCAAAAATGTTAGAGTTCAAATTGCTGAGCTTTCAAATTTATTTCAACCCCAAGAATCTATGACATACATGTAATTCAGTAAGTAGAAATAGATTTCGATCTTTAACAAATTGATACATTGCTCTGTGGTTTGCTCTCATATATAAACCAGGAATAAATATATACTTATTCCCTGCTTAACCCCCACAAAAGGTTTACAAATCATGCCTTCCATAGACCTCTTGATAATCCTGAGAAGAGCTGACACAATTATAAAAATTATTACTGCCATAAGTGCCCTTGAATTAGGAACAAATTAATACGCATTTTTAATATCTTTTTGTATTATTTCTCCACATTAATAATCAAACTTGTGTCGACAGCAGCCTAACAGAATCCTGGGTTGATTTTCAATTTTCCTCTGAGCAGTGATTTGGCAAAGGCTAAATCATAGATTGGGGAAATAAAGAGTTTTAATCATTGTTATTATCCTGATATTATTACAATTTCAATTATTTGCTCTGTGGCTTAAAAGGTAATGTTTTTACATTTCTAGTTTGGCAGGTTTTTTCCCTTTTTATTGTTAATGCCTGATGTTATTCTCTTTTGATTAGATAAAATGATATTTCACATTTCTACTTTAATAAATGTATTGAGGGGTTTTGTGGCTTAATAAACAGAACACAATCGCGATATCACAAGCAATTGATATAGTGATTATGTGCTGTTTTTTAGGCCGCCACTACTGTGTTAGAACACAATCACTGTATCAATTGACTGATGTCTTCCAAGTGACTTGCTTTATAGATATATACTATATATTATATAGTTTAACCTTTGCTTACTTCACAGCATGTGAACATGCACAGAGGAACAGCCAATCCAGAGGTCTCTGGGCCAAATCACACTTAATGGCTAAAGCATTTGTTTCTGAGTACATCAGAATGGGGATAATGAGATATCAAAGGAATTGTGTAGAACAAAGGATGCCTTGATTTTTTGAAAAAGGGGCTTGATTAGTAACATCTAAGTTTAGGGAAAGCCTAAAGCCCTGTAAAGGCAAAGCTTGCTTTGTATGATCTGTTCTGATGATTGTTCAGGCTTCGGTTATGTTTTGGCTGGGGGCTGCCTGTATTCTGTATTTGAGCATCATCTGGAAGGAGCCACTCGTGACTTGTGTCATGTCTATCTTTCCCCTAGTCTTCTCTTGCCTCCTTTTTCTTTCTCAACTCATCTGTGTCAGGACTGGGGAAGCTTTTTACTGTCTCATTTTCTTTCATGAGATCCATCAAGAATAATTGAAAGGTCATTTGAGCGGGCACACTGGGTGATTGTTAGTCTCTTTTTTATGACTCTATGACATAATGGAAGTTTGGAAATGAGTAGGTTAGTCTCTGACCCATTCCAAACAACCCCTTTGCCACAAATGTTGAGATGGCAAAGTCTTAATGGTTGTAATCTTAAATAAGTTAGATGATTCAAAATCTTAGTTCTTTCAGCTCTGAACATTTCAAATTCCATGAATGGAAGGAGAAAATGGGCTGAGAGGGAACTTGTATCTTTTCCATAATATCTCTCCAGTTGGTTCCCAAAACTCCCATGGGCGACAAACACAGCTCTCTGAATACCTCCCAAGGGACACAGGTACGGGGTCTCATGATTTCACAGTGATAATGTACCTCTGAAGGGCCTCTGTTTCTCCAAGACCATTCAGCCAGAAGTTGTGCCCTGATGTCCGGGGAATATTGCCCTGTGCAGTACTGAGGAGGCATTCTTAGTTGATTACATTTCCTTTGCCACTAACAGTCATTTCATCTTTGACTCCAATGGTAGATGTGTGTGAAAATAATACAGCCACCAGTCAGCCTATTTTTTCTTTTTCAGCACCAATATAGTCGTGTTCTTAAAAAAAAAAAAAAAAAAAGGAACTTTTTTGAAGCATCCTTGACCTAGTAGCCTGTGACAAATTAAAATGTTTATAGTCTGAAAACTAGCTGTGAATCCAATATAAAATTTTCATCGTCATTAAAACAGTTTATCACAATGTGTCTTGTACTGGAACAAATCAAGTAGGGTCTGGCTCCCTCCCTGGGCTGTCATCTCCCAGAGTATAAGGACTTTGTCTTGATACCCTTATGCCCTCCTAGTGTCCAGCATACGTCCTATCAATACCCCTTACATGTTTTGGAGTCACATTTAGACAAAAGGGAATTTCACTTGTTTATTAGTTACATCTAAACCCACGTTTAGATTATATAATGAACATGCATTTTGGTTGATTTGCTGATTTCCCTTATTCTATCTATTTTAAAAAAGAATGGAGACATAGGAAGTAAAATAGCCAACCGTCCTTGTTTAAACAAAGCTGGCAGAACACTCTGTACTGCCATCTAGTGGGAGAAAAGGCTCTGCGGCCATCTAGTGTATTGCCATTTGGAGGGAGTAATGTGTTGAGAACAATGTCAGATCGGATCGCAGTTGAGGGGACAGGAGCAGGACATGGTGGGACAGGGTGGAGGATATGTGTTTTCCCCTGATTAGCCACGTGCTGCCTAGAGTGGTTGCCTCTTTGCCCTTGGCATAAGAGCAGAGGAAGCCTTCTTTGTGTTTTTGTGAACAAGCACCTCACGATAAACTCTGAGCGGTGTTCTTGGCTGTGGTTCTATTTGTGGGCTAGTAATTGAGGCTGTGGGATGTTCCCTTCAGAACAATGCTTTTAGAGGAGAAAAGTCACGATGTTATTAGCCTAAGTGCTACACACACACACACTTCATTGTTTCACCTTCTTTCTAATTCTTGGTCCTGTCGTCCTTAGCAGCCCTGCTACAGCTGTACCGCATTGTGGCTCAAGACTCAGTGTCCTTAAATACAAAGCCGCATTTGGCCCGGCAGGAGGGGAGCCGGGGACTCCCTGGCTCAGCCTCTGATGATTACTACTGGGGCTTTTCATCCAAGTTGACTTTATTTATTCATAAGCAGGGCTGACAGTCAAAGTTCTGAGGCCCCTGAACTGGCCAGATCCCTCCTCCCTTTCGTTTACTTTTATGTCTTTGATTTTTTTTCTCCTCTCATCTCTGTCTTGTCAGTTCTCTGAGCAGAGCCTGTGAGCTCCTTGTGGCCTCTTTTTCTTCCCCTAAACACACAGCAACACACACACAAGCAGATACGCACAATGGAAGGCTCCGGCTTAGATCCCAGTTGGAAAATGGTTCTTGAGGAAATCAGAGAAAACCCACTTAAGTCACACACACAGAGAATCCCAGGGGGCTGGCCTGACAGGTAGGCTGAGCCGACACTGGGCCATTAGGTGTGAGTTGAAGGAAGAGGCAAGTCTCCCAACCATGCAACCTATCATAGCTCCCCAGCTGGCTCCTGAAACTCCCATATAAATACAGAAAGGTCATAATTTCCAAACAAGAAATTAGGACTCATATCTGATAGGTTACCGTCAGAAAAACAGGACAGAGCTGTTTGGCCAAATCTGGGATGAATGGTCACTCAGAGATTTCATCCCTTATTCCAGTTGAGATCAAAGACAGAGGCTGCTAGCTTAGAACACTACTGAGAAGAATTCTGGGGCCACATCTGGGTTTCGTAGTGGAAGAATGCAGGAATATATTAGGAAGGCCTGAGATAGTCATGCATGAACTAGTGAAAGCATCGCGATATTGGCTTCACATACAAATGGCTTCTTAGAGGGCTAACAGTGAAATGTCATTTGCTGTTAACTTCCTGGCACAAATTAAATTATTACATTAGCCGCCCATCACAAGGCTCTAAGTGAATGGGTCACAGCATAGGTGAATTTGTTTCTATGGCTTATTTTTCCCTTTTAGAATTGAGTTAAAATTCACATAACAGAAAATTCACCATTTAAACCATTTAAAATTATATAATTCAGTGGCTTTTAATACATTCAGAAGACTGTGCAACCATCACCATTATCTAATTCCAGAATCATTTCATCACTCCAGAAAGAAACCCATTAAACAGTTATTCCCAATTCTCCCCTCCCCTCAGCCCTTGGTAACTGCTGATTTGCTCTCTGTCTATGGATTTGCCTATTCTGGACATTGGCAATAAACTGAATCATAAAATATGCGGCTTTTTGGTGTGGTGGCTCACGCCTGTAATCCCAGCACTTTGGGAGGCCGAGGTGGGTGATTCATGAGGTCAGGAGATCGAGACCATCCTGGTCAACATGGTGAAACCCCGTCTGTACTAAAAGTACAAAAATTAGCTGGGTGTGGTGGCGCGTGCCTGTAATCCCAGCTGCTCGGGAGATTGAGACACGAGAATCGCTTGAACCCGGGAGGCGGAAGTTGCAGTGAGCTGAGATCGTGCCAATGCACTCAAGCCTGGCAACAGAGAGTGATTCCATCTCAAAAAAAAAAAAAAAAGAAAAAAGAAAGAAAGAAAGAAAGTGGGAAAGAGTGTTGCAGCAGCACACCTTGGGTCCGCTGTGGAATCATAAGGGCAAAGGGTCTCTAGACTTCTTGGTAAGGAGAGAGAGAGAAGATGGGGCCACAATAGGATAGTAATGACCTTGGGCTTAACTGATAGAAGAAGAATGGGTTTGTGCAGAATTTATACAATGGCTGCTAATACTGCTAATATTTCTCTCTCTCTTTTTTTTCAATAAGAAAGAGAAAAATCTATGGTGGAGATGAAAAGATGGGTTACGGGAGGGCCAAAGTAAAGTGAAAATTGTACTGGTTTTGGCCGTGTCTTACCAGCATGTTGTTAATAGATGCTGTTTTAGCAGAAAGAAGAAAAGCGTGTTTAGCTGCATGTAATGCAAGATGACAAAATTGGTAGAGGAAATTTTAGCACAACAAATTGAAGAAAGAGATTCACTTATTACAAGAATACTGCTGTGCATTTCCATAGTGATGGGCTTCTAAAGCATATTCTTGTCTGTAAGCTCATTAGGATAAATGAATCAGACAGAGCAGGTACTATTTTCCGTCATTTGTGAAATAAGAAAATCAAGGCACCCAGCATAGTTCCTGGTGATTAGTAGGTATTCAATCAGTATTTGCTAAATAAATGAAGCAGAGTCACATTGTCAAAGAATATCAGTGCTTAGAGGACCTTTGAGATCATCCAGAACCCCTTCTCCCACTTCATTTTTGGAGGAGGCACATCAGAGCAGATTGGGGAAATTTGGGACTTAAATCCAAGGTCAATTGGTCAGGGAGTGAAGGACCCAAGTCAGTAGTGTGTCCTTTGTCTCAGTACAGAGTGGCGGCATGACAATTACATGGCTTTGTGATGATGTGTGCCCTTTCCTATCTCTACCACTGAGCCATATGCTTCTGGGGGTGGAGCTTGCGTCTGATTCGTCTTTGAGTACCCAGGATGTCGTACACAGTTGATGAAACGTATTGGATGGATTAACAGGAATGGAAGCTCTGTGTTCTTACTGGGTCTCTGCTCCTTCTTCTCATTTTGCCATAGCTTTTAGTGGCAGATACAAAACTCAACCAGAGTTTCCAGGCCCCGAGGAACTTTTCCCTCTACCCCAGTGTCTACATTCATCAAGGTAGGTGACACAAGATGTACTCACAGAGTGCAGACCGCAAAAGTTGTACCTGGCAGGTTACTTTGGACTTGTTAGGCTCCTTGGGATAATCTCTACTGTACTGTTATTATGGAAGTATCTGGAAGGTGAGAGAAAGAGGACCTTTTCCTTAATTCAAAGCCTAATGTTAGTCCAGCTACCTTAAGTAGAATCCCAAGTGTATCTTGCACACCAGAAAGTTCCTTCCTGGCCGGGCATGGTGGCTCACATCTATAATCGCAGCACTTTGGGAGGCTGAGATGGGTGGATCACTTGAGGTCAGGAGTTCGTGACCAGCCTGGCCAACATGGTGAAATCCTGTCTTTACAAAAAATACAAAAATTAGTCAAGTGTGGTGGCATGCACCTGTATTCCCAGCTACTCAGGAGGCTGAGGCAGGAGAACTGCTTGAACCCAGAAGGCGGAGGTTGCAGTGAGTCGAGATTGCACTACTGCACTCCAGCCTGGGGGATGGAGCGAGACTCCATTTCAAAAAAAAAAAAAAGAAAAGGAAAAGAAAGTACCTTCCTTTGGTATGCTGTACAGGTCCCAGATGGAGGCAGGCTTGCCTTGGAGAAATTATGCTCTTCAGAATGGAACTCGACAACGATGGAGGCAGTAAGAGGTGACAGGGTCTTCAAGGGGTTCTGAAACAATTCCTTGTCTACCCTGTTTTGCTCTTCTGGGGGACTTCTGTTTGTTCCTGAGCACATATTTGAGGCAAAATGGAGGACGTCTTATAGTGGTCTTTTCCATGCCTCAGTACTAGTTATGGTCAGCCTGTGAATGGCATATGGTGGGTACCAAAGCTCACGCATGAAGGGTCTGTGTGCAGGGCAGAAAGAGAGGCACAGGGGACTGCACATTGACCATGCTTTGAGCTTTGGTATCTGACCTCTGTCTTCTGTTTCTGTCCCGTGTTGAGTAGCCACCATGGGGTTCTTCTACATAAGCCTCCACTTCATGTCTCCTGCACCAACTCCAAGACCCGTATGTTGGATCTTGCCAATACCTCTCCAGCCTGGGACACCTTGACTTCCTCTGGTTTGTTCCCTTCCCACTCAATGCCAAGAAATTCACAGAGTGCAGACTGCAAAAGCGCCACATTGGAAAGCCCAGGTGTATTCAATGCTCTAGGATGGCCCTGTTACCAGCGACCTGATTCCTCCTGACTTCAAAGCAGTTTCCACATGTATTAGTCAGGGTTCTCCAGATAAACAGAACTAGTAGGATGTATAGATAGATAGATGGAGAGAGATTTATTATAAGAAATTGGCTCATGTGACCATAAAGACTGACAATCCTAAGAGCTGCAGTTGGCAAGCTGGAGACTCAGGAGGGCCAATGCATAGTTCTAGTCTAAAGGCTGGCAGTGAGACCCAAGAAGAGCTGATGTTTCAGTTTGAGTCTGAAGGCAGGAAAAAAGCCAATGTCCCTGCTCAAATGCAGACAGTCAGGCAGGAGGCGTTCCCTGTTATTTGGGAGCAGGTCAGCTTTTTATTCTATTCAGGCCTTCAGCCGACTGGCTGAGACCCGCACACATTAGAATGGGAAATCTGCTTTACTCAGTCTGCTGATCTCAATGTTAACCTCATCCAAAGACATCTTCACAGAAACAGTCAGAATAATGTCTGACCAGCTAGCTGGGCATCCCATGGCCCAATCAAGTTGACACATAAAATTAACCATCACACCACACAACCTCCGATGGTCTTGTTACATGGATGGAATATCCAGGGACCAATGATTCTTCTTTACTCCATGTCTCTCATCTTGCAGAGACCAACAGAGGGTTTGTTAGTGCTCAGAATTCACTCAGGCAGCCTGAGGTACCCATGTAAAGGACCTAGTGGTCCCGGGAGTGTGAGAAGCAGCCTCAGCATCCCCATGAGAAGGCTGGTCCAATTCCCCCCTCCTTGTCATGGCAGGGAGGTTGGGGTGAGCCTCTCTTTTCTCATCTTTGCCCAGGTGGCATCTTCTGCACCAACGGGCTCAGCTAGATGTGTGTGGAGGACCATGGCTGTGCTGGCTTAAATGAAGAAGGATGGTAGTTGAGATGATAGTGTAGGAGGGACCCAGTGCCGAATATGACAGCACCAGCAAAGTGCTGAAGTTCCCAGGGCAGCATGCTCATGGGAGTGGGTGGGAGGCTCTCAGGTGGGAAGAGGATGCCGTATTATTTAGGTTGGCTTCTGTAATGACTGAGGTTTGGTTATTCTTTACAGTGGGAGATAGAAGAGGAACCAGGCTTTCAAAGCGGTCTCTCTCTATTGTGAAACAGGATATATACGGGAGCTTCTAAGAGAGGACATTTGGCTAGCCTGGGGGCTGGCAAAGGGCTGTCAGACAGGGATACAGGCGAGTTAAGCCCTGCCAGAAGGATGGGCTGGCAAGGGTCATCCTGTCAGATCTTCAGGCCAGAGGTCGCAGCTAGGAACTGTTTCTCAAATGGTCACTGAGGATCGCATCAGAGAGAATGTGGGATGACGATGGGATGGAACCTTACAAGTAAACCTTGTTTAGTTACTGTTTTACCATAAGCCGCTCTGTTTTATGACAGTGTTTTGTCACACTTTAGACAGACCACAGCTTCTCCTTTTCCTCAAACTGAGCTATGAGATGGGAATGAATCTCTCGTCTCTCTCTCTCTTATCCTCCCCTTCACTCCCCCTTCCCACGGCCTTCACACTCACCTGCACCAGGTCTGGCGTGAGGCGCTTGGCCTGCAGCCATTTCTGGAACCTCTCCGTTTTCCGCAGGACACGCTCGATGCTACAGGTCTTTGGGGCTGAGGCAGATGCACAGATCCTCCTGTCTGAGACCTCGTTTTGATATTTGCTGACCAGCCTAAGGATCTCCACAGGGCGCCAGATTTTGGAATCATCTGAGTAATTTGCAGGATAAGAAAGCAAGAAGTCGGGAGGCAGTCCAAGGTGGGAAGCCAGCCGGTTGTCAGACCTGCCGGAAGAATAGCTCTTTGAGGACTGGCCTGTGAGCAGGAGGCTCGCAGAGCCCAGGGACAGGGAGACAGGGGACAAGAGCCCAACTGATCCATTTCTCCTACTTAGACTGAGGTGTTCGAAATTCTTTTTGTGAGACGACTATTTTTGTTTCTTCAAACTTAGGGCAGTGTATATATCATAGCAGAAAAGGCGAGGGAGCGATGAGTCACACACAGACACGATCCTCTTCATGCAACTGGCACAGAAAGACTAGCTATGGCTCTCTGAACTTTTCCTCCCTGTAAAGATAGCAGCTTTATATACACTGCCATTTTAGATTCCCCTAATACCCAATTTCCACTGTACAGGGGTAGAAACCCAGGCTTATAGAGCTTAAGTGTCTTGGCCAAGGTCAGACAATGCGTTGCCAGTCAGAGGTGCGGACCGCGGGCTGTCTGTCAGCAAACCCCAGCATCTTTCCCTTTCCCTACACTGGTTCCCCAAACTGCTCACCCTCTGACCAGTGGCTGGGTCTTGGAACCACAGAGGTTATTGAAGAAGCTCTTGGACCTACACTAAGGAGATCACTGTACCTCCATACCATACCCCAAGCAGCCCCATTAATTTTGTTTTCAGTCTAAAAATTTAAATCGTCAGCACCAACAAAGTCTCAGGCAAGAGTGACTACTAAATTCTCACCAAATTGGAAGCTATCTGGGTTCCAGGAGGTGTGTGATTCTACATGATGGCCTGGTCAGTCCTTAATCCTCCTTAGGGGAGAGGTATTTGCCTTTTTTTTTTTTTTTTTGAGATGGAGTCTCACTCTGTCGCCCAGGCTGGAGTGCTATGGCTCAATCTTGGCTCACTGCAACCTCCATCTCTTGGATTCAAGCGATTCTCCTGCCTCAGCCTCCTGAGTAGCTGGGATTACAGGCACGCACTACCACGCCTGGCTAATTTTTGTATTTTTAGTAGAGACGCGGTTTCACCATGTTTGCCAGGCTGCTCTCAAACTCCTGACCTCAGGTGATCCGCCTATCTCGGCCTCCCAAAGTGCTGGGATTACAGGCATGAGCCACCACGCCTGGCCAGCATTGACCTATTATCATCTGCCAATTTCCTAGGCCCCACAGTTATGTTTTCTCCATAGTCATTTCTCCAGCTGTGTGCTGATATTTCCATTAGGGAAGAATGTTAAATCTCTTCTTGATTTACGTATGAAAAATTACTCGGAAAAAGTTTACCTTCCTTATTATTAAAAATTGAAGGTCATACTGCAAATGAAAATCAAGCAGCATAAGACATGTTACATATTGAATTTAAATAAGAATATTTAAATTCTTATTACTGGGCCACCCCATGATAATGAGTTTTGGATAATGAGTTTTGGAAGAATTAACATTTCGACTAGACCCAAACCCTAGATTGAGTTGTTTTTTTCTCTTACCCAACACAACTTTACCCTAAGAGACTGCAAGCTTTTCCCACTGTTCTGATGGCAAAGAAAGTCACACACAAAAATTACAAGGGCAAAGAGGTCAAGGGACTCAGCCAGGAAGCTGGAGAGCCCAGCCCCCTGAATCCTTGAGTTATGCGCTAGAGCTCCAGCCTCTCACATCTGGGAAGGTGCTCCAGTGGAAACTGCCAGTGAGTAACTTCTGCAACGCAGGACGATGCAAATTGCAACGGAAGTAGGCACAAAGGATTCTGTACAAGAACACTGCCATCGATGTATTTGAAAAGATGAAACAGTGTAAACTTGGAATGAGTCCATTTTACTAGAAGTTTCGGGACAACTATGGGAAATGATCCTCCCCTCTAGGTGGATAAGGGCCCAAGACCCAGAGACGGGCCTGTCTGCCTGTATCCTGCTTGCTCATGGAGTTTCAAACTCACCCCCACTCCCCACCCCCTAACCACCAAAGGGACGGGAGCAGGAAAGTTATCACTAGGTGGCTCTTTCAGATAATGATAATAGTAACAAATATTTGTGAAACACTTAAGTGTGCCAGTCACTTTACTTAAACACTTCATATGTACTGATTCATTTAATCTTTTCAATAAACCTATGAAGTTGATACTATTATTAATATACAGATGAGGAAACTGAGGCACGGAGTGATTATGTCATTTGCCCAAGGTCACATGACCAAAAATTGGAGGAAGTGGCATTCAAGGCTCCAGAGCTTGCAGTGGGGATACCACTGCACCTCCATGCCCAACACCAAAGAACCCCATTAATTTTTTTTTTTTTTTTTTTCTGAGACTGAGTCTCACTATGTCACTCAGGCTGGAGTGCAGTGGCACAATCTTGGTTCACCGCAACCTCCACCTCCTGGGTTCAAGTAATTCTCCTGCCTCAGCTGGGATTACAGGCAAGTGCCACCACGCCTGGCTAATTTTTGTATTTTTAGTAGAGACAGGGTTGCATCATGTTGGCCAGGCTGGTCTTGAACTCCTGACCTCAAGTGATCTTCCCCCCTCGGCCTCCCAAAGTGCTCGGATTACAGGCATGAGCCATGGTGCCTGGCCCCAGTAATTTTAATTTTGTTTCTTTGATCACTTTGTGGCTGCTTATTCTTCTATCACCCATTTTATGAATTAGCTCATAGAAACAGATTGGTAACGTTATTAGGAGTTATAGGTGGCAGGATCCTTGAAGATTATTTTGTCCCTGCTCCATTCTGCATCTTGTTTTGAGAATGAGAAAATTAAATGCAGAAGATACATATGACTTTTCTGAAGACTCACAGGCAATTAGTGGTAAAGGGGAGCAGGACTCAATGCTCCTGTTCTCCCAGCTGGTAGGGGTGGTGTGGGAAGAGATTCCCTACCCTTTGAGACAAGTTCATTGTCCTTTTTTTTTCTGTCCCCACCTCCTAAGGGGGCTCTTCTGAGATGACAGCACTGCCTTGGCAGATGACTAATAATGAGTGCCTGGGCAGGTTCCATGATGGCTTCTTCCATAAGGACTAATTGAGACAAATAAACAGGATTACAGGCTGTACTTCTCCCCTCATTCAAAACGGTAATACATTTATTGCACTGAATGGGAAAAATGTATATTCTTACAGCACTGACTGCCTACTTTATTGAATAGAAGAATGGCAGTGAGAAAATGTCAGTGGTTTTGATTCACTAAAATGTTCCTATCCTGGAATTTGGACAACCACAAAGCAGAGACAGCATTCTAATCCTCCTCCTAAATTGAGATCATGGGCTTGACTGGAGTGAGGCTGGCCAAGTTCCTCATTGTGTTGAAAGACGGACAAGCAAAATTATAGTTTCTCAGAGCTGGGAGAAAGCATCAAGGCCATGTGGTTCAATCCCCCTAAATCCCTCAACATGGGATGGGGGTGTAGGGGAGGGAGACAGCTTTGGAATTCAAATAAAATGCCCTCTTCCCATGCATTCTTCTGATGCTTGTGTCTGGTCAAACACAAAGTCTATCGATACGCCTTCCTAAATTTGTTTCTCCTCTCTTCCCTCTTCTTCATCCGCTAGCTCTGCACTGAAGCCTTAAACCATTCAGTGTCTTTCCAAAGCTCTCACGCTGCAGTTCATGCTCCTTAGTGCTTAGAGCTTAGTCCACAATGCTCGGCCTGCTGCATTGCCTTCTGCTCTTTTTACAAGTTTGCTTTGATCTCACCAAATATGGCTTATCCACTGACTATCCTTGGATAAGCCACATTCTTTCAGGCCTCCGAGGTTCCAGCCACCTGTCATATGCTGACACCTTTGTCTGAGATACTTTCTTTCTCTTCCTTGTCTGGAAAATCCCTACGTAGCCCTTTAAAACCCAGATGGGTACCACCTCTTTGGAACTCACTCCCTCACCCCCAGGTGGGACCTTCCCATACACTCCCATGATACCCTGTGTAAGACATTTAAAAATATTTACCATACTCTGTTTTAACCATTGATTTACTTATTGGTCTTCCTAATAGTAAACTCCTTCAGAGCAAAGATTTGACCTCTTTTAAATTTGTAACTCAGTGTTCAGCAGAGTACCAAGTTAGTGCTCAATACTTTACAGTTGGATGGATGGATGGATGGGTATTCAGATGTACAGATAGATATGTGAGTAGACAGAGCACGGAGGGCTGGATGGTGGGATGCACAGAGTGATGGTTGGGTGGAAGAATGCACGGAGGGCTACCTGGATGAATGGGTAGATGGATGGTGGATGAATGGGTGCATAGGTTCACATAAGGATGACTGAACATGTAGATGAATACTTTTGCCATAAGCTCTTGAGCCCTGTATTTCTCAAGGTTCCTGAGTTGATGTAAAGAAGTGAGCTAAGACAATAACTATTATCAACTTCTGAGGGCAAGGAGACAGATAAGAGGCAATGGAGAAGGGATGGCCAAATCAGGCCTGATGATTTAGTTATTTTACTGTGAGCCCTCCACGGCTCAGTTGGAAGTGTTTAAACATTTTTTTAAGACTTTGATATTGGAGGTGGTATAGAAGACCACGTGTGTATAGTAAGGAAGGTGAGATAAAGCATTAGCCCTGGTAAGAGCCTAGAACTCCTAGGGATTACTGTGATCAGATGTACTGCCGCTATTTACTTCCCGACCTCCATACCATGCATGCAAAATACTGACCAACCAGATCATGGGAGATCTTACCAATTGGTGTGACTTCTCAGGGTTTCATATATAGGTATATTGTCAGTAAGAAGAGTATGGCAATCAGGCTGACTTATTTTCCTAGCTTCCCTTAAATTTTTTCATTCAGGATTTAAAAGTCAACATGGAATGCATGGGAAGATTGGTAGTGTAAACATTCATAATTTTAAAGGTCAGTGGTCGAGTATGTGATTCATCCTTAGCACTCTTGCCAAAGGAAAGACAAGAGAAAAGAGGAAAGGTGACGTTTATCTGTTAGTCATGTGTCTTCAACATATCCAGCCATTCTGGGAAGCCCATCTATGATCTGCTGCTGAACAGATGCAAGCACTGTCCAATCCTTAGTGAGGACTAGGATCTGGCTATAGCATTTGAACCAAATAGCTGGCAGTTTTGGATGGGCTTTCTCCTAAGGTGTCATGGTAATCACTCTTTTAAAGTGGGAAAACATTTGGAAATCAAGAAGAACACAATGAACAAATACACCATTAGAAAGAGAGGCAAAGGATGTGAATCCGTAGATGATTTAGCAAAGACGAAATACAAATGGTCAAGAAATCTGAAGAAAGGTTCAACTCAGAAGAAATACAACTAAAAAAAAGTATTAAATATTTGTAAGTGTGCAAGAAGTGAGCTTTACAATTAGAAGTCTTTATTTAGATATATATATATATCTCCTTCCATTTTGTCTTTTTGACCCAGAAATTTCACTTTTAGAAGTTTGTCATAAGGAATTTATCACTGATGTGCACAAAACATAGCTGCAGGAATGTTTAACATAGAACTGTTCATAATACCAAAAAGTGAAATTAAAAACCTCTGGTCTCGGCCGGGTGCGGTGGCTCACGCCTGTAATCCTAGCACTCTGGGAGGCCGAGGTGGGTGGACCACCTGAAGCCAGAAGTTCAAGACCAGCCTGGCCATCATGGTGAAAACCCATCTTTAAAAACTAAAAACAACAACAAACCCCACCTCCCCCCCATCTCACAATGGCGGTTTTAATAAATTATGGTTAAATAATTAAATAAGTTATGCTTAGTTAAATAAATTATGGTTGATTAATGCGATTGAATACCATGAAGCTGTTAAAAATCAAACTGTGCAGAAGATCATTCAGTAATATGGAAAGGTGTCCCTGATGTATTGTTAAATAATTGTTTCCAAAAAGTCTACATAGCATATTCACATTTTTGTAAAAAATTTTCTTAATTCACACTTAGAAAAAGGGTGGCAAGGATATGCAAGAAAATGTTCACGAAGGGGTGATCTCTTGGTGGAAGAATTATATGCGATTTTATTTTGTGCTTTCTTTAATCTTCCCTGAAAATACTAAAATAAACAGGCACAACTTTAAGAAAAAAAGTTATTTATAATGTAGAGAAAAGAACTCTAAACAGGACCACCTTCCCAGACCCACTGACTGCCTCTCTCTGCCTCTTTGTGCTGAGGATCATCAATCTGCCCTGCCTGGTGTTTTCCTGCTTGTATCAGCACACTTCCCTGTCACGGGCACATGGAAAATGAATTCTAAGGGAAATGAAGTAATATCCTGAACTCTAACGGAATACAAACCTATTTAGGGAAATGCTTTCTGAATTTGGCTAGCATCTGCCTGGAAAGAACAACTTCATTTATTGCCCTTTGGTGAATATGCAGTCATCCTAGAGCTCTTCCTCAGTTGAACCCTTAAATTTCTCTCCCTCCTATGTTAAAATGTATCTGTCTTCTCCTTGGCTCCTCTCTCCAAGGAATCAGCATCCCTTCCCCTGTGTTCTTGGTCCTGTTCATCTCATTTCCCAGGTGGAAAACCCTGAATTCACATTCAACATCTCCACATTGACTTTCTCTCACATGGTGTTGGTCAACAGAATGACTCTACAGCTGGACTGACTTGTATCCTTCATATTCTACTTTGTTCCCCATGACTCGTGTCCTGGACTATGGGAACTGCTCTCATTGCCCCTGCCAACACCACCAGTCCATCCTGTACACTTTCCGCGAGCTCTTCCCAAATCACACGTCTCACGTTGGCCCTCTCCAGCCTAACACTCTCACCATGGCCTGCAACAGAGATTCCTCAATGGGTGGTCTTTCAAAAATGCCTTTAGAAAGGTTTAATGTGCCTTTAGAAAGGCTGAATAGGAAAAGTCCACAGCAACTCCATAAAATGCCTCACAGAAGACGTTTAAGATTTTTGATTGGTATTTTCTATTATTTCTATTTAGTAATTTAGTTGAGTAGGCAAAAATGTCTGATTAATACAGATTGCAAATAAAATCATTTAAATGCCTTTTGTTTGGTCACCAAATCTTACAAGCATAAGTCAGGTCCTTTGAGGAAGATAGAGGAGAAAGGGCATGTGACAAAGGGTCTTTGGTACTGAAAAGACTGGAAACCACTGGTCCACAGGATTAAGGCCCCAATTCCTTGGCATGGCAATTAAAGACCCCCTGCCTCACATATCCCTGCAATCTCCTCCGCTGTCATGCGGCCACATACATTCCACGCTCTAGCTGCTAAACACCTTTTCCGTCTTCCCACACCTTTGCTTAAGATGTTACTTCCACCTTAAAAGCCCTTCACCTCCCATGGCATTTCAGCTCATCCTTTAAAAGGCCTTGCTCAGAATACCTCCTCGTGGGGAAGCCCTTCCCCAGTTCCCATTTGGAATTAATGGCGCTCCGGGAGGTCCTTTACACTGTCCTGCATCAGACCAAGCCTTAATACTATCACTTTAAACATGACTCCCTCGGGCCTGACTCCCTAGAAAGTGATGACCGGAGTTGTAGTTGCTGTCACCGCAGTCCCTGCTAGATTTTGGCCATGGTAAAGGCTCATCAACTGTGTGTTGATAGCCTTGAATTCCAGAGCGTGACCCCATTCTTTGCTGAGAGCCATGTGCATGCAATTTACTAAACTCCGGTTTTCCTCTGATCAAGGCAATCTCTCACAACAGAAAGGTGGCTCAGAAACTTGGGAGCAAACTGTCCTGGTTTGAATCCCAGATCTGCCGCTTATTAGGTGGTAACCTTGTGCAAGTTACTTAATCTTTTTTAAAAAATAAATTTTATTGTGTGGATTTCAAGTATACAACATGATGTTATAAGATGCATATACATAGCGAAACGGGTCCCATCATCTCACAGAGTTATCCATTTCCCCCTCTGAAGTCACTTTATCTTGCTATGCCTCAGCTTTCCACCTCAATAATGGGTGCACATCATTAAGTCTCACGATGGTTTAAAATATCTATCACATTGCAGGCTTTCTGCAAATTTTATATCTCGCCGACCATGAGAAATGAACTTGGTAAACTCAACCATCCCAGGCTACTCTGTTCATAGGAAAGAAAACTTGAAGCTTTCACTTCAAAAGGAAATGTTGGGTTTAACATTTAGGGCTGGAATTTGGCTTTACATCTTATCCTCCTACCCACCCCAGCTTCAGACCATTACTGCTCTGATTAAAAGGATTTGTTTCAGCTCCCACCCATATATTACATCCTGATTCCTTTTCAACAAATTCCTGGACATCTTCACAAGAAGGGAACAGAATTTAGTGACTCAGAGTTATTTGATTGATATTCTGACCTTATTTCTTCTTTAAAGAACTTCTTGCAAATAGATGTCCCGATGCAGGCATTGCATTTATCAAGACCGAGGAAAGTCCTTCCAAAATTGTAGCTGGTTCTGACTTGGGGCACCAGAGAAGGAGGGGAAGAAGCTGGCAAGGAGAAAGAACAGCTCAGAACTGAGACCCACAGCAGCAGGGCCGGCCAGCCGTGGCGGAGGGCGGCAGCCTCAGGCCCCAAATGGGGCTCCATCTTGGGCTCTGGGCTCCAGCTGCAGCCTCTGGCTGCCCACTCGGGGTTGCACAGAGGCAGGGCTTGGCCAAAAAGGAAGCTGTCAGAGGGGGCTGGCTTCTGGGTGCTGATCCCATCCCAGCCTCCCAGGTTTCTTTGAGGATGATGGGGAGCTTCTGGCTAATGAGGCTGCGGAGGAGGTGAGGAAGTCAGTGGAGGATGCTGATAACGCTGTTTCCAGAGTTACTCTTCCTCTGCCAGGAGCGGCTGCTTCAGGCTGGGGAGGGGCTCACTGGCAGATTTTGGGAAGGACAATAGTCAGGGCTTCCCTGTGCGGTCCTTTTGACAAACACAGGATATCCCGGCAGGGCAGGAAAGGTCCGTGCAGGATGTGTGTCCAACCTGCATTCCACCTGGGAGTTTCAATGGCTCCTGAAAGCCTCCACCCTCCACTGTTTTAATTGTGTATATCTGTCCCTATGGATTTCACGTGCACACCAATTTTTGTCCCCTCTGTGCTAGGTCATCTGTCCTGCCCACTTTTGCCATATCTGGCTATGAAATAACTAGAGGTCAGTTCGCTTGCCATCAACTGGCACTTTTAGCACTTTTAGAACAGCAGAGGCTTTTTGCTGCTTAGGGAAGAGAAAACCTCAGGTTAGTCCATCTTCTCTTGCTGGTCTGAGAACAAGAGACGGGAAGGAACCTGGTGGCCTCTGTGGCATGATGAGGGGAGCGTCAGAAAGAGCCCTCTGACTGCACCCACCTGTGGCTATCCCTCTCCCACAGACCTGAAAGCTGGTCTTCCCTTACCAACTTGCTTCACTTCTCAGTGGCTTGGCCAGCTTTGGTACGATTTAACTGCACCAGGATTGCCTTCCTCTGGATACCAAGATAAAGTCCACAGCACGGAGTAGATGGGAGTGCTAATTTGGGAATAGACAGAACCTGTGAGAACCAAATCAGGGAAGTCAGGTTGCCTCACTTTCTGTGAGAGGGTACAGGTGCGGAGCAGGGCACAGTTTGAAAATAGGAGAAAGTACACGGGAAGACGGGTCTAGGGGAGGGGGAAAGGGAGGTAAGAGGGAGTGGGGATTGCCTCAGGACAATTGACAAGTTTTGCTAAACATTGATGGGAAGAGCAAATAAAGACAATTTTCTGCTGATGAAGCACGGGCTTACTTAGCGTCTGCGTAGCCTCCTCACTCAAATGTCTGCTCATGTTGGTTTTTTATTGGTGAGTTTTGACACTTGTTTTTGTATTTTAGATCCTAGTCCTCTGCTGGATAAGTGGCTTGCAAGTATTTTCTCCCGGGGGCTAACTTGCCTTTTATTCTTTTAACAGAGTCTTTCGCAGAGTGAAAGTTTTGATTTTGAAGTCCAACTTGTTAATTTTTTCTTTTTGAATCATGCTTTTGGTGTCAGGTGTGATAAAAGAAAAACGTAAGCACATTTACATTTTAAAGAGTTTACTTGTGTATTCAGCGATTCATGAATCAGGGCAGTATCAGACTGCAAACTTTCTGCTGGGAGGGGCAAGAAAGGAAACTTTTATAGCGTTTGCAGAAACAGGACAAAGAAAGCAATTTTTATTGGTTAGGGTCGAAAGTCCCTACTTAGAGATTAATTGATGATTTTTTTGATTGGTACATCTTCTAGTTGAAATTTACTATTTACATTGGGCTTTGGTTTGTTCACGTAGGAATTTAAAGTGCCAGAGCCACCTCAGTCTAATGGCCTCCCAATCAGAATTTTAAAAATTAATTCATCCCTTTTGATCAGCCTCTCATTTATGAGAGATTGACTAAAACTTGGGCATAAGCATCACTCTCTGCCGCCATCATGTCTAAGTTATCTTTGTCTCAGTGTGAAACTCGTAAGTCACAACATCAAAGCTCGTTGAGGAAAGATTCCTTTTGTTGTTCATCTCATTTTTGTTGTTCTAATTACAGTGAGACCATCTGGCATACTGTTGATGACTGTGAACACACATTTAAGACCCTCAAGTGAATATAGTTCACCGGGGGACGGTGATGACTACCAGGAGGGTGACATTGAGAGACTGCGGTATGTTTCTTAGACATGGTCCTCACAAACCAACCCAACTAACATCTCTAGAGAAACAAAAGACAACCAAAGGTCAATGACTAGAGCAAACTATAAACTCAGTCTGAGTCCAGAGGAAATTTAGTTTGGAGCTTGACAACATCTTTTTCTGGCTCGCAGTTTGAATGTCTCTGGTTATGGTACTGAGGGTTTCAATGATCTCCCTGAGTGATCCACATATCAGGCAGAAGGGTTGTCCTCTGAAGTCATATCAAGTTGTCTATATCTGTCTTGCCGGGTCTCAGGAACAGAGCACGTCTTGTTCTTAGTGATTCCAAGTCTGAAAAATGGGAAAAAAAATTGGCTTGGAGGAATCAAGATGAATTCAGAAATCAGTCCAGTCTACGGGTAGACAGTGATACTCAAAAACCGTAAATATGGCTACAATCTGCTATCAAAAATTCTGCACAGACCTCTTCAGACATTCCAGATGTCCTCTGGGATGTCTCAAAGTTAGTTCTAGGTCAAAAAGGGTTAATTTAGAAGTTTGTTTTGGGAAGTTTGTAAAAAATATCGAAAGGTCTAAAATACTTGATTAAACAGGATCTTTAGTCATTATGAAACTATGAGAGGCAAATACAGAAAGATCATATAGCTGTAAAACAGCTTAGCTCTTTTAATATTGAGAAGACTCAGTTTTTAAAAATATATAGAATCAAATACCAAGTAAAAGACAACATGAAACACAAGAAATTATCCTGATAAAACACAAATCCTTGTAAGGTAAATTACTTAAAAGAAAAAACTTTCAGCAAGAAAACTTTGTTCTGTCAACAGAAAAAAAAAAAGAAAAAAGCCAGTGTCTAGCTTTGTATCAATGTACTTTTGATATTAAAGCTAATTTTTAAAAACCCTTCTAATAAATGTATTGAATTTTAGCAAGCTTGACAACACATGAAATATATTTTTCAAATTTTAAACTATCAATCCCTTTCTTATATCAATTTACTTTGTCCTATACTATTCCTCGCTCCCACTGCGGACCAATTAATCACTCTAAGACAAAAATTACTCTTTTTTTCCCCCTTAACAAAAATACATCCTTATACTTACAACTTCCTTGATAAAACATGCCTTACTTCATTCACATGTACAGTTGTTGCCCTTATTATTTCTAGAAGTTTTAATTGCATACATTAATTAGAATTTTAAATTCTTAGTAACCTTAATTTCTAGTGAAAACTGGTAAGCATTATAAACAGTTTCATATCACCATTTTCTAAACAAACACCATGTCATATATAATAGTTCATGTTTATTAGCAGACCCAAATATAATTAGCTTCTCTATACTGTATAAAAACAAAATGCCAAAGTAGATATTCTTTAATCTTATGTTCAGCAATTAATGTTTTAACTTACTGAGAAATGGCCTCAATATTTAATGAATATTTATTACTTAACTGAACATAACATAACTTTAAGATTTCAAGTTACTGGCCAGGCATGGTGGCTCACGCCTGTAACCCCAGCACTTTGGGAGGCCAAAGTGGGTGGATCAACTGAGGTCAGGAGTTCAAGAAGCCTGACCAATTGGTGAAACCCCGTCTCTGCTAAAAATACAAAAATTAGCCAGGGCTGGTGGTATGCGTCCAGCTACTCAGGAGACTGAGACAGGAGAATTGCTTGAACCCTGGAGGTGGAGGTTGCAGTGAACTGAGATCGCACCACTGCACTCCAGCCTGGGTGACAGAGCAAGATTTTGTCTCAAAAAAAGAAAAACAAAAAGATTTCAAGTTACAAAAAAAATTTTTGAAACAATTTTAGGTAGACATATTTTATAAAACATAATTACTTTTGAAGTTTATAGACTTACTTCATTTACATTTACCCAATTCATTTGTTCTTTTTTTAATTTTTGTCTTTTGTGGGCACATAATAGGTATTTATATTTATGGGGTATATATGATATTTCATTACAGGCGTCTAATGTGTAATAATCATATAAGGGTAAATGGGGTATCAAAACCTTCAAACATGTATCCTTTGTGTTACAATCTAATTATACTTTTTCAGTTGTTAAAGAATGTGCAATTACATTATTATTGACTATAGTCACCCTGTCGTGCTACCAAATACTAGCTCTTATTCATTCTTTGTAACTATTTTTTGTACTATTAACCATCCCCACTTCTCCTCCCCTGACACCCTCACTACCCTTCCCATCCTCTGGTAACCATCCTTCTACTCTCTATCTCCATGAATTCAATTGATTTGATTTTTAGATTCCCACAAATAAGTGAGAATAAGTGAATTGTGTCTTTTTATGCCTGGTTTATTTCACTTAACATAATGATCTCCAGTTCCATCTGTGTTGTTGCAAATGACAGGATCTCCTTTTTAATGGCTGAATAGTACTCCATTGTTTGCATGTACCACATTTTCTTTATCCATTTGTTTATTGATGGACACTTACGTTGTTTCCAAATCTTAGCTATTTTGAATAGTGCTACAGTAAACATGAGCATACAGATCTCTTTGATATACTGATTTCCTTTCTTTTGAGTATATACTCTGTTAGGGTATATAGTGAGATTGCTGGACCACATGGTAGTTCAATTTTTAGTTTTTTGAGGAACCTCTGAACTGTTCTCCATAGTGGTTGCACTAATTTACATTCCGACCAACAGTGTATGAAGGTTCCCTTTACTCCACATTCTCTCTGGACCTCAGGTGATTAGCCCACCTCAACCTCCCAAAGTGCTGGGATTACAGGTGTGATCCACCACACCCAGACTAGGTCTTGTGCTTCTATTCATTTGTTATTACCTGACTCTTAGATAAAAGCCATTTTTTTTTCTTTTCTTTTTTTATTGCATTTTAGGTTTTGGGGTACATGTGATGAACATGCAAGATTGTTGCATAGGTACACATGGCAGTGTGCTTTGCTGCCTTCCGTCCCCTCACCTGTATCTGTCATTTCTCCCCATGCTATCTCTTCCATTTTAACTGGGGTGAGATAATGTCTCACAGCAGTTTTGATTTGCATTTCTCTGATGATCAGTGGTGTTGAGCACCTTTTCATAAACCTGTTTTCCATCTCTACATCTTTTTTCTAAGTCTGTTCAAATCTTTTGCCCATTTAAACAATCAGATTATTATAATTTTTTCCTGTAGAGTTGTTTGAACTCCTTACATACTCTGGTTATTAATTCCTTGTCAGATAGATAGTTTGCAAATATTTTCTCCCATTCTGTGGGTTGTCTCTTCACTTCGTTAATAGTTTCCTTTGCTGTGCAGAAGCTTTTTAACTTGCTGTGATCCCATTTGCCCATTTTGTGCTTCGGTTGTCTGTGCTTGTGGGATATTATGCAAGAAATCTTTGCCCAGTCCAATATCCTTGAGATTTCCCCCAAAGTTTTCTTGTAGTAGTTTCATGGTTTGAGGCTTTGGATTTAAGTCTTTAATCCATTTTGATTTGATTTTGGCATATGGCAAGAGATAGGAATCTAGTTTCATTCTTCTGCATATGGATATCCAATTTTCACAGCACCATTTATTGAAGAGACCATCCTTTCCCCAATGTATGTTTTTGGCACCTTTGTCTAAAGTGAGTTTGCTGTAGATGTATGGATTTGTTTCTGCGTTCTCTATTGTGTTCCATTGGTCTATGTGTCTATTTTTATGCCAGTACCATGCTGCTTTGGTTACTATAGCTCTGTAGTATAATTTGAAGTCAGATAATATGATTCCTCTGGTTTTATTCTTTTTGCCCAGGATACCTTCGGCTATTATTTGCTTTCTACATCTGGATGCTCTAGTGTTGGTTGCACATATATTTAAAATTGCTGAATTGACCCCTTTATGATCATATAATGACCTTCTTTGTCTTTTCTCATACTTTTTGTCTTGAAATCTACTTTATCTGATATAAGTATAGATACTCTTGCTCTTGTTTGTTTTCCATTTGCATGGAATATCTTTTTTTCATCCCTTTATTTTCAGTCTGTGTGCTTCTTTATGGGTGAAGTGTGTTTCTTGTGGGCAACAGATTATTGGGTCTTGTTTTTCTTTTTTCTTTTTGAGATGGAGTTTGCTCTTGTTGCCCAGGCTGGAGTGCAATGGAGTGCTCTCAGCTCACCACAACCTCCACCTCCCTGGTTCAAGCAATTCTCCTGCCTCAGGCTCCCGAGTAGCTGGAATTACAGGCATACGGCACCACACCTGGCTAATTTCTTGTATTTTTAGTAGAGACGGGGTTTCTCTATGTTGGTCAGTCTGGTCTTGAACTCCAGACCTCAGGTGATTAGCCCACCTCAGCCTCCCAAAGTGCTGGGATTACAGGTGTGATCCACTGCGCCCAGACTAGGTCTTGTTCTTCTATTCATTCAGCTGCTCTATAACTTTTGATAGGAGAGTTTACTCTATTTACATTAAATGTTGTTATTGATAAGTAAGGACCTACTCCTGTCATTTTATTATTTGTTTTCTGGTTGTTTTGTGGTCTTCTCTTCCTTCATCTTTTCCTCCCTGTCTTCCTTTTAGTGAAGATAATTTTCTGTGGTAGTATGTTTTTAATTCTTGCTTTTTATTTTTTTGTGTATTTTTTGTTTGTTTTTTGTTTTGGGGTTACCCTGAGGCTTGCAAATACTATCTCATAACCCATTATTTTAAACCAGTGACAACACTGATAGCGTAAACAAACAAAAACAAAACTAATGAAAACTCTATACAACTTTGTCTCCCTGCTTTTTAACTTTCTGTTGTTTCAATTTAGATCTTATTGTACTACATCTTGAAAAATGGTTATAGTTATTTTTGATCAGTTTATGTTTTTGCCTTTCTACTTAAAATATGAGTAGTTTTTATACACCATGATTACAATGTTATAATATTCTGTGTTTTTCTATGTACTTCTTATTACCAGTGAGTTTCATACCTTCAGATGATTTCTTATTTGACATTAATGTCCTTTTGTTTTGCTTGAAGAACTCCCTTTAGCATTTCTTATGGGACAGGCCTGGTGTTGATGAAACCTTTTAGCTTTTGTTTGTCTGGGAAAATCTTAATTTCTCCTTTATGTTTGAAGGATATTTTCACCAGATATTACTATTCTAGGGTAAAAGTTTTTTTCCTTCAGCACTTTAACTATGTCATGCCACTCTCTCCTGGCCTGCAAGGTTTCCACTGAAACGTCTGCTTCCAGATGTATTGGCATTCCACTGTATGTTATTTGTTGCTTTCCCCTTTCTGATTTTAGGATCATTTTTTTTTAATCCTTGACCTTTGAGAGTTCAATTATTGAATGCCTTGAGGTGGTCTTCTTTGTGTTAAAACTTCTTGGTGCTCTGTAAGCTTTTTGTAATTGAATATTGATGTATTTCTCTAGGTTTGGGAAGTTCTCCATTATTATCCATTTGAATAAACTTTCTATTATCATCTTTCTCTCAACTTCCCTTTTAAGGATGACATCTCTTAGATGTGCTCTTTTGAGGCTAATTTCTATATTTGTAGCCATGCTTTTTGAGGATTCTTTTTTTCTGTTGTTTCCTCTGACTGTGTATCTTCAAATAGCCTGTCTTCAGACTAATTCTTTGTTCTGCTTGATCAATTCTGCTACTGAGAGACTCTGATGCATTCTTCAGCATGTCAATTTCACTTTTCAACTCCAGAATATTTGCTCGATTCCTTTTAATTATTTCAGTTTGTTTATGGAATTTATCTGATAGGATTCTGATTTCCTTCTCTGTGTTACCTTGAATTCCTTTGAGTTTCCTCAACACAGTGATTTTGAATTCATTTGAAAGGTCACATATCTCTATCTCTCTCAAATTGGTCCCTGGAACCTAATTTAGTTCACTTGATGAGATCATGTTTTCCTGGATGGTGTTGGTGATTATAGATATTCTTTGGTATCTGGGCATTGAAGAGTTAGTTATTTATTGTAGTCTTCACAGTTTGGGCTTATTTTTACCTGAACTTCTTGGGAAGGCTTTCCAGGTTGTTGAAGGAACTTGGGTATTGTGATCTAAGTTTTTGGTCACTGCAGCCATATCTGCATTAGAGGGCACCCCAAGCCCAGTAATGCTGTAGTTCTTGTGGACTTATAAGAGCTTCTGCCTTGGTGGTCTTGGATAAGATCTGGATAAATTCTCTAGATTACCTGAGACTCTTGTTCTTTTTCCTTACTTTCTCCCAAACAGAGTTTCTGTCTGTGTGCTGAGCTGCCTGGAGCTGATGGATGTGTAAGACAAGCAACCTGGTGACTACACAACTGGGACTGTGCCGGGTCAGGCCTGAAGCCAGCTCAGCACTGGGTCTTGTCCAAGGCCGGTTATAACCACCACCTGGCTACTATCTATATTTGCTTAAGGTCCTAGGGCTCTATGATCAGCAGCTGGTGAAGCCATTCAGTCTTGTGTCCTTCCTTTCATGGTGGCAAGTTTCCCAGAGCCCTGGGAAGACCCAGAGATGCTGTCCATGAACAAGGTCCTGGAGTCAGGAACCTTAAAAATCTACCTGGTTGTCTACTACAGCTAAACTGGCGCCAAAAACCACAAGACGAAGTCCTTCCTACTCTTTCTTTCCATTTCCTAAGGCAGAGGAGCCTCTCCCTATGTCCACCACTATCACAGGCCCACAGAAAGTACTGCCAGGGTACCACTGATGTTCAGTTAAGGTCAAGGACTCTTCAGTCAGCTTGTGCTGAATGCTGTTTGGCCTGGGACTCACCGTTCAGGGCAGTGGTGAGTCCAGACATGCCATCTAAGAAGCAAGGTCTGGATTAGGGACCCTAAGAAGCCTGCTTGGTGCTCTAATTCTCTGTGGCTGAGCTGGTTCCTAAGATGCAAGACAAAGTCTCCTTTACTCTTCTCTCCACTTTTGTCAAACAGAAGGAGTTTTGCCCCATAACCACCTTGGCTGGGAATGTTCTCAGTCTCACCTGAAGCCAGCATGTCTCAGAGTCTCACCCAAGGGCCACGACATATACTACCTGGTTACCACTACTGATTATTTGGAGCCTAAGGGTTCTTTAGTCATAAGGTGATGAATCTTGCCTAGACTGGATTCTTCCTTTCAAGGCAGTGGGTTCCCTTCTGGCCCAGGGTGTGTCAAGAAAGATCTGGGAGCTAGAGTCTGGAATAAGTCTCACAACTCTGCTTGGTGCTCTATTCTACTGTGGCTGAGATGGTATCCAAGTTGCAAAGCAAAGTCCCATTTACTCTTCCCTATCCTCTCCTCAAGTGGAAAAAAAGAGTCTCTTTTGGAGCTACAAGCTACACTGCCTTCAGGTGGAGGGGAGTGATGCAAGCACTCCTTTAGCCACTTCAACCTGTGTCTCATTAGGTTGTATGCCTCCCACATCCACCGGCTTCGAGCCCAGCACAGCACTAAGATTTTCCCAGGAGATGCAGTTCCTGTGGCCTAGATAGCATTTCAAGTTTATTTAAGATCCCATAGCACTTTAGCCCATGGTGGTGAGGCTTGACAACATCATGTTTTGAACACTAGGCTGGGTGGTTCCCCTCTGGCTACAGCTGATCTAAATGTTTACTCCCTGGGCATTGGCTGAGTTCTGCCTGGTGTTGGTAACACTGAGTTCCAATGCAAAGTCCCACAATCACTGACTTTTCCCTCCCCGAAGCACACAGATTCTCCACACCATGTGGCTGCTGCCATGGGGATGGGGGTGGTGGTGTCAGCAATTCAAGACTGGTTTTCCTACCCCCTTCAGTGCCTCCTTCGGCAATATGAAGTTAAAAACAGGCACTCTGATCACACACCTGATTTTTGGTTCTTATGAAGTTACTTTTTTGTGTACGTAGTTGTCAGATTTGATGTTCCTGTGGGGAGGCTGATGGATGGAGGCTTCTATTTGGCCACCTTGCTCCACCTCCTCCTTATCACTTGCTCTGAACAATTATGCTTGAATTGCTCATGAAAAATTTCATGAGACATTAAACAAAGCTAGCCATTGAAGGACTTCAAGAAAGGCCACCTGAAACATGCCAATTTGATATATGATCACTTCAGGCTGAAGGTACTTAAAAAATAGCAAATGCAGGGAGAGCCTTTCTCTGGATTTCCCTTATCTGCCTAAACAGAGATCCACCAACCAGAGAAGTCCAACTCCTAACACAGGAGAGAAAACTAGAAGTCAACACTATATCCAGACAAACTATGGCAAACTATCATCTATTCCTCCTGGAGCCTACTTATCTTTCCCTCAAATCATTTGATCTCCCTAAATTGTCTACATTCTCCTTCCTCTCTTCCCTATGAAGAAAATGTGCAAGTTCCTAAATCTCACTGCGTATTGATGCGGGTGGGTGGATTCAGTTTCTTTCCTGTGATAACTCTCCTCAATAAATCTGTATACCCTTTCTTCTGTTAATTTGCCTGCTGTTAGTTATCAAAGTCTCAGAGGGAAAAGTCTTCTCTACACTGTCATCTTAATTATTTTATTTTTGTTGACAAATCAGGCAAGTATGAAAAACATCACAGAAGCAATGAATTTTTTTTTTTTTTTTTAAATCAGGTGAAAGCGCGAATGCAGTCTCCCACTACCACAAATTATGCAGTCGAGTTCTGCACATTTGGGGAAGTCGCAGGGTTCAGCACATCCGAAGTGCAATGGATAAGCCTCTCCCTGGAAAAACCACCTTTGTGATCACGGTATCTCCCCTGCCAGGTAAGTATGAGAAACTTAAAAAGTTAAACATCACTCTTCTCTCTTTTAAAAATTTTTTATACCTGTGATTGACATGCATTCACTTTTACTGCATGTTTTGCTTTTAGGTTGGATTTATGATTTTGTGGTCTTAAACATCTAGCAGACACAAACCTGTCTGACCAGCAACCCAGGAAAAACAAACAATTCTGAAAACATTCCTATTTTTATGTTATCAACAATTTTAAAGCAAGCTTTATTTACCAATGATCTACCTAAATTATGTGAACTTAGAAAAAAAATACATTTGTGTTAGTTTTATATTTCTGAGATTTTTGAAATAATTTACTTGAGCCCTTATTTATTCCTCAGCTAATTTGAATAGAACTTCCTTTAAAAATTTTATAAAATAGTTTAGTAATACCATAAAATAGTGCATATATGTAATGTACAAACATACAAACATTCATACAAAGACATATATAAACATATGAACAGAAGCAGGTAAGCAGTCGATTTAAAGATTGCTTATTGAAAGTCCAAAGGTCATTCTAGGATGCTGGTTGACCTGGAGTTGTTACTGTTACTGCAAGGCAATTAATTTGAAAGCTTTTTGTTTCATATCTTTTTCTTTGAAATGTTCAACTAATTTAGCTAAACCTGTAGCTTCCTTCTCTATCATTTGTTGTTTTTTTAGGCAAACATTTTCTATGTTGAACAGGGATACATTTCATTATTGTTCTGAGCTTAAGATTCTGTCCAATGCATACTAGTGGTCAAAAAGCATACCTGATTGTTCTAACTTTTGTAAATGCTTATCTAGTTTTTTTTTTTTTTTTTTTTTTTTTTTTTTAAAGGATGTGTAGTTAACCAAGTAAAAAAGTCAGAGTATTCAGAGTACACAGAGGAGAATAGAAAGAAAGATAGACACCTTAGAAGCCTCTATGTGCCAATTTAAAACACATCCAGCTGTTTCTGAGGTATTCAAGATCTCTCCCCCCTTTTTTTTATGCCCAGTAGATAAGCAATTTTGCTTAGGTTAAAACTTCCACACTGTACCCATCAAAATTCTAATTTTTTTTTTTTTTTTTTTTTTTTTTTTTTTTTTTTTGAGACAGAGTTTCGCTCTTGTTACCCAGGCTGGAGTGCAATGGCGCGATCTTGGCTCACCGCAACCTCTGCCTCCTGGGTTCAGGCAATTCTCCTGCCTCAGCCTCCTGAGTAGCTGGGATTACAGGTACGCACCACCATACCCAGCTAATTTTTTGTATTTTTAGTAGAGACGGGGTTTCACCATGTTGACCAGGATGGTCTCGATCTCTTGACCTCGTGATCCACCCACCTCGGCCTCCCAAAGTGCTGGGATTACAGGCATGAGCCACCGCGCCCGGCCCAAAATTCTAAATTATTTTTGGTAATATTCACCCATTTCTCTAGAAAGGCACAGGTTCTGAGATGAAGTCTCAGACTCTCTGTATTTAAATAAATTTATTATTTTCTGTCTCTTTGGAACCTTTCCTACCAGGGGTCCTTTACTAAACCCAATTCAGTTTCTCTTTCGCCCAATCAGACACCTGAAGCCTCTCTATAGGACTCAAGTCTAGTTTCTGTCATGACTTCTGAAACCAATCTAGATTTTTAAAATGCTCAAATAAACTCTGTGAACTTGACACAAGTTGTAGAGCTAGTGCATCTGAGAGATCTTACTGGTGATGATCTCCAAATGCAAAGCAAGAGGCAATGAGCACAAGGAATTCAGCGGGGTACCTATATCTGTTTGCTTGTTCCTCCCAGAGGTCATCAGGCTGTCTCCCTGGGATCCAACTTCTGGCACCAGATCTAATAAAAGAGAAACATTGGTACATTTCTATTTTAAAGAGTTTATTTGAGCATTCAGTGATTCATGAATTGGAGCAGCATCAGACTGCAAACAGCTAGCACTCTGCCAGGAGGAGCAAGAGGGGAAAATTCTATAAAGTTTAAGAATAGAGAGGAAGATAGATACCTTAGAAGCCTCTATTGGCACATAGGTTATACAGAATGAGAAAAGAAAGATGAATCTTTCTTTCTATTCCCTCTGTGTACTCTGAATCTCTGACTTTTTCACCTGCTTATTTGTAGAAGCAAGATAAACAATTTTGACTGGTTGGAATGAAAATCTCTAGATAGAGATTAGTTGGTGATTTCTGTTTGGTACAATTTCTAGTTTTAATTTACTGTTTACCTTGGACCTTGGTTTGTTCATGTACAAATTTAAAGTGCCAAAGCCACAATCTAACGATATTCTCATTAGACCCAGTCTAATGGTCTCCCAGTTAGAAATAGTTAACAAATGTAAGAACTCTTCACCTAATCCTAGTTCCAAAGATTTTCTCCTATGATTTCTTATGAAAGTTTTATAGTTTAAAGTTTTACATTTAAATCTATGATTCATTTTGGGTCAATTTTTGTATCAGGTATAAGGTTAAATCAAGGTTTATATATTTGCTGATAGATGTCTAATTGCTCCAGCACAATTTGTTGAAAAGGGTATTCATCTATTGAAATGCTTTGGAGCTTTGTCAAAAATTACTTATCTGTACTTGTATCTTGCTATGTCTGGGTTCTCTACTCTATTCCATTGATCTATGTGTCTACTCCTCTATCCATGCCACATAATCTTGATTACAGTAGCTACACAAAATCTTAAAATTGGGTAGGGTAATTTTGTTCACTTTCTTCTTTTTTAATATTATATTAGCTCTTCTAGTTTATTTGACTTTCCATATACATGTTTTAGAATAATCATATGTATATATATATATATATATATATATATATATATATATGTATATAAAATCTTCTGGAATCTTTATAGAAATTTAGATAAACCTGTGTATTGATCTGGGGAGAACTGACATCTTTATTATGTTGAGTCTTCAAATCCATGAACACCTTTTGTCTCTCATTTTAGATTTTCTTTTATTTTTTCCATCAGTTATTTGTAGCTTTCAGCATCCAAATCCTATAAATAATTGTACTGAAAACATGATTTGTTTGGACTGGCTACAAATCCAGGAGCTGTTTTGTTTCAGGAAAAAATCAGTAAAATAGACCAATAGCTAGACTAATAAAGAAGAAAAAAAGAGAAGACTCAAATAAATACAATCAGAAACAATATGGGAGAGTTCACCACTGACCCCACAGGAATACAAACAATCATCAGACAATACACTAAACATCTCTATGCACATAAACTAGAAAATCTAGAAGAAATGAATAGATTCCTGGACACATACACCCTCCCAAGACTGAACCAGGAAGAAATTCAGTCCCTGAACAGACCAATAGAGTCCTGAAATTGAAGCAATAACAAATAGCATACCAAGCAACAAAAGCTCAGGAACAGACAGATTCACAACTGAATTTTACCAGATGGGCATAGAAGAGTTGATACCATTTCTACTGAAACTATTCCAAAAAAATTGAAAAGGAGAGACTCCTTTCTAACTCATTCTATGAGGTCAGCATCATCCTGATATCAAAATCTGGCAGATATACAACAACTAAAGAAAACTTCAGACCAATATCCTTGATGAACATCGACACAAAAATCCTCAACAAAATACTGGCATACCAAATCCAGCAGCACATCAAAAAGCTTATCCACTACAATCAGGTAGGCTTCCTCCCCAGGATGCAAGTTTGGTTCAACATATGCAAATCGATAAATGTGATTCATCACATAAACAGAATGAAAGATAAAAACCACATGATTATCTCAATAGATGCAGAAAAGGCTTTCAATAAAATTCAACACCCCTTCATGCTAAATTTTTTCAATAAACTAGATATTAAAGGAACATACCCTAAAATAATAGGAGCCATATATGACAGACCCCCAGCTAACATCATACTAACGGGCAGAAGCGGGAAGCACTTTTCTTGAAAACTGGCACAGGAGAAGGATGTTCTGTCTCACCACTGCTATTCAACATAGTATTGGAAGTTCTCGCCAGGACAGGAGAAAGAAATAAAGCACATTCAAATAGGAAAAGAGGAAGTCAAACTATCTCTGTTTGCACATGACATAATTTTCTATCTAGGAAATCCCCCACAGTCTCAGCCCAAAAGCTTTTTAAACTGATAAGCAACTTCAGCAAAGTCACAGGATACAAAATCAATGTGCAAAAATCACTAGCATTCTTATTCATCAACAGCAGTCAATCCAAGAGCCAACTCATAAATGAACTTCCATTCACAAGTGCCACAAAAAAGAATAAAATACCTAGAAATACAACTAACTAGGGAGGTAAAAGATCTCTACAAGGAGAACTACAAAACACTGCTTAAAGAAATCAGAGAGGACACAAATAAATGGAAAAACATTCCATGCTCATGGACATGAAGAATCAATATTATTAAAATGACCATTCTTCTCAAAGCAATTTATAGATTCAATGCTATTCTCACTAAATTGCCATTGACATTCTTCACAGAATTAGAAAAAAAAATTTTTTTTAATTCATATGGAAGCAAAAAGAGCCCAAATAGCCAAGGCAATCCTAAGCAAAAAGAACAAAGCTGGTGGTATCACACTACTCGACTTCAAACTATACTACAAAGCTGCAGTAACCAAAACAGCATGGTACTGGTACAAGAACAGACATATAGACTATATAGACTAATGGAATAGAATACAGAACCCAGAAATAAGACTGCGCACCTACAACCATCTGACCTTCAACAAATCTGACAAAAACAAGTAATGGGGAAAGGATCCCCTATTCAACAAATAGTTCTGGGATAACTGGCTAGCCATATGCAGGAGATTGAAACTGGACCCCTTCCTTATATCATATACAAAAATTAACTTAAGATGGATCAAAGACTTAAATGTGAAACCCAAAAGTATAAAAATCCTGGAAGACAACCTAAGCAATACCATTCAGGATTCTGGCACAGGCAAAGATTTCATGATGAAGATGCTGAAAGCAATTGCAACAAAAGCAAAAATTGACAAATGGGATCTAATTAAACTTCAGAGCTTCTGCACAGCAAAAGAAACTATTAACAGAATAGACAACCTATAGAATGTGAGAAAACTTTTACAAACTGTGCATCCAACAAAGGTCTAATATTCAGCATCTATAAGGAACTTAAATTTATAAGGAACAAGAAAAAAAGAAACATCCCATTTAAAAGACATGAGGCAAAAAACATGAATACTTTTCAAAAGAAGACACATGTGGCCAACAAGCATATTTTTTTAAAAAAGCTTAACATCATGGATTATTAGAGAAATGGAAATTTTAAAAATCACGATGAGATACCATCTAACACCAGTTAGAATAGCTACTATTAAGAAGTCAAAAAATAACAATGCTGGCAAGACTGTGGGAAAAAAGAAATGTTTATACACTGTTGGTGGGAGTGTAATTTAGTTCAGTCATTGTGGGAAGACAGTGTGGCAATTCCTCAAAGAGCTAAACACAGAAATATGATTTGACCCAGCAATTCCATTACTGAGAGGAATAGAAATCATCCTATTATAAAGACACATGCACATGTATGTTCATTGCAGCACTATTCACAATGGCAAAGACATAGAATCAACCTAAATGTCCATCGATGATAGATCAGATAAAGAAAATGTGATATATATGTACACCACAGAACACTATGCAGCCATAAAAAAGAATGAGACCATGTCCTTTGCAGGAACTTGGATAGAGCTGGAGGCCATTTTCTTTAGCAAACTAACATAAGAACAGAAAACCAAGTACCACATGTTCTCACTTATAAGTAGGAGCTAAATGATGAGAACACATGGACACACAGA
The DNA here is from genome assembly GCF_048565385.1 of Saimiri boliviensis. Classification (NCBI taxonomy): domain Eukaryota; kingdom Metazoa; phylum Chordata; class Mammalia; order Primates; family Cebidae; genus Saimiri; species Saimiri boliviensis. The sequence goes on from NC_133470.1 coordinate 41,805,405, forward strand.
GGGAACAACACCCACTGGGGCCTTTCAGAGAGTGAAGTGTGGGAGGAGGGAGAGGATCAGCAAAAACATCTAATGGACACTAGGCTTAATACCTGAGTGATGAAATGATCTGTACAACAAACCTCCATGACACAAGTTTACCTGTGTAACAAACCTGCACTTGTACCCCTGAAAGTGGGAGACTTTAACACCCTATTGTCAATATTAGACAGATCAACCAGACAGAAAATCAATAAGGATATCCAGGACCTGAATACAGACCTGGAACAAGACCATTGTGGAAGACAGTGTGGCGATTCCTCAAGGACCTAAAAATAGAAATCCCATTTGACCCAGCAATCCCATTACTGGGTATATATCCAAAGGATTATAAATCATTCTACTACAAGGACACATGCACACGAATGTTCATTGCAGCACTGTTTACAATAGCAAAGACCTGGAACCAACCCAAATGCCCAACGATGATAGACTGGATAGGGAAAATGTGGTACATATACACCATGGAATATTACCGCAGCCATCAAAAACGATGAGTTCACGTCCTTTGTAGGGACATGGATGAACCTGGAAACCATCATTCTCAGCAAACTGACACAAGAGCAGAAAATCAAAAACCGTATATTCTCACTCATAGGCGGGTGTTGAACAACGAGAACACATGGACACAGGGAGGGGAGCACTACACAATGGGGTCCGTTGGGGGGAAATGGGGGAGGGGCGGGGGGGTGGGGAGGTGGGAAGAGATAGCATGGGGAGAAATGACAGATACAGGTGAGGGGACGGAAGGCAGCAAACCACACTGCCATGTGTGTATCTATGCAACAATCTTGCATGTTCATCACATGTACCCCAAAACCTAAAATGCAATAAAAAAAAGAAACTTCTTAACCTAAAAAAAAAAGTTAAAAAAAGAAAAATATTATTTATCTATTTAAATTTACAAATAAAATTATGTATATTTATCATGTAGAACATGTTTGAAAATACGTATACACTGTGAAATGGCTAAATAAAGCTAGTTGTTATATACATTATCTCATATACTTACCATTTTTGTGGTGAGAACACTTAAAATCTATTCTTAGCAATTTTTAAGAATACGTTTTTATTAACAATAGTTATTATGCTGTGCATTAGAGTCCTTTTATCTAACTGAACTTATTCCTTTTATATGACTGAAATTTTTTATTCTTCATCTCTCCAATATCTCTCCAATACCCTCACCACCATCCGCAACCCCTGGTAACTACCATTTTACTCTGCTTTTATGAGTTCCACTTTTTTAGATTCCACATATAAGTGAGATAATGTAGTTTTTGTCTTTTTATGCCTGGTTTATTTAAGTTAGCAGTGACATTAGGGTTCATCCATGTTGATGCAAATAACAGAATTTCCTTCTTTTTAAAGGCTATATAGTATTTCATTGTGTATATATGCTACCTTTTCTTTATCCATTCATCCATTGATGGACAATTAGATCGCCACATGGGGGTGCAGATATCTCTTAGACATACTGATTTCATTTCCTTTGCACATATACCCAGAAGTGAGATTACTGTATCAAACAGTAATTCTCTTTTTAGATTTTTGAAGAACCACTATATTGTTTTTGAAATGGCTATTCCAATCTACATTCCCACCAGCAGTGTACCAGGGTTCCATTTTCTCCAAATTCTCGCCAGTACTCATTATCTTTAGTTTTATTATTTTTTTATAATAGTCATTCTAGCAGGTGTAACCTATTATCTCATCTTAGGTTTTTTTAATTCTAATTTTTACTCTTTCTGGGTACATAAGTGTTTATGGTTTACATAAGACGGTACATTTATGGTTTACATAAGATGTATTGAAATTGCACTAAATATTATTTGTTTTTTTTTACTTACTGCTTTTAGGATTCTTTCTTTATCCATGACTTTTGAGAGTTTGATTATTGAATGCCTTGAGGTAGTCTTTTTAGTGTTAAATCTGCTTGATATTTTGTAATTTTTTTAGTATTTTAATATCGATGTATTTCTCTAGGCTTGGGAAGTTCTCTGTTGTTATCCCTTTGAATAATCTTTCTATACCCCTATCTCTCTCTCTACTTTCTCTTTAAGGGCAATATCTCTTACATTTGCCCTTTGGAGGCTATTTTCTAGATTTACAGACTTCAAAAAATTTATTTTTCTGTTGTCTCCTCTGACTGTGTATTTTCAAATAGCCTGTCTTCAAGCTCACCAGTTCTTTGTTTTGCTGGATTAGTTCTGCTGTTAAGAGACTCTGATGCATTCTTCAATGTGCCAATTGCATTTTTCAGATCCAGAATTTCTACTTGATTTAAAAAAATTATTTCAATCTTTTTGTTGAATTTATCTGATAGGATTCTGACTTCCTTTTTCTGTGTTCTCTTGAATTTCTTTGAGTTTCCTCAACACAGCCATTTCAAAATCTCTGTCTGAATGGTCACATATCTCTTTCTCCAGGATGGGTCTCTGGTGACTTACTGATTTCGTTCGTTGAAGTCATGTTTTCCTGCATGGCGTTGGTGCTTGTAGATGTTCTTTGGATTCTGAGCAATGAAAATTTAAATATTTATTGTAGTCTTCTCAGTCTGGGCTTGTTTGTACCTGTTCTTCTGCAAGCTTTCCAGATATCCAAAAGGACTTGGATGTTGTGATCCAAGCTGTATATGCTTGAAGTTAATACCATGTACTGTGAGTGTTCATCTGACTTTTGGTTCTTATAAAGGTGCTTTTTTGGTGTTGATAGTTGTCAAATTGGCATCCTTTTGAGGGGGGTGATCAGAGGAGTCTTCTATTGCTCCGTTTTGCTCTGCCTCCAAATCTTCATTGTAGTTTTCATTTACATTTCCCCCAACTATTAGAGATGTTGAACATTTTTCCATATACCTGTTGACTATTCATATGCCTTCTTTTGAGAAATGTTTTTTCAGGTCCTTTGCCTACTTGTTAATTGAGTTATTTGATTCCTTGCTCTTGTTGTTGGAGTTCCTTATATATTTTGGATATTACCCCTTATCAGATGTATGGTTTGCAAATATATTCTCCCATACCATAGGTTGTCTCTTTACTTTGCTGTGCTAAGTCTTTTTAGTTTGATGCAATTCCATTTGTCTATTTTTGCATTTGTTGCCTGTGTTTTTGGGGGTCATATTAAAAAAATATTGACCAGACCAGTGACATAGAGTTTTTCCCCATGTTTTCCTCTAGTAGTTTTATAGTGTCAGGTCTTACATTTAAGTCTCATTCTACTGCATGTGGATATCCAGTTGTCTCAACACCATTTATTGAAGAGACTGTCCTTTCTCAATTGTGTGCTTTTAGCACCTTTGTCAAAAATCAATTGACCATAAATGTATGAATTTATTTCAGGACTCTCTATTGTGTTCCATTGATCTATGTATCTGTTTTTATGCCAGGAGGGCTGAAGCCTGCATATCAAGGGCCAGTTTGGTGGCTGAGTTCATGAGTGTTAGCCTAATGACTAGAGCTATGGGGACCAGCCTAGTTCTGGGGTCAGCCTGTAGTCTCAGGGCCATTGTTGTTAGCTTGGTGGTGGGGTGAGCAGCTCACCCAGTCTGTGGGTACTGGCCTAGAGTGTGGGACCATTGGAGCCTGCCTAGCACTGGGCTTTATTGAGGCAGACTCAGTGTTGGAGACCAAGGCAAAGTCCAGTGCTCACTTCCCTCCTATTATCCAAGTGAAGGGTATCCTTTTCCACCCCTGTATTATCAGTGGAGGTCACCGATACTGCAGGGAGGTAGTGGTCTTGTTACTACTGGGCAGTAATGAAAGTTCTAACTCTTCACTAAGCCTACTCTGATACAACCCTAGCAGAGAGATAGAGTGGGCATTCCATTATCACTGGGTGGAGGTTGAAGTCCAGGCTCCCTACATGGACTCCACTGATGATGCGGGAAGAGTGGCATTCCTTGCTACTGCCTTCAGGACAAAGAAAGTCTTAGCTCCCCACATAACCTTCTCTGACACCACCCAGTGGGTGGAGGATTGTGGGGAGGTTGGGGTGCTTCATTGTGGGCTGGCAAAAATGGAAATATGGGCTCTCCTCTTGGCCTGGCTGGTGTGAGTCAGGCCATAGTTTTTTTCTGTCCTTGTAAGCTATCCCTTTTCCCAGTCCTTTGGAAAAAGAGATATGGCGTTTGTTGCGGCTTTAAAAAAAATTTCCATCCATTGGCATTTCCAAGTTGCCAGCTTCTCCAGCACCAAGTCTTGGATATATGAGGAACTCACAAATCATGTCATTCCTTGGATCCCAAGCTCCCTAACCCATCTGTCCAATTTTCACTTTTCAGTGTCTTCCTTTTTTAAAAAAAAATTATTGATACATAGTATTTGTACATATTTATGGGAAACGTGATGTTTTGTTACATGCATAGACTGTGTAATGATCAAGTCAGGGTATTTGGAGTGTCCATTGCCTTGAGTATATATCATTTTTATGTGTTGGGACCATTTTAAGTCCCCTCCCTTTTTTAGAAAAATTTGAGACAGAGTGTCACTCTATGGCCCAGGCTAAAGTGCAATGGCATGATGATAGCTCACCGCAGCCTCGAATTCCTGGGCTCATATGATCCTCTCACCTCAGCCTTCTGAGTTACTAGGACTGTAGGCATGTTCCACCACTTCTGGCTAATTTTTTAATTTTTGTAGGGACGGGGGGGTCTCACTATGTTGCCTAGGCTGGTCTTGAACTCCTGGACTCCAGCAATCTTCCTGCCTCAGCCTCCTAAAGGGATGCGATTATAGGCATGAGCCACAATGCCTAGTCTTCAAGTCCTTTCTTCTAAGTATTTTGACATATGCAATATATTGTTAACTATAGTCACCCCACTCTGCTATTGAACATTAGAACTCATTGCTTCTATTTAACCACATGTTTGTACCCATGAATCAACCTCCAGTACCTTCTTATGTTTGGTTTACATATATAGTCATCCCTCCCTACCCATGATTTCTATATCCGCAGATTCAACTAACCTCAGATCAAAAATATTTGAAAAAAATTAGGAATGAGTAAGAAGGATTAAAAAATTAAAAAACGAAACAAAGGGGAAAAGCTAAAAACAATGCAAAAAATAAAAAATAAAAATAAATACAGTATAATAACCATTTACATAGCATTTACATTATATTAGGTATTATAAATAATCTAGAGATCATTTAAGCCATACTGCAGGATGTCTGTAGGTTTCATGCAAACACTAAGACATTTTATATAAGGAACTTGAGCATCTGCAGATTTTGGTATCTGTCAGGGTCCTAGAACCAGCCTCCTGTAGTTTACTGAGGGTTGACTGTAATGTGCAGGATTTTTAGTTGTACTCTGCAGAAAGAATAGGAAAAAGTATTTCTACTGCATCTTTCTGCAAGCAGAAGTCCCTCACAGTCCTTTCCAGCCCAATCTTAGTAGCAACATCCCATCACTTTTGTTGCATTTTACTTGCTAGAAGCAAGCCAAGAGGTCCAACTCATACTCAAGAGAACTGGATTACGTAAGGGTATGAATACCAGGAGATGAGAATCACTGGGAACCATTTTAGAAATAAGTCTACCACAATCCCAGCACTTAGGGAGTCTGAGGCAGGCAGATCACGAGTTCAGGAGTTTGAGACCAGCCTGGCCAACATGGTGAAACCCTGTCTCTACTAAGGATACGAAAAATTAGCCAGGCATAGTGGTGGGTGCCTGTAATCCCAGCTACTTGGGAGGTTGGGGCAGGAGAATCGGTTGAACCCGGGAAGTAGAGGTTGGGGTGAGCCGAGATTGTGCCATTGCACTCCAGCCTGGGTGACAGGGCGAGACTCTGTCTCAAAAAAATACATATACATATATGCCTACCACACTAGAGCTACTCAAATTGTGACCCCTGGATTAGCAGCATCAGCATCACTTGAAACTTGTTAGAAATGCAGATCCTTGGGTGTTACTTCAGACCTACTGAATCAGAAACTCTGGGACTAGGACCAGCACTATGTATTTTAACAAGCCCTCCAGGGAATTCAAATGCACACTGAAGTTTGAGAACCACTTCTCTAAGCAATTTACTGAGCTTTTTCTCTAGCTTGTGCTTGATTGCTTTAAGTGACAGAAAAAAACCACCTATCCTACAAGGCAGCCCATTTCATTTTTTTGCTCTCAGTATTTTATTAGATAAATAATCTATATTCGCTTTAGTAAAATCAGATAGTATAGAAAAAAATCTGCCTTTCCGTCACCAACAAAAGATAACCACTACTAAACTTCTGGTATATATTATGATTCTAGATTTTTTAAAACTATGGCCTTTTCTTTCTTTCTTTTCTTTTTTTTTTTTTTAGGGGTTGAATCTCTCTCTCTGTTACCCAGGCTGGAGTGTAGTGGTGTGATCATGGCTCACTGCAGCCTCAAACTCCTAGGCTCAAGTGATCCTTCTGCTTCAGCGTCTTGAGTAGCCAGGACTACAGGCACACACCACCACACCTGGTTAATTAAAATAATTTCTTTTGGTAGGGATGAGGTCTCATTATGTTGCCCAGGCTGGTTTCAGACTCCTGGGTTCAAGCAATCTTCCTGCCTCAGACTCCCAAAGTGCTAAGATTATATGTGTGAACCACCATACCTGGCCAATATATCCCTTTTTAAAAGGGATTCTGCCATAAATATAAGTATATAATTGATTTTTTCCCATAACCTAGTCAATTTTTAAGTGGTTTTAACAGAAAGTGTGTTCTTATGCTGAGTTCAATTTTGCCTCTTTGTAATTTCCAATCATGGGTTTTAATTTTGCCTCTAGCACTACAAAACACATTTGTTTTGCATAAAACCCTTCAAACCTGAGTGTGAAGTTACCATGTAACTCTTATTCAAGATAAATATATATAGATCTGCAACCTCCACCTCCTGGGTTCAAGCAATGATCCTGCCTCAGCCTCCCAAGTAGCTGGAACTACACGTGCGTGCCACCATGCCCAGCTAATTTTTTTTTTTTTTTTTTTTTTTTTTAGTAGAGATGGAGGTTTCACCATGTTGGCCAGGATGGTCTCGATCTCTTGACCTCACAATCCGCCCGCCTCAGCCTCCCAAAGTGCTAGGATTACAGGCGTGAGCTACTGCACCCAGCCAATATATAGATCTTTTAACATTTCTTCCTGTCATGGCTTCTAGAACTTTCACCATTGTATAGTGTTTTCTCTGCCAACATTCTTAGTGGTTCTAAGTGTGGTCCCAGGGCCATTTTCATCTGAGAACTTGTTAGAAATACACACTTCTGGACCTCACCCTGATCTACTGAATCAGAAATGCTGTAGTGGGGCCCAGCAATCTGTGGCTTAACAAGTGTTCTGGATGATTATGATATATAATGAGAACCAAGGACATAACTCATTGATTCCTAGCTTAGGGAGTAAATGTGGTCTGGATTTTACTCCTAATTCAAGCATTATATTTCTGTTGATATATTGAAAGATCATATTTCCTTTTTTTGGCAGCTGCATATCATCTTGTCCCATATGAGCTTTCAGCAATTAAAATCCCCAGTTATTTTCTGTATGAATAGCTTCATCAGGTGTCCTTAGCCTATACATGTATTACTAATTTTTTAAAGAAAGCCTTAACTTGTGATCTTGATATTTTCCCCTGCTTAATTATATCTTGTGTTTGGCTTTAGTTTCAACCCTTGGAGATATTTTGGATTTTTGAGTCTGTTAATTCTAATTTCTGTCATCTATGACTCTTGTAGTCATGTCCTTTTTTTGAGGCATTGATAAAAAGTACTAAAAGTACTGAAAAGTTACAAGGCCAAGTACAGAGCCCCGGGCAAAGGGCTGAAAATGATGCTCCATGTGGTGTAATAAAATAAGTATTTGTACTTACTATGACTTTAAGAGCTTGTTTTAGGCCCTGAAGGTTGACTCCACAGCAGTGGAGCCAAGGGCTCAGGGAAAGAGCTTGTAGCCAGTACAACGGTGGGTTGCTGGACAAGGACTGACTCAACATCTGAGACACTTGACAGGGCACTGGCTAGGATAAATAACTGTCACAATTTGCCCAGAACTATTAATATTTTAGCCTTGAAGATCTTGTATCCCAGGAAAACCTGAATGATTGATCACTCCAGCACTGGTGGACCTCCTGTATGATGTGTATGAGATGGGACCTGAGGTGTGTCCTTTGGCGATTAGATTAAAGAACAATGTTTGAAGTTAGATGGCTTGGGAGACACATTGGAGGCAGAGCTGTAGATTACATGCACGTTTACACACACACACACACACATTTTCCTTTAACTTTAGTTAACTTTAGCATTTTCTCATGTCATTAAACATTCTTCTATAAGACTATTTATAAGTACTGTATTCCATTATGTAGATGTAGCACAATTTATTTAATAAATCCCTTATTGTTGAACATTTTGGTTGCTGATGGGTAAGATTTTGACAGCTGAACATCCTGAAAATGATCAAAACCAGCATTTTTACTTAGTTCTAAAATGCTACCAATTGTAAGATGCACCATTAATTTAAATAAAAGCTTTTAAGGAGAAAGTATAAGAAACTCTGTATCCAATATACATTTTAAAGTGACAGCATACATTTATTCATATGATTTTTAAATAGACTACTTTCCCTTTTAGAATCATGACCACATTTTGAATTTTTTTTCGTAGACTCTTAATATTTTCCTGAATTGCTTTTCTCCTCAAATGTTGCAGGTGACTTGCTGCTTTTCATAATGTTCTCATTGTTACAGGATCTTTGGGGTGTCACTCTTCTGGCCGGAAACCTGTGGTGGTGGTGGTGCCTTTGCCCGAGCTTTGCCTAGGCTGGCTTGTTCTACCCATTCAACCTGGCAGCTTGGACTCGGTTCATGCTACTGGCCTGGATCCCATGCCTCCATAAGATTCAGGTGTAGAGTGGAAAGGGGTGTGTGAGTGAGCATGGGGTCTGGTCACTGTGGAGTCAGACATGCCAGCTGTTGCAGCAGGGTAGGCAGCTCCACAGGCCGGCATGGGTGCCAGCTCTCTGCGAGGCTGTGGGTGGACCAGGCGCACTGCAGCAGCTTCCCTGGTGGGCACTGGGGAATGCGGTAGTGCCTGGAGACTTGGAGATGCTGGAAAGCACAGGGCCCCAAAGAGGGAGTCACAGCCCTGGCTTAGGGAGCTCCTAAGTCTGGGATCCCCGAAGGGCCACAGCTCTTCTCTCCTTCACTTCACCTGCAACAGGTCAAGCAAGGGGCACATTTCAGCCCTGCAGCCAGCGTGATGGCAGAAGCCACTCCAGATGGCCTGCTGCTGCCATAATCGTGATTCTTGACCTCTTCGACACCTTTAATTTCTTGATATGGCAAATATAGCAGATTTTCAGTGTATAAGTTCAAATGTGTAAGACATATAACTTTACATTTTATTACTTTATTTCCATTTTGAGCCTTCTATTTTGTATTGCTGGGCAATACTAGCATGGCTTTTATTTGAGTTCCTTTTCTGAAGGAATTTTATTGAGATTCTGGGGGATTTACTCACTGCACAGCCCTGAGTAGGGCTGTTTGATATCTGACTCCTTGTTGCATAAAGGTGCTCAGGGAGGAAACCCTACTGTGCCCCTTCCACGTGCCCTGTCATGTCCAGTTTCAAGTTGCTCCTAAATCCCTTTGAGCTCCACTTGGGACATGGGCTTCGGGCTTCCATGTCTTTAGATATATCTAAGTACCATTTCCTTTCTGGAGGATCCTGCCACTTCCTTCCCCCTGTGCTCCTCTTATGACCAAGACATGGACCTGGATCCCCTCTCTCTAAGGTTATAGCTATTTTCTGACTTTCCACATTCTTCCCTGGAGGAAGTGAGAAAGGGAACAACTCTTTGCTCGAATTGGTGGTGGGGCGTGGGGTGGCAGAAAGAAGAAATACAGGAGTAACTAAGGCACAGGTTATTGTCCCCAGATGTTTTTCTGCCACACAAAGTATAACACATTTTATCTGTATGTCTATATGGTTGAAACCATAGTTTCATTTTTTTCCCCCTTGAGTTACTTGTCACTAGAAATTAAAGAGTTTCTCTTAAAAGTCAACCAGATCCTGTGACAGATAGATTTTTCAGAACCTGGCAACAGTTCTTCATGATATCTACTCCACCAGGGCAGGGATTTATGTCTGCTTTGCTTCAAGCATCCAGAGCAGTTTCTAGCATATGCTGCTGCATTTTAAGTAAAACTTAAGGATCCAAAGTTAATATACAGCTTTAACAATTAGATGAACAGATTCCTTCCAAACATTACAACATTTTTATAGTCACAGGCAGCAAGGACTCTTTTATAACTTCTTCTTCAGTCCTGAGACTAACAGTTTTCTTCTGACCTTGATTACAAAGTACTTCTTAATTTCAGAAACATTGGAAGATTCGAAAAATACGTGGCTCAGCGTGGAGGAAATCTGCAGTGCAGCCAACAGCCAGGAAGAGGCACAGTAAGGGCAGCATTTTGATTTGTCTGATCCCGGGAATGGAGCATGTGGGTAAGTGGTAGTCGGGGTGCATAGATGGAGAGCCCCATTGTGGGGGCCTTGGCTAGGAGGCTGATTATTTGGACAGGCAGAGAAGACCAATGTGGACAGAGTGTGGGATGGACTAATGTATTAAGAACACTTGACACACTATGGCATGGGGTCAGTTTGAAAGAATGGTGTCTGGGGCCAGAGACTTTGCAGTGGGAACAAAAATGAAGGAAGAACGTGAGAGGTTAATAAGAAGCCTACAATGCCTGACTAGCATCAACAAAGGGAATAAAGGAGAAACAAGAATCCATAAACCTCAGAACTTTCAAATCTAGATGTCTAGGAAAATATAGTACCATTGCCTAAAGTTAGGAATGAGGAAGAGCAGCCTGTGTTGGAAGAAGACTTTACTTACTAATACAGGTCTTATTAGTCTCCATAAATATGATTGCCCAAGAATATAAAAATTTGCCCAATTAACTGTTACGCAGCTCCAATATTTTCATCTTGATGATCACAATTTTGATAAGTATCTTACTGAAATCCAATTATACTGTATCATCTGCATTTTCTTGGTGTGTCAATTGGTAATGGCAAAAACAGGAAGTGAGACGAGACATCATGGCATTTTCTTGGTGACCCTTCCTGGTCCCTAGTTATCTTCAGTGCTGTTTTAAGAGCTAACAAGCAGTCCATTTAATAATCCAGTCTAGACTTTCTAGAGGCCACCTTAAGAAATCCACAGTGTGTCTGAACATGTTCAGACTCCTGACACCTCCCTTATTCCACATTGTGGTAGTCATGGAGGTGCACTCCATGCCGGTCAAGAAAGAACATGTAGGTCAACCATGAGAAGTGCAGTTAGCTGATGGTCTCCCACTGTTAGCACTTCAGAACCCATCTTGGCTTTTGAGTTGTGAACACACTCTTCCTGGGCATCCCCCAGCCAATGACTGAGCATGGTGGAGATATTAAGGTTTGGCCATCTCTGCCCAACATGGGATTCCTTTAATGGGTAATCTTTGCATCAGAGCTTCCTGGATGGGCTGAGGCTTCGTCAGATCTGCATGTGGGTTGAGGCTCTCCCTGCCCCAGACTGCTTCCTTCCCCTTTATCTTTAACAAGCATCTCCTACCAATAAACCTCTTGCACTCTTAACTGCATCTCCATGGCTGCGTCCTGCAAGACCAAACAGCCACAAGGATTCTTCTTTTATACTCTCTCATACTGGTCTTGTGATCACATGTCTAAGTTTTTTCAGGGACTCAAAAATAATGGTAAGCATGTAATCTCAAGGAAGAGGTCTTATATAGCTCTCTCAGATTGCTTGAGCTTTAATTCTTTCCCAACAATTTTGGCCCTACTCTTTACTATTTGAAAATTATTCACCTTGATGTAAAAGATGGCAATCCAATAGGATTCAACTTTCTCCCTGCCATTACCATCTACTCCAAGGGATTCTGGTGGAATTTGAATTCCCAGATTTGCAGAAGTGACATTGGGTTCTCAAAGGCTTTCTACATATTCTGGTAACACATCCAAGAAGATGGCATACTTCTGAATTGGCCACATAAGGCTGACCTGTGCCCTCTCTACTCTACCCAGCAGAGATCACTGTATGAGCTACTGGTGCCTACAGAGACCTCTATATTGCCATGTGTCAGAAACTTGAGATGTCCAGCCTCAACCTTCAGAGGCAGCCAGAGATCCGGCTTCTTGGTACTATTTCTCCTCCTCCTTTTTAACCGTGCGTTATTTTTTTCAATTCAACTATCACAACCTTGGTTGTGATGTCTCTCTACTCTCTGATTCTGGCTTTCCTTTTGGATATTTTTCTTCCATCCTGCAAAAAATCTCTGCTTCCTTCCCAGTAAATTAGCTCACATAAGATTCCTCATCCCCTTGTACCTCTCCTGAAGCCAGGAGACCAGCTTGTATCTACAGCATTCACAATGGTGAGTGTCTTGGGCAGGAAGACAAACATAGATATGCATGTTAGGTTGTTGGAAGCCTTCTCACATTGACCCTAACTCTTTATTTTATTACTATACTTTAAGTTCTGGGATACATGTGCAGAACGTGCAGGTTTGTTACATAGGTATACGCGTGCGATGGTGGTTTGTTGCATCCGTCAACCCATTATCTACATTAAGTATTTCTCCTAACGCTATCCCTCCCCTAGCCATCCACCCCACAACAGGCCCCAGTGTATGATGTTCCCCTCCCTGTGTTCATGCGTTCTGTTTGTTCAACTCCCACTTATGAGCTAGAACATGCGGTGTTTGTTTTTCTGTTCTTGTGTTAGTTTGCTGAGAATGTTGGTTTCTAGCTTCATCCATGTCCCTGCAAAAGACAGGAACTCATCCTTTTTTATGGCTGAATAGTATTCCATGGTGCCACATTGTCTTTATCCAGTCTATCATGAATGGCCATTTGGGTTGAGTAGCAAGATAACCCAAATCTCATTTTAAATTGTAATCCCTAGTGTTGGAGGTGGGACCTGGTGGGAGGTGGTTGGATCATGGGAGTAGATCCCTCACCACTTGGTGCTGCTCTCCTGATAGTAAGTGAGTTCCCAGAGATCTGGTCATTTAAAAGTGGTATGGTACCCCTACCCCCTGACCACCTCTTGCTCCTGTGCCCTGTGAGACACCTGCTTCTCCTTTACCTTCCACTGTGATTGTAAGCTTCCTGAGGCCTCCCCAGAAGCAGATGCAGGTGTTATGCTTCCTGTACAGCCCGCAGAACCATGATCCATTTAAACCATACTTCTTATAAATTACCCACTCTCAGTTATTTCTTTATGGTGATGCAAAAATGACAATGAGCCACTTTTTCCTCTAAGCTGGCTCCCCTAGGCACAAGTTGGTGGCTGCAGTTCTGGGCATTATATTGAGACATGTTAACTTCCAGTGGAAGAATAGGAGGTGTCCCTGTCTTTGTGTTTCTTATTTTGGAGCAAGGAAATATTTCCAATAACTCTCCCATCAGGTTTCATTGGCTAGAATTGGATCAAATTCTACCCCATCACTGGGAATGGATTTTCTTTCTTCTGTTCTTCTGCCATGTTAGGACACGGCATTCATACCCTCCATAGGATGCAGCAATAGGGTACCATCTTAAAGCAGAGAGCAGTCCTTACCAGACACCGTACCTGCCAGCCCCTTGATAGTGGACTTCTCAGCCTCAAGAACTATAAGAAATAAATTTCTGTTGTTTATAAATTGCCCAGTCTTGAGTATTTTGTTATAGCAGCACAGTGGACTAAGATAACAGTTTTCCTGTGAACATATTAGGTTCCCTGATTTCATCTTGTAATAGAAAAAGCCCTGAATAGGGAATTGAGGCTTGGGCTATGTCATCTTTCCCATAGGGGCATATTATTGATGTTATCACAGAGAATATTTTTGCTTAGTTTTCCAGGAATGGTTAAGGGTGTGTGTCAATCCAGTTATAGTCACTTACTCTGCTTACCTTGTGATCAAAACCAGCTGACTTGAACCAGGCAAAATATGGAATCAGATGAGCTACAGAGCTTGTGTTTGAACCAGTAAAATAAATGTCAATAGCCCCTGAGAGCTGAATACTGGGGACAACCCTTCTGGCTTCTTTTTAGTTATGTTTCCAAAGTGTCTTCCCTTAGAAAAGGCTTCTGTGGTCTATGTGAGATCGATCAATTACTCCCTTTATTTGCAAGGCTCTCTGCTGGCCATAGATAAGAGCCAACAGGCACACTCCCTGCAGAGTTGCCAAGGATAGTTGAAATGTGGTCCTTAGTGGCAGGTTGTCAGACTCAGATGAATGCCCTCAGTGCTTTCTTCAGAACTCTTCTCATTTCCAAAGCATTTTTTAAACTGCCATTTCCTTTCCTTGCTTGTGAAATAGTCAAGAGAGGCACCTTTTTGCTGTGGAGGAGAAAAGCTAGGTCCTGTGCCTTGACCCTTTGTTGGAAGAGGAAGAATTGAGTGAATTGGGCTCAGCCAGCTCCTCACAGGTCCAAACGATCAGATATGCGAACAACGTGAGGGTCTCCTGGCTAATGGTCACATGTACACATTCCCAGTATGGCCTATTATCATCTGTAAATTGGACCAATATTGTAATTGGAAAATATTTTTACACCTTATGGTATTTCCATTAGACATGGTTCATGAACTTGGCGAAGATTCTACAACATGAGAGAAGGGAAATGCGGCATTTCATAAGGCAGCAATTAGTCCTTGATGTAAAACATCAGATCCCATTGGTAACAAGCCCAAGTTCAGACATCCTTGGCTCACATTAAATCAATGTAGGATGAAGAAGGAAAACTAAATGGTTTTTTGAAAAGGTAGTACTTTGGGGGACAGGAATGCATAGGCTCTTAACGTTTTTCCCAAAGCAGCTGTGGTCAACGAGAGGGGAATATGTGTCTTTAGGAAGAAATAAAATACACTTCACACTTCCCCAAACTCCTTACCTGCAGGATTAAATGCAGGTAGGTTTCATGAAGAAGTAGTAATTTTTCAGATTTACAATGGCCTAGAGACTCATTGACTTGACTGATGAGACTTCGGAGGATAAACAGCAGTGATTTCAATGGCACCTGGAGATGGTCTGTGTTTTTTGTCTCTGACTCCTCTACCTACCTTTCAGGTGTTTATAAAACAGAATGAGTCCCAGACAACCTCCAACAGTCCTTTGAAAATGTGTTTTTTTCCTAAGAAGTACATTAAATGCAAATGTTTTATGCTGGTGAGAACCTAATGAAAAGCATACCACCTAAAGCAGATTGTGGGAATACCAGCAGTGGGAAAAGCAAGTAAAAATCCTTTCTGGCTGGTCCCTCTCAAAATCACTGGAGCTTTTAACCAAAATTCCCTAAACTCAGCTGGTGGGTTTTAAGCAGACTCCTTGTGGATGCAGCAGGGTGGGGGAATAGGGGTTTTCAGAGGCCCTATGAGGACATTTAATAAGTGGGTAATACATTTTTCTAAGTTCCTATGTTTTAAACCTCCACTCCCAATCCAGTCAGCCCAGATTTTCCCAAAGGAGGTTTTATTCCCTCTCTTGGGGATCCTCTTGGGCAGGATTTAAACGATTCCAGGTCCATTGTCTCTCCAACACCATCGTCTGTCCCCACAAATTCTGGGAGTGTGGACTACCTCAACACAGCAAGCTCTTCCAGCTAGCAAATTTGTCTCTTATGAAAATTCTTTGGAATGAATTGGACACTGGCCCATTGTTTTCTCCCCCTAGTTCCAGGGAACATACTCCAAGTGGACTTATTAAAAGCCTTTCACAGGCTTGAGATGAGAAACAGGAACCCGTACCATCTCTTTTGGAGACAAGGTTCGGGGACGGACTGTGCAGAACAGTTATCTCTAGAATAATTCTGTATAATTTCCTTCTTCTCTTAGTCTCCAACAACCCAACTGTTGTATGCACTCAATGAAGGTGAGTCATCTAATTGGTTTTCAGAATCTATCTTGAAATCTCACAATTCACTTTGAGTGTGATATCTATCACCTTATGGTCTTGGAAGAAATTTCCATTTAACATCTTGCTTTGGTAGATTATTTCAAACTTGGGGGAAATATTTTCTTGTTTAAAACTGTTGCAATTTGCTTTCTCCAGGAAGCAGATGCTGAGACAGAGGTAGGAGTGAAGAGGTTCCATTCAGGAGTAGCAGCTGTGCCAGAAAAAGAGAGGAAACAGAACGGGGCAGGGGGAGCCATCAGACTGTGAGGAGACCTCTACCAGTTCAGTGGGGGAACCCTGGGGCAGAGATTGTGCACTCAAGGAGTCCTGCACTGTGTGGAAATGGCCAGGCCCTTTTAGCACCTCTTTGCTCAGTCAGTTTCTGGAAGCTGCCCCAAGAAGAGTGTGTCCTCAGCTATCACCTCCTTACTCAGTCATTGGCCAGGTACAGTGACTTTCCTACCCTGAGAAAGGTATGACCTCAGCTTGAAAGCCTCATAGTTAGATGGCAAGTTCTTTCTAGAGGAAGGTCTGAGAGTATTCCTGTATCTGACACATAATCCAATCTATATACTCTAAGAATGAATACAGATCTTTTGGCTTTCTCTGTCTCTGTCTCCATGTGCTAGGATGCTTCCATATGACCCTTACACGGCTCCCTCCCTGACTTCATTCGGATTTCTCTCAAAGCCATCACCTCAGAGAAGCTTCCTCTCACCATTCTGTTTACCCCTTCTTGACTCGATTTTCCCTTTGTTTTTTTTCTACATTGGTATTTGATGACCTATGATTATATTATATATTAATTTCATCATTGTCTCACCCTTCTACTGCAATGTAGGGCAGGGACTTTGTCTGTTTTGTTTCTTAAATATCCCCAGAACCGAGCACACTGTCTTATACATGACAGGTGTTCAATAAATATTTTTGACAAAATACATGAACATGGATCACTTGAACCCCTTCCTCTCTCATTTCCTTGCTGTGGCACATAGTGGGGTGGGGGCTTGGGTTATGTGGCTGAGTATGCTGCTCTGGTAGTCCTGCCCCTGCCTACTATGGCTGTCAGCTCTTCAAGGAAGGATCTCTTTGTCCAACTCTGCTGGTCCTAGCACAGACTCCTCAACATGGTCTCCTTTATAATCTGCTACTTTTCTACTACTCAGAGTCAGCAAAAGGGTGAATGTGGTAAAGATCATACTTCCTTTCCTTTTTCTTTTATTTTCTCTCTCCATTTTTTTTTTTTTTTTTTAGACAGAGTCTCACTTTGTTGCCCAGGCTGGACTTGCTGCAACCCCTACTTCCTGAGTTCAGGTGATTCTCCTGCCTCAGCCTCCTGCATAGCCAGGATTACAGGTGTGAGCCATCATGCCTGGTTAATTTTTTGTATTTTTAGTGGAGATGAGGTTTCACCATGTTGGCCAGGCTGGTTTCAAACTCTGACCTCAGGTGATCCACCTGCCTCGGCCTCCCAAAGTGCTGGAATTACAGGTGTGAGCCACTGCACCTGGCCCACACTTCTTTTTCAACAATACCAATGTTAATTAGACTTTTCCAAAGACTCAGGGGTAAAGAAAAATAACAGAAATATTTCAAATATCTGTCCCTGTGGTTCAAAGAAATACATTAATTCTTCCTTCATGGGCTGAATTTTGTCCCTTCAAAATTCATATGTTGAAGCCCTAACCCTCAGTACCTGAGAATGTGACTGTATTTGGAGATAAGGCCTTTACAGAGGTTACTAAGGTAAAATGAGGTCATTATTGAGGGTCCTAATTCAATATGCCTAGTGTCCATATAAGAAGTGGTGAGGACACAGACAGGCACAGAGGGAAGACCACATGAGCGCACAGGGAGAATATGGCCATTTACAGACCAAGGAGAGAGTACTCAGACAAAACCCCATTGACACCTGGATCGCAAATTTCTGGCCTCCCAAACTGTGAGAAAATACATTTCTGTTGTTTAAGCCACTCTGTGGTATCCATTTAAGTCTGTGGTATTTTGTTATGGTAGCTTTAGCAGATTAATATACCTTTCAAGTAGGGAGACACCCTGATTCCTGGCCTTGTACCCTTAGGGGCATATTCCACTTCCTGACCATGCTTCCCTGTTCTCAGGTCTGCCCTTCTGAAAGAAAAGCTTTTTTCAGAAGTACACTGTATGAATCTTCATCTCCTTCACAGAGGCCCTGCCGGAGGTTGATCTTGTCTTTAGATTCATCCTCTGGCCTCATCATGTACCCTCTAGGACATGGTAGTATGCAATGGCATGTTTCTTTAAGTTAAGAAGTATTCTCGATACAACAATTTGGAACACCGCAGGGTGCTCCAAATCCTGTCTCCATTGGGACCTCCCAGTTTGTATGAGACACACAGTGAGGATTCTTCCAGGTCATCTGGAAGGATACTATGGAGTCAGTCACATTTACCCATACCCATGGCAAAAGGAATATCAAATGCAAAGACCCTGAGGTAGTAATAGTCTTGATGCATTCAAGAAACAGCAAGAAAGCCAGTGTGGTTGGAGGATAGTGACCCTGGGTAAGGAGTTACAGAGAAGGTGGACTCAGAGAGTTATTAGTAGTCAGAGGAATTTGGGTTTTGTAAGAACTGTAGGAAGTCACAGGTCTACTCTGGCCTCAGAGTACATACATGTTTCTGAGATCACTGTTTCCTGGAGGAAGGCAGACTGTAGGAGGGCTAGAATAGAAATTGGGAGATAGAAAGGAGGCAATCATAGAAGTCCAGATAAGATGTGATCATAGCCTCGATCAGGATGCAATGGAGAATTCAAAAGAAAGAAATTTAGCAAGAATGTGTGCAAAAGAGAGGCCTCAGGTTATCCTGAGCAGCTGGGTGAATGGCAATGGCATGTACTAAGATGGGAAAGCCTGGGGAGGATTGGGCTTTGGAGGGAAATTAAGGCTTTTGCTCTGAACACGTTAACACATTGCACTATCAGTTTGATATCCAATTGGTTATGTCAAATAAGCAGTTGGATATCCTAGTCAAGGTGAGGAAGGGAGTCCAGGCTGGTGACTGGTGATGGTATTTAAAGCCAACATTATTTATGAGATCAACTAGGGAACAGATGTAGAATGACTGCTAGGACACTCCAAAATGTAAAGACCAGGAAAAGGAAGAAAATCCAGCAATGAAGAGGAGCAGCTAGTGAGGTAAGAGGAAGGATAAGAGATGGGCTATCTAGAATTCAAATGGGGGAAATGTTTCCAGAAAGAGGGAGTTATTGGTTTTGTCAAATTAGGCAAGAAAGAGAAATAAAGGGCATTCAATTAGGAAAAGAAGAAGTCAAATTATCCCTATTTGCAGACAACATGATCATATATTTAGAAGACCCCATTGTCTCAGCCCAAAACCTCCTTAAGCTGATAAGCAACTTCGGCAAAGTCTCAGGATACAAAATCAATGTGTAGAAATCACAAGCATTCCTATACACGATAACAGACTAACAGAGAGCCAAATCATGAGCTAACTCCCATTTACAATTGCTATAAAGAGAATAAAATACCTAGGAATGCAACTAACAGTGTACATGAAGAACCTCTTCAAGAACTACAAACCAGTGCTCAAGGAAATGAGAGGACACAAATAGATGGAAAAACATTCCATGCTCGTGGTTAGGAAGAATCAATATAGTGAAAATGGCCATACTGCCCGAAGTAATTTATAGATTCAATGCTATCCCCATCAAGCTACCAGTGACCTTCTTCACAGAACTGGAAAAAAACACGTTAACCTTCATATGGAACCAAAAGAGAGCCTGCATAGCCAAGACAATCCAAAGCAAAAAGAATAAGGCCGGAAGCATCATGCTACCTGACCTCAAACTATACTGTAAGGCTACAGTAATCAACACAGCATGGTACTGGTACCAAAACAGAGATATAGACCAATGGAACAGAACAGAAGCCTTGGAAGCAAATGACACACATCTACAACCATCTAATCCTTGATAAACCAGACAAAAACAAGCAATGGGGAAAGGATTCCTTGTTTAATAAATGGTGTTGAGAAAATTGGCTAGCCATATGCAGGAAGCTGAAACTGGACCCCATCCTTACGCCTTATACAAAAATTAACTCCAGATGGATTGATTTAAACATAAGAACTAACACCATAAAAACCCTAGAAGAAAACCTAGGCAAAACCATTCAGGACATAGGCACAGGCAAGGACTTCATGAATAAAACACCAAAAGCAATGGCAACAAAAGCCAAAATAGACAAATGGGACCTAATTAAACTTAAGAGCTTCTGCACAGCAAGAGAAACAACCATTACAGTGAATCAGCAACCAATGGAATGGGAAAAAATTTTCACAGTCTATCCATCAGACAAAGGGCTAATATCCAGACTCTACAAAAAACTAAAGCAGATTTACAAGAAAAAAACAAACAAACCCATTCAAAAGTGGGCGAAGGATATGAATAGACACTTTTTAAAAGGAGACAAGTATGTGGCCAACAAACATATTAAAAAATGCTCATCATCACTGGTCATTAGAGAAATGCAAATCAAAACCACATTGACATACCATCTCACGCCAGTTAGAATGGTAATCATTAAAAAACCTGAAGACAACAGATGCTGGAGAGGATGTGGAGAAATAGGAACTCTTTTACACTGTTGGTGGGAGTGTAAATTAGTTCAACCATTGTGGAAGACAGTGTGGCACTTCGTCAAGGACCTTGAAATAGAAATTCCATCTGACCCAGCAACCCCATTACTGGGTATATACCCAAAGGATTATAAATCATTCTATCATAAAGACACATACACACGTACGTTCATTGCAGTGCTGTTTACAATAGCAAAGACTTGGAACCAACCCAAATGCCCATCAATGATAGACTGGACAAAAAAAAATGTGGCACATATACACCATGGAGTACTATGCAGCCATAAAAAACAATGAGTTTGTGTCCTTTGTAGAGTCATGGATGAACCTAGAAACCATCATTCTCAGCAAACTGACACAAGAACAGAAAAGCAAACACTGCATGTTCTCACTCATAGACGGGTGATGAACAATGAGAACACCTGGGCACAGGGAAGGGAACAACACTCACAGGGCTGGATGGGGGGGTAGAGGCTAGAGGAGTGGAGGCACAGTGGGGATGCATCATTAGATTTTTTATTTAAAATTGTTCTTCTTTTTTGATGCAGACATTTACAGCTATAAACTTCCCTCTTAGTACTACCTTTGCTCACCTAAAGCCTGATGTAAACGCTCCTAGGCTACTGCTGTGTTCACTCAAGGCTCTGGGGCTCTGCAATCAGAAGGTGGCAAAGTTAGCCAGGGATATGTCCTTCTTATCTAGGCCCTGAGTGGTTCCAGAAGTGCCATCTGGGAGTCAGGGACTAGAGTCAAAAACCTTAGAAAGTCTACCTTGTATTCTATTGTATTGCGACTGAGCTGGTGCTCAAACCACAAGATGCATTCCTTCCCACTCTTCTTTCCCATTTCTAAAGGCAGAGAAGCTTCATCTCATAGCCACCACTACCCCTGTCCATGAGTAGTACTACCAGAGTACCACTGATGTTCTCTTAAGGTATAAGGTCTCTTAAAGTCAGCTTATGGTGAATGCTGACTGGCCTGGGACTAACCCTTCAGGGCAGTGGCCTCCCCTTTGGCCTAGGGCAGGTCCAGAAATGCCATTCAAGAGTCAAGTCCTGAGGATCGGGGACCCTAAGACCCCACTGGGTGCTCTACCCCCTTGTGGCAGTGTTGGTACTTAAGGTGCAAGACAATGTCCCCTTTACTTTTCCCTCTGCTTTTTTCAATTATTATAGAAGGAATGTTTCCCCATAGCCACCTCAGCTGGTAAGGTGCTGAATCTCACCTAAAGCCAGCAAGTCTCAGAGGCTCACCAAGGCCCTCAACATAGTACCTAGGTATTGTTGCTGGTAGGACTCTATGAATGCTGGTAATGAATGCTGGCAGGACTGGGCCCTTTCCTTCAAGGCAGAGGGTTCCCTCCTGGCCCAGCCTGTGTCTAGAAAATGTCATCTAGGAGCTAGGACCTGGAATGGCAGCCTCACTGTTCTGACTGGTGCCCTATCCTGCTGTGGTTGAGCTGATATCCAAGATGCAAGACAACATTCTCCCCACTCTTCCCTCTTCTTTCCTCAAGCAGGAAAAAGGGGTCTCTTTTGGAGCCATGAGCTGTGCAGCCTGGGATGAGGGGAGGGGTGATGCCAGCAATCCCCTGGTTTCCCCAGCTGGTGTCTCATTATGTCATGTGACACCCCCCTACCCAGTCCACTATCTCCGGGCCTAGTTCAGCCCTCAGACTCCTGAGAGTTGCAGTCCTTGTGGCCTAGATTGCCTTTCAAGCTTACTTAAAGACCAGGGCGCTTTCGCCCTCAGTGACGAGGTTTTTACACACCCGAGTTTGGACCACCGGGATTGGAGATTGGTCTCTGGCTGGGGCTGCTTTAAATGCTCTCTCTGTGGATGAACGTCAGCTGAATTTGGTCTGATTTTTCTTTCTGCTCTAACAGGAGAGCACTGAGTTCAATGCCTCACAATTTCTGTGTTCTCCCTCCCCTAGCACCCAGAGATACTCTCTCCACCACACCGCCGCTGCCAGGGATGGCAGAGGGATGGCCTCAGCGATTCATGAGTGTTGATTCTATCTCTTCAGTGCCTCTTTCAGCAATATGAAGTTAAAACCAAGTACTTTGAGGGCTCACCTGATTTTTGTTTTTTATGAAGGTATTTTGTGTGTGCATGCATGTGTGTGTGTGTGTGTGTGTGTGTGTAGAAAGTTGTTAACTTGGTGTCTTTATTGGGGCGAGGGGACAATTGGTGGAGCTTTTTTTTCCCCCCCAGCATCTTGTGCTACCTCCTCTCTTTAGAACCTTTTTACATATTTTGAATTAATTATAGGCTCACAAGAAGTTACAAAGGGGGTATAGAGAGGTCCTGTATACCCTTCACACAGTTTCCCACAATAATTACATTTTATATAACTATAGTACAATATCAAAACCAGGAAACTGGCACAAGCTATGTGTATAAATCTATGTGATTTCATCATATGTGTAGATTTGTGTAACTGCCATCATCATCAAGATACAGAACTGTCCCATCACAAAAAAGGTCTTCCTCTTCCTACCCTTTTGTAGTTATGCCACCATCCTTAAACTCTGGCAACTACTTATTTGTTTCTCTAGAATTCTGCCATTTTCAGAATGTAATATAAATGAAATCATTCAGTAGGGGACTTTTTGCATTCCCATTAGCAATGTGTGAGAGATTCCATTTCTCTATATTCTTGCCATCATTCGGTATTTTCATTATTTTTTATTTTAGATATTCTAATTGGTGTGTAGTAATATCTCATTTTGGTCTTAATTTGCATTTAGCAAATGGATAGTAATGTTGAACATCTTTTCACATGCCTATTTGCCATCCGTATATACTCTTCAGTAAACTCTCCCTTTATGCCTTCTGCCCATTTTAAATAAGATTTGTTTTCCTTTTAGAGAGCTTTGAGAATTCCTTATATATTCTAGATGCTAGTTCTTTGTCAGATATGTGGTTTGCAAATATTTCCTTAGAGGCTGTGTCTTGTCTTTTAGTCTTCTTAACAAGGTCTTTCACAGAGCAAACATTTTAATTTTGATGAACTCTAACTTACAATTTGTTTTCTTTTATGAATCATACTCTTGGTGTGATGTCTAAGAACTCTTCATCAAGTTCCAGGTTCTGAAGATTTTCTTTTACGTTGTCTTTTAAAAATTTTATAGTTTATGGTTTACATTTAATGAGTTTACTTTTGTATAAAATGTGAGGTTTAGGAAATGTATGTGTTTTTGCCTGTGAATATCCAATTGCTCCAGCATTATTTGTTAACAGGACTATCCTTCCTTCATTGAATTGCTTTTGCATCTCTGTCAAAAATTAGTTGTCTATACTTGTATGTGGCTGAGTTCTTTCTTTTATTCCATTGATCTATATGTCTACCTCTCTGCCAATACCACACAAGGCTTTATTGTAGCTCTATAATATGTATGGCAATTGGGTAGAGTGATTCCTTCTATTTTGTTCTTCTTTTTCGAAGTTGTCGTAAGCTATTCTATATCCTTTGTATTTCCATATAAATTTTAGACTATTATCTATCAAACCTTATTGGCATTTTGACAAAAATTACACTAAATCTGCATATTAATTTGGGAGATAATTGACCTTTTTACTGTGTAATGTCTTCCAATCCATAGGCACAGTATGTCTTTCCATGTATTTTATCTTTGATTTATTTCAAAAGCATTTTGTAGTTTTCAGCCACCAAGTTCTGTACATGTTTTGTTAGATTTCTACTGTCTTACGGTGTTTAATGCTGCTATAAAGGAATACCTGAAGCTAGGTAGTTTATACAAATAAAAAAAAATAGGTTTATTTGGCTCATGGTTCTGCAAGCTGTACAAGAAGCATGCTGCCAGCATCTGCTTCTGATGAGGGCTTCAGGCTGCTTCCACTCATGGTGGGAAGTGAAAGGGAGCTTGTGTGCAGAGATAACATGGTGATAAAGGAAGCAAGGGAGAAAGGAAGCAAAAGAAAGAGCGAGAAAGAGAGAAATCTAGAGAGAGGGGAGAGGTGCTAGGCTGTTTCTGACAACTAGGTTTCATGGGAACTAATAAAGTTGTAACTCTCTCGCTCACTCCCCACCTGAGCATTAATCTATTTATGAGGGATCTGCCCCTGATGTCCCAGTCACCTCCTATTAGGCTCCACCTCTAACAATAGGGATACAATTTCAGCATGAAATTTGGAGTGGACAGGCATCCAAACTATAACATTCTGTCCACTTAGCAATTCCTCTCCTAAAATTTCATGTTTTTCCCACATTGCAAAATGCAATCATCCCTTCTCAATAGTCCCCCAAAGTCTTAATTTGTTCTAACATCAACTCAAATGTCCAAAGTCCAAAGTCTCATCTGAGACCCAAAGCAAGTTCATTGCAACAATGGGCCTGTAAAATCAAAAACAAGTTATTTACTTTCAAGATACAATGGTTGTACAGGCATTTGGTAAACACTTCCATTCCAAAAGGGAGAAATTGGCCCAAAGAAAGGGGTAAGAGGCTCCATGCAAGTCTAAAACACAGCAGGAATGAAATTAAATCTTAAAGCTCCAAAGTAATCTCCCTTGACTCCATGTTCAACTTCCTGGGCACAGTGGTGCAAGGGATGGGCTCTTGAGGTCTAAGGCAGCCCTACCCTCAAGTGTTGCTGGCTGAAGCCCATGTGACTACTCTCACGAGTTGGAATCTGATGCCTGCAGCTTTTCCAGGCTGAGTTGCATGCTGCCAGCGGCTCCATGATTCTGGGACCTGGAGTGAAGTGGTCCTGCTCCCACAGCTCCACGGGGTACTTCCCTAGTAGAGGTTGTCTGTGGTGACTCTTGTGGCAAGCTTCTGCCTGGGCACACAAACTTTCCCATAGTCTCTGAAATTTAAATGGAAGCTACCAAACCTCCACTATTCTTGGGTTCTTAGTGCCTACAGACTTAACACCACATGGAAGTTACCAAGACTTATTTTTTGAGGTCTCTGTAGTGGGGGCCTGAGCAATACCTGAGGCTATCTGAGCCGTGAATGGAGCCTGAGCAACCAGAATGTGAAGAGTAGCATCTCCAGGGATCTCAAGACAGTGGTGCCCTGGGCCAGTCCCTCAAATCATTCTGTATTCCTAGGTCTCTGAGCCTGGGATGGGAGGGGTACCCTCAAAGATTTCTAAAATGCCTTTGGGGACTTTTTTCCCCATTGGCTTGGCTATTAGCACCTGACTTCCTTTTAGTCTTGCTAATCTCTTTAGCAAGCGGTTCCTCTATAGCACCCCTAGATTCCTCTCCTGAAAATGCCCTTTCCTCCTCTGCCACATGGTCAGGCTGCAAACTTTCTGAATTTTTATGCTCTGCTTCCCTTTTGATTATAAATTCCAGCTTTATGTCATTCATTTGCCACTGTATCTGATTGTAAGCTGTTTAAAACAGCCACACCACTTCTCAAATGCTTTGCTTTCTAGAAATTTCTTCTGCCAGATACCCTAGGTTATCACTTTTTTTTTTTTTTTTTTTTTTGAGACGGAGTTTCACTCTTGTTACCCAGGCTGGAGTGCAATGGCGCGTATCTCGGCTCACCGCAACCTCCGCCTCCTGGGTTCAGGCAATTCTCCTGCCTCAGCCTCCCGAGTAGCTGGGATTACAGGCAGGTGCCACCATGCCCAGCTAATTTTTTGTATTTTCAGTAGAGACAGAGTTTCACCATGTTGACCAGGATGGTCTCGATCTCTTGACCTTGTGATCCACCCACCTCGGCCTCCCAAAGTGAGGTTATCACTCTTAAGTTTGGCCTTCCACAAAACCCTAGGGCATGGACACAATGCAGCCAAGTTCTTTGCCATGGGATAACATGGGGGATGTTTGCTCCATTTCCCAGTACATTCCTCATTTCCATCTGAGACCCCATTAGCACGGCCTTAATTGTCCATATTTCTATCAACATTTTTGTCGCAACCACTTAACCAATATCCATAACATTCCAAATTTTCCCTCATCTTCCTGTATTCAGAGCCCTCCACATTTTTGTG
This sequence comes from Saimiri boliviensis, assembly GCF_048565385.1. NCBI lineage: Eukaryota > Metazoa > Chordata > Mammalia > Primates > Cebidae > Saimiri > Saimiri boliviensis. The sequence continues at coordinate 41,831,974 of NC_133470.1, forward strand.
ACCTCTGCCCGTTACCCAGTTCTGATCCTGCTTCCACATTTTCAGGTATTTTAATAGAGACACGCCACTTCTTGGTACCAACTTTCTGTCTTAGTCTGTTTGTGTTGCTATGAAAGAGTATCTGAGGCTGGGTAATTTATAAAGAAAAGAAGTTAATTGGCTGATGGTTTCTAGGATGTACAAGAAGCATGGGGCTGGCATCTGCTTCTAATGAGGGCCTTAGGAAGCTTCCATTCATGGTAGAAGATACCTATAATCTATAATCAGACAGTACTAATTGTAGCTTCTACCTATAGTCAGCAGGTAGAAGGTAAAGAGGAGGTGAAAGGGTGTTGGCATACAGAGATCATATGGTGAGACAAGAAGCAAGAGAGAGAGTGGGTGGTCCAGGCTCTTTTTAACAACCAGCTCTCATGAACCAACAGAGCAAGAACTCATTCATCCCCAAAGGAGGGCAGCAATCTCTTCATGAGAAATTTGCTGTCATGACACAAAGACCTTCTGTTAGGTCCTACCTCCAACATTGGGGATCAAATTTGAACATAAGCTTTGGAAGAACAAACATCTAAACTATAGCATATACCTAAATATTTCATTTTTCTGAGCAATTATAATTGGTGTTGTGTTTTTAATTTTAGTGTTTATGTGTTTATTACTAACATATAGAAATACAATTGATTTTTATGTTGATCTTGTGTCCTGTGACATTTTTTGATTGACTTACTCATTGTAGGAGATTTGTTATGGATCCCTTGGGATCTTCTATACAGGCTATCATGCAAATAGGAGTTTTATTTCTTCTTTTCCAATCTGTATCCCTTTTATTTCCTTTTCTTGCCTCACTGTGCTGGCTTGGATTTCCAGTACTATGTTGGATAAGAATGTTGAGAGTAGATATCCTTGCCATGTGTATTAGTTTCCCGTAGAGGGTCTAACAAATTACCACAAACTTGGTGTCTTCAAACCACAGGAATCTATACTGTTATGGTTCTGGAGGCCAGAAATGTGAACTCAATTTCAGTGAGCCAAAACGAAGGTGTTGGCAGGGCTGTGCTCCCTCTGGAGGCCTTAGGGGAGAATCTGATCCTTGCCTTTTCCAGCTACTGGTGGCTGCTGCCATTCCTTGATTTGTGGTTGCATCACTTCAATTTTTAAGGCCAGCATCTTCAAATTTCTCTGTGCTCCATTTTAATACCACTTTATCCTCTGTGTGTCTTGTCAAATTTATCTCTATGTCCCTTTTAGAAAGACATATATGATTATATTCATGGACTACCCAGATAATCCATGATAATAACATCTCAGGATCCTTAATCCCATCTGCAAAATCCTTCTCATGTAGTGTAACATTTACAGGTTCTGGGAATTAGGACCTGATATCTTTGGGAACCACCATTCAACCCACTGCAGTCTTCCCCCTGGCCCTCAAAGCTTCATGTACATCCCACATGCAAAAATACATTCACCTCATCCTAACATCCCTAAAGCATTTGCCCCCAAATCTAAAATCACATTTAAATATTATCAGTGAAAATAGCAAATGTCCTCATCTAAATAATCTAAATCAGGTATGAGTGAGACTCTGGGTACGATCCTCCCTGAGGCAAAATTTCTCTTCGTCTGTGAACCTGTGGAAGAAAATAAGTTGTGTAATCCCTAAATACAGTGGTGGGAGAGGCATAGTATAGCAGTTACAGATATTCTCATTTCAAAAAGGAGGAAATGGAAGGAAGAAAGGGGTTACTGGTTCCAAGCAATTCCAAAATTGATCAGAGCAAATTTCTTTACGTTTTAAGGCCTGGAAATTCTCTGTAATTTGAGGCCCTTTCCTCTCAGACCATGGCTCCTGCCTCTGTGACTGTGGCTATGGCCTCTGGACACAAATCTCTGTCCTCTGGGCTCAAGGATCTGTCCTTAGAGTAATTCTTTTTTCTCGAGGGGTGGTACATGTTTGTAGATAACTGGTTTTATCAGACTGTTTCCTGCTTGTAGAATTCTGTGAGTCCTGTGGCCTTCTTTCATTTTGTTCTATGTCAGCTCTTTTAAGTTCAAGCTAGAAATGTTTCTGCCTCTTTAATATTCTTACAAATCTTGTGGATCTCCTGTGCATGTTATGGGAATTCATGCATGTTATGAGAATTCATGCCATTAGACAAGAGGATCTTCCACAGATCTTTTCTGGATAATCCATTCTCTGTTCCTGGCTTCTGCTGAGATGGTTGAGGTGATCCATGAGTTATACATCCAATCTCTTTGATACTAACAAATGGTTGCCCAGCCATACTCATCTCTCTAGAGGATTCTTTGCTGATAGTAAATCTCCTAATTTTAGCATCTTTTGTAATATGGATAGGTTGATAATTTCTCAAATAATTAAGTGCTGGTTCCTTTTGGTTTAATAGCTCTTTCTTTGATTCATCTTTGTCTTCTCACATTTTGCTGTAAGCAACTAGAAGAAGCCAGGCTGAATCTTCAACAGTTTGCTTGGGACGCTCTGCAGCTAGATATCCAAGTTCACTTGCAAGTTCTGCTTTCCACACAACTGTAGGACACAGTTCAGCTACATTTTCTGTCACTCTATAGCAAGGATCCTCTTTTTTCCAGTTTCCAATAACATGATCTTCATTTCCTTCTCAGCCCTTACCAGCATCTCCATTAGTGTTCATATTTCCAACAACATTCTGCTCAAGTGGTGGTGAAAGTTCTGATCATTCAATAGCTTCCTTTGACACTATCAACCTGTAGTGGGCTTTGGTTACCTCATTATCGTATAGTCAGGGTGGAAGTCTAGGCTACCCAGTAGGTCTTTTCTGGCAGAGGTTAGGATGGAACTGTGTTATTTTTTGTAATGTTTGCCTGGAATAGAGCAGTTATTGTCTAAAAGTTTTCTGTTCTGCTTGGGTGTCCCTTTCCTGGTTGTTTTGCAGAGAAAGCAAGCCTTTTTCAAGGCTTTTATATATTTGTCTAAATGCATTGGCATATCTGGATTTTTAGCCTATCCAGTATCAAGGCTTAATCATGTAAGGCAAAAACAAAAAGAAAACCTAGGGAATTCACCGTGACATTGTTCCTTAGGTCCCAACGTCATTAACTTGTTTATCTTCTTCCCTGGAAGAAGAAATTTCAAAGTCTTTGTCTTCATTATTTCTTTTAAATTTTTTTTATTGATACATAATGTTTTACATATTTAGGGGGTACATGTGAGTATTTGTTATATGCATTAAATGTGTAATTATCAAGTCAAGACTATTTGGTGAACTCATCACTTTGAATTTTTATCATTTCTATGTGTTGGTGACATTTCAAGAGACCTCTTTCCCAGTTGCTTTGAAATATAGAATATGATATTGCTAACTACAGTTAACCTGGTCTGCTACTGCACATTAGAACCTATTTCTTCTGTCAATTTATATGTTTGTACCCATTCACCAACCTTTCTTTATCCTTACCCCACCCTCACACCCTTCCCAGTCTCTAGTATCTATCATTTTATTCTCTATCACCATGAGACCAAGTTTTGTAGCTCCCATATATGAGTAAGAACATGTGATATTTATCTTTCTATACCTGGCTTATTTCCTTTAACATAATGACCTCTAGTTCTATGTATGTTTCTGCAAATGATGTTATTTTATTCTTTTGATGGCAGAGTAGTATTCCATTATGCATACATATCACATTTTCTTTTTTAAAAGCATTTACTTATTATACTTTAAGTTCCGGGGTACATGTGCAGATCGTGCAGGTTTGTTACATAGGTATACACGTGCCATGGTGGTGGTTTGCTGCATCCATTGCCCTGTCAATATCATGCTGCTTTGGTTACTATAGTCTTGTAATATATTTTGAAGTCAGGTAGTGTGATGCCTCCAGTTTTGTCCTTTTTGCTCAGGGTTGCTTTGGCTATTCTGGCTTTTTTTGGTTCTATATGAATTTTAGAATTGTTTTTTATATTTCTGTGAAAATGACATTGTTATTTTGGTAGGGATTGCATTGAATCTGTAGATCACTTTGGGCAGTATGGTCATTTAAATCATATTAATTCTGATCCATGAGCATGGAGTGTCTTTCCATGTATGTCCTCTTCAATATCTTTCATCAGTGTTTTGTAATTTTTTCTTATTCTTGTTCTTAGGGGAAAGGCTTTCAACTTTTCTCCATTCCATATGGTGTTAGCTGTGGGTTTGTCATATATGGCCTTTATTGAGGTATGTTCCTTTTCTGCCTATTTTGTTTAGAGTTTTTGTCATGAAGGATGTTCAAATTTATCAAATGCTTTTTCTGTATCTATTGAGATACTCGTATGTTTTTTGTCCTTTATTTTGTTGATAAGATACTGCGTTTACTGATTGTATATGTTAAACCATCCTTGGATCTCTGGTATGAATCCTACTTGGCCATGATGTATTATCTTTTTTATATGCTGTTGAATTCAGTTAGGTAGTATTTTGTTGAGGATTTTTGCATCTATGTTCATCAGCAATGTTGGTCTGTAAGTTTTTTTGTTGTGTCCTTGCTGGTTTTGAAATCAGGGTAATGCCAGGCTTATAGAGAGGTTTAGGGAGAGTTCCCTTCTCTTTAGTTTTTGTAATAGTTTCAGGAGGATTGGTGATACTTATTATATGTTCAGTAGAATTTGGCAATAAATCGATCTGGTCCTGGGCTTTTCTTTTTTGGGAGACTTTTTATTACTGATTCTATCTTGCTTCTAGTTATTGGTCTGTTTGGGTTTTCTATTTCTTCCTGATTCAATTTTGGGTTATTTGTTTCCAGGAATCCATTCATTTCCTCTAAATTTTTCTGTTTCTTAGCATAAAGTTGTTCATAATTGTCTGATGATATTTTATATTTCTTTTCTTTTTTTTGGAGACTGAGTTTTACTCTTGCTACCCAGGCTGGAGTGCAATGGCATGATCTTAGCTCACCGCAACCTCCGCCTCCTGGGTTCAAGCAATTCTCCTGCCTCAGCCTCCCAAGTGGCTGTGTCTACAGGCGTGTGCCACCATGTCCAGCTAATTTTTTTGTATTTTTAGTAGAGATGGGGTTTCACCTTGTTGACCAGGATGGTCTCAATCTCTTGACCTCATGATCCATCCGCCTCAGCCTCCCAAAGTGCTAGGATTATAGGCATGAGCCACCGCACCCGGCCGATCTTTTATATTTCTATAGTATCAGTTGTAATGTCTCATTTTTCATTTCTGATGTTGTTTACTTGGGATTTTGCTTTTCTTTTCTTGTTTGGTCTAGCTAGCATTTTGTCATTTTTGTTTATCTTTTCAAAGAACCAAATTTTCATTTTATTGATCATTTGCATTGCCTTTTTAGTCCTTATTTCACTTACTTCTGCTCTAATCTTTACTATTTTCTTCTGCTAATTTGGGGTTTGGTTTGTTCTTATTTTTCTAGTTTTTTGAGGCGTATCATTATGTCATTAATTTGTAATCTTTGTACTTTTTGAAGTAGGTGTTTATTGCTATATATTTCCCCCTTAACACTGCTTTTACTTTATTTCACAGGTTTTGGTATGTTATGTTTCCATTTTCATTTGTCTTAATACATTTTTTGATTTCTTTATTGATCCAATGATCATTCAGGAATGTGTTGTTTAATTTACATGTATTTGTAAAGTCTCCAAAGTTCCTGTTGTTATCAATTTCCAGTTTCATTCCATTGTGGTCTGAGAAGATACTTGATATAATTTTGATTTTAAAAAATGTGTTGAGACTTGTTTTGTGGCCTAACATATGGTCAATCATGAAGAATTTTCTATGTGCTGATGAGAAAAATGTGTATTTTGTGGTTGATGATCTGTCTAATGCTGAGAGTGAGGGGTTCAACTTTCTCTCTATTATCATATTGGAATCTGTCTCTCCCTTTAGTAATATTTGCTTTGTAATTCTAGGTGCTCCAGTGTTGAGTGCATATATATTTAGAACTGCTATATCCTCTTTCTGAATTGATCCCTTTATCATAATTTAATGACCTTCTTTGTCTTTTTTCTTTTCTTTCTTTCTTTCTTTCTTTTTTTTTTTACTATGCTCAACTAAAAGTCTATTTTATCTACTATAAGTATAGCTACTCCTACTCGCTTGGCTTTTGTTTGCATGGAATGCCTTTTTCCATCCTTTTACTTTCAGTCTATATGTGTCTCACAGGTGAAGTACATTTCTTGTAGGTAGCATATAATTGGATCATGTTTTAAAAATTCATTCAGTCAATCTATAGCATTTATTTCTTTTCAGAAACTTAATAGAATTTTTTCAACTTACTTTATTATTTTTATTATTATTGTTTTTTGAGACAAAGTCTTGCTCTGTCACCCAGGCTATTGTGCAGTGGTGAGATCTTGGCTCACTACAACCTCCACCTCCAAGGTTCAAGCGATTCTCCTGCCTCAGCCTTCCAAGTAGCTGGGACTACAGGCACCACCATGCCTGGCTAATTTTTTTGTGTTTTTAGTGGAGACGGCATTTCACCATGTTGGCCAGGCTGGTCTCGAACTCCTGACCTCAGGTGATCTGCCTGCCTTGGCCTCCCAAAGTGCTGGGATTACAGGCATGAGCCACTGCACCAGGCCTTCAACTTTTATTTTAGATTGAGGGTGTACATATGCAGGATTGATACTTGGGTATATTGTGTGATGCTGAGGTTTGGGGTATGATAATCCCATCACCCAATTACTAGGTATAGTACCAAACAGTTAGATTTTCAACCCATGCCTCTTCTTCTCTCCCTCTGTAGTAGTCCTCAGTGTCTATTGTTGCCATCTTTATGTCCATGAGTACCCAAGCTAAGCAGGCTGCTTCACTTCCCTCTCCTTTGCTTTAGGCATTTCCTGTCACTTTTCTGTTGCATTCTAGTGTTCTTTCTTGGGTGATCTATTCAAGGTGTGATGATTTATTCACTATTTTGGTTCTTCTTAGTGGAGGAGGTGAGTATGAAATGCATCTAGTCAGCTATCTTGAACTTCTTTTTAAAATGTATGTCATGTCCAGGGGTTTTCAGTTTATATAGCAGGAATACTAGGGCAAAGGGTGTCTTCTTTATTTCTTGAAAATGGAAGTGCCTCTGGTTTTAAAGGTAATAATGAAAGTCTTTAATGCATCTAAAATTTATTTGGATTTGCATTGGAGTTAGACCAACATGGATTTGAAACTTTACTTGACCATTGACTAGAGTTTTGCCCTGTCATTCAGCCTGGAGTGCAGTGGCACAATCTCAACTCATGCAACCTCCACCTCCAGGGTTCAAGTGATTCTCATGCTTCAGCCTCCTGAGTAGCTGGGATTACAGGAACCCGCCACAATGCCTGGCTAATTTTTGTATTTGTAGTAGAGATGGGGTTTCACCCTGTTGCCCAGGCTGGTCTTGAACTCCTGATCTCAAGTGATCCACCTGCCTTGGCCCCCGAAAGTGCTGGGATTACAGGCATGAACCACCACACCCAGCCTCATCATGGATTTTATGCTAGGAAGTTTTTGCATCATTTACATATTTTTGGTGATAAGTGTGTTGATGGTTGCATCATTATAACACTGTTCTAATTATTACAGTTTTATAATACGTCTTAATATCTGGAAGTGTAAATAACTCATCATTATTTTTCTCTATGTTTTTTATTAGCTTTTTAAAGACTTTTTTACATTTTCCCCGGTGGTTTTTGTGTTTTTTTTTCTTAGTGTTTACTCTCTTAGATGTTCTTTAATAATCTTTTGGAAAAATTTGAAAGTAAATCCCATTGGGACTTTAATTGGAATATCTTTTTGAACTTTGAAATAATTGGGATAAAATTGATACCTATATTCTCTAAAAGCATTGTTGTATAAGAAAATAGCATGGTTTCAAACACTGCATCTTCTCACTCATAAGTGGGAGCTGAACAATGAGAACATATGGACAAAGGGAAGGGAACATCACACACCAGGGCCTGTCGGGAGGTGGGAGGCAAGGGGAAGGAGAGCATTAGGACAAATACCTAATGCATGCAGGGATTAAAACCTAGATGATGGGTTGATGGGTGCAGTAAACCACCACGGCACATGTATACCTATGTAACGAAACTGCACATTCTGCACATGTATCCCAGAACTTAAAGTAAAATTTAAAAAAAAAAAAAGAAATTCTGGAGATAGGAACACATTGAAGGAGTAAAATGTAGTAATAACTTTGTATTACATTTCAAACTATCCAATCATTAATTTTTTTCTAAAAAAATACTATTTCAGCAATGTTTTGAAATTTTTCATAGAATTTTATGGATTTATGTTGTTTATTCCTAATTATTTTGTTTTAATGATTATTTTTGGATTTTCCCATGTACTGTGAAATTTATAACTGTATATATATTTATAATGGGCTATCCTACATAATTTGTTGATTAGTTTGAACAGTATATTTTATTGATTTATTAGGGTTTCCAGCTATACCACCACACAGTGGTAAATTGATCTGCTTTCTAGTAGCTATAGCTCTTTTTTTTTTTTTTTTTAATTGAGGCAACATCTCACTCTGTTGTCCAGGCTGGAGTGCAGTGGTGCAATCATGGCTCACCATAACCTTGAACTCCTGGACTCAGGTGGTCCTCCTGCCTTAGTCTCTCAAGGAGCTGGGACTGCAAAAGATTTTTTCTTTTTAAACAGTATTTATTTATTTATTTATTTATTTATTTATTTTTGTAGAGATAAGGTCTTGCTATGTTGCTCAGGCTGGTCTTGAACTCCTGGCCTCAAGCATTCCTCCTGACTCAGCCTCCAAGTTGCTGGGATTATAGGCATAAGCCACCACATCTGGCTATAGCTCTTATTTCAGTTTTACAAATTATTACCTTGGTCAGAACTTCTAGTCATGTTAAAGTTAACAATGGACAGAGACCATCATTATCTTATTTCTCCCATTTATAGGAATGCCTATTTTCTCAGTTGAGTATAAAGTTAATTATGTTAAGGTAAAAAGCATTTATCCTGTAGAGTAACGGCTATTAGATTTTTTTTGGATCACAGACTCCTTTAGAATCTGATGATAGTTTTATTCATTTTATTTCTAGAAAACACAGACATACATACCCAATTTTGCATACAATTTCACGGGATCACAGCCCCCCTAACTATTATCCATGGACCCCTAAAACTCTTAGTTAATAACTTTCGATATCAAGGAGATATCCTTCTGTTTTTAATTTAAAAGGGTTTTGATATTTTAAATTATGAGTTAGGTTTGAATTTAATTAAAATGCTCTTAAAGGATTCTTGGTGATGAGTTTTTTATTTAATCTATTGATGTGACATACGCTATTTATAGATTTCCTACTATAAATTAAATCTTGCAAGACTTGGAAGCAACTCTGATTGAGTGTGGATGTGGTAGGTTATTATTGTACTAGTCTGTTGCATTTGATTTTATGTGTTTTTAATGCATTTTAGCTCTTTTATAAGCACTAATGGTCTATATCTACAGAATTTTAGCTGTACTTGTCAGATTTAATGTCAAAGTTAGTTAAATATAACAAACTTAGTAGGTTTCTTCTCCCCGCCCCCCGAAGCAATTTGTGGAACATTGGAAATTGCCATGTATGTACCTATGCAACAATCTTACATGTTCTTTACATGTACCCCAAAACCTAAAACGCAATTTTAAATATATAAAAGAAAGGAAGAAATTAGCTAACTGAAAGTTTGAAAAAACTCACTGGTAAGACTACTTGGTCCTCCAGCCTTCCTTTGAAGGTACTGCCTTGCAAATGCTTTTCTTTTTTTATTGTTGTTGATCTGCTTGAGTTTTCTCCTTCTTCATTATATTTTCCAGAAAATTCTTTATGTTATCAAGATTGTCAAACCCACACATCTATTTGCTCTCTTTTGCCCATTATGTCTATTTGTATTTTTCTCTTTTTAAAATTGTATTGGACAAAATTTTGTCTATTTTAAAAGAAAAATTCGATTTTCCTTTCTTTTATTTATGATTTTCTATTATTTCCATCCTCCTGATTTTCCTTGAGTTGTTTTATCTTCTGATATACTTCTTGAATAGACTCTTTAATTAATATTTTAAAAATTATGTTTTAAGACAATAAAATCTAGTAAGGCTATGACTTTTTATCTGAGAGTAATTTTGACCCCATTTTATAAAATCAAAAATACAGTATTGTTGTTTTTATTCTTTTAAAATATCCACATCTTGGGGATGTATTTTCTCTTTGACCCAATAAATACATAGGAAGGATTATATGCTAATGCTTGATAAACATTGGATAATCTATTTCTTTTTACTATAGGATTTCTCAGAGATAGTAATATGGTAATGTGCATTGTGAATTTCTAAGAAGGTAATGCATATGCACCATTTTCTACATTTATTGCCTGTGGAACCCTTTCTCTGTGGAACACTTAATCACATCTTGCATGACATTAGAAGAAGAGGTAGGGGAGCATTACTCCAGAAGACTGTATTTCAGACAACAGAAAGTGACCCATTAATCGAGTGTTGTGAAATCACTTTAGGCTATGATCAGCTTAAAATACACGTATCCTTGCTCCTTTGTGATCTAGACTGTCAAGCTTCATCAAAAACATTATCTCCCAAGTTTTCTTTTTTTTTTTTTGTATTATTTAGTGGGGAGTTTTTAATATTGTATTGAAGTTTTCATAAAATCACATGTGCTATTAGCTTTGTTATGTTTTACTTTATCTATATATTACAGTGGTATTATTTAGTGAAACATTTGTTTGATTTATATGTAGGCTATCAGGCCAAAAGCATGGGAGATAGTTGTGCGGTTGAAATGATGCAGGGAACATGTCAAGAGCTCAACATGCTCAGCTGTTGTCAGGACTGGCTACAGAATTTTCGAGGCATCTCTCCTTCCAATGGGCCCACTGCCTCAAACCACAGCAGATGAGAAAGGGCCTCCACCCCCACAAGGGACTGTAACCTCTGTACCTGGACCTGCTGAGTACATGGATGGAGATGGACAAGAGGCTTGGCCTCTGCCAAGTCACCCAGTGACTATCCTTTCTAATCTACACAATATGTTATTGACTCACTGGATCCCATTATAGGAAAGAAAAATTAATAGCAACTGGTATAACCTTTAAATTGGATTCTAATCCATTGTAGGGTTGGGTGTTCATTTATTCCTTTATGAAAACATAGTCATTTTAAGGAAGTCTGAATCAAATATAAGAATGTACAATGGAGCCGCTAGTCTTGGCAAGCGCCGTGGTCACTTTGCCACAGCCAGAGACCCTCAGAGCAAATGTGCCGAACCCTATTTTGTGCCTAGGGACATGCTGGTGGCAGAGTGCAGCAGCAATCCTGCAGGGTGAGGTGGGATGGGAGGAGGAATCATCCCTGGGAGATGGGGAGAGGTGAGGGTAAAAGGCTTAAAGTCTCTGGAGCAAGCTCCGTTGTTCATAATACCAATGTCCTGCGGGCCAAAGGCAGTTACATGGCCAACCCGGATTCAACAGATGGCTTCCCTTAGGAAACACGAATTAAAAGATAAAAATGAAGCATGTCAAGATGGTGACTGCAGAGCATTAAACTCCAAATGTGGGTCTGAGTCTGGGATCCCCAAGACCATCCGTGGGTTTGATGATTCACTATGAGGGCTCAAAGGACTTAGCATATAGTCACATTCATGGCTATTACAATGAAAGGAGTCAAAGCAAAGTCAGCAGAGGCAAAAGGTGCATGGGACAAAGTCCAGGGAAGGCCAGGTGAAGTTTCCTGAGTCCTCTCCCAGTGAAGTCACAATCAAGTTGTGACAACACGTGAAATGTTGCCAACAGTGGAAAACTCATTAAAGATTCGGTGCCTGGGGTTTTGACTGGGGGCTGGTCACATAGGCACCCCTTGCTTGGCATGTACCCAAATTCCAGACTCCCAGGAGAAAAGCTGGTTTTTTAGCATAAACCTCATTATATGTTAAACAATATAAGGGCAGTGAACCATCTTATCAGTTAGAGAAGGGTGGGAACCCGCCTAAAATCCAACTTCCCAGACATCAGCCAAGGCCAACCTTGTAAGCAGGTCTTTTCAAGGCTAAGCAGTCAGGCCTGCTGTGTTAACTCTTTCCACCACAGGGGCCTTTCTAAGTGTGAGGCCCTGTATAACTGCGCTGACTGCATGGCAACTGGCAGTTGTCCTTCCGTTGCTGTAATGAATCCTTATTATGGAAAGAGGTTAGGGGAACAAGGAGTGCAAGTTGCACCCCAAGGACTGAGAACACAGAAGGGAGCCTTGAAGTCTTCAAGGTCAATGGCTGAGGGCAGGGAGCTTTGACCACTTGGCTGCTGTGCCCTCCAGTGTTGGGTCAAAAACAGAGGCTGAAAGTATCTAGCTTCACATTCTGTCCTTCAACTGCCAGGGTTAACATAACCCCAGCCAATTCACACTGTTGCCATGGGGAGAGGCAAGAGGAAATGTGATTTAAAAATCAAAAAGTCTCTTTCCGAAAGGAAGAAAAGAAAGAAAAAAATTAAAAATGATAGCAATTCCAAGTATCATGAGATTAAATGGACACTGATATTATTTGATACATGTGCCCTTTGTTACCACTTTGATTAAGAAATTCATCAAGGAAATAAACACCAGAGAGTTCATTTATGTTAGTTAACCATTGCTGCATGACAAAACACTCCAAAATATAATGGCTTAACATAACGATCATTTACTTAGTTCGCCAGTCTGTGGGTTGGGAATTTTGACTGGGCTCAGTTGAATAGTTCTTCTGCTGGTCTCAGCTTGGCTCACTCATTCATCTGCACTTGGCTTCCCATCAGTTAGTGGCTCTGCTTCTAAGGGTTGGCTGGTGGTAGTGGTGGCTGTGGTGACAGACGTGATTGAGTCACATGTGTCTCAGGCCTGGGATTGTTCAGTATGTTTGCAAGTAAGTTTTCAAGAGAAGCTCCAGTGTGCAAATGTTTTGGAAATCTCTCCTTGGGTCATAATACTAATGTCTCATTGGCCAAAAAATGTTACATGGCCAACACCGATTCAACAGATGAAAAAATAGACCCCACCTCTGGATGCAAAATCTGTAATGCATCTTTCAATGGCATGGATACAGAGAGGGGAAAAATTTGTAGTCCTCCTTCTAATCTACACAATATGTTATTGACTCACTGGGCCCCATTATAGGAAACAAAAATCAATAGCAACTGGTATAACCTTTAAATTGGATTCTAATCCATTGTAGGGTTGGGTGTTCATTTATTTCTTTATGAAAACTTAGTAATTTGAAGGAAGTCTGAATCAAATATAAGAAAAGCAAACAGCTCATTATTAGGAAGTCTAAACAGATAGTCTGATGACAACAACAACAATAACAAAATGCATGCACACCACCATTGATTTAGTTTTGAATATAGGAAGAAAACAAGAAAATAAAATTTTTTTCTTGAAAGTTGACTGGCAGATGTACCCGCAAATCACACTAGAACTCTTCTAACTTTTTCTGACTTGCCTACTTTGTGGAAACCATTAATAAGGCCTATTTGTCAGTTTCCTATCTTTCTCTTTTAGTTGCTATTCTTATACCATATTGTGGGTTGTTCTCTCCGCTCATTACTCAGGCTTGAAATATAGAGCAAAAAGGTGGCTTTCTTCTTCTTTTTTTCCCCACAACTTTAACAAAAGAATCAAAGTCACACAGGTGTGTGCTGTCCCCTGAGTATTTAAGTTTTAAAAGAGACAGAACTCCATATCTCTAAATTTCCCTTAGGGATCTTAATTTGGCCTTGAAAACCCCCACACAATGGGATTTTGATGCTTTTACTGTCACTGAACTTTAAAAATATGTCTTCCAATTTTGTACTTAAAGCCTCTGGTTGCTTCTCCTTCTTGCAAATTATGTTTGTACAATGGAATGTGGGCTAACTTTCACACACATTTAGAAGTCAGGTGCATTTAGGCCCTTGATAGAGAAAGAGCTCTTGGCCTCTGCCCCTTCCAAGACAAAAGCACCCTAGGAGAGAATGCTTCACCAGGGATCCGGGCAAACAAGCTTGAAGTTTCTGTGTCCAGTAGCTTGAGGTGCTGGAGTCCTTCCCAAGGATTGGTGGCCACACTGAGATAGCAATCAGAGGGAAGGCACCCCCTTCCAGTGCACACACTACTGTGGGCACTAGGTGAGGGGATTCACAAATGCTTTTACTTCTTTCCTTTGGGTATGAGCTCTATGGGAGAAGTTGTTTTAGTCTGTTCAGGCTGTCATAACAAAATACCACATAGACTGCATGGCTTTAAATAACAGCCACTTATTTTCTCATAGTTCAGGAGGCTGGAAGTTCAAGATCAACATGCCAGTGTAGTTGGATTCTGGTGAGGGCCCTCTTCCTGTCTCGTAGATGGCCACCTTTTCACTGTGTCTTCACGTGGTGAGAGGAGGGCAAATCTCTTCCTTTTCTTAAAATGACACTATTCCCATCATGAGGGTCCCACCCTCATGACCTCATCTAAATCTAGTCACCTCCCAAAGGCCCTGATCCTAAATACCATCCCACTGGGATTAGGGCTTCAATATGTAAATTTTAGGAGGACAAAACATTCAGTCTATAACAGAAGTGTTGGTCAGGGGAAGGAGGTAGGGAGGAATCAGAGCTCCTGGCGGATAAAATTCCTCACTCAACTTGTTTCTGGTCCCGACTTTTCAGTCATTGTTCAGGTGCCCAAGATCATCTCAAGGGTCCTCAGGAGTTTGGGTCCCTCCTCTTGCCCAGAACTTCTATCCCTGTGCCTCTTCACAGCAACACAGGACAGGCACCTAGGAACCTTGAGGGGGCTGGAGATCATGCTGAGGCATGGGAGGTTCTCCAAGTTTCTTCTCACCTCCTCTGGAGACATCCTGTTGCTTGTGTGACTGTGGCAGACTGCATTTTCCAAAGATGCCTGAACCGAGATCTTCATTTCACATGCTCCTCTACACCTGGGTCAGTTGCCATTGAGAGGTGGAGGCTCAGTCCCTTTGCCTTGAGCTTGGTGAACCTTTCTGACTGCCTCAACCAACAGAATATGGACAAAGTGATGACATGTGCTTGTGTTAGTCTGTTTGCATTGCTATCATGGAATATTTGAGGCTGGACAATTTTTAAAGAAAGATTTATTTGGCTCACAGTTCTGCAGGCTAGACAAGCACGGCACCAGCATCTGCTCGGCTTTTGATGAGGCCTCAGGAAGCTTACAATCATAGTGGAAGGCAAAGGGGGAGCCAGCAGGTCACATGGCGAGAGGAAGCAAGAGAGAGAAGAGAGTAAGAGAGGGGAGGAGGTACCACGATCTTTAAACAATCTGCTCTCATGTGAACTCACAGAGTGGAAAGTCATTCATCCTTGAGAACAGCATGAAGTTATTCATGAGGGATCTGTCCCCATGACCTAAACATCTCCCACTCCACCTCCAACACTGGAGATCACATTTCAACATGAGATTTGGAGGGGACAAAGCATCTAAACCATACCAATGACTTTTGAGGCTAGATCATAGATGCTCCACACTTCCATCTTAGTCTCCTGTGATGCTCGCTTTTAGAACCAGCTGTCATGCTCTTAGGAAACTGTAACTAGCTCATGCAGACAGATCACATGGAAAGACCATGGAGAGGTATTCTGGCTGACAGCCCAGCTGAGGTTCCAACCAACAGCCAAGTCACCCTAGCCTTTGAGTCTTCCCAGCTGAGGTTCCAGATAACTTCTGCAGAAGTTCCTGACCCATAGATTCCAAGGGTATATTAAATGGTGGTTGTTTTACTTCACCATCTTGGACAGGTTTGCTATGCAGACATAGTGACTGGAATAGGGATACCGCCCTGGAGTCCAGAATCCAAAGAAATAGCACAGTCCTCTTCTAGAGAAGCAGCATTACAAGTAGGCTGACCAGCCATCCTGTTTGGCTGTAACTGAGAGGTTTTTGGGGATGTGTGGCTTTCAGTGCTAAAATCAGGAAAGTTTTAGGCAAGCAGAGATGATTTGGTCACTTTAATTGAAGGCATGATCAGTGTAGTAGATGGGTCTTCTTGGGAGCTGCAATATTTTAAGATGTACAAAAATGTATCTATTTGGTTAATGGAAAACAACTTTTAAAAAAATCTTAATCTCTAGTGATTGAGAATTGGGGTCGAAGAATGGGAAAGGAAAGGGATTTAAGGATGTATTTGTGTGTATGTTGAGGGGGTAGTTGTCACAGGACAGAAATCCTTGCATGCTGCCCATTTCTCAGGAAGTTGTTACTTCCCTGAGCAGGGCTGAGACTACGGTGAAGTGAGTGGAGAACTTGCCTCTGGTGAAAAATTTATGGGAGCACCAAAATTCTCAGCAATTAAGACACATAAAATTTTAAAGCACTACTTTAAAAAGTCAGTGGCAAACTATAGCCCACAGGCCAGCTCCCTGTTTTTGTCACTAAAGAACCAGGCTGGGCCAGGATTCGGGCGAATTGAATGGGGCAGAGGAGAGCCCTTTCTTTAAAATATTGATATTTTTTCACCATGAATTTTCTGCCATTTTATTTTTTAAAATAATTAATTAAAACAGTATTTGTCTTAATTTGGGAGATTTTGGGCTCTCCCGTAAATTTCGTACAAGAGGCAAATATCTTCCTTGTCTCATCCTGGTCCTGGCCCTGCTACCTGAGAAAAACCTTAAGGAAATTGATGTCTTTGAGAAGGTGGGTAGTCAAATAGTGGTTTTCATGTTGTTTAGCAAGCAGGTTGGCCGTATTTTAAAAAGACACTGTGATCTCCCTCTTGAAGCCCCTCAGACCTCCTTTATTAGTGCGTTATGTCTCTCCCCACTTTCTGTGGGCTAATGGGCTGCGCTGGCAGTTCCTCTGCAGAGGCTTCCCCTGGGGCTACAGGTGCCAAAAGTGCTGAAGGTTTGCATTCCTGGGATGACCCTTAGCCAACAGGTGCAGAATTATAAAATTCTAGCTCGCTCGCCTTCTGACCTACCAAACTCTGAAGAGTAAGTTTTGCCTTAGAGCTCCCTGCAAGATCAGCTGATGCTGGGATATCACCTAAACTCACACCCCTGCTTGGCTTTTTCCCCCACTCCCTTACCACTTTCTCTGGGAGCAATTCCTTCATAAATCACTTGTACCCAAATCTTCATTCCAGAGGCTGCTTCTAGAAGAAACCCACTACTCAGCAGAACGTAAGGCCCCAAACTTAAGAGCCCCATAGTCCTTTTTTTTTTTTTTTTTTTTCAGTCTCTTTCTATAAAATCAGATTTCCTATGCAACCGTAGTCATCACTATGGCAACTATGAGTTATGGTTACCAAGGCAAAGTCGACTTTCTGAAAAGAGAGACTGGCACTGGTCGCTTCTTTTGGTGTCTTTTTTCCCCCTCAATTCTACTTTTTCTCTCTATGGCAGTTGTGTGTGGGCTATAGGGTTCTTTGCTTCTCTTAAAATGGTTTCTTTCCATGAAGCTTGCACAAAACAAATCAGAGCTCCTGCTTCTTGGCTTCCCCCTGGCTCGCTCAAGAGCCTGAGCTCCATGTTCCCAGGTTAGATGCCAAGAGGCAGGGTGCCCACAGATGCTTTTGATTTCTGGAGTGAGGCCAAGATGTAAAACAGAACCCAGTGCCCCAAGAGTCAGTTCGCTCTGGCCATCTCTCCCAAAGTGCCCAGGATAGTGGGTGATGAAGGGTTAGTACATTTGTAGCGCTTCAACCTGTGAAGCTTTACCATGATTTCAGAATGTTGCTTCACTGAAGGATGCAGTTTTTTCTCTAAGGCACATATAAAATTTTTCAAGTCAAAAAGACATAAAAAGCAGCTAGCTCTTTGCATAAGACTTTGTTCTCCTTGTTTTCTTCTGAAGTCTCCCCCTCTTCAAGGCTGCCATTGTGTGGTGCCTCACCAGCTCAGGCTGCCTTGACTGGTGGGGTAGCTTAGTGGGTGGGCAGGGATCCTCTTGCCATTCTGTTCTACTGCCTACTGGTTGCTCTGGAGAGCAATGTAGGGGTCAGGGCTGAGAAAACAGTGGCACCTTGCTGGCTTTATTTTAAAAAAAGCAACTCAAAACACAAAACCCTCTATAATTCTAAAAAACCTTTTTTTTTTCTTTTTTTTTCCTGTTCTGCTTTCTGTTTCCATGGAAATGGAGCTAGTCACCAGCCAGTAGGTCAATGGCTGTAATAGTTGGATATTGTTCTTTGTTCTCTTCTCCATGGAAGAAACACCTTGATTTCTGTTTGTCCTCTTTGTTAATAACAAAGTGCTGTCATTGTGAAGACTCCCTGGTCAGACACTGAGTAGTGAATAGGGCCAAGCAGGGAACAAGGCTTTGGCTTTCAGAAGAAGGATCTTCCTCGTTGCCACCCAGCCTGTGAATAAATGCACCTGGGGGCGCAGACCTGAGTGGCAGGCATAGTTTATCCAGTTCTTCTATCTTCCAAGTGCATCCTGGAGATTGAGTAATGGAGGTAATCCTCAGGTTCACATCAAGTCTTGGATGTTCAGCTGTTTTTTCCTTAAAGATGAAAAAACTCAGGATGGGTTCATATTTAAGCAGCGTAGATTTGTGCTGGTGTAGTAGACACTACCGACACCCCACCCAGACCCTTCTCTTCCTTTTGCTAATGCTATGTGTCCATTCTCCAGCTACCACAGGCTTTGCAGCTAATGGCTGGCACCTGTGACCTTCAAAAGATTGTCCCTGGGCACAAATAACACCTCAGCTGTACAGACTTGGTAGCAGGAGTGTGCTGGTGATGTTTAACAACTATTTCTCTCTCTTGAAAAAACCCCTGACATCCTGGTTTGTAGTATTGATCATTTTTCATGGCGTAAATATGTCTACTATGACTGATTTCAACCTACCAATGAGACTTTATTGAATTCAGAGTTTGGAATAATTACCTCTGGAGAGCCAGTACAAACTGGATCTAACACACTATTGTTTAGAAATGTCTGGAATTTACATACCCACTCCTGCCCCTTGCTGAGTAGCCAATGACAGACTGCAGTAGGAATACAAGACCCAGCTTCCCTGTCTCCAGGCAAAACAAATTCTGCCATGTAATTTACCCACCAGCACCTTTTCGTTTGCCTGTTTGCCATTTGTACGTCTCCTTTTGAAAAATGTCTTTTCAAATCTTTTGCCCATTTTTTGGATTGGATTATTATTATTTTTTTCTATAGAGTTGTTTGAGCTCCTTATATATTCTGTTTTTTAAGCCCTTGTCAAAGGGGTAGTTTGCAAGCGTTTTCTCTCCCATTCTGTGGGTTGGCTTTTCACTTTGTTGATTGTTTCCCTTGCTGTGCAGAAGCTTTTTAACTTGATATGATCCCATGTGGCCACTTCTGCTTTGGTTGCCTGTGCTGTGCTTGAGAGGGAAACTCTCCAGGACATTTGGGACATTTGGCCAAGACAAATGTCCTGGAGAGTTTCCCTCAAGTTTTCTTGTAGTAGTTTCATAATGTGGGGTCTTAGATTTAAGTCTTTAATCCATTTTGATTTGATTTTTGTATATGGTGAGAGGTAGGGGTTAGTTTCATTCTTTTACATATGGATATCCAGGTTTCCCCGCATTTAGCAGAGACTGTCTTTTCCCCAGTGTATGTTCTTGGCACCTGTGTAGAAAATGGATTTACTGTAGGTATGTGGATTTGCTTCCGGATCTTTTCTTCTGTTCTGTTGGTCTATGTGTGTATTTTTATGCAAGTACCATGCTGTTTGGGTTACAATAGCTGTGTAGTATAATTTGAAGTTAGGTAATGTGATTCCTTCAGTGTTTTTTTTTTTTGTTTTGTTTTTGTTTTTGTTTTTTCTTAAAATAGCTTTGACTGCACTGGGTCTTTCATCGCTCCATATAAATTTTAGAATTGTTTTTTAATGTAATGCTTTGACATACATAGACATTGTGAAATGATTACTACTCTTAAGCTAATTAACATATCCATCACCTCACATAGTTACCATTTTTTGTGTGTGGTGAGAACATTGAAGATCTACTCTCTTAGCAAATTTCAGGTATACAATACAGTATTATGAACTATAGTCTCAAGGCTACATTAGATCTCCAGAACTTATTCATGCTGCAGAACTGAAAATTATACCCTTTGACCAACATCCTTTTTCCCTGACTCCCCAGCCCTTGGCAACCACAATTTTACTCTCTGCTTTCACAAGTTTGACATTTTTAGATTCTACATATAAATGAGATCATGCAGTAATTTGACATTCCATGCCTGGTTTATTTCACTTAGCATAATGTCTTCTAAGTTTATTCATGTTATTGCTAATGGCAGAATTTTCTTCTTTTTAAAAAGCTGAATAATTTTTCGTTGTCTATGTGTGTGTATACTCTCTTAGCAATTTTTAAGAATACGATACATTGTCAACTATATTCACCATGTTATGCAAGAGTCTCTTGAACTTACTGCTCCTATCTAAACTAGAATTTTGTAGCTTTTGACCATGATCTCCCCAATCACCTCATTTTTACTCTGGTGACCATCATTTTACTCTCTGCTTCTATGAGTTTAATTTTTTTACAGTCCACATATAAGTGAGATCATATAGTAATTTGTTTCTATGCTTGGTTTATTTAACTTAGCATAATGTGCTCTGGTTTCATTCATGTTGATGCAAATTACAAAATCTCCTTTTTCAAAGCTGTATAGTATTCTACTATGTATATATACCACATTTTCTCTATTTATTCATCCATTGATGGACACCTAGGTTGATTCCATATTATGGCTATTGTGAATAATGCTGCAATAAATGTGGGAGTGCAGCTATCTCTTTGACATACTGATTTTTTTTTTCCTTTTGATATAGATGAAGAAGTGGGATTGCTGGGTCATATGATAATTATTTTTTTGACTTTTTTTTTTAGTTAGAATATTTCTTTTTTTATTGCATTTTAGGTTTTGGGGTACATGTGAAGAACATGCAAGATTGTTGCATAGGTACACACATGGCAGTGTGGTTTGCTGCCTTCCGTCCCCTCACCTGTATCTGTCATTTCTCCCCATGCTATCTCTTCTCACCTCCCCACCCCCCACCCCTCCCCCATTTCCCCCCAACGGACCCCAGTGTGTAGTGCTCCCCTCCCTGTGTCCATGTGTTCTCATTGTTCAACACCCGCCTATGAGTGAGAATATACGGTGTTTGATTTTCTGCTCTTGTGTCAGTTTGCTGAGAATGATTCACGTCCTTTGTAAGGACATGGATTTTTTTGACTTTTAAGAAATCTCTATAGTGTTTTCCAAATGGTTGTACTGACGTATATTCTAACCCACAGTGTACCAGGGTTTCATTTTCTTCACGTCCTCACAAACATTTACATTTCATCTTTTTTATAATAGCCATTCACAAAGATGTGAAGTGATATCTCATTCTCATTGTGGTTATAATTTGCATTTCCCTGAGGACTAGTGATGTTGTTGAGCTTTTTTGTTTTTTTGGTGCACTTGGCCATTCCTATGTCTTCTTTTGGGAAATGTCTCTTCAGGTCTTTTGCCCATTTATTAATGGGTTATTTGTTTCTTGCTATTGAGTTTTTGAGTTCCTTATATATTTTGGGTATTACCCCTTATCAGATGTATGGTTTGCAAATATATTCTCCCATACCATAGTTTGCCTCTTTCCTCTGTTGATGGTTTCATTGGCTGTGTAGAAGCTTTTTAGTTTGATGCAATTTCATTTGTCTATTTTTGCTTTTGTTGCATGTGCTTTCAGGGTCATATCCAAAAAATTATTGCCCCTGAGGCTAACAGCAGACCTGTTAGGAGACACCTACAAGCCAGAAGAGACTGGGGTCCTATATTCAGCATTCTCAAAGAAAAGAAATTCCAAGATGTTCTCAGGAGTCAGATGATTTGATTAGCTTGCTGCCACCTATGAGGGAGTAAGGTCTGCATAAGACTGTGCAATAGGATAGTGTGGTAGTTAGAAAATATGTCTCCAAATTCTTTAACCCTCCTTCCATCAAGGGGTAAAATCTAACTGCCTTCCCCTAGAATTTAGGTTGGTGTTAATGACTTGCTTCTAAGGAATAGGATGCAGTATTACTTCCAGTCTAAGTCACAAAATTTAAGACCGTTCCTGTTTGATTCTTTCTCCCTTAGGGCATACACCTTTGGATCTCTGAGCTGTCATGTCAGAAATTCAGCTATCCTAAAGTTACCATGTTGACTTGGCCACTTACAGACAGACATATTTGAGGAGCCCCAACTGTTCTGGGCTCCAACTGTTTGAGTCTTTCCAATCCAGCTACAGAACTGTTAGTCAGGAGGCTTTGGAAATGGCCTCACCTCCAGCTGATGACTGCAACTGCATGAAAGACCCTAACTGAGAAACGACCAAACTAAGCTAAGCTAACCACCAGACAGGGAGAGATAAAAACAAATGATTGTTGCTGTTCTGCACCATTAAATTTGAGGAGTTTATTATGCAGCAATAGATAACCATAACAGATGAGCACATTTCTGTGGTGACTGGGGCAGCGGAAAAGGAAGGAAAATGAATAGACTACGTTCGAGCAGTGGAGGTGTGATGGGGCGTAGTGTGGTGAGGGGTTTTGCAGCTGGAGAGCTCTGAATGGCCAGCAAAATAAGTCATGTTTGGTATTCATTCATTCATTCACTCATTCATTCATGCTTTGTAAGGCACTGGGAATATAGAAATAGGCAAGACACAGCACCTCCTCTTAAGAAACTTACAAACTATTAAGGTAAACCAGGTTAACAAACACAACATTACAAACGTACATGTATAGAAGTAGCACAGGAGTGAATAATCATTTTTATCTGGGAGTAGGAAAGGGACACCGAGGAGTCAGGAAAGCTTCTTTGAAGGTCAGGGTTTGAAAGATGAATAGAAGTGGAGGTAGATTTACTATGAAGCTAAAAAATCTTAAGCTCCAGGGACCCTCACATGCATGGACACTTTCTAAGGCCCTAGTAATGTACTCCCATGGCTCTGCATTTTTGTAAAATTTGAAAAAGTAAGCTATTTTGACTGTAATGGATTAAGACCTTATATTAGTCAGGGTTCTCCAGAGAAACAGAACCGATGATGGGATATATAAAGAAAGTAACAGAGGGAGAGGGTAAAGGAGAGGGAAAGGGAAAAGAAGAGCGGGAGAAAGAGAGATACATGTATTATAAAGAATTGGTTCATGTGATTATGGAGACTGAAGATTTCCCAAATCTGTAGTCAGCAAGCTGGAGAGCTGACTGAAGGCCTGAGAACCAGGAGAGTAGATAGTGCAAGCTCCAACGGGAAGCAGAAATCCAATGTCTACTTTCAACAGTCAGGCAGGTAGAGTTTCCTGTTACTTAGCCATTCTTTTCCATTCAGGCAGGTAGAGTTTCCTCTTATTCAGCCTTTCTTTTTCTCTATTTCGATCTTCAATTAACTGGATAAGATCCACTTAAGCCGGGCACGGTGGCTCCAGCCTGTAATCCCAGCACTTTGGGAGGCCGAGGCGGGTGGATCACGAGGTCGAGAGATCGAGACCATCCTGGTCAACATGGTGAAACCCTGTCTCTACTAAAAATACAAAACATTAGGTGGGCATGGTGGCACGTGCCTGTAATCCCAGCTACTAAGGAGGCTGAGGCAGGAGAATTGCTTGAACCCAGGAGGCGGAGGTTGCGGTGAGCCGAGATCGTGCCATTGCACTCCAGCCTGGGTAACAAGAGCAAAACTCTGTCCCAAAAAAAAAAAAAAAAAAAAGATCCACTCATGTTAGGGTGAGCAAGCTGCTCTACTCAGCCTACTGATTCAAATGTTACTCTTATCCAGTGCTTTTACAGACATATCCAGAATGATGTTTGACCAAAGGTCTAAGGGCCCTGTGGCCCCATCAAGTTGACACATAAAGTTAACCATCACAGACCTCTGTCTCATTCTGATTTTTACTCCGTGATACTTTCTCTCTTGTAGGTGGCATTGAAGTGGTGTTGGAATTTTGGGAGTTCAATTAGGAGGAAGTTGAGTTGGGGTTACATTTAGTTTGGGTGTAGTGGGATATAACTTGTCAAGGTGTATAAAATCATTTTCACGTTTAGCTAAGGTATTGTTAGTATAAACCAAAATTAAATTCTAAGCCCTCCAACCAACTGAAAAGACCCCCTGTCTTGGCCAAGGGAATCCCAAAGAAACCTGAAAAACTGAAGTTCAAGCCATGGCAGGAAGGAAGGTTGGGCATGCCTTTTTATTATCATTTCCTTTTGGAGTTTAGGCACAGCTAACCAGCACTAACATTAGAATAGAGTTCATAAGACTGATGAAACAGACTCTTTATAGCAATAAAATATCAAATTCTAACCTGTCTGCCATAGCACCAAATAACATATAATAGGCCCTAAAGGAAATAAAAGTATTTTACCCCAAAATGTATTTCTTTGACATATTTTGAAATGGCTCACCAAAGCCATCTCTTGTGGGGAAAATTTGCATTCCGTAGGGAATCTTCTTCCCTTTCTAGGTCTTTTCCTGATCCAGGAGAGATTCAACTAAGAGTCTGAAACCTCTTAAGGTCCAGAAAGAGACATTTGCCATCTATTCTCTCTGAGGCCTTGTACTTAGAGGCTTCATCTATATAACAAGAACCTTGGCTTCCACAGCCCCCCTTACCTTAACTCAAGCCCTTTTTTCTACTGACTTCAACTCTTTATGAAAGCTTAACTCTTTCAACCAATTGCCAGTAGGTAAATCCTTGAATCTACCTATAATCTGTAAGCTACCTCTTCAAGATGCCCCACCTTTCAGGCTGAACCAATATACACTTTACATGTATTGATTTATTTCTTTGCCTGTAACTTCGGTCTTCCTAAAATGCATAAAACTAAGCTGTCACCTAACCATCTCAGGCACATGTTCTCAGGACCACTTGAGACTTGTACCCTGGGTCATGGTCACTCATAACTGGCTCATAATAAACTTCTTTAAATGTTTTAAAGAGTTTAACTTTTTTTTTTTGCTTCAAAAAATATTGTTGCCATTCAGTGTATAGACTTACTTAACGTTGTAATATGGGAATTCAGACACTGAGACTGTATCGTGATATATTCTAGTATGTAGCATCAAAATTATGTGGGCAGTATAGAGAAAATTTTGTGCCTCAATGGAAAACTATTTGTTTAATAGGATATGCTACTCTGGATTATCAGTTTCTGATTATATGGGATAAATTGTAGATAACCTACAACAATGTAAAGTAATTCTTATCTAAAGATCTGTAAATGCTGTCCTATATGGTAGATTTGGCAGAGATTCAACTGACTTCCCTAACCCCTTCAGAAAAACAAGTTTTTCTTTCATTCACAAATTCATTCCAACATCTTCTCTCCATATAAGTATATGCTTTTTTGACTTCTTTGAATTAATTATAACATCTGTCTAGTTGCATTATCCATTGTGCTAAATAAAATCTTTAATGTGTTTATTTTTGTAACTGTGCGAGGATAACAAATTTATCCTTATTATTTCAAAAATTATCTTTTGACAGTTTTAGAAGTCTTCTACCAAGATACCCAATGGGTTCATATAAGAGAGTCAGGCAAATTTCCTCACCAGAGAGGTGCATCTTATGGACAGTTTAAGCCCAGGCATGTATTTTCTTGGGTCCCAAAAGTAAAGTGCTGACTCTGCCTTTCTAACTTCAATTTTGTTTCTCTATTAATTTTGTGCTTTGCTTTTGGTTTGTTTTGAGTAGATAAGCTATTTCCCATTGCTGGCAACAATGATTGAGAATTTGGTTTTATGGTCTGACCATTTGCAGATCTCTGTAAGTGGGTTAATGGTTCATAGAGATCTAGTCTTTGTTGGGTGATAGCAGAAAACCTGATTTGTTAGTCTTTTTGCTTCTTTGTCTATTTTGAGATCCAGTTAATTAAGAATTTTATGTACACAGAGAAGAACAACTCTGACATCTGAATCAGGGAATTTTTGTATTTCTGCTTTTGCTCTTGACTCTTGGTTGAAATAGTAGAATTGAAGCTGTAAGTTCTCTCTGTGTGTGTGCGTGTGTAATGTGTGAGTGTATAACAGTCAGGCTCCTCTTCTATGGAACTGTTAGAATGAAAACTAACAAACAAAAAGAAATAGCTTCAACATCAACAGAAAGGATGTCCACCCACGGATCCCATCTGAAATCACCAACTTCAAAGCTCAAAGTTAGATGAATCCCTGAACATGGGAAGAAGCCAGCACAAAAAAGATGAAATCACCAAAGACCTGAAATCCTCTCCTCCTCCAAGGGATCACAACTCATCACCAGCAAGGAAACAAAACGGGATGGAGAATGAGTTTGACAAATTGACAGAAGCAGGCTTCAGGGCTTGAATTCAGATCTGGACCAAGCAGACCTAATAGACATCTACAGAACTTTCCACCTCAAATTCACAGAATTTACATTCTTCTCAGCAACGCATTGCACGTACTCTAAAACTGACCACATAATTGGAAGTATATCACTCTTCAGCACATGCAAAAGAACAGAAATCATAACAACCAGTCTCTCAGACCACAGTGCAATCAAATTAAGACTCAGGTTTAAGAAACTCACTCAAAACCGCATAACTATATGGAGACTGAACAACCTGCTCCTGAATGACTACTGGATAAACAATGAAATGAAGGCAGAAATAGATGTTCTTTAAAACCAATGAGAATGAAGATACAATGTACCAGAATCTCTGGGACACATTTAAAGCAGTGTCTAGGGGGAAACTGATAGCACTAAATGCCCACATGAGAAGTAAGGAAAGATCTAAAATTGACACCCTACTGTCAATATTAAAAGATGTAGAGGAGCAAGATCAAGCAAATTCAAAAGCTAGCAGAAGACAAGAAATAACTAAGATCAGAGCAGAACTGAGGGAGATAGACACACAAAAAACCCTTCAAAAAATCAATAAATCCAGGAGCTGGTTTTTTGAAAAGATCAACAAAATAGATAGACTGCTAGCCAGACTAATAAAAAGAAAAGAGAAAAGAATTGAATAGATGCAACAAACAATAAAGGGGAGATCATCACCAATTCCTCGGAAATACAAACTACAGTCTGAGATTACTACAAACAAGTCTATGCACATAAACCAGTGAATCTAGAAGAAATGGATAAATTCCTGGATACCTACACCTTCCCAAGACTAAACCAGGAAGAAGTTGAATCCCTGAATAGATCAAAAACAAGGGCTGAAGTTGAGGCAGCTATTAATAACCTACCAACCAAAAAAAGTCCAGGTCCAGATGGATTCACAACCAAATTCTACCAGATGTACAAAGAGGAGCTGGTGCCATTCCTTCTGAAACTATTCCAAACAATACAAAAAGAGGGAATCTTCTCTAACTCATTTTATGAGACAAACATCATCCTGATACCAAAACCTGGCAGAGACACAGCTAAAAAAGAAAACTTCAGGCCAATGACCATGATGAACATCAATGCAAAAATCTTCAATAAAATACTGGCAAACCGAATGCAACAGCCCATCAAAAAGCTTATCCATCAGGACCAGGTAGGCTTCATCCCAGGGATGCAATGCTGGTTCAACATATGCAAATCCGTAAACGTAATTCACCGCATAAGCAGAACCAAAGACAAAAACCACATGATCATCTCCATAGATGCAGAGAAGGCCTTTGACAAAATTTAACAGCCCTTTATGCTAAAAGCTCTCAATAAACTAGGTATTGATGGACTGTATCTCAAAATAATAAAAGCTATTGACAATAAACCCACAGCCAATATCACACTGTATGGGCAAAAACTGGAAGCATTCCCTTTGAAAACTGGCACTAGACAAGGTTGTCCTCTCTCACCATTCCTATTCAACATAGTATTGGAAGTTCTAGCCAGAGCAATCGGGCAAGAAAAAGAAAAATGGTATTCAATTAGGAAAAGAGGAAGTCAAATTGTCTCTATTTGCAGATGACATGATTGTATATTTAGAAGATCCCATTGTCTCAGCCCAAAATCTCCTTAAGCTGATAAGCAACTTCAGCAAAGTCTCAGGATACAAAATCAATGTGCAGAAATCACAAGCATTCCCATACACAATAACAGACAAACAGAGAGCCAAGTCATGAGCGAACTCCCATTCACATTTGCTACAAAGAGAATAAAATACCTAGGAATACAACTAACAAAGTACATGAAGAACCTCTTCAAGAACTACAAACCAGTGCTCAAGGAAGTAAGAGAGGACACAAACAGATGGAAAAACATTCCATGCTCATGGGTAGGAAGAATCAATATTGTGAAAATGGCCATACTGCCCAAAGTAATTTCTAGATTCAATGCTATCCCCACCAAGCTACCATTGGCCTTCTTCACAGAATTGGAAAAAACCACCTTAAACTTTATATGGAACCAAAAAAGAACCCACATAGCCAAGACAATCCTAAGCAAAAAGAACAAAGCTGGAGGCATCATACTACCTGATTTCAAACTATACTACAAGGCTACAGTAATCAAAACAGCGTGTTACTGGTACCAAAAGAGATATAGACCAGTGGAACAGAACAGAGGCCTTGGAAGTAATGCCACACAGCTACAACCATCTGATCTTTGACAATCCTGACAAAAACAAGCAATGGGGAAAGGATTCCCTGTTTAATAAATGGAGTTGGGAAAATTGGCTAGCCATGTGCAGAAAGCTGAAACGGGACCTCTTTCTTACCCTAAAATCAACTCCAGAGGTATTAAAGATTTAAACATAAGACCTAACACCATAAAAACCCTAGAAGAAAACCTAGGCAATACCATTCAGGACATAGGCATAGGCAAGGACTTCATGACTAAAACACCAAAAGCAATGGCAACAAAAGCCAAAATAGACAAATGGGATCTAATTAAATTTAAGAGCTTCTGCACAGTTAAAGAAAATTTTTGCAAGCTACCCATCTGACAAAGGGCTAATATTCAGAATCTACAAAGAACTAATGCAGATTTACAAGAAAAAAACAACCCCATCCAAAAGTGGGTGAAGGATATGAACAGACACTTTTCAAAAGGAGATATTTATGCAGCCAAACATATGAAAAAATGCTCATCATCACTGGTCATTAGAGAAGTGCAAATCAAAACTACATTGAGATACCATCTCACGCCAGTTAGAATGGTGATCATTAAAAAATCTGGAGACAACAGATGCTGGAGAGGATGTGGAGAAATAGGAACACTTTTACACTGTTGGTGGGAGTGTAAATTAGTTCAACCATTGTGAAAGACAGTATGAGGATTCCTCAAGGATATAGAAATAGAAATACCATTTGGCCCAGCAACCCCATTACTGGGCATATACCCAAAGGATTATAAATCATTCTATTATAAAGACACATGCACATGTATGTTCATTGCAGCACTGTTTACAATAGCAAAGACCTGGAACCAACCCTAATGCCCATCAATGATAGACTGGATAAAGAAAATGTGACACATACACACCATGGAATACTAGGCAGCCATAAAAAAAAGATGAGTTCATGTCCTTTGTAGGGACATGAATGAATCTCGAAACCATCATTCTCAGCAAACTGACACAAGAACAGAAAACCAAACACCACATATTCTCACTCATAGGTGGGTGTTGAACAATGAAAACACATGGACACAGGGAGGAGAACATCACACACTGAGGTCTGTTGGGGGTTGGGGGACTAGGGGAGGGATAGTAAGGGGTGGGGAGGTTGGGGAGCAATAACATTGGAAGAAATGCCTGATGTAGATGACAGGGGGATGGAGGCAGCAAACCACCATGGCATGTGTGTACCTATGTAAGAATCCTGCAAGATCCGCACTTGTACCCCAGAACTTAAAGTATAAACAAAGAATCCAGTTTCTGAATTAGAGTAAATATTTGGTAAATACAGGTAATTTACTGCTTTTGGTTTAATAGAAACAGCTGCATATTCTTTGATTTGTCAGTGTTAAGTATAATGTAAACATACACTTTATTCTACTTAGGTATATTCTTCCCTATTTACAGAGATTTACTGACCAAATAAGCTAGGATTACTCCCAGTTAATGTTTAAAATGATGAAAAATGCAAATTTGTGTTTAAGCAAATTGAACCATTATGCTGACAAATTCTAATCCAACAGTAATTATGCTTTGGAATATTTCCACTTGAAAATCATGTCCAAGGTTTTTAGGATACGCAAAACATGCACTGATATTAAATTGACTTAAGTAATGGATATTCATTAGATACCTGCATAATTTCTAAGTAAGCTAGAATACTAAAACACGGATTATTAAGCATAATTTTATGTTTATATGCTTTTAGTTTGTATTTTTATATGCTGTGATGAGGCTTTTCTTCGGATCTGTGAATCAACATGTTCATTTTTGCCATATTGAGAGTTTGTGTAAGGAATAGCTATATAAAGTTGTGTTGCGTGTATTCATGAGTTCTGTAAGTCTAATATGCTAGTGTGTGACAGACAGTTCCTAATTTTCCACTTCCTAGGTTTTCTCTGTGAAACAGAAATTACTTAGTTAATAGTTATAATGAATAGCAGTGGTTGAGGCTGTGCTTAGGAGTAATAGTTTCAGAGAAATACTTTTGCACACGCTTGTGTTTTTCAAGGAAAAGAGTAGTTTTGTCTTAAAAGCAGCAATTCTCCAGAGATTTGTTATTGCTGCTTTTGTGTTTTTTGTTTGTTTGTTTGTTTCCAATTCTTTTTACACTTTTCAAATTTATTGAGGATTCCAAAGAGGTTGTTTGCTCTTGTTTTCCTGAGTCATAACTATCGATAATTATCATATTGGAAATTGATAGTTTGAAATTGTTTAAATGTGTAAATACTTTGATTTCTTTTTTTAAAAAAATACCATCAATATTTATTACTGGTGGGAATACAGAGGAAAAGGTCATTTCTAACACTGCTCTTGTAAGTGTGAGATATGGTATCCTTTGGAGAAAGCAATCTGACAACTTCTATTAAAAATTATTTTCAAAGCTTCACAGATCCTTTGGTCCAACAATTCTATCCCTGAGAATTTCTTCCAGACCAATAAAGTCGCTAGTATGTAATGACAAATACACAAAGATGCCTTTTTGCAATGTTGTTGATAGTGGCAAAAATCTAGAAACAATTGAATGTCAATTGATGGAGTAGTGGCTGGAAAACTTCGAAGACAGCATTGGTGAGCACATTGCATGTTAATGACATCTTAGTATTGTTTTTAAATTAGTTCTAACCTTGCAAGAGGTTTGCCCTACAGTGTCAGCTTATTCCAGAATATAAGCAATCCTAACAAAGGACAAAATTTGGAAAGTAAATTTTAATTACCTTGGTTTAGTTTATAGTACTTGAGTCTGAAAACCTATGATATTTGTTAAAACCTTAGCAAAGTTCGCTCACTTATGATGGGCTTATGTCTTTGGTTTACTATTTGCCTAACGTGTGAACTGTTCCTTTTCTCTGTACTTTGCCTAAATGACAGTTTTCTATGTTGACATTTTGTGCTTTTGAGCATTTAGAAAATGATCAAAATCTTCCTCACTTATTAAAGAGCCCAAATTTTTTACAGCTTTGCTAAAATCTATATATTTAGAAAATGCTTTATTCTCACTTTGGTTAATGGGTAACAAGGTATGGTTTCTCAGTCACCCATTATCCCATCCTAATCGTGGGATTAGGATGGGATATCTTCTCTAAATCTTCTTTAAATCCAAATCTTCTCTAAAAAACTTTTTTGATTTTGGCCTTCTCTAAACCAAATCTAATAAAATAAAATCAAACTTTCAGAATAATAAAATAAAATAATCTTTGGGATTTCCTAGAGAGCTCTTAGAAAATTATGAAGATTTGCTCTTTCACCCTGTAAAAAAGATATGTTCAAAATACTCAGGTTTATATGATAAGTTACGACTGATGAGTTGGTTTGGAAGAGCTGTCAAATTAGAAAAGATACTCAGCTTTCCCTAGGTGAAATTTTCATAGGGAAAATGTTTTCAATAAAAATGTTTCGGCCGGGCATGGTGGCTCAAGCCTGTAATCCCAGCACTTTGGGAGGCCGAGTCGGGTGGATCACGAGGTCAAGAGATCGAGACCATCCTGGTCAACATGGTGAAACCCCATCTCTACTAAAAATATGAAAAATTAGCTGGGCATGGTGGCACCTGCTTGTAATCCCAGCTACTCAGGAGGCTGAGGCAGAAGAATTGCCTGAACCCAGGAGGCGGAGGTTGCGGTGAGCCAAGATCGCGCCATTGCACTCCAGCCTGGGTAACAAGAGCGAAACTCCGTCTCAAAAAAAAAAAAAGTTTCAGAAATTGGTTGCTGCTTGGGAATTTTCTAGAAATTTGTCAGTGCTCTTGCTCCGTAGAATATGATTCTATTTACCAGAACCCTGATGTTGCTTTGTGTGATGATATTAGACAATGATAACAAAAACGGCATGCTGTTATCAGACACAATTTAGGTTGTAATTTAAAAGTGCTTACTTTGCCATAGCCCTTTTTAAAACATTTGCATCTAGTCCAGTGACTTTCAATGGACTTACTTAAGGACTTTAATAAAAATACAGATGTCTAGGACCTACTCCATGAAGTCTCTTTACTTATTCTTATTCTTGGTATATTCTTAATTAATGATATGTTGTGTTTTATTACATTACATTATATTATCATTGTATTATGTTAATATTGTATTATGTTATTTTATGTATAGAAAGGTGTGGTGCCTTTCCTCACCCAGCATTAGAGTCATGGCCTATACTTCTATAACAAATGACAAGTTAGCAAGAGAAAAGCATAACAAATTTATTTAATCAAAGTCTTATGTGACACAGAAACCTTCAGAAATGAAGACCCAAAGACCCAGGTCAAATGATTACTTTTGTGCTTAGATTTGATGAAGAATGGGCAGGTGTACAGAAATGTCATTGGACAAAAGAGTGTGATCTAATGGGAATAAACTGAGGGGGAAACCCAACAAATCCTGTCCAGATTCTCCTTGGTCTCTCTGTGTAGCATTCCTTCCTCCTAGGTAGGGGACAGGATCTTTCTGGAATAAGGGTCTTCAAGGGGGAAGGGAGAAGGCCAGAGAGTAATCTTTCCAAGTTTCATAGCTTGCTTTGCAGAAGAGGAGTTGTAGTTTCTATGACTTGCCATGAGGAAGAGGAATTCTGGTTTATGACTTGCTTTGGGAGAGAAAGAAGGATAAGACAAGAGGACAGGAGGAGGTCAGAGAGAGACTACTTCTGCAGACTTCTAATCTCTGTCAGTTCGAAGTACTCAGCATACTAAGGTGCCGTATTTGGGGGTATTGTGTTCTAAACCAGAATGTTATATTATGGCAGAAGAGTTTTTCTTGGCAAAAATACGTTTATCTATTTTCATAAATCAGATGTGATGTTTCTTTTCTTTCAGAGTAGTTTTAATTATGATGCCCACAGACATTTTATCTAAAACTTTTTGGATTGGCTTTATTATCTTGTTTTTCATGTCACAGAAATAAACAAATTTGTCATTTGTGTTATTCATGTTATGAATTCTTGTCAGATCTTTCACTTTTAAAAGTTATTAGCAGCCAATTAAACAGAGTTATTTTAAGTCTCTGTCACCTACAGATAGTTTTGTTATTGTTATTTTATTCTTTTTTATTTTATTATTTATTTATTTATTTATTTTTTTGGAGACGGAGTTTCGCTCTTGCTGCCCAGGCTGGAGTGCAATGGAGCGAACTTGGCTCACCGCAACCTCCGCCTCCTGGGTTCAGGCAATTCTCCTGCCTCAGCCTCCTGAGTTGCTGGGATTACAGGCACGTGCCACCATGCCCAGCTAATTTTTTGTATTTTTAGTAGAGACGGGGTTTCACCATGTTGACCAGGCTGGTCTCGATCTCTTGACCTCGTGATCCACACGCCTCGGCCTCCCAAAGTTCTGGGATTACAGGCTTCAGCCACCGCGCCCGGCTCTTTTTTATTTTTGTTTTTTTCTTTTCTTTTTTTTCTTTTTTTCTTTTTATTTTTTCAAAGATGGGGTTTCACCATATTGGTCAGGCTGGTCTCAAACTCCTGACCTCAGGTGATCTGCCCGCCTCAGCCTCCCAAAGTGCTGAGATTACAGGCATGAGCCACCATGCCTGGCAAGTTGTTAGTTTATTCTTATGCTCCAATGAAGGCTCTCCAGTTAGCACAGGGCCAGAGTTCTTGTCCTTGACAAAGAAGGAATACCCCACAGCTCCATGGACAAGGGCTGCACCACGTATTTCAAAGAATAGGAGTGGGTTGACACAGAAATTCTCTTT
The DNA here is from genome assembly GCF_048565385.1 of Saimiri boliviensis. Lineage (NCBI taxonomy): Eukaryota > Metazoa > Chordata > Mammalia > Primates > Cebidae > Saimiri > Saimiri boliviensis. The sequence continues at coordinate 41,866,199 of NC_133470.1, forward strand.
GACTAAATTTTAGTCAGGCTCTTCTGAACTCTCTTCCCAACTAGGTCTTGACCTTTGGACTTTCTTTTTCATCTTTGGGTAGCACAATTTTAGCAGGGATCCATCAAGTCAGTTTAATGAGAATCTTCTACTGTCAATATCAGATCCCCCTTGATATCTGATCAAATTCTTTTTTTTCTTTTTTTTTTTTTTTTTTGAGACGGAGTTTCACTCTTTGTTACCCAGGCTGGAGTGCAATGGCGCGATCTCGGCTCACCGCAACCTCCGCCTCCCGGGTTCAGGCAATTCTCCTGCCTCAGCCTCCTGAGTTGCTGGGATTACAAGCACGTGCCACCATGCCCAGCTAATTTTTTGTATTTTTAGTAGAGACATGGTTTCACCATGTTGACCAGGATGGTCTCGATCTCTTGACCTCGTGATCCACCCGCCTCAGCCTCCTAAAGTGCTGGGATTACAGGCTTGAGCCACTGCACTTGGCCCTGATCAAATTCTTTACTCCTCACTCTCTTCCAGGTGATATTTGATCACCATGGCCTGCCTTCAGCAAGAATTCTGTCAAGTTGGCTTAGCCACAATACCCCTTACCTCTGATGTCTCCTCTTAGTAATTTTTCATTCATTGGCTCATTAGCCTCTCCTTCATGGCTATAAATTCCCACTTGTTCATGCTGTATTTGGAATAGAGTCCACTTCTGCACGGAGGTCTCTTTTCCTCTATTGCAATATTTGTCTACTGTTAGTTGGATGAGTTTCCCTTTGTAGGCGACCCAGCTTTTCTCTCTGGCTGCCCTTAACAGTTTTTCTTTCATTTCAACCTTGGAGAATCTGATGATTATGTTTCTTGGGGTTGATCTTCTCAGGGAGTATCTTACTAGGGTTCTCTGCATTTCCTAAATTTGAATGTTGGCCTGTCTTGCTAGGTTGAGGAAGTTCTCCTGGATAATATCCTGAAGTGTGTTTTCCAACTTGATTCCATTCTCCCTCTTTCAGGTACTCCAATCAGACATGAGTTTGGTATTTTTACATAGTCCCATATTTCTCGGGGTTTTTGCTCATTCCATATTTTTTTTTCTTTATTCTTGCCTGCTTGTCTTATTTCAGAAAGATAGTCTTCAAGCTCTGAGATTCTTTCCTCTGCTTTCTTCATTCTGCTATTGATACTTGTGATTGCATGATGAATTTCTTGTGTTGTGTTTTTCAGCTCCATCAGGTCAGTTATGCGCCTCTCTAACCTGGTTATTCTGGTTATCAGCTCCTATATTGTTCTATCATGATTCTTAGCTTCTTTGAATTGGGTTGCAACATGCTCCTTTAGCTCGGTGAAGTTCATTATCACTCACCTTCAGAAGCCTACTTCTCTCAATTCAGTCATGTCAGTCTCAGCCCAGTTCTGTGCCCTTGCTGGAGAGGTATTGTGGTCATTTGCAGAAGAAGCACTCTGGCTTTTTGAATTTTCAGTGTTTTTGTGTTGATTCTTTCTAATCTTTGTGGGCTTATCTACCTTCGATCTTTGAGGTTGCCAACCTTTGAATGGGGTTTTTGTGAGGTCTTTTTTGTTGCTGCTGTTGCTATTGTTTTCTGGTTTTGTTTGTTTTGTTTTGTTGTTTTTGAGACGGAGTTTAGTTTCACTCTTGTCCCCCAGGCCTGGAGTGCAGTGGCACAATCTCGGCTCACTGCAACCTCCGCCTCCCAGGTTCAAGTGATTCTCCTGCCTCAGCTTCCCAAGTAGCTGGGACTACAGGCACATGCCACCATGCCTGGCTAATCTTTTGTATTTTTAGTAGAGACAGGTTTTTACCATCAACACTAGGATGGTCTCGATCTCCTGACCTTGTGATCCACCTGCCTCAGCCTCCCAAAGTGCTGGGATTACAGGCGTGAGCCACCATGCCTGGTGCCCCCCCTTTTTTTTTCTTGACAGTTAGGCCACCCCACCATATGGCTGCTGAGGTTTGCTGGGGTTCCACTCCAGACCTCAGTTGCTTCAGTTTTTCCTGTATCTGGATGTATCGCCAGTGAAGTCCCTGAAACAGCAAAGATGGCAGCCAGCTCCTTCCTCTGGAAGCTCCATCCCAGGGGCATACTGGCCTGTTGCTGGCCCAAATGGACTTTTTGGGACATCTCATCCAGGCAGGAGGAATGGGATCAGGGACCCACCCAAATAAGCAGTCTGGCTGCTTTTTGGTAGACCAGGTGTGCTGCATTGGGGCTGGGGGGAACCCTTCCTCGTCTGAACTGCCTGTGTTTTCTACAGCTGGTAGACTGGAGCAGCTGAGTCAACTGAACTGCAGAGATGGCAGCCATACCTCCCACCCAGAGCTCCATCTCAGGGAGAGATCAGAGCTCCATCCCTAGATCCCTCACTGGAGTGGCTGAAGCCCCTGCAAGGAGGTCTCACCCAGTGAGGAGGAATGGATCGGGGTTCCACTTAAAGAAGCATTCTGGCTATGATTTGACAAGGCAGCTGTGCTGTATTGTGGGGGACCTTTCCTCCTCTGGACTGTCTGTGTCCTCCACAGTTGGGAGGCTGGAGTGCCTGAGTCAACTAAACTGAAGAGATGGCAGCCGCTTCTCCCCCTGGAAACTTGGACCCATCTCAGGTGGATACCAACCTGCTGCTGTCTGCTGGCTGGGATTCCAAGCCAGTGGGTCTTAACTTGTGAGGTGCCATGGAAGTGGGGCCCACAGAATAACACTGCTTGGCTCCCTGGATTCAATCCCCTTCCTAGGGATATGTACAGATGGATTTCCTGCCTTGCCAGGGATCCTGGGGCCAGCGTATGTAAATCTCCTGAGTCTCTATGTGTGCCTGAGTGGCTGCTCTGCCTAGATGTTACAAAACTGTGTATATCAGACCTAAGACCTTGCTGGCATGGGCTCATGAGATCTCCCAGTCTATGGGAGAAGCATGGTTTCCTGGGTGGGGTTGCACAATCACTCACCACTTCCCTTGGCTGAGAGTGGGAGTTCCTTTGGCTCCGTGCCACTCCCAGATGGGCTGTCATTCCCCACTGCTTTACATTCTCAGTGGGTCGGGCTGTCTGCCTAGTCAGTCCCAACGTGAGAACATGGATATTCCAGTTGAAGGTGCTGAATTCACTTGCCCCTTTTCATTCTGTTAATGTGATGAATGATATTTATTGATTTGCATATGTTGAATCAACCTTGTATCCCAGGGATAAAGGCTACTCGATTGTAGTAGATTAGCTTCTTGATGTGCTGCTGGATTCAGTTTGCTAGTATGTTGTTGAGGACTTTGCATCTATGTTCATCAGGGATATTAGCTTGAAGTTTTCTGTTTTCATTATATCTCCACCAGGTTTTGGTATCAGAATGATGTTGGCCTCATAAATGAGTTAGGAAGAATTCCCTCCTCTTCAAGTTTTTGGAATAATTTTAATAGGATTGGTTCCAGGTATTTTTTCTTTTTTTGAAAAAGAATAAAGAAGAGGAAGAAAGAGAAAGAGGAAGAGGGAGAGAGGATGGGGGTATTGCTTTATTGCCCGGGCTAGAACGCAATCTAAATATGGGTATGCCTATAATTGTCCTTAATAATGGAGACATAAAAGAAAATGAGGGAAGAGAATAACAAACAAGGAGCCAACCAACATTTCGTTTAAACTTCTAAGTTGATATGATGTGGTACTGGTAAGAGTGTATATTTTGTATATTTAAAGTGGAGAGTTCTATAAATGTTAATTACATTTACTTGTTCCAGATCTGAGTTCAAGTCCTGGATATCGTTGTTAATTTTCTGTCTCATTGATCTGTCTAATATTAATATTGAAGTCTCCCACTATTATTATATGGGAGTCTAAGTCTCTTTATAAGTCTTGTGTGTCCGCGTATTCCTGTATTGGGTGCGTATATATTTAGGATCTTTAGCTCTTCTTGTTGTTGCATTGATCCTTTTTTCATTATATAATGTCCTTCTTTTGATCTTTGTTGCTTAATTATAACTTCTGCTTTTTATTTATTTATTTTAGCTCTCTGTTTGGTTGGTAAATCCTTCTCCATCCCTTGTTTTGAGTGTTTGTGTATCCTTGAATGTGAGATGGGTCTGGATGCAGCATACTGATGGGTTTTAGTTTTTTATTCGAATTGCCTGTCTGTCTTTGGATTGGGGGATTTAGTCAATTTAAATTTAGAATTAATAATGATATATGTGAGTTTAATACTGCCATTTAATATTAGCTGGCTATTTTGCCCATTAGTTGATGTAAATTCTTCATTATATTGATGCTCTTTTTGGTATTTTTTTAGAAAGGCTGATACTGTTTGTTCCTTTCTATGTGTAGTGGTTCTTTCAGAAGCTCTTGTAAAGCAGGCCTGGTGGTGATGAAATCTCTGAGTGCTTGCTTGTTCACAAAAAAACTTTATTTTTCCTTCACTTGTGAAGCTTAGTTTGGCTGGATGTGAAATTCTGGGTTGAAAGTTCTTTTCTTTAAGGATGTTGAATATTGGTTCCCCACTCTCTTCTGGCTTGTAGGATTTCTGCTGAGAGATCTGCTGTAAGTCTGATAGGCTTCCCTTTGTGGGTAACCTGACCTTTCTCTCTGGCTGCCCTTAGCATTTTCTCCTTCATTTCAACCCTTGTGAATCTGACGATTATGTACCTTGGAGTTGCTCTTCTTGAGGAATATCTCTGTGGTGTTCTCTGTATTACCTGGAGTTGAATATTATCCTGCCTTACTAGGTTGGGAAAATTTTCCTGAATAATATCCTGAAGCATATTTTCCAGCTTGGATTCATTCTCTTCGTCACATTCAGGTACACCTATCAAGCGTAGATTAGGTCTTTTCACATAGTCCCATATTTCTTGGAGACTTTGCTCGTTCCTTTTTATCCTTTTTTCTCTAATCTTGTCTTCTTGTTTTATTTCATTGAGTTGGTCTTCGACCTCTGATATCCTTTCTTCTGCTTGATCGATTCGGCTGTTAAAACTTGTGCATACTTCACGAAGTTCTCGTATTGTGTTTTTCAGCTCCATCAATTCACTTATATTCCTCTCTAAATTGTGTATTCTTGTTAACATTTCGTCAAATCTTTTTTCAAAGTTCTTAGTTTCTTTGGATTGGGTTAGAACAAGTTCTTTTAATTCACAGAAGTTTCTCATTATCCACATTTTGAAGCCCGCTTCTGTAATTGGAACACACTCTTTCTCCATCAAGCCTTGTTTCATTGCTGATGAGGAACTGTGATCCCCCGCTGAGGGAGAGGCGTTCTGATCTTGGGTATTCTCAGCCTTTTTTGGCTATTTTCTTCCCTTCGTTATAAATTTATCCATCTGTGGTCTTTGTATTTACCGTCTTTGTAATTGGGTTTCTGAGTGGACGTCCAACTTACTGATTCTCAGCCCCGAAATCTGAGCAACCCACTGCACTGACTAAATCAGCGGCGTTAAGATCGATGGTGCTTTTCTGACTCTGCACCAAGAACTGACGCTCCGAGGCGCCGGCAAAACTGCCTCGCCAGTCACAAGAGTCGTGCTGGTGACCCGTGGGGCTTGTCTGCTGGGAATCTCCTGGTGCGTGAGCAACAAGAATTCATATGAAGGTGTGGCATCCTCTCGTTCTTTGTGCTTTCACTGGGAGCTACAATCCCGAGCTGCAAGTGATCAGCCATCTTGGATCTCTCTCCGGTTCCAGGTATTCTTTATGTCTGGTAAAATTTGGCTGTGAATCTGGTCTAGGGCTTTTACTGGTTTGTAGGTTTTTCATTACTGATTCAATTTTGGAATTCATTATTGGTCTGTTTAGGGATTCTGTTTCTTTCTGGTTCAGTCTTGGGAGATTGTATATTTATAGGAATTCATTCATTTCCTCTGAGATTTCTAGTTTTGTGCATGATCTGTAATAACCTCTCAGGGTTTTTTTTCCCTGTGGGATCAGTGGTAATGTTCCCTTTGTCATTTCTGATTGTTTATTTCAATTTTCCTTTTTTTTTCTCTTAATCTAGGTAGTGGTCTATCAATATTATTTATTCTTTCAAAGAAACAACTTCTGGTTTTGTTGAACTTTTGCATAGTTTTTGTATAAGGTGTAAGGAAAAGATACAGTTTCAGCTTTCTGCATATGGCTAACCAGTTTTCCCCAATGCCATTTATTAAATAGGGAATTCTTTCCCCAGTGCTTGTTTTTGTCAGGTTTGTCAAAGACCAGATGGTTGTTGTGTGGTGTTCTTTCTGAGGCCTCTGTTCTGTACTATTGGGTGTATCTCTGTTTTGGTACCAGTACCATATTGTGTTGATCACAGTAGCCTTGCAATATAGTTTTAAGTCAGGTAGCATGATGCCTCCAGATTTTGTTTTTGTTTTTGTTTTTGCTTAAGATTGCCTTGGCTATGTGGGCTTTTTGGTTCCATATGAAGTTTAAGGTGGTTTTTTCCAATTCTGTGAAGAAAGTCATTGGTAGTTTGATGGGGATAGCATTGAATCTATAAGTTACTTTGGGCAGTATGGCCATTTTCATGATATTGAGTCTTCCTAACCATGAGCATGGAATGTTTTCCCACCTGTTTGTGTCCTCTCTTATTTCCTTGAGCAGTGGTTTGTAGTTCTCCTTGAAGAGGTCCTTCAAATCCCTTGTTAGTTGTATTCCCAGGTATTTTGTTCTCTTTTTAGCAATTGTGAATGGGAGTTCATTCATGATTTGGCTCTCTGTTTGTCTATTATTGGTGTAATATGTGTAGATTTAATCTTGTCATTGTGTTGTTAGCTGGTTGTTAGGTAGACCTCATTGTGTAGTTGCTCTATAGTGTCAGTGGTCTATGTACTTAAGTGTGTTTTTGTGGTGGCCAGTAATGGCTTTTCATTTCATTATTTAGCACTCCCTTAAGGAGCTCTTGTAAAGCTGGTCTGGTGGTAATAATTTCCCTTAGCATTTTTTTGTTTGTAAAGGATCTCATTTTTTTTTTTTTTTGCTTATGAAACTTATTTTGGCTAGATATGAAATTCTTGGTTAGAATTTCTTTTTTCTTTTTTCATTATACTTTAAGTTCTGGGATACATGTGCAGAACATGCAGGGTTATTACATAGGTATACACATGTCATGGTGGTTTGCTGCACCCATCAACCCATCATCTACATTAGGTATTTCTCCTAATGCTATCCCTCTCCTAACCACCACCCCCCCAAGCCCTCAACAGGCCTTGGTGTGTGACATTCCCCTCCCATGTCCATACGTTCTCATTGTTCAACTCCCACTTATGAGTGAGAACATGTGGTGTTTGGTTTTCTGTTTTTGTGTTAGTTTGCTGGGAATGACGGTTTCCAGCTTCATCCGTGTCCCTGCAAAAGACATGAACTCATCCTTTTTCATGGCTGCATAGTATTCCATGATGTATATTTGCCATATATAAATGTGGAATTTCTTTTCTTTGAGAATGCTGAATATAGACCCCTAGTCTCTTCTGTTTCGTAGGGCTTCTCCTAACAGGTCTGCTTTTAGCCTGATGGGGTTCCCTTTGTAGATAACCTGCCTCTTCTAGCTGCCTTTAATATATTTTTTTCATGTTGACATTGGAAATCTGATGGCTATGTGTCTTGGGGATGATTGTTTTATATAGTACCTCACAGGAGTCCTGTGTATTTTAGTTTATATTTCTTTCCTGGCAATAAATCTATTGATTCCTATTTGTTTTTTAAAAACTCATGTAGTGAAAAGTAGAATAGTGGTTACCAGAGGCTGGCAATGGTATGGGGGAGCAGAGAATAGGAAGAGGTTGCTCAATGAGTACAAAATTATAGTCAGATAGGAAAAATAAGTTATTTTGCTCTGTTTCACAGTAAGGAGACTATAGTTAACAATAATGTATTATTTGTAAAATCAAAAGTATCTGAGACAAGTCTCAATCAATTTAGAAATTTTACTTTGCCAAGGTTAAGAATGTACCCATGACACAGCCTCAGGAGGTTTTGATGGTATGTGCCCAAGGTCGATGGGGCACAGCTTGGTTTTTATGGATTTTTTATGGATACATGAGACATCAATAAATACGTGTAAAATGTACATTGGTTCAGTCAAGAAAGGCAGGGCAACTCAAAGTGGGGTCTTCCAGGTTCATTGGTAGATAAGAGACCAAAAGTTGCATTCTTTTGGGTCTCTGATCAGCCTTTCACTGGATATACAACTTACATATGAGGCAGGGATAGGGGGTAGAGGAATAATTACTTATGCCTTAGTCTGACTCAGTGAATCTGTATTTTTACATTAACAATAGGGCAGAGGAAGTAATCAGACATGCATTTGTCTCAGGTGAGCACAGAAGGACAGTCTTTGAGTTTTGTCTGTCCTTTGTGCCACACCTGTGAATAAGCTATCAATTTAAATTGCCAGGTTGAAATTCAACAGAACTGCTCTAGGGTAAAGGTCTTGAAACCCACAAAGAATTTCCCTGTGTGCAAATTGTGAGAGAGGTATATAGCCTAAAAAATATATCTGTAGCTATCTTGTTTAGAAATAAAATGGTAGGCAGGTTTGCCTGATGCAGTTCCCAGCTAGACTTTTCCCTTTGACTTAGTTTTTATTTTGGAGTTCCGAGATTTATTTTGCATTCACAGTATGTTTCAAAATAGCTGGAAGAGAGGATTTTGAATGTTCTAACTACAAAGAAATAATAAATGTTTGAGGGGATGGATATGCTAATTACCCTGATTGATCATTACACAATGTATGCATGTATTAAAATATCACGGTATAGCCCATAGATATGTATAATAATTATGTGTCAATTAAAATCAAAATAAAACTTTAAAAACTGTATGAAGAGGGAAGGAGAGAGAAAGAGACATAAACACAGAAAGAAAGAGACAGATAATTCTAAAAATAAAGTTGTTAGAATTTATGTACTGGAAAATCTAAGTTGTGTTTTGGTCAAAGCCTCAGCTTCCTAAATTTTTACTACTTTTATTTATTTTCAGATACTTGTAGTAGGTCTTAAATCTTCATCTGGGATCAGTGAAGTATAAAAGCCTTAGACTAATTGTGCATGCAAATATTAGAGAAAGAAAACTTTTTGATCCATTAATAATTGTGAATATCTTTGGCCTTAAATTCTTTTTGAAACAAGTTAGAGTTTTAAAAAATCATAATTTCATTGAGTTGTACTTTACATATCATAAATGTTACCCTTTTGAAGTGTACAAGTGAGTAGTTTTTAGCATATTTAGAGTTGTACACTATCACCAGTATCTAATTCCAGAACATTTTCAACACCCCAAAAAGAAACCTATATCTATTGTCATTTCCTATTGCCTCTTCCCCCCAGCTCCTGGAAACCTCTAGCTTACTTTCTGTCTGTATGAATTTGTCTATTCTGATATATATGTATTTCATATAACTGGAATCATACAATATGTGTTTTTTATGACTGACATATTTCCTTTAGCATAATGTTTTCAAGGTTCATTCATTTTGTACCATGTATCAGTACCTCATTCCTTTTTATGGTTGAATAAAAGGTATATCAAAATACACATTTTTGTGTGAATAGACCATATTTTGTTTATCTATTCCTCAGTTGATAGACATTTGAGTGACTTCTTTTTGCTTTTTGGCTATGATGAATAATGCTGCTATGAACATTTGTGTACAAGTTTTTGTGGGGATGTGTGTTTTTATTTTTCTTGGATATATACCCAAGTGGAATTGCTGGGTCATATGGTAACTCTATATCTAATAATTTGAGGAAGTCCCGCACTGTTTTCCAAAGTGGTTGCACTGCTTCACAATCCTACTAACAATAAATGAGGATTCCAATATCCCTGTATCTTGACAAACACATGCTATTGTCTGTCTTTTTTATTTTAGCCATCTTAGTTGGCTTGAAGTAGTACCTCATTGGAGTTTTGATTTCCCTAATGCTGAGCATCTTTTCATGTAATCTGTAGTGATTTGTGTGTCTTCTTTGGCAAAATGTCTATTCACATCAAATCCTTTGCCTATTTTATTAATTGGGTTATTTGTTCCTGAACTGTTTCATTGTAAGACCTCTTTATGTATTCTGAATACTAGTCTCTTAACATATATATGATTTATAAATATTCTTCAGTTCTGTGGATTTTCTTTTCATCTTTTTGTTGGTGTTCTTTGAAGTGTGTAAGTTTTTAATTTTGACAAAGCCCAATTCATCTATTTTTCTATTTTCACTTATGCTTTAGTTGTCGTATCTAAGAAAACATGTCCTAACCCAAGGTAATGAAGATTTATCCCTGTTTTCAGCTAAGAGTTGTGTAGTTTTAGCTATTACATTTAGGTCTATGATTTGAGTTAATTTTGTATATGGTGTGAGGTAGGGATTCAACTTCATTCTTTTGCATATGGATATTAATTTGTCCCAGTGCCATTTGTAGAAAAGGTATTTTTTGTCCAATTGAATTGTCTTGGAACTCTTGTTGACAAATTAGGTTTTAAACAAATACCCCAAATATGAGAAGTATAGTATTAAAATATAATAGAAAAACACATATAGATATTACTGCTCAGATCAATGGCCAGATATCTTTTTAAAGGATCCATTCACATGCTTTTGGTTTTGTCTATACAGTTTTCCACGTGTATGCACCACATTCTTGGAACTGCACAAAACAGTAAGATGTTTCTAGTTCTTTTCTAGTGCTTGAGCCTGAGCCTGTTCTGTTCCGGCAGGATCTCAATTCTCTTCTCTATAAAATGGGGATACAATCATACCTTATACTGTTTTGTAAATATGGAATTAAGTGATTAGGTGACATGCTCAGGAGACTGGCATTTCTCAGGTGCTCCATAAATATTAGTTCCTTTCCCATACCCTGATCCCCTATCCTGGGGGAGCTTTACTCACACAGGATGTTACCATATATCTTTCCCTGTAATCTCCTTACTCCCAGCGTCTGGGAAGCTCTTTCAGGGTCATTTGTCTGGCTTTGTCATGTAGTGGTTCTATGACCCAAGAGATCAAGATGTAGTCAAAGGTAACAGCATGTACACATCTGTGTGACACCCCTCAGAAATGCTGGACTTATAGGATAATAATGGTGGACCCACTTTGCAGCCCTGCAAGTAAGTCCAAATCAAATCCTGTTTTCAAGGTTTCACCTAGTTTCCATAACTCTATAGTCCTATCCTGGCAATTTCCCTATCTGTCTTCATTTAATCTGTTTATTTTGGAGCAGGTAGGGGGTTCAACAAGTCTCCCTAACATTCCTGGCATGTGTCATTCTTCAATTTACCATTGTGTTCCTGCTCTCTGCGTCTCCCAGTTCTTTGCCTCAGGTGCCAAACAAATTGTGCAGTCAGCTGGATAATGCTCTGAATCTGTCAAGGGACTTGCTTCAGCAGCTCAGGGTCCTAGTGGATTATTAGCATGAGAAAGGGCTGCTGAGATCTAAGATGAGGTCTGAGGAGGAATTAATGGCCAACATGGGTAGCAATATTGCAAAGAACATCCTGAACATCCAGGATTTGCAAAATTCAATAGACATCAGTTGTGACTTCCATTTTAATATATGCATCTTTCAAACTGCTATTTTTTGCAGTCAACCACACCATCTCTTTTTGTTAAGGTAATTCAAAAGGGCTGATATGCCTCTGTGTGAGTGTGCATGTTAGTAAATGCTTTCTTCATCAACTGTGATTGTGTATGACTCTGTGTTTGGGAAGGAGGGAAGGTCTGATGAACATTTTTAATTTCGCTTCAATTAATGCATCAACCAGCAGTTTGCTCTAAAGCAAGATTTTTAGGTTATGTCACTGAAAAAGTCTTCTCTTTTCGTAAGTGCACCAGCTGGGATGCTCCAGGATGATTCTGCATAGCCTGTTCTAGAAGAAAGGAAATTGCAAGCTTCGATGAAACTAGACATTTTTCTTTGTCTTTATAATTTTTTCTCTTAGCAAATAACATGTATGTTTTTACTCACCAATCGAGTTACATATGCTGGCAACCACTGTCATGTGAAATAATTAATTGAATAAATAGGAATTTTGTGGAAAAGGTAATCATCATATTTAGGCTGGTTTGGATGAACATTTGAGTAGCAATGGAAATCTCAAAAAGACAGCCATAAAAACTTTATAAAAAAATGAAGCAGTCGGAAAAACCCTAAAATTTTTCTAGCCCCTCCCAAAGTAAGAGAACCTACAAATATGGGTTTGTGGTCTTTGTTACTTGCTCAACCTAAATTGTGAGTCTTCATGGGTATGTGAGCAAGAAATCCTTTGCAAGGCTGAATGGTACATGCTGCAGATCGAATGTTCTGAGAAGTAGAACTTCTGAGTGTGTGTCTTTGGAATGATTCTTGATGCCTGTTGATTGAGGAATCAGTGTTTTCTAAGCCTCTGGATGATGACAAAGTCATAGTGGATTTTCTAGTTAAGGTCTTTACTAGAAGAAAGCACTAATCCATAGGAGTCACACATGAAGTCCCCTAACATGTGGCAGGCACATTCAGGATTGAATTAAGTTGACAGTGCCCCTGCTCTCAATAGTGATAGTAGCATTTGCATAGTGTTTATAATGTGCCAAATAGTTTTATAAATGCTTTACACATATTAAGTCACTTAATCCTCATCAAAACCCTACAGGTAGGTTCTACTATAATCCCCACTTTATAGGTGAGAAAATTGAGGCACAGAGAGATTAGATAACCTATTCCAAGGTCATAGAGCTAGTGTTGGGCTGGTACTAAAGCCAGTGTGGCTCCCAAGGTTGAGCTTCCAATTGCCAGACCACACCACTTCTCAGAGAGCTTATCCTTGAGATGTGGGGGAAGAAAGACCATAAACATATAAACAGGTAAATAGTAAGATGACTAAAAATCCTTGGAAATACTCTGAAGGAAACAGAAAAAGAAAGTGTTCTTCAAAAGAATAACCAATATGTTTTGACCAGTGGTAATGACTTAAGCAAATCTCTTGGGGGTATAGTTTGGAATAAAAGGAACTAGATCAGTTTGTTAGTGCTGCCATAGCAAAGTATTGCAAACATGTTTATTGCCTCAGAATTCTGGAGACTAGAAGTCTGAGATCAAGGTCTTGCTAGAATTGATATCTCAAAGATACTGTTCCATGCCTCTCCCCTAGCTTCTGATGGTTTGTTGGCAGTCTTTGGCATTCCTTGGCTTGTAGAAGCATCACTCCCATCTATGCCTTCGTCCCCACATGTTGTTCTCCCTATGTGTGTCTGTCTCTAAATTCCCCCATTTTACAAGGACACCAGTCATATTGGATTAGGGGCCACCCTTCTCTTGTATGACCTCTGCTAATTACATCTGCAACAAATTTATTTCCAAATAAAGTCACAATCCAAATAAAGTTAGGATTTCAAGATATGAATTGTTGAGGTATATAATTCAGTCTATAATAGGAACCCACAGAAAGCGGTACTGATGGTGCCTTAAAGATAGTTATTTTAAGAGTCTTGCTGTTGGTAGGATCTCTTAAGGGAAATAAGCTGAAAGGCAGAGTTATCTTTGAACAGAAAGGCCACAGCTGAATGAAGGAATAAGCAAGTTACCTTTGTGTTAGAAGTTGACATGATGGATTTATCAGGGACCTGCACTTGGGATGTTGTTTCAGTTGACCTTTAAATGTGCAGCTTCAGTCATGTTTCCTTCCTTGTTCTCTTTGTAAACAACAGTCAGCACTCGTGAGAGTAGTGACCAGGGCTTAAGAGGTAGACTGAGGGATGAGTGACCCCCAGGGATCAAACACTTAGCTTGGTGCTCATGAGCCTCTGGCTCCATCAGCTTAGGCAAGTGGAATGGAAGAAAGCAGTCCAAACCTAGAAGTTTGTGGGTAAGCCCTGGTTGGAACACTGAAATTTTCCACAAAAAAACAGTGTCTCACATGATTGTGAGACCACTGTTAGCCCTTTTGTCTTAGTCCATCGGTGCTACTATAACAAAATGACTAAGACTGGGTAATTTGTAAACAACAGAAATTTATTCCTCCCAGTTCTCGAGGCTGGGAAGTCTAAGATCAAGGAGCCAGCAGGATTGGTGTCTGGTGCGAGCTGCTCTCTGCTTTCAAGATGGTGCTTTGTCACAGCATCCTCTGGAGGAAATGAATGCTGTGTCCTCACAAGACAGAAGGGACAGAAGGGGCAAACGTGCTTCCTCCAGCCCATTTATGAGATCACTAATCCCATCCATGAGGATTGATTCCCTCATGGCCTAATCACCTCCTACAGACTCTACCTCTTAATAGTGCTGCATTGGGGATTAAGTTTCCACATAAATTTTGGAGTGGACATAAACATTCAAATCATAACATCCCATTAGCACTGTTAGTTCACCTCTTAACCAAATAATGGCACCAAAGTAAACACAGTAAATCTGAGCCTGAGCAGTAAGCCATGAGGAATAAGAGCTAAAGGCAGACAACGAGGTTTCAGTTATTTGGCTGAGTATAGCCCAGACATTAAAAATATTGGCCTTTTAATTAAAAATAATAAAAATATCTTTAACACCTTCTGTGCACCCCCTACCATTTCCTAGCCCCCTTTCCTTTTTCTTCAGCTTAGCAAAGCATGTGTTTCCACTGGTCTTGCCCTTCTTCTAAGATTATTCCTTAAATGGAAATTGCCCTCTTCCCCAATTAAATTTTCCAATCCCTCAATAAAAAGCAACACTTCAGATGAGGATTTGGATCAATAAAGTTGGACAAATCCACTTGAATGTAGTATTCCCAACCTTGGCTGTACATTTAAAAAATACTGGTGCGTGGGTTTCACTTAAAAAGATTTTGATTTAATTGGTGTAAAGTATGGCTTGGGCTTCACAATGCGTAAAGCTCCTCAAGTGATTATAAGGAACGGCAGAGTTGCAATCATTGCTCTAATGTGAGAGCCTCAAATGAAGGTTATTGTATTAGTCTGTTTTCACGCTGTTGATAAAGACAAACCCGAGACTGGGCAATTTACAAAAGAAAGAGGTTTAATTGGACTCACAGTTCCATGTGACTGGGGAGCCCTCACAATCATGGCGGAAGGCAAGGGGGAGCAAGTTTCATCTTACATGAATAGCAGCAGGCAAAGAGATAATGAGGAAGACATAAAAGCAGAAACGCTGGATAAAAACCATCAGGGGTGAGACTTATTCACTACCACAAAAACATTATGGGGGAAACCACCCCCATGAATCAATTATCTGCCACTGGGTCCCTCCCACAACACGTAGGAATTATGGGAGTACAATTTAAGATGAGATTTGGGTGCGGACACAGAGCCAAACCGTATCAGTTAACATTAACCCTGAGGGATCTGAACAGGCTGAAAAGTTAAACTGTGTGACAAAGTGAACATCATATTGGTAGTCTTGAGATGAAAAGTAGCTTGGGGAGGGGGTAGACAGGGTACTTTTTGTCAATGAGAACTCCACATGGGTGAATTGATGGGCCTTTGGGGCCACTTATCCTTGGAGCAGTGCTGTTAATATATCCCTACATTGCATGGCCTTTCCTCCACTTCTATTTCTGAATCCACTAATTCCCTATATCAGCCTTTAGGAAATTCTGGAGCTCTGGAGTTTTGATGGATACCGTGAGTATGTGTGGTGTATGGAGGTGGGAGGCAGGTTGCAGTGGCAGACAAAGCCACAGATGTTTCTGTGGCTGGCTTGTTTGATAGTCAGATGTTTACATCAGGGACTTCTTGTGTAGTCTAAGTAAATAGTGGAAATTATCAGCTTGTATACCTTGCGAGTAAACCAGGGTGGAACCTCCCATTTCAAACCAGAGTCTCTCAAATCACAGATGTCCGGCTGATGTAAAGAATGAAAAATTGTATCCTCTACAAATGAAATTCAATTTGGATTGGAGCTGAGAGTCAACTAAGGACTGCTAGGATCCTAATAGCAGGTAGGAGCAGGAGGGATAGGGAGATTAGGTTTGCCACTGCCTTTAATTAGCATCTTCTTTAGTGCTGTGAAGAAGGGTTACATGGGACATTAATTAAGTTTGCAGCTGATGCTAAACTGGGATACATTTCAAGGGCTAATGAGACCTAGAAGTAACACACAAGAGCTGAGGGAGGAAGAAAACAAGATTCCTTTGAAGAAAGCATCTTTTCCCAGCTGGAAGCATTGTACCCAGTGAATATAGGTCCTCACTAAGAGGACAGTGCCAGAAAGGAACCAGGAACCATGGTATTTGACAAAGTCTGGAATAAAAGCCTGCTTCTAGGGATCTTTCATCTTGAATATCTGTTAGTTTTTGTAAAAAGAAATTTATTTTTCCCTAAAAATTATCTTTTGGTGGATTACAAGATAATAAAGCAGTGTTTCTCCAAGAATGATCCCCGGACCAGCAGCATCAGCATCACCTGGGGAATTGTTTGAAATGTATATTCTCGAGTCCACCCCAGACCTAGCGAATTAGAAACTGCATTTTAACCGTTTTAACAAGCCCAACAGGTGATCTCAAGTTGCAGAACCTCTGTAATAAGAACTCACACCAGGCACTAAAGAAGTAGGTCTTTTCTGGGGGCAGCTGTTTCCCCACCGACTGAACATTTATATTAGAACAGTTTCAAAGAATTTCAGGCCCCTTGAAATAGTGCTTTAGTTATTCCGGCCCTGTCCATGGGGTCGTGGCCCAGAAAGCTGAAAACAGGAATAGATGCTGATGTGATCTCTATTCGTTTAAACTCGTGTCTGGATCAGCCCTGAATGTGAGAGCTGGAAGGGGCCTGGAGATGACCTTGTTCCAGCCTCCCCACCTTCAGATGAGAATGCAGAGAGGCAAAGTGTTTTGCCTGTGGTCACCTGTGAGTGTAAAAGGATGTATCTGATGCCAGTGTAGGAAAGTCTTATTAGGGCTGAGTTGCGACAGGAATCCTTGTCTTTTGACTCCTGGTCCGAGGCCTCGCTTCCCCATGAGAGGGAACTCATCTTCCAGTTGATAGATGTAGGTGTTTTAGAAGTCTCAGGAGTGTCTTTATTCCACATTGTTTGTGGCACATCCGTGGGCTGATGGAGGGGAGATGGGAAAAGGGTGGTTTTGCCATGCTTATGTTCTGAGCTTTCCCTTGCTTTTATAACAAGACAGGTTCCCCCTCCTCAGCAAAGGGAAATCATATACACTAAAGTACTTATTTCTACAACTTGTCAGTACACATTTATTGATCACCTGCTAAATGTGCCTGGCACTGTGCTAAGTGGTTTGGGAGTTACATAGATGAATGAGGCTCAGATTGTGCCATAAAAATGTTTATTATTAGGGTGACCATTTTTGTTTTTCATCCAAAGCAGGACACCTTTTGAAAACCAATGGGAGCATTGATCATATTTACCCTGGGACAATAGATGTAAACTAGGATTGTACTCAGCAAACCAGGATGCATGGTTACCTTGCTTATAGATGAATAGGAAATGCTGAAAAACACATCATTCCTAGTTAAATGAAGCAAGTGTCTGTACAAAGCATTTTTATGTAACAGACATACCCAATGTTATGAAAACATGAAGGAGGGAAGGGTCAGGACAGGCTTTTCAGAAGAGGGGGCATTTGAGTTGGGCTTTTAAGTTTGGATAACATTTCAATTGCTTTGAGTAAACAAGTGTGCATGTGGGTGTTTTCTGTGCAAATGGCGATGAAGTTAAAAATTCAGAGTGTGAGAGGAGAGTGGTGATTATCTGGTGGAGATGGAGGGTATGCAGGTCATCAGTATGTGGGATGTGACAACAGAGGAAGGTGAAAAGTGGGGGAGTGGTGGGTGAAGCCGCTGGAATCTAAAATGCTGGATGATCATCAATTGGATATGAGCAATTTCCTCCAATACATGTAGCTCAATGACTGAAAATAAGTAGCAGAGAATGCTAATTACAGGTTTTATTTCATGGGTTAGTTGAGGCTGACTCCCTTGTTGGCCTGTGTTTATGGCTGTAGATTGGAAGGAACTGGATGTACTTTACAGAGCTTAGTTCTTTACAGCATACGTTTAAGAACTTCACTGATGTCTCCCCACTCTACCAGCACTGAAAGATATCCTTGGAATGGAAGCGTCTGAAAAATGAGCTGAATGGAAGGCTAATTTATCATCAGCTCCTCAAGGAAAAGGAAGTGCTATTATTTCGTAGTGATTTTTTTTTTTCCCTTAGGTTGTGTTGTCGCCTTGGTTTGAAAAAGTGGCAGTAAGTTTTTCAGAAAGGATCCTTATTTTGATAGATGTATATTTTGATGAAGAGACAGGAAGCAAAAAATGAAATTTTAATATTTCTTCTCTTTCGTCTCATTGATTTCCATTCTCCTCTCCAATTGTTCCTGTCAATGCCACCGAAGTTGTCTACATGGCTGTCTCCATTGCTGGTCTCAGTCTTAATCTTCCCTGACATACCAGCAGCATAGTTGATTACTTCACTTGGTTTCCAATACATCACACTCTCTTCACTTTCGTCCATCCTTAATGGTTGCTCCTTCTCAGTGTTCTTTGATAGTGTTTACCCTTCTGGGAGAAGTCTCTGCATTGGAATGGGCTAGTCCTTGGGCATCTTCTCTTACATATCTGTACTCACTCCATTGGCGATTTCATTTAGTCTGAAGGGTTTAAAAACCATGTCATCTCCTGATCTCTTTCCTGAGTGCTAGATTCTATTATCAACCATATATTAGCTATCTCCATTTAAATGAATAGAGACATCCCAATTTTAACATGCTCAAACATGAATCTGCTCTTTTCCATAGATTCTTCATCCAATCCACCAGAAAATCCTAGAAAGCTTGCTTTACCCTTGGAATGTCTCTAAAATCTGATCATTTCTTTCTAACTCCATTGCAACCTCCCTGGACCAGGCTACCGTCATCACTAGCCCCTGGATTACTTTAATAGCCTCTTACCTAGATTCCTGCTTCCGTATTGCCCTTTACACTGTATTCTCCACACAGCTGTGGTGATTTTTCAGAAGTGTGACAGATCATGTCACACTTCTGGTCAAAACCCTTCCGTGATTTTTCATCTTATGTTGAGTAAAAGCCAAAGACCTTATTTCGTACTGATTCTTTTGAACTCACTCCATCCCAGCCTCACTGGCCTTCTTCCTATTCTTTCATTACCCCAGGCATTCTCCTGCCTCAGGGCATTTGCACAGGCTGTGCCTATCTAGGATACTTTTCCTTCAGATAGATGTGCGGCTCACTCCATTCTCTCATTTGTTTCAAAAGTCACTGTTGTGGGTTTTATTCTACGGAAATCAGACTCTGAGATGATGTTTGGCATGCAGGATATTATTCAGAAAGCTCTTGGTATCAACGTGTGTGGAAGGGAAGAGAAGGAAGCAGGAATGGGCGGAAGGAGAAATCAAGCTGTGACCAATGTTTAAAACAGCCTTGCCCAATTCTACACTGAGCTCTGGAGCTAACATGGCCTGTCAGAGTTGTCTCCCATTGGGCTGAAAAGTGCCACACCTTTATGTACCCTTCTATCAGGACAGACCCTGGGTGAGGTGGCTTTCTGCAGCTGTGGCAAGCCCTGAGGGGTAGTCAGCATTTGTACAAGCTGCGTGACAACTCCTTCCTTGAAGGAGAATCTGGACATGATGTGTCCATCATTGTCACCTTCTCAGTAAGTCTTATCTTGACCACTGTATGTCTGCTTGCAAACTGCATCTTACTTCCTGCACCTCTAGATCTCTCTTACCTCATTCTATTTTTCTACAGTACTAATTATGATTTAACAAACCACGTCATTTATTTACTCAGTTTTGTGTTTATTGCGTTTATAGTCTGTCTGTCTTGATGATAATGTAGGGTCCATGAGGGCAAATACATATATATATATATATATATATATATATATATAATTTTTTTTCAGGTATCTTTTTTTATTATTATTGCACTTTAGGTTCTGGGGTACACGTGCAGATCTTGCAGGATAGTTGCATAGGTACACTCATGCCATGGTGATTTGCTGTCTCCATCCCCCCGTCACCTACATCAGGCATTTCTCCCAGTGTTATCCCTCCCCTAGCTCCCCACCCCCCGCAACAGACCCCAGCGTGTGCCATTCCCCTCCCTGTGGAGGGCACATATTTCTATCATTTGTTCACGGGTATATAATGAGTGCCTAGAACTGTGCCTGGTGCTAGTGGACAGTTAATTGTTATCTGTGAATGAATGATGTTTGGTGAATTCTAGCTAATAATCAATGCAGTATAAAACATGGTTAGAAGTCAGTGATGAAAATAGGAGATGAACTTTGGCTTGAGTTTCTGGTGTTCACTGCTGTGCAAAAGAAGAGAGATACCAAGAGGTGTTTATTATTTCTAATAACTTTTTTCTGTTTTCTACAGCTATTCACAAGCCTCTGGTATTTGGTGACCTGTTTCTGACCTGCACTTGATTAACTCAGCTTGGGGACCCCAAGGGAAAGAAATGAGTAATGACATGTAGAAGTCTGCTGACCCATACCAAGTGTGCTTCTTCTAATATTTATGAAGACTGGCATTTCGTTTATATCAAGTTATTATGTACTATATACATATATATATATATATATATTTTCATAGTATGCTAATGCTAACAGGCAGGGCACGTTAAGATCAATAGATATCTTAACAGTTGGCCCATTAACCCCTGATGGTCAACATAATTTGGTAATGTAGACAACAGTTCAACAATAGCAGGGATTGCGATAGAAAGGAAAGAGAGCGTTTAGCAGAGCAAAGATGTAAATTCCTTTTGTTACCACTGACTGCACTTGCAGGTCATGTCAGGTCAGGTTTTATTGCTCATGGCTAAAGGCCAGTGCAAGATTTACAGAGCAAGAAAGAGGCTCCAGGGGAGACCAGTGTGAATTATAGGGTCAGCTGGAGAGAAGCATGAAAGTGGTTAGCATGTCAGAGGTAATTTTTATAAAGGGAATCATCAGACCACTACCTCACTGTCAGTTTTATTATGAACTTTTAAATTTTATTATGAAGTTTTTTAAACATTTAGAAATATGTATTTAAATATTGCTGATGGGTCCATTGAAGAAAATCTGGAGATATAGAAAATCATATAAGAGGAAAATAAAAATCACCCATTGAGAACTCCTGTTAATATTCTACTATATTTCCTTCTAGACTTTTTTCTACATACCCATTCACTTGCACCTCTATACTTATACAAATATGTCTTTTCATTTTTTTTCCCTAAAGCTGCAATCAAATTGCGGATACTACTGCATGTCCTCCTTTATTTACTTTTAACATTGGCTCTTTAGCATATTCCCATATTATTAAATCTCTGTGACTATTATTTCTAATTCAAATATCATAAGGGGTAGCATGTGCACACCTGTGTATTCCTTTTTACCAGTCCTCTATTTTACATTTATGCTGTTCTCAAATATTTGGTATTAAATAATATTGCTATGACCATTCTTGCATATATGCCATTTTGCACATCTTTGACTATTTTTTAAGGATGATTCTCTAGACGTGGAATTACTGGGTTAAAGGATGTAGCTACTTAAAAGGTTCTTTATGCCCATTGTCATACAAGCCCCTGAATGGCTGCTTCCATTTGTACTTCCGTTAAGAAGTGTGTCAAATTGTTTCAATACCATAGATAACACCGGAAATTCTCAGTATCTGTATCTTTGCCTGTCTGGGTTAAAAAATGACGTTTTATTCTAATTTAAATTTCCACTTACCGAGTGGATTTTTTTCACATTTTGTTGGGTCATTTGAATTTATTCTTCCATAAAATGTCTGTTTTTGTCCTTTCCCCATTTTCTTTGGGGGAACATATATTTTTCTTATAGATTCTTGTTTTTCCTAACTTAAATATATATGTATTTATTATAAAATATTCAGAAACTACAGGACAAAAACAAAGAAAAATCTGTAGGGAATAAGGTAAAGCTTCTTCACTCTCTAAAGGCTTACTGAAAATCAACTGACAAAAGACCATGTAATAGGAGAAAAGGCACACAAATTTATTAACATGAACATGGGAGAATCACAGAGTGATTACTCCATCACACAATGGGGTACAGATGCTTATATCTACATCCTTCTTAGAGGAAAGGGAAATGGGAAAGTATGGACGATTTTAGTGAGATAGTAAATGATTTTTTGGGGAATTTGATGGGCTTGAAAAACATACAATGCCCAGGACAAAGTTTGTTTGGCCTGCAGAGCAGACAATGATTTGTGACAAAATTCTGTCCAGGTGCATTGGCAGACATCAGTCATTCTTCCTGTGATATGCGCTTAGTTAATGAAAACTCCAGGAAATGACCAGAAGTAATTGTTTTTTTCCTTTGGTGAGTTTGTTGGTTAAGCAGATAAGGAAATCAGAAAATAACTTCATCCTATGATTTTCTAAAGACAAAGGATTCAAAGACAGGAGGGGAAGGGACATCAGAGAGCCCTTGAGGCTTCTTTTGTTCAGCATATCAAAACACCCTGTTTTGGGGTATCAGTTTCTGAGACCCCCAAAGACCATCCACAATCCCATGACTCAGAGACAACATTAGTATTTTGATTTGTTTTCCTTTTAGATGTATATGCATTTTTATTATGTATATAATTTTACAACTTTAGATTATAATATTCATTTTGTTTTTATCTGTTTTTATACTTCCATCAAAATTTATATATTTTTATCATTTTGCAATTTGATATTTTAACTCATCAATATGTCATCCATTCTTGTTAATACATATAAAATTCTTTATTATTCTGAACTAGTGTATAGTGTTCTAGATTGTGACTATTCCACAGTTCATTTAATCATTTCTTCATTGAAGGTCATTTAGGTCGTTTTTAGTTTTATTTATTTTTTGCTATTATTTTAAAAATGTAATACTTACCATCTTTTTATAGAAATCCTTTTTGGTTTCCTTGGGATTAATTCTTGGCTGTTGAATTACTTGATTGAATACATGAACTTTAAAAAATTTGTTGTTTGCCAAATTAACCTTCAGAAAATTTCTAATAGTTTACATGACCATTAGCATTATATATGTCCATTAGTCTAGGCAGTTACCAACACTGAATTGTATTTTAAAAAATCTTTGTCAATAATAAAACCATAAAACTTTTAGAGAAAAACATTGGCAAATATATTTATTACCTTGTATTGTTTGAACAAGACTAATAAAGGACTGACCATAAAATAAATATTTTAAAGGTGATATGTATTAAAATTAAAGACTGATATTCATCAGCAAAAAGGAAAAGGCAATCCAAAGAGGAGGAGATGGTACTCATAGTACACATATCTGACAATAGGCCCATATCCGGAATATATAAGGAACTCTAATCAGTACAAAAAAGGCATACAACCCAAGAAGGAAATGGACGAAAGACTTGAACAGATGCTGTATAAATACGTATACCTATGGCCAATAAACATAAGAAAAAGTGCTTATTTTCATTATATTCAAGGAAATGCAAATAAAATCCAAACTAACACAGCACTACAAACCCACTAGAATGGCTACAATACAAAATAATGGAAAGCACTAAGTGTTGAGGATGTAGAGCACTTGAAACTCCCATACATTGTTGGTGGGGGTGTAAGTTGGAACAGACATTTTGGTCAACTATTTGACAGTATCAACAACCCTGAAAAAGTACACACCTATGACCCTGCAATATTATTTCTAGGTATATATCCAACAGAAATGCGTACTCTGGAGCACCAAAAGACATTGTGAAAAGAAAATAAAAAGTCAGGGCCCCAAATCACTATGCCAAAAGGAAAAAGTTAAGCTGAGAACTGAGTCATGCAAAAAATTGCCTTTCCTTTTGTTTCTAAGCAGATAACTACAGATAAAAGGTTAACTATCTCCACAGGTTGGTTTGCTTTATCTTAGGTAAAGTGCAGATTTACTGAATGCCAGAGGAATACATACTTGACTATTCCCCTACCTGCTTCTTTTCTATTGCGACATGTGAATTCAGTAATATGACCATACCGTCCCTCTTTCTCCAGTCTGGTCTTCCCCTTTAAATACTGAAACTCTCAATATCATCTTTGGAGAAATGCACAGACCTCCCTCCCAAGCGTGTTCTTAACCTTGGCAAAATAAGATTCTAAACTGATTGAGAACTGTCTCAGATATTTTTGGTTTACAAATTGATGACCAAGAGAAGGGATTCTGAGTGGAGGTGGCCCTGACCTCTGATGAATCTTTAATCAGTGCTAGATATCAGTGAAGTGGTGTCATTGTCTGGAGTAAATATGCAAGGTTTGTTGTCTCGTGCCAAGGGAATTGAGGATGTGGACACACACACAAGAAGTGAGTTTAGGAGCGATGGTTTAATAGGCAAAAGAAAGAGAAAGGAGAACAGCTCTCTCTCCTGTGCGAGAGAGTGGCATGTAAATGGGACTTCCAGCTTATGGCAGAGTGTGCAGGGTTTTATAGACAGCCTTGAGGAAGTGGCATCTAATTTACATAGGGCCCACAGATTGGTTGGAGCAGGCATGACATTTACATAGCGGGCAGGGAAGCTGGCTGCCCCACCCTAATCTCATTATGCAAATTGAGTCTTTGCCTGGCTAGCAGCAAGTTGACTGCTCCTGACTGCCCACGTGATTGAAAAGGACGAGGGAAGATGGAGCCACCATTTTGAACTTGCCTATTCCCAGGTAGCCTTTTCCTATTGGCACAGCTGCCAGCATTGGCCCGTACAAGCGCCCTACTTGCTTGTCTATGTCTGCAGCTTGATTTTACAAGCTGCTCTTTGCTAGAAAATAATGATTTTGGGACTGCTTTTCATTAGAAAGCCTTATTGAGGACTTTCTTACCCTCACTATCTGCCTAAATAATTTCTATTTAACTCTTATATCACAAGCTCGAGCTATTTTTATTGTTCAAACCAACAGGACAATTTGCTGAGGCCTGGGAGCACCCCTCTCCAGAGAAAACTTGATCTTCCAAAATTTGGTTGAGATCTAAGTCTTATTTTGCTGTGTAACTCCCTTTCTGGAGTTTTGTTTACTTCCCACAAGGATGGTGAGTTTTCCTGCTTCCATGATGATTTAGAGCTGCTCCATCTGGAGCTTCAGCTCACTTTCACCGTGCTTCCAACATGGAAGGCAAGTTTGGGCTTTTCCACCTTCTGAGATGATAGCAGTTTTCTACCAGGGCCCCATTCTTAGGTAAGAAGCTGAATTGGGGTTTTGTCTGGGAAATTCTCCTTGATGACTGAAAGTTAAGATAAACAACAAGCTGATCTTAATTTCTCCTTACCATTAGGATGCTAAGTAATCATATAAATTGTGTGATCATTTGTTTTGCTTAAGTGGTTTTTCTTTCTTTCTTTCTTTCTTTTTTTCTTGTTTTTGTTGTTTTGTTGTATTTTTCCCATTGAGTTTGAGCAAACTCTACATGATTTGGTCAAATTTGAAAGATAGCTCCAAATTATGGGGATCAAGGTCTCTCAATTGGCTAAATTCCTGGAGCTAAAAAGTGAAAGGGGAAAAAAACCTGGCTATCAAAAGAAAAAAAAAAGATTCTGATTACCCGAGAGGCTTTATTTACACAAAAGACCCCCTTTTGCTAGCCAAACCCAGACTGAAAGAGCAACGGCAGTAACCCTATGCTGTAGTTTAGTAGCTAAGATTCTGCCCTTTCTTCACCATGACAGTCTGGGTTTGGTTCCTAAATCAAGTCCTTTCTGATTTGATATTTGTGTTACTTTTGAAATATCAGCAGGTTGTCCCAGCAGAAATATGGTAATAAGAGATTTTAAAGGATTTTTTAAAAGAGCTCAATGGGTAATATATATATATATATAGTATATTATATGTGATAAATAAATATGTAATATATAAATATATATAAATATATATGTATGTATATAGAGAGAGAATCTTTCTGGTTTTTTTTTTCTTTCCTAGGATCTTGTTTTTTGATGAAAAGTTTCTTTTTCTTCTCAGTTGACTGAATTCTGTTTTCTCAATTTACTTCTCCCTATCTTTCCTGCCTTTTACCACCCTCTGCTGCATGAGAGATCTAAGACATTTCTAACAGCCTGAGATTGCTTAAAGAAAACAGAACATGCCAGACTCGTTTTTGGGAGAAACGTTTGTTTTTCCTCATGGACCCCAAGAGTGTAAACAGAGTCCTCTCATATCTGAAACTGCTAGCTTTTTGCTGAGATAGAGACCCTAACCCAGGTAGCACTGAAGGAATTAAGAAAGAGAGAGAGTGCAAAGTGGGACTATCAGGGAGCTGATAGCCTTCCGAGCTGAGAGTCTCCAGCAGAGTCTGACCCACGTATTTATTCTCTCTGAACACATGATTATTATTAACGAACAGGTGTTCTGTGTTTTCTCATAGAACAAAAATAAACCAGCCAAGCAGCTGGTGCCTGCTTACCACTAATCAAAGACAAACTAGAAAATATTCTCCACAAGGAAGCCATGCGGGCAGGGTCACATATCCCATGCCTAAAGAATTGTTTTAACTGGTGTATGACATGCATATACTGTTTTGCTACTTTAGAATGCCCCAAGCAGTTTTCTGTTTGGGGAGCCGGCTCAGTTCTCCTTGCCATAGTTCTCAGCAAACAATATTATCATACACGTTAGGACTTGTCTCACAGCTTTTTGTATTGTATTATCTGATTTTTTTTTTTTTACTAAAATAGTTATTACTGCAGCGGCCATTCTGTATTTAAGATAAGAATGGGCACAGTTTAAAGGTAGAGAAATGTCTTTGTAACAAAGTGCAGTATAAAAGCTTTACATGGCTTAGTCCCATGATATCTCTTTTTGGATTTACTGGTCAAGCAGTTTTATATTTATCTCTGCTAGAGATTATAAGGTGTCAAAATTCAGTCCAAAAGAGAATTATTTTTGTGTAATTTTTCATAAATAAGGCATTTAATATTGGTTTAATAAAAATAGCTAAATTCCAAATTATCAGCCAACAAAAATAACCATTTATTTAACTTTATGTTCTTACCTAGTTGAACATTTGAAATTCACAGGCTATAAAACTGGTTAACAGGAAAGTAACTTTAAATGATGACTATCAATTTTCATAAGTAATCTAGATAAACTATTAAAACGTAATTAAGTAAATGTAATGAAATAAATGCTTATAAATAAATTTGTCATGTAATTTAGAATCTATGATTATATTAAATTAAAAAATAGATATTCATTAAATGTCTGGATTACTTCCAATTTTTTAAAAAACATTATATTACAGGAAAACATTTCTCTAAAAAATTTATTCTCATTAAAAGGAAATAATTTTTGTCTAATTCAAAGGTTAAAGGTTCTTTATGAAACAAGGTAAAAGGAACCAGTAAATAGAGATGTAAAGAAAGTTTTATATATATAAAGACATATTTTCAGTAGGAAAGGTTTAAAAGAAAGTAATTTTTATGTGATAGAATCTTTTATGGTAAGTTTCCATCCTAAGATAAAATGGTTATTTAAGAAACAGGGATGTTTAGGATAAAGCAGGAAATCCAAGCAGGTCATAAATGGTTTGTGTAAATCATAATAAGCTTTGTAAAAAGAAAACTCATGAAAAAAAACTTTATGTGATCAAGTTGGCTATAATTAAAAGGAAATTATTTATATAAACGGTTTGTGTAAACGATAATAAGCTTTGTAAAAAGAGTATTTATAAAAAAAACTTTACATGATAAAGTTGGCTATAATGAAAAGGAAACTACAATAGTCTTCCTAGAGATTGAGCTTTGATATTAAACATACATTCATACACTAAAGAATTGGTTAGAACAACAAAATGTTCTCATGGTATTGATTTACTCTTAATAAAATTACAAGAGATTTAGATTTTTCTTGACCCAGAAGTTTAACTTTTATTGCATCTTACTGTTTTCAACTTTCTCTCCCCTTTGAGAACGCCTGAGATAATAACTCACTCCAACTTTTTCATCAGCTTCTCTAAGGTTTTTTTTCCCCTCAGGTTCTAACTGCTGTTGTGGTCTGATGCTAAAAATGTTTCATCTTAAAGGTCTAAAGGAAATGTTTTTCTTCCAATATGACATTCTGTTCTCTTGGCTTTTTAAAAATATGTCTAGATTGTTTTATGAAATGGAAAACCTTCTCTTATGACCCAGGACACACTCTTCTTATGTCTAATTAATTCACATATCCTTTTCATTAATTTTGACTTGCAGTTTATCTAAATGGATTCCCCAAAGAGGAAAAATGATCACACTACAGAAGGTCTTTTTTTGTTGTTGTCTTTTGGTAACTGTCCTAACAGATTTTATGTTTTATCAAAACAACTCCTATGTCATTGTTTTTAAGTTTTGATTTACTTAGGAAAACAGATTAAATTTTTAAAAAATTAATGTTATTACATTTATGTGACTTTCTGTATTGCTTTTAAGTTTTTTTGCACTGTTAAAATATAGGGCTTTGACTCCTGGGTCTAAAAAGGACACCAAGTCCTACTAAATCTTCAACACTAACAGCAGTTAAAACCTCATCTTCAGACACAGGAGAGGATAACAATCAAAATAAACTGTGTTCATGAAACAGAGGGCCAGAAATTAAATTATTCTACCCCTCTAGGCCCAGGGACTATTGCAGAACAGATGGGTACATGAGATTGTGAGGGCTGATTCTGAGAGAGAAAATTAGTTCAGAGTTTCTCTATAAATTAAACATTAATATCTAAGGCACACTGATGCAAGACCAGCATGTGGGCCCCTGTGTCAGAATAACAAGGTTTTCTTGGAGCATTAACCCATTCTTTAATAAAAAAAGTTTTTAAAAGCTTTATGAAATTACATCTTATGGTCAAGATGATTAAAATTTAATAGATTTGTTTATAAAATTTGAGAGACAAATTTAATTGGCCTCATGCTGTCTTTATTAGAGTTTATTATTTGAGAAATTAAGTCTCCCCTCTCAATAAAGGTTTTTGACTTTTAAAAAATCTTTGAGTTATCACTTTGGCTAAATGAATGACTTATTTTATGATGATCTGTGATCCTATTTTGTGATATCAAATATTTGAAACTTTTGATAATTTGACAAACTTTCCCAAGTCAAATTCCCAGTCCTTTTGGCCTCATTAATTATGTTTTGGTATTAGGTCTTCTGAAGTCCAAAAAAGACACATTTAACTTATTTGGTATAATAGAATCATACAGTAAACACTGTCAAATGTGAAATGATATTTAACTTTGTTTGGATTTTATTTATATAAATGTGTTATTTGTATGTATTTCAAAATTATATGAGAGTTCTGTGATTCTGATATGTCTTAGTATATGTTATTAGTAGTTGTGATTATTATATGCAATGGTTGTATACCACAGAAATAACCAAATTTCCTTGTCAATTGTGTCTTTAGCCATGGCTCTTCTAAGACCTTTGCCATCCATAATTGTTGCTTTAACTTGATCCTTTTATAGGGTGATTTACGATCAGCTGTAGAACTCTGAGGGTACTCTTAAATAAAGGTTTCTGACAACTTTAGAGATTCTGCCATTGGAATAGAGATAGTAACTTCCAGGACTTCATGAAGAGCTGATGTATTAATGAGGATTGTTGACCCGTTATCAAGCAGAACAGGAGTTAGTTGCATGGACTAAACTAACAGAAGATTAGAATAATCTTTTCTGACCTTTGGTTTAAAACATTTGCTGATTCTTTTTGTTTTGCTTTTCAGGGATAAGAAAGGTTTCTTTTCTTTTCTTTTCTTTTCTTTCTTTCTTTTTTTTTTTTTTTTTTTTGAGGAAGTCTCATTCTGTCACCCAGGCTGGAGTACAGTGGTAGGATCTTGGATCTCTGCAACCTCTACCTCCTGAGTTCAAGCAACTCTCATGCCTCAGCCTCCCAAGTAGCTAGGATTACAGGCACCTACCACCATGCCTGGCTAATTTTCTGTATTTTTAGTAGAGACAGGGTTTCACCATGTTGGCCCCAGCTGGTCTCAAAATCCTGACCTCAGGTGATCTGCCTGCCTCAGCCTCCCAAAGGGCTGGGGTTACAGGTGTGAGCCACTGCACCCATTCAACTTTCTGTTCTTTTAAGCTCTTTATAGCTTTTAATAATTGAGTAAAGTGTAGTCAGTGAGAAAAATTTAAGGCATAATTCCTTTCTCTCTACCTAATTTCTCCAAGATTTGGAAACTATCTGTGAGTATAGTTTATATATATCTTAATTATGGTAATATGGTTATTTGCATAAGTTCAATAAGAATCTTTTTTTTTTTATAACAGGGCATAATTGGAGACACTGGTTATTTTGCTAAGGCTTTGACTGGAATGACATTTTCAGATTTTGTTGAAAAAAATGAGCCTGACCTATAGAGCCGATAAAAGCCCCTTGGGAAAACTGGTCTCATACTTTGTCCTTTACAGGGTCCTGACCTATGGTAAGTAAAGAATACCATTTTCTCACAGGCCCAGGAACCCTACATTTTCTTGGGACCTTGAAAGGAGAAGAAGTCACCCAATTCATCCATAAAGGCCTCTGCAGACACAGAAAAATCCTTGGCTCGGTTTGAGGCTTTAAAAAAGGTCTAATCTTAGATTCCTTATGGAAAAGATTCCAGCAAAACCATTTTTTTAAGAGAGCCTGTAATAGCAAGTGATTATTCTCACTTATTATTTGGTTATGCAAATAAACAAGCCAAGAATAATAGGACTAAACCTTATTTTACAAATAAATTGGTCCTCCTATTTTGTCTTTGATACGATTGAGGAACTAGAGAGAGAAAAATTATGTTTCAAAATAAACTATAGTATATCTGTTATTACATTCTAGACTTGCCTAATGTTTTTCAATTTTTATTATTTTCTACAATTTGGACTGAATTCTAAAATTTTTCCTGGCTGCAAGTCTCCAAAATAGTGTTTTCAAATTTTTTCCTTCTTTTCCTTTTTTAATTCATTTTTCCCGATTTGAAATAACTAAAAATTAGGCTGTGCTTTTCTTAAAGCCCTGTAAACCGAAGCTAGACAACTTAAACTTTGGATGAAAATAACAGCAACTTATTTACATACATAAACCACTTTCATACCTGCCTACCCGTGTATGGACGTCAGAGTAATATGGCCTAGGTGGTCTTCCAGGATTGTTTTCACATTTTTTGTGTGTGTTGTTTTCGTTCTCTCTTCCTCTGCTTATTTTTTCTTTGTGGGATGTGAGACTTCACAACCTGTTAAAAATGATTATTCCTCACAATGTGGGATCTATCTGTCTCTAGCCAAGTGAGATCAAACAAAACCCAAGACCGGAGACTAATTTCCTTCTAAAATGTTTTCTCCAAAAGATTTTTTTAAAAGATAAGGGGAGACAAACATGAAAGGAAAATAAAGTCTCCAATTCACTATGCCAAAAGGAAAAAGTTACGCTGAAAGCTGAGTCGTGCAAGAAACTGCCTCTCCTTTTGTTCCTAAGCTGATAGCTACAAATAAAAGGTTAAATACCTCCACAGGTAGCTACTCTATGTTCATCTTATCTTATGGAAAGTTCCAGTTTGCTGAGTGCAAGATTAATACATAATTGACTCTTCCTCTATTTGTGCCTTTTCTCTTGAAACTGGTGGATTCAGTAATGCAAACATACCCTCCCTCTTTCCCCTCCAGCCTGCTCTTCCCCTTTAAATACTGAAGCCTTCCAAATTATCTTTGGAGAAAGACACAGACCTCCCTCCCAGGCCATGTCCTTAACTTTGGCAAAATAAACTTCCAAACTGATTGAGACCCATCTCAGGTACTTTTCAGTTTACAACATGTACTAAAATATTCAAAGGCAGACTCTTCTTAATAGTCTCAAAGTGGAAACTACCCAGTAATTATAAACAGTAAAATGAATACATTCTATTATATCCATAATGGATTACTTAACACAGCAATGAGAATAAATGATCCTTGACTACACTGTATAACATAGGTGAGTTTCACAAAAGTAATCTGGGTGAAAGAAGCCAGAAAAAAAGTACGTAGTATATGATTCCATTTTTATATAGGATTAAAAAGGCAAAACATCCTGTTAGAAGTTAGAGTAGTGGTTACCCTTGACCAGAAGTGGAAAACTGTGACTGGCAGAGAATATGAGGGGGCATCTGGCATGCAGGTAATTTTTTTAAAAACAGAAAACAGTTCATTGAGTAGCAGAAGCCAGATTACAGGGGGTTATAGAATTTAGGGTGGTAGTGAATTATATATGGGCAAATATGTTGTCTTCTAAGGCAAATCTGATATTTATTGGTTAAATTTATAGACTTTTCTTTCTCTGTGCACTACGCAAATGTAGTTATTTACTCCAATTCAGTGCTCAGTTCTGTGCTCTTTTCTAGACACTCACGGAGTGAGCTTATACATTCTTATGGTTTTAACTGCCTGTATGCTAATGATTTCTAAATTGACATTGTCAATTTTTTTTTTCTTCACACTTTAAATTCTTACAGTCCCTTGCATTGCAGACAGATGCAGGTAATGTTTTGTTTCTTGCTCTGAGTACTGTTAAATAGTTATAGGGATAGCTTTAGCTTGGGAAAATCCATCTAGCTGTGTACTTTTGATATGTACTCTTTTCTGTATGTGTAATATACTTCAATAAAAGGCTATTTTTAAGTGTATGTGATAGACCACAAGTCACATGCTATCATTGCTTCAATTTGCGTGTCTTTGATTTTTATAGAGATTGAACATTTTTTTCATATATTTATTGGCACCTTGCATTGTTTAATTTTTTACATTATTTATGTTTTTACTAATTTTTTTACAGCTTTTTTTGAGAAACAAAAAATAATAAGAAAAAGAATAAAGAAGAGGAAGAAAGAGGAAGAGGGAGAGAGAATGGGGGTATTGCTTTACTGCCCAGGCTAGAATGCAGTCTAAATATGGGTATGCCTGTAATTGTGCTTAATAATGGAGACATGACAGAAAATGAGGGAAGAGAATAACAAACAAGGAGCCAACCAACATTTCGTTTAAACTTCTAAATTGATATGACGTGGTACTGATAAGAGTGTATATTTTGTGTATTTAAAGTGGAGAGTTCTATAAATGTTAATTACGTTTACTTGTTCCAGATCTGAGTTCAAGTCCTGGATATCGTTGTTAATTTTCTGTCTCATTGATCTGTCTAATATTAATGTTGAAGTCTCCGACTATTATTGTGTGGGAGTCTAAGTCTCTTTATTAGTCTTGTATGTCTGGGTATTCCTGTATTGGGTGCAATATATTTAGGATCTTTAGCTCTTCTTGTTGTTGCATTGATCCTTTTATCATTATATAATGTCCTTCTTTGCTTCTTTTGATCTTTGTTGCTTTAACGACTATTTTATCAGAGGCAAAAATTGTAACTTCTGCTTTTTATTTATTTATTTTAGCTCTCTGTTTGGTTGGTAAATCTTTCTCCATCCCTTGTTTTGAGTCTTTGTGTATCCTTGAATGTGAGATGGGTCTGGATGCAGCATACTGATGGGTTTTAGTTTTTTATCCAAATTGCCTGTCTGTCTTTGGATTGGGGGATTTAGTCAATTTAAATTTAGAATTAATAATGATATATGTGAGTTTAATACTGTCATTTAATATTAGCTGGCTATTTTTCCCATTAGTTGATGTAAATTCTTCATTATATTGATGTTCTTTACTTTTTGGTATTTTTTAGAAAGGCTGATACTGTTTGTTCCTTTCTATGTGTAGTGGTTCTTTCAGAAGCTCTTGTAAAGCAGGCCTGGTGGTGATGAAATCTCTGAGTGCTTGCTTGTTCACAAAAAACTTTATTTTTCCATCACTTATGAAGCTTAGTTTGGCTGGATGTGAAATTCTGGGTTGAAAGTTCTTTTCTTTAAGGATGTTGAATATTGGTCCCCACTCTCTTCTGGCTTGTAGGGTTTCTGCTGAGAGATCTGCTGTAAGTCTGATAGGCTTCCCTTTGTGGGTAACCTGACCTTTCTCTCTGGCTGCCCTTAGTATTTTCTCCTTCATTTCAACCCGGGTGAATCTGACGATTATGTACCTTGGAGTTGATCTTCTTGAGGAATATCTTTGTGGTGTTCTGTGTATAACCTGGAGTTGAATATTATCCTGCCTTACTAGGTTGGGAAAATTTTCCTGAATAATATCCTGAAGCGTATTTTCCAGCTTGGATTCATTCTCTTCGTCACATTCAGGTACACCTATCAAGCGTAGATTAGGTCTTTTCACATAGTCCCAGATTTCTTGGAGACTTTGCTCATTCCTTTTTAATCTTTTTTCTCTAATCTTGTCTTGTTTTATTTCATTGAGTTGATCTTCGACCTCTGATATCCTTTCTTCTGCTTGATCAATTCGGCTGTTAAAACTTGTGCATACTTCACGTAGTTCTCGTACTGTGTTTTTCAGCTCCATCAATTCACTTATTTTCCTCTCTAAATTGTGTATTCTTGTTAACATTTCGTCAAATCTTTTTTCAAAGTTCTTAGTTTCTTTGGATTGGGTTAGAACAAGTTCTTTTAATTCACAGAAGTTTCTTATTATCCACATTTTGAAGCCTGCTTCTGTAATTGGAACACACTCGTTCTCCATCAAGCCTTGTTCTGTTGCTGATGAGGAACCGTGATCCCCTGCTGAGGGAGAGGCGTTCTGATCTTGGGTATTCTCAGCCTTTTTTGGCTGTTTTCTTCCCTTTGTTGTAGATTTATCCATCTCTGGTCTTTATAATTACCGTCTTTGTAATTGGGTTTCTGAGTGGACGTCCAACTTACTGATTCTCAGCGCCGAAATCTGAGCAACCCACTGCGCCGACTCAATCAGCAGTGATAAGATTCATGGTGCTTTTCTGACTCTGCACCAAGAAACGAGGCTCCGAGGCGCAGGCAAAACCGCCTCGCCGGTCACAAGAGTCGTGCTGGCGACCCGTGGAGCTCCTCCGCTGGGAATCTCCTGGTGCGTGAGTAACAAGAATTCATGTGAAGGTGTGGTGTCCTCTCGTTCTTTGCGCTTTCACTGGGAGCTACAATCCCGAGCTGCTAGTGATCAGCCATCTTGGATCTCTCCCGTTTTTACTAATTTTTATATGAAGAAATTTTTTTTATCTTTAACATCAAAGCTAAGAATGTTAACTTTTTGTCATTTATGTTACAAATATTTTTTCATTGGTCATTTTCCTGGCATAGAAAAGTACTTACTTTAATTTTTGTGTCATCAATTCCATCAATCACTTCATATTTTTTTAGTTTTCACTTATTCTTAAGTAACCCATATGTCCCCAGACCTCTTTAGTTTGTGAATACAAACACAATCACAATAACACTTCCATATTTTTGATTTGTAGCTCCCACCTGCTGAATTATAGGACCTCAGTCTCTACCTTGTTCTTACACACTATTATGTCGCCCAGGTTATTTCTGGGACTCCCTATGCTCCGCAGCCTCCTTGTTGAGAAGGGTATTTGTATCTATCTCTCAAGCTTCTGAGGATGCTACATCACCAGGCATGACCTCCGCTGTGTACATTACTCTATCTGGTACTGCCTCCTGGTGTTCTTACGGACTCGCACCCTGGAGGGAAGGTAGGTGCCCTTTGATTCTAACTGTGCTGCAGCCCTATGTGGTCCAGAAATTGGGAGAACGTCACTCATTCCCTAAACAGCAACAGGTGCTGTATGATCATTGAGTAGATAAGTATATAAATAGAAAGTTATCTCTATCACTGTGGTTTTCAAACTCATTAGCATCAAAATGTATGTATGTCAGTTTCTAACTTCTTTGTATGAAGTGTTTTACCCAACAAACAGCTGGCTGTGGTTTTTTCCGTGATGGCTTTAGTGACTCATCCAGCAGGCTTGCTAGTTTAAAAACATGACTTTGTAAGTGGTAGGAGGGTAGAAGCTGTTTAGACTCTTCTAAGAAGCTTATTTACTTCATCTCTGAAATTAAGCTTAGAATGTCTACAATAAGTAACTAATGTATCCATTTGTGCAGAGTAGTTTTGATAAGAATAACATGCATTTCTGAGCATTTATTTAATAAAGTAACTTTATGCTTTTAAAAAGCATATTGCAATCAAAGCTTTACAAGTATTAAGAAGGTTAAAAATGGCAAATCTGAGTACGAGAATCTTAAACTGTAGATGAAATGCTATCTGTAGGTGTAAAATATTAGTAAAAATGCATGAATATTTTTATCAGTTACTCTAAGATCTGCTTTTTTATTTTCTGTTATGCTAGTTTTTATATTTGCATCGTATGTTTTCCTGTTCTCAAGTCTTTTCCCTGATAAAACCAGTCAGAAGTTTGTCTACCTTATCAGCTTTTCTTTAACTTACTTAGCAGTTCTTTGATTGACTTAGTAATTATGTTTTCTTCATTCAATGCACTGATTTCTGTTTCTGTTTAATTAATTCCTTTCCCATCCATATCTTATTTGTGATTTTTCACAACCACTCGTGTTCAATCTTAATTCATTTTTATGCTGTTTTTACTTAGTAAGCTATTTCAAGCTATAAATTTGTCTCTGAACATTGGAATCAGCCATTAATTTTTAAAGTAGTGTATTGACTGTAATTATTTTTCCCTTAAGTGAAAACACGTTCATTATAAAAATGCAAACACACACATATGGAGGATAAAAGTGACATTCCCTCTTTTTGGATTCCTTCTCTGTAATACTTCTTTCCTTATCCAGAGATAAATACTGTTACTCCTTTGTCTATCCTCCCAGATCCATTTTTATGCATTGATCAATGTATGTGTATGTGTTCATTTATATTTGTATACATTACATATGTATATTCAGATATATAGCTTACGTATTATAAGTATCGTTCACATTATACAGATAGTTCTATAAATTGATTTCTCTTGTAATATGTTGTAGATATCTTAATTTCCACTTTCCCTCTAATATTTTGCCAGTTTACACTAGCATCTAGAGGTTTGCTTTTTAATATGCCATCCAACACTGTAGGGAATCAGTCTTTTCTAATTTTGGCAAAATTGATGAGTAACAAAGTATATTATTATGTTTATATTAATGTATACTTCTTTGATTATTAGTGAGATTAAAATAATTTAATTTGCTTATTAGCCACTAATATTTCTTCTATAAATTGCTTGCCCATATACTTTGCTCAATTTTCTATTAGGTTGTTTATCTTTTTCTGTTTTGTTTGACTAGCTCTCATTTTCTAAGTGGTTGATAAATAGCATTTGATATCCAACTTGACCCAACAATTATTGAGAGTGGTTCTATATTTCCAAGCAGTTGAGGATTTTTGGTTGTTGTTTGCAATGTTCCTATTTCTTTACAATTTTATTGCACTGAGATTAGAAATGTAACCTGTATCATATCTACTTTGTGGAATTTATTGAGGTTTACTTCATGATCTAATATGTAATCAATTAAAAATATTTCAGGCCAGGCATGGTGGCTCACGCCTGTAATTCCAGTACATTGGAAGGCGGAGGTTGCTGGATCACAAAGTCAGGAGTTCAAGACCAGCCTGACCAATATGGTGAAACCCCATCTCTATAAAAAAATTAAAATTAAAATTAAAAATAAAATATTTCCATGGATATTGATAATAGGTGTATTTCCTTTTGTGAATTATGTAGTACACATCAATCAAATCCATCATATTCCTTATATATGCTGATCCTTTATATCATCAGCATTATTTTTTCCCTAAATACGAGATAGGTTAGTGAGCCTGTTAGCCTCCTAGTGTTGTTTTGCTTTGTAACTGTATCCTTATATATTTAAAAAGTTTTTGCTTATATTACATTAAATAGTACAACTATTTTAAATGTATTACATTAAAAAATACAGCTTTTTAATGTAATGTTATTTAGCACAAATATTTTATGACTACTGTATCTTCATTTAAAGTTGTATATTTATTGTAAAATAACCTTCTTTATCTTACTTGTATTTTTCTATCTTCATTTGGTTTATTTTTGTTTGTTCTTTCTTTTCTTCCTTTGTTTTCTTGACACAGAGTTTCGCTCTGTCACCTAAGCTGGAGTGCAATGGCATGATCTCGGCTCACCGCAACCTCTGCCTCCTGGGTTCAAGCGATTCTTGTGTCTCAGCCTCCTGAGTACTTGTGATTACAGGTGCCCACCACCACACCCGGCTAATTTTTGTATATTTGGTAGAGACAGGGTTTTGCCATGTTGATCAGGCTGGTCTCAAACTCCTGACCTCGGGTGATCCGCCAGCCTCAGCCTCCCAAAGTGCTGGGATTACAGGTATGAGCCCCACACCCCGCCTGTTTTTTTTTTTTTTTTTTTTTTTTTTTAAACTTTGATAGCTTTAATCATTTTGTTTTAGGCTTGTCTCTTATTAACAGTGTATTTTTTTTTTTTTTAAGACAGTCTTGCTCTTGTTGCCCATGCTAGAGGGCAATGGCGCCATCTCAGCTCATTGCAACCTCTGCCTCCTGGTCAAGCAAGTCTCCTGCCTCAGTCTCCAGAGTAGCTGAGATTACAGGCATACGCCACCATGCCCAGCTAATTTTATATTTTTAGTAGAGACAGGGTTTCGTTGTGTTGGTCAGGCTGATCTCGAACTCCTGACCTCAGGTGATCCGCCCCACCTCAGCCTCCCAAAGTGCTGGGATTACAGGTGTGAGCCACCATGCCCAGCCAACAGTGTATGATTTTTGCCCTATATTACTTCAGTATAAAAATCTTTGTTTTTGTTTAAATAATGACTATGTGAGGTAATACATATGTTAATTAGCTAAATTTGGTCATTTGACAGTGTATACATATTTCAAAACTTCATGTTGTATACCATAAATATGTGCAATATCTATTTGTCTATTTTAAAAAGAATCCTTGCTTGTAAAATATTGGTGCTTAACTCGTACATATTTGTTGTTATGTCTGCTGGGTTTGCTCTTATCTTTGCCATTTTTTTCTTATGGTCCCTTTGTTTTTTTGTTTTTTTTTTTTTCTTTTTTTTTATTGCATTTTAGGTTTTGGGGTACATGTGATGAACATGCAAGATTGTTGCATAGGTACACACATGGCAGTGTGCTTTGCTGCCTTCCGTCCCCTCACCTGTATCTGTCATTTCTCCCCATGCTATCTCTTCCCACCTCCCCACCCCCCGCCCCTCCCCCATTTCCCCCCAACAGACCCCAGTGTGTAGTGCTCCCCTCCCTGTGTCCATGTGTTCTCATTGTTCAACACCCGCCTATGAGCGAGAATATACGGTGTTTGATTTTCTGCTCTTGTGTCAGTTTGCTGAGAATGATGGTTTCCAGGTTCATCCATGTCCCTATAAAGGACGTGAACTCATCGTTTTTGATGGCTGCATAATATTCCATGGTGTATATGTACCACATTTTCCCTATCCAGTCTATCATCGTTGGGCATTTGGGTTGGTTCCAGGTCTTTGCTATTGTAAACAGTGCTGCAATGAACATTCGTGTGCACGTGTCCTTGTAGTAGAATGATTTATAATCCTTTGGATATATACCCAGTAATGGGATTGCTGGGTCAAATGGGATTTCTATTTTTAGGTCCTTGAGGAATCGCCACACTGTCTTCCACAATGGTTGAATTAATTTACACTCCCACCAACAGTGTAAAAGTGTTCCTATTTCTCCACATCCTCTCCAGCATCTGTTGTTTCCAGATTTTTTAATGATCGCCATTCTAACTGGTGTGAGATGGTATCTCAATGTGGTTTTGATTTGCATTTCTCTGATGACCAGTGATGATGAGCATTTTTTCATATGTTTGTTGGCCTCCTGTATGTCTTCTTTTGTAAAGTATCTGTTCATATCCTTCGCCCATTTTTGAATGGGCTTGTTTGTTTTTTTCTTGTAGATCTGCTTTAGTTCTTTGTAAATTCTGGATATCAGCCCCTTGTCAGATGGGTAGACTGCAAAAATTTTTTCCCATTCTGTTGGTTGCCGATTCGCTCTACTGACTGTTTCTTTTGCCGTGCAGAAGCTGTGGAGTTTGATTAGGTCCCATTTGTCTATTTTGGCTTTTGTTGCCATTGCTTTTGGCGTTTTGGTCATGAAGTCCTTGCCTACACCTATGTCCTGAATGGTTTTGCCTAGATTTTCTTCTAAGGTTTTTATGGTATTAGGTCTGATGTTTAAGTCTTTAATCCATCTGGAGTTAATTTTGGTGTAAGGTGTCAGGAAGTGGTCCCTTTGTTTTATTTAATTTACTTTTGTTACATAGACTTGTTCTTTACTTTACCCTTCCAGGAATTTTGAAAACAGAATATTTTATAAATTCTAAGATACATATTTTTCACATTTTAATATTTCTAGAATTAAAATACATCTTATAATTTAGGATATGCCATAGTTTAATTTGCAACAGTTTCTTTCTTAACAGTCTATAAAAAAGATGTTTCTTAAAAATGATGTCTAACCCTTAGGTTAGATGAAATGCAGTATGTGCCATTTTTGTTTTACCTTATTTTTTTCAAAAGATTTGGAAAACATTTTTTCTAATTGAATCAAGAACAAATGACATATTATTTATTTAACTTTTCTAGCTTTCTTAAGGTTAAATTGACAAAAATGGTATACATTCAAAGTGTACAATATGATGTTTTGATATATGTATATATTGTGAAATGATTATGACTATCAAGCTAATTAACATATTCATCACCTCATATGGTTACCTTTCTTTTTATGTGTGTGGTGAGAACATTTAAGATCTATTAGCAAATTTCAGGTATACAATATTATTAACTACAGTTACCACACTGTACATTCAGTTGCCACAATGTATTCATTTTAATGACTTATTTCGTTAATATAATGTCCTCCAGGTTTATCCATGTTGTCACAAATGACAAGATTTCCTTCTTTATAATGACTGAATATTCCATTGTGTGTGTATATACATACATACATACATACATACATAGCACATTTTCTTTATTCATATGTTGGCAAACATTTAGGTTGTTTCCATATCTTGG
Source organism: Saimiri boliviensis (assembly GCF_048565385.1). NCBI lineage: Eukaryota > Metazoa > Chordata > Mammalia > Primates > Cebidae > Saimiri > Saimiri boliviensis. The sequence goes on from NC_133470.1 coordinate 41,907,008, forward strand.
CTATTGTGAATAATGCTGCAATGAACATGGGAGTACAGATACTTCTTTGAGATGCTGATTTTATTTCCTTTGGACATACACTCAGAAGTGGGATTGCTGAATCATATGGTAGTTCTATTTTTAATTTTTTGAGAAAGTTCTATGCTATTTTCCATTATGGCTATTCCAATTATATTCCCAACAACAGTGAGAACAAATTTCTCTTTTTGCACCCCTGACCAACATTTCTTTTTTTATTGGACATTTTTATTGTGGATTTTTATTTTTTATAATTACTTTTTAATGACAATAATTGTGTATATTTATGGGATACAATGTGATATTTTAATCTATGTAAATGTTATAGATTCAGTCAAGCTAATTAATATATCCATGACCTCACTGATTTATCATCTTTTCGTGGTGAGAATGTGAAAATCATCTATGTTAGCAATTTTGAAATACACAATATATTAATTGTTGTCATCATTCAGTGTACTAGATCTTCCTCTTAAACCTCTTCCTTAAGTCTAACTGAAGCTTTATACCCTTTAATCAATATCTTTCCTATCCCCATCTCTACTCCTCCCCACTAACCCCTTGTAATCACCTTTTCCATTGGACAAATAATCTAGACAGTGAATCAGTAAGAAAATATTGGACTTGAACTATATGTTGATGAAACACTTATTATCTTTTAGCTTTTTAGATAATTGCCATCCTAATGGCTATAAGATGATATCTCATTGTGGTTTTAATTTTCATTTCTCTGATGATTAGTGATATTGAGCATCTTGTCATATAATTGTTGGACATTTTATGCCTTCTTTGAAAAAATGTTTACTCAGGTCTGTTGCCCATTTTTTAATCAAGGTTATTTGTTGTTTTTGCTATTGAGTTGTATGAGTTCCTTACATATTTTTAACTAACCCTTTATTGGATATATGATTTGCAAATATTTTCTTCCATTCAATGTGTTGCCTTTTAGTTTCGTTGATTTTTTTTCTTTTGTTGTGCAGAAACATTTTAGTTTTGAGTAGTTCAATGTGATCCATATGAAAATTGTAATTACATTTTTTGCAAAAATAGAAAAAAATTTAAAATTTGTATAAAATCACAAAGGACCCCAAGTAGCTAAACCAATCTTAAGCAAAAAGAACAAAGCTGGAAGAATCATACTTCCTAAAGTAAAATTATATTACAAAGCTATCTTAATCAAAACAGCATGGTGCTGGCATAAAAACAGATACAGAGATCAATGGAACAGAATAGAAAGCCCAGAAATAAACCCACACACATATGGTCAACTAATCTTTCACAAAGGCACCAAGAATACTCAATGGAGAAAGGATAGTCTCTTCAATAAAGAGACTATGGTTTTGAGCAAAGTAGATATCCACATGTCAAAAAATGAAATTATAGCATCACATCATACACAAAAATCAATTCAAACTGAGTGAAAGCCTTAAATTTAAGGCATGAAATTGTATAACTCCTAGAAGGAAACAGGGAAAATGCTACAGGACATTGGTCTTGACAATAATTTTTTTGGATGTGACATTGAAAGCACAGGCAACAAAGAGAAAAACAAACAGGTGAGACTAAGATGACATTTTAAATATTTCTCTCCATTTAAAAACAAGAAACTTTTCAAAAAGGCATTGACCACCTTCTTGTTTGTTCCAATTACGTCCTAGTCTGAGGTCTTTATATCCCAATTATTGCTATGGAAGTATTATTTTATATTATATAGTCTATCTTTTAATAATGACTTTTGGCTATTGCATACAGTTTTCAACCAAATTCGTAAGAATCATTCACATTCTTACATTCATAAGAATCATTTACATTCTAACTCTACACACATACATAGTTTGGCTTTCTGTTTTCTCGATGTATATATTTTTAGGTTGCCTATCTCTTAACAGGTTTCTGAAGATTTATCATTTGGTGCCCATATTAGAGTTACGTGTGGATTGCACATCACAATGACAGAATTAAAGAATTATGGGTACCTTCAATTTTATTTATTTTTTTGCATGTTAGTGTTTTTTTCTTTCAGATTGAAGAACTCCCTTTAGCATATTTCTTTTTTTTTTTTTTTTTTTTTTTGAGACGGAGTTTCGCCCTTGTTACCCAGGCTGGAGTGCAATGGCGCGATCTCGGCTCACCGCAACCTCCGCCTCCTGGGCTCAGGCAATTCTCCTGCCTCAGCCTCCTTTAGCATATTTCTAAGATGGATTTTGTGGTAAATTTTTTCCTCTTTTGTTTGTTTGTTTGGGAAAGACTACCTCTCCTTAATATTTGAAGATTAGCTTTGGTAGACGCAATATTATTAGATGGAAGTTCTTTTTTTTTTTCTTTCAGAACTTTGAAAATGTCAGCCTACTCCCTCCTGACCTGTAAGGAGGTCCTTATTTCCATTATAACTTTCTATTTGACTCATAAGACTTTTAGAGGCTTACAAAAACATCTTCTAGCTATAACACGTTATTTTAAAGAGATGAAACCTTATCTTAGATCACAAAGAATAAAACAAAAAAATGCAAAAAAGCTTTACTCTTTAACTCCACACACATACACATTTTGGCTTTATATTTTCTCAATGTACATATTTTTAGATTGCTTCCCTCTTAACAAGTTTCCTCTTAACAGATTTTAAAATCTGTCTTAACAGGTAGATTTATCATTTGGGGCCCATGTTAGAGTTTCCATTGAGAAGTCTGTAACCAAAATGAATTGGAGCTCCTTTATATTACTTGCTAATTTTCTCTTGAGGCTTTAAGATCCTCTCTTTATCCTTGTCCTTTGAGAGTTTGATTATATACTTTGAGGTAGTCTTACTTGTATCATACCAAAAAGCAGTAGCATTTCTATATGCCAACACTGAATAATCTGAAAAAAAAAATAAAAGGGTAATCTCATTTATAATAGCCATTAATAAAACTAAATAACTTGTAATTAACCAAAGAAGTGAAAGATCTCTCTATAATGAAATCTATAAAAAAAAAACTGATGAAAGAAATTGAGGAGGACACCAAAAATGGAAAAATGTTCCATGTTCACGGATTGGAAGATTCAATATTGTTAAAATGTTCATACTACCCAAAGCAATCTACAGATTCAATGTAATCCCTATTAAAATACCAATGCCATTCTTCACAATAATAGAAAAAAAAATCCTAAAATTTATGTAGAACCACAAAAGAATCAGAATAGCTAAAGCTGTCCTAAGCAAAAAGAAAAAAACTGGAGGTAACACATTACTTGACTTCAAATTATACTGTAGAACTATAGTAATCTAAACAACATGGTACTAGCATAACAAACACATAGACTAATGGAACAATAGAGAACCCAGAAACAAACCAAGACATCTAGAATGAACTTGTTTTCAACAAATGTGCCAAGAACCTACACTGGGGAAAAGACAGTCTTTTCAATAAATGGTACTGGGAAACCTGAATATACATATGCAGAAGAATGTAACTAGACCCTTATCTCTTTCCATATACAAAAATAAAATCAAAATGGATTAAAGATTTAAATATGAGACCTCACACTATGAAACAACTATAAGAAAACATTGGAGAAACTCTCTAGGACATTTGGCTGGGCAATAATTTATTGAGTAATATCCCATAAGAACAGGCAACCAAAGCAAAATTGGACAAGTGGATTTACATAAATTTAAAAAGCTTCTGCACAGCAAAGGAAACAATCAACAAAGTGAAGAGATAACCCACAGAATAGGAGAAAATATTTGCAAACTACACATCTGACAAGGGATTAATAACCAGAATATTTAAGGAACTCAAACAACTCTATAAGGAAAAACTAATAATCCAATTAAAAATGGACAAAAGATTTGAATAGACATTTCTCAAAAGAATGTACACAAATGGCAAACGGGCATATGTAATGGTGCTCAACATCACTGATCACAGAAATGCAAATCAAGTCTGCAATGAGATATCTTCTCACCCCGGTTAAAATGGCTTATATCCAAAAGATAGGCAGCTGCAAATGCTGGCCAGGATGTGGAAAAAAGGGAGCCCTCATACACTGTTGGTGGGAATGTAAATTAGTACAACCACTGTGGAAAACAGTTTGGAGGTTTCTCAAAAAACTACAAATTGAGCTACCATATGGTCTAGCAATCCCACTCCTAGTATATACCCAAAGAAAGGAAATCAGGATATTGAAGAGGTATCTGCACCTCCATGTTTATTGCAGCCCTATTCACAATAGCCAAGATTTGGAAGCAAACTAAGTGTTCAACAACAGATGAATGAACAAAGAAAATGTGATACTTATACACAATGGAGTACTGTTCAGCCATAAAAAGGAGATTTTTGTCGTTTGTAACAACATAGACAGAACTGGAAGTCATTATGTTAAGTAAAATAAGCCAGGCATAGAAAGACAAGCATTGTATGCTTTCACATATTTGTGGGATATGAAAATCAAAATAGTTGAACTCCTGGAGATATAAAGTAGAAAGATAGTTACCAGAGGCTGGGAAGGATAGTGGGTGAGCTGGGGAGGTGGGTTAATGGGTAACAAAATTTAGTTCAAAAGAATGAATAAGATCTAGTATCTGGTATCACAGCACGGCAAATATAGTCAATAATAATTTAATTGTACATTTAAAATTGTAAATATAGTAAATAATTGTACATTTAAAAAAGTATAATTGGATTGTTTGTAACACAAAGGATAAATATTGAGGGATGAATATCATATTTTCCATATGATTATTACGCATTGCATGCATTTATCAAAACAGCTCATGTACTCCTTAAATAAATATACCTACTATGTACCCAGAAAAAATAAAAATAGACTTAAAAAAATAAAATCACATTACTGGGCCCAAATGAACAAAATTTTCAAAATAGTATTTTAAAATCAAAATGCAAATAAGCAAATTTCCTAGATCAAAGTGCATGGATTTTTTTCTTTCTCTTTATTATACCTTTGCCTTTTTTGAGCTTTTAAAGATTCATTTGACTGTCAGGCTCTATTTTATTATAGGCTGTTATGAGTGGTTTTCCCACTGTTCTAAGGGCAGGTGATTTCTTCTGCATTATTCTCTGTGGGAACAGAGTTTCCTGCAGTTTGCTGAAAATTGCTGTTTAGTTGATGACATTTTTACTTCTGCCTGGTTCTTGCTTCGAAGTACCAAACTGAAAATTACCTCTCAGCTTAAAGTCATCAGTTTAAGAATTTGATATTTGCAGAAAAACCATCTCTGATGCCCTCTTTTCACCCAGGTCCCCTTTTTTTGCATTTCTACTTTGTTGATTAGAGTCTGACAGTTGCAACAGACTTTGGAGTTCAAACTTTATATCACAATGTGATGTTCTTTTGACTACATGTTTATGGTTCTTCTCTCTTTCCATAAATCTAGGATTTTACACTCCCTCTCTAGAATGCCCTTTTATTTTAGTCTTTGTTAAATGAGATCATACCCGAGTTGTGTGCTTGATATAGCTATTTGTCAATATAATATGAATGTCAGGTAAAATTCTAAGTGTAAGAAAATATAGCCTCGGTAACTATATCAAAGTCTAGTCTAGTCAAGAAAAAGAAATTCCACCAAGTAGTTTAATTGAAGGAATTTAATAGTGGTGATTGAATGGCAAAGGTGTTAGAAGAGACTGGAGAGCAAATTAAAGAAGCACCCCTAGGGCTGAAGGAACTATGAGAAAGATAATGATAACAGAACACAGGCACCAAGGCCAACTTGAGGGGCCGGAACCATGGCAGGAGCTTCCAAGCAAAAGCTGGGGCCATGGAGGGACACAATTACCATTTATTGCAAGTGATGCCACCTAAAGCAGGTTTGGGGGACAGGCAGGAGATTGACCTGGCAAGCATGAATGAGCACGGGAGAACTACATTGGTTTCCACCTCTTTTTTTCTCTAGTCTTTTACCAGGGCCTTCCACTAATTGAATCTAAGCCTGGGCAGTATAATTTGCACGCTCCAAACCACCATGATACAGAGCAAAGCAAGGGAAAAATGGGGAGTGGATTGGAAAAACAAATACACAGTAATGGTAATCCCTTTGTTGAGGCTACTCCAGCCATAGAGGTTATTAGCAAAGGTGAAGAAGTGGGTATTTGACAGTTGAGAGAGGTCTTGGGTTGGAAAGCTGCATTCTTTGTAGAATCAAGTACTTATTTTGGGCTGTTCACTATGGATGGGACAGGAAACGGAATGAACAACCCTTGCACTTCGAAAGCTTATAGCCTAGCAGGAGAGTCAGGCCATTAAAATCTATAATAAACTATAATATATATATATATATATAATGTATATTATATATTACTTAGACTACTATATAAGTATAGTAATTATGATATAAAATATTTATTATATATTTATCATAGATAAGGCACTATGGGAACATACAGTTGGGAGACCTAATCTCTTGGGACAATCAGAAGGCTTCCTGAAGGAAATAATATTTAAGAACGAGTGGGAGTTGGAAGCAGAAAATGAAAAGCACAAGAAAGGGAGAAGATAAATCCAGACCAAGGAGCGGCATGCACATGGTGGCTTGAAGTGGGAAGAGAGGAAATGCTGAGACAGAATAATGGCTGTGGGGAGAAGCCGGGGATGTTGCTGGAGTTGGAACTGGAGAGGAAGGCTAGATGATGTTACCAAGGGGTTTGTGGGCTGCGTTGGAGTTTAGACCTTATCCTAATGGAGATAGGACATTGCTGAAGGGTGTTAACTAGGGAAATAACAATCAGATTTATGGTTTAGAAAGGTTGTTACAGGCTGGTGGTCGGGAGAGCAGGTAGGACACTATCTAGATGAAAGAGGATGCTACTCTAGACCAGTATAGTGAATGAGGGTGAGGAAAAGTTCTAGAGATACTTGGAAGATTGAAAAAGCAGTGCTTTAATTGGCAATTGATTGACTGTATGGGTAAGGCTAATAGGAGAGAAGGATTATGTTTGGGTCCCGGATAGATAACAGAGCTGGCTGTTAAAATGAACGCAGTCAGTGAGGCAATCTGGATGGTTAAGAATTAGGGGCTGGGCTAACATTTCCTGAAAAGGGTTAGATAGCAAATATGTTGAGCATGGTGGGCCAAAGAGTCTCTGTTGCAGCTACTCAGCTCTGCCATTTCAGTGTGAAAGCAGATGTAGACGATATGTAAACAAATGGTCATGGCTGTGTCCAAATAAAACTTTTCGAAAACAGTTGGTGGGCCAGGCTCCATAGTTTGCCCACCCCTGGTTAAGAAGTGAGTTTTCTATTATATTGTAAGTAAGTGTCCTGGTTAAGAGCTGAGTATCCTTGCATTTAAAGGGATAGAAGACGTCCAAGTAGAGGTGTTGAGTAGGAACCAGGTGTGGGAGGGAATCCTCCTACTCCTCTCTTGACCTTATCTTCCACCCAGTTAAAAAAAAGGAGCTACAAAAGCTCAAAACCAAACTTCATTACGGAATGGTCATCTTCCTGTGGGATAGCTATTAGAAGTTTTTGGGGGGTGGGGGCAGGGAGGAGGAGAAGGTCGACTCTTAAAAAAACTCACTATCTTATTTTTCATTTTGACTTTTTTTCCTGCTTTTCTTATAGACCAGCTCGGTTGTGGAGACCCACACCCAAGTAGCACTGAAGGAATTAAGAAACAGACACAGAGATAGAACAGCAAAATGGGAATATCAGAGAGCTAACAACGTTCTGAGCTGAGAGCCTTGAGCAGACTCTGACTCACATCGTTAGTCTCTCTGAACAGGTGATTATCATTAACAAGCAGGTGTTCTGGGTTTTCTCATAGAATCAAGATAAACTAGGCAGGCAGCTCGTACCTGTTCGCCTTTGATCAAAGACAAACTAGAAAGCGTTCTCTAGGAGGGGGCCACAGGGGCAGGGTCACATATCTCAGGCTTAAAGAACTAGCTTAACTGGTGTGTGATATACATATACTGTTTATTACCTTAGAATCCCCTAAGCAGTTTTCTGCTTGGTGGGGGGCACTCAGTTTTCCTTGCCATCATTCTCAGCAAACAATATAATCCTTCACGCATGTTAGGACTTGTCCCAGCCCTTTCTGTTTTTCCTTCTAGTCTTATACCAGATGCTTCATCGTGTACATCACTTAGTTCTTGTGTAATACTGTTTTCCCTTGTTGATAAGACAACATTGTCTTCTGACATATAGTATGTGTCTGTAGTCTGCTGAACACTTACACAGTACCTGGAGATAGACAGATTGATAAGGTGGTACCTGAGATTGCCCACACTCTAGTGTGGAGAAAAACTACATTAAAAATTATCCCATGATGTCATGTGAAGAAAGTAACAGTGGAGGGAGATTTGATCACAATTCTATGAAAAGACACAGGGAGAAGCTCGTAGTTATTCCTGCAGTGGCTGAGTGGGTGGATAGAAGGTTACTTGAACTATATGCCTTGCAAAATTAATCAGATTAATCAACCAAATTGTAATGTTGATGGCAATGGGACCGGGTAGGGTTGTGGGATTCTCACAGAAGAAACAGCATGGATAAAGGCATGGAAATGTGAAGATGCAGGATATGTTCAGAGGAGAGTAAAACCGGGGCCTCCTGAAACCCTGGCATGACTGGAAAGACCTAGGATACTTCTTGGATGAGAAGGTTTCCCGGTATTGAATTTTCACTTTCTTTTTCATGAGTCAGACAGGTAGAGCATTTGCCTGGTAGGACAAGAGCTTTGTTAGTGGGGTTTGGGGGTCTGGGGTGCAGTAGGGTGCTTAGTTGGTTTAGGGGTTTGATGCCACAAAGTTTGCCCACGTCTGTCTGGGGAGCTGAATCATGGCCTGCATTTCTGGTTGATCCACTGGAAGTAAAATACTACTAAGGTACACTCAGAGGATTTCGAGCAGGGTCTCAGATCTCTGTGCTTTCTGGTGGAACCCAGTAATTCAGATAATGTGGCTTCTGAGAATTGTTCCCAACAGTGTGAGAAAATAGCTTATGGTAAACACAAACAAAGCAGTGACCTTCAGGCTATGGTCATGGTTAAAAGATTTTTAATGTTTCTTTGGTAGGAGGAACCATCGTATGTAAAAAGGAGTTCATTGTGTCTGCACAAACCCATGTCACTGTCCTATAGTCTGAATTTTTGCTGTGAACACTAAAGAAAACATTTAGCAAATTGAAGTCAACTGTGTTCTGCAGCAAACGTTTCAATCATGCTTTGTGTCTCTTCCCCAACTCAGAGGCACTGAGAGAAGCAGAATGTGCCTCAAGATGGAGCCCTTGAACCACAAAGTTTTGAAGCAAAGTCAGTGAATTTGTAAACTTGCCAGGCACAGATGAAGCTGGAGCTGCTGGTCAAAGCTGGTGGCATTTCTCATGGGGAAATCAGAAGATGGGGGAAAGCGGTATCCCCTATCCCCTAAAGCTTTCATGGGGGCCAGGCAAACCTGAGGGGCAGGCTGGTATGGCAGGTTTGGGTTTTTTTTTTTTTGAGAGAGAGTCTCGCTCTGTCGCCAGGTGCCAGGCTGGAGTGCAGTGGTACGATCTCAGCTCACTACAACCTCCGCCTCCCAGGTTCAAGCAATTCTCCTGCCTCAGCCTCCCGAGTAGCTGGGACTACAGGCACACACCACCACACCCAGCTAATTTTTTTTTTTTTTTTGGTAGAGACAGGGCTTCACCATGTTGGCCAGGATGGTCTCGATCTCTTGACCTAGTGATCCACCTGCCTTGGCCTCCCAAAGTGCTAGGATTACAGGCATGAGCCACCGCGCCCAGCTGTTATGGCAGTTTTGAGACCTGGGCTCCAACAGCTTACAGGGTTAAAAAGTTAAATCAACAGGATAAATAATTTTACTTGTATTAATAAATATATTTGTTTCTCTAATAAAGTACATATTTCCCTTTTCTTAAGCCCATCTCAAATGGTAAAAACACTCCTCAAAATTTTAATAATCCTCTGTGATCCCTAGAGGTTCTTATTGGTATATAAGCACTTTCCTTAGATGTGAGGCAATGACACACAAAGGAAGCGTCAGGTAGGAGGCTACTGCAATACCCAAGTAAGTGAGATGCTCCTTGCAGCAGAGGAAGGTAGCTCAACTCAGGAAGAAGAGAAAGGGCCTCCGCATTTGCCATGTCTAGGCTAGATTCTGTCTCTGCCCTTTCCTAGCTATGTACTCTCAGGCTGGCTTCTCAACTGAATAATAACTATTCCAGACTCTCAAGGATTGAAGATGATGCATTAAAATCCCTGAGGCTTGTGTCTGTGAATAAAGTGCCCGCTACTGATTACTGTTGGAGCAGCCATGTATACGTGCTGAGGCTGTACAGTGAATAAGACATCACATGTATGGAGGTGCCATTCACACTTTAGGCATATGATGTATAGCAATGCAAGTGAGCCCCAGAGCAACAGGGGACAGCCCTTTACATCAGCCCACACTGGTCCACGCAGCCATGTGCTTATGGGGCAAGCATGTGGACAGGCATGAACTATTGCACGTTTGCAAAGCTGATTCTTTCACCCCTCCCACCTGCAGACCTAAAAAGAAATCGGATACAGGCACCCCTCCCACTTTGGCAGGGAAGGTTTAGTAAATAGGCTGTTATTACCAGGAGGCTGCATGACTCAAGCAAGCAGGTAAGCTGGGGTTCTTGGATAACAGCTCAAGCTGCGCAGCGTCTTTGCCTGAATTCCTCACAAGCCTTTCATGCTCAAGCCAATGGCTTACAAATGATCCATGGAACTGCCTTTGGGGAGTTTTCAGCTGGATGGTAGCAATCATCCCAGCATTAACCCCGTCCTCCCCTTCCCACTCTTCTACAAGTGGACCGTCAGCCACACAAAGGGCCATATGCCACACTTTCTCTGGCCCAGCTGTGTAAGCTTGTCCAGCTGGGCTACTGCTAAGTGACATCAGGGTCTATCATATTCTCAATAGCACAGACTTTTGTTTGATGATATATTATTAATTAATTACACTTAGTAGTGCTTTGTACAATTTTTAGATATTGTTATCCTTGTGTTCTTCCTACTCCTCATCTCCTTTCATTTTTCCCTTTGTTCCCCTAATAACCCTCTTGGCCTTTTTTCTTTCTTGCTGAGGTTATATATTCCTTATGACTTTGTCCTTCCTCTATTTTCTTGTCATTCCTCATGTCGGTTTTCTCTTCTCAGCCCATAGCTCTGCTCTTCTCCATGTTTCTTCTCCTTTTTTGTTCAATTCCTTCCCCTCTCTATATGCTTTTCTTCCCACCCAGGTTTTAATTTCATTCAGTTTTATTTCCGCCTCCACCCTCACAAGCACCTTCTCTATTTTTCCCTCTTTTATTCAGGGGCTTAATTTCTCCCAGGGATACTGGTATTAAAGAGTTCTGGTAGGACCAGGCGTGGTGGCTTATGCCTGTAATCTCAGCACGTTAAGAGGCCGAGGTGGGTGGATCACCTGAGGTCAGGAGTTTGAGACCAGCCTGACCAATATGGAGAAACCTCCCCCTGCCACCGTCTCTACTAAAAATACAAAAAATTACCCAGGCGTGGTGATGCATACCTGTAATCCCAGCTGCTTGGGAGACTGAGGCAGGAGAATTGCTTGAACCCAGGAGGTGGAGGTTGCGGTGAGCCGAGATCGTGCCATTGTACTCCAGCCTACGGAACAAGAGCCAAACTCTGTCTCAAAAAAAAAAAAAAAAAAAAGAGTTCTGATAGATGGAAAGTCACAAAGGTGGGGGTGCTAGGCCCCCATTTGGTCCAAGCCAGGTCCTGCAAATGTCCATTTCACTTCAAATCCTTAAAACAAAGACTAACGGAATCCAGAGAAGTAACCATCATGGATCTAGTCTAAAGAAAGTGAGCTGAGAATTTAGACCTAGCCCAGATTTAAATCCAAGTCCATGGCTCCTTTCCCCTTGAAATTACAGAGAAGTCGTGGGGTCTCTTTAGGACTAGCCTAATGGTCTTGATCTTTTTGAGTGTCAGGGTCTCCTATGAGAGTCTACTGACACTTTTGAATCCTCTTAGAAGAATGTGCATGAGCTTAAAGTTTTGCTTACAAAGTTAAGGAGTTCACAGACATCCCAAAGCCCATTCATGGGTTCTCCAGAAGCCCTTTGGTTGGAGGTTGGACCATATAAATTCATACTCCAAAGGAGGACTTGTCTGCTTTGCCTGGCAGTTGTTGTAATAAGTTGTAGGGTGGAGAACTAAGGCAAAATGTTGTACTTCAGTACTAGAGCTAAAGTCTCTGGTGAGAGTTTTCTACATTGAGGAGATAGATAATGGTCAGGTTTTGCCTGCTGTGTGAATTTCCTGCTCGAAGTAAAGACAAGAGCCTTCACATTTCATAGTTTGTCCTTTCCTGGCCATTTGGAAACCTGGCTGTTTTGACTGTACAAACTTACAGCTGGGGCCTGAGCAGTGAGCAGAATGGAATGTCTATCAGGACATCTGTAGCTTTCTACAGCTTCCTGCTTTTGTCAGCTTCAGTTTAATATCTATTATTGAGAAAAGTAGAGTAAGGAGGTCATTTTCTTTGTCCAGACTTTTTGATTCAAGGTAGCTTTTTCCATGTGAAAAATAAATGGGGGGAAAGAATCTCATTTGTCCATTTTGGGGAATGATTTATTTGAGGAGTCTGAACTCTGGGCCTGTTTGATTTAATCAGTATGGACCTGTGAATTATATTATGGTTTAATTTTAGTCATGGTGCTTATGCTTTGTTTATACCTTTTGTGGAACTCTAGTGTTTTCTAATTAATTTGTTTTCTTCTTCTCTCTGCTAATTAGGCCTTCCAAATTTATAAGCAGAATCAGATTTCCAAGAGCAATTTACTCCTTTCTTCATTCTGTTAGACATTATTTGGAATGGCTTTTCTTCAGTGAATTCAATTCACTGGTATTATGAGCAATTTTTGTGTAAAATCCTGCTCCAAGGGAGCAGGAGATAAAGAGAGCAACACACAACCCTTGCCATACCCAGGGTGTGTGTGTGTGTGTGTGTGTGTGTGTGTGTGTGTGTGATGCATGTGTCATGTGATTTGTGTGTGTGTATGGGAGTGGGGAATTATTGAGAAGAGGAGAAAGCAAATAGTAGGAGAGGCAAGGGCAGGTGGAAATTCACCAGGTTCAGAGACTAGTCCCTAGGCTGGCAGTTAAAAATCTGATGTGCCCAGTCCAAAAGGGTTGGATGAAAACAGAAGGTTCTGGGAAAGCTTAATTTTACAGCTGGAGGCATCCAGGATGTTAGGTTGATGGCTGCATCAGTAACTCTCAACTCACTGTTGGTGGCAGAGATTCCCATTTCTCTCCAGCTAACAATGGGTCAGGACTGGGGGATGGTATCCTGTGCTCACACTGTACGGTGCTGAGGAAGGCAGAAGATGACTGCCTAATGACATTGAGAGACTTGAGGAACAGTGGAGTGGGAGGAGCAGGTGTGAGGGAAAATTATAAGCTCCATGGAGCACATTTTCTTAAAATTTACAAGTGATGAATTACTCATGCTTCACCAAGAAGAATACAGTATCTTAGGACTTTTCACAATTGTCTTCAGTTACTGTCATCAACACAATTACGGTTTTCTCCTTGTAGCTGTCCACTAACATGGCATGTTGTCTAAGTGAATCAAGTATGTTTAATCATGATTGCAAATGCCAGTGGCATGTGAATCCTTCTGAGTATAGAAAACAGTGTGGAGAAACCCTTGCTCGACTAACAGTGGAACTTTAGGGTCTGAGACTTTCGAAGAAAGTTATTTCCAAAAGACTTTAGAGTAAACTATTGTTGAGAATTTTATTGACCTTCATAAATACCTCCTCTAATAGAACTTTTTCATGGAAGTACAAGAACCTCTTTTATCCCTTTTAGACTTGCCACTTTTCTGATTTTAGTTTGGAAGAACACTGGCAGGGTGGGGTGGAATCCCATATCTACACCTGGGTAAGTAACCTGTATGTGTATTGAAGAATTAATGTGGATGTCTTGAATTTTGTTTGCTCTGTGTTTTTTTCTTTTTTTGAGACAGAGGTTCCCTCTTGTCGACCAGGCCAGAGTGCAATGGTGCCATCTCAGCTCACTGCAACCTCCACCTGTCGAGTTCAAGCAATTCTCCTGCCTCAGCCTCCCGAGTAGCCGAGATTACAGGCATGCACCACCATGCCCAGCTAATTTTATATTTTTATTAGAGATGGGGTTTCTCCATGTTGGTTGGTCAGGCTGGTCTCAAACCCCCAACCTCAGGTGATCCGCCTACATCAGCCTCCCAAAGTGCTGGGATTACAGGCGTGAGCTACTGTGCCCAGCTGAATTTTGTTGGCGTAAGAAATTCTGTGTAGCAGATACTCTCCTAGCCTTTGCCCACTTAGCAGTCACTCCATGCTGTTAGGCCTGTGGTGAGGCATGTAATAATAGTACTTACACAAATATCTGTACAATGTTAAATACTCTCAAGAAAAATGGACATGTTTCCCAGACTATTTTTATGTCATATCTATCTGAGGTTGTCAGTTCTGACAGCATGTTTCTCTTCAGATATTGTTTCAGTGATAGGTGCCTGTCTTTGGGACAGAAACAAGAATAGGGATGAACCTCATTATAATAATAAAAGAAAGCTACAACATAGCGAGTCCTAAGTATAGGAAGCATGCGAAGAAGAGATGCTCTTATTTGAACAGAAGAAGTGGGAACCAAAGACAATTGACAAGGAAAGAGAAATGGGAAAGCAGGACTCAAAATTACGTAGATCTGCCTAAAGCGATCAGACATCCCAGTGTAAATCTCTTTCCCAAGACCATCCTCCCTTAGGAGCATAGGGTCAGATTGCAGTGAAGGATTCTGGTTGAAATCCTACCAGAGCGTCTGAGCCTTCTTGCCTGTTTTCTTCAACTTCTACTATGTTTTCTCATATAAATGTGTTTTTCTGTCTTCTCAATGGGAAGCATACCAAAAGACCAAGTGTCTCCACTTCTTCTGAATATCAAGACAATTCAAGTTAACTAGAAACAACAATGAAATAGAAAACTCTCTTCCCCAGTCAGTTTCTCTCTGCTACTCTGCCCCAGGAAACAAGAAAACCTACCAGGGGCACCAGCTGACAGCTCTCAGCAAGTCACTTTACCAGTCACTGTTAGGATTGGTACTAACTTTCAAAATTTTTCCTCATGAGCAGTATGCCAGCCCTCCTTCCTCCCATTGACAGCAGTGTGTAGATCCTGGCAATAGCAGTTTATATATATATATATATATATATATATATATGTATTGGTTATATATATATAACCAATATTATATGTGTGTATGTATATGTTGCCGGTTCACTCTATTAATTGTTTCTTTTGCTCTACAGAAGCTCTGGAGTTTAATTAGGACCCATTTGTCTATTTTGGCTTTTGGGCAACAGCAGTTTTAACAACTGTTTTGTACTGGAAATGATAGGGTAATTTATTGTCAAAACTGGGGCGCTTTTTTTCTTCTTTAACCTAGACATTGGGAGAGATTTTTATTTTGTTTTCACTTTTTACTTTGAGATAACTGTATATTCACATGCAGTTTAAGAAATAACACAGATAAATTCCTTACACCCATCACCCGCAGTTCCTCTCAGTGGTAACATCTTGGCTAACTATAGTACAATATCACAGCCATGGAATTGACATTTATATAATCCACTTAACCTTATTCACATTTCTCCAGTTTTACATGCAGTCGTGTGTGTGTATTTTGTCCTTTGCAATTTTATCTTTATGTGTAGAATAGTGTGACCACCACCACAGTCAAGATACAGAAGAGTTCTGTAACAAGGATCCCTTGCATTGCTCTTTTATAACCACACTCACCACCCTTCCACGCCCCATCTCCACCCCAATCCCAAACCTTGGTAACCAGTAATCTGTTCTCCATCTCTGTAACTGAGTCATTTCAAAAATGTTACATGAATAAAATCATACAGGATGTAGCCTTTTTAGATTGCCTTATTTATTTATTTTAGCTGAACATAATTTCCTTGAGATCCATTTAACTTGTTGCATGTATTGGTAGTTTGTTCTTTTTATACCATTCCATGATATGGATACACCATATTTTGTTTATCCTTTCTTCAGTTGATGGACATTTGGGTTGTTTCAAGTTTGAGGCTATTATAAATAAAGATGCTATGGCTATTTTAGTACGAGTCTTTGTGTGGATATAAGTTTTCTTTTCTCTTGGTTAAATGCCCAAGAATGCAATATCTAGGTTGCACAGTAAGCACGTGTTTATTTTTTATAAGAAATTACCATACTCTTTCCATTGGTTGTACCATTTTACATTCCCACCAGCAGTGTATGAGTGCTCTAATTTCTTGGCATCATTACCAGCAGTTTTTTTAAATTTTAGACGTTCTGATAAGTGCACAGTGATATGATGCACAATCCCACTTCCAGTACCAATGTTTAGTGGTTGCCCCATGGAGAGCAGAACCAACCTCCTATTCAAAATTGAGTGAGGGAAAGGGCAAGTAACTTTGGATTTTATTATAATCTTGGGATGGGGCTAGGATGAGGATTCCTGTGGGTGGACAGAAATTTTTGTGGTTTGACATTTCAGGTGGTGCCAGGGGAAGGAGTGCCCAGGCTTTCTTATTAGCCCACCTAGATATAGAAGAAAAAGGGAAGGGAGAGTGGTAGGGACTGAAAGATGTCAGTGGTCAAACATCAAAAATAGATTCAGACACTTTATTACAAGTTGCTTTTGCACCTTTGCTAACATCGGTTAAACATACTTGGATAGGTCTATTCCTGGGTTCTCTGTGTTGTTCCATTGATCCTTGTGTCTGTTCCTTTGCCGATGCTATACTAGCTTGACCACTATAGCCATATAGTTAGTCTTAGCACAGGGTAGAGTGGTTCTACCCACTTTATTCTTCCCTTTAAAGGTTTTAAAAATTATTCTAGATTCTGTGTAGTTCCATGTGAATTTTTGAATACACTTTTTATGTCTACAGAAATCCCTGCTGGGACTTTGATAAATATTGCATTAGTCTATAGATCAATTGAGAAATAATTTACATTTTTACTATTTTGGGTCTTCTAGTCCATGAACATAGTATGGTGCTTCTTCTGTTTAGTTCTTTTTTGATTGCTTTTATTAGCATTTTGTAATTTTCATGATACAAATACTGTTCATGTTCTGTTAGATTTATGCCTACATATTTAATTTTCTTTGGAGTAATTGTAAATAGTATTCAATTTTTAATTTCAGTTTCTACATGTCTATTGCTAGTATATAGAATTGAGATTAATTTTTGTGTGTTGATTTTGTATCCTGAGGATTTGAAAAGTTCACGTACTATCTCTAAAAGTTTGTGTTTTGTTGATTCTCTAGAATTTTCTGTTATTGGAGAAAACATGTTATCTGTGAATAGGGACAGTTTTATTTTTTCCTTTTCAATCCATATGCATTTTATTTCTTTTTCTTGCCTTATTGGACTGGTTGGAACTTCCAGCACTATGTTGAATAAGAGTGGTGAGAGTGGACATCCTTGGCTGTTGCTAAGCTGTAAATAGTGAAATATTCAAAAAGACTAAAAATGAATCAAAATAAAAACCAAAAATGTGAAAGTAACCCACTGGAAGGCTAGAAAAGAGAAATGAAAGAATAAGATACATAAGAAAGAATCAAGAAAGAAATAATAAAATATCAGTAAAAACCTTAACATATCAATAGTTACTTCAGATCCAAGATGGCTGATCACTAGCAGCTCGGGATTGTAGCTCCCAGTGAAAGTGCAAAGAATGAGAGGACGCCACACCTTCACATGAATTCTTGTTGCGCACGCACCAGGAGATTCCCAGCGGAGGAGCCCCACGGGTCGCCAGCGTGACTCTTGTGACCGGCGAGGCGGTTTTGCCGGCGCCTCGGAGCGTTGGTTCTTGGTGCAGAGTCAGAAAAGCACCATCAATCTTAACGCCGCTGATTTAGTCGGCACAGTGGGTTGCTCAGATTTCGGTGCTGAGAATCAATCAGTTGGACGTCCACTCAGAAACCCAATTACAAAGACGGTAATTATAAAGACCACATGGATAAATCTACAACGAAGGGAAGAAAACAGCCAAAAAAGGCTGAGAATACCCAAGATCAGAACGCCTCTCCCTCAGCAGAGGATCACAGTTCCTCATCAGCAAGGAAACAAGGCTTGATGGAGAACGAGTGTGTTCCAATTACAGAAGCAGGCTTCAAAATGTGGATAATAAGAAACTTCTGTGAATTAAAAGAACTTGTTCTAACACAATCCAGAGAAACTAAGAACTTTGAAAAAAGGTTTGACGAAATGTTCACAAGAATACACAATTTAGAGAGGAATATAAGTGAATTGATGGAGTTGAAAAACACAATACAAGAACTACGTGTAGTATGCACAAGTTTTAACAGCCGAATTGATCAAGCAGAAGAAAGGATATCAGAGGTCGAAGACCAACTCAATGAAATAAAACAAGAAGGCAAGATTAGAGGAAAAAGGATGAAAAGGAACGAGCAAAGTCTCCAAGAAATATGGGACTATGTGAAAAGACCTAATCTACGCTTGATAGGTGTACCTGAATGTGACGAAGAGAATGAATCCAAGCTGGAAAATATGCTTCAGGATATTATTCAGGAAAATTTTCCCAACCTAGTAAGGCAAGATAATATTCAACTCCAGGTAATACAGAGAACACCACAAAGATATTCCTCAAGAAGAGCAACTCCAAGGCACATAATCGTCAGATTTACCCGGGTTGAAATGAAGGAGAAAATACTAAGGGCAGCCAGAGAGAAAGGTCAGGTTACCCACAAAGGGAAGCCTATCAGACTTACAGCAGATCTCTCAGCAGAAACCCTACAAGCCAGAAGAGAGTGGGGACCAATATTCAACATCCTTAAAGAAAAGAACTTTCAACCCAGAATTTCACATCCAGCCAAGCTAAGCTTCATAAGTGAAGGAAAAGTAAAGTTTTTTGTGAACAAGCAAGCACTCAGATTTCATCACCACCAGGCCTGCTTTACAAGAGCTTCTGAAAGAACCACTACACATAGAAGGGAATAAACAGTATCAGCCTTTCTAAAAAATACCAAAAAGAGCATCAATATAATGAAGAATTTACATCAACTAATGGACAAAATAGCCAGCTAATATTAAATGGCAATATTAAACTCACATATATCATTGTTAATTCTAAATTTAAATTGACTAAGTCCCCCAATCCAAAGACAGACAGACAATTTAGATAAAAAACTAAAACCCATCAGTATGCTGCATCCAGACCCATCTCACATTCAAGGATACACAAAGACTAAAAACAAGGGATGGAGAAAGATTTACCAACCAGAGAGCTAAAATAAATAAATAAAAAGAAGTTACAATTTTTGCCTCTGATAAAATAGTTCTTAAAGCAACAAAGATCAAAAGAAGCAAAGAAGGACATTATATAATGATAAAAGGATCAATGTAACAACAAGAAGAGCTAAAGATCCTAAATATGTACGCACCCAATACAGGAATACCCAGACATATAAGACTAATAAAGAGACTTAGACTCCCACACAATAATAGTCGGAGACTTCAACATTAATATTAGACAGATCAATGAGACAGAAAATTAACAACGATATCCAGGACTTGAACTCAGATCTGGAACAAGTAAACGTAATTAACATTTATAGAACTCTCCACTTTAAATACACAAAATATACACTCTTATCAGTACCACATCATATCAATTTAGAAGTTTAAACGAAATGTTGGTTGGCTCCTTGTTTGTTATTCTCTTCCCTCATTTTCTTTCATGTCTCCATTATTAAGGACAATTATAGGCATACCCATATTTAGACTGCATTCTAGCCCGGGCAATAAAGCAATACCCCCATTCTCTCTCCCTCTTCCTCTTTCTGTTTCTTCCTCTTCTTTATTCTTTTTATTATTCTTTTTTTCTTTCTCAAAAAAAAAGCATATCGACAGTTAACCTTAAGTGAAAATGGTCTAAATATACCAATTAAAAACAGGCTGGCAGAATGGATTTTTAAAAGCCATGATCCAGCTATATGATCTCTACAAGAACCTCACTTTAAATACAATGACATAGGTTAAAAGTAAAAGGATGGAAGAAGATGTAGCATGCAAGTAATAGCAAAAATGACAACAACAACAACAACAAAAGCAGGAGTGGCTATATTAATATCAGGTAAAGTAGATTTCAAAGCATATAACTTTCATGTAGTAGTGTGTAAGATGTATGGGCAGGGTATAGAGTTCTCTCTATAACGCATGGTTAAATTTCAAAGATGACAACTCTATCTAGATGCAATGTGACAAACATTTCTCTTACAAGGACAGCCTGCAAGGATCTTGTTTGTAGAACAAAGTTCTCTTGGACTCCATTAGTTAGAGATTGCTAACTCCTGGCCTTGTGTGGCATATTTGACACTTTCGCATCTGCTGGTCAGTTAGTGTACCAATTACTTCTGCTGTGGCACATGCCATAGCCAGGGAGATGCATAAAGCTGCCAGGTTAATAGCTTAAAGAATCAGTAGGAAATGTGAGCAACTATGGGTTAGCTATAAGTGAGATACATGTGGCAAATGGAAGCATAATAGTCCTCCTGCAGAGCACAGACAAAACCAAGTCAACACTCTTGCTGCAGTTTTTTTATTATTTATGTTAAGACGTAAATCTATAACTATCTACTTTTTTTGTTTGGTTATACCAGTGTTTTGTAAATGTACCCTCTCTACAGCAATGATTTCAATAGTAATGGGAAAAATAATACATGTTCTGTAAATAATTAAGTACTAAATTTCAGTTTCTCAAAAATGAAGACGGTGATTGTGTAAACTGCACAAAAAGTTTGTTAACATTTATTGTCCAACTGGAAGCCTTAGTAATATCACTAACCATGTGAAAACCAGAAGACTCAATCTGCTTACAAAACAGGAGCATCTATTTCAAGAGTTAGCTGCAGAAGGTGATTTACATAGAATTCTGTGAAGCATGGCTTTTCAATTAGATCAAATGATGAGTCCCCTAAATTAATTCTATTCATTTATATATATATAATTGCATTTTAGGTTTTGGGGAACATGTGAAGAACATGCAGGATTGTTGCATATGTACATACATGGCAATGTGGTTTGCTGCCTTCCTCCTCATCACCTATATCTGGCATTTCTCCCCATGTTATCCCTCCCCAACTCCCCGACCCCTGCTGTCCCTCCCTTAGTTCCCCCCTACAGATCTCAGTGTGTGATGCTCCCCTCCCTGTGTCCATGTGTTCTCATTGTTCAACACCCGCCTATGAGTGAGAACACGTGGTGTTTGATTTTCTCTTCTTGCATCAGTTTGCTGAGAATGATGGTTTCCAGGTTCATCCACCTGTCCAGTCTATCATCGATGGGCATTTGGGTTGATTCCAAGTCTTTGCTATTGTAAACAGTGCTGCAATGAACATTCATGTGCATGTGTCCTTATAATAGAACGATTTATAATCCTTTGGATATATACCCAATAATGGGATTGCTGGGTCAAATGGAATTTCTATTTCTAGGACCTTGAGGAATCACCACACTGTCTTCCACAATGGTTGAGCTAATTTACACTCCCACCAACAGTGTAAAAGTGTTCCTATTTCTCCACATCCTCTCCAGCATCTGTTGTCTCCAGATATTTTAATGATCACCATTCTAACTGGTGTGAGATGGTATGTCAATGTAGTTTTGATTTGCATTTCTCTAATGACCAGTGATGATGAGCATTTTGTCATATGTTTGTTGGTCTCATATATGTCTTCTTTTGTAAAGTGTCTGCTTTGCCCACTTTTGAATGGGCTTGTTTGTTTTTTTCTTGTAAATCTGTTTTAGTTCTTTGTAGATTCTGGATATTAGCCCTTTGTCAGATAGGTAGATTGCAAAAATTTTTTCCTATTCTGTTGGTTGCCAGTTCACTCTATTGATTGCTTCTTTTGCTGTGCGGAAGCTCTGGAGTTTAATTAGATCCATTTGTCTATTTTGGCTTTTGTTGCCAATGCTTTTGGTCATGAAGTCCTTGCCTATGCCTATGTCCTGAATGGTCTTGCCTAGAATTTCTTCTAGGATTTTTATGGTGTTAGGTCTTATGTTTAAGTCTTTAATCCATCTAGAGTTAATTTTAGTGTAAGGTTTCAGGAAGGGGTCCTGTTTCTGCTTTCTGCACATGGCTAGCCAGTTTTCCCAACACCATTTATTAAACAGGGAATCCTTTCCCCATTGTTTGTTTTTGTCAGGTTTGTCAAAGATCGGATGGTTGTAGATGTGTGGCATTGCCTCCGAGGCCTCTGTTCTGTTCCATTGGTCTGTATCTCTGTTTTGGTACCAGTACCATGCACCAATTCCATGTTTTCCTGTGCATACACAAAGAGTGAAGTGATGGGTGTTAAAGGGTTGGCTCCATTAGCAGAAAAAGATCTTGGCAAACAGGTAAATGATGCCAGTCTGATATTAGTGCCATCAAATCCTTCAAAAAGAAAATTGGTTAATTTCAGTAATGACTTAATTTTTTCATCCAATTTATGCGAAGTATGGTTTTGGGAGGTTCATTTTGTTAGAGGTGAAACATCTGAATTTAATGGTAATATTTGTAAATTCAATTGAAAATCTAATATTGAAGATAAAATTTTTTTGGTGATAATCCAAATACAAATTTAGGTGGAATATAATTATCTTAGTAAAAGCAATGTTTTTACTAAACTAAGAAACCTATAAAGCAGAAATATATTTGGAATTGGTTGTGGGGCACATATAATTTATCATTGCATCTACACTGTGATAATCTATGAATTGAAATAGAAGCAAATAGTTTTCAACATTTACAAATACATACATACATTTAGAATAATTGAATTGCAAAATTTTGTGACATATGTGATGTGGAGCATAGAAGATAAACTTTTAGCATAGCAGTACATGGTCCTCTTTTTGCTTCCAGTCATCACTCAGATTTCTAAAATGTTTGAGCCTTTAAAGAAGTACTTTGTTAATTAACTCAAGTGTTCTAGAGAGTATTGAATATTATTGTAAATAAGTCCTTTAAATTTAGGTTGCATTTTGTTTAAAATCATTTGGAAATCTTTAATTAAAGTACTCAAGGAATGAAGTATCAAAAATTTCAGCTTTTGAAGCTCTTAGCAAATTGTAATTATGGAAACAAAGCTTGTATATGAGAAGACATTGAAATTTATCAGTTAACAGATTACATGATGAGAGCCCAAACTGTGTACAAGGTTTAATTTTGACATTTTATAACTATGCTTTGTAACATCTTAACTTGATGCATCTTATTTTTAACTAGAGAGTTTACAGTTTGTACTGGAATGGAATAAACTTAAGAAGGCTTTGATTTTGTGGCATTTAAACGTGAAGCATTCAGAAGAAGCATAAACACAGAGGATTTTTTTAAGAGACATGATCTTGCTATGTTTCCCAGGCTGGAGTACAGTGGCTATTTACAGGTGCACAAATAGCACACTATGACCTCGAACTCCTAAGCTTGAATGATCCTCCAACTCCAGCCTCTCTAGTAGCTGGAACTACAGGCATGCACCACCATGCCCAGCTAATGAGTTTTATCATGTAAAAATATTTGTTGAAGGACCCAAAGTGGAAGCAAAAAGACAGTACCCTTCAAAATATTTTTTCTAAAATATTTAAATAATTAAAATTGAGAATATTATCTAATTAGCAGAATTTGCTTGAAATTTACCAGATACCTTAGCATCTGTAAAGAGAATATTTGTTTTGGTTCCCAAGTTAAATCTTTTTTTGCATTTGTGCAGATTTATGGGATACATGAAAATTTTTTTACGGGTATATAATGCATAGTGATCAAGTCAGGATATTTAGGGTATTCATCGCCTGAGCACAATAAAATTTTTTATTATAGTCATCCTACTCTGCCATCAAACATGGAATTTATTCTATCTTATTGTAATGTTTGTGCCCACCTAAAAAGAATCTTTCCTTCCTTCCTTCCTTCCTTCCTTCCTTCCTTCCTTCCTTCCTTCCTTCCTCTCTCTCTCTTCCTCCCTCCCTCCTTTCTTTCTTTTCTTTCTCTCTCTCTCTCTCTCTCTTTCTTTCTGTTTTGGACCGAGTCTTGCTTTGTTGCCCAGGCTGAAATGCAGTGGCATGATCTTGGCTCACTGCAACCTCCACCTCCTGAGTTCAAATGATTCTTCTGCCTCAGCCTCCTCCTGAGCAGCTGGGCTTACAAGTGTGCACCACCATGCCCAGCTAATTTTTGTATTTTTAATAGAGACAGGGTTTCACTATGTTGGCCAGGCTGGTCTTGAACTCCTGATTTCAAGTGATCTGTCCACCTTGACCTCCCAAAGTGCTAGGATTACACACATGAGCCATGGTGCCCAGCCTAAAGAGAATATTCTCTCAATTAAAAATACTATAGTCAGCCAGAAGTGATGGCTCATGTCTATAATTCCAGCACTTTGGGAGGCCCAGGCAGGCCGATCACCTGAGGTAGGGAGTTCAAGAGCAGCCAGACCAACATGGAGAAACCCCATGTCTACTAAAAATACAAAATTAGCCAGGCGTGGTGGTGCATGCCTGTAATCCCAGCTACTTGGGAGGCTGAGGCAGGAAAATTGCTTCAACCTGGGAGGCAGAGGTTAGGGTGAGCCAAAATCATGCCATTGCACTCCAGCCTGGGCAACAAGAGTAAAACTCTGTCTAAAAAAAAAACCAGAAAATACTATAGTCTTCAGAAAAGAATCAACTAAAATGATGAGAATTTCAAATATATTAACTATAAACTGCAACTTCGAAAAATATTGCAGACAAATTTATTAAGTTCTACTGGATAGATATATTTTCAGAGAAATGTCAGTGACATGGTATTAAAAATAAATATAGCTGATAAATGGATTAAAGTTCATGAATATATACCAAGAATAATTATTCTGCTTATGTATTTTTTAATTTTGGAAAATCATTTCGAAATGTTTGTTACATGATATGTTATTTTAAAATGAATTTCATATTTGAAAATAGTTTAAATATACAGTTTTTTTGTTGTTGTTTTGAGACGGAGTCTTGCTCTGTCGCCAGGCTGAAATGCAGTGGTGCAATCTTGGTTCACTGTAACCTCCACCTCCCAGGTTCAAGGGATTCTCCTGCCTCAGCCTTCTGAGCAGCTGGGATTACAGGTGCCTGCCACCATGCCCAGCTAATTTTTGTACTTTTAGTAGAGACGGGGTTTCACCATGTTGGCCAGGCTGGTTTCGAACTCCTGACCTTGTGTTCTTCCTTCCTTGGCCTCCCAAAGTGCTGTGATTTGTAGGCATGAGCCACCGTGCCTGGCCCCGAATATATAATTTTTAGTTTTTTTTAATGCAGTTAGTCCAATTTTCTGATCAATTAATAACTATCTATCTTTTAAAAGCATATAACATTTCCAAATGTTTTAATTTAGAAGTTATATGATCATCTTACATAACCAGGCAACACAAATCACATAAAAATATGTATGCCCTCAGAGACACTGTGGTATCTTCTAACCAATTTCCTTCTATGTGTACTTAAGTGTATGATATCAATAACTCACATGAAGGGCTTTATATACGACTTGATGACCCACAGTACCATTGAGCAAGAAATAGCCTTGTCCTGGGTATGCTATTTGACCAGAATCTACCTTGTCTTTAATTTCTTCTCGCATACTTGCTTTCTATTTTTCTGAACTTACTCTGACTATAAGGTTCTATCTGTTTTCTTTTCTTGCTTGTACTGTGTCAGAAAACTAATTTGCAGTCATTCATACCAGTATTTACTGAGCGAGGTTATTCTAACATCATGTAGAAACAATTGAATCAAATCCTAATACACCATTGATTAACTGGGTAAATTCTGGTAAATCACGTAATGTCTCTAAATTGCAATGTTCTTATTTGTGAGACATGGATGATAATATCTGCCTTGTGAGATTGTTGCAACTATTTTAAAAATAATATTTGTAGGCATTTAAAAATAGTATATTTTAAGAGCAACTGGGGAAAATCATATAACTAATCAGATACATGTTCACTCTAAATTAAAATTGACTAAGCTCATCTGGGCTTTGAGGGTAGCTGGCCAACTGACCTTATTTCTCTGGTCAGTTTGTCCTCCAACTCTTTTCAATAGTTCATGCATTCTCAACTTTCTTCTCAGATCTCTGCTGATCTTCACCTCCTTTACTTTTAACAGATGACATAGTTTGTGCTTTGCAGAGAAAGTGGAAGCCATCCCATCAGAATTTCATCAACTTCCTGTCATATTTATAAGCTCACTGATAACACATTGAATCCTCCCCCTTCTCACTTATTACCCAGGATGGGGGAAGGATAGTTCTCTTTCAAAGAAAGGAGAGTCTCTCCACTTCTTTCTGCATCTGCTCCCTTCTCACTTTCCCAAAAACTTAATATGATCCAAAGATATCGCTCTCAATGCTGGATATCTTCTCTTTGTCCCAGACCGATTCTCTATCCTTCTCCACTCTGCTCTGTACTCAGGAAGGGCTGATCTTAACAGACTATGTCAATGGTCTTTCCAGCCCTCTGCCTTTTAGTTGGGTTAGACCAAAGAGAGGCCCTAACAAGATACTAAGGGGGAGCTTACAGTCTTTCGTGTGTTGGCTGACACACGAAACTTGACATCACCTATTAGGCAGCCCTTTTCCACAGCTACTCTCTCTAGTTAATGATAACCGTTCCCCTCTTACCCTGAGTCTAGAGCCTAAGGGTAGTAATGTTTCTCTTGCTGTTGCTACGCATGGGCTGCATCAACATCCTTTGTTTATTTTCCTATCCCCTGCCAACAGCTTTGTAAATAATCTCTTTATTAAACTCTCCTCATTTACCTAATTTAAGTGTGCCATATGTTTCACAACACCATCTCGAACACAGTTCAAGATGTGTCACCATCTTGAAAACACTTGTCCCTGTCCCTCAGTATCTATGTGGGGGATACTAACATTCATGAATACTCAAGTCCCTTATATAAAATGATATAGTATTTGCATATAATCTATGCACATCCTCTGGTATACCCAAAATCATCTCTAGATTACTTATAATACCTAATACAATGTAAATTCTACAAAGTAATTGTTATACTGCATTGTTTAGAGAATAATGACAAGAAAAGATTGCGCATGTTCATTACAAATGCAACCATCCTTTTTTTCCAAGTACTTCCTGACCCACAGTTGGTTAAATCCATGGATGTGGAAACCACGGATATGGAGAGCCAATTGTACACTCCCTTATGTTCATATTCATTGCTGAATACTTTCTATTCACATTTAAAACTACTCCAGTGAAACTTCTCTTGTGAAAGTTACCAGTAAACATCATAGTCCTAAAAACGATGGACAATTTGAAGTCCTCATCTTGATCTCTGTCACATTTTTGGCTGGTTTTTATCTGCACCCATTTCTACAACTGGGGAGCCCACTTTTTTTTTCTTTGAGATGGAGTCTTAGTCTGTCACCCAAGCTGGAGTGCATTGGTGCGATCTTGGCTAACTGCAACCTGTGCCTCCCAGATACCGATTCTCCTGCCTCAGCCTCTCGAGTAACTGGGATTACAGGCACCTGCCACTATGCCTGGCTATTTTTTTGTTTCGTTTTTTAGTAGAGACGGGGTTTTACCATGTTGACCATGCTGTCTTGAACTCCCGACCTCGTGATCCGCCTGCCTAGGCCTCCCAAAGTGCTGGGATTACAAGCATGAGCCACCGTGCCTGGCCTGGGGAGCCCACCTTTGAGAAGCTTCTGAGAGAAGTGGATATCTGCTCCAGCATAGATGTGCAGACATAGAAAACAATAGATTTTCAAATTCTATGTGGCAGATACCACAGAGGCTCAAGACTCAAGTATTCCCAACTGGGACTGCTCCTCTGAAGTCAGTAACAAATGCAAGCTGTGACAGCTTAGATCAGGCTTTCACACACTATCTGTGCTGAAGGGCTAGGTTTAAAAATTTTCCAATCTGCTGAAGACGTATGCTTCTATAATAGGCAATAAAAAACAGATCATTAGAAAAATAACACATTAAAATGTCCTAAAACTAAAAACTCCAATTTTATATTATTGGGTTCTCAAGAGAGAAGGTTACTCTGTCAAAGTACTTAAAATTTCTTTTTTAAAAATTTATTTATTATACTTTAAGTTCTGGGATACATGTGCAGATCATGCAGGTTTGTTACATAGGTATACACGTGCCATGGTGGCTTGCTGCATCCATCACCTCGTCATCTACATTAGGTATTTCTCCTAATGCTACCCATCCCCAATCCCCCTACCCCCTGCTATTCCTCCCCTAGCCCCCACCCCCAGGCCCCAGTGTGTGATGTTCCCCTCCCTGTGTCCGTGTGTTCTCATTGTTCAACACCCACTTACGAGTGAGAACATGTGGTGTTTGGTTTTCTGTTCTTGTGTCAGTTTGCTGAGAATGATGGTTTCCAGATTCATCCATGTCCCTGCAAAGGACTTGAACTCATCGTTTTTTATGGCTTCATAGTATTCCATGGTGTGTATGTGCCACATTTTCTTTATCCAGTCTATAT